>NC_089503.1:372085824-373310788 GCF_036850995.1 Saccopteryx leptura | reverse complement strand
CAAGCTGGAGCGTGTGGCCAAGTCCAACCCCTATGGTTGCAATGAATCCGTTTGTCCTTTGGGGTGGAACCACCAAAAAAAGAAGAAAGGGGGGAGGGGAAGAGGAGCAGGAAGGGGAGGAGAAAACTTTGCTTTCTATTGTAGTTTATTAATTTTTTTCATATAAACTTTATTATCAACTTGTCTAGTTCTCCCTTTCCCCTCCCACCCCCCCCCACACACACACCAAAAATGTATTGATATATTTTTTGAGACTGTGTTAAATGTACAGATAAATTTGGGGATAAAAATAAATAAAATAATAAGGAATAACCTTAACAGATATACAAGATCACTATGAAAAACCTTTCTAAATCACTAAAGAACACGAAAGAGGATTCCTGGTTACACAGCCCGAGGCCTGCGAGGTGTGACTGCGCGCGCACAAGCGTCATTAACAGAGAAAATGAGATGGAACCTGGTGCTGAGAGCCATTTTCACTTAGGTCGATGCTCCCTTGTAAGTTTACCATGAAACTGCAAAGAGGAGCAGCGTCTGGAACAAGTGGGCAAAAGATATGCCTTTAAAAAGAAGTAAATTTCTTTCGTATAGAAAGGAATGTTGCCTGACCAGTGGTGGTACAGTGGATAGAGCATCGACCCGGGACACTGAAGTCACCGGATTGAGCGCAGGATCATCAACAGGATCTCAAGGTCATTGGCTTGAGCCCAAGGTCGTTGACTTGAGCAAGGGGTCACTGGCTCCGTTGGAGCCCTCCATCAAGGCACATATAAGAAGCACTCAATGAAGAACTAAGGTGCTGCAACAAAGAATTGATGCTTCTCATCTCTCTTCCTTTCTGTTTGTTTCTCTCTCTCTCTTTCTCTCTCTCTCTCTCTCTCTCTCTCTCTCTCTCTTTCACACACACACACTAAGTGAAAAAAAAGAAAGCAAGTGTGGTGGAGTGGAAGGAGGAGACAGGGAGACAAATAAAATACTCTCATTTCTGCACTAATGTGTCTGCTTTGGCTCCGTATCCTTGCTTCCGCCTCTTCTGGAAAAATATCTAGGAGTGTAGTTGCTGTGTCACGTGCGCCTTGAGGTATAGTGTGTATTTGCAGGCAGCTTCCCTTTTCCTGCACAGAGAAGAAATTTAAACAGGGTCAGACCATGCTCAATGATCAGTCTATCTTTGTTATTCCCTTTTCCCCCCTCTCCCTTCCCCCTCTTCCTTCTACCTTGCAAGGAGATACTGGGGGCAGGGGACTGAAAATGGTGAATGATGCGTAAGCTCCTTTCCTCTGAAGAATGTGCTCAGTGCCTGAGTAAACATTGGCACCGATCATTGATAAAGAACAACAAACAATGAGATGCGCAAAACTAAAAAAAAAAATCTTTCTTGAAGAAACAGCCACTATAGCCTTTGTGACTAATAAACTTGGAGCTCATCTTCTGTAAGGTAGAATATTACCCATGTGTTATTAACACGTACATCTGGTGTTCTGATCAAGCAACACTTTTAAAGATATATGTGTATGTGTGTGTACTTAGTTTGTGGGGTTTTGATCATGTGGCATAGTCTTCTGCTTTTGTAACCCAGAACTTCCACACGAACAATATTTCCATATTGTTATTTCATGCAGACATGGATGCTGAGCAACCAGGACATTCACACACTGTTGGAGGAGTTGTAAAATGGTACAACCACTTTGGAAAGCAGTTTGGCAATTTTCTATTCAATCAAACATCATGTGACACAGCAACTACACTTCTAGATATTTTCCCAGAGGAAATGAAAATAATATACCCACACTAAGAGGTGTATACAATGTTTATAACAGCTTTATTCATAATAGCGAACAATCTGGAAACAACCCAAATGTCTATCAACAGAGACAAACAAATGGAGATACAGCCATCCAATGGACTACTACTACTCTGGAAGATACACATTCTTAGCAAGTCATGGGGGCCTGTAAGATCTGAGGCCATCATGCTTTGTGGAAGAACAATGCTGTACAAATGCAAAGTATGACGTTACTTGGTTTTAAACTGTGCTCTTCCTACTGGTTCTGTCACTACCTTGGGTTATAGTGCCTCGGTGCCAGTTAGCAGGTGATAACCTCAATTCTATTTAACAAGTATATACTAGCACTATGTTAAGTACTGTCAGAGACACAACAGAAGTACACCAGGTCCCAGAATGAAAGGAACTGACTATTTTTCATGAAAAACAGCAATAATACATTTTTTTAAAATGAGAGCAATATTAGACAGTACAATAAATATTTTCAGTGCTTGTTATTTGCTTAAATTCAATAAAAGCAATGAGGAGAATAATAGCCATAATAACATAAGGACTTAATTAAAACCTTAAGATGTGTCACACTTGCTGGTCCTCTCTCCCTTTCATAATTGGCACATGGGAACATAGAATGGGACAGCCAAATTGTCCTATGATGTCAAACTCCAAAGACTGGGGTTCTATATTTACTTTTCCTGCTCATCTTAATAAACCATCATGGTGCTATTACATATATTTAACCCTTTGCTGAGCTTACTTTGTCTTCACCATGTGGAAGCATCTCCTGTAAGTCATTCTAATCTCTCTTATAAGACTTCCTTTAATTTGACTTAACTTTAATTTTCAGACCTCAGAGCAGACTCTTATGTACAATATTATCAAACTTAGTACTTTTTTCACACATTCTGTAAGCTTTTCTTCTTAAATTTGATCAAACACAGTCTCACACTTACATTCTGCAAGCTAGAGACTAATTTGTAATTTGTCATATATAAAACTTTTTCACAAAAATTTTTAAACAAAAATTCACTTAAATGTAGTGGATTTTGGCCCTGGCCGGTTGGCTCAGCGGTAGAGCATCGGCCTGGCGTGCGGGGGACCCGGGTTCGATTCCCGGCCAGGGCACATAGGAGAAGTGCCCATTTGCTTCTCCACCCTCCCCCCTCCTTCCTCTCTGTCTCTCTCTTCCCCTCCCGCAGCCAAGGCTCCATTGGAGCAAAGATGGCCCGGGCGCTGGGGATGGCTCCTTGGCCTCTGCCCCAGGCGCTAGAGTGGCTCTGGTCGCAGCAGAGCGACGCCCCGGAGGGGCAGAGCATCGCCCTCTGGTGGGCAGAGCATCACCCCTGGTGGGCGTGCCAGGTGGATCCCGGTCAGGCGCATGCAGGAGTCTGTCTGACTGTCTCTCCCCGTTTCCAGCTTAAAAAAAAAATGTAGTGGATTTTAGGGGTATATGTAAATTTGTCTGTTTAAATCCATCTTCTTTTTTCTGGTTCTCTCCCACAGCTGCAGCTCCCATTAGGCAGCAGGCAGGCCAGCAGTGGGGTGACATGATTAAATGTGGGGAAGCAAATAAAGCGGCCCATCAAACGCCTGAGCATACCAGTATTTTTAATTTACCAAGTGTACTAGTCAGAGTTTTCCAGAGAAATACAACCAATAAGATACATGCATATGGCCCCGGCCAGTTGGCTCAGTGGATAAAGTGTCAGCCTGGTGTGCAGAAGCCCTGGGTCTGATCCCCAGTCAGGGCACACAAGAGAAGGGAGACCATCTGTTTCTCTTCCCCTCCTTCTCCCCCGTCTCTCTCTCTTCTCCCACTACAGCCAGTGGTTCGGTTGATGCAAGCATCAGTCCCAGATGGGGGGTGCCAGGTGGATCCTGGTCAGGGTGCATGCAGGAGTCTGTCTCTGTATCTCCCCTCCTCTCATTTAAGAAAAAAGGTATATGCTCATATGTATATAGATAGAAGGAGATTTAATATGAGGAACTGGCTCACATGAATATGGAAACTGAGATGCCCCAAGACGTATAATCAGAAAACTGGAGTCCCAAGTGAGCCAATGTGTAGTAGTACCAGTCAGAGTCTTAACACTAAGAACCAGGACAGCTGATGTTTCAGTCCTAAGCTGGGACTGGAAAACACTAGTGTCCCAGCTAAATCCATGGCAGGTGATGCTGTGGATTCACAGGATGGTCACGGGAAGGCAATCTGCTTTATTCAGGCTATGCATTCAAATGTTAATTTCATCCAAAAACACCACCCATAGACACACCCAAAATACTGTTTAACCAAATATCTGGGCATCTGATGACCCAATCAATTTGACACATAAGTTATTCATCACACCAAGCCAACTAGCCGTAGAATGTCAGCCGCGTTCTCTAATTTATGCTTTTACATTTTTGTGCATGCTGATCTTGAGGCATCCTTGAGAGCCATCTATTTTTCCATCCATAGATAGAGAAAAATCAGTGAAGTGTTCGGCATATGGAGGACGCCACCAGTGAAACAAAGCCTGCCATCTTATCTCAATGGCATGGAGAATTTCTAGAACTTCACCAAGATCACCTTGGCTACTCTTATCCCACACATGACTCCTAGTCCTTGGTAAATGTCAGGTAGTTAAAGATACAACAATTGAAGAGTCCCATACTGAGTCTAACAGCCCCCCCACACCACCACCAACCTGGCTAGCTGAAGTCTGGACCCTTCAGACACCCCCACAAGCATCATGAGTGTGTTTACTATGACACAGTGTCCCATGAGGTCTCCGAGGGCAACGTCTATTCAGAGGGAACACTTAGGAGTGGGAAATACACAGAGAGTTATGAGTTCTTCTAGTCATTAAGGCACTTTGAGGTATTAGCTTACATACTATATACAATAAACAAAAATCCAAAGAAAAGAGTGGAGGACTTTGCTAGTGGTTGACTATTCTAGGTGGTCTACATGAAGGCTTCTATCTGAAGATCCAAGGAGAACTGCCCTTCCGAGACAATGTGAAGATCCACCTTTCCCCTGTGGGAAGGGGGGCGGTGAATTTTCTTCATGGGTAATAATGCCTGTGCAATTCCACCATTGACTCACTCACCCGGTTGACACCGCTTTTCCATGCCGTTGTCCCACAACAAACACAGCTCGACACTTCCTCCACCTACTCATCCCCTCTGCTACCTACTCCTTCCTAGGAGACACAAATAGCCTTGAATAAAAATAACTGAGACAGCCCCAATAATTAACTTCACCTCCTGACTTCATGTTTATGGAACACACAGTAGTGCCAGGAACTTTGCATGTATTTTCTCAATTAAATTTCACAACCACCCCCGATGATGGGCTCTATTTTTTTCTACCACTTTGCAGACGACGAAACCAAGGCTTTGAAAGTTCGCCAGCTCACCCAAGGCCACACAATTAGTGGAAAAGCTGACTCTGGAAATCAGGTCTCTTCACCTTGGGTTCCTGAGATTTTCATCCTTTATCTTTAAATTATGCCTTAGTGCCTCTTGGTCCACATTTAGAAATCACAAGACCTTAAGTATATGGCTTAAAATGAACTTTACAAGCCTGTGGTGGTGCAGTGGGTAAAGTGTCGACCTGGAAGGCTGAGGTCACCGGTTCAAAACCCTGGGCTTGCCCAGTCAAGGCACATATGAGAAGCAACTACTACAAGATGATGCTTCCCACTCTCCCTCCCCACCTCTTTCTATCTCTCTCTCTTCTCTCTAAAATCAATAAATAACATCTTAAAAAGACTAAAACAAACTTAGAAGAAGTCTTGGGACCCTTCAAAGTGTGAAGTCCCCCCCCCCCAATATGCCCAATACATAACCATTTCTGAACCTACTGGTTCAAAGATATGTCACCTCAGAACTTTTATTTAAATCTCAGAATATAAATTTAAGTTATTGCTTTAGAATCTTTCCAGCCATTTGAGAAAGACGCAATGGAGGCCTTGAGCCCTTGAGTCTAACTTCTTTGTGACTCGATTCAAAATCACAGGGCTGAAAATAACTTTTTCATTTTTTATATTTTCCAGTTTTATTGAGATATAGTTGACATATAACTTTGTGCAAGTATAAGGTGTACAGTGCGATGATTTGCTATAGATAGAGAGTGAAATGATTATGACACAATATCTTGATTTAATTAACTGAACTTGAGAGCTAGTGGAGAGCACTAGGGACTAGAGTTTCTTCAATTACTGATGGACTTTACTGAGCTAAAACAAGCAACTCCCACCCTCAAGGCACCTATGGAGTAATAAAGGAGACGACAGACAAATAACAGAGAAACCACCTCAACTAGAATAACAGGAGTTTGCGTTTAACCCGGGTCATTCATTAGCTTCCCATGACCTAACCTTGTATCATATGAAACTGAATTTGGGAGGTCACACTTATAGTATCACAGCACATTTTTCTCTAACATTACTGTAATGGCTAAGTGTCCGATCAGCAGAAGCACAGGGAACGCTGAGCCCCCGTATCTGCCCACAGGAAATGTGTATCAATGGCACCCACTCTGCCAGGTAAGCTCCACTCTCCACTTCTTCTCAGAACACCCTTTCGGTTCTCTCATTCCGCCGGGAGAAGCGGTATAGAGTAGGGGTGACAAATGAGGGTCAAAGGAACTGGTGAGGGTTGAATCCAATGCCCCTTAATCAGCTGACAATAGTGAACAAGGTGTTTCATGTCTCAGGCCCCATCCATAAACCTGGACTAATTCATGCCTCCCTCCTAGGATTGCTGTGGAGATTAAATGAGATACTGTATGTAAAGTGCTTTGCTAATGGCCAGCATATACTAAATGCTTTTCTTAAAAGAAAAAAAAAAATAGCTTCCTGGAATGTCCATTTCCTTCATCTCCATCATCAAATCTTAGGAAGACTTAAAGCCTGAATCAAGTTCTCCGCCCCGTGGTTATTTCCTCCCTGACTGTTTCAGCTCTTATGAGAATAACTTCCCTTAAATAACCAACACCGCATACTTAAGTGTTGGATAATAGACTAAGTAGACTCTGGCACCTCCTGAAAAAGAGATGGTGGGATGTGGGTGGGTTGAGGTAGGTAAGAAGCAGACAGGCAAGCACTATTTCCCATGTTGTTGTTCGTGCTGGTGCGGGCTGGCCAGGTTGCCAGCATCCCAGAGGGGAGCCAGAGAGGACCAGAGACTGCATTTCTCCCTTCCCCTCCTCCCCCCCAATCTACTTCCCAGCCCTATAACCTCAAGTAAGGCCAGGCTTTGGTAGCTCTGTCTGTACTGGATCCCTTGTTGCCTAGTTGAAGTCAGAGAGCTGAACCACATCCTAATGTACGGCCTCTTCCAGCTCCGGCTCTGAGGTTTCCCTGGGACACGTGGCCTTGGGAGTAGGACGGTCCCAGTCCATCACCCTGAGGCCAGGTGGCCCGTCTATCTGCCGCTCTAAAGGCCTCCATACTGTCCCCGTGAACAGGACATGTTGTTCCTATTTCCCTCCACTCCCTCCAAAATCTGGAATTTCTCTGCAATCAGGCCACCAGCCAACAGCTACCAGCACCCAGGCTGCCAACGGGGCAGCGCCCACGGCTCGTTGATGTCAACGCTGATGAGGAGTGATGGGAGCTTGGCTCTGCCTGTCCCTTTCTGTGCTATCTTCAGCCAAAGGCCTACAGGCTTTCATCTGCTGAGCCGGGCAGTGTTAAACAACAACAGTATTTATTCTTCCTTCCTCCCGGGACCCCCGCCCCTCCTCTGGCCGCTGTCTCAAAGGAATTCACCAGAAGGACCGGACAGCCCCTGCCATTTAGACTCTGGGCGAGACGGCCAGCTTCTCTGCTTCCTTTAATGCCGGCCTGGTGACTAATCTCGAGGGAAAATGAGAAACAGACAGAAGAGGGGACGGCGGGACTTTCTGCAGCTGGAGCAGAGGGGGAGGGTTTTGATCAGAGTCCTGACCCGATCTGTAACCAGGCCAGGCCTGGCTGCCTCCGGGTCTCCCTTCGACATTGTAGTAGAAGATCCTTGGTGAGAGGGCCAGCAGCCCAAGGCCCGTCCCTGACACACAGCGGGAAGTAGCTGTCCACAGAGGCCATTACCAGGTTCCGCCTTCCGAAGGGCACCTGGCCAGTCACGGCTCATACTCAGCCCAGTCTCCACTTGCCAAACCACGTGCCACATCTGCCCTGAGGAACGGCCTTTTCCGATTCTTGCAAAGGCTCCCTAAAGGATAGCATGGGTCCTGTGTGCACTCAGGTGTCTGCGTCTCCTGACAGCCATGCTTGGACGTTCAGCAAATAGAAGATGAGTAGCATCCTTGCAGCCAGCTGCTCTCCGGCATCCTGACCTCCCAGGGCCATGAGTTATCGCTCCTTCTCCTTCTTCCTCTCCTTCCCGTCCCCGGTCACGCTCCACTTCCTCTTCCCCTTTACCATCCCTTCCTTTTTCTCCTCTCCCTGTCTCCTCTTCCTTGCTCCCAATCTATGGTCATTGCTGGATGGCCAGATACTCCTTAAATCCTCAGAAACACCCTGGAGGGTGGGGGTAGGTAAAAGTAGAAGGAAGCCACAGAGAAGAAGGTCTTTGTATTCAGAGTACAGTCTTTTTTCCCCACTTTAACTTGTAGCCCTGGGGTTCATGGGAGGTCATTCCAGGACATGGCAGAAAACATCAGAAGGCTGGGCTTAAGAAGCCTTGAACAGAAAGGACTTAAAGAAGTTATTTAGCTCTACCCATGGAAATTAGTAGACACACATACTGAGATCTAGCATACCTGAGCCTGCTTTCCCTTCTAGATGATTGCTATGAGAGGAGAATTACACCCCCTCCCACTAATCGCCAAAACCCTTAAAATCAAAAAACATTTTTCGATCCCCAGTCAGAGCACACATGAGCAGCGACCATCTGCTTCTCCCCCATCCCTCTCCCCCTTCTCTCTCTCTCTCTCTTCTCCTCCCACAGCCAGTGGCTCAATTGATTCAAGCGTCAGCCCTGGGCACTAAGGGTAGCTCTCTTGGTCCGAACACTGGCCCCAGACGGCGGTTGCTGGGTGGATCCTAGTCAGATGCATGATTCCTAGAAGGAATTTGTTTAGGCTGAGGCCCCTGGGGAATCTTTCCTCTGAAGAGATAACCATGCCAGATTGCAGTGAGTCTGTCTCTCTATCTCCCCTCCTCTCACTTAAAATATATATATATATATATTAGAAAGCATTCTCCAGAAGAGAAAGCAGAGATGCAGCAGAACAAGAAGGGAGAGAGACGGGATGTGTGTGAGAGACTGACGCACCGGCTCTGGCTGGCAGCCAAGTCCTACAACCGCAAGAAGCAAAATCCTGCCAACAACCTAAATACGTTTGGAAGTGGACTCTTCCCCGGAGCCCCCATTACGTACCGCAGCTCTGTCAACACCTTGGATTTAACCCAGCGAGACCCACAGCAGACTTCTAACTTCCAGAATTTTGAGACAATAAACGGGTAGAGTCTTAAGTCACTAGGCCTGCAGTCATTTTGTGTGTGTGTGTGTGTGTGGCAGCAATGAAAAGCAACAGCCAAAGACCTTTGAGAAAGTCAAATAATAATCATCTCTCTTATTTCTCTGCCACCTTCAGGCAAACATTCTACACACGTGGACCCGAGAGTATGTTCTTCACAGCTCCTGATGTGTGTGAGCTGTGCTTGGGAAAGGCGAAACGGCAGGCCACACAGTCACATCAGTTGTGTTCCTAAGACATAAGAGTCAAACACATATCCATTCGCAACACTAATGAATTCACATTGCTAATGTGTTCTCTCACCAAAAAGACGTAACTGTATCTTCAAAACATGAAAAAGCGTTGGCAGCACTTGCTAGAGGGAGTGAAGAGGACGTCACCACCATCAAAAGTGCAGCATGTGTAGTTGCGGATTGCAGTAGAGACATCAAACATAGAGGACCCTTTGAAGGATCTTATCTGGAGAGAGAAGGGATGTATGGGGGAAGAAGGAGAGAAGGACGCGAGTTAAATTAAAGGAAGGTGTTTTTACAAGCTTAGAGAGACCTGAGCACTTTCACTGGGCGTGGCCATTTGGGCAGTTGAGAAAGAAAGGCACAAAACACTCCAGAAGAGAAACCGGTGGGAACAAGCCCCTGGCAGAGTCCTTTGGATGAAGAACACGAAAGACGGGACCGGCAGTCCACTAGAGAAAGGCTGCCTTTGTCTGAACCCCGAGGAAAAGAGGGACGTGCGTGCGGGGTGGGGAACAGCTCCATCCTCCTCTGCTGGGTGGGAGGAGGCCAGCGGGTCTGCGGGCAGAGGAAGGCTTGCGGGGAGTGAGGAGGGTTCAGGAGGGCAGATGTGGAAGAGACGACGTGTCCGTTGTCACGATGGCTGCGAGTAAACCCTCTCGACGAGGGAGAACATTCTGTTAGAAATGGAGAAGGAATTTGTTTAGGCTGCGGCTCCTGGGGATCTTTCCTCTGAAGAGATAACCAGCTTACTTGGAACTTCTTTTGCCCTTTATTTTATTTTTTTTTTTCAACTTCTGTGTTCATTTTAATTAAATTGGCCTTTATTCTTGTAAATAATCAAGGAATAGTCAGATGGAGCATGTCACCGCATGCCAAACAGCTACACTCATTTCTCCCTGCAGATCGAAGTAGCCACCACCAACGTCACATCATTACTTTGCCCATTCAAGTGACACAGCCGTCTTATGGTGGGGAATCACCATAAGTTGATTGCCACCATAAGTCTGGGTGGCAATCGTAGAGGTTAAGGATTCCTGTGAAGCAGGCAAGTTTCCTGGTCTGCTCTGCCTAACGCTATTGTGGCAGAAAGCTCTGGCCAAAAGGCACGAGGTCTTCTTTGGAGATCACATCATGGGACTGAGAGAGACGCTATCTGCACTGGTCAGCCTCAGGAAAGAAAAAACATGGTCCTGGAACAACCGGGGCAGGAAGACAATTAGATTCTTTCTTTTTTGGCATAAGAATGAATGAATCTTTATCCCCACTGCAACGCAGGCGTTAAATCCCAGCACAATGCATGGTGAGAGCAGCATTGCAGGAACAATCACAGGCTTTCTCTGTGCGCTCAGAGTGAAAACAGTCCCACAGGGCTTCAAAGAGACATGTGGACTTCTTTTTCTCTTCTTAAGTAAACAAAATTAAGAAAAGAACAAGCACTTCCTACAGCTGTGGATGCCCAGGATTTCTCCCTACCCCATCCCAACCCTGACCCAACCCAAGGCTCCCTCGTCCTTTCCGGCTTAAAGCAGCACGTCCCCATGGTGACCCTGGGGTTGAACTTGAAGCTGTGTGCCCCCTTTAAGAGCAAATATGAAAATACCTTTCAATGCATAATAAACTGTCCTGCACCCCTGGCACGTTGCTACATTTTCCCTAGTTTGGGAAGGTATTATAAATATGCATTTCTTTGAACAAACCCCAATACTGATCGCGTATCGCTACAAAACAGATCAGCTTGGGGGGGGGGGGTGAGTCAGACTGCTCACACTGAAAAAGTGTTCATTGGGATACTTTAAATTGTAAGCTCCTTAACACATTTTTTTAAATGTTGTTTTTTTTATATAGAAATAACTGAGCTCGTTCTTCCACTACAAAGGGACATAGCAGCGTTCTTTTAGGTCAGTTTTCAACTCCTGAAGGAGAAACTCCACGCTGAAAACAAGCCTGGAAAACAGTTGGTACGGGTCAGGGTGGGCCCTGGAGTCAGCTGTCCCTTTGTTTTCCACTTCTTGCCAGGCTGGCAGCGTGCCATCCCCATGAAAAGTTGTGTCTTTGTAGAAGCCAGCAAGGCTCTTTGTAGAGTCACCTCTTGCCACTTCCCAGAAATCGCTCCTGAGTCAGGGAATTGCAAATAAAGTTTGTTCCACATCACATGGTCCCCTCCTCCCACACACATCCCTCCTTGAGTCTTGTGGTTTACATATTCCCACAAGGTCAAGTCAAGGACATTTGGTCACATGCAGAGTTATGGGAACAGCACATGGAGGACCAACCATGCAACACACTCAGATGAACAGTTTCTCTAATTCCATGTAAGATTTCACACGGCCCGGCTTCCCTTCGGCAAAGAGCTGGTCTGCTCCCAGAGCAAGACAGATGTGTGACCCGTGCTTGAGGGCGTACAATTCCAGTTCAGTTTCATGAGTATTTTTTCCCCTGGACCTACCATTTTCTAAACCTAAGTGTCACAAAAGAAATTGAAAAGCAAGTACTTCAAGGGCCTCAAGGACTTCACAACCCAGACAAAAGACAGAAAACACCCAAACCCATGAAAGAGTTTGCTGATTGATCCATTCAATCAACCAACACTTTTTTTTTAAAAAAAAAGTATCCACTTTGTGCCAGGTACTATATAAGACCTGGAAAAATAGCAAATAAATAATGTTTAGACCTGTCCTTAAACAACTTACAGTCTGGCGGATGAAAACAGCCCCACCGGTATACAGGCTCTATTGACAGGGACTGTGTCAGGGCCGGCAGGGGCGGGACATTTCAGGGGCAGAAATCACCTGGAGAGAGAGGATTTGATGTGCCTCTTGAACAATGGTTAGAATTTGGATAATTAGAGGAAAGAGGTGAGGTCATCTGAGGAAGAAAGACCCACTTAAGATTATGATTAGGGGGCCCTGGCCGGTTGGCTCAGCGGTAGAGCGTCGGCCTAGCGTGCGGAGGATCCGGGTTCGATTCCCGGCCAGGGCACACAGGAGAAGCGCACATTTGCTTCTCCACCCCTCCGCCGCACCTTCCTCTCTGTCTCTCTCTTCCCCTCCCGCAGCCAAGGCTCCATTGGAGCAAAGATGGCCCGGGCGCTGGGGATGGCTCTGTGGCCTCTGCCCCAGGCGCTAGAGTGGCTCTGGTCGCAACATGGCGATGCCCAGGATGGGCAGAGCATCGCCCCCTGGTGGGCAGAGCATCGCCCCCTGGTGGGCAGAGCATCGCCCCTGGTGGGCGTGCCGGGTGGATCCCGGTTGGGCGCATGCAGGAGTCTGTCTGACTGTCTCTCCCTGTTTCCAGCTTCAGAAAAATGCAAAAAAAAAAAAAAAGATTATGATTAGGGTACATGTCCGAGGACCGGGAAAAAGCAGTCACAACTGTAGTAGATCACCAGGTATACTCACAGTACTTCCAAGTGCAGCCAAGTACTCAGCCCCACACCAACGCAACTGGCCACCAAGAGGTAATCAGTTAAATGACGATGAAAATATAATGCAGATGTATGCATAATTCTTCCAACTCGGTCACTTACATTCTCTTCAGGGAAAGGGGGGGGGATCTCCCTTCCCTCCTCTGGCTCATTTGGGCCGGTTCAATAATCAAATCTACATGAGACAGCCTGACAGGAGAAAATCAAATTTAATTTCATGCACACAGAAAGCCCACGCACATGAGCGAGCCAGAGAGAGAAAGGGAAAATAAAGCATATGTGACATTCTGAGCTAACGACGAGGTCAGGCACATTGGGGCTTCAGAGGGTCATTGCAGGAAGCAAGAAGAGCAGGTGTCCAGGCGTCAGGAGCTTGCCCTGTCATTGGAGATAGGCCGGCAGAAGGTTATGGCTGATAACCTCATTCGCATTCTTCTAGGTAGTCAATGCAGTGGGTGAGAAGTTTCTCTTGAGCCTGCAGGGTCTCCGTGGCCTGTATCTCAAAATAGTCTGCCTACCGCTGAAGCATATCTTGGGGTGACTTGTTCTGAACCTCTATAGCTCTACGTCCCTGGATCAGTTCCCTAACCTCACTGAACCTCATTTGCTTCATTTGTCATGAGAGTACCCACTAGATAGGATTGTTGTGAGGACTCAGTGAGTTCTACATACATGAGATATGTTAGAACTGTGCCTGACACACAGTATGTGCTCAATAAATAGGTATGATTATTGAATATAGAAAAAGTACTGGGGGATATAATAATCATGGCTAACTTTTACGGAGTTCTTACTAGTTTCCAGAGAGTGTACTAAATGTTCTACAAGCATTAGATGGTTTTACGTACACCAAAATATTAATCAAGATACCTTGGCCCTGGCCGGTTGGCTCAGTGGTAGAGCGTTGGCCTGGCGTGCGGGGGACCTGGGTTCGATTCCCGGCCAGGGCACATAGGAGAAGCGCCCATTTGCTTCTCCACCCCCCCCCCTCCTTCCTCTCGCTCGCTCTCTTCCCCTCCCGTAGCCAAGGCTCCATTGGAGCAAAAATGGCCCGGGCGTTGGGGATGGCTCCTTGGCCTCTGCCCCAGGCGCTAGAGTGGCTCTGGTCGTGACAGAGCGACGCCCCAGAGGGGCAGAGCATCGCCCCTGGTGGGCGTGCCGGGTGGATCCCCGTCAGGCGCATGCGGGAGTCTGTCTCTCCCCGTTTCCAGCTTCAGAAAAATACAAAAAAAAAAGATACCTCAGGGCCAGCCCTGGCCAGTTGACTCAGTGGTAGAGCGTTGGCCTGGCGTGTAGGAGTCCCAGGTTCAATTTCCGGCCAGGGCACACAAGAGAAGTGCCCATCTGCTTTTCCACCCCTCCCCCTCTCCTTCCTCTCTGTCTCTCTCTTCCCCTCCTGCAGCCAAGGCTCCATTGGAGCAAAGTTGGCCCGGGCGCTGAGGATGGCTCTGTGGCCTCTGCCTCAGGCGCTAGAGTGGCTCTGGTTGCAGCAGAGCAACCCCCCAGATGGGCAGAGCATCGCCCCCCGGTGGGCGTGCCGGGTGGATCCCGGTTGGGTGCATGTGGGAGTCTGTCTGACTGCCTCCCCATTTCCAACTTCAGAAAAAAATACAAAAAAAAAAAAGATACCTCAGGGCAGTGGAGGCACCAAGAGATGACTTGTAAAAGTTTCTCCATCAACCTTCCCAAAACATTTGTCAGTGCCTGTTCCAGGTCAGCTGCCTAGCAGAGATTGAGACAGGGACTCCAGCATGGGGAGCTCTCAGGGAAAAGGAGGGAGAGAAGAGGACGAGGCAGAAAGGGGCTAGATAAGGATGTGATCTTACCAGGGGCATAGCTTTAGTTGAAGCCCAGGGGCCACGGGAGTGTGAATTGTACGCAGAGTTGATTCTGCCTTGAGGCAAGGGAACCAGTTTTTGTACTAATCAGACATCGGCCACAGGCTGCCCCTGGGCTGGGGGTGCAGGAGAAACCTCCCTTGTGACTCCAGCAGCCCAGGGCAGGGAGCAGCTGTAAACTGTTAGCAACCCACACTCACAGCAGGTACAGGATGGACACACTGGTTCCGTAAAAGGAATCAGGGCTCTGCCTAACAAGCCACCCCAAACTGAGTACTAAAAACAAATATTTATTTTCCCTTGAAATAGACAATTCGAGCAAGGTTTGTCTGGACAGTTTGTCTCTGTGTTACATGGTATGACCTGGGGTAGCTTAAACACTGGGGGTGCCTTGACACGGGTTCCGAAATCATCTGAAGACGCACAACGGCAGCTGGTGCAGGGTGTCTGCGGAACACCTGCCGCTGGCCTCTCCGGGGACACTGGCTTCCTCGTGGTCTGGATCCAAGAGCGAGCCTTTCAGGAGGAAGAAAATCTCGGAGTTTTTATGACCTGGCCTTGGAAGTCACATAGTGTCATTCTGCCATACTTTGTTCATCAAGGTGCTCATAAAGGTCCATGCTAATTCAAACGGAGGTGCTAAAGGGCTAAATGTTGAGGCCCTGGTCCTCGGTGTGATGGTGTTTGGAGGTGGGGGCTTTGGAAGGTAATAAGGTTTAGATGAGGTCAAGAGGATGGAGCCCCATAATGGGATTAATGCCTTATAAGAAGAGTACAGATCTCTCTCTCTCTCTCTCTCTCTCTCTGTCTGTCTGTCTCTCTCTCTCTCTTCTTCCCTTCCCTCTTCTAACCCCCATGTGAGGATACATAAGAAAGGTGGCCATCTGCAAGCTGGGAAGAGAGTTCTTATCACAACCCCACAAGTCTGGCATCCTGGTCTCGGACCTCTCAGCCTGCCAAAGTATGAAAAATATAAGGTCTGAATTTAAGCCGCAGAGTCTATGATATTTTGTCACAGCAGCCTGAACTAAATGGGATATGTATTAGTCTGCTCTGGCTGCCGTAACAAAAGACCACAGACTGGCCAACTTGCACAACAGAGGTTTACTTCCTCACAGTTCTGGAGGCTGCAAGTCCTAGATCAAGGTGTTGGCAGGTTGCTTTCCTCTGAGGCCTCTCTCCCTGGTTTGCAGATGGCTACCTTCTCACTGTGCCCTCTTGGTTGTGTGTGTGTGTGTGTGTGTGTGTGTGTGTGTGTGTGTGTGTGATGTTTATCCCTATGTCAAAATTTCCTCTTCTTGCAGGGTCACCAGTCATTTTAGATTAGGGCCCAACTTAAAGACTTCATTTTAAATTAATCACCTCTTAATAGACCGTGTCTCCGGCCTGACCAGGTGGTGGTACAGTGGATAGAACATCAGACAGGGACATGGAGGACCCAGGTTAAAACCCCAAGGTCTCTAGCTTGAGCACAGGTTCATCTGGTTTGAGCAAGGCTCACCAGCTTGAGCCCAAGGTCACTGGCACCTCAATACACCGCTGACGGCTCTAGATCGGTCATCCAAACAGAGAATCAACAAAGACATAGTGGCCTTAAACAAAACACTAGAGCACCTGGATATGATAGACATCTACAGGACATTTCATCCCAAAGTGACTGAGTATACATTTTTCTCCAGTGTACATGGATCATTCTCAAGAATTGACCATATGTTGGGCCACAAAAACAACATCAGCAAATTCAGAAAAATTGAAGTTGTACCAAGCATATTTTCTGATCATAAAGCCTTGAAACTAGAATTCAACAGCAAAAAAGAGGGAAAAAATCCCACAAAAATGTGGAAACTAAACAACATACTTTTAAAGAATGAATGGGTCAAAGAAGAAATAAGTGCAGAGATCAAAAGATATATACAGACAAATGAAAATGATAATACGACATATCAGAATCTATGGGACGCAGCAAAAGCTGTGATAAGAGGGAAGTTCATATCACTTCAGGCATATATGAACAAACAAGAGAGAGACCAAGTAAACCACTTAACTTCACACCTTAAGGAACCAAGGTCACTGGCTTGAGCATGCAGTCACTCGGTCTGCTGTAGCGCCCCCCCTCCCGTCAAGGCACATATGAGAAAGCAATCAGTGAACAACTAATGAGCCGCAACGAAGAATTGATGCTTCTCATCTCCCTCCCTTCCTGTCTGTCCATCCCTATCTGTCCCTCTCTCTGTCTTTCCCTGTCTCTGTCACAAAAAAAAGAAAAAAGGACTGTGTCTCCAAATAGGGGTACATTTGGAGGTCCTGGGTTTTAAGACTTCAATATATGAATTGGTGGGGGATGTGGGGCACAGTTCAACTCCCAACAGCCAGGAGGGAGTGCGGAAACCACCGTCAATGGCCAAGGAGCAGTCACATCGCAGGAAGAACATGAGGGAGGGGATATATTCTGGGGCCACCTTTGGAAAATACAGTCTGCTTTAGGCACCCGTATCTGCTCCCGGACCCTACCCCTTCATCTTTAATAAGCACAAATCTCAATGTCAATAAAATATTTTACGAATGAAACTTTAATACCAAGTCTCCCTAGTCGCCACCTTGCGACTAATTTGCTGTCCTTCAACTCTTCCAACATGAAAATTCTGAAGCCACCACTATCTCTGGGTGAATTCTCACAAATGGATTCTGTGCTCTATGGAGTGCATAGATTCAGGAAAAGCATGTTCTAAAAATAATGCACTCATGGAATGTGGCGTCAGGAAAATACTACTTAAACTCTCAGGCAGAATCTCAGCTGTAGCAAATTAAAAGATTGTGCTACTCACTGTGTTTCAGGAATAAAGTTCTCTCTGTTGGGAAACGGTTACCTTAAAAAAAAATTATTGGTTTTTTTTTTTTACCTGATTAGAAATTAACACCTGCTATGGCAGTCACTAATGCCTCTACAAAATTCCCTGTCTTCTTTTCAAAGATACTTAAAATCAGGACTACATTTTAAAAAATAAAATTTTTCTGCCCCTGTTCCCTGCCCAGTTCCCACTGCTTTTCTTAGCATAATTTCCCATATTTGTTGCGCATCAGGGTCCTCGGGTTATGACACAGTTTTGTTCCTACAACAGTGACATAACCCGAATTTTGGTGTAAGCCGAAAAACACTCTAGCCAGCCTAACACAAATGGAACATTTGTGCTTTTAACAGTCCAATATGGCGTAGGTAAGCATACTGGGGACACCAACTCCCTCACTCATATCCACGTTAGTGCGTATTCTTCCGCCACAAGCAACCAAACTAGTTCACCTACGTAGTCCATAAGTACCTTGTTAACGGCGTAAGCCAAAACATTCATGTCTCAATTTTTTAAAGTTTTTATGAGCGTTGTAAATTCAAAACATCATGTGTTGAGACTGTCATAACCTGAGAACCCCCTGTATATACAAACATAGGTTTTCTTTTTCTGTCTCCCTTTCACAGAAAAAAAAAATAGCTATTTTTCTGCATCTTACCTTTATTGCTTTATATCTTAATGATCTTTCCACATCAGTTCATAGACATAAATATACCTGTGATACGTTTAAACATATTAGATTTCTCTCTGCAGAGCCTTGCCAACAAAACATATCTCATGTTGTTGCAGATCTCATTGGTAAAGAATAATATCCTGCCCTGGTCGGTTGGCTCAGTGGTAGAGCATCGGCCTGGCATGCAGGGTCCCGTGTTCGATTCCCGCCAAGGCCACACAGGAGAAGTGCCCATCTGCTTCTCCACCACTCCCCCTCTCCTTCCTCTCTGTCTCTCTCTTCCCCTCCCACAGCGAGGCTCCATTGGAGCAAAGTGGCCCGGGTGCTGGGGATGGCTCCTTGGCCTCTGCCCCAGGCCCTAGAGTGGCTCTGGTCGCAACAGAGCGATGCCCCGGAGGGGCAGAGCACCGCCCCCTGGTGGGCAGAGCATCGCCCCTGGTGGGCGTGCCGGGTGGATCCCGGTCAGGCGCATGCGGAAGTCTGTCTGACTGTCTCTCCCCGTTTCCGGCTTCGGAAAAATACAAAAAAAAAAAAAAAAGAGAGAGAATAATATCCTTGTATAATTTGAATTTATACTTATCTTACTGGGAATGAAGATGAGCATTATTTTATATCTTTAAGAGTATTTGCACACCCTATTTTCTTACTGCCTAGTCTTTTCCTTTACTCATAATTCTATTGGATTGTTTGGTCATTTTTATTACTTTCTAGAAGCCCTTTATATATTAAGGAAATTATCCCTTTGTTGAGGATATGAGTCCCATTCTGCTTCTAAACCCCAGTTTTGTTCAGGCATTAGACTCCTTCAAACATCCTGGTACAGCTTTGCTACAGAAAAGTTAGAAAATAGAAAAAAAAATTAATGTAATCCCACCAAGGAGATGTCAATGTTGATTTAAGCAGAAAACTTTTCTTGGCCTATTCCTTCAAGGACATGAGAGTTGCAGAAAAAAGTACAGAAAGGAATTAATTCACAGAGTGCCTTCTGTATGTATCTCATTCATGTAATCGCATTTATAGTCCTCACAACTCTATCCAGCAATTTCTGCTGTATAGCTAAGAAGCTCAAAGCTCAGACAAGCTTGCTTGCATGCTTATTTATTTACGTGCTTACTTACTTACTTACTTATTTTGGAAGCTCAGACAGGTCACCCAGACTAAAATCGCACAAATAATAAGAAGTAGACTGGATCTGACAGTTCCGACGTGGATCTGACAGACCTGGGCTCCCTTCTTTTTCTCTAGATCCTGTTACTTCGCTGTCACCTATGGTGGGGAGGGGAGTTGTTTCTTTGTTTTATTCTTTTTAAATTTATTACTGATTTTTAGAGAGAAAGGGAGAAGAAGGGGCTGAGACAGACAGAAACATCGATCTCTTCCTGTATGCGCCATGCTAACTCGGGCGTGAACCCACAATCTTTCCATATCAGGATGTGTTTCAAGAGTAAGCGGTTAGATCCTTGAAGATGCATAACAATTAACAATTGAATAACACCCACCATAACTGAGAGGCTAATAACCTTAATAACGATGGCGAAGACCCCGTTGTTGTTTTGAATACCACTAGATTCATTCATTCCCAGTCCTGGAATATTCACAGATCTGAAACTGTCACATTCATCAGGAAGCAAGGCCCAGCTGGTTGCTACTGGCTCCTGGCCATGTGCAGACAATCCGTGGTCATTTGTCAATGTTCCCCAGGGGTGCCTGCTTCATGTTAAAATCCTGGCCGCGTTTCTCATTCCACTGTATAATTGCACTGCTCAGAGGCTGACTAAATCCTTTTGATGCTTCTGCTAATTCCATGGCTCCTGCAGGCTAGAAGGGCCCAGAAACAGAACAGGGCACACCCAAAAGTGCAATCCAAGGCTGGAGGCTCCTCCGGTCTGGGGACATGAGTAAACACTCCATTGTCAGATTGTCATCATGCACATACAGTCAGAGCTCTCTTCTGGGCTAGAATAGAACACCAGAACTAAACCTGACAACAGAGATGCCTAACACAGTCTTTAAATTGTGCTCCGAGGAGCCCTGCAATGGTGGAGGAGGTTTCCACACGGGCACCTGTGGGGGGTCAGGAAAAGGTGAGCTGGCGAGGGTCTTGGTTTCACAGTCCAAGTTCAACCAGGTCAGCCGTTCTTCTGCCTAGGGCTTCCGCATTAGATCCATTGGAAGAGAGGGCTCCCGGCTACAACAACTCTGAGAAGCACTTCATTTTACTGGGGTGGAAATGAAGGCTCAAAAGGGTTTATTTGTTTTTTTGTTTGTTTGTTTGTTTGTTTGTTTTGAGAGTATGTTTATTGAAGCTGGGGACAGTGAAACAAGGAAAGGTTTCGGATAAAAGAAGCAACAGGAGAGCCCCGGAGACATGTTACAGGAAAGAAAGGAGCCAAGGCGGGGCTGCTTTAGCTCGCTGGGAAGTCAGAGAAAAGGGGGCCTTGGAGACGAGTTCACGGGGTTAACCCAGGACAAGCTGCCACTGCCCACTGCTCCCCTGGTTACAAGTCTCGTGGGCACCCTTAGAGTTTAGGAGATGCACACCTGTGCAGGAAGAAAAGGGGGAAGGGAAAGGCGTGGGTGAGCTCCTCGGAGAAGAGTGCGCTCAGAAAGGGTTTGACGTAGCCGGCCACATGGGAAATCAGTGGCAGTACTAAGATTAGTGGCTGACTCGTCCACTCAAGTTCTCTCCATTATTTGGGCTCTATCACCACACCCAGTCCTCCTGTTTCCTTTAGTCCACACCCTTACTCTTATATGAATTTGCAGCCGGCTCTTCCTCCGACCCAGCTGTGAATCACCTCGTCCCCACTTTTCAAAAGCCCCTCTGTGAAACAAGCATTGGTCATGTCCTTGGCTTTTCCCATCTCTGCCTCCTACGCAGCACGTCCTACTCAGTGGGGTGCCGGGCGGAGCCTTATCAGAGCCAGAGGCAGAGAAGAAATGTGTGTACCTTTGTACACTTACCAAAATATCCTCTCAGCCTGGCCTGAGGTGGCGCAGTGAATAAAGCCTCAACTGGAATGCTGAGGTCACAGGTTCGAAACCCCAGGCCTGCTGGGTCAAGAGACATACGAGAGGCAACTACTACAAGAAGATGCTTTCCGCTTCTCTGCACCCACCCACCCACACTTCTCTCTCTCTCTCTCTCTCTCTCTCTCTCTCCTCTCCTCTCCTCTCTGTAAAATCAATAAATAAAATCTTTTAAAAAAAAATCCTCCCAGATTTTGAATGCAGTAGAAACATTAGTGAAAGTTCTTTAGTTAAAAAAATAAAATTATCTATATATAAATCCCTGTGATGTCTGATTTGTTTGCTCGCCATCATCACCCCTTATACACCCACCCAGGGGCTACAACAACATCACAGCCCCAAGAGCCAAAGGCTAACTGGAAAGCAGCGGTCCCCAGCACCACAGCACAGCATCATAAGCTGGCAGCAACAGCTTGCTGTTGTTAGGGTTTTTTTTAAGATTCTACTTATTATGGGGGGGGGCGTGAGGGGGAATAAGGTGGTGGGGGAGGTGTATTCGGTGGGACATTTGAATCTGTGTAAACATAAATTAAAATCATAAGTTAAAAAAATTTTATTGATTGATTTTACATGGGTAGCGGGCGGGGAGCAAGAAGTATCAACTTGTAGTTGCTTCACGTTAGTTGTTTGTTCATTGACTGCTTCTCGTATGTGCCTTGACCAGGCAAGCCCAGGGTTCTGAACCAGCGACCTCAGCGTTCCGGGTCAATGCTCTATCCACTGCACCACTGCAGGTCAGGCTAATGATTATTTTTGATTTTAAAAAAGTTCTTAATTACTGAGTTTTCTTGGAAGTCCCTTAGATTTTGTGTCTCACTCACCTGACCCTACTTACCTGCAATGCTACTGCTCACTGTAGCCTGACAGCTCCTCCCACCACAGGGCTTGCCAGACCCCTGTCTAATCCCTTATAGAAGCCAAAGATACAATAGCCTGTATAGCCAGCCAGTATTTTACCTCTTGGGTCATCCTTGAAAACTCTCAAGGCCCATATTGTTATTTTATTATTTATCTCAGCCCTTTTCCCTCACTCAACGCCAAATTAGGGGGGGCTCTCCCTAAAATTATAATCCCCCTCAGGAAGTGATATGTTCTTCCTCTTTCTGGCCATTTCTCCTCCTCCTCCTCTCGGAACCTTTACATATAAGGCTGAGTCAGAGATGCAGGTTCCAAAACACTGCATGAAGAGGTCTCCATTATATGCATAGATGATTTGGAGTTCCCAAATTGTACTGCTCACACAAAGTAGGGGATATTTCAAAATGAATGTGAAGCAATAAAAAAAAATAAGCATTTGATTTTTTTCATTAAACAAGAACATCAGAAAAGCAAACGACAAGTCAAAAAAAGTGTCGGTTATGCAAATGAGATACAAAACCAACTTTTTATTTCATTGGTGAAAATGTCCCATACAAAAGGCTGAAAGTGCTGGAGTGTCTGCACGTTCCCTGATCCCCTACCTTTAAATGTGAGCAGTGATTGTAATTTGTATCCCTAAAATTTCCTCAGTCCTGGCAAGTCTTTGTTGAGACAAAAATAACATGAACTTCGTGTGGAGCTGGTTTGGACTTCTCAGGACACCGTCATTCCCTCGGGGCTCCTGACTCTGACTTGGTCCACGCTGACGCCCAGAGGGAGGAGGTGGTACGTGAACACAGTGGGGATTGTTCCACAACTTCTGCTCTGTGACGCAGCAGCACAGGTGCAGCCACACCCGGCTGAAGAGGCACGCGAGTGTTGTTTTGCTCTTTTCCTTCCTTCTGCAATGCTTTGGGAGTGGAGTTAGCAACATGCCCACTTACTTGTTTACCCAAATTAGCCCAAAGTGCTGGAGGGAGTTGGTCTGGCGGGCTGTGCCTGGCACTCTCTTTCTCAGCCTCACCAGCCTCCTCTCAGTCCTGGGGCGCCCCTGGGCTTCTCACTCGTTTCCCATCCTGCACTGCAGGGACTCTGCCCTTTTCGGGTTACGTGCTGCTCCTCAGCTTGCTCCTAGCCCTAAATCGGGGAAGTCCTTGCTGAATTCTGTTTCTTTTCTCTTTGTTCTCATTAGGGCTAGAGGGGTCAGGTCACTGGGGAGCCCTTGGGGATGCTCACATCCCGTCCGGATTTGCTACCCTTTTGTTCTGTGGTTATAATCTGAGACTGCTGTCGATGGGCCTGAAAATCCGCGGTAGGATTTATATCTGAATCAAATGAAAATAATTTGGAATTCCATTTTCACGTATTTATTCACTTTTTGGCCGTATGCGTTGCGTTATGTTTTTAGCGTTTGCTCTAGGAATTACAATGTACATTCTTAATATTTCACAGACAATTTAGAGTGAATATTGTACTGCTTTATGTAAAATACACACACCCACATTATTTATGCTATAGTTCTAATACCTATTAATTCTACATGCATTAAAAGTCCATATTAAAATAGTATAATTGTTGTTGTTTTTCTTATCTTTGGATGATGTATTTGTTTCTTTGCACATCAATTCATTTTGAATTATATCCCAGACATTATGAGAAATACATCATAGAAACTTTTGATTCTGTTATGTCCCTCTGAAAAGTACTGATTTTTAAAGTCTATTTCTTGTGCATACATAATTCAGAGATCAGTCTGAGATTTAGGCAGAATTTAGAAAGAATTTGGAGTTTTTCCTCTCTGATTCTTCTGTTTTTAGGATGTTCCTTTCACTTCCCAGTAGTTCGGGTTGCCCTGAATTCTGTCTTTTGGTTCTTCCAGCCAGTAAGAGACCCATTTTCCACTGGCTTTATCCACCCCCACAAGCTACAGATTGGAGTCTACCCTCAGGCTGAAATCTGTAAAAAAAAAAAAATGGGGAGAAGGGGAGGGTGTACCAGTGTCTATGATCCATAAATCAATTCTTTTCCAGTATTCACGAGCTTTTATTCACTCTCTCGTCTCTTCAAGTAATTGAGGGGTTTTCAATATGTTGTATCCAGGAATTCATAGTTCTTTTCTTTATAAGGATTAGCTCAATGGATGCTACTTGACCAAAACTGAACTCTCTCAACTCTGTTGGTTGGATAGTTCTTCTAATGTCAAGATGGGAGGGGTTGCTGGGTGGGGGGGACAGTTTTTAGTTTTATTAACCATCTGGTGATATTTTCAGCTTTATAAATATTTTTGGAGTGCCTTCTGAGTCCTGTGACAGTTACTGAGAATACAAAGATAAATAAAGTCCACCAGCCCTGCCTTTGAAAGTTTATAGTTTCATTCCAGTTAAGAGAAAAAGAAAATCCTTCCTTCCTTCTGGCCTGAAGAATGTGGCCACTTTATTGGCTTCTGCTGGGAAAAGAAGGGGTTAACTGCATTGCCACATCTGACAAGAGTGGGTATAAAGAACACAGTTCTCTACCAGGTCTAACCTTGCTTGTGCCGTTCCACTGTTCCCCACAACAGCTCCACACCTCACTGACGTTCTGTTCTTTACCTTCGTGCAGAGGAAGAAAGTGAGGCTCTGAGCAGTTCAGGGCAACTCGTGTGAAGTCACATTGCCAGTAAAAGGAGGAATTGGCTCTAAACTCTGGTTTCTTTCCACCTCCATTAACCAAACTTGGAGATACCTGGTCTCTGCCTCACCCTTTCTATCTGGCTCTGAACACATCCGGGAATTTAAATTTCCTTGTCTGTAAAGATAAAACCCAACCCCACCCTTCCAGATGATTTAAGGACACTCCAAACACTTCAGGTCTATACTGCAAAGACTAAGGGTGAGTCGCCTCCAGGGCTTTTGTTTGAATGTAGGAATCTCTGAGTATCAGGCAGTATTACCCCGGGTACGTCCCTCTCTGGACTCCAATGTCTCCTCTTGTTCTAACCCTCACTCTGCATGTCTTACAGACCACCTTCCAGTGGGATGACCCTCCAGTCTCTCTGCAGGGACTGCAGCACCTCACACGTGGCAGCGGCGTTTTGGCGTCTAATAATAATAAACATAACAATAATGAACAATAACAACAATGCCTCTGTCTAAAGCACGTCTTTTATTTTCCAAGCTCATTTTTTAGTCATTAATTCATGCGATCTGCACATTTTGGAGTCACCCATCAGTCTCCTTTGTCCTTCTCCAAATGAAATACTAATTATATTTTTTAAATATCTTTTTTTTTTTTTTTTTACCCAGAACATTATTCCTATTTTAGGAATGCAATTTCAATGTGCCAAAGAACACGCGCTCCCTAAGAGATTCCCAGTCCCTCAGTGTCGGGGGTTGTTTCTTATTTTCTATGTATCCCAATTATCTAGCCCTGTAGTTATAACATCAGCACTTGACAGAAATAATAATAAACCCACTATTTAGGAAGTTTTAATATGCTATCGCATTTTATAAACAGTACATAAACACATGGTGAAAAATCCAGGCTCAAATTCCAACCCTGCCACTCACTAGAGTCACAAGATAGGCCAAATTACTTAACCGCACTGGGGTTCCATTTCCTCCCATGTAAAACCCAAGCGACAATCCAGGGTTGTGAGAAGTGAGGTTACATATCAAGAAACACCTAGTACGGTAGTCCTCCCACACCCACAATTTCTCTTTCTGCACTTCCAGTCACCTGTGGTCATCCGCGGTCCGAAAATATTAACTGGAGAATTTCAGAAACAAACCATTCATAAGTTCTGAATTGCACCTCAGTGGCGTGGTGAAATCGTGAGTTGCCTCGCTTCGTGCTGCCCAGGACGTGAGTCATCTTTGTCCAGCAGGTGTCCGCTCTAGGTGCAGTACAGGGAGATATTTTCAGAGAGACCAGAGCTTTTATTACAGTATATTATTACAATCGTTTTATTTTATCGTTGTTGTTAAGTCTCTCACTGTGCCTAATGTATAAGTTAAACTCTATCGTAGGTATATATGTATAGGAAAGATATCACATACACAGGGTTCGGTACTGTCCGCAGTTTTAGGCATCCACGGAGGGTTTTGGAATGTATCCCCTGCAGATAAGGGGGGACTACTCTACAGTGTCAGGTCCAGTGTGCTCTCCAAAATGCTGATTCATTGGTTGGTAAGTGAGAAAAAGGGCACTTTTGCCTTTATTTATTTATTTGTTTGTTTTGTATTTTTCTGAAGTGAGAAGTGGGGAGCCAGACAGACAGACTCTTGCATGCACTCAACCAGGATCCACCCAGCACACCCACTACAGGGTGAAGCTCTGCTCATCTGGGGCATTGCTCTGTTGCAACTGGAGCCATTCTAGCACCTGAGGCAGAGGCCATGGAGCCATTCTCAGCGCCTGGGCCAAGTTTGCTCCAATGGAGCCTTGGCTACAGGAGGGGAAGAGAGAGACAGAGAGAGAAAGGAGAGAGGGGAAGGGTAGAGAAGCAGATGGGCACCTTTCCTGTGTGCCCTGACTGGAATTCGAATCTGGGACTTCCACATGCCAGGCCAACACTCTACCACTGAGCCAACCAGCCAGGGCCGCCTATTTTTTTTTAAGATGTATTAATAAAAGCTAAGGCCCAGTCAGGTAGACCTGTCCAAGGAACACAAAAGTTGGCAGTGACAAAGACTTCCCCCAGCTTCCTCTCCAGTGCCTCTCAGTTAGACTGCGGCTGCCCTAATCCTCAACCACACAGTGGATACTTGAAAAATAATACTAATATTCATTGCCATGTACAAAGACTTTCTGCTGGGCACTCTCAATTTCCATACGCACACATGCAAACATTAACAACTTTTAGCAGAATATAACCTCTAACAGAATGAAAATACCTCTACAAATGAACTCCCCCCCAAAAAAGGCTATTTTGAAAAGTTCTCACTCAAGGGCTCACAGTCAATAAATGGCAGCTCTAGGATTTGAACCCACATTCCAAGACCCGTGGTCTTTCTATTGATTCCTTGCCCTTTGTGCTATCTTTCCAAAGGAAAAAATAGCATGGAACTATGACAAATTATTGGAAAAATATGCACTGTACAATCACTTGATGTAATGTTTTCAGGGGACAAAATGTCCCTCATTTATTTTCTGCCTAATTGCTACAGTTCTCAAGCAGTTTACCAGGCAGGGCTGGTTTTGTCTGCTCCTAAGATGCAGCGCAGCCCTGGAAAAGGAGCTCACCCCACCAGGGATGGACAAGGTGGTCCAGGGAACAAACCCACCAAGAGTGCCCAAGACTCATGGGCTCCAATGCTGTTTTCGGGAGGAACACACTGAACTGAGTTGGTCCGGCATAAACATGTGTTTCTTCTCAACAGAACCAGATTCCTCCAGCAAGCTGTTTCAGAGATACAAGCTGGATCACTCTGTTTGCTCATGAGGGTCAACTCCCAGCTGATGGGTTTTGGTTGTTCTTGGCTCTCCAAGCAAATGGCCCTAAGGGAGTGGTTGCTGTGGTTTCCCCCACTTGGCAACCAAAGCTCGGGGTGTTTACTGGGCACGTTCAGTCCTGACAGCTCCTCCTAGCTCTCAGGAGAGACAAAGCAAAGAGGCAGGGAAGGAAGCAGGTGGTGGGTAAAGAAGAAAACCTCGGTCAATCCGAAGGTGGGTAAGACCTTGTCAGATGACCCTAAAAATACGTAAGTAAGACAGAAGAGATCTGTTCTGAACTTTCATGGGCTTTAACCCCTCCACTGGGTCAGATATTTGCTAGAGCTTTCGTCGTGAGCTCTTCCCATGTAGAAACTTACACACATACATCTGAGCAGCCATGTGTAATGGCTTCCAGGTTCTTTCCTTATAGGCCTTGTTGATAATAGAGGTGAAGTGAGCATACGGGTGGATGGCAGCCATGCTGAATCACACCCAAAGTTCACTTACAGATCCATGAATCAAGAGGCCAATGGCCACAGTGGAAAAAGCAAGAGGATAGTTCCTCACCTAAGTATTAACTGGGGCAGAATTCTTAGGTTGTCCATGGCAGCCAAACAAGGCCGGTGTATGGCCAGTAGTCGCAGCCACCATCACAGCCGCCTGGCCCGTGCAGGTTCGCATTTGATTTGGACAGACGGTAATGAAACAATGGAGCCAAGAACTGGTGGGCCATTACCTTTCATCCTAGTCTGCACCTGGCAGGAGAGAAATACACACAGTGGGAAAACACTTCCCTTTCCATTCAGGGCTCCCAAAGACACTGATTCATCTGAGTTTTCCTAAAATCAAAGGATTCTACCTCATGAGCCTTATTCACCTCTGTTCCCCATCTCCTTCTCTCTGCAAAACTCTGCATAAACTGGCTTCTCCTTCAGCACTCTGCCATCTTGGCTGTCTCTTCTCTGCAGTGCTGATGGCAGGGTCTGAGAAAGAGAGCCCCTGTCTCCCTTTTATAGTGTCTAAATTAAAGCCTTTAAGCCAATATACAAAAAAGGAAGTCTCTGATACAAAGCCACTAATCTGAGGCATAAATGGGATTCCTCATAAGAGTGCACCACCCCTTATCATACAACAGTCAAGGCTGACGTGGCCAACAGTTTTTGCCCCCGGGCCAGATTAGAAAGAAAATTTTTTTCACGGGCTGGACAAAATATTAAAATTTAAAAATGTTAAGTGCAAAAATGATTCATTTAAGTGAACAAAATTTTATTATGTAATTTGTTATAATTGAGTGAAAAAAATTTTAATAAACAATATTATTTTAATAAAAATATATTTTAATAAAAATATAATTACATACCATATAAATATCCAAACTGTATCACAATCAATCAAAACAATATTTAATTAATAAAATGAGCTTGAAGGGGTTATATCGCAAATAACGAATTGTTTGACCTTGGGTGAACACTGGCAAACTCCACCTAAAAGAATGTGGGTTTCACATCGCCGCTAAACGTCAAACAGTTCATATCAAGTACAGACGAGTACAAAAGTTGTAAATCTTTATAATGGAATTTTTTTAAAAAATAAAGAAGTATTGCGAATCCATTCAACCAGTTATTAGAAGTTAACCCTAGATTAGTCACACACAGAATTCTATTCTGCATATCACTATCTTCTTAAATATCTCGATTTCCAATAATCAAAGATGCTTCTGCTTTTGAGTAGCTGAGATTTTAAAGTATCGGAGAATATTAAAATTTTAATTGCGGGCCACATAAACTCATTACGTGGCCGGATCCAGCCCGCGGGCCATATGTTGGCCATGCCTGGTCAAGGGTATGGGGAAAAGCTTAATTTTCAGAAGATCTTAGTTTTAGAGGGGTGGGAAAGGCTTAGTCTTAAAACTAAGCCTTAGGCCCGTGATGGCGAACCTTTTTATAAAAACTGCCCACTTTTGCAGTACTGGTCAACCTGGTCCCTCCCACCCACTTGTGAGTATTCCAGCTTTCATGGTGGGCTGTAGCAGAGCAACCAAATGGCGCTGTGATTGGCCCACCATGAAAGGTGGAAAGCCCAATAGTGGGCAGGAGGGACCAGGTTGACCAGTACTGCAAAAGTGGGTGGTTTTTATAAAAAGGTTCACCATCATGGCCTAGGCTATAATGACTTTACCAGCTTACAGCCTATCTCCCACACCCAAAGTGAGCAAACATATACATCATATTTACAAACTTATTTGACCAACAACCAAGTAACTAAATAACAGAAGACCTGGGTTCTAGTGTGAGCTTTTCTGTAACCCAGCTTTGCAACTTCTTGGCCTCCATCTCCAAAAATTTGGGCTTTGGGGGCTCTTGATACAGAAAACAGAGAGGCAGTACAACATGATGAAAAATATACCAAGTCTGGACTCCAAAGGCCTGCAGGAAGTTATTTAAGGTATCACTGACTCAATACAAACATTATTTTTCAGCCACTATTCATTTACGGGGCTCTGGGAATGAGGCAAAGAGCATGGAATCCCTGCTCCTGTGGACCTTACTTTCTAGAAGGGGAAATAGACGATAAGAAACTAAACAAACATGTAGCAAGGGATGACATGTCAGATAGTAGAAAGCTCTGTGAAGAAATAAATAAATAGAGCAGAAGAGGGAAAGCGAGGGACTTGGCATTTCAGTTAGAGTGGCCAGAGGCAAATAATATCAACCTCAGAAAGTTGAGAGAGCTAAAAGATGAGGTACCAGAAGAGGCAAAGTACCATAGCTCTGTTGGGTTTTTATTATTGTTGTGTTGTTTTTTTGGCTAATAGGACTACTTCCCATAGGTAAGAGTGGAGTTTGCAGGCTACTTCCACCACTGGGAAATAAAGCTCAGCATGCTGACTGCCACCCTCTCGGATTCTCTGGTTTCTTTTTTTTTTTTTACAGAGACAGAGAGAGTCAGAGAGAGGGATAGATAGGGACAGAGAGAGATGAGAAGCATCAATCATCAGTTTCTCATTGCAACACCTTAGTCGTTCATTGATTGCTTTCTCATATGTGCCTTTACCGTGGGCCTTCAGCAGACCGAGTAACCCCTTGCTGGAGCCAGCGACCTTGGGTCCAAGCTGGTGAGCTTTACTCAAACCAGATGAGCCCACGCTCAAGCTGGCGACCTCGAGGTCTCAAACCTGGGTCTTCCGCATCCCAGTCCGACGCTCTATCCACTGTGCCACTGCCTGGTCAGGCCCTAGTTTCTTTCAATGCTGCCTTCTCAGCTTTTATACTTTTGTGTGTGTGTGTGTGTGTGTGTGTGACAGAGAGAGGGACAGATAGGGACAGACAGACAGGAAAGGAGAGAGATGAGAAGCATCAATTCTTCATTGCAACACCTTTCGTTGTTCATTGATTGCTTTCTCATATGTGCCCTGACACATATGAGAAAGCATATGAGGTAGGGGGGTGCTAAGCAGAGTGAGTGACCCCTTGCTCAAGCCAGCAACCTTTGGGCTCAAACCAGCAACCCTGTACCCAAGCTACATGAGTCTGCACTCAAGCTGGCAACCTTGGGGTCTTGAACCTGGGTCCTCTGCATCCCAGTCCGAAACTCTATCCACTGCACCACCGCCTGGTCAGGCTCAGGTTTTTTACTTTTTATTTTCCCCATCCTGCTGTAGGAACTTGACTTCTGGTAGCAGGAACTTAATAACTACGAAAACTTAGAAGCCCTGGCATTTGATGCCACTGAGAAAGAGCTCCCAGTTTGTCTCCCAGTGTTCGGGGCTCAGCACTGGGCTCACAGCTTAGAAGCATGAGGCCTGTTTGTTTTGGACAGATCCACCCACCAGGTGGTAGAACCTTCCCAGTCAGGAAATGAGCCCTGAGGCCATCAGGCCAGTGGACTCTCTCCGCCCTGAGCACAACAAAGACTTCCACTGTGCAGCCACGGCCTGGCCCAGAAAAACACCCGCAGGTGGCAACACCCAGCCCATGCTCCAGCCCAACTCTTGGGCTCGAGATCCTGACTTACACCTCTGAGAATTCAACGATGTTAGGGTTTTAGAAGGTCTCATTGGAAAGTGGACCCTTCCTCCTCAGAAGCAAAATCTCTGTTTTGCTCAAGTGCGACTCAACATACATGTGTCTGAGAAGTTTCTCCCTCGGTATCAGGGCAAAGCTTTTCTGTGGGCTGGAGAACATCTGACAGAAAGGTTACAGATCGTTGTGATCAACAGCATTATGGGGAGTTACAGAATAAGAAAAACACTTAAATGTTTATGGTTGTCCAGCCAAAAGGCACTTCCTGATGTCATTTGAGTCCGTTGTTGTTGTTCTCACCTAAAACCTTTTATGGAACAAACTTTTCCTTAGCAACCCATGGTAACCAGCCTCCAAGATGGCCCCTCCCGGTCCACACCTCATGCTATTCCTGCCATTATGTCGTCCCACTCTGCACTGAACCAGGACCGACGTGTGTGACCAGTGGAATAGAGTAGAAACGTGATTTCGGAGGCTAAGTCAGAAAAGGGATTGCAGCTTCCACCTTGACCCCTTGGGCTGCTCTGCCACCAGGGGAAGTGAGCCACAGGCTGCAAGGACACCCGAGCGGCTCTGCAGACAGCCCCCCATGAGGAGCAGCTGCGGCACCTCACCCACAGCCAGGCATGGAAGTAAGCGTCCTTGGAGCGGCCCCTCGGCCCCACTCAAGTCTTCCAATGGTTGCAGCGCCGGCCAACACCTGACTACAACCTCATGAGGGCTAACGAGCCACCTCCCAGAGCAGCCACCCCGAATTCCTGACCCACACTAGCTGTGAGAGATAATCAATGGTTATTGCCTTAAGGCACTAAGTTTGGAGTAATTAGTTGCGCAGCAAGGGATACCTACCGTATTTCCCCATGTATAAGACGCTCCCATGTATTCCTTAATTTTGGGGCCCAAATTTTGGAAAAAAAAAATGTATTACATAAAATTATTAAACTCAAGTTTTATTCATCATAAAATTCATACAACTGCTCAACGCTGTCAAAACTCCCATCCATTAGCTTGTCCTCATCTGTGTCTGTTGACGAATCACTGTCTTCATATATTGCCTCATCCTCAGTTCCCTCTATGGCATTTGAAATGCCACAACCACTGTATAAGACCCACCGTTTTTAGACCCCAAATTTTTCAGAAAAGGATGCATCTTATACATGGGGAAATATGGTAATATAAAACCTATTCTGGGGTGTCGGGATTGAATGGAAGAGACTAGAGTCTGCTAAGCCCACTAGCTGTGAATCTCTTCAGACTGAGCCCTAGATTTCAGTGAATGCTCCATCATCCTGCCCAGCACCACACCTATGATTTTCAGAGAATTATTTCCTGAAATGGACCTTGGATTTTGGAGGACTCTGGAAAATCATGGGCGTTCTAAACAAACAAGCTTTCTAAGCATTGCTTCTGAGCACGATCTTACAAAGTACTGGGTTTCACACTGTCCTTCCTTCCGCAGCTGACACGTTGCATTTCCTACCGGCTGTTGGTTTGAAGGCTGCCAGAGAGGTGACCATCAACTCCCTGGCACTGCGGGAACGGAGGGGCTTCCTGCCTCAGAGAAAGCCAGCAGGCCTGTGGGCACCGGTGCTGATGGTTGCAAGGCAGACCAGTGAGCTCAGAAACGGTGCGGGCTGAGAGGATATGGGTGGAGACACTCACTCCGTGCTAGTTACCAAACCAAGGCTTCAAACACAAGAGGAAGGCACAGGTCTGGTTGTCAGAACTGTGGCTACGAGATGGTCATTGCGACTTAGGGACAAAATCCAGGTGCAGCTATCCAAACAGGCCTTGAAGTCAGGGCCAGACTGGTAACAAAGGCTTCTTAGACCTGACGGTAAGTCTGAGCTTCCTAAATCACTCTTGCTGGGAAGAAAAAGGAGGAGGCTTAGAGACCGGGGTTCCCGGCCCTGCCTTTCTACCCTAACCACAGGCACAGGATTCACCAGGCTCACCCGGCTGGCACTGGGCGATCCCTTCATTTCCTGGCTGTGGGTTCTCACCTGAAGCAGCTCTTCCTCCGATGGGTCGTCCTATTTAGGGGACAGGTCAGACATTTAGAAATAAACTCGGCCAAATGTTTAAAGGGAACCAGAGGACAGCGCTGCTCTTCTTAAGGAAATCAGTGAGATAAAGTAGGGCCCGGCACACAGTGGGTGCTCAACACACATTAGGCCAGCTCAGCCCTAACCCCTGCCACCACTGACTGACGGCTTCCAGCAGGAGCTAATCTAGGTCTCCTCTCTGGGCCTTCTTGTATCTTAAAGAAAACACAGCGGGTGACACTGAGTCCTCCATGGGTAGTGGTGCTGCTTTTTCACCGGGAGCCCCTCCCTTTTGGTGGAGGGTTGTTCCCAAGCCCCATTAGCTTGAGACAGGTAAACAGGATGGAACACACAGGGAGATCCACCGTGGGCACAAACCAGCCCCGTGGCACAGAGTTGAGGAACCACGTGAGTTTCTTATCGCTAGCCCAGTGGTTCCATGATATTTCATGCTCTGGATCACAGTATTTTTTTTTTTTAAATAGTCCTCTAAAGTTGCCCAGCCTTGGTTCTAACATACTTTGAGGTCAGGACTTAAATAAGACAGAGCAGGGACAGAAAATGTTCTGTCCTGGTTTCCTCACGCATTTGCTTCTCTGACCTCCAGAGGGCACTGATTCTCAAAAGACCAAGGCCAGCCCTGCGCAAGGCCAGCTGTTTACCCTGCAGGGAAGGGAGATTCTCAGTTGTTCATTCTCTGTGAATAAATGATACTGCCGAAATCAAACCAGAGACTTTATGAACACATCAGTGCTGTAGCTCCCCCCAGATAATATAAGGAAATCCATGGTTTCTGTGGCTCTTTATGTCTTCCTTCTAGGGAGGATCCCTCACCTCCTGACGATTCGCTCCCTGGGTCTGGTCGGCTTTCTCTGGAAATAACCCAACATTTCCTGGCCGTGTTGCGTATCTGGGTAACATCAGAAACTGGAGGACACCTAGTGGCCCAGGAGCCCGTCTGGAGACTTTCAGAGCCACCAGGAGGCCCCTGTGATGCTTCAGGACTGCCTGCTAGCAAACAAGGACAGAGGGTTTAGAGCTCGTAGACCTGGCTGCAGACCCCACCCACCCCTGCCTCCCACTAGCTGGATGACTGGATAAGTTATGCAACCACCTCCCAGCCTTACCTGTCACTGGGTGTAAAGCCAGGAGCCAGGGCCAGGGCCACCAACATAGCCTCCACCTGGCCCATGCAGGTTCGCATTGGATTCGGACAGTCGGTAAAGAAACAAAGGAGCCAAAAGCTGATGGGCTGTCATCTTTAATTCTAGCTTGCACCCGGCGGGCAAGTAAAAATACACACTGGGCTCCAAGACCCAGCCACATTCAGTGCTCACAAAGCTACTGATTTATCCGAGTTTCCTAGAATCAAAGACTTCTAGCTCACCAGACTTATTCTCCTCAGTTCCCCATCTCCTTCCTTATCCCAGATACAAACTCTACGCAAACTGGCATCTCACTCAGCACTCCGCCATCTTGGCTGCTTCTCCTGGCCTCCTCCACGTGGCCTTTCTCTGCTCTCCTCTGCTCTCTCTTCTAATGATCCCAGGAACCAAGCGTGCCCCCATTTTATATTGTAGCTTCACAACCTCTAATCCAATATACAAAATAGGGAAGTCTCTAATACAGTCACTTCTCTGAGGCATGATTGGATTGTACCGCCCTACATCAAAAAGGGTAGGAAAGGCTTAATCCCAAAACCAAGCCCCAGGCTACAAGGATTCTCAACACACATTAATATCACCTGGGCAACGGCCTCTTTAACAAAGTGAGCATAATACATTTTATCTGCCCAACATTGGGCATGGTCATTAATTTCATAATTTAGGGTACAGAATAAGATCTGCCTGGCACCAAAAAAGTGGATGGAATTCCGCAAGTGCTCCTAGGAAAGCCTTAGTCACTTAAATGAACCCAAATCTTGTCATTCTTGGCCCTTTAAAAAATAAACATTTGCCTGACTCGTGGTGGTGCAAGTAGATAAAGCGTCGACCTAGCATGCTGAGGTCACCAGTTCGAAACCTTGCACATACGACAAGCAATCGATGGACAACTAAAATGAAGCAACTATGAGTTGATACTTCTCTCTCCCCCCTTTCTCTTTCTGTAAAATCAATAAGTAAAATCTTTAAAAGTAAATAAATAGGCCCTGGCTGGTTGGCTCAGCGGTAGAGCGTCAGCCTGGCGTGCGGGGGACCCGGGTTCGATTCCCGGCCAGGGCACATAGGAGAAGCGCCCATTTGCTTCTCCACCCCCACCCCCTCCTTCCTCTCTGTCTCTTTCTTCCCTCCCGCAGCTGAGGCTCCATTGGAGCAAAGATGGCCCAAGTGCTGGGGATGGCTCCTTGGCCTCTGCCCCAGGCGCTAGAGTGGCTCTGGTCGCGACAGAACAACGCCCCGGAGGGGCAGAGCATCGCCCCCTGGCGGGCAGAGCATCGCCCCTGGTGGGCGTGCCGGGTGGATCCCGGTCGGGCGCATGCAGGAGTCTGTCTGACTATCTCTCCCCGTTTCCAGCTTCAGAAAAATACAAATATATATATATATATATATATATATATATATATATATATATATATGTAAATAAATAAAATCATACAGTATTTACACTTTAAAAAAATAATAAACACTTTTTTTAATTGTCTGGTATCCCTCAACCAACCAAGGAGAGTGAAGGGTGCATGATGGTCAGAAAGCCAGCTAACCTAGTGGCCCTGGGGCCATCTTCGTGTTTGTCCCCTGACTCCTGTGGAGCTAGGGGAGGTTGGCAGAGTCCTCAGGGAAGATCAATCTTTGGAGAAATGAGACTGGAAATGTACTCAGCAGGAAATTCTCCAGGAATGCAGGCACCTAGCTCTCCCTTCCCCACCTCAAATGCCTGGTATGTTTCAACGACAATAGCAAGGCTAAGTTTCATGGTGAACAGAGAAAGTTCAGAAACAAATCTGGAGGAACTGTACCTCTTCCTTAGACCCCAAGTGCTCCCCGATGAGTCACGGAGCTGCTGCCACAGAGCAGGCCCGGTTCTGACCCTGCGGCGGCCGAGCCCGTGTCCTCAATGATCTTTCTGCCTACCGAGGGAGAAAAGCAATAACCGAGCGATGACAGCATCGGGCAGTAAGCTCAGTGTGTTCGCAGCCAAGTGTCACATGTCCAGGACTAAAACTGGGAGAGACGGGGAGCCGGGCTATATTGAGGGTGACCCACACCCTCATCACTTGCCATCCTTGGCCACCAAAATGACTTGTCTGGGCTGAACCTTCTTTCAATTCCCTGTCCCTGACCTATCATATGACTTCTGGGCCTCGGCTTATTTGTCTTAAGGAAGGGCCAGAAACTAAAGTTAGGATGCTACAGGGATAGAGGTAACCAGGACTTGAGCAGAGCAAAAATATAAGAAGAAATAGATTTTTAAGTTTTTTTTTAATGTGGGATATTTTTGGAGTGAGGGGGACTTAATGTTCTATTCATCGTTTTTTTTTTTTTAACTTTATTTTCAATTACAGTTGACATGCAATGTTACTTTAATCAGTTTCCGGTATATAGCATCGTGGTTAGACAATTATATCATTTACAATTATCCAAGTACCCACCTGGCACCATACATAGCCATTATAATATTATTGACCGTATTCCTTAGACGGTACTTGATGTCCCAGTGACTATTGTGTAACAACAACAACCAAAATAAATTAAAAGGATTAAAATGTGGTTTTTAAATTTACTTTGAAGCTCATCACAAAAATTGAAGCTAAAATAAAATTAAAAACTGGCACTTACCAACCATCCCAGTTTGTCTGGGGCTATCCAGCTTTAGCACTGAAAGTTCCATCGCGGGAAACCCCTCCATCTAAGACACACTGGGACAGATGTCACCCCAGCTCTGCTCTGAACACAGAAGTGCCAGCAGAACTCAGAGGACTGTGCCAACCTAGTGCTTCAACCACGAATGCAAAAGAGCCCATCAATCCACAAGACCTAAATGGGAAGATACATAATATTAAACAAACATAAATATCAGTAAGGAATGAATGAATAGGAGACCACCTTTAAGAACATCCAAAAATACAAGAAATCGTGGTTTCTTGTTCTTGACAAAATTAGAGCGTAGCCTTACAAGTTACTGAAAGTGGCTGGGATCTACATTTCCCCGGAGACGCTAAACAAAACAGCATCAAGGTGAATAGCATGAACATTGACACATGACAGATCTGACTTCAAATCATGGCTTTAGGGTGACATGCTGTGTGACCCAAGGTAAACTCCTTAACCTCTCTGTGCATTGATTTCTTTTCCTGTAAAAATAATTCTTACTTTGAAATACTGGTCTATACATTAAAATAAAATTGTCACCATACATGGAATTCGATTACTTAATAAATATTAACTGCTATCAGGAAAGCAAAAGAACAAAAATCTAGCTTTTTATGTTTTGGGGCTACCACATAGAATTAACAAGTGTCTAAGAGTCCATCAGCTCGTGAAAACAGTTTTGCCATGAAACATGATGAATATAGTTTGAGATCAGTTTTGGACAGTATTCTATTTTTCACATGTTCCCACAGCTGACAAAGGCCTTGAGCTGAATATCTACATTTTCTCCTCTAGTTTCTCCCTCCACCTTTCTCTCCATCCTTTTTATACCCTTGGAAGCTGGCCTGCGTGGTCTATATCAGTGGACTACCTGGCCCCCTGGACTTCAAATGCATTGGGTCCAAACGGCGTGGCTACTTCTCTCAGCTGAAAAGTCACAGCTTCTGTTAGCACAGAGGTCCTTCTCCACCCAGCCCCCTCTGCCTCCGTGTCTGGAGGTCCTGGTCCTTCAAGCTTAGAACAGAAGTTAACAGTTGACCCCCTGCAACCGGCCTCAGGGCTCGAAGCCATCCTTTGGGGCTTCCCAACAGCCTGACCACACATTTGTAAATCATACTTGTGTAAACTCCTCAATTTATCCAAGTGAATGTTCCTTTTGTTTCCTGCTGGAATGCTGACAGATTCAAACATCAAGAGGACTTCTAACTCCGGGATTTCCAGACAGGAGTTTAGGAGGAGTTCTGGGTTGGCCACATCGGAATCGGAATCGCTTCGGGAGCTTTGGGGAAGTATGTTCCCGGCCCTCACACCTGGGGCACTCACTCAGAGGGGCTTGGCTGCGACCTGGCACTCTGTATTTCTAACAGCTCACCCTGCAGCCCGGCCCGATGCAGGGGGAGGTCGCTGCTGGGGCCCTGACCTCACAGGGCCCTCTTTCCTCACCTGAGTGCATTGTGCTTGCTTCACGTTTCACTCGCGCCTATTTCACTTTGGTTAGAGACAAAAATACAGCACCTACGAAAGAACTTCGACTCTCCCCCATGAAGGTGATTTCCCCAAGGATAGGAATTTGGGTCTCCCCCCCCCCCAGTCTAGAGCACTGTCTGGCACATAGTTGGCCCTCAATACACACCCAAGTCAATGTTGAGAGAATAATGTATTTAAAACATTTGCAGAACTTCGCAGGGCTTAAGTTAGTTCCAGTTTGTGACCTCCAGGAGGGGTGACCTAAGCTCCCTCTCTGGTTGAGATCCAAACAAACAAAAAGGGCTCCTGAGAGAGAAAGATGAATTCATCATCACAGCTAGATACCTAAGTTGCTAAATGGAGGTATAATTTCAAACTACTGGCTTCCCTGGAATTCCCCCACCTGCCCTCTAAAGTCATGTGGACACGGCACTGGACAAGGGTGGCTTATGCCACAAGCACAGGAAGCTACTGTAGACATCCTTCAAGGCCATGGGGTGGTACAAAACCCCAATCTTACCTTTTCCCTACTCTACTCTGTACTATTACACATATTCTAAGCACTCGTGGTGCAATTTTAACCCAGAGGTTGATGTACCTTTCAGATTAAATGTTCAAAATAAATTTCCATTCAAAATAAAAGCCCGTACCCAGGCAAAAAAATATATATATGTGTGTGTGTATATATATATATACACTAAATATATATATATATATATATATATATATATCTTGTCTTACATTTTCTGACAGCATACTTGGGTAAAGATTTCCATCTAAGTTACCTCTTTTTATGCCAACACCAAAGTTACCTGAATAAATTTGGTTGAAATGCATTCTAGGTTAAGAAACATACTTCTCCAGCTCCTTTTTATTTTAATGTTTTATTTATTGATTTTAGAGAGAGGAAAGAGAAGGAGAAAAATGGGGGTGAGTAGCAGGAAGCATCAACTGGGAGTAGTTGCTTCTTGTATGTGCCTTGACCGGGCAAGCCCGGGGTTTTGAACCAGTGACCTCAGCGTTCCAGGTTGACGCTTTATTCACTGCGCCACCACAGGTCGGGCATCCAACTCTTGAAACAGACTGTACTGCTCATACCCTTCGGGGGCAGCAAGCATCATTTCTAAATGACTCCTGATCATTCTTATGAAAATCGTTGTTGATTTTACAGTATTTGAAACCCAGGGGCTGGCTTAGAGCCAGGAAGGCAGAGAGAACAACTTGCTCCTTTTATAACTGGGCCCAGGCCTGGTGCCCTTGCTCGGTCCACTGCCTGCTCTTTATAGCTTTCCCGTCACTTCCATTGCCAAAGATGGCTCTCCGCTGTCAGGAGGCTTGCTCGGAGAGGTGAAGCTGCCAGGCACAGACCTCTCTGAGTAGGTCAGGGGTCACTCGGGGCTTTAATACGCATGCATATTGATGCCCCGAGTTAGGCAGAAGCTGGCCTGAGAGGAATCTTCACAATCTGAAGGCTGTTGTGGAATGAGAAATTTCTAAGAATTAGCAATAAACTGATGTCTAAAAATAGTTTTGAAGATTTAAAGAAAAGATGAAGAAATGTGTGCTGTTTGAGAAATAACTCTGATGAATGATTAGATCTTGCTTTTCAAATATTTGTTATTCTTTGGAGACTACTTAGTTCCGGTTAGAGAAAAGGAGACTTAGAATGGATAAAGGAAAGAATGACTGGGAAGGTTACTTGCCAAGCCCTTCCGCGGGAGTTACAGCATAATCGCATCCTGTGATCTCTACAATTGGACAACGTACTAGACTGACACATACATCTGCCTGAGGTGCTATGGTTCTCGATTTCTAGCTAGCCTCAGGATTCAGAAACACAGCGTTTCCCCATCTTCCTCCTTCTGTGTTATACGTGTTTGAGGTGTGTTGTCCACAGTTCACAATTAGGTCTGACCTTTATGGCTTGTTTGTTTGTTTGTCTGTTTGTTTTGGAGTGTCACAAAGAAGTGAAACCATCTACTGTCCAAGCGAAATGGGGAAATAGGAAAGACGGAATTTGGAGTTTTAAAAATACAGTACTATTTCTGGTCTTCGGAAGTACTTGTGCTCTGAAACATCCTGACTCTGTCATCCCAGTTCCTGTCACTGGAGACATCCCTTTGCGTTATACAACGAGGAGGTATGAAGTATCGGGAGGACAACCATGCTGAAGACGAAGGCGTAGCCGGGTGCCCAGCATCTTCTAAAGATAGCAGCTGCATCCACTCACATATGAAGGAGGAGGACAGCTAGAGTTGAGTTTGAACCCCCGAGATTCTAATCCCACCTCCTTTATCACGAACTCTAAGATGCGCTCCACACACTATCTCACCTCTCAGTGGTGTCCTGCCCCTTAGGAAACATGGGTCAGCTATTCTCCGATGCCATGTTTATATCTCAAGAACCAAAGTTCAAGAAGCAGACTAACATGGAATGATTGTCCCATGGCTGCCTGCAATTTGTCAAGTAAATAGAACCTATTTACTGTTTAAAAAAAAAAACAAATCTAGCAAGAGGCCTCACTTGACCTGTAAGGCCCCCTCTTGACTTAGTCATCAGTCCACCCGGTTTCGAGAGGAGGGGTCATAAAACAAATGATTCAAAACATTTTCATTACAAAATAATGATAAAGCCAACAATGCTTCCCTTTCATGCCATAACGGGAAGACCTCCACGGCCAGGGAAAAAAACAGCATGTAACCTGTGTGGACTAGCTAGTGGGACCCAGTGCCACGGGAGAAGTTTGTCTGCAGTGCCACAGTGGCTGAGAAAGGGCAGGTATATCCTTAGAGCAACTGTTTGCTTTAATCGCTGAGAAGTCAATCTGGCCAAAGCTGCTTGCATTTAGCAATTTGTGTTGATTATAGTTCTCTGAGTCAACATTAGGTGACAGAAGACAGCAGGGATGAAAGGAAACCAGCTTGAGGGGCAAAAGAGGCAAAAATAAATAAAAATAAAAAGATAACTCATTCCTCCATTCTCACAAATATATTGCTTTCAGACCGATCCACCACTTTCAGGGGTAGTAAGCACGAAATCGCCTTGGTCTGAGCTCCAGTTAAAACATAAAAAACTATGGAATTTGCAAGCTTCAAGGAGCTTTAGAGATCACATGGTCTACCTCTTTCATTCTCGATGTCCGTAAAGGGACTTGCTGAATTCAGAAAACAAATCAGGATTAGAACTTGGGTCTCCTAATAGCTAATCCTTTACTCTTATTATGTGTCATTCAAGGGGATTTCCTGGCCTAACGTCCCAAATTATGGAGCACAGGCTTTAGGCTAAACCCACATTTGGAATGACAACTTTTACAGAAGCCTCCCAAGAAAGCCTCAGAGTTATTCTGTACGCAGGGGGAACCCAGCACTTTCTAGAAGCCATATCTGCTCTTGTAGGCTCAGCAGAATATTAAAATATATAAATATTTGGGGGAAAACTAAAAGGCCATACTTCTGGTGGCAGCGCAACTGTCCAGGCCCTCAGAGACGGCCCCCCTGCCAGCCCGGCGTGCTGGTTCTGACCTCTGCACCAAGTCCGCTGGAGCCTGGGAGAGAGCCAGCGTCTCGGGGGCTCACCGTCCGGCCTCCAGAACTAGCCCCAGGGCACCGGCGGAGCAGGAGAGGGAAAGCACACAAGGAGAGCAAACTGGGGGGTCCCCTCTGCCCCTTCTTCTCGCTGTTACTGTTGCCTCTGGGCCGTGAGCACCTGAAGGTTCCGACCGTTCTCCCTGGGCGGTTGGCTTCCTCCTTCAGTCTCCAGCCCGAAGTCCTGGTAGTCTAGTAGTCTAGTGGTCTGCTGCTGTTTCTTTCCGGATGCCCTCTGTCGGCTCATAGTCACCAAACCTGAGACTGAGCTGTCTTCTCTCTGAAAGATGGCCTTCTCCATTTCTTAAAAAAAAAAAAAAAATGACACTACTATTCTGCATTTTTTTTTCCTGTATTTTTCCGAAGCCAGGAACGGGAAGAGACAGTCAGACAGACTCCCGCATGCGCCCAACCGGGATCCACCCGGCACGCCCACCAGGGGGCGTCGCTCTGTCGCGACCAGAGCCACTCTAGCGCCTGGGGCAGAGGCCAAGGAGCCATCCCCAGCGCCTGGGCCATCTTTGCTCCAATGGAGCCTCGGCTGCGGGAGGGAAGAGAGAGACAGAGAGGAAGGAGAGGGGGAGGGGTGGAGAAGCAGATGGGCGCTTCCCCTGTGTTTCCTGGCCGGGAATCGAACCCAGGACTCCTGCATGCCAGGCCGACGCTCTACCACTGAGCCAACCGGCCAGGGCCTCTGCATTTTTTTTTGATGCAGTCTTCCTTTCCCACTCCCACCTGGCGGGTCAGTTGATCCCCAAGTGTTATCCAGTCTTCCTCTGTAAAGTCTTCCTTTTATGGCCCCACATCTCATGCCTGGAGTGTGAGAAGAACAAGTCACTATCTCGGGGCCCCTGCTCACCCTTCCCTCTACCATAATCCGTGCTGCATGCTCATTCCACGTGACACAGTCATCTCTGTTGTTTAAACCACCCAGCTTGTGTTATCGTGTTACTGCGGCCCGAGTGCACTAACACACTTCCTGTCCTTCCCAACAGAGCTGCAGGATACACCCCACGTTTCATACCCCAGTGCCTTGGCACTGGCTGATGTCTTTGTGTGAAATGCACCCCACCCACCTCCTTTGTCTGATTTGATAAATGCTTGTTTGACCTCTAAGATTTAGCTTTAACTGCCCCTTCTTCTGCGACTCTTTCACGGAACTTCCCTTCGCAAGACAAAATTAATCTCTTTCTCTTCTGCCCTGACCAACTGGGACTCACACATTCCTCTCACAGCACACAGCACGGGGAGTGTGCTCTGCCTTTGCTTTTACACTGTTGTTCTCAACCTTGACTGCACATCAGAGTCACCTGATGTGATTTTCAAAAACACTGATGCTCAGACCTACTCCTGAGAATCTGATCCGGTGGTCTGCGGTCAGGCTCTGTCATCAGTCTTGCTCAATAGACCCTCAGCTGATTCTAACATGTTCCTATGGATGAGAACCACCATATTACAAATGTGATTACACAATTACAAAGGGTGGAGTTTCCACCTCAGTCTTTGATCTGCCCTCCCGGAACAGTGGCTAGACTCAAGTAAGCACTTACTGAATGTTCATTGAACTGAATGAAGGTCCCCAGGCCCTCTGTCCGTCCTCTGCTTTTCTTCTCCCTTTTTTCTCATTTAGCATTTACACCTCTCCTAAAAAAAATAATAAAATAAAATAAAAGAGAAGAAAAGAAAAGGAAAAAAAAAAGAAAGACAGAAAGAAACCTTCTGTAAATGCCAATTTAGGGTTTAGAGAATTAGATTTCTAAAATCAGTTTAGGCTGGGTGATAAGTGTGTTAATAGCATTTTTTTTTTTTTTTTTTTTCATTTTTCTGAAGCTGGAAACAGGGAGAGACAGTCAGACAGACTCCCGCATGCGCCCGACCGGGATCCACCCAGCACGCCCACCAGGGGCGACGCTCTGCCCACCAGGGGGCGATGCTCTGCCCCTCTGGGGCGTTGCCATGTTGCGACCAGAGCCACTCTAGTGCCTGAGGCAGAGGCCACAGAGTCATCCCCAGCGCCCGGGCCATCTTTGCTCCAATGGAGCCTTGGCTGTGGGAAGGGAAGAGAGAGACAGAGAGGAAGGAGGGGGGGAGGGATGGAGAAGCAAATGGGCGCTTCTCCTGTGTGCCCTGGCTGGGAATCGAACCCGGGTCCTCCGCACGCTAGGCCGACGCTCTACCGCTGAGCCAACTGGCCAGGGCTAATAGCATTTTTTAAGAAGGTAAAATAAAAGGAGCTTATTTTAAATATCCATTTTCCTGCTTCCTAATACAGACAGCAGCCCTCTTCTCCCTCTGAACACAGACGTGGGAAAGAGCCGCATCAGCCCAGCACGTCCTCTACACCCACTCCAGGCCCTTGCCCAGGAGGGAGCTCAGAAAGGCAATGCAGAGCTATATTTATGCTTTTCTCTGCTCCGAACCAACCTTTGCTCAGTCAGAGTGGATCGGGGAGGGCTTGGGACCCAGTTTCCCCTCAGCACCTCCACTGAGCTCTGCTAGCACGCTCAACATCCTCAAAAGTCATTTTCCCTTTCTTCTCCATCTATAGAAACACTAAGATGAACATAACTGAGAGAGGGCTATTTGCTCTCATTTTTTTTTTCTGGGGATAAAATTAGTAACATTATTTTAAAACATATAATTAACATGTTTCTTATACAAAGTTTAGAAAATACAAAAAACGGGAGGGGGGGCACTGAAAATGAAAATGATAGGTAATCCCCCCATGAAGGATTACCAACTGTTAAGATTCTTGTCTGTTTCGTCACCCATTACGTATCTATCTAAGGACACTGTTTCCATAAATGCACATCACCTATAGAAGTGTGTATGGGAGAGAAAGAGAGAGAAGAAAGCACACGTTGACTGTCTCCTGTTAGAGAAGACCTGTCATCACACTGCACTAACTTGCTTCTTTATATACTCACAGAATAAAAACTCACCCCCACAATGCACTAGACTGAAGATGTTCCTGAAGATTCCAAAGAGGAAAAGGAAGAGGGTTCTCACCTTGCTCACCCACGTCTGCACCCCCATTGTCCCCACCTCAGTGTGTCTCCTCTCCTCAGCCTCCCTCTTGGCACCAGCCTCCCCATGCCCAGCTCCGTCTCCCAGCTGGCCGGGTGTCCCATCCTGGCGGAACAATTCAGCTCACCTTGCCTTCCTTCAAGCTGATGTCCCCACAGCTGTTCCCTAATTAGGTGGGGTTTAGCTGTTCTCTAATCTGCCGGGTCCTGGGCTAGACTGTAGGAGATTATTAACATATTAGTGCAAAAGAGAGAGAGAGAAAGAAAAAGGGAAAGGAAGAGTCAGAGAGAGGGAAAGGGAGGGAGGGAAGGAGAGAGGGAAGGAGGAGGGAAGGAGGGAAGGGGGAGAAATATACATAATTTTAGTATGTTTAAGCTCAACACTAAATTAGAATAACTATACTCTTTTTTTTTTTTTTTTTTTTTTTTTTTTTTGTATTTTTCTGAAGCTAGAAATGGGGAGAGACAGTCAGACAGACTCCCGCATGCGCCCGACTGGGATCCACCCAGCACGCCCACCAGGGGGCAACGCTCTGCCCACCAGGGAGCAATGCTCTGCCCCTCCGGGGCATCGCTCTGCCCCTCCGGGGTGTCTCTCTGCTGCGACCAGAGCCACTCTAGCGCCTGGGGCAGAGGCCAAGGAGCCATCCCCAGCACCCGGGCCATCTTTGCTCCAATGGAGCCTCGGCTTTGGGAGGGGAAGAAAGAGACAGAGAGGAAGGAGAGGGGGAGGGGTGAAGAAGCAGATGGGCACCTCTCCTGTGTGCCCTGGCCGGGAATCGAACCCGGGACTTCTGCACGCCAGGCCGATGCTCTACCACTGAGCCAACCGGCCAGGGCCTACTATACTCTTTTTAATTAGAAGATAAACTGAAAGTTAAAGGCATGGGACCACAGGGAGTGCAATGCAAACAGCAGCCCCCTAGTGTTGGTGGGATTTGAGGTGCAGAGAACACACTCTTAGTCTAAGGAAATTTCCTATGTAAGCGCACAGCCCTCATTTAACACAGACTTTACTGGTGGCTAGACATGTGGGGTCATTTTTACTACCAGTTATTTGTAGAAAATATTGGTTTCTTTCGGTGAGGACTATTCTAAAGTTCTGTTTTTAAGTAAACAAAGGCAAAATCCTAAAAGACCGTGTCCCAGAAGGGTCCTTCTTTTGGAATTGAATGTGTAGATCCTCCCACAATCACATGATCCAATAACAGGTGAAGCTACAGGATGTGAAGATCTCTCGAACAAAACCCAGATATACTCCATACTCTGAAGATTACTAGGTCTTGTTGCAAAACAGCTGATAGGAGGCTGTTTGAATATTGGAGGATGAGGACACAGAGCGAAAACAATATTCCAGGTGAATATAAAACTAAAAAAAGAACAAAATTATGGTCTTCTTCACCTAAACCGGCCATAACAGAGGAGTCAGTGTTGGGCTCCGGCACAGGGTTGGCAGCCCACAGCCCACAAGGCAAATCCAACCGCACTCATTTGTTCTTAGGTATTGGCCATGTTATTCTCCCAGGACAATGGCTACGTTGAACAGTGGTGACAGAGCCATGTGGTTTTCAAAGCTTAAAATATTTACTACCTGGTCCCTTGTAGAAAAAGTTTGCTGATCTCTGACCTAGAGAAATTCACTCTAGTTCCAAGAACTCCCAAGTTTAAGATTGTTGTTGTTTTCTAGTGGGGCGGAAACTTCATTCTTGGTGGAAGGAAGGAATGAGGAGAAATCCCACTGTTCAGGGGAGCAGGCAGGTTTGCCTCAGAATCAAAGAATCTGGGCCTGTCTGGACAGAATCTGTAGGAGAGGAGGGGAACAGTTTCCTTAGAAGCAGGTCAGGAATGGCCTGACCAGGCGGTGGCGCAGTGGATAGAGTGTCAGACTGGGATGAAGAACCCAGGTTTGAGACCCCGAGCATGGGCTCATCTGGTTTGAGCAAAGCTCACCAGCTTGGACCCAAGGTCATTGGCTTGAGCAAGGGGTTACTCGGTCAGCTGTAGCCCCCGGTCAAGGCACATATGAGAAAGCAATCAATGAACAACTAAGGTGTCGCAACAAAAAACTGATTGGTGCTTCTCATCTCTCTCCGTTCCTGTCTGTCTGTCCCTATCTATCCCTCTCTCTGACTCTCTCTGACTCTCTCTGTCTCTGTAAAAAAAAAAGAATCTGATCAGGAATCAGCTTCTTCCAATATCACCCAACCTTCCACACCCACACCCGTAACTATAGAAACACTCCTTATCAATCGTCTGTGGAGATCAAAGGGGTTGGATCATCCTAGTACTAACAGAAGGACACTTGAAAAGAATCAAACAGCAAAAGGTTTTACAAATCACTAAGATTTACATTGGAGATTTGTTCTTGAAAAATAATGTAGCCTGGTGGTGAAATATTTTGTTTCTGGGGCCAAACCAGCTGAGTTCTACTGGCTGAGTGACCTGGGATTAGTTACTCTATCCCTTGCAACCTCAGCTTTAGCATCTGAAAAGCAGGAAGAATCAGAATAGCCACCTCATTGGGTTGTTATGAGAAGTAGATTGAATAGTGCATGAAAAATATTTAGCTCCATGCCCAATACATCAGCAGTGTTCAGCATGCATTCACTGCTATTATTATGAAGACAGTCTTCTAGCTGACTCACATACTAGGAACGTTGTCATTGTGACTTCCTAAAAGAAGTTTTTTTTAAGCATTATTATTAATGGGCCTGGAAACTTTTAGGCTTTTTTAGTAACAAAGACCTGGGTTTTAGATGGTTTTGGTCAATGGAGGCATCTTTGAAACTTGTTTAATTGAAGCCATAAGAAGGACTACATTTTATAATAAACCAGTCACATAAACTCGTGTGTGTGTGTGTGTGTGTGTGTGTGTGTGTGTGTGTGTGTGTGTGTGTGTGTTTATAACTGAAAACAGTGTTCAGGAAATAATGCATCATCTTCCTACGGGTAATGCACTTTCATATTTTCTACTGTATTTTAATGGTGGGCATAATCCATTCAGTTAATTTCACAACCCATTGTGGAGTAGAAACCCACAGTTTGAAAACCATGCATGAGGGGCCATCAAATTGAAAGTCCTGAGGCTTTCAATGTCTCTTATCTCTAAGACAACCATTCTTTGCCAGTTTGAGATCCACAAAATCTTCAATTGTTATTTATTTTCTGTCAAGCATCCTTAAGTAAATCTTTTTTTTTTTTTTTTTTTTGTATTTTTCTGAAGCTAGAAACGGGGAGAAACAGTCAGACAGACTCACGCATGCGCCCGACCGGGATCCACCCGGCACGCCCACCAGGGGCGATGCTCTGTCCACCAGGGGGTGATGCTCTGCCCCTCCGGGGCGTCGCTCTGCCACGACCAGAGCCACTCTAGCACCTGGGGCAGAGGCCAAGGAGCCATTCCCAGCGCCTGAGCCAACTTTGCTCCAATGGAGCCTTGGCTGCGGGAGGGGAAGAGAGAGACAGAGGGGGGGGGGTGGAGAAGCAAATGGGCGCTTTTCCTATGTGCCCTGGCCGGGAATCGAACTCAGGTCCCCTGCACACCAGGCCGACGCTCTACCGCTGAGCCAACCGGCCAGGGTCAAGTAAATCTTTTGAAGTCTAAATAAAGTTATATGCTTTCTTGGATACCTGCACAATTGTGTCTGAGTGGTGGAAACAACAGAGTCCTCAAAAGTTGTTTTTAGGTGTAACTAAATTTATATTTGCAGAAAGTTTAAGAAAAAAATTGTTCTGTTTTGACAGGAAATTTTATAACACAAATTATAGAAGATAGACAAATGCCAAAACTGTCCATTAAGGTCTACACCAAAATGTGAAAGTTTCTCAAAGAAGAGAAATTGTACAAACAATATCAGAAAATAAATAAATAAACAATAGGTAAATAAATAGATGGGTAAATAAATGGCCAATCCTACTGGTTCCTATCTCCACCTAACCCCCAAACCACATTGCTAAGAACAGTTGCTAAACGGCTGCGTGCCAATGACTTACCATCAAGTAGTTTAAGATTTTCCTGTTCTATCTTGACTCTTCTCTCTCTCTAACTATACTCAGGATCCAACTGCCTAAATTATGATCCCCTCCAGCACTGACAGAAACAATAGCCACCGTTTTTTGCTTGCGTGACTTAATCAGAACTGGGAGATCCTAGGAAGAAATGCCCAGATTCCAAAGCAAACTCTAGTTGCGGGACTGCCCCAGCCTTCCAGAGCCACAGTGAGCCGGATGAGACCAGCTTGCAGGATTCCAGACCCTGAAATCTCCTCTTCTTTCTATTTCACACATTTTCTACTCTTAATCCCTGTAACCTGTTGAGCTCCGCCCCCATTGGAATTTCTAAACAAGCTGTACACGCTCATCCAAGTCAGGGAAGCTATTTGTATTTCAAGTAAAGATTCAGGTGTCTACATTTTTACTGGGCTCTTTCTCCTTCAAGCAGTGTGCCTTAGATAAATACTACAGAATAAAATAAACTCAAAATATAAGTAGTTTAGACTTGACTTTTTTCCTTCCCTCCCTTTCTTCCTACCTTCCTTCTTCCATCTCTGCCTCCCTCCCTCTCCCTTTCTTCCTTTCTTTCTTCCTTTCTTCCTTCCTTTCCTTCTTTCTTTCTTTCTTTCTTTCTTTCTTTCTTTCTTTCTTTCTTTCTTACTTTTTCTTCCTTTCTTTCTTCTAATTGGCTGAATTCTCTACCTCTTCTTCAATAAATTATGAGGTAAGTGATATAAAAAATATTGCTTAAGGAAAAATTTAAACTTTCATATCTTTTAAAATTTCAAGAAGCTTGTATAGAAGAATTCATCATAGCTGGTATGTTCATAGCTGAATATCAAAGGCCAGGTCAGGAGAATAGGCCACCACAGTGCAATAATTAAAGGGAAGATGACCACCTGTGTGTCAGGTACATCCTCCCTCTGTTACATTGTAGCTGTGTGATTCAGAAAGGTGCCTTACTTTATTGAAACCTTAGCTTTTGTATCAGAGAAATGAGGCTAATAATCTAGTATGTTACTCACAGCCTCATTGTAAAGGATTGCATATGATAATCATGACAAGCGCTTAGCCTACTCACTGTTCCCAGGCAAGCACACAATAAATTATTATTGTTTATTATTATGTTGTTGTTGCTGTTGCTTTATAAGAGTCCCCCTGCAGAGACAAGTTTCCTGCAGGAGGAAGCTTTGAAGGTCCTGAAATGTTGATGATCTTGATTGTGGCGATGGTCTCTCAGGAGTAGGTTCAAACCCATCAAACTGTATATTTTGAGTTTGTGCAGTTTTTTTTTTGTTTTTGAAATACCAATTACATCTCAATAAAGCTATCTAGAAAATATTGGCCTGGCAGGCGTGGAAATACAGATGGGGCAGCAGTAACAGCTGTCTCTATTAGAAACTAAAAATGCTATTAATAAATATGTTTAAAAAGAATTTTCCTTTAAACAGGAATGGCAACAACAAACAGGAACCTATAATCTTGGGTAGAAAAAGTTCCCAGCAGCAGAACGGAGGCAACTTCACTTCCAATCTCACCAAGGATTTCCCACCAATGAAAAGCCAGTCCCGTGGCTGGTTGCTATGGGCAGGACCTCCAAAAAGATGTGATTTAGTGAACATCCCATAATGGATCCTCAAAATCTTCAGCTGTGATTGGCCTGCTGCTCCAAATAGACTCTCTGGGGCCAAGGAGGTCACAGGGGTTCACCTGCCCTTCCTGACAATTCCTGGAAAGTCAGTGATGGAGTGAGGCTGCATAAGGAGGTATCCCCGAGGACTCTCCACATCGGCTGGCGAGACCTCCCCACCACGTAGCATCAAGAGCAGATCATCTGAGGCAGGATGAGGAAGACAGGGCTTCAGCTCGCTTTGCACAGCACTACCCAGACATCCCCAGACTCAACAACTTTGACCGTGTGTCTTAGAGCCACACGCTGGGAGCCCATGGACTGGGAACAAGGGCTTACACATGTCCCCAGATCCCAGAGTTTCCTGCCAGGCTTCCTAGTGTCTGGGAACTTCTTGCAGCCCCTTAAAAACATGTGTAGGTCAGCTCTAAGGCCACTTATTGAAAAGATAACTTCTTGGCTGGGATGCCTGAGGTAGATCCCCTATCTTAGGGAGGGAGAGGCCTTTGATGTCTCTGAGGCCAGCTCTATGCACTTTTGAATACCTTGGGCTGTACCTCAGCCCCCAGAGGGAGAAATGAAGCAAACAGTGACCTCTGACTACTCTCTAACCCCAATAGACTTGTCTAGAAAACGTTTTCACAATCCAGATGTTAAAAACTGATGATCTAAGCCTTGATCTGAATAAATAGAGCTGCAGAAACACACCACACCATTCCCTGCATTTCCCAGTATCCGACTTTTGGCCCTAAGCCCTGGAGACCCAGGAGTCAGAGAACAGCAAAACAAGACGTGTTTGCCTAGTGCTGAATTCCCATATTCTACAGTTTCCTCTCACATCCGTAGCTGTTCTCTGTGCCACGGCTGAAGGACTCTGGGAATCGTCCAGGCCATCTCCCTACCTCCGAGGGACTACACGGCAGTCGTGAAATACGCTCGTGGCTTTGTGAAGTTGACTTTCCTTATACATCTTCCAAACCCTTTCGAGGATGAAGCTTTCATAGATAACAAACAGGGTTGGACATTCTGATACAGAGTCAGAAGGAAGAGTTTTCCTCAAATTCTCTTCAGCCTCTTTCTCGTGTCAAGAATCTCTGATTTGCTTATAACAGGAGCCTTTGATAATATAAAAACCATTACCACATATTGTGGAAACCACAGTTTCCAGTCAATGTCCTTGGGTTGGGCCTGGCCACTGTGTGATGGACAAAATCTGCTTGCATCTCAGGACTTGGAGCTTTGTGATATCACAAGTATGAAGGAGGAGATGAGTTAAAGGTGGTTTTGTGGGTTTGAACCTGGATGACGGACACATGGCCTCTGATAGTACAGCAAGTCAAGAAGTTGAAGAACTTCGAAGGTGTGAGAACGACAAGAGAGCAGATCTGTTGGTTCCTTCAAACCAGAGTCATTTTCAAAGGCATTTAGACCTTCATTCTAAACCTAGAGAGATGAAATGTATTAGATAAATCACAGTATTTCTAAAGATGAGGATAGAGGGGAGACTGCTTTGCTGTGGAAGCTATGATTCGTCACAGGAAATAGCTAAAACAATAAGAATAGAACAATAGGAAGGAAGTACTATAACACTAAACATTTCTTAAGATTTATACATAAAATAAAATAACCTTCTTCTAGTTTCAGTGCACTCTCCAAGGAAAAAGGAAATTGCAAGGGGGATTGTAGAGAAACTAATGACGCTCCCTCTCCCAAAGTCAAGCCTGAGTTCTCCACTAACCTCAGTGTTTGAGAATAGTTCTCAGGTCTCCCAAAAGCCTTCTGTTTTTTAGAAGAACAGCCCCACTTCCATCAAATGTTCTTCACACGATTATTTCCAAAACCCATAACCCTAAATCTCCTCAGAAGGCATTTTAGTTTGTCAGTGTGCCTCGGAATATGCAGCATCTAGAATTTTAGGAAAGTCCCTAAATATAGTACGATCTAAAAAAAATAACAGACCACCACCCACCTTGTGCTGAACCCATTTCCCCTTAAAGCCACCTGGTGCCATGTGGGATTTTCAGCAGCAATATGACAGCCACCGTTGATGTGTATTGTCTTCTTGACAGTTAATTTCAGCTTGTCTTTTTCAAGCAAATTGCTTCTTATCCTTATTCAGTTGTTTTGTTTTGTTTTTGTCTGAGTAAAGGCAAAAATTTACCCTTGTTAGATTTTTTATATAAATTGTAGATGCCTGTCAATAGAACTTACTGAGACCACTTTGAGTCTGGATTCTGACTCTTTGTTAGCCCTCCTTCCCAGCTTTGTATCAGTCCCAAATTTATAATCAGGCCACTTAAAATTCTTCTCAAACGTTGGATGAAAATATTGAATTGGAGGGGGCAGGGAACCAAAGTCACTGTGCCATAGGATGTTTTCTTTCTCGTCAACTGAGTTATTTAAGATTATATTGTTAATGTATGTTTTATTTACTTAGAAAGGAAGCCATTGTATGATATAAGTAATTGAAAATTTTATAAACTATTTTCATAATGTCTGTTTAATAAACTTCATTGGCTTGAAGAAGTATTTAAAGAGCTATTTCATTATAAGAAAAAAACATCAATGTTGTTGCCTGACCTGTGGTGGCGCAGTGGATAAAGTGTCAACCTGGTATGCTGAGAGGTTGTTGGCTCGAAACCCCAGGCTTGCCCAGTCAAGGCCCATACAAGAAGCAACTACTATGATGATGCTTCCTGCTCCTCCCCCCACCCTTTTTTCTTTCTCTTGTCTCTCTCTAAAATCAATAAATAAAATCTTTTTAACAACTTTTAAAAATGTCTGTTATTAAATTAGACTACAAAAGTAATAAATTATTCAACTCGAGGCTCCCATTTGGGTTCATTACATCATAACTTTCTAGCCCCAGATCAAAGGGTAAAGCTAACGGGGGAGTGGAGAATCCATAAAACGGGTGTTGGCAGCTAGCAAGGCGAGGTCACTGCTCAAACTTCACAGTGTGGTGACATCATAATTACTTCATGAAATTCCTGAATATTTTATAGTTGCCTAGGCCATGTGAATCACTCTGGTACTTGTCATAGAGTAATAAAAAGACACCATTTAAAATACTATTTTTCTCTTAAAATGATGTTTCCCGTTGAGTATAAGCTAAAGGGCTGGAATGACTGGCATAATTTGATGTGATTATAATGGAGGCATGGGAAAACCTGGTAAATATGTCAATATTTACCTAATCATTTTGTTGTTGTTGTTGTTTTGTTTTTTTTGAGAGACAGACTGACAGACAAAGAGGAAGGGAGGAAGGGAGAGAGATGAGAAAAATCAACTCATAGTTGCAGCACTTCAGTTGATCGTTGATTGCTTTCTCATGTGTACCTTGAAGTGGGGGAAGAGGCTCCAGCTGAGCCAGTGACCCCTTGCTCAAGTCAGCCACGTTGGGCTTCAAGCCAGCGAACTTTGGGCTCAAGCCAGCAACTATGGGGTCATTTCCACCATCCCACACTCAAGCCATCAACCCAGCGCTCAAGCTGGTGAGCCTGCACTCAAGATGGATAAGCCTGCACTCAAGCCAGTGACCTCGGGGTTTTGAACTTGGGACCTCAGCATCCCAGGTCTACGCTCTATCCACTGTGCCACTACCTGATCAGGCTCACCTAATAAAGTTTTTAAATGAATTAAGTTGAGTTTCTTCCTGGCTATGGATTCCCGAAGGATAATCACAGCTCCTCAGTGAAACAAGCTCCAGCCTCACCCACACCCTATCTCCTCCGGTGTCCATAGGAGAAACAGGCATGTTTGCAATCACAGCATCTGGCTTGCTGAGGCTGATCATTCCATTCCTTCTATCACATTCCCAGATTGGTGGGCTGATGGCAAATTCTTCTCATGGGCAGGGCATCAAGGGCCCCCTGTCCTGAGAAGATCCGTAAGATATTTGAAAACAGGCTCAGGATGAGGGAATAGGGCTGGATGGGGAACCCAATGCAGGTCAATGACTCGTCTCTTCCCTTCCAGGGTCCATCTGGCCTGGCTGTGGCAGGAGAGCTTCCGATTCAAGCACAGGAACCACATACTACGGTGATTAAGCATCTGAATTTTCCAGGGTCTGAGAGGTTTCCTGGCATGTAGGACTTTCCACACTAAAACTGAGGAAGTCCCAGGCAAATGGGGATGAGTCGGTCACTCTATCTCACACACATGCCGAACAGTAAGATCATAGGAGCTCATCTAAGTCACCAAATCCCTTCTCTTAATTCTCTTAATTCACTCTGAAATTCAAACTACTGTAGGGGGAAAATTCTGTTTGTCAAAGCACAGGGTGTTGAATTTAGCCCCTTCCAATGGAGCTCTGAGGGTGTGTAGGGGTGGTGGTTTATCATCCAAGGAGCCAGGTAACACAGTGGGAGGGAACAGAGACTGTGGCCCCAAACTGCCGGAGTCCAAATGCCAAGTGACCTGAGGAATTTATCCTACTTATAAAATAGGAATGAGAATAGGAATAGCCTCACATGTTTGTTGTGAGAATTGATTCATAACAAAAAGTGCTTAGTACAGGACTGGCCATGTAGTACCTAACATCTGTTATCATTTCTATTTTGGCAGTCCATCAGATCTTTGCCTGATCTTTGTTAGATCTTTGCTTGAAACATGCTCTACATGGGCATTCTTCATCAGCATAGGCACTGTGCTGGGAGCTAGGAGCGCACTGCTGTGGCGCAATCCACAGACCAGGAAGCCGGGCAGACAAACCAGTGAGTACATCACCGTGACGTAGGGCCTATTGGAGGAGTTGTCATAATGCTGTGGGTGCTTTAGCAAGTGTCATAACTGTCTTCAGAATTAAGAAAGTGACATCTAGACTGAGGTATGAAGAAAGGAGAAGAATTGGCTAAAGATGGGGAGGTGAGTGGTGGGAACAGTTCAGGCTTCCTCAACTTCAAACTTAATCAAGCCTCCTCTAGTCTCCTTAATATTAAGATATTAAGACATTTTAGTTTAAGCTCCCATAGATAATTGCACATCTCTTGATGTTTTCAAGCTCAAATTTATAAGAGAAGAACACTAATCGGTCGTATTTTTGTGCCAATCGTGACGTATTCACTGGTGACATGGTAGATCAGCTGCCTTGATGAGTTGGCCCAGGAGCTGGTCTCCATCCTATGGTAAAACTGTCTCTATTTTTTCAATGGTGAGAGGGTGGGAACACCCATAAGGATGAGCACAACTTCTGTGGATACTTACTATATGCTGAGTGATTTACACAGATTCTCCTCACCCTCTCTACCCTACATAATCCAACAATGACCCTAAGGGTAGGTACAAATATCATCCTCACTTAAGACTTTAGGACTGTCTGACCTGTGGTGGTGCAGTGGGAAGAGTGTTGACCTGGAATGCTAAGGTTTCCAGTTAGAACACATCGGCTTACCCATCCAGGCACATATGACAAGCAATAAATCAATGAACAAATAAAGTGAAACAGCTGAGCTGATTGTTCTTGCTCCCCATCCTCCACTCTCCTCCCTCGGTAAAATCAACAAATAACATCTTCTTAAAAAATTACTGTAGGACTAAAAAGTTTAATAGTGGATTCAAGGTCACACAGGTAGTAAGCCATCAAGATAGAATAGGATTCGTGCGGAGGACCCGGGTTCGATTCCCGGCCAGGGCACACAGGAGAAGCGCCCATTTGCTTCTCCACCCCTCCGCCGTGCTTTCCTCTCTGTCTCTCTCTTCCCCTCCCGCAGCCAAGGCTCCATTGGAGCAAAGATGGCCCGGGCGCTGGGGATGGCTCTGTGGCCTCTGCCTCAGGCGCTAGAGTGGCTCTGGTCGCAACATGGCGACGCCCAGGATGGGCAGAGCATCGCCCCCTGGTGGGCAAAGCGTAGCCCCTGGTGGGCTGGCCGGGTGGATCCCGGTTGGGCGCATGCGGGAGTCTGTCTGACTGTCTCTCCCCGTTTCCAGCTTCAGAAAAATGAAAAAAAAAAAAAGATAGAATAGGATTCAAATCCAATCAGCTCTCTCCAGAACCTATTTGTTTCACTGCTACATTTCACTTCTTGGTAAGCTGGGATCTTAGGGGAAGCCCCTGAACAATACTGAGAATGCCTAAGAGTTTCAAAAGAAAGTGCAAGTTTAATCACAATGGAGTGAATTCTCAGTCACCTTAAAAAGAGCACAGGAGAAGTATGCTTTGTACCAGGTGACCCGCTCCGCCACCCATAGCTGATGGTCTCAGAAGGGACACCTTGCCCATGGGCAGCTGACCCGCAGTGTCGCCAGTGAATATGTCATGATTGGCGCAAAAATATAAGCAACTAGAGTTCTTCCCTTCTAAATCTGAGCTCAAAAACATCAAGAGATATGCAATTATCTATAGGGGCTTGGGCTAAAATGTATTAATATTTAGGAGACTAGAGGAGGCTTGAATTTGAAGAAGCAAAGGTATGAGAAAGGAAAGGGAAGAAAGGAGATGATAAATGTCATGGAAAAAAACAATATATAGCTGTAAGGCCAGGGGCCAGCGCCATTGTGGCCAGGCAGGTGCAGGTTCCCATTAGATTCAGGCAGACAGTAGAGAAACAGCGGAGCCAAAAAATGGCGCGCCCTTCCTTTATTCTAGCCTCGCACCTGCCAGCGAGTAAACACACACAGGGCTCCAAAAGCCACTTACACATTCTCTGGTTCCACAACCAGAAGAATCTTCTCTGGTTCCACAACCAACCAGAAGAATCTTCTCTGGTTTTCCCTAGAATTAAAGGCCCCACCAGGTTCAGTGGAGCTCACAAAAGCCCTCGCCTCCGTTCCCTATCTCCTTCTCTCTTTCCCTGCCACCTTGGCTTCTTTCTCCTCCTTCTCCGCTCTTTTCAAAACTGTTTTGGCGTGAAACCCCTCTTCAAGCCACATTAGCATAGCAATGGCCCATCCCAAGCAGGAAGGTAATTAGCAATTTCACAGACCAGCGCCATTTTTAACAATAAAAGTGAGCAAACTCAAAACACACAAATTTTATAAACTCATTTGCCCAACAATAGTCCACAAAAATGAGCCAAAGAAAATTGCATGAGTCAAGTTCAGGCCATTTGTACCCATAAAACAAAACTGCCTTTCTGAGGAAACTTAAGCAAGTCTTTATTCTATGCAACCACAAGAGCTGAAGTCAAAAAAAAAATTAACGAAAGGAGGTGATCATTTACCTAGGACAGTGGTTCTCAAAATGTGTTCTAGGACCTTCTAGGGACCCAAAGACCTCTTTGCAGGGTGACTTTGACATCAAAACTATTTAATTTTTAAAAAAAAACTATTTAAATAATAATAAGAGGAAGAAAAAAAGAAAGCATCATTTCCCTTTTTTTTTTTTTTTGTATTTTTCTGAAGCTGGAAACGGGGAGAGACAGTCAGACAGACTCCCGCATGTGCCGGACTGGGATCCACCCGGCACGCCCACCAGGGGCGACGCTCTGCCCACCAGGGGCGATGCTCTGCCGTGACCAGAGCCACTCTAGCGCCTGGGGCAGAGGCCAAGGAGCCATCCCCAGCGCCTGGGCCATCTTTGCTCCAATGGAGCCTTGGCTGCAGGAGGGGAAGAGAGAGACAGAGAGGAAGGAGGGGGGGGGGTGGAGAAGCAAATGGGCGCTTCTCCTGTGTGCCCTGGCCGGGAATCGAACCCGGGTCCCCCGCACGCCAGGCCGACACTCTACCACTGAGCCAACTGGCCAGGGCCATCATTTCCCTTTTCAGTCTCCTCGCTCACACTTGTACAGAGTATAAAAAGTTCATTTGATAGAGTTTGATGTTTCACATTGCAACTAATCTTTAAGAATCAACTAATTTTTGGCATATTATTACAGAAGAAGACTCATGATTTTCTGAAATGCTATTAAATTACATCTCCTTTTTCCATCTAAATACATCTGTGACAAACCAGATTTCAACCAAAAGGATGCATCCCAACAGATATAATAGTGAAGCAGATATAAGAATCCAGTAGTTACTAAAAAGCCAAACCATTGAAGAGGTTTGTAAAAAGGTAAAACAGTAGCACTCTTCTCACTAACTTTCTGTTTTGGATAATATAGTTCTTTCCATTTTAAAATGATAAAATCTTATAGACATAGGTTTTTATTATTTTGAAGTAAAATAATAAGTAAATGTCTTTAAGTGTTCTCAGCTTTAATATTTGATAAGGTAAATATGATAGAAACAGACCACACAAACAAAAGCTCTTTGAGGTCCTCAATAATTTTTTGAGTCCTGAAACTTAAAGTTTGAAAGTCACTGTCCAGTGGGTTTTGGTTGGTTAGAGAGAGGGAGAGACAGGAAGGGGTGGGGGAGAAATGAGAAGCATCAACTCATAGTTGTTTCACTTTAGTCATTTAGTCAAGCCAGCAAGCTTGGACTTCAAGCCAGTGACCTTAGGCTCAAGCCAGCGACCCTGGGATCATGTCGATGATCCCAACAAGCCCACGTTCAAGCCAGTGACCTAGGGATTTCGAACGGGGCCCTTGAGCATCCCAGACATTCTATCCACTGTACCACCACCAGTCAGGCACTGCTGTAGTGGTTTTAATGCCCCTTCATCAGTTTGCTTGTTTTTTTATTATTATTTATTTATTTATTACAGACAGAGAGTGAGTCAGAGAGAGGGATAGACAGGGACAGACAGACAGGAACGGAGAGAGATGAGAAGCATCAATCATTAGTTTTTCATTGCGTGTTGCAACACCTTAGTTGTTCATTGATTGCTTTCTCATATGTGCCTTGACCGCGGGCCTTCAGCAGACCAAGTAACCCCTTGCTGGAGCCAGCGACCTTGGGTTCAAGCTGGTGGACTTTTTCTCAAACCAGATGAGCCCGCACTCAAGTTGGCGACATTAGGGTCTCGAACCCGGGTCCTCTGCGTCCCAGTCCGACGCTCTATCCACTGCGCCACCGCCTGGTCAGGCTCATCAGTTTGCTTTTTATCCAACCTGCTTCACACACTTGCCACAAACCCCTGAGTCACTGCTGTTCCACTACTTTAAGCCACTGTACTCTCAGGTCACATTAAAAGGAGGTGAAGCAAAAGCTAACATGCCTGGCGCTCTGCCAGGCCTCTCCGTGCCACCCACCCTGCCGGCACTGTTTTTAATTCACCCTTTAATCACAGCCTTACACTGTAGCTCTCCAGCTGATCTCATTTAGCAGAAGGTTGTTGGCAAATGAACTCACTTCATAATTAAGATTCATGGAGACTGCCTCATATTAAAATATCCTCCCTCCTGTTAAATTATTTATTTTGCTCCAAAGACATGCTGATTTTACTTTGTGTCCCTCTCCAGGGACACAAAATGCTATGTAGCCTTGATTGAGTCTTAGTCTGGACAAGCCTAGTCATAGGGCTTTATATGCATGGCTTAATTTGCTTATACGGGTAAGCCTCCTGGGGTTGTTGGGGAAATTAAGTTCTTAGAAACAGGAAGTGTTCGCTAAACAGGACATGTTCTGGAAATGTTGATTGTTATGAAAACCTCTCGCATGCCTTGTGACTCACTGATTGTTCTGATTGTTCTGACATCCATTTTACAGGTGAGGAAACGGACATTAAGCCACTCTTCCAAGGTCACCCAAGCAGCATAGCCAGGCTTGACACCCAGACCTGGTGGCTTTAGGGCCCATGCTCTTCACTGCTATTCTTAGGACTTTCATGTGCTAAGAATTTAGTGAAAGTCTCAGGAAGACGGATCTTTTTTTCAAAATTTTATCTTAGACTAAATAGCCTCTGAAATGAGAGAAATAATCTTCTTCCATTTAAGTCCCTCTATATATTTCTTCAGAAATAGCTATAAACAAATTTACAGTTACTTAATGCTGTCCTTATCAATATTGTAAAAAAAAAAAAAAAAAAATAGTTTCCTGACCTGTGGTGGCGCAGTAGATAAAGCATCGACCTGGAATGCTGAGGTCGCCGGTTCGAAACCCTGGGCTTGCTCGGTCAAGGCATATGTGGGAAGCAACTACGAGCTGATCCTTCCCACTCCTCCCCTCTGCCTTTCTCTAGCTCTCTCTCCTCTCTCTAACATCAATAATAAGAAAAAAAAAATTTTAAAGGAGCAATAACTTGACAATTACCTAACATTATGCAAGGTAAAGGGGTATTAGCCCCCAAGTCTCTTCTCTCGAAGGGTAAAATTTCTCTACAGATAAAAATCTTTCCCTTTCTCTCTCTCTCTTTTGATTTTTTTTCTTTTTTTTTTTTTTTACCCTAGTTATCCAGATCACTAATAATCTTTTTTTTTTTTTTTTTTTTGGTTCTGTATTGTGAATCCTACAGCTTACAAAATAAGGGCAATTAATCTGGCTGACTTCACACACATGAATGGCGAATCTAGGACTCAAGTTAGATCCTAGAGGGCTCTTTCCACCTGCGTGTGAATTTAGTTGGTGATCAGAAAAACTGTGCTTCCAAATGTTACAAGCAAATTTTAGAAGGCTGGCGTGGGCGAGGCTGTGTATATTCACGCTGGGGATGTAAACTTCTGCTATCACTAATTATAAGACCCATTACTTTACCAGGCCCTTTGTTCTGAGGATATTATCACGTCACAAGTCACACCCATCTTCTCCATACCTACTGAAAAGGGACAATTCTCATTTTCCTAACTGGGGTACTAAAAGAATGAACTATAGAGTTAAGGTCAAAAGCAGTACGCTAAAAGAGTGGTCCCCAACCCCCGCCCGGGCCACAGACTGCTATCGGTCCGTGGGCCATTTGGTACCAGTCCGCAGAGAAAGAATAAATAACTTACATTATTTCTGTTTTATTTATATTTAAGTCTGAACGATGTTTTATTTTTTAAAAAAAGAGCAGATTCCCTCTGTTACATCCATCTAAGACTCACTCTTGATGCTTGTCTCAGTCACGTGATACATTTATCCGTCCCACCCTAAAGGCCGGTCCGTGAAAATATTTTCTGACATTAATCCGGTCCGTGGCCCAAAAAAGATTGGGGACCACTGCGCTAAAGGAAGCAGAGGGATGTGGGTTGTAAGAGTTGAATCAATAAAAATAAACTGTTTAACGAGTAAACACTGTAGTAAAAATCAATTGTGGCCCAGGGCACAGTTCAAAGTTTATCAGTGGATACTCCAAGGCAGTGACTGAGGTACCCAAGTTATCAGACTCCCAACTCTTCAGGAACAGAGCTCAATTTTGTTTTAGTCCACGGGAAATACGCCCTAAGAATGGATGGGAGAAGGAAACTGCCCTGTGATTTCCCTTAATGTGTACAATTAACAAGAAAAAAACACACAAATAAAAACAGAGGCAACCTCAAAAGAGAGCTCAGGGAAGAAACTGGGAGTCCCGTCACACATCAGAGAAGTTGGGGAAACATGGCTTTTACAGGGATTTGGCAACAACTGAATTTGTATGTGTTTTATGGAGGAGGGAAAAATAAAACAGAAAAAGAAAACTAGCACATTGCTATAAGTTCATTGACAATTCAGAGTGAGCAAAGGCAGCGTGCTCTGTCAGCCCAAGTCTGAAGATATACAGCTCTGAGCATGTCCAAAATGCTTGCCTCAGAACTGGTAACTGGAACGTCTTTGGGGAAGGCGCTCAAATATAAATAAGTCATTGACAAGCATAGAAAGAAATGTTCTGACTCATCACAAGCTGAGTTTCCGCCGCTGGAGAAAAGAATCGTGCCAGTGGGACCTCTCGGGGGAACCCTCCGCCCAGTGACTGGTCAAGTGGCCTGGATAGAGTGACACCTGGGAGGGCTTAACAAACCTGATGGAGACCAGGCAACACCTGACTAGGGCAGTCGGAACTGTCCCTGCGGTATGATGGGTCCCCACACCCGGACGAATCTTGGGGTCACGGGTAAGTGATGCTGAGTGCTTCGTTCAAGTTTGCACTTAGCAAAGGAAGCAGCACACAGAGCTAAATCTGATGCAAAAAAATGCAGAAAGCTGAGATCTTGGCCTTCAAGACCAAGACCTTCCGTCTCTCGAATTGCTATTGGGAAGTCCTCCCAGCAATCACTTCTACGTTCTCCTTTCCAAGGCTCCTCAGTGAGGGGGACAGGTTTCCCTGTGTGGGGGACAGATATTTTGAAGCACCCTGAGGATTTTTTTTTTTTTACCATGATCAAACCCTGAGGATATTTTTATGGAGGATGTGGACAGCACCCTGCCCCTCTCTGAGCCCACACCCCCGCCACCAGGGAATAGGGTTGGCAAAGGCCACCGAAGTCCTTGCACTCTAAAAAGCATTCCTTTCTTTCACCATGATAGTAACTCTGTGAGCTGAGCAGGAGGAATGTCTGTGGGGGCAGTTACAGGACAGAGCTGCAGCTGTCTCCTGTGATTGTCATCTCGGCTTCATTAGACCCACAATAGCTGAGAAGAAAGAGGGAGAAAAGTAAGAAAGAAATTTCAAGGGAAGGAGATGTTGGCAGCCCATTTCCTTCGCCCACCTCTTGGCTTAGAGGCTGGGCACAGCGTGCTTCATTCTTTGTTCTGTGTTAACGACACCAGATATTAAGAAGAAGCTGTGATAGAGCTTCAACCTTGGATGCAGGGGACCTAGGTTCGAAACCCCGAAGTCACTGGCTTGAGCACAGGCTTACCAACATGAGCATGGGGTCACCGGCTTGAGTGTGGGATCATAGATATGACCCCATGGTCACTGGCTTGAGCCCAAAGGTCACTGGCTTGAAGTCCAAGGTCTTTGGCTTGAGTCCAAGGTCGCTGTCTTGAGCAAGGGATCACTGGCTTGGCTGAAGCCCCCACCCCCATCAAGGTATGTAGGAGAAGCAATCAAGGAACAGCTAAAGTGAAGCAACTACGAATTGATGCTTCTCATCACTCTCCTTTCCTGTCTCTGTCTCTCTCTCAAAAAAATGTTTAAAAAGAAGCAACTAGGTAGCCAGTGGCATAACCTCCCCCAATTGCCCGAGGCAGTCCCCTGTAGCTCCCAGTGCCATCAGAGAGAGCAAAAGTGTTAGGGTGATACTTTCTTCTCTTTATTTGTGTTTAATATGCGTGGGGCCAAAAGGTACACACTGCTGCAGTGCCAAGAACTTGGCAGATGGTGAAAAAAAAACTAACACGGACAGCCAGAGTCCTGCTTTAGGCACTGGGGAATAGGCCAGGGACAAGCCATTCAGGGGGCCCCAAGATTTAAACACAGATGAGGGCAAGTCAAAGGAGCAGCCGGGATAACCTTTGTATAAATAAGTTAGTGATAGTTTTTCTTTCAAACCACAAAAAGCAACAGTGTGATTTGTAACAGGCCATGTAGCACTGAAAGGTACGCCTATATAGCCGAAACTTGCCTCTCCTCTCCTTCTCCACCCCACAGGTGACAATTATGAACAGTTCCCTGTGTGTTCCACCCACCATGCTCGGTACAACTGAGCCAGCATACATATGTATATATATCACATTGAGGTTTTTGGTTTTTTTTTTAACTTTTGCTCCACATTCAACCCAGCAGGAAATCCTATTAGCAGTCCTTTCCTAACACATCCAGAATCTGACCACTCACCCCCTCCACGGTCACCGCCTGGGTCTGAGCAGCAGCACCTCTGGCCTAGATGGTTGGAGTACCGCCCTAAGTGGTCTTCCTGCGCTCTTGAGGATTTTTAAAACAAGAAGATGCGTGTCCCTTTGCCTAAATCCTCTAAATATTCCCCTTTGCCTGAAGTCAAAGTGCTCACTTGACCCCACAAGCTCTGCCCTCCTGCCTCATGGGAGTCACCCCTCCACTCCATTTCTCGTGCATTCTGTGCCCCAGACTGAGCCCAGCTCCCCGCTCGCGGGGCCACACTGCCCCCAGCCACGGGCCTTCGCCGGCTCGCCTCCTCCACTCAGAAGGCCCTTGCACAAATGTCACAATGATTCTGTTCCTCATTTCCTTTCACCCTTTGGTCAAATGCCACTTTCTCAGGGTGGCCCGCCCTGCAAACCCATTTTTTTTTTTTTAATTAAAATGCTATGCTATGCCCCTGTCTCTCCCTGTCACCTCCACAGTAGTTCTCCCCTTCTGACATATTGTGTAATTTTCTTAATTTATTAGTTTCTCCCCCAACTAGAATGTATGCAGGGATTTTCATCTGTCCAGCGTCCCAAAGGCCTAGATCACTGCATGGAACACAGTCTGCGTACAATAAGTGTTGAATCGTTAAAAAAAAAAAATTAGTTTTGCAAAATTGTTGAAATGGATTGCATTATACTTATAGGCTTGTGTTCTATAATTTATTTACTATTGATGACAAAAGAAAAGGATCCTGATCCCCCCCCCAAAAAAATAAAGTCTGATGTGGAGCAGGAAGGAGCTTGCAGAACACGGGACGGACGCCTCGGCTGTATCAGACATTCACAGCGCACCTCTCGAAACATAACAGCTGTTCTCTCAGTGTTATCTGGTACCAGTCGTCTTCATTCCACAGTGGGAACACTGGAAACAAATAATAGCAGAGTAAAAATACAAGGTATTTAACAATAATTTTGGTCAAATGTCACGCTCTAGGATCATTCGCTCTGCCCTCTTTGCTCTTCTTTGAGCTGTCTTTCTAAAACTTGGAAGCGGTGGGTGCTGAACCCTGCCTGCCTAATACGGATGTGAGAACTAACACAGCCCAGGGTCTTAGGAGAGATGAACAGGAGAAATACAAGAGAAGTCCAGGTAAGATCAACCCCTCTGCCCTCTGCTGTGCCAACTCTGCCAGCCACACACCTTCGCTATAAATCATTCTGTTCATAGTCGCTCCTTATCTAGCCTCCCATCCCCCTCTGCCTGCTGTCAAGTTGCTAGGGAAGCATAAAGAGCGGATATGGCTTGGGTGAGGAAGGGATTAGAACACCCACACTGCTGGGCGGGAGGAGGCGATGCACTCCAGGAATTATTGTGATTGCTCTCATGTCTCCAGTGGTCTATAAATACTCAAGCCTCCCTGCTTACAGGAGTTCAAGGGTATTCAGACCATTGGCTTTGGCTGGAGGAGAGCCAAGGGGGGGGGGAGGTTCACTCAGCCAGGCATTAAACGGAAATGTATGGAATTCGGCTCAGTTGTGAAACACCTAGCTGGTATTTGAAATTTTTACCATCCCAGCATTCTTCTCCTTCTCCTGGCTCTCCCCTTCCCTCAGAAAAATCAAAGATTCTTTTGATCTATAGAAGAGTATCCCAGGATTACCACAGTATTGGCTCCACCCACTCAGTTAGATTGACAGCTAGATTCTTGAATCATCTGGCTAAAGACCAGCTGCCCCACCCCCACCCCCCTGCTCCAATAGTTCAGCTCCAGGCTCCTCCTCTTTCCTTGTGTTGCGGCCCAGAGTGAGGGTGCCAAGGGGGCACAACCCTGGCAAGGGACCCCATCTGGCCACTGCCATGGGCGAAACCCCAGTGTGAATGACTGCATGGCCCACAAATGTGGCAAATTTTACATTCATGGGGTCAGTCATTCAATTTATCCAGTGAGTACTTATCAAGCCTTACGGCATAGGTAATGTTTAAATTACTCTTTAAAAAAATGAATCCCAGCCCTGACCGGTTTGCTTAGTGGATAGAACATCAGCCCCACCCGAAGGTGTCCTGGGTTCCATCCCCCATCAGAGTACACATGAGAAGCAACCATCTTCTTCTCTCCCCTTCCCTCTCCCCCTTCTCTCACTCTTTTCCTCCCTCAGCCAGTGGCTCAACCGGTTTCAGCATAGGCCAGTGCACTGAGGACAGCCGGGTTGATTCGAGCATGGGCCCCAGATGGAGTTGCCAGGTGGATCCCGGTCAGGGCTCATGCGGGAGTTTGTCTTGTTGTAAGGTACCAAAGGCTACAGAATTAACGTTAATATTTTAGGAATCTTAAAGAATATTTTATTAACTTGGGCTAGGCGTACAGAGAGATCTTGTAAATGATCTCTGTACTTGTGTGGTTAGCATAAAATCAAGATGGCCGATGGCATTGTGTTATAAATGCAAAGGGGAAGGAGACTTGGATTCTCTGACAGCTGTGGGGAAATAGGAGAATAGCTATCCAGGTACAGGCAGAGAAAAAATTAAATTAAACATTTTCTTATATTAATAAACTATTTACAGGCATTTGTCCCCTACCTCTTCCCTCCTGAAAGCATGTAGTTAATGTGTGTATCTCTGGGCAAAGGTTGTGATGTCATGCTTTTTCCCCGCCCATGTATAATTAAGGATATATAACCTATCCCTGGAATATTAATGAGACACACAATTTGGGGCTTTGGGACTGCCCCGTGTAAGCTATATGTGGCCAACATATTTAATAAATTTCCTCCTTTAATAAAACTTTTCTAAACTTATTTGGACTACGTGCCTCTACAAAAACTTGTGAAATTGTGGATTGGGTACTTTATAACAGTCTCTTTATCTTCAAGCCTCTCACTTTAAAAAAAAAAAAAAAGGAAGAAAGAAGTGAATCATTCTGAACAATAGGAGGGGAAGCACTGGAAGAGAGAAAGAGAAGGGAAGGCAACACTTGTTTTCAGCCCTCTGGGAAAGCTGTTAGAAGCAAGATCAGTTCATGGAGACCTAAAAAAGTGCATGAAGTTCGACCGCACTGCCAGACCCATTCTCCAGGCTAGTGTCAAAGGCACACCAGGCTCGCCCTGCCCCCCCTCCCCCCGCCCCCACCCACCTTCCTGTCCTCTACTTCTCTGAAGGTGGCGAGGCTGTGACACCAGGTCCCCTCCTCCCCCCATCTCCGCTCAGTGTAGTACTTTCACTCCCTCACCTTTCCCTTCCCAGCAGAGCTCACCTGCTCTCAGAAAATGACTCAGACTCAGGTACAAGTTAGCACTATTGACACTCCCAAGGGGATCATGCACTTTAACATGAGATAAGCAGCCCTTATCCAAATAAGTGACGTTGGACCTCAGACCACAGGGTGCTTGGCAGAGGAGGCAATGGATATTGCTAGAATTATACCCGCCTCATCTGCATGGGGGGGGGGGGGGGTCTGGTCTACTCCCCTTCCTTATGTTTTTATTTTGGGTTTTCCTCTAAAATATAAGGTCTCTGAGGACCAGTCCTGGTCTAGAGTGAATACTCAAAACAGGCTTGTTAACTGAGTGTAAAGCCAGTACCCACAGCCACCATCACAGCCACCTGGCCCATTGTAAGGCCAGGAGCCACCATCGTGGCCATTCACATGCAGGTTTCCATTGGATTCGGGCAGACAGTAAAGAAATGGCGGAGTCGGAGGATGGTGGGCCATCCTATTTATTGGTGTCTCACCAAGACAGGCAAACCACAAAAGAAGACAAGAGAAAAGCAGAAAACCAGCTTTTACCATGAAGAGCAAGGGATCAGGGAAGCCCCTGCAATCCTGATAGCAGGAACTGTGTGAGCCAGCTCCTGGTCTGTTCCACTTTATAGTGTAGAAAAACAAAAACCCTTAATCCAATATACAAATAAAGAAGTCTCTGATACAAAGTCACTTATCTGAGGCATAATGAGATTCCTCATGAGAGTGCACCACCCAGATCATACAATCAGTCAAGGGTGTGGGGAAAAGCTTAGTCTAAAACTAAGTCTTAGGCTACAACGACCTGACCTGCTTATAGCCTGTCCTCCACACCCAATATAAATCACAAGTGAGCAAACATATATATCATATTTACAAACTTATTTGACCAACACCCATGCAGGTTCGCATTAGATTCGACAGACGGTAATGAAACAATGGAGCCAAGAACTGGTGGGCCATCATCTTTAATCCTAGCTTGCACCCGGCGGGCAAGTAAAAACACACACTGGGCTCCAAAACCCACTCATTCAGTGCTCACAAAGCTACTGACTTATCTGAGTTTCCTAGAATCAAATGTTTCTAGCTCACCAGCCTTATTCACCTCTGTTTCCCATCTCCTTCTCTCTGCACAAACTGGTTTCTCCTTCAACACTCCGCCATCTTGGTTCCTTCTCCTGGCCTCCTCCACGTGGCCTCTTCCTGCTCTCTTCTCTGTTCTCTCCTCTAATGCTAATCTCAGGAACCAAGAGAGCAAGATGCCGGTCTGCCCCACTTTCTAGTGCAGAAATCAAAACCTTTAATCCAATATACAAAATAGGGAAGTCTCTAATACAAAGTCACTTATCTGAGGTGTGATGGGATTGCACTACCCCACAACAAAAAGGGTGGGAAAGGCTTAGTCCTAAAACCAAGCCCCAGGCTACAAGGATCCTGCCTGCCCATAGCCTGCCCCCAACACACATTAATATCACCTGGGCAACGGGCTTCCACGTGGGCAGCGCCATCTTTAACAAAGTGAGCATAATATATTTTATCTGCCCAACACTGAGGGTTTAGTGAATGTTGTCTGATTCTAGTTCCCTGAAGCACAGATCTGAAAAACTGAGGAAGAGGAGAGGAAATAAGAAAGCCTGGAATTTGAAAAGTAACTTGTAAAGCCAGAAGCCACGGCCACTATCACAGCAGCCTGGCCCATGCAGGTTCGCATTGGATTCGGACAGTCGGTAAAGAAACAGCGGAGCCAAGAACTGATGGGCTGTCATCTTTAATTCTAGCTTGCACCCGGCGGGCAAGTAAAAACACACACTGGCCTCCAAAACCCACTCATATTCAGTGCTCACAAAGCTACTGACTTATCCGAGTTTCCTAGAATCAAAGGTTTCTAGCTCACCAGACTTATTCACCTCTGTTCCCCATCTCCTTCCTTCTCCCTGCACAAACTCTGCCCAAACTGGCTTCTCTCTCAGCACTCTGCAATCTTGGCTGCTTCTCTTGGCCACATGGCCTCTTTCTGCTCTCTGCTCTGCTCCCTCTACTCTCTCATGCTAATCATCCAAGAAACCAAGAGAGCAAGCTCCCGTTCTGCCCCTATTTTATAGTGTAGAAATCCAAACCTTTAATCCAATATACAAAATAGGGAAGTCTCTAATACAAAGTCACTTCTCTGAGGCATGATTGGATTGTACCGCCCCACATCAAAAAGGGTGGGAAAGGCTTAATCCCAAAACCAAGCCCCAGGCTACAACGATCCTGCCTGTCCCCAACACACATTAATATCACCTGGGCAACGGCCTCCTCATGGGCAGCACCGTCTTTTACAAAGTGAGCATAATACATTTTATCTGCCCAACATAAGTATAATTATTTTTCACGTGAACTACATGTTTGTTGTTGGAAAAACATTTGAAACAGATGAGCAAAAATACGAAAATTGAAAGCATTCATAATTCTCTCAACAGTCAATTGTTGTTAACATAGTGATGTAAACCCTCCCAGATTTTCATCTATGTCTATAATCCTTTTATGTATAAGTGTATACATACTTTTAAAAAAATCATACTGTCCTTAATATAACGTGCTTTTTAAATACAATAAACATTGTATCATTGTGAATGAAAAAGGGCCACATGCTGAACCTGATAATCTTAGGGAAAGCCGGCATGGTGGCCTTGCAGACTCAGACCCAAAGTGACCACACAGGATGGTCTGACATAAAAACTCGTTCTAACTGAAAGCAGTGCATGGTGGGTACTCATGCCCTAAGGAGCTTTTTTTCTCTAACAAAGGCCCTTGCTTACCTTAATCAAGCCTGTCTGTTGTCTCTCGCATCTACAATAACATACCTGATAACACACCTTTCAAATATCAGAGTAATCTTTTCCAGCTCCTTCCGGGCACAACCACCCCCTAGAGCAGAAACCTCAAATCCCCTCATTGTTACTATTAGCATGCTAATGTAACTGTTATCCATCCTATACCTGCCTATGTAAAAGAAATATGTGTCTATACATTTTACTTTTTATCCAATTCCAGAGATTTCTCCTGTTTTGCTTTCTCCCACCTCCCTAATCTATCACTGATCAATTTCAGGTGACCCCTTGTGGCTTCCCCTTTGATTCTAATGTATAAATTAAGTGCTAAAACTGCCACTTTGTGGAGCATTTTCTCAATCCATTGAGATTTTTCCTTCCTGGCACTTATCAACAGTTTGGCTCAAATAAACTCATAAAAATTCTTACAGGTTTGGACATTTCTTACATTGACACATGTGATAACATGTTTAATAATCTTTTAAATGAATGTCTAACAGTCCAACACCTAGATGTGCCAGCAAACCCAGTTCTGCAGATTCTTCAATGCTGGACATTAGGTTAGTCCCACTTTTCACTGATTTATAAGAATGTGTTTACCACTAAATCTGTGCTTGATATTTCCTCAAACAGGTGAAAACATTATCATCGTTAAACACGGGCAATATTTATTGTGCACTCTCTGTGCAGGGTACTGACATTACTTTATTTAATCCTCCCCCAAACCCTATTCTTTACAGATGAAGAAACTGACTTTGAAGGTACTGAGTAGCCTGGAGTCTTGTCTCTAATATGTTTGATATAATACATATGGCCACACACACTGTCTTCTGGAAAGACATTCTGGAATGCTTCAGGAATTACCTGGTGTAGAGCCAGTAGCCACGGCCACCATCACAGCCGCCTGGCCCATGCAAGTTTAGGTTTGCATTTAATTCAGATCAATCGCAGAGAAACAACATAGCCAAGAACTGGTGGGCTGTTGGGCAGATAAAATGTATTATGCTCACTTTGTTAAAGACGGCGCTGCCCACGAGGAGGCCGTTGCCCAGGTGATATTAATGTGTGTCTCTGTGGGCAGGTAGAATCCTTGTAGCCTGGTGCTTGGTTTTGGGATTAAGCCTTTCCCACCCGTTTTGATGTGGGGCGGTACAATCCAATCATGCCTCAGAGAAGTGTCTTTGTATTAGAGACTTCACTATTTTGTATATTGGATTAAAGGTTTGGAATCTACACTATAAAATGGGGGGGGGGGGCAGAACAGGAGCTTGTGCTCTTGGTTCCTTGGATGATTAGCATCAGAGAGCAGAGCAGAGAGCAGAAAGAGGCCATGTGGCCAGGAGAAGCAGCCAAGATGGCGGAGTGCTGAGTGAGATGCCAGTTTGTGCAGAGTTTGTATCTGGGATAAGGAAGGAGATGGGGAACTGAGGAGAATGGGGCTGGTGAGCTAGAAATCTTTGATTGTAGGAAACTCGGATAATTCAGTGGCTTTGTGAGCACTGAGTGTGAGTGGGTTTTGGAGCCCAGTGTGTGTTTTTACTTGCCCGCTGGGTGCAAGCTAGAATTAAAGATGACAGCCCATCAGTTTTTGGCTCCATTGTTTCTTTACCGACTGTCCGAATCCAATGCGAACCTGCATGGGCCGGGCGGCTGTGATAGTGGCCCTGGCTGTGGCTCCTGGCTTTACATGGGCCATTTTCCTTTATTCTCGACTTGTACCAGCCAACGAGTAAAAACAAACACATGGGGCACCAAAACCCACTCACAGGTTCCTCCGGTTCCACAACCAGTTTTCCTAGAATCAAAGGCCTAGTAGCCTCAATCAGTCCCCTCTGCATGCTTCTATTTTGGCTAGCTCCTCTCCTCCACGTGGCCGCTCTTCCCTGCTACAACATGGGATCCTCCTCCCTACAACAACGTGGTCTCTCTCCAAAATGGCCTCCTAGCTCCTCCTTTTAAAACTTTTTGGCATGAGAGTCCCTCCTCAGCACACATTAGCATAACCAAGCCCCTTCCCCAAGCAAGAAGGCAATCAGCCGCCCCACGTGGGCAGCGGCCATCTTTTTAATATTTATAAAATGAGCATAAAATAACTTATCTGCCCGACACCTGGGAACCTGCTGCTTCAGGTAAACCCTTTATTACAGGGGAGATTATACAACTTCCTTTATTGAACTATTCTCATGTTTTATTGACCTGTCAACATTTGTTTTCCCATTACATTTATCTGAACGTTTGTGATAGTTTAACCACCTTGTACAAGCTGGTAGCAAGGTGTCAGTTGGTGCAGCCTGTATTCCATACAGCACACCAGAAAAGCAACACAGTCCTGGGCTTGGAGTCCTAAAATATATGTTTGAACCCTGATTTCATCTCCTTTCCTGGAGTGAGGTCCTTAGGTACATCAGTCAACTTACTGGAATCATTGGTTTCGATATAAGATGACAAAAATAATACCGACCTCATCTCCCAGGGTTGTTAGGATGGGATGAGAAAATAAAATTGAAAGAGCTTCATATGCTGGAAAGAACAGTGAGGATGCAGCTGCTATTCATATTAGCAGCAGCAACATCTTTATCATAACCCTAAAGTCTATTACCTTGCTCTATAATCAGGCTTTTACCTGAATTAAATATCAGTGCTTTTAATAAGTAAAAGCTTGCCTGACCTGTGGTGGCGCAGTGGATAAAGCATCGACCTGGAAAGCTGAGGTTGCCAGTTAAAAACCCTGCGCTTGTCTGGTCAAGGCACATATGGGAGTTGATGCTTCCTATTCCTCCCCCCTTTCTCTCTCTCTCTCTCTCTCTCTCTCTCTCTCTCTCTTCTCTAAAATGAATAAATAAAATCAGTAAGGTAACTCTTAAAAAATATATAAGTAGAAGCAACCAGAGAGAAAAAATAAAAGATAGTAGGAAAAGAATGATGGAAGAAAACAGAGGTCAGGTCTGACCAGTGGTGGTGCAGTGGATAAGGTATTGACCCAAGACGCTGAAGACCCAGGTTTGAAACCCTGAGATCACCAGCTTGAGCACTAGCTTATCTGGCTTGAGCATAAGATCATCAACCTGATCCAATGGTTGCTGGCTTGAGACCAAAGGTCACTGGCTTGAGTCTAAGGTTGTTGCCTTGAGTCAAGGTCACTGGCTTGAGCAAGAGGTCACTGGGTCAGCTAGAGCCCCCTAGTCAAGGCATATATGAGAAGCAATCAATGAACAACTAAAGTGATGCAACTATGAGTTGATGCTTCTCATCTCCTTCCATTCCTTTCTCATTCTCTCTCTTTCCCTAAAAAAAAAAGAAAAAGAAAAGAAGGAAAAGAAAAAAAAACAGAGGTCAGAAAAGAACAAACTGCAGTATTAGGGGACACTTGAGGGAATACCTCATAAAAAGGAGAAATTAATTGAAATTCAGAACCAGCCGACTCAAACCAGATTGCACATACTATGGCCTGCATTCAAAGGATGTTGCATTAAAAAAAAGTACTCATGCCTGACCAGGCAGTGATGCAGTGGATAGAGCATAGGACTGGGATGCGGAGGACCCAGGTTCGAGACCCCGAGGTTGCCCACTTGAGCGCCGGCTCATCTGGTTTGAACAAAACTCACCAGCTTAGACCCAAGGTTGCTGGCTCAAGCAAGGGGTTACTTGGTCTGCTGAAGGCCCATGGTCAAGGCACATATGAGAAAACAATCAATGAACAACGAAAAACTGATGATTGATGCTTCTCATCTCTCTCCATTCCTGTCTATCTGTCCCTATCTATCCCTCTCTCTGACTCTCTCTGTCTCTGTAAATAAATAAATAAATAAATAAATAAATAAATAAATAAAGTTTAAAAAAAAAAGTACTCACAAGGGCCCTCCCTGGCTTGCTCAGTGGTAGAGTGTCAACCTAGCATGTAGAAGTCCCAGGTTTGATTCCCGACCACAGCACACAGGAGAGGTGCCCATCTGCTTCTCCATCCTTCCCCCTCTCCTTTCTACCTCTCTCTTCTCCTCCCACAGCCAAGGCTCTATTGGAGCAAAGTTGGCCCAGGAACTGAGGATGGCTGCATGGCCTCCGCCTTAGGCACTAGAATGGCTCCGGTTGCAATGGAGCAACACCCAGATGGGCTGAGCATTACCGCTTGGTGTGCATGCCAGGTGGATCCAGGTCAGGCGTATGCAGGAGTCTGTCTCTCTGCCTCCCCACTTCTCACTTCAGAAAAATAAAAAAATAAAAAATAAAAAAAAGTACTCACAAGGAAATCTAACCAGACTGTTTAAGCCTGTGGGCTTCACCCATAATTAACATTGCATATCATCTTCTTAATCTTTAAAATAAATTCTACCATTATCAGAAGTATTCTATCGAATTCCTTTGTCCCCAGGACTTTGGAAATTTCTTGTCCTTTTCCAAAGACCCTGGAATTCAAGAACACTGAAACCTCTCTCTGCGGGGAAAGAAGAATAGATTTATAGCACCTGGTATCTGTTATTTAATATTGGTCCAAACCATGGTTTGCCCCTCTGGCCGCCACACCCCAGCCCCAAGTGAAGGTTTCACAGGCGGTCCCGTTCATATCACCAGCAAGGTCTAGCGGGCTTGAGAAAATACCGCAGAGAAGTGAAATTCTTAAAATTAATTTCTCCTTGCTAATCAGTCGCTCCCAAATGAAAGAAAAAAAAAATTAATCTAATACAGGCCTTGAAACAAAGCAGAAGATTAAAGTTAGCTTCTCAGCCAGGAAGAATTCTGAGAATAGCACAGAGAGAAAGGAACATGGATAATTGATATTAAGCATGACATGTCAGAAAGAAACCCGAATTATTCTCTCCCATCATTTCTCAAAGGTGCACTTTTGCCCCCTAAAAAGGGATGCGAGACTAATAGCTTTCCTTCCCCTCTTATTTAAATAAGACAGCTGAATGACATTTTAACTGCCAAATTAGTCTGACATTATTACTTTGCTTTTAAAAGGCAAAAAAAATAAAATAAAAAATATTGCTATGAATGGTTTGAGACTAAAAATGCAAGTGACTGCGTAATTCACAAAGCTGCTGGTGGGGGGAGCAGAGCTGACACCTGGGGATTGGGCCATGAGGTCCGATCACTCATTTTTCCAGAATATGAAAGCCAGAAAAACTGTTTGACGCAAGTGTCTCAGGTTCTCCCCACAGAAAAATAGGATCTATTGTCTTGAAGTCCGTCACATTTGATGGAAAAGATTTGTCTTAAATCATTTAGACACTAAGTTGGGCAATGACTCCCGTAAGGAAATCCAATTCCTGGAACCAAACAGATGAAAAATAAAAAATGTGTTAACTGATAAACCAGCTACGTGTCTTGTAAGTGGTGTTTTTGGAAAGCTGTTTATTGGCAACGATGGGAATGTAATAAAAGTCAATGAAGTGGATCGTCGTGGTTGCTGAGGCTGACCTGGGTTTTATGTAGTTACCCTGAAGTTTTCTGCTGTGGGAAAAAAATACCCAGGAATTGACGGAGCCAAGCCAGCGATTATTGGAGGCGTGTGAAGGGAAAGGAAGACTGGCTGTGAATCTCCTCTTCTGAGAAAGCTCTGGAAAAGGATGGTGAGGGTGCTGGGATCGGGCCAGTCTTCTGCATCTTCAATTAGCAGGGGTAGAGAGAACAAGGGTTGTAGGTAGGAAGAGCAAAGTGGTGAAATCAGAATAGAAGAACTGAGAAACCAAGGCCAAGAGAGCGAAGGTGGAGACACGCCGTGTGTGGTGGCATCCATCGTGACGGCCCTGCTCTGTGAACGATTCAGCCCCGGGGTCCCTGTCAGCGCCCACCCCCACAAGGGGAGCAGACACACCTCTGGATGAACCAGTTCCCTCTTCAGCCTGCTCTGAAATCCCCACATATTTCCGTAACAGCCAAAATGCAGACTCTCATGGAAAGCCAATGAGCTGTTTTTGGAAATGTTGAAATAAATTAAACTTTGATTACTCATTCATATCTTGGGAAAATTTTATTTACCAGAACTTACCCCTTTCCTCGGGAACTCTAATGAAATATGTACAGTTATTTTCGTATTCGCAGTGGAGAGAGGGAGATAGAGGAATGCACTGCAAAGGGTTTCATTCATGAACATGTTTTATAAGTGTTTATTGAGCACCTACTTACCCTGTGCAAAGTCCTACACTTAAAGTGGAGACATTCAAAGAGGGCTAAGATAACACCCCTGCCTTCAGGGGCTTTTTACCATGTTGTTCAGGATCTAAGACCTGAATCACAGGGAAAGTAACACTTAACAGAAGGCGGGACACAAATGCCAAACGAAGAGTAGGGTCAATTCTAAGTGCCACAAGAAGGCAGAGCAGAGAGAGAGACTCTTGAGGACTTTTAAAGCAGTGGTAGGCAACATGGTCCCTACCGCCCACTAGTGGGCATCCTAGCTTTCATGGTGGGCAATAGTGGAGCAACCAAAGTATAAATAAAAAGATAGATTTAACTATAGTAAGTTGTTTTATAAAGATTTATTCTGCCAAAAACGTAGTGAAAATCTGGCATAAAGTACTTGGTAAGTAATTATTATTATATGCTTTAACTTGCTGTAGCTCTGCTTTATAAATTTTATAAAGTAAAGTTACTTCCCCACTTTATAAGTCACCATTACTGTGGAATCGCGGTGGGCGGTTAGAAACTGTTACTACTAACAGAGATACAAAAGTGGGCAGTAGGTATAAAAAGGTTGACTACCCCTGCTCTAAGCCATCGCATTTCCATTTCAGGCAAAGCGCCTCAAACTTGAAGAAATGAAACATTCAAGGAGAACCACGTTGTGCTTCATGATCATTGTGGTTTATTCTTCCCAAGTCACAACAACCTTGAATTTAGAGTCTATTGTTCATCCTTCCGTGAGTAAATTCACATCTGCTGCATTCTTCCTTGTCTTGTTTTTCTAATTTCCTGGGAATGTCACAGACGGAAATTCCTTTAAAAAAAAATTTTTAAGGGCTTTTGAGAAAATGTTGTGAATGAGGGTAAGGAGTGGTAAACATAACCGGATATTAGTGTGTCTACTGGGTTACAACTTGTCATGCTTTGAAATCAAAGGCACGTCCCCCAGGCTTCCCTCCGTAACTAGACGGCCCACTCTCAGCCTGAAGCTCTACTCTGTGAAACTGAATGACCAAAGGCAGATTTTGAGGATTGAGAAGGACAGGTGTTCTCAAAGGATTCCTTTTACCTTGAGCATCAGACTGGAACTACCCCTGGTTTAAAGCTACCCTAATTGAGGCCTGAATAGAATATTGCAAATAGCACAGATGGTGCAAGAGGGAAAGTTGGGGTGAGGGGGGCAAAAAGGGGGCTCAGAAATGGCTAGGTAGAGGATGAGGACACATAGCACAGGAGAACAAAACTTGAAATGAGGATTCACGAATGCGAACCAGACTTGCACAAGACCAACTGCGGTATCTCTAGCAAGGCAGGCTGGCACAGCAGAAAGAGTGCTCCAAAAGAACTGCAGAGCACCCTCTGAGCTCTATCTGCATGTGGTCATTTCCCTCTGAAAATTTACCAGTTTGTTCTTTTTCCTAATGAATTTCACCTGGGCCATCCTTCCGCTTCCAGTGGGAATTATTTGCTCCAGTGTAGTCCTAGGACTTTCCCTTCCATCTCTCTATTTCTGGTCCTCTGTTTTCCTCTTTCTTTGTTTAACCCCTCTTTTTTTTTTTCTTTTTTCTCTGAAGTTGGAAATGGGGAGGCAGTCAGACAGACTCCTGCATGCGCCTGACTGGGATCCACTCGGCACGCCCACCAGGGGGCGATGCTCTGCCCATCTGGGGCATCGCTCTGTTGCAACCAGGGCCACTCTAGTGCCTGAGGCAGAGGCCACAGAGCCATCCTCAGTGTCCGGGCCAACTTTGCTCCAATGGAGCCTTGGCTGCGGGAGGGGAAGAGAGAGACAGAGAGGAAGGAGAGGGGGAGGGATGGAGAAGCAGATGGGCGCTTCTCCTATGTGCCCTGGCCGGGAATCGAACCCAGGACTCCTGCACGCCAGGCCAATGCTCTACCACTGAGCCAACCAGCCAGGGCCTAACCCCTCATTTTTGAGATGCACTTCCTATAGTATCATTTGAGAAATAGTTTCCAAGGAATAAATTTTTTTTTGAGACATTACCAGTCTTTAAATATATCCTTTGTCTGCTCTTACTTTTGTTTTGTTAGGTTGGCTGGGTATAGAATTCAGCTCCCCTCCACAAAAATAATAATAATGATGATGATAATTTCCTTAGACTTGTAAATATGTTTCTTCATTGTCTCTTTTGCTTCGCATTTTCATATGAGAAGACAATACCATCCTTTTTCTTGTTACTCTGGGAATGACCTATTTTTCTTCCTGGAAACTTTTAGGATTTTTCTTTTTATTCATGGTTTATACACATTTCATAATAAAGTGCATTGGTAGGAGTCTTTCTTCTTTTTCTTCTTTTATTGTACTGAGTCCTTGTTGGGTTCTTTCGGTCAGAAAACTCAAATTCTTCTGTTCTGAGATGTTTACTTGTTTTAATGCTTTTCCCCCCCTTTTCTCAGGGATGTTTTGTTTTGTTTCTATTTCTGGAATCCTAATTATGTACTAGATTGATCTTCCAAGTATTCTATTTTTTTCTCTCTCTACTTTTGAATTAGGTGTTTTGTTTTGTTTTTTACCTTTTTGTTCTATAACCAAAAAGCTTTCTCCAACTTTATCTTCCTTCTCTCACATTTCAAACTTCCAAGAACTCTTTCTTGCCTTTGACTGCTTTTTTCACTAGTATGTAGGTCTAATTCTATGGATGCGGTAACTTCTCTTGACTCTTGAGATTTTAACAATAGATGCTTAAAGTTTTCTTCTATTCTCTGAATTATCTCTCTTTCCAAAAGCAATCTCCTCAATTCAGGTAGTCAGCTGACCTCTGCCTGGTCTTCTCCCACTCTGTCACAGCCTGGAAATTCAGAAAGTCTCCAGAGACAATAAGCTGGAGCAATTGTAGGACTCATAACATTTGTTTTCTGTGTCTCAGAAATCACTATCCTTCATTGCCAGATGTCCTTTTTTTTTTTCTTCCAAAAATTGTTGTTTCATCTATTTCATCAGGTTTTGGTTGTTTCAGTTAGAAAGATAAATTCAGTACCTCTTATTTCCTCTTTGGAAGGAACAAGGTGTGTGTTTACATGTGTGTCCTTATTACTTTTGTAAAAGCAGGTACATAGTTGAGAGCTCTTATTGTTTTAATAGCTTTTTAAATTTTATTTTTAGTTTTCTTTTTTTACCTTTAATCATCTTTAGTTCTCTTGATATAATATTTATATCTTTTAATTATACTTTTAACTAGCTGTAATAAATAGACTGTGCATAGCAAGCAAGTTTTCAAAATAGTGCCAAGAGTGGGAAATTTGTCTTTCAAGGTTTCTAGTTTTTTTCGCCTAACCTGAATTCTGACAGGGTTGGAAGTATTTTTTTTATTATTGCTATTTGGTAAAGAAAGTATCCATCTATTACAGTTTTCCTATGTACTTGTATGTTTGTGTTTTTAAATCAGAACTAATCCTGAGCTTCATTAAATGTCTTTTGGCCATTTATTGAGGCGAACACTTTTTTCCTTTGATGTATATTAGTATAGTACATTGTCACAATATATGTCCAGTCCTGAACTATCTATCTTCACTTTTTAAAAAACAAACTCACCTGCTGTGTTTTAATGTTTTGCTGAATTATATATTTTTCAGAATTAATTTATGATTGGTTATCCCTAGTCTTAAATGAAATTAGATGATAGGATTTGGGGATGGGGGGGGTTGTGTGCTATTTTTGTAGAGTTTTGATACAATGTTACTTTGGCTTTCTACAAATAATTTGAAAGCTTCATGTATTTCTCAATGTTGGGGAACAGTTTAAATGGCACTGGAATTAAGCGTTCCTTAAAGATATGATGCAAACTAGGCCTGACATTTTTAGCAGTGGCCAGCAGGTGTAGGAGTCAGGGAGGTGAGTGGATAGAGCTCTGATTTTTAATCAGTTTTTCAATTTCTTTTGCAGTCGTTGTCCTGCTTCATGTCTTTGCATCTTGTGAGATTGATAATATTGTTACTTAGAATATTTGCATATTGTCTTGCAAGGTGCTGTTTAAATAGTGCTTTAAATATCTTCAGGACGTGTGTGTGGGTGTTTCTAACTTCTCATTTATAATTATGTCAATAATTGGTGATAATTTATTTTGTCTTCTTGATTAAGCTGAGTAAGGGTTAGCATATGGTTCAGATGTAATGGGCTCTGAAGTAAAAATGCCTGGATTCAAATCCTGTCCTAATTACCATCTGTCCTTCGTGTCTTCATCTATAAATTAATTTATCCATTAGGACAGATTAGGAAACATACCACGTCCACGGCCCGGTGACTTTGCAGCTCCATCCGGCTGCATGTTGACCGCAGGTCAGCTGCATCCCGGCCCGGTGACTTTGCAGCTCCATCGGGCTGCATGCTGATCGCAGGTCAGCTGCATCCCGGCCCGGTGACTTTGCAGCTCCATCGGGCTGCATGCTGATCGCAGGTCAGCTGCATCCCGGCCCGGTGACTTTGCAGCTCCATCGGGCTGCATGTTGATCGCAGGTCAGCTGCATCCCGGCCCGGTGACTTTGCAGCTCCATCGGGCTGCATGTTGATCGCAGGTCAGCTGCATCCCGGCCCGGTGACTTTGCAGCTCCATCGGGCTGCATGTTGATCGCAGGTCAGCTGCATCCCGGCCCGGTGACTTTGCAGCTCCATCGGGCTGCATGCTGATCGCAGGTCAGCTGCATCCCGGCCCGGTGACTTTGCAGCTCCATCGGGCTGCATGCTGATCGCAGGTCAGCTGCATCCCGGCCCGGTGACTTTGCAGCTCCATCGGGCTGCATGCTGATCGCAGGTCAGCTGCATCCCGGCCCGGTGACTTTGCAGCTCCATCCGGCTGCATGTTGATCGCAGGTCAGCTGCATCCCGGCCCGGTGACTTTGCAGCTCCATCGGGCTGCATGTTGATCGCAGGTCAGCTGCATCCCGGCCCGGTGACTTTGCAGCTCCATCGGGCTGCATGTTGACCTCAGGTCAGCTGCATCCCGGCCCGGTGACTTTGCAGCTCCATCGGGCTGCATGTTGATCGCAGGTCAGCTGCATCCCGGCCCGGTGACTTTGCAGCTCCATCGGGCTGCATGTTGATCACAGGTCAGCTGCATCCTGGCCCAGTGACTTTGCAGCTCCATCCGGCTGCATGTTGATCGCAGGTCAGCTGCATCCCGGCCCGGTGACTTTGCAGCTCCATCCGGCTGCATGTTGATCACAGGTCAGCTGCATCCCGGCCCGGTGACTTTGCAGTGACTTTGCAGCTCCATCGGGCTGCATGTTGATCGCAGGTCAGCTGCATCCCGGCCCGGTGACTTTGCAGCTCCATCGGGCTGCATGTTGATCGCAGGTCAGCTGCATCCTGGCCCGGTGACTTTGCAGCTCATCGGGCTGCATGTTGACCGCAGGTCAGCTGCATCCCGGCCCGGTGACTTTGCAGCTCCATCGGGCTGCATGTTGATCGCAGGTCAGCTGCATCCTGGCCCAGTGACTTTGCAGCTCCATCGGGCTGCATGTTGATCACAGGTCAGCTGCATCCTGGCCCAGTGACTTTGCAGCTCCATCCGGCTGCATGTTGATCGCAGGTCAGCTGCATCCCGGCCCGGTGACTTTGCAGCTCCATCGGGCTGCATGTTGATCGCAGGTCAGCTGCATCCCGGCCCGGTGACTTTGCAGCTCCATCGGGCTGCATGTTGACCGCAGGTCAGCTGCATCCCGGCCCTCGGCCCGTTCTCTCCAGGACCTCAGCTAATACAGCAGCCTCTGATGGGGATGCTGCCTGACGCTTAGCAGAGAGGGAAAGGAAGGGGCCGCAGAGGATCACATGCTGGCTCTTAAAGCTTCTGTTCAGAAGTGATACACATCACGGCTGCTCAGATTTCACTGGCCAAAGCAAGACGTGGCCGAGCTTATATCAGTGAGGCAGATAAATTTAATCCTCCCCAAGGTCCCAAGGAGGGACAGCAAATATCTTAAGGGATTATACCGGCCAACAGAGTAGATGACATTAATGAATTTGTGAGGATAAATCTACATAACCTCCTTTGCATAATGCTTAACTGGAGTAAAGACTTACAAAGTTATTCTGTTCAACAACTCACAGAACACCTGCTATATGCTGTGCCCTCTGCAAGGCACCAGGGAGGTAATGTAATTACAGGAGTTCTTAGCTACAAACCCATTCTAGCCAGTTTAATGAGAAGAATTGAACAATTAATTTATATTAGCTATCTTCCAGGACCTGTGGGGGAAATGGGGGCAGAGATTCTGGTTTGGAGGCTTCTGTTCTGTGAACACTCCCGGTCAAATCACAGACGTGCTCCAGACAGAACCCATTGCCCCACAGTGGGCATGACCACAAGACGCGGTCCCAATGCTGCTGGATATAAGAGGCCAGAACCTTCACTACTCCTGTCCTCTAAATGCCCAATGCTTTCACCACCATCCTGGCCAATAGATGGATTCCTCATGGTATCTGCTTCTTCATGTGATCTTTTCTCTGTCGGTCTCACACAGGTTCATGTGGCTGGTAGAACCTGGGCAACTTGCCTGAACTCTCTCGTTGCAAGGGAAGATGTCTGAGTGAGTTCTAGATGCTTTCTTGGAGACAGAGGACTCATAATAAAGAAAATTGGATGCATTTAAGAAAGTGGTTCAAGATACTAGATGACCACAATACATGATAAATACCTACTGCACAGGTGTAAGGAAAATACTGGGCATGGATTTTACCCTCGTAGAACATTATGGTTCAGTAGAAATACTGGTAGCAATGAAAAGTAACCAAACATCAACAGAGGAGGAGCTATGTACATAGTCTTCAGGCTTAGTAAGATGGTCAAAGGTCCTCTGCGGACATGGTAACTGAGTTGAGATCTGAAGAAAGAGTAAGATAGGAGTTGACCAGGCAGCAGGAAAGGAAGGGGCCGACGAGGCAAAGGGCAGGATCTGTGCACAGGCCCCCATCAGGAAGGAGCCAGGAACTCCTTGGGGGCTAAAAGAGGAGTAGCAGAGTCAGGAGGGTGGGAGTCCTGTGGGAAGACCACCCTGGAGAGGGGCAGGGCTGCCCCTCAGAGATCTGAGAACCTGGTTTCTGGGGTCCACCCCCACAGCTTCTGACTCAGTTGGTGAAAAGCGAGACAGGAACATGTACAATTTTAAACGTCCCCCAGGACTGTGAATGCATAGTTAGGATTTGGAAGCATCAGTCTAGCCTAGCATTCCCCCTTAAAATGACCTTTCAAATGGTATTCGCAAGGCAGTGACAGTAAAGGAGTGATTGACCAGAGAGATCAATATTTTTCAAACACCTACCATTTGCCAAGCACTGTGCAGGGGGACTTTATATGAATGACTTCGTCGGTCAGTGTATTAACACAAAGGAGAGAACTAATTCTCAGCAAAGTTAAGTAACTTACTCAAGGACACGGAGGTAATCAGCAGTGGGAACAGGCTTTGAACTCGTGCCTCTCTGGTTCCAAACCCCACAGCCTGGTCTTCCCATTACACTTTTTCCCACAACAGCAGACTGTGGGAACGACACGCCAGGCCAGTGATCCTCCAAGTGTGGTCCTCCCCCCAGCAGCATCTACTGGTTTAACAGGCATTTGTTAAAAATGCAAATTCTCGGGCCCCACCCAGACCCACTGAATCAGAAAGTCAGAGGGTGAGGCCCAGGGACTGCTCTGTGTCTGAGCAAGTCTTCCTGGAGAGTCTGCTGCACGCCAGATTTTGAGAAGCGGTGCACGAGACCTGTTATTCACAAGGGGATTTGATGAAGGGCCCCTATCCTTACAGTGACCAGTTTCCCAGCCTCTCGGCTTCAAACAGGAAGAGCAGTCTTAGAAATGCGCCTTAGGAAGGACCCCTTGTTACGAGGGATCTGCTGTCAACAGCAGCACAGCAGCTACTGGTATGTTCACAGATGTTACTGCCCTGATTTAAAAATAGTGAAGCAGAGCCCTGCCCCAAGGGCCCATGAGTAACAGCACGCATATTCTCAGCTCCCCTGGAAAACAGAGAGCACGGGAGGACCATGAAGACAAACTTCCTGTCCCAAGAGAGGATTCTCACCATCCTTCGTAAAGAAAATCCAGTAAAAGGGGCCCTAACAGGGCAGACATACCAAGAGAAGCATGCATCAGTCAGTTCCGTATGCATTTATAAACAATACTAGCAGCTGAAATCTCCCTTCAAAAGAGCACAGTGGCAACGTGATGGGCAGGAAAATTAAGCAAGAAAGACGCAGCCCGTGCCTGACCAGGCGGTGGTGCAGTGGATAGAGCTTCGGACTGGGATGCGGAGGACCCAGATTCGAAACCTCGAGGTCACTGGCTGAGCACAAGCTCATCTGGTTTGAGCAAGGCTCACCGGCTTGAGCCCAAGGTTGCTGGCTTGAGCAAGGGGTCACTCAGTCTGCTGTAGCCCCCTGGTCAAGGCACATATGAGAAAGCAATCAATGAACAACTAAGGTGCCTCAATGAAGAATTGATGCTTCTCATTTCTTTCCCTTCCTGTCTGTCTGTCCCTAGTCCCTGTCTCTGTTTCTGTCTCTGCAACAAAAAGAAAGAAAGAAAGACAGACAGAGCCCATGGGGTACCTGGAGGGAACAGGAGATGGTGTGCCACTCGGCCCATCTGGCTCTGCTGGACTGAGGGCTTGGGGGTCCTATTGTATAGCCATGAGATGCTGCCTTCTTCACATTGGCTGGTAGAGCTTCCTCTTCTCTCTCCTCTTCCTAACGTCAGCCATGGCGCGCTCCTGCCGGGGCCCAGACGAGTTCAAGGTTTCCTCAAAGCGTCTAACTCAGGAACAGTGACCCAGTTTACCATGGCCTGAGAGAGCCTGGCCTTTGGGAACTGCCGTGTTAGGTCACACTGACTCTTTGTCATTTGTTCTAGACATGTGTCAAATGTCAGCTCGGTGCCAAGACAGAGCCCGGATCTGAGGGTAAGGTGGCAACATCAGCCACACAAACTTTACCTTGGCTGCAAACCCTAAAGCAGAATTATGCTGACCCATGAATTCTCCAACAGGGCCCTGGGAAGTTCCGGGGGTTGGTAGATGGGGAAAAAATGAGGTTAGGTGGAAACCAAAAGCCATCAATTGCTCTAGTCAACAATAATGGAAAACAAGGAACCCTAGCTCAGTTGTGTCCACGGGAATTGTGCCTGTTTCCCTGCGTGCTGCAGAGCCCGGCCAGCCTGTGAAATCCCAGGAGCCTCTTTATTCATACGCTAACAGAAGAAAGGGTGAGCAGAAAAACATATTTGCTTTTCATTAAGCAGATGGCACCGGTGGGGGTCACGTTCTCTTTCTTTTCCTGGAGAACAGTTTTTGTTTTGTTCTGTTTTTGTTTTTCACCGTGCTTACAGAGGAAGGGGCTGGCTTCTAACAAGCATTGCTCTCTAACAAAGCTTGTATACCAATGCACCATCTATAAATTACACTCCGATGTTCATGTGAAGAATGGAAGTGGGGACCAGGCTGGTGCTAAAAAATATACAAGCTGAATTCTGTAGTGGGCTTTGTCACATGGCTGCTTCTGCTGGCCCTGAACAAGCTGGTACACCAGCCTCTCACAGGAGAGGAAAATGAACACTAAGGTTGTAAGGCCAGAAGTCACGGCTAGGGCCACTATCACAGCAGCCGCCGCCGGGCCCATGCAGGTTCGCATTGGATTCGGACAGTTGGCAAAGAAACAGCGGAGCCAAAAACTGGTGGGCCATAGTCTTTAATCCTACCTTGCACCCGGCGGGCAAGTAAAAATACACACTGGGCTCCAAAACCCAGTCACACTCAGTGCTCACAAAGCTACTGACTTATCCGAGTTTCCTAGAATCAAAGGTTTCTAGCTCACCAGCTTTCTTCTCCTCAGTTCCCCATCTACTTCCTTATCCCAGATACAAACTCTACACAAACTGGCATCTCACTCAGCACTCCGCCATCTTAGCTGCACCGTGCAGCAGGAGAGTCACGCTCAGCCCAGGATGGATCTGAATGTGGAGCAAAGAGCAAGCATCATGCTGACACTGTCAGGCTGTGGTCCTTGAGGCGAGATTATGATGGACCATAAACGAAAAGCCTGCAGCCAGAAAACACAGGGAATTCCAGACTCTGGCCCCGCAATTCCCCAGTATCATTCCGATTGGCATAAACCACGGGTTGTTGAAACAACCACCACTAAGTTGTATGTATTGAATCCATTTCAAAAGTCTGAGAAGCAAACAGAAGAGGAAGCCTTCTGGGGATTTTTTGTTTGTTTGTTTGTTTCTAAGTTGAATGTACTCTGCCAAGATCTCAGGATGCTAAAACTACAGAAGGTGGTTCTTCTAAACAAATAAACACCTTGATGCTGACTCACTCCAGATCTAGAAAGGGAACAAAGAAATCCTTTACTCTTTATGATGAAATTCAAACAGGGAGATGGAGAGAGACTAAGGGGGAATCATGGCACCCTTGGGACCTGAGTTTTCCCCCTTCATCTGTGACATCTTGTTTCCCCAGTGTTACCCGATATGACAGACACTCAGTACATTAAAGTAAAACCTGCTTTGCCATCACACCTGGCAATTTCAGGACATAAACCACTCCCACGAGCTGGGTGAGAGGTCAACTGATGGACATCTTCTAAATCCTCAGTTCCACGCCAGGTGCTGTACAAAATTGAGTTGCTTTCAAACTGATCCTTATATTGAAAAAGCTTATATGGGAAAAGATGATCACAGATTGAAATATTAAATGATTACACTTAATGGTACATACTGCAAGTGCTATAAGTTTCGGGGGGGGGGGGGGTAGCAGGGACTGATATGAAGCCTTCTGGTAGGCAAAACCACACTCATTCAATTTCTTAGCCTCAACCTCTGCCTTCCCCAAGGCCCGCCCCCAGCTCTGAGGCTTCCTGCCAGGCCAGCAGGCGCCTTCCTTTGGTATTAACCATAAAGACTTAGACATTCATACCTTCCTAGTGTCCAGTCCAAATAAACAGAAATGTACTAATAAACTACCACCTACAAAGTACTTCCTGTGTTTTGAAGACACAGCAATCACTAAGAAACCAGTATTCTTTTTTTTTTTTTTAATTTCTAATCTAGGTATGAAGTCTTTTTTTTTTTTAAGATTTTATTTATTCATCATAGAGAGGGAAGAGAGAGAGAGAGAGAGAGAGAAGGGGGGAGGAGCAGGAAGCATCAACTCCCATATGTGCCTTGACCAGGCAAGCCCAGGGTTTTGAACCGGCAACCTCAGCGTTTCCAGGTTGACGCTTTATCCACTGCGCCACCACAGGTCAGGCGAAACCAGTATTCTTCAAAGACACCTTCCCTCAGTCTTTGGATGTGGGCTGCTCGCTGCAGAAAGGAGCCGTGCAGCCCCGGGCTAGGCAACTCCCTTTGGCCCAGGCAAATAGTGGACAGGGCTAACAGCTGTGGGTTCCTGTTGGGCAGATAAAATATATTATGCTCACTTTGTTAAAGATGGTGCTGCCCACGAGGAGGCCGTTACCCAGGTGATATTAATGTGTGTTGGGGGCTGGCTATGGGCAGGCCGAATCCCTGTAGCCTGGGGCTTGGTTTTAGGATCAAGCCTTTCCCACCCTTTTTGATGTGGGGTGGTACAATCCAATCATGCCTCAGAGAAGTGACTTTGTATTAGAGACTTCCCTGTTTTGTATATTGGATTAAAGGTTTGGATTTCTACACTATAAAATGGGGGCAGAACGAGAGCTTGCGCTCTTGGTTCCTGAGATTAGCATGAGAGAGCAGAGGGAGTAGAACCAGCAGCGGAAGGAGGCCATGTGGAGGAGGCCAGGAAAAGCAGCCAAGATGGCGGAGTGCTGAGTGAGATGCCAGTTTGTGTAGAGTTTGTATCTGGGATAAGGAAGGAGATGGGGAACTGAGGAGAATAAGGCTGGTGAGCTAGAAACCTTTGATTCTAGGAAACTCGGATAAGTCAGTGGCTTTGTGAGCACTGAATGTGAGTGGGTTTTGGAGCCCAGTGTGTGTTTTTACTTGCCCGCTGGGTGCAAGCTAGGATTAAAGACTATGGCCCACCAGTTTGTGGCTCCATTGTTTCTTTACCGACTGTCCGAATCCAATGCAAACCTGCATGGGCCGGGCTGCTGTGATGGTGGCCCTGGCCCTGGCTTCTGGCTTTACAGTCCCTTCACACAGCGCTCCCAGCAGGTGGAAGGATAAGCCCTTCAGTGCAGAAGGGGAGTCTACCAGTCTTTCCTTTACACCATATGAAGCCGCTCCTTTAATTTCTGGAAGGATCGACTCTAAGCCCTGTGGGTTATGAGGGGTGAGGAGAGTCCCCTGAGGGAAATTTAGGAAAGGAAGCTTAGCCCTGGGCACTACAGCTCATCTCTCCTTTTCAGCCATTGTAGATTCTCCCACTTCCTGGCTAGCGCTCCTGGGGGCTGGGGGCTGGGGGCTTACTCTGCATGTCTTTGTCCCTGAGGACTCTGAGCCCTGCCTTGCCACGTTTATCAGACTGTGGCTGCTGCACTCTTATCATTGGACAAGGGAGTATCAAGAGGCACCCAGGTGAATGAGCTGGGTCACAAACTTAGTTCTTTCTGCCTCCGTTATGGAACAGAAGCCACAGTTTCCCTTGACAGTCAGGATAAATGTTTCCTGCCAGGACTGTGACTCAAGCTCCCATCTGCAGCCACCTCATCCTTGAATCCAGCTCAGGTTTTGGCTTCATCACCAGCTGGTGGTTAGTGACTGCTGGTCAAGTAAGTTTGTCAATATGATATATATGGTTGCTCACTTATAGTTTGCATTGGGTGTAGGGACAGGCTGTAAGCGGGCAGGGTGGTTATAGCCTAAGGCTTAGTGTTAAGACTAAGCTTTTCCCCACACCCTTGACTGTTGTATGATAGGGGGTGGTGCACTTTTATGAGGAATCCCATTATACCTCAGATAAGTGACTTTGTATCAGAGACTTCCTTGTTTGTATATTGGATTAAAGGTTTTGATTTCTACACTATAAAATGGGGCAGAGGAACCCGTGCAGGAGCAGAGCAGAGAAAGGCCACGTGGAGGAGAGGAGAGGCAGCCAAGATGGTGGAGTGCTGAGCGAGAAGCCAGTTTGTGCAGAGTTTGTGCAGAGAGAAGGAGATGAGAAACAGAAGTGAATAAGGCTGGTGAGGTACAAACCTTTGATTCTAGAAAACTCGGATAAGTCAGTGGCTTTGAGAGCCCTGAATGGAAAGGGAAGTGTTTTCCCACTGAGTGTATTACTTGCCCGCCGGGTGCAAGGTAGGATTAAAGCAAACGGCCCATCAGTTCTTGGCTCCGTTGTTTCATTACCGTCTGTCTGAATCTAATGCAAACCTGCATGGGCCTGGTGGCTGTGATGGTGGCCATGGCCACTGGCCATACAGTGACCCTTATTGGCATAGGTGTTGTAAAGCCAGAAGCCAGGGCCACTATCAGAGCAGCCTGGCCCATGCAGGTTCGCATTGGATTCGGACAGTCGGTAAAGAAACAAGGGAGCCACAAACTGGTGGGCCATAGTCTTTAATCCTAGCTTGCACCCGGCGGGCAAGTAAAAAACACACTGGGCTCCAAAACCCAGTCAGTCACATTCAGTGCTCACAAAGCTACTGATTTATCCGAGTTTCCTAGAATCAAAGGTTTCTAGCTCACCAGCCTTATTCTCCTCAGTTCCCCATCTCCTTCCTTATCCCAGATACAAACTCTACACAAACTGGCATCTCACTCAGCACTCCGCCATCTTAGCTGCTTCTCCTGGCCACATGGCCTCTTTCTGCTCTCTGCTCTGTTCTCTCCTCTAATGATAATCTCAGGAACCAAGAGCGCAAGCTCCCGCTCCGTCCCCATTTTATATTGTAGCTTCACGACCTCTAATCCAATATACAAAATAGGGAAGTCTCTAATACAAAGTCACTTCTCTGAGGCATGATTGGATTGTACCACCCCACATCAAAAAAGGGTGCGAAAGGCTTAATCCCAAAACCAAGCCCCAGGCTACAAGGATTCTCAACACACATTAATATCACCTGGGCGACGCCCTCCATCTTTAACAAAGTGAGCATAATACATTTTATCTGCCCAACAGGTGTGGACTGAGAGACAGGTTCTGTTGCAGCAGTGATCAGGGCACGGGGTTCTGACTACCAGCTCAGACACCTCGCTCTTGTCGTCTGGCCCTGCTCGTGCTCAGTCCCTCGTGGGCTACTTCCACCTTGCAGTGGATGGTTGCTGAGCCTGTCCAACCTCGTGACTTGGTGGGTCCGACAGGATTCTCTTCGTGGTGGACACTTTTAACTCAGTGATCATTTGATGTCTCATGGATTGGTCACCCCATCTCTACCAGGGGTCAGGAGCATGCCAGAAGCTGTGTTTTCCAAAGGTGTGTTGTTATTTGCAGCATTGGCATGGTCTTGCTCCAGAATCCCAGGGTTCGTGTTGTGACTCTTCTGTGGTGCTTAGCCCTGCTGTCTTGTGCCAGGTGCTACCAGGGTGGAGGTCCTCAATCCCAGCTGAGCAGCAAGTGATCTAGCAATGAAATCTCACCTTAGAATCTAGTTTCTCAAACCTGGCACCAACTGTCATGGGCTGGGCTCCCAGGAAGCAGACTCTGAAACAGAGAGTAGCATGCAGAAATGTAGTACAGGCTGCTCTTGAGAGCACAATCCATGGAAGAAAAGGGAAGGGAGCAGGATTGTGCTGAGGGAGAAGCTGGGCTCTCAGGCAATCTGGACAAAGGCTCAGTTGGCTCCTGGGCGTTCTGCGTCTGGATGACTGTTGGTCAAATAAGTTTGTAAATAAGATATATATATGTTTGCTCACTTATAGTTTGCACTGGGTGTGGGGACAGGCTGTAAGCAGAGAGGGTTGTTATAGCCTAAGGCTTAGTTTTAAGACTAAACTTTTCCCCACACCCTTGACTGATTGCCTGATAGGGGGTGGTGCGCTCTCATGACGAATCCCATTATGCCTCAGATAAGTGACTTTGTATCAGAGACTTCCTTATTTGTATATTGGATTAAAGGTTTTGATTTCTACACTATAAAATGGGGCAGAGGAGCCCATGTAGGAGCAGAGCAGAGAAAGGCCACGTGGAGAAGAGGAGAGGCAGCCAAGATGGCAGAGTGCTGAAGGAGAAGCCAGTTTGTGCAGAGAGAAGGAGATGGGGAACAGAGGTGAATAAGTCTGGTGAGCTAGAAACCTTTGATTCTAGGAAACTCGGATAAGTCAGTAGCTTTGTGAGCACTGAATGAGTGGGTTTTGGAGCCCAGTGAGTGTTTTACTAGCCTGCCTGGTGTAAGCTAGGATTAAAGATAATGGCCCACCAGTTTTTGGCTCCATGATTTCATTACCGTCTGTCCGAATCCAATGCGAACCTGCATGGGCCAGGCGGCTGTGATGGTGACCGTGGATACTGGCTTCACACTTATTAATTAGTGTTGAAGAGGACTGACAGCTGAAGGCTCTGTGGACACTGCGGCCTGCAGCTGAGAGATTAGAGTGCGTCAGTGTTACCGAGGGACCTAGGTGACACATGGCGGTGTCCACTACAGGTGCTGTCTTCATTGTGTGAGAAGCTGTGATAACTAACACAGGCTGAGGAGCTTTAGGGGAAGTAAAGCCAGTAGCCACGGCCACCAACACAGCCACCAGGCCCATGCAGGTTTGCATTTGATTCAGACAGACGGTAATGAAACAACGGAGCCGAACTGGTGGGCCATTACCTTTAATCCTAGCTTGCACCCGGCGGGCAAGAAATACACACAGTGGGAAAACACTTCCCTTTCCATTCAGGGCTCCCAAAGCCACTGACTCATCTGAGTATTCCTAGAATCAAAGGTTTTACCTCACCAGCCTTATTCACCTCTGTTCTCCATCTCCTTCTCTCTGTACAAACTTTGCACAAAGTGGCCCTTCCGTTAGCACTTCACCATCTTGGCTGCCTCTCCTCTGCAATGCTAATTTCAGGAACCGAGAGAGAGCAAGCCCCTGATCTGTCTTATTTTATAGTGTATAAATCAAAACCTTTAAGCCAATATACAAATAAGGAAGTCTCTGATACAAAGTCACTTATCTGAGGCATAAATGGGATTCCTCATAAGACTGCAACACCCCACATCATGCAACAGTCAAGGGTGTAGGGAAAAGCTTAGTATTGAGAAGATTTTAGGATTAAAAGGGGGGGGGGAATCTTAGTCTTAAAACTAAGTCTTAGGCTATAAGGACCCTGCCTGCTTACAACCTGTCCCTACACCCAATGCAAACTATAAGTGAGCAACCATATATATCATATTTGCAAACTTATTTGATCCACAGGCGGCCAGGTCTGGACAGCTCCGAATAGGAGTGTGTTCCCAGAGAAGGACTGTCTGGTTCAGGAAAATCATGTGGGTTAACTTGGGGGTAAGTTGCTGAGTCCTGAGACTTTGTGACACCCTGTGTGAAAGGCTCTGTGTGGAGATGCAAGACACAGGGACTTTGGCCTCTTCTTCCTCAGCTTCTAAATGACTGGAAAAACCACTTTACTTCTCTGTCTGTAAAGCCAGTAGCCATGGCCACCATCACAGCCGCCTGGCCCAAGCAGGTTCGCATTAGATTCGGACAGACGGTAATGAAACAACGGAGCCAAGAACTGGTGGGCCATCATCTTTAATCCTAGCCTGCACCCGGCGGGCAAGAAATATACACAGTGGGAAAACACTTCCCTTTCCATTCAGGGCTCCCAAAGCCACTGACTTATCCGAGTTTCCTAGAATCAAATGTTTCTACCTCACCAGCCTTATTCACCTCTGTTCCCCATCTCCTTCTCTTTGCACAAACTCTGCACAAACTGGCTTCTCCTTCAGCACTCCACCATCTTGGCTACTTCTCCTCTCCTCCACGTGACCTTTCTCTGCTCTTCTACAGCATGGGCTCCTCCTAGAATATAATCACTCTTCCTTTTAAAACCTTTTGGTGTGAAAGCCCTCCCCCAACACATATTAACATAATCACGCCCATCCCAAGCAAGAAGAGCAACTAAAATTATCACCTGGGTGATGGGCTTCCACATGGGCAGCGCCATCTTTAACAAAGTGAGCAACACTGTCCCTGTTTCCTCATCTGAAAATGAAAGAGGTGCCTAGAGATCACATAGGAGAAAACCTACATAAATGACCTTGGCTATGGCAATGACTTTTTAGGTACGACACCAAAGGCATGGTTTATGAAAGAAATCATTGATCAGCTGGACTTCAGTAAAATTAAAAACTTCTGCTCTGTGAAAAACAATGTCAAGAAAATGAGCAAACAAGTGGCCCTGGCCGGTTGGCTCAGCGGTAGAGCGTCGGCCTGGTGTGCAGGGGACCCGGGTTCGATTCCCAGCCAGGGCACATAGGAGAAGCGCCCATTTGCTTCTCCACCCCCCCCTCCTTCCTCTCTGTCTCTCTCTTCCCCTCCCACAGCCAAGGCTCCATTGGAGCAAAGATGGCCCGGGCGCTGGGGATAGCTCCTTGGCCTCTGCTCCAGGCGCTAGAGTGGCTCTGGTCGCGGCAGAGCGACGCCCCGGAGGGGCAGAGCATCGCCCCCTGGTGGGCAGAGCATCGCCCCTGGTGGGCGTGCCGGGTGGATCCCGGTCGGGCGCATTCTGGAGTCTGTCTGACTGTCTCTCCCCATTTCCAGCTTCAGAAAACTACAAAAAAGAAAAAGAAAATGAGCAAACAAGTGACAGACGAGGAGGAACTGTTTGCAAAAGACACATCTGATAAAGGACTATTATCCAAAATATACACACACAAAAAAGCCTTCTTAAAACCCCACAATAAGAAAACAAACAACCTGATTTTAAAATAGGCCAAAGATCTTAACAGTCACCTCACTAAAGAAGATCCACAGATAGCAAATAAGCATATGAAAAGATGTTCCACATCAGCAGGTCATCAGAGAAAAATGCAAATTAAAGCAACAGGGAGATAACACTACACACCTATCAGAATGGTATAAATCCAGGATACCGACAGCACCAAGTACTGGTCTGGAGGATGTGGAGCAACTGGAGCTTTCATTCATTGTTGGAGGGATTGCAAAATGGTAGAGCCACTTTGGAAAAGACTGTACAATCCAGCAATCATGCTCGTTGGTAATTTAGCAAGATGAGACCAAGTAAGAATAGGGATTACCTACAAGTAGTGGAAGAGATAGTTAGGGGAGGAGGAAACAGACTGGAACCTGCAGAGTGACATGCAGGAGGAGTGCAAGGACCCTCTATGCGGCTGGAGAGGCAGACAGCAGTCAAACCACGCTGGGTCTCCAAGGCCACACCAAGGGCTTTAGACTTCGGCTCAAGAGCAACGGGAAGACAGGGAAGGGCTGTAAGCACAGTGAGAGGTGATTGCAGCTGCATGGGAAATCTAAACTATTTTAGGAACTTCACGATTACAATAATAAATCAGCACTGGAATAGATTATCAGCAGAGCTGGTGGGAGCATTCTCCACGATAAACTGAGTTGACTGTTAAGGAAGATAAATAACTTCACATGGGAAAGTTGCAGAAGAGAGCTCCAGGGGTTTGCAAATTAGGTCAGAGTTGGGGAGTTGTACGGAGCAGAAATCTCAGGCACTTGTCTCTGAGCTAGGAGCCTTTGAAGTGGGAAAGGAAAGGTAGACATTTTGCTCCTTCTGTCACAAGCTCAAAGTTTATTTTGGGGATATTGGAGCATTTTCCTGTTGCATCTTAGACTCACTACTGTGCAAGATGATAGGACAGTATTTCTAAAAAGGGAGGAATGATTAGGACAGGCAGACACACGGCTCCCTCCAAATTCTGTAAGGACTTATCCTGAGACCTCCATCCACACAGCGGGTGATTGCTTTTCCTGAGCCCCTCGGTGGGTGCCTGGTGAGGAGAGGGATGGGCAAGGAGATGGTCTTCCGGTTCAACAAACTCTCAACGAACTTTTCTGCCTTTTCCTATTCAGTCTTCCCTGTCTCAGGCTAAACTCTGTGTGGTTCCTTCAGTTTGATTTCACAATCCCTGCTCCTTGAGGACGCATAGTTACAATGTTGACCCGAGAAAGCTTGCAAAATTGGTGGTAGCTGTGGTCAACGGTGACAATTTCTAAATACAATCCCAATATTACTGAATAATAACATTAATATCTATTGAGCACATACTAAGTAAGTACCATACCACTGTTTTGTTTTATACGTGTAATTTCTAAAAACTATTAGTGCAAATGTTTTGTTGTTGTTTTGGTTTTTGTGTGTGTGCAAATGTTTTCAATGAGTGATTGAACAATATTAGGTAGTCATCATTAGGTGACCAGAAACCACCAATGGAACTTGTGTGAATGGATCCCATAGGGGATGAATAAAAGCAAGTCCTACTAAGTGTGGCCCTGGCCAGTGGCTCAATGGCTAGAGTGTTGGCCCTGTATATGGATGTCCTGGGCTCGATTCCTGGTCAGGGCACACAGGAGAAGTGACCATCTGCTTCTCTTCCTCTTTTCTCTCCTCTTCCTTCTCTCTTCCCCTCCCACAGCCAGTGGCTTGAATGATTCAAGCATGGACCTGGGTGCAACTACAGGTGCTAAAAATAGCTCAGTTGATTCAAGCATCAGCCCCAGATGGAGTTGTCAGGTGGATCCAAGTCAGGGTGTCAGAGTTTGCCTTGCTATCCCTCTCCTCTCACCTAAAAAAAGGAGGGGGTAGGGGAAATGCACTCATTTATCAGAAAATAAATCTGGCTGAAGAAAAAATGGGCAATAATCCTCTAATTACCTGTATTAATAGATCTCTAAATTGGCTTAAAACCTTGCAAAGCTGCCATACATCCTGGCTTTAGCCAATTGCTAATTGATTTGTTGGAATTATAAAAGACAAGTCAAACAAATCAGCAGAGACACCTGAGGAAGCTCAGATCTCATGTAGAAGAACTGTCAACCATGTCCGGGCCAGGTGGCTCAGTGGAAAAAGTGTCTACCCAGCACCCCAGAGGTTGTAGGTTCACAGGTGCCCAGTCAGGGCACATGTGAAAAGCAGTCAATGAGTGCACAACTAAATGGAACAACTACGTTAAACAACTAGATGATGCTTCTTCTTTCTCTGCACCCCCCTTCCTCTCTCTCTCTCTCTCAAATCAGTGGAAAAATGAAAAAACAAACAAACAAAAAACTGTGGATCATTTTGATTGCATTTAATGGGAATCACCATAAAGAATTCATTTATTAAGTATAACCAGAGCTAGAAATTCTAAATAAATTATAGATAAACTATGGAAACTGTGACCCTAATGCATAGAAGAAGATGTGTACATGTGAATAAAATATTGTTGAAAATTAAAATTCCATATCTAGCCCTGGCCAGTGGCACAGTGGATAGATAAAGCGTCCTCCTGAAACAACAAAGTTGTTCAGGGTCACCAGTTTGAGCCCCGGTCAAACTTGTACATATGAGAAGCAATCAATGGGTGCACAACTATGTGAAACAATGAGTTGCTGTTTCTCTCTCTCTCTCTCATTTCCTCTCAAAATAGTAATAATATTTTTTAAAAGTCTTTAACTCTAATGTTTTATTTGGTATCTCATAACTTGCCCCTTCTCAACTCTGTTTTTTTTTTTTTCATTCATTGAATCCAGAGCTAGAACTTAAAGGAGAAAAACCCAAGAATCTTTTGAATGGTAAGGAGATCAAAACATATGGTAATTGGCCCTGGCCGGATGGCTCAGCGGTATAGCGTCAGCCCGGTATATGGAAGTCCCAGATTCGATTCCTGGGCAGGGCACACAGGAGAAGAGCCCATTTGCTTCTCCACCCCTCCCCCTCTCCTTCCTCTCTGTCTCTCTCTTCCCCTCCTGTAGCCAAGGCTTCAGTGGAGCAAAGTTGGCCAAGGCACTGAGGATGGCTCCATGGCCTCTTGACTCAGGCGCTAGAATGGCTCTGATTACAATGGAGCAATGCCCCAGATGGGCAGAGCATCGCCCCCTGGTGAGCATGCTGGGTGGATCCTGGTTGGGCACATGTGGGAGTCTGTCTCTCTGCCTCCCCACTTCTCACTTCAAAAAAAAAAAAAAAAAAAAAAAAAAAAAAAAAAAAAATATATATATATATATATATATATATATATATATATATGGTAATCACAGATATTCAGGATGCTGGTTGTTCTATCAAGGTCCCTGAGTGAGTACTCTCTGTTGATTCACAACAAACAAACTTTTATAAGTGTAACTCACTGTGAGTTTCAAGTTGCTTGTTATTGCAGAATAAATCTAGAGTATAGGTCTAGCTCCCACTAGGAGCTCAACAATGTGTTATTTTGTTTTCCTGAATCATGCCACAGAATTAAAACATTTGTAAGCTGTAGTTCATAAAACAGTATGAGCAGTCATCCATGCATGCCCCTCTTGAATTTTATTTATTTTCATGAATTTGATTATTTTTATAATAAACATCCATGAGCCTACCACCCAGGCCAAGAATGAGAATACTGTCAGTAACTTCATCTAAATTTGCTCTTTCCTTATCCTATTCTCCTCCTTCCCCACACTGGGATAACCTCTATCTTGAATGTCCTGTTTCTCCTTTTCTTTCTTTAAAAAAATTAACCTGTTTTATCATATGTACATAGGTCTAGGCAAATACATTGCTTTGGTTTTTGAACTTTATTAAAAATATACTGTACACCTTCTCCTGGAACTTGTATTTTTTTTTTAATTTTTTTCATTATTTATTCATTTTAGAGAGGAAGACAGAGAGAGAGAGAGGAGAAAGAGAGACAGGGGGTAGGAGCTGGAATCATCAACTCCCATATGTGCCTTGACCAGGCAAGCCCAGGGTTTCGAACCGGCAACCTCAGTATTTCCAGGTCGACGCTTTATCCACTGTGCCACCACAGGTCAGGCTGTAAGAACTTATATTTTTTTAAATCTGATTCATCCATATTCCTATTCATAACAGTAACTTTATTTTTTTCTGATGTATAATATGATACTACATGAATATTACAATATTTTATTTGTTGGCTTTTCAATGGACATTTGAATTGTCTCATATTTTTACTATTATGAACTGTGCTGCTGTAACCATTCATGTATATGTCTCCTAGCAAACATCTGAAAGAATGACGAAAGAAATAAAAATAGAGACAATAAGCTATCTCTTTAGGCATAAAAGCATTTGTAAACTCCAATATTCCAAAGTCTGTCAAGATAAGTGTTGGAATGGTGAGCACCAACAGGATCTTGTATCACATGCTAATGGAGTGTAAGTATAAGCACCACTTAAAATACCTTGACAGCCCTGGCCAGGTAGCTCTGTTGGTTAGAGCATCTCCCAACATGCCAAGGTTATGGGTTCAACCACAAGTCAGGGCACATACAAGAATAAACCAATGAGTACATGAATAAGTGGAACAATAAATAGATGTTTCTCTCTCTCTCTGTCTCTCTCTCCCTTCCTTTCTTTAAAGATCAATAAGTAAAAATTTAAATAAAATAAAATAAGTTGGCATTATTCTTTTTTCTTTCTTTTTTTTTCTTTTTTTTTTTTTTTTTTTACAGGGACAGAGAGAGGGATAGATAGGGACAGACAGACAGGAATGGAGAGAGATGAGAAGCATCAATCATCAGTTTTCCGTTGGGACACCTTAGTTGTTCATTGATTGCCCTCTCATATGCGCCTTGACCTGGGGGCTTCAGCAGACCGAGTAACCCCTTGCTCAAGCCAGTGATCTTGGGTCCAAGCTGGTGAGGTTTTTTTGTTTGTTTGTTTGTTTGTTTTGCTCAAGCCAGATGAGCCCAAGCTCAAGCTGGCCTCGGGGTCTCGAACCTGGGTCCTTTGCATCCCAGTCCGACGCTCTAACCACTGAGTCAGGCGGCATTATTCTTAAAGCTGAACATAGGCATACCCTATAACAAATCTCCTTCTTTTCCAAGTGAGAGGAGGGGAGATAGAGAAATAGACTCCCACATGCGCCCCGACCGGGATCCATCCAGCAACCCTTGTCTGGGGCCAATGCTCTGCTCATCTGGGGCCATGCTGGCTACTGAGCTATTTTTAGAGCCTGAGGTGGAAACTCCATGGAGCCATCTTCAGTGCCTGGGCCAATGCACTCGAACTAATTGAGCCATGGCTGCGGGAGAGGAAGAAAAAGAGAAAGTGAGAGAGAGAGAGAGAGAGAGAGAGAGAGAAGGGGAGGGGGAGAGGTGGAGAAGCAGATGGTCACTTCTCCTGTGTGCCATGACTGGGAATTGAACCCGGGACACTCACACGCTGGGCGATGCTCTACCACTGAGCCAACCAGTCAGGGCCAATAACAAATCTCAATAAACGCTGAATGAGTACATGAATAAGTATGACCTCACAGAATTAAGATACTTTTTACCTCTTCATTTTTGTCCCTTACCAGTCTCCTAGTGAGTTTTCCATCTCCGTGGATTGTGATCCCTGGCCCACCACCCTCCTACCTTCCCAACTTTGTTTAGCTCAACTTCAATTCCCAAGTGAGTGATTCATTCAACATGCCGGTCTTCTCTTTACATGACAGCAGTATGAAGACTATGAAGACTAAAGAAGATAATAAATCCAAAGGGCTTAAAACAGTTCTTAGCACAGAGAAAGTGCTATATAAAATTTATTATTATTGTATTTCCTTCAGTGCTCTTACAGAAAAATAAGTCTATGGTCTGGTACACAATTCAGGTATTCTTGGCTCCTTGGCTAAATATAATATATTTGTAACCTTATTTCCATTTTATTTTGATCTGGGGCCCAGATATTTGTTTTCCTAATATATTTTTCCAGATTTCCCCTTGAAAGTTCTCCTTAAGTGAACAATCAAACTTCAGTGAGTTATAGGTATGCCCAAATCATCCATTATTCACATGAGTCACACTTTCCCTTCCATTCCTTTGATAGTTCCACTCAGATATTGTCTGCTCATGTTCATTGCCATACCTAATGAAGATTTGGACTTAACCCCCTGGAGCCACGCCTTAGAGTTCTGACTTTACAACTTGTCCAGAGTGTGAGTCATTTTGACATTTTCCCCTTCAGTCACACTGCCACCTTGGGACTTACAGACCAATGCTCAGAATAACTAACAGTGAATTTATATTATACTTTTTCACCTCAAACTATTCAAAATTTCTCTGGCACCTTATATAGCTGTACCAGTCATCAAAGGTGGGTCTTCTATTGAGTTTATTATTGATTCCCTTTCAATAGCTTTAAGAAAAGTGCTAAGAACTTTTCTCCAGCGTCAGGATCCAACGTGCTTTAGGCATTGTTACTTGGAGAGGTAGGATCTGTACAGTTCTCTCTGGTGCTCACCACGCAGGATTCTCTGTCAGGAGCCAGGAAGGGCCTGGAGTGTGCTGCTGCGATCTAGGTGGAGCAGTCACCATACTGGTCACGTGAGTCTTCAGGCACAGTCTTTCATTTGTATCTCCCTCGCCAAGAACTGTGTCCTCGGCAGCTCAGATACTGTACTTCCCCATGTATAAGATGCATCCTTTTTTGAAAACTTTGGGGTCTAAAAATTGAGTGCATCTTATACAGATTGTAGACTTTTTTACTTGCATTTCCTGTTTTTTCATGCTTGTTTTTTCACTCATTGTTGAAGGCAGTGATTCGTCATCAGACACAGATGAGGACAAGCTAATGAATGGGAGTTTTGACAATGATGAGGAGTTGTATGAATTTTATGATGAATAAAACTTGAGTTCAATAACTTTATGTAATACTTTTTTTTTCAAAATTTGGGCCCCAAAATTAAGGTGCGCCTTATACATGAACTACAGACAGATGTGGAGAAAGTCAACAAAATAATGTATTTAAAAAATAGAAATATCAATAAGGAGATAGAAAACTTAAAAAAAATTGAAACTGAAAAGTACAATAACAAATAAAAAATTTAGCTTGACTGGTGGCGGTTCAGTGGATAGAGCATTGACCTGAGATATTGAGGTCCCAGCATCAGGAGAGACCCTGAGGTCACCCACTTAAGCAGAGGTTCATTAGCTTGAGCACAGGATTGACATGACCTCATGGTCACTGGCTTGAACTCACAGGTCGTTCGTTAGCTTGAGCCTAAGGTTGCAGGCTTGAGCAAGGGATTACTGGTTCAGCTGGAGCACCTAGGTCAAGGCATGTATGAGAAGCAATCAAAGAATAATTAAAATGCCACAACTACAAATTGATGCTTTTGATCTCTCTCCCTTCATGTCTCTCTCTCTCTGTGTGTCTCTCTCTCTTGTTAAAAAAAAATTACCAAAAGGATTCAAAGGCAAATTTGAATAGACAGAGGAGAGGATCGGTAACTTTAAAGATAAGAAAATGGGAATTACAGAATCTGAGGAGCAGAAAGAAAAAATATTAAAGAAAAGTGGACAGTGTCTAAAAGACTTAGAAACACCATCAAAGAAACCAACATGCAATGTGGGAGTCTCAAAAGGAAAAGATATAGGAGAAAGGGGCAGAGAGAATATTTGAAGAAACGATAGCTGCAAAGGTCCCGAATTTGATAAAAGACATGAATATAAACATCCAAGAGGTCCAACAAATCCCAAGGAAGATGAACTTAGATCTATACTGAAACACATGTATAACCAAACTTTCAAAAGACAAAGAGCATCTTGGACGCAGCAAGGGAGAAGTGACCTGTCACCTACAAGTGCTCTTCAATAAGATTATCAGCAGATATCTTGTCAAAAACTTTGGAGGCCAGAAAGCAGTGGGCCAACATATTCAAAGGACTGGAGGGAGAAAGGACTGTCAACTAAGAATTTTATATCCAGCAAAACTGTTCTTTAAAAGTGAGGGAGAAATTAAGATAGCCCCAAATAAACAAAAGCTGAGAGAGTTTGTTACAGCTATACCTGTCCTGAAGTAGATGCTCAAGGGACACCTGCAGGGTGAAATAAAAGGACATTTTGCAGTAACTCAAAGCTGTACAAAGAAACAAAGATCTCACTTTAGGTAAATACATGGGCAATTATAAAGTCTAGTAATTGTAACTTTCGTTTGAGATTCTGCATTCTGTTTCCTATGTAATTTAAGAGACTAATGCATGTAAAGGAATTATCAGTTTGGTCACACAATGTTTAAAATGCAATTTTGGACATCAACAACTTAAAATGGTAGAAACAGAGAGGTTAAGGAGCAGAGTGGGTTGTATGTTATTGAAGTCAAGCTTGTATAAATTCAAATTAGAGTATACTCAAATTACAACTTTAGAATATGAAGTATAATCCTTGTGGTAACCACAAAAAAAAAAGCCATAGAATTTACACAAAAGGAAATGAGAAAAGAATTTAAACATTTGACTATTAAAACAATCAACTAAACACAAAATAAGACATTAATGCAGGAAATGAAGGACAAAAAAAAACTATAAGCATATTAAAAATAAAAAGCAAAATAAAGAAATCCGTCTTTATCACTAATTACTTTAAATGAAAATTAATCAAACTCTTCAATTAGCAAAATGTTTACAAAAAAACGAACAAACTCATGATCCAATTATATACTATCTCTAAAAAACTCACTTTAGATCAAAAACACAAATAGATTGAAAGTGGAAAAATGAAAAATGTATGTCATGCAAATAATAGCCAAGAGAGAGCAGAGCTAGTATACTAATACGGGACAAAATAGACCTTAAATCAAAAATATTTTACAAAAGACAAAAATAGATATGACATATTAATAAAAGGTTTAATACAGCAAGAAGATATAACAATATAAACATCTTTGCACCTAACAACAGACCATTAATTCATGAATTGGAAGACTTAATGTTGTTAAGACGTCAATAGTTCCCAAAGTAATCTATAGATTCAAGTCCATATCTATCAAAATCGAAGAGGTTTTTTTTAATTTTTATTTTATTTTTATTTATTTATATTTCTTTTTGAGAGAGAGAGAGAGGCAGAAACAAGAACATTGCTCTGCTCCTGTATGTGCCTGACCGGGGAATTGAACTAGCAACCTCTGAGCTCTGGGACAACACTCCAACCAATCGAGTTACTGGCCAGGGCTTAATTTTTATTGATTTTTAGAAAGACAGAGGAAGGGAAAGGGAAGGAAAGCATTCATTTGTTGTTCCACTCAGTCGTGCATTCCTTGGTTGCTTCCGTGTGTGCCCTGACCAAGGATTGAACCCACAACCTGTTGTTTCAGGACAATGCTCTTAACTGACTGAGCTAACCAGCCAGAGCCAAAATCCTAGAGATTATTATTATTTTTTGCATATATAAAAGTCTATCCTAAAGTTCAGTTGGCGTCTCAAAGGACTCTGAATAGCCAAAGCAATCTGGAAAAAGAACAAAGCTGAAAGACTCACATGTCCTGATTTTAAAACTTACTACAAATTTACAGTGATCAAAATAATGTGGTACTGGCTTAAAGATAGACATTAGACCAACAGAACAGAACAAAGTGCCAGACATACACCCTCATGTATATGGTCAAATGATATTGGACAAGAGTACCTTTATCACTGAATGAGGGGAAAGGACAGTCTTTTCAACAAATAGGGTAGGGAAAATGGAGTGAACACATGCAAAAGAATGCAGTTGGACCCTTACCTAACAGTAGCTACAAAAATCAACTCGAAATGGGTCAAAGAGCTAAATGCAGGACCTAAAACTATAAAACTCTTAGAAGGGCAAACACTTCACAACATTAGATTTGGCAATGACTTCTTGGATATGATACCAAAATCATAACAACAAAAGAAAAACAAATTGGACTTCATTAAAATTAATAAATTTTTTTGCATCAAAAGACAATATCAACAGAATAAGAAGGCACCCGACAGAATGGAAGCAAATGTTTGCAAATCTCATGCCTGACAAAGATTAATATCCAGAACATAGAGAGAACTCTTAAAACTGAACAACAACAACAAAAAACCAGTCTAATTCTAAAGTGAGAAAGGACTTTAACAGACATGTATTCAAAGAAGATGTACAAATGGCCAATAAGCACATGGAAACATGCCCAACATTACTAATCAGTAGGAAACCGCAAATCAAAACTACCATGAGATACCACCTCACACCATTAAGGTCATCCTGAATATTAATCACATTATCATACTTTGCACTACTTACAAATTTAATTAAGGCCGTTTTTATTTTTTCTTACTTCTAATAATGATAAAGGATATAATTGTCTCTGACCTGTGGTGGTGCAGTGGATAAAGCATCAATGCTGAGGTTGCCGGTTCGAAACCCTGGACATGCTCGGTCAAGCCACAGATGGAAGTTGATGGTTCCTGCTCCTCCCTTCCTTCTCTCTCACTCTTTCTCTCTGTTAAATGAATCAAGTCTTAAAAAAATAAAATTGAAAAAATATATATAGATAGATTTCTCTCCAAGGCAATGCCAAAGTAATACCATTTGGCTGGGAACTTGCACTCTCCTTGTCCTTCTTTTCTTCCTAGCATCGAGTCACCAACAGTCCTGCCTCTGGGTGGCTGTGCAGGTGGCTCACACTAATAGTGACTCCCGCCACCCACCCCACCACAGTCGGCAATGACCAGAGTGCCTAGATGTTCTTTTCACTTCACAAACCCCCAGAAGGTATTCAAGCTGCAAACTGTTCCATCAATCCTACTGGTCCACTCAATTGTACCAACCATCTGAGAAACTGCATAACAAGTTAAGGAGTTTGCTACTTACACAACCTGAATCCCCAGACTCAATCGGGCCATCACAAGCTGTAATAAATTGCAATATTCTACATTCTTTCAATATCCTAAATTTTTTCTCCTAAGGGAATTTCAAGAGACTGTTAAGAAAAATGATTATGATGTTATCACTTTAAAGAAAATTGGGTCAAGAAGGTCCAGGTCCTCCAAAATGGTATTCCCTCCCATATCAATAGATGTCTTTGATCACAAATGACATAAATTGACCCTAAAGAATGTAAGTTTTAAAAAAAGTTTAGTGTTCTATCCTAGATAGCTCACAGATTTTTTTTTTGATTTTTTTTTTAATACTCAGAAGGATGGGAAGGGAAGGAAAGCAGTTCTGGGAATCTTGATGACCAGGACTAATAGGCTGCCCAGGGCACTACCATTGGGATGACGTTGTGCCATGAACATCATTAATACCCAGCAGATCACCTGGAATAGGGAAGGAAAAATCCCCTCCCCAAAAAAGTGGGATTCTCTCAAAAAGAAAGAGTGAAGAATACTATATGCTAGTGCATGACATTTGTGTGTGCACATGTGTGTGTTGCAAATGGCGAAAAGAAAAATCTGTTGTCAGTTGCCGGCCATGAGAAATTACAGGAGCAGTATTTGCATCTCAATAAAGGCAGCAAGGGGACTGTTGAAATGCGTCATTTCCCAGGCTTTCTCAGCTACTGGCATGCATGAACCACCTAAAAAACTGAACTGCAGATTGGGAAGTCTTGTCACTGGAGAGTGTTGGGCTTCCTGGAGGAAGGGGGAGGGTGTTATATAAAGTAGAAATATGCTTAGAATACTGACTACAATATGCTTGAAATTGTCCTTCGGGGAAGCCCATGAGCTCTGGCAAATTTCTCTCCAGCCAGTACTGACATGCACAGTTTGGCCCAGCCCAGTCCAGCCCTGGAGCCGTAAGGGCAGCCTCAGCACCTACTCCCCAACTCAGTTCTCATGATCCTTTCCAGCTGAACGCATTTGCCTCACTGTCTCAGGCCTTGGGGAGATCACCCACTATAGGTGCATAGTCTCTCTGTGGGAAGGAAGGGCTTGCCAAATGATCGCATTACTTAAATTCTTAGTCAGCCCAGGAGAGAAGGGTTTGTGTTACAAAGGGTAACGAAACTTAGCCTGAGGGCCCAGTCTGAGGCTCTGCCTGTTTTCTCCGGCTGGTGCTATGGCTCTGTGCAATCTGCGCTTTCCCCATTTCCTTTACAGAACTGTTTAAAGCAGACATCTGAGTTCCCGGCTTGTCAGGTCAGTCACGGCTGGGGGAAGATTGAGGGAGTTTGGGGTACACTGTCAGGGTTTCTATGTCACAATAACCATCACTGTCCCTTCTCACCCCAATCACCAATATTTCTCCAAAAGACACAGTGGGCTGCCTCTATTTACAACGACATATATACAGTCATGCGCCACTGAATGATGAGGAAATGTTCTGAAAATGCAGCATTAGGCGATTTTGTCGTTGCACAAACAACATGGAGAGCACTTACACAAATCTAGGTGGTTTAGCCTATTACATACATAGGCCATAAGGTATATATAGCCTATTGCTTCTGGGCTATCAGCTTGCACATCATGTCACTGTACAAAACAATACAAAATTAATCCAAGCACAAGAGATAATGATGCAATCAAGAGATGTGGCAATTATGATATTATTGACTGTGTTCCCTCTGCTGAACTTTAACTCCCTGTGACTGGTTTGCAACTACCAATTTGTACTTCTTCATCCCTTCCCCTTTATCACACATCCCCCCAATTCCTTTCTTCTCTGGCAACCTCAGTTTGTTTGTTCTCTATGTCTCTGAGTCTTTTCTGTTTTGTTGGGTTTTTGGGGGGTTTTTTGTTTTTTTGTATTTTTCTGAAGTTTGAAACTGGGAGGCAGTCAGACTCCCGCATGCGCCCGACCGGGATCCACCCGGCACGCCCACCAGGGGGCGATGCTCTGCCCATCTGGGGTGTCGCTCTGTCGTGACCAGAGCCATTCTAGCACCTGAGGCAGAGGCCATGGAGCCATCCCCAGTGCCCGGGCCATCTTTGCTCCAATGGAGCCTTGGCTGCGGGAGGGGAAGAGAGAGACAGAGAGGAAGGAGAGGGGGAGGGGTGGAGAAGCAGATGGGCGCTTCTCCTGTGTGCCCTGGCCGGGAATCGAACCCGGGACTTCCGCACACCAGGCCGACGCTCTACCACTGAGCCAACTGACCAGGGCCGTTTTTTGTTCTTTATGTGCCACATGGGCACTTGAAATATCAGGGGATCGCTTTGTGAATTATACAATTGTCCTACCGCTACACTATATGCCTGAAAACAACATAAAACAACATTAAATGTCAACTGCAATTAAAAAATAAAGTAAAAAAAATAAAATAAAATAAAACGATGTGGTAAGCAAGAAATGTGTGCAGGTGTAACATGACATACTGTAAACATGACTATTTGACAGCAAAATTCATTTATTAGTAGAAAGATTACACTCTAACATAAAGACAGGAAGGACAGCACAGCGATAGCATAGTAAATACAGAAGCCAGAAACATCATCACTTATCATCATTCCCAAGTACTATTTGCAAGTACACAATTGCAAGTGCTATCCTTTCATACGACAGGTAATGCCGCAGGTTTCTTTACACCGCCATCACCACAAACATGTGACCAATGTGTTATGCTGGTGTTAGAACGGCTAGGCCACTAGGCAATAAGAATTTCTCAGCCCCGTCATAATCTGACACGGCCACCATATGTGGTCTGTCATTGATCGGTATGTTATTATTCAGAGCATGGCTGTATAATATGCATCACAAATATATAAATTAAAACATGTATAACATATTATGTATTATATATAATAAAATATATAATAATAACTATAATATATATTTATTTTTTCAAATTTTATTGAGATATAACTGACATATAACATTGTATTAGTTCAAGGTATACAACATAGTGATTTGATACGTATAACATGTTGAAAAATGATGACCACAGTATGTTTAGTTGACATCCATGACCACACATAGTTACAACATTTTTTTTTCTGTGATGAGAACTATTAAAATCTACTCTCTTAGCCGCTTTCAAATATACAATTCAGGCTCCGGTCAGTTGGCTCAGTGATAGAGTGTCAGCCCCGCCTGTGGATGTTCTGGGTTCAATTCCGCATCAGGGCACACAGGAGAAGCAACCATCTGTTTCTCCACCTCTCCTGCTCCCCCTTTCTTTTTCTCTCACTCTTCCCCTCCCAAAGCCATGCATAATTGGTTCGAGCACGTTGGTTCTTGGTACTGAGGATGGCTCCATGAAGCCTCCACCTCAGGCACTAAAAGTAGCTCAGTTGCTAACATGGCCCAAAATGAGCAAAGCATCAGCCCCAGAAAGGGGTTGCTGGGTGGATCCCAGTCAGAGCACATGTGGGAGTCAGTCTTTCTATCTCTTTTCCTCTTGCTTGGAAAAGAAAAAAGAGGATATATATATACACATACACAATACAATCTTGTCAACTATAGTCATTATGCTGTATGTCGCATTCCCAGAATGTATTTATAACTGCAGGTTTGTACTTTTTTTTTTTTTTTTTTTACAGAGCCAGAGAGTCAGAGAGAGGGATAGACAGGGACAGACAGACAGGAACGGAGAGATGAGAAGCATCAATCATTAGTTTTTCGTTGCGCATTGCAACACCTTAGTTGTTCATTGATTGCTTTCTCATATGTGCCTTGACCGCAGGCCTTCAGCAGACCGAGTAACCCTTGCTCGAGCCAGTGACCTTGGGTCCAAGCTGGTGAGATTTGCTCAAACCAGATGAGCCCATGCTCTAGCTGGCGACCTCGGGGTCTCGAACCTGGGTCCTCGGCATCCCAGTCCAACGCTCTATCCACTGCGCCACTGCCTGGTCAGGCGGTTTGTACTTTTTGATCACCTTACTGCATGTCATTCGGGCAGCCACTAATCTGTCCTGCTTCTATGAGTTCATTTTTTTTTCAACTTCACATATAAGCGAGATCAGACAGTATTAAATCAGGGCATTAGGCCCTGGCTGGTTGGTGCAGCGGTAGAGCGTCGGCCTGGCGTGCGGGGGACCTGGGTTCGATTCCCGGACAGGGCACATAGGAGAAGCGCCCATTTGCTTCTCCACCCCTCCCCTCCTTCCTCTCTGTCTCTCTCTTCCCCTCCCGCAGCCAAGGCTCCATTGGAGCAAAGATGACCCGGGCGCTGGGGATGGCTCCTTGGCCTCTGCCCCAGGCGCTAGAGTGGCTCTGGTCATGGCAGAGCGACGCCCCGGATGGGCAGAGCATCGCCCCCTGGTGGGCAGAGCATCGCCCCTGGTGGGCGTGCTGGGTGGATCCCGGTCGGGCACATGCGGGAGTCTGTCTGACTGTCTCTCCCCATTTCCAGCTTCAGAAAAATACAAAAAAAAAAAAAAAAATCAGGGTATTAACCATCACAATGCTCATTCTCTCCCACCCTTCCACCCTTCTCTGGAATTCTCATTGTAGTTCTGTGGGGGAGGAAGAAACTTGTCTCTGCCCCTCAATGTTCTAACTGACATGGGACTGATTAATAACCGAATTTAATCACAGACCTATGCATGGGAACCCCACACACGGGAGAGGATCAGGGACAGGAAGTTAAACTGAGGTATCTGACATTCGGAACTAAAGATGAGATAAGGCATCTGGGGACTTCAAGGGGAGGGAAGGTCATTGCAGGACGATGAGAAAAGCAGATGTTCGCTAGTTAAGTCTGTCATGCCATATCGATAGGTCATAAAAGTTATTTCTGGTAATAATTCTTATTATGGGCAAATCTCTAATCTATACTCTTCAAGGGAAAGGTAAGAGTCCCTCATGAGCCTGAAGGGTCTTGGTTGCCTTTCGCACAAATACTTCCCGTACCATACCTTGGGGTGGCTTACCTGAGCCCCTACATTCCCCTGCAATAGAAGGCGTAGGAGGGGTGACCTTGGCCGGTGACTGTGAAGCCCGTAAGTGGAGCCTGTCCCCACGCACTGGCCTCAGGCCCGCCCTCCTTACTCAGGAGGTGTCCTGCTCCCCTCTCTGTACCCTCCTCATCCCTCCTCCTACTCTGTGCTGGCCGTCACCCCCTCCAGCATGAGGGCGCGCTCTCTGCGCTGTCCCGGGGCCTGACCACTCGCTACATCCATCCCTGCAGGAGACCTGCGCTGTCCCGGGGCCTGACCACTCGCTACATCCATCCCTGCAGGAGACCTGCGCTGTCCCGGGGCCTGACCACTCGCTACACCCATCCCTGCGGGAGACCTGCGCTGTCCCGGGGCCTGACCACTCGCTACATCCATCCCTGCAGGAGACCTGCGCTGTCCCGGGGCCTGACCACTCGCTACATCCATCCCATCCCTGCAGGAGACCTGCGCTGTCCCGGGGCCTGACCACTCGCTACATCCATCCCATCCCTGCAGGAGACCTGCGCTGTCCCGGGGCCTGACCACTCGCTACATCCATCCCTGCAGGAGACCTGCGCTGTCCCGGGGTCTCACCACTCGCTACATCCATCCCTGCAGGAGACCTGCGCTGTCCCGGGGCCTGACCACTCGCTACACCCATCCCATCCGTGCAGGAGACCTGCGCTGTCCCGGGGCCTGACCACTCGCTACATCCATCTCATCCCTGCAGGAGACCTGCGCTGTCCCGGGGCCTGACCACTCGCTACATCCATCCCTGCAGGAGACCTGCGCTGTCCCGGGGTCTCACCACTCGCTACATCCATCCCTGCAGGAGACCTGCGCTGTCCCGGGGCCTGACCACTCGCTACACCCATCCCATCCGTGCAGGAGACCTGCGCTGTCCCGGGGCCTGACCACTCGCTACATCCATCTCATCCCTGCAGGAGACCTGCGCTGTCCCGGGGCCTCACCACTCGCTACATCCATCCCTGCAGGAGACCTGTGCAGTCCCGGGGCCTGACCACTCGCTACATCCATCCCTGCAGGAGACCTGTGCTGTCCCGGGGCCTGACCACTCGCTACATCCATCCCTGCAGGAGACCTGCGCTGTCCCGGGGCCTCACCACTCGCCACATCCATCCCTGCAGGAGACCTGCGCTGTCCCGGGGCCCGACCACTCGCTACACCCATCCCATCCCTGCAGGAGACCTGCGCTGTCCCGGGGCCTGACCACTCGCTACATCCATCCCTGCAGGAGACCTGCGCTGTCCCGGGGCCTGACCACTCGCTACATCCATCCCATCCCTGCAGGAGACCTGCGCTGTCCCGGGGCCTCACCACTCGCTACATCCATCCCTGCAGGAGACCTGCGCTGTCCCGGGGCCTGACCACTCGCTACACCCATCCCATCCCTGCAGGAGACCTGCGCTGTCCCGGGGCCTGACCACTCGCTACACCCATCCCATCCCTGCAGGAGACCTGCGCTGTCCCGGGGCCTGACCACTCGCTACATCCATCTCATCCCTGCAGGAGACCTGCGCTGTCCCGGGGCCTCACCACTCGCTACATCCATCCCATCCCTGCAGGAGACCTGCGCTGTCCCGGGGCCTCACCACTCGCTACATCCATCCCATCCCTGCAGGAGACCTGTGCTGTCCCGGGGCCTGACCACTCGCTACATCCACCCCATCCCTGCAGGAGACCTGCGCTGTCCCGGGGCCTGACCACTCGCTACATCCATCCCTGCAGGAGACCTGCGTTGTCCCGGGGCCTGACCACTCGCTACATCCATCCCTGCAGGAGACCTGCGCTGTCCCGGGGCCTGACCACTCGCTACATCCATCCCTGCAGGAGACCTGTGCTGTCCCGGGGCCTGACCACTCGCTACATCTACCCCATCCCTGCAGGAGACCTGCGCTGTCCCGGGGCCTCACCACTCGCTACATCCATCTCATACCTGCAGGAGACCTGCGCTGTCCCGGGGCCTCACCACTCGCTACATCCATCCCTGCAGGAGACCTGCGCTGATCCGGGGCCTCACCACTCGCTATATCCATCCCTGCGGGAGACCTGCGCTGTCCCGGGGCCTCACCACTCGCTACATCCATCCCTGCGGGAGACCTGCGCTGTCCCGGGGCCTCACCATTCGCTACATCCATCCCTGCAGGAGACCTGCGCTGTCCCGGGGCCTGACCACTCGCTACATCCATCCCATCCCTGCGGGAGACCTGCGCTGTCCCGGGGCCTGACCACTTGCTACATCCATCCCTGCAGGAGACCTCCGCAGACCATGCGCACCTCTCCACTCCCGACACGTCACTGTTTCCATAGCAACTTCCTGATAACAGAATTTGTTTATTTTTGTCTTTAATTTTGTTTTTGTTTTTTCATTTTATCCATGTGTTAACATGTCAGACAAAAAGGGCCATATAGATCAATAGAGATGTTTGTGGGCAAATTACTCTATTTAGCAGAGTGACTGTGGATGTCCGACAAGGGCACGTGGGGCTTCAGGGCAGCAAGGCTGAGTTTTCTGGGGGCGTTTTTTTCTATTCTTGCCAGAGCAGGGGGGCGTGCTCCCTCCATGTGGCTCTTGGCTACACCCGCTTGGTAAGAAAGAAAGAGTTGAGATCTGGAGTAAGACCTACCTATTGGCGTGAGACCTGAATTCATTGCTAACTCACTTTGTGGCCCTGCACACTGTTCCCAATGCTTTGATCTGGGCTTCAGTTTGCCCATCCACAAAATAGGGAGGATCATATCTACTTTAAGAGTTTGATATGTAGCTTGACCAGGTGCTGGCACAGTGGATAGAGTGTTGACCTGGGACACTGAGGACCCAGGTTCGAAACCCTGAGGTCACCAACTTGAGCGCGGGCTCATCCGACTTGAGCGCAGGGTTCTGGCTTAAGCGTGGGATCATAGACATGACCTCATGGTCAGTGGCTTAAAGCCCAAGGTCACTGGCTTGAGCAAGAGGTCACTGCTCAGCTGGAGCCCCCCCAGTCAAGACACATATGAGAAAATAATCAATGAACAACTGAAGTGCCACAACAAGAAGTTGATGCTTCTCATCTCTCTCCCTTCCTGTCTGTCCACCCCCCCCTCTCTTTTTCTCTCCAAAAGAAATAAAAAGAGAGAGAGTTTGATATGTAAAACATCTGGCATATAAAACAGGCTTAGAACATGGTTGCTGACTCATTCTGGAGAACAAGGGAGAGATGAACATACAGGCCCAGGGGCCCTCACATGGGGTGTGGTGTCCATCTTCGAGGGCTGTGGCGAGCCTCTTGCTTTCCCTTCCCCAAAGCACTTCCCCTCCTGGCTTCCTGCAGCTCAGAGCACCCCGCCGTCACCTCGCAGCCTCCTGCCAGCGCCCCTGCCCCTCCCGCAGTCCCCTTAGGCAACCACGTTAGCACTTACTGTTCAGAAACAGAGTGTGAGACCTATTTGGCCATAGCCAATGGCCGTGAAAGAGCACTTGACCTCGACCCACATCTGGCAGTCAGAGAGCACCTCAGGATGTGTGGCTGATCCCCTGTGATTCAGGCAAAGAAATCTCTTTCTCCCTCTCCTTCGAAATTTGTTCTGTTTGTAGAATGCATCCATAATTGCCCCATAATTACATGCATGGACCAGTATCTTTCTGCACCAGACTTCCCCACTCTCATACATTAAACTCTTGAGGTTCCAAGGTACTTAAGATGTATCCCACCCACCCCATACATACGACTTAAGAAGGCAACCCTCCTGGGTTCCAACATTCCTCTGGGCTCATTTGAGGCGCCCATCCGGCTATAGTTACGGACACATAAAACCAGCATCCCTTCTGTTGCAAGGCCCAAGACTGTGTCCCGCTGACTCTTCCTGGGCCTCCCTCATTCAACACCGTCACGCCCCCGTGCCCACCCTGCTCTCTGGGGTCAGCCCTGCCCGGGCGGCTACTCCCCGCACCTCCTCTCAGGCTGACCTCGGCTCTCCTCCGCCAGTGTCTGTACAGCGGGGGTCAGCAAAGCTTTTCTGTGAAAGGGCCAGGTAGTGAGTATGTTTCGGCTTTCTGAGCCAAGAGGCAAAATGAAAGATCTCCTGTGGGTGCTTATGTGACCTTTTGATATGCAACACTTTTTTAAAAAAACTTTTAATTAATTTTTATTTTCATTTCTGAAGGTCCTCTTTGATTGCCAAATAGGCCGAGTCATTTTTGATAGTCTTACTTTTTTTTTTACACATCCATTTGGTAAGCCTATTAAATGAATATACTCAGATGGATTCCGTTACCAGTGAGCACTATTTGCCGTCTGTCAGCCTGTGTCTGCTGTCGCTGTCTCTGCCTGTTCTCCCTTAGGATGCCTCGCTTCCTCAAGTGAACTGAGATTCTTCTTGAGATTGTCAACTCCAGTTCAATGAAATTTTCTGTCTGAGAATCTTTGAGGTCCGTGATAAAGGGGATTCCTTCCACAAGGCTATGATTTGTTTCTGGACCGAGAACGCTACCCACTCTGGGCCACATTGAAACAAATTAGCCACTGAGGTTTCTCAAACCACACCGAGAATGTCAATTTGGCAGCAAGCCTCCATAAAAGTTAACCTGTGGTTATAAATTCTCAGACTTTTCCTCCCACTATTTAGAGCCAAGGTTGAGACAGGCAAATTTCCTTTCTTCCCTGTTCAGTGGGGAAAGGAAGTGGCAGAATTTCTAGTTTCAATGGTCACTGAGGAGATAGCCTTTGGAGTTCAAGGTGATTTATAAGAGGGTCTCTGACCTGACTTCTCACCATCCCTTAGACCAGGGGTCCCCAAACTACGGCCCGCGGGCCGCATGCGGCCCCCTGAGGCCATTTATCCGGCCCCCGCCGCACACCCGGAAGGGGCACCTCTTTCATTGGTGGTCAGTGAGAGGAGCATAGTTCCCATTGAAATACTGGTCAGTTTGTTGATTTAAATTTACTTGTTCTCTATTTTAAATATTGTATTCGTTCCCATTTTGTTTTTTTACTTTAAAATAAGATATGTGTAGTGTGCATAGGGATTTGTTCATAGTTTTTTTATAGTCCGGCCCTCCAACGGTCTGAGGGACAGTGAACTGGCCCCCTGTGTAAAAAGTTTGGGGACCCCTGCCTTAGACTTTTCTCATGTTTGGCAAGCAGATATTAAAACCAACTACCTGAGTCCCTTAGAGGTAGACAGTCCCAGCGCCGCCTTCAGCTTTAACATTCACTTATTTCTCTGAATGTTTGCTTCCTGTTTATTTATTTTGCCTGTTACTTTCTGGTTAGTATAGTTCTGTACTTAAAAATATATATTTGGCCCTGGCCGCTTGGCTCAGTGGTAGAGCGTCGGCCTGGCGTGCAGAAGTACCGGGTTCAATTCCCAGCCAGGGCACACAGGAGAAGCGCCCATCTGCTTCTCCACCCCGCCCCCTGTCCTTCCTCTCTGTCTCTCTCTTCCCCTCCTGCAGCCGAGGCTCCACTGGAGCAAAGTTGGCCAGGTCACTGAGGATGGCTCTGTGGCCTCTGCCTCAGGAGCTAGAATGGCTCTGGTTGCAACAGAGCAACGCCCCAGATGGGCAGAGCATCGCCCCCTGGTGGCATGCTGGGTGGATCCTGGTCGGACATATGCGGGAGTCTGTCTGACTGCCTCCCTGTTTCCAACTTCAGAAAAATACAAAAAAATATATTTTTTTTTAATTTTTTTATTATTATTTTTTTAGCTTGACCAGGTGATGTCACAATGGATTGAGCATCAGCCTGGGATGCTGAGGACCCTGGTTTGAAAGCCCCAGGTCACCAGCTTGAGCATGGGCTCATAAACATGACCCCAAAGGTCGCTGGCTTAAAATCCAAGGTCGCTGGGCTGGAGCCCATGGTCACTGGCTTGACCAAGGGGTCACTGGCTCTGCTGGAAACCCCCCTTCCGGCCCCCGGTCAAGGCACATATGAGAAAGCAGTCAATGAACAACTAAGGTACTTAACAAAGAATTGCTGCTTCTCATCTCTCCCTTCCTGTCTATCTGTCCCTGTCTCTCTCTCACTTCTTGCTAAAAATACTTTTAAATTTTTTAAATGTGTGTGTGTGTGTGTATATATATGTGTGTGTGTGTGTGTGTGTGTGTGTATATATATATATATATATATATTGTTTTTAGATGTCTTAAAGAAGAAAACTTTTAAGATGTCCAGGTTACATGGGACCTCTGGTATATGTTTTGAAAGCTCTAGTCTCCCCAAAATATGAATTTGTTGGTGCCAGCATTTGAGATGGTTCATGGTGGGCATTCTGGTGTTTATCCCCCAATATAATTCCCTGTCACATTGTACCAAGGAGGGTCTGATTGGCGGATAAAATACAGCAGGGGTGATGCTTTGTCAGAGATGAAGTCGTTCAAGGCACTGAGGTCCCTGTTTGCCCTTTCTCCCACCTCACTCTGGGGGGAGCAGTGGCCTTGTCGTGAGAACACTCGCTGATGGAGAGACCCACGAGGCCTCCTGCCAACAGCCAGGGACGTGAGCCTAGAAGCAGACCCTTCGGCCCTTGTTGAGGCTCCAGATGACACAGAACTTGGCCAATGTCTTGACTGCAACCTCAGGGAACCCTCGAGCCTAGAACCCGACTCAGCTAAACGGCTCCTGAATTCCCGATCCTGAGAAACCATGTGAAGTGATGTTGATTGTTCAAAGCTGCAAAGCCTGGGCGAATGTATTACATCGTAATAGATAGCAAACATAAACTCTTTCTGCCCTACCTGTAATTCCAAAAGTTTTAGAAATATTTTATGGCAACATGCCCAGGAATTCCTCATTGAAACGTATCTCTGTTATGTGGGTGGGTTAATATATTAATACTTAACCCCGGATTCCCTTGTAGAACTGGTTACCACCCTGCAGAAAGCGGCGCTGAGATGCCCGGGACACCGGATGGGCAAGTTCTGTGGTAGAGCGCACTGTGGTCGGGAGTCGAGACAGCACGTAAGAGGGGCCTGTTGTGAGCGGAGGACAAGAGTGAGTAGCATGATGTCATGAAGTGCCTGGGGTCAGAAAGGTGAAGCCTCTCGGCACACCATTGCTCACGGTGTTCTCTCCCCACGGTGCCCTGCTGGGTCTTCTCTGCTTTTCTAAGACCTGCTCCTTCTTCATTCTTCAAGTCTTACCTGCTCGGCGCAGTCATCTCGGCTTGAGCCAGGAAGAAGGAAGGGATCGCCATTCCCTCTTGTCGGCTGCCGGGGCACTCGGGCAACACAGAGCATGCGCCGCCCACACCCAACGCTGGACTGGAAGCGTCTAGGCATCTGTGCGGCCCACACCCTTGAACCCGGAGAGCACATGGAGACGGCGCTCTCTCTACACCAGGATGCTGACGAGGGCCCACGTTGGGAACAGTTCGCCTCCCGAGGAAGGGCTATTATGATGTAGGTTGTCCCCTTAAACGAGATGTGTTAGTCCTCTAGGACTTAGCTTCCTTGTTGGTGACAGGGGGACACCCCCACAGGAGCAGCTTCCCAGGGTCACCTGCACAGTTAGAGGGTTATACTGCACATAGGGTCCCAGCCGAGGAGTGATGGGGGTTGAAATCCAACCACCACCCCCATCCTCATATGTTGTGCCCACCCAGGGGAAGGGGCACATTTTTGTAATGAATCCACCCAGAGGGGACCTGTGTGACACAAACAGGGGTGTTCTCTGTGCTAGCCAGGCCCTGCACACTTCACAGGATAGAGTGGCATGGTCTTGCCAGCTGCAACTTGCCCCAAAGTACAAGCCCACGGGCTCTGCTGTTTGAGTCCCGAGATCATCAAAGTGGCATCAAGTAACCCAGGCAGGAAGCTGGTTCTGTTTCTGGAGCAAACAGTGACGGTGTGAGTGTTATTTGCTCTCTCCCTTCCAATGGCTAGAAGCCAGCTATGACCTTCCTTCGGACACCTTTCTTCTGCCTCAGGCTCCTGCAGGTTTGCTCAGGACTCTCTCCCTGACTCCTGGTCATTTTCTCCATTTTGTATGTTTTAGTGTTCCTTGTTTGCTGGTTAAATTCATTTTCAGTGTTGATATTTAATACATCTGCTTTTCGTAAACCCTGCAGGGTGTTTCCATTTATGCAAATGAAAAAAAAAAAAGTCAAATAAATGGTTCTCACAAGAGCCACTTGAATGAGCGGATGATGACATGGCCTTTTTGCTCAGATGCACAATAGCGGGGTGTATGCTTCTTTCCGTCTGATTTTTCAGGTCTTACAGCGTCCCGTAGACAGCCTCCTATGGCCAAGAGAAGAGAGTTGTTTCCTTAGATTGCCAGGTTTACTGATATGTGTATAAACCTAAAACCCATCTTTACTTTGCAACCAAATTACCAAACCATTCTAACATGCAGGGAATTGACACGTATTCTCAAACTTACCAAATCGTGTCTTTTTCTGTCTTTCCACAACAAGAAGAAAAAAAAAAACTACCATTCCAAAATCCCAGTTGGGATCCTAATTGTCTTTAAAAAGATATGACCTACATGTACTCTGTTCATAATTCTCTACCAAATGGTCTGTTATTCATAATATGCTTCACCTACATGGTAAATAATAGCTAGGCTACAAGGTCTAAAAGCCAGGGATCAGAGTCTTACAATGTCCTGGCAGCCTGGATGCCTGAGACCCCCAGAGTGCCTACGGATAGCTTGCTTTGTCTTCCATTTTCCATGTGTTCTGTTCATTGCTATTTGTCCGCCTCAGATCTTGTTTGTTTGTTGTTGTTGTTTTTCTGGGTCAACATTTACAGAGGTAGTGATGGAGGTTTTCTATGGACTATGATTAAATGAAAGTCAGGGAAGTCTTCTGAAAATGTGGATACTAACAAGTACAACATGCTAGCTAACATGATGAATCCTCCTTGCATTTAGGGGTTAACTTTCCCTAGGGTCACCCAATTTTCTTTTTTCTCCCAACATTCATTATGAAAAATGTCAAACATACAGAAATATTGATAGAATGCACAGTGAGCACCTCTGACCCTTAGATTCTACAATGAGTTTTCTTGTACTAGTTTTATCATGTATCTAAGCATCTAACCATCCATCAAGGCATCATATTTGTTGATGTATTTCAGACTATGTTGCAGAATCAGCACACTCACCCCTAAATTTGGTAGCATGCCCACCATTAATTAGAGTCCAGTGTTTGTTTACAGTTTCTTTTTAAATTTATTATGTACATACATGAAATGCACAAGGCTTGAATATGTCAACGAGTCTTACTTTGGACCCTCTTTTAAAATGCAATTATTCTCCTCCTAGAATGACCACTGACGTCACTCATACCTGAGCATGAATTCAATTGAATTGTTTCTTTTCTTCTTCAGAAGAAGAAACCCACAACTGGATGAAAATATGTAGAAAGTGCAAGTACATAGAAGTAAAAATTTGCCTCTTTGGAGGTGAATAGCTATTATTTTTTGAAGTAAGTAGCTCTTAATTTTGAAATGTATTTCCTATTTCCAACATTGTTGTGTAAATCAATATTTCTAGTTAACAGCATCTTTATTAGCACTTATAAGGATCTTCTACAGGCAGGCACTGAACTAATTTCTTTTTTTAATTTTTATTTATCTATTATTGACTTTAGAGAGAAACATCGATTTGTTGTTCCATTTGTTTATACATTTATTGGTTGATTCTTGAATGTGCCCTGACCGGGGATTGAACCTACAACCCTGACGTATCAGGATGATCCTATAACTCACTGAGTAGCTGGCCAGGGCTGAACTAATTTCTTTATATGCATATATCATTTAATCTTCATCACAGCCATAGGATGATTATAATGATTATTGTTATTATAATTATATTTTTGCAAATGTAGGAATAAAGAATCAGAGAAGTCAACTTGCTCAAGGTGACAAACACATAGCTTATAAGTGGCGCAGCAGAAGCTCAGAACCCGGCCCATCTGACTCCCAAGCCCCTCAACAGTCAACACCCTAGCAACATTTACTAAGCACCTGCTAATTCTCACCCCGATTCTAGGCACCAGGTGCGCAGTGCTAATCAAAACAGACGTGGCGCCCAGAGGAGCTCACAGTTTTCCCAGAGAAGACATATTAAACACATAAACATTCCAATTCTGTTTACTAAATGAATTTTTGTGGAAATCATGAGTGGTAGATTTTATGATGCCTCATTTAGCAATAAAAAAAACAACTGAAATTCCCTCAGATAAAATTGGTCAAAGATCACAGTCCTAAGACGTAAGCCAATGAGTGGTATCAAAGAGCAACTGCAAATGTCAATCGTTAATGGCACGTGACAGTTTTCTTTGTGGGGAAGACTTTCTCAGGTATTGGGAAGACAAAAAAGTGCATACAGTCCTCAACATTCCTAGACTGAAATGGAAACTAAAAAGAAAACAAATTCAGTTGAGCAAAGGCAACGCATCGATAGCCTTACCCGGCACCCCTCCTGGCTGGAGAAAGGTGAGGGAGTCTACTGAGTAAGGGTCGTCGAAGAAGAGGCATGTCTCTGAAAACTGAGTAGCATGCAGCAAGAGATTCCCAAGGAAAGCAAACTGGGGGGGGGGGGGGATAAACAAAACACTCTTTTTTTTTTGGAGTGGGAGAGAGAGAGAGAAAGACAGGAAGGGAAAGAGATGAGAAGCATCAACTCATAGTTGCATCACTTTATTTGTTTATTAATTGCTTCCCATACATGCTTCTCATATGGGGAGCTCAAACTGAGTCAGTGATCCCTTGCTCAAGCCAGCAACATTGTGTTCAAGCCAGCAACCTCGGAATCATGAGCACTTAAGTCCGCAGTCACGCGCTCAAGCTGGCGAGCTTGCACTCAAGCCAGATGAGCTAGTGCTTAAGGGAACGACCTCAGGGTCTCACACCTGGGACCTCAGCATCTCAGGTCGATGATCTATCCACTGTGCCATCACCAGTCAGGTCACCAAAAGACTTTTTTTATTTATTTACTTTTTTACTTTTTTAGATTTTATTTATTCATTTTTATTAGAGAGAGAGGAGGGAGAGAGAGAGAGAGAGAGAGAGAGAGAGAACAGGGGGAGGAGCAGGAAACATCAACTCCCATATGTGCCTTCACCAGGCAAGCCCAGGGTTTTGAACCGGCAACCTCAGCATTCCAGGTCAACGCTTTATCCACTGCGCCACCACAGGTCAGGCGAGACTTTTTTTAAAGAACTCTTCTCAGACAGCAGGTGAGCAGGACATGCTGTTGCTTCTGCTTAGATACTTGTGAGCAGTCATATCTATCTTCCATAGTTACACAGAGCACACACTGTATATGCCTAGAATCAATTACAGCAGTGGAGACAAACAATTCTGAGTATGAATCATAGGAAAGTTTTAGGGCCCAAATTCTAAATTCCGTAAGTAAGGACTATGGGAAATCAAATTAGATAATCTTTGATCCTTTTGTTTTACATCCTAGTAAATGGGAGAGCAATATAACTTCAATGATTATAAAAAATAATAATAATTAAATCACACCCTGACGGGTCAGCTCAGGCTATTGGAGTGTCATCCTGAAACAAGGTTGCAGTTTTGATCCCCAGTAAAGGCACATATGGGAAGCAGCCAATGAGCGCAGAAATAAATGGAACAACAAAGGAATGCCCCTACTCTCCAATTCCCTTCTTCTCTGTCTCTCTAAAAGGTATCAATTTAAAAATATGTCGCCTGACCTGTGGTGGCACAGTGGATAAAGCATCGACCTGGAATGCTGAGGTTGCCGGTTCAAAACCTTGGGCTTGCCCGGTCAAGGCACATATGGGAGTCAAAGCTGCTTCCTGCTCCTCCCCCCTTCTCTCTCTCTCTCTCTCTCTCTCTCTCTCTCTCTCTCTCTCTCAAGTGAATAAATAAATAAAAATAATTTAAAATATATATATATATGTATCCTGTAGCTTAAAATAATAATAATAACAATAATAATAATCAGAATCTCTGGAGATGGGGTCAGACATCATCACATTGGAAAAGCTGCCTGGGTTGATTTTAACATGCAGCCAGGGTGAAGAACCATTGGCATTGGAGAAAGGTTGAAGTCAGGAAGCTGGCTTTGAATTGCAGCTGTTAAATTACCAGTCTACAGTAGTGGCTTTAGAGCAGTTTGCTAATCTCCTCATTCTGTTTCCTCATCCACAAAATTGAGATAAGAACACCCACCTCATAAAGCTCTGGTGAGCATTCAATGGGACAATGTAAGCCAAGTAGCTAACACAGTGCCTGATACAGCACTGACGCACATTAAGGTCAGTGAGGGTAGTCTTTGCAGGTGGCCTCGTAACAATAAATACACGTTCAACTGGAGTGGTTTTTCTAATGGTCACCCATCCAACTGTGCCTAGGTAACTAAGAGATGCCAAAATGACTTAGTTATTTCCCTCCCCCTCTCTCTCTCTCATACACACACACACACACACACACACACACACACACCCCTACAGAGTGCTCAGTTAAATTTTAATTTCAGATAAATGACAGAAAAAAATTTTTAGTATAAGTATTTCCCCCACAATATTGGGACCATATTTACACTAAATAAAATTACATGTGGTTTATCTGAAATTTAGACTTAACTGGGTGTCCTGTATTTTATCTGGCAACCCTACTGTGTAATTGGTATTATGGCAATGATTCAAGATAGACATGCAGAAGAGGGAGAGTTCTAGGAATAATTAAAACCAAGATATGGTCTGGCCAGGCGGTGGCGCAGTGGATAGAGTGTCGAACTGGGATGCAGAGGACCCAGGTTCAAGACCCTGAGGTCGCCAGCTTGAGCGTGGGCTCATCTGATTTGAGCAAAATCCCACCGGCTTGAACCCAAGGTCACTGGCTCCAGCAAGGGGTTACTTGGTCTGCCGAAGGCCCACGGTCAAGGCACATATGAGAAAGCAATCAATGAACAACTAAGGTGTTGCAACACGCAATGAAAAACTAGTGATTGATGCTTCTCAACTCTCTCCGTTCCTGTCTGTCTGTCCCTGTCTATCCCTCTCTCTGACTCACTCTCTGTCTCTGAAATAAATAAATAAATAAATAAATAAATTATTATTTAAAAAAAAAAAAAAAACCAAGATATAAAAAATGACCAACAGATGAAATGCTGAGATAACGCAGAAGAAAATATCACACTTGGTTGTGTAATTAGGAAGGGCTAATAGGAGACATTTGCACCTGACCTCACAAGGTAAATAGAGTTTGCCTATCTGTGATGGAGAAACGGCGGCATCTCAGGCCGTAGTAGTGGTCTGAGCAAGGGCGTGGAAGTGGGGGAATGTTATGGCCAATCTAGCTAAGAAAAATAAATTAAGCTGAATTAGGACCCAGCTTCTTCTGTCTCCAGAGTCTATGCCTATTGGATTCTACTAATCAGAAGCATGAGGTCTACACGAGGTAGAAGCCAGTGGCAACAGTTGGTTAGGAACAAACTGTCCAGGGACTAGAATGCCAGGCTGCATCCTGTAAGCTTTATTAGGAGTAACTTAATCAAAAATAATGAGGAAAGACACAACCTTTCAGGGACAGTGCATGCTCAAGCCATAACTAACTGAGGGACTCCAGAAACGTTAGGGACTGAACGGAAGGAGAGCAGCAGGGGTCACAGAGCTGGTCAGTTGGCCAGATGCTGTCCCCACCTCCCCAAGTCCATAATCTCTGTGGACATCCCGAGCACGTGTAACTTAGTGTGACTGGGAACCAAAGAGGCCCATGGATGGCACTTAATTGGCCAAAGATATATTTGGCTTCTGCTAGCGCTCAGTGTTCCAGGCACCACATCTATTTTGTTCTTGTTTTTACCAAAAAAAGAAAAAGAAAAAGAGGTTCAGAAGTGTGCATCTCTGTTGTAAGTCACCAGAAAACAGAAAGGCAGTTTAACAAGCTCACCCATGACTGTGCTGACTGGGAAAATGCCTTCCTGATGAGCAGCTGGGTCATGGCAACAGTCATCTAACTTTATCTTGTTTGCAAAACTGTGGCTCCACCTGTGGAGGGTGGGGTCGGTGGAGACCGAGTGGGGGCGGGAGGGCCGGGCAGTAAAAGCAGATAAAGGGGCATTGTGCACGGTCAGTTAGCAGTGACTCACTGGCGAGCACCTGGGCTCGGAGCTGCCTGTCCCCACACGCTGAAGAGCGAGGCGCTCACCCCACAGCACCCGCCCAGCTTCCCCATCCACCTGAAGCTCTGCGACAGTCAGGGCCGTTTATACGTTTATACGTCATACCCACAATCCCAGTATTGAAGAGCTTTGGGAGTGACGTGCCCTGGGGGAGAGGAGTCCTGTGGGGAGGGCAGTGAGGGAAACCTTCACTGGCCAGAGAAGAGAGAGCCCTGGCCACCGACACAGCCAGAGCAACTGCTGGTTTTGTCTGCATCTCGGAAAAGTGAGCAAATTTCTTCTGTAATTATGAGCAAGCCCACTTAAAAAAAAAATTTTTTTTTTTTACCTTGACCACACTGTATGTGGCTCAAAGAGACCATAAAGCTAACATATGAGGATAGAAATCAGAATAACGGTTTCCCTTCCTGGGGTAGAAACTTTCACTGGCCAGAGAACAGACAGGAAAGGACACAAAGTAATTTCCCAAGATGATGGAAGGACTCATGTCTTGATTGGGATGCTGATTTCAGAGGGTATACATTTGTTAAAACTCATCAAACCTACACTTAAAATCTACACATTTTATTATATATTATACCTCAATTTAAAAAAAAACAACAACATTTTTTTTATTTGTCTGCTTCCTGATCCTACACCCCAGAGTCCTGGAAAATTATCTCTCACGGGAGCTTGAGTAGTAAGCCCAGTGGTCGAAGAGGGGACTTCAGCAAATTCTACGTCCCCATAAAGCACTCCAGAAAAACACTGATAATGACAGTCCTGTTTCCAAAGTTCAGCATTTAAATTCTTTACAGCTATGCATTTTGTATTTTATTATTAATTTTACATTTTACCATGCATTTGCCCAACTGGCCTCATTGGTACATGATTGTACAGATATTTCTTATGACTGAGTGGATAGATGTTGTGATAGATTTTTGCTAGTTGACTAGACTATATCATCCTCTTACTTTATTCATAGGACCCAAGTTTGCTTGTTTGTTTTTAGTGAGAGAGACAGAGACACAGAGAGAGAGACAAGAAAGGAGATAAAAAGCATCAACTTTCAGTTTGTCACTTTAGTTATTCATCGATTCCTTTTCATGCATGCCTTGACCAGGGGGCTCAAGCCAAGCAAGTGACCCCTTGCTCAAGCCAGCAACCTTGGGCTCAAACTGGCAACCTTGGGCTTCAAGCCAGTGACCTTTGGGCTCAAGCCAGCAACCATGGATTATGTTGATGATCCTATGCTCAAGCAGGCAACTCCACACTCAAGCTGCTGAGCCCAGCTCAAACCAGATGAGCCCACACTTAGGCTGGCAACCTTGGGGTTTTGAACCTGGGACCACAGCCTACTGGGTCAACACTCTATCCACTGTGCTACCACCAGTCAGGTGCAGAACCCAAGTTTTATTCAGGTAGTCATGTTCCCAGTTAAAATTATTATTCATCTCCTCAGACTCTTGCAGCTCCGAGTGGCATGTGACCAAGTTCTAGTCAATGAAATGTGAGCAAAAGTCTATTGCATAGGAACTTGGAGAGACTATTATTTTCCTGATGAAAAAGGGTCAGACAGCTGGCAGGTGCCTTTTCCCCTTCAGTCTTCCTCTATTGTCCCCTTTCACTACTTACGTGCCATCTTCTGCCTAGAAACTAGGTAGAACGGCTAGACAAGGTACAGACATTTTGGACCGTGAAGATGGTGAGGACGGCAGAGAAGGAAGGAGGAGGAAGCTGTTCCCCTGAGCAGCTGCCCTTGTGCTGCGTTTCTTACCTACAGGCTCTTGATCACACAAAAAACATTTTCCAAGATTGGTTAGGCCAGTGTGGTTTGGTTTCTTGCATAGCCAGCCAAATCTAATTCTAGTATTTTATATTTAAATTTTTCAACTTGAAAAGTATGCTAAGTAAAAGTATATATGATATATTATGCAAGAGACATGAGTATGAGACACAAATGACGGATGTTTAAGAAATACTGAACTATACTATGAGCTCTTTGAGGACAGGGCTATGTCTACTCTACTTGTCATAACACTTTATCATGAGCCCAGCACTGGAATACACTGTAACTGTGTGTATCCGACCTAGACTGCTGGGTGAGACGCCCCTGGCATCCCAAGCAAAGAACCACATTACATTCCCAGAAGTTATAACTGGAAGTTTTTTTGTTTTTTTGGGGGGGGGGTTTGGTATTTTTCTGAAGCTGGAAACGGAGAGGCAGTCAGACTCCCGCATGCACCCGACCGGGATCCACCCGGCACGCCCAGCGCCCGGGCCATCTTTTGCTCCAATGGAGCCTCGGCTGCGGGAGGAGAAGAGAGAGACCGAGAGGAAGGAGAGGGGGAGGGGTGGAGAAGCAGATGGGCGCCTCTCCTGTGTGCCCTGGCCGGGAATCGAACCCAGGACTTCTGCATGCCAGGCCGATGTTCTACCACTGAGCCAACCGGCCAGGGCCTATAACTGGAAGTTTTTACCTCTTGACCACCTTCCTTCCTTGCTCTGTCTTTATTCAAGGTGGAGAATAACATACTCTCATTCTGAAAAGTACAAACTCCAACTCTGTTCAGATTCTGGAAAAAAAAAGGTTGTTTTCTTCATATTACCTCTGGGCTCTCAGTAATGTTCTGGCCTCCTATGTGCAGATTATGTTGAGAGTCACCAGAATGAACAGTTTCCACCCATTGTTTGCTTGCTGGTGGGCTGGGCTTGAGCCTCCTGCAATGGTGTGTTGAAGCAGCCCTGCAGGGACCTGATTTGTGTATCTCTTGCCAACTTCTGGCTCAGTGGCTTCACACTGTAGCTTGAAACGGGCCATAGTAGAAGCATTTGCATCACGGAAATAGGTAAAGGCTACAAATCAGGGTTCTTCCAACCCCACCCCGGTCCCAAGAACTGGTTATTAAATATTTACCAGCACACCATTATGCTTATCTATCCAAGTTTCCTATCTCAAGTTATAATTATGGTCTCATATCTGGATAGTGGGTCACAGTATTGAAAGTAGAACCACATGAATGAACTCATTTGACTCTCACAGCGGCCCCAAACGGTCATTATTTGACTCCTATATTGGTTTCCTATTGCTACTATAATGAATTATCATGCACTTAGTGGCTTAAAACAACACAGATATCTATTACCTTACACTTCTGGTAGTCAGAAGCCCAAAGTGGCTCTTAAGGGGCTAAAGTCAACGTGTTGGTGGGGCTGTGCTCCTTCTGGGAGCTCCGGGGGAGAATCAGCTCCTTGCCTTCTCCAACTCGTAAGGGCCGTCTGCACTCCCACACTGGTGACCCCCTTCCATCTTCAAAGACAGTAACCCTATCGCTCTGATTTCTGCTTCCGTGGTCATCTCTTCTTCTCCAGTTCTGACCCTCCTGCCTCTCTCTTTCACTTATAAAAACTTTTATGATCACATTGAACCCACTTGAATAATATAGGATAGTCTACTCAACTCAAGACTCTTAATCACACCTGCAAATCCTTTTTTGCCGTTTAACGTCATGTGTTTTCAGGTTCCAGGGATCGGGATTATTGGGGGGAGGTTATTATCTGGCTTACTCCCTTTCATAGACGAGGAAGACACCTCTGGAAGATAAGGGTCCTGCTCAAGTTCATGAAGCTGCCAGTGGACTTGGGCCAAGGCCAGGGCTCTGTCTCTCTTTGTAAACATTTGTCCAATAGCTGACGCAGGAAGGGACATACTCTGGGGTGCTGGGTACAACACATCTAAGGATAGAACCTCTAGGGAACTGAATTTTGGATCTTATGAGCCCTCCCAGGCCCAATCTTCTGCTAACCAAATATCCTTGATTTTCTTTCCCAACATTCCTGGGAGACTTGGGAGGTCGAGATACCGTGACCCAAAGTCCCTACGAGCTGGATTTTCTAAGTGTCGGTTGAGACATAACTGAGGACTTGCCAAGACACATGGACACATTTCTTTCCACCCACTCTTTAGCCATCCATCGGTCTCATTAACCCCTTTCTTCTCTGGGGCTTAGCCTCCAGCCTCATGACTCCTCTATCCCCCTCTCCTCTCCCCTCCATGGTCGCCACCACCTCCCTTAGTCCAGATGAAATAGTGGGTAAAGAGGGGAACAGAGCATGAGGAGAACACGGTAAAGACATCTGCTCCACCCAAACTGGTCAGAAGCTGATGGCCTTAGGAATCCAAACCAGAGGAGGGGGTAGAACCCCTTCCCATTCCTAGTGCTCTATGTCAAGAGAAGGCAGACCAAAAACTACTGAATTGGGAAGACTGTGTCCTCATTCCCACTCTCTTTCCAATTCATTGCATGAGCTTGGGTGAGTAACTTTTCTTCCAGAACCTTCATTTCCTCATCTGGATTGATGTAAGGGGTCGTTCACTTCATGAGGACCCATTGCATAGTGTGAGAGTGCAGGATCTAGTATATCAGACTGCCTGAGCCAAAACTGTGGTTTCACTGGTTGTTAGATCGGTGAAGTTAGGCAAAACACTTAACTTCTCTGTCTCTCATTTTTTTTTATGAATCAAATAGGGATGCTAATAATATCAACATCCTTAGACTTGTTATAAGGATTAAATGGCATAATCTAAATAATGCACTTAGTACAGTGCCTAGCACATAATAAGCTATTACTAAATGTTAGTCATTGTTACTGCCAATCAGTGATTTCCAAAGCGTGGTTCTTGGATCAACAACATGAACCTCACCTGGGAACTTGTTAGAAGTGCACATGCTCAGGCCCATCCCCGGACTAATGAGCCAGAAACGCTGGGAGGCTGGGAAACAGAGGGCTTCGATGCTGTGGGGTAAAGTCTGAGAACCACTGGTATGGATGGTTCTAAGATCCCTATTGCCTGCAAATGTATACATTTATCCAAGGCCCAAGGAAATCGTTATTATTTGTTCATGTTGTTCCACAGACATTTATTAAAACTCTGTTCATGCTGGGACTTGGGAAACAAAAGAAAAACAAGACAGAGCTTAAGGCTTCAATTAGTTCACAGTTCATCTCTCTATCCTTAACTTACAACTTTAAATATATGTTTTTGCCAGTGTTTCTACCTTTGTTCATGAATACATGAGTTTCACCATATAAAAACAATTTTTTTTTTTTGCACTTTTCTGAAGCTGGAAATGGGGAGAGACAGTCAGACAGACTCCCGCATGCGCCCGACTGGGATCCACCCGGCACGCCCAACAGGGGCGACGCTCTGCCCACCAGGGGGCGATGCTCTGCCCCTCCGGGGCATTGCTCTGCTGCGACCAGAGCCACTCCAGCTCCTGGGGCAGAGGCCACAGAGCCATCCCCAGCGCCCGGGCCATCCTTGCTCCAATGGAGCCTTGGCTGCGGGAGGGGAAGAGAGAGACAGAGAGGAAGGAGGGGGGGTGGAGAAGCAAATGGGCGCTTATCCTATGTGCCCTGGCCGGGAATCGAACCCGGGTCCCCCGCACGCCAGGCCGACGCTCTACCGCTGAGCCAACCGGCCAGGGCTAAAAACAGTATTTTTTAAAGTATTTTTTTATAGTTACAGTTTGAGTAAGATATTAGCTAAGTGACCTTGAAGCTCAGTTTCTTCATTCTAAGAACAGGATTAATAATACCTATTGCACTAATTTGTTCTGAAGAGTAATATGATTAAATGTGATGACATGTATGAAATGACATGTTTGTGATAGAGATCCGATAATGGTCAGTCAGATCTCAGTTTAAATCTAGTTCATAATTAAATATTGTTGATTAGTATTGATTTGGCCTTATGCTGTATATTATTAATATACAAAATAAAATAAAAATAGATTAAATTTATTATATGTTAAAATCCAGCTCCTGAATGCTATAAAGACTATATGTCACTTTCTCTCTTCTAGAATTCAGACAGTGAAGAGCCTCAGCAGGCATTTTAAACTTCAGAGATAAGTCTCGGCATTAGCTTGTGTTTATTCAAAAAAAAAATTTTCATTACTGATTTTAGAGAGAGAGAGAGAGAGAGAGAGAGGAACATCAATCTTTTCCTGTATGTGCCCTGACCAAGGATCGAACCAGCAACCTCTGCTCTTCTGAGTGATGCTCTGACCAACCAAGCTATGGGGCAACTGGTGTTTATTCTAAAGGGGCCAAGAGTCAAAGGGAAGTTCACACACAGCTACAGGCTTCTCGGCTGTTTATAGTAAAATACTTTGAAATCCCCTCAGAAAATTCCCTTTTGATTCTTATCTGATTAACCAGGCAGTCCACGGATTCCAGAACAGTTTCACCCCATATTTTTGTTTAAAACCCAGGACCTGCCCTGAGCTTCAACTAGAAATGGGGCTCCTTATATTGTAATTCACCAAATTCCACTGAACAAACATCAAAGACCATGATGCCCTGCTTTTGAAGTTCATGACTTCTTCAACCACCGAGGGCTCACCCAGAGCTTGAAAACTTTCTGGACACCGGGAGAAACTTTCCACTCATGGGTAGAAGGACAACCACCATCTAATTCAGGGGTCTCAAACTCAACTCAGCATGTGGGCCGCAGAGCAAGATCACAGCCATTCGGCGGGCCGCACTAGGTCTACAAAAGGCAACTGTTACGCAACACTTTTCTCACTGCAGTTGAAAATAAAAAAAAATCAGTACAACAAGCACAATCGTACATGCAGTTTCCTCAGTGTCACAAAACGACCAGAAACTGTAGTTCGCATCACAACTGCTATTAACTAAGCTAATATCTAGCTAGGATGCTAGAGAAATGAAAAATACAAGTAGGCCCCTAGGCTTACTTAATTTTATCCAAAATATTTTGAACTTCATGGATTAGTCTGCAGGCCACACAAAATTGTTCGGCGGGCCGCGAGTTTGAGACCCCTGATCTAATTCATTGACATGAAGCATTGTATCTGCTTTTCTTTTATGTACCAGAGCTAAGGAGAGAGTGCTTTATTCAAAACTCTTTGGACTGTGATTTGAAATGTGAACCAAGATCTTGCTGCTCTGATAAGCCCCAGCCAGGGAAGAAAGGACTACTGAAAAAGTCGTCACCTTAAGTCCTAACTACCGAGAGGGTCATTTCTTCTGTTTGCTGAATCATCACTTCTTAGGGAAACTAGGAGTATTCCTCACCCCTCCCAATCTCCATTTGCCCAAATCTAAATGGCTTCTTTCTTGTCAATAAATCCAGATAAGCTCTGAAGATTTATCAATGAATACTCTCAGGTCTTATGAAATGAGCTAGCAAATTAAAATAAGAAGGCCCTGAGAGTTTGTGAAGTAAAAGTTTAGCTCTTGATAATTGCTGTAAGGGACACAATCTGAGATGCTTTTGTCTGTCTGGGGAGATGTTCTGTCCACAGGGTGTTCTTCAGGGCTCTGGGGTTTAGCACATGCAAACCCCAAACCATCATCATCACTAGTTTACTGGGTGCTTGTTACATATGTGTCAGGCACTGTGCGGAGCCCATTTCTTACTTGACCTCATTTCAACCCTCACAACTTTGCAAGGTTGATTTTATCAACCACGTTTTCTAGTGGGAGACATCAAACCTCAGCCTGATCAAATAACTTAGCTGAAGTTCCATGGTTAATTCAATAAAAGTGAGATTGGTCCCCAGGTCCACCTGAACCCCCAAACCGGTGATTTTCTCTATTTTAATTAGTGGCACAAATAGAAATACATGTATCCAAGTGTTCGCATCAGAACAATGAGCAATTACTCCTCCTTCTTCTTTACCCTCCACACCTCCCATTGGATGGGCCATCAAGTCTTATGATGCCTCCTTCTTCTCCTCCATCTACCTCTCCAACACTCTTATCACTTCACTGCTAAATTACTAGTTTCCTCCTACGAATTTCCTGACTCCAGTTTTCATGGCTCTCCAACTCATCCTCTATATTCCTCTTAGAGTAATCTTTCTAGGAGTCAAATTTGATCATGCTTCGCCCTTACTTGGGTTCCTTGATGATTCCTTCATAACCAATAATCATTTCTCTTATAGCTAAAGTCAAGAAGAGGGCACGTTCTCAAACCCTCTACTTCACTTGCTTCCAGATCGTCTTTGCATTACCTTTTACCTCCTAAACTCAACAATCTCTCCTGTTTTGAAATCCATGGCAGATTATCATCTTCTGTTCATCTTCGCTCTGCTATCTGCCAGCTTCCAAGTTACTTTTCCTCATGCTGAAGACTCTGGACACAACATATTTGGACTGCTTTTCCCTTTTTGAAAAATCTCTTCATTTGTTCTTTGTTGGCTTTGTGTTCCTCCACCGAAAAGGTGGGATTTCTTCAAGGCCCCCCCATTCGGCCCTTAGGTTTTTTTCTTACTCTTTGCTCCCTGATGACTGTTGTATCTTCAGCCATTATCTCTTTTCAAAGGTCTCTCAACTCCACATATTTTCTTAAACCTACCCTGAGCAACGGGCTATAATTCCCAACCATCTCTTTGCATTATGTCCAAAATATCCTACTAGCTCAATAAATTATGTCCAAAAAATCAACACTGTCTTCTTTTTAAACCTACCTCCCTCTGCATCCTTTCTCTCAGTGAATGGTAATGACGGAGAAGAGCATGCTGAGTATAATTCCAAAGGCTTTCTCCCTTTCATTACCTTCAAACGTGCCTTTGGTCATGATGCCTCTCCAATCAATCATCATCTTTCCGTTCTTATACCTGCTGAACTAGACTATCCTGCATGCCTCCCTTCATGGGTCATTCTGCACCAGTTAATAGAGCAGACTACTAGACTAATGTTAGAACATGCCACTCTCTGGCTCAGATCTCTTCCAAGTATCAACTTTGTGTCAAGACGCAGTTAAAACTTTTCAGTTTGAAAGCAAAGATTCTCTCCCCATTTTTTTCCCTCATCTTCTTTTATATACACTTTAGGCAAACCAACCCATATTTCTTGATATCTCATAAAGAAACAATTCATTTATTCACTCAAGAAATTTTTAACCTGATTGGTGATAGCACAGTGGATAGAGCATCAACCTGGAACACTGAGGTCCCGGTTCAAAACTCTGAGGTTGCCAATTTGAGCGCAGGTTGGCTGACTTGAGCATGGGGTCACTGGCTTGAATGAGGGATCACTGACATGATCCCAAGATTGCTGGCTTGAGCCCAAGGTTGCTGGCTTGAGCAAGGGGTCATTGGCTTGGCTTGAGCCCCCAAGTCAAGGCACGTACAAGAAGCAATCAATATACAACTAAAATGAAGCAACTACAAGTTGATGCTTCTCACTCCCTCTCCTCCCATTCCTCCTGTCTCTCTCAAATCAATAAAAAATAAAATAAAATAAAAAGTTTTTATTAAGGACTTGGTATTAGCTCAACACTTTCCTCAATATTCAGCATATAACAGTGAACATGACTTCTATGTTTAAATTTAGTTGATACAAGCAATGAAAATAAAATGTGATAGGTACTCTAAAATTAGGAGAGTAGTTGAGTACCATGAACATATCTAGATGCTCCTAACTGCATAAGGCAAGATTTGGGGGATAGGGAAATAAGGAAAGCTTTTCCAGGGAAGTAATAATTGAGCTGAGACCTGAAAGCTAAATAAGAATTATTCAGATATACCCTGACCAGGCGGTGGTGCAGTGGATAGAGCATCAGACTGGGATGTGGAAGACCCAGGTTCGAGACCCCAAGGTCGCCAGCTTGAGCATGGGCTCATCTGATTTGAGCAAAGCTCACCAGCTTGGACCCAAGGTCGCTGGCTCAAGCAAGGGGTTACTCAGTCTGCTGAAGGCCCACAGTCAAGGCACATATGAGAAAGCCATCAATGAACAACAAAGGTGTCTCAATGAAAAACTGATGATTGATGCTTCTCATCTTTCTCTGTACCTGTCCATCTGTCCCTATCTATCTCTCTCTGTCTCTGTAAAAAAAAAAAAAAAAAGAATTATTCAGATATAATACCAGGCAGCGGTTTGCTCAGACAGACAAAAATATATGCGTGAAGGCTTGGGGCAAGAAGGGATGACCAGAGAAAAGGTAACTGCAAATACAAATCAGAAGAAAAGGAGGAAAAAACAAGGCATTGCAGAAGCCAAGGGATGAGTGGGAAGGCAAGAGTGAACCAGTTTTCATGTTGCCAGAGGGTCAAATAAGATGAGAATGGAAGAATGGCCATTGGATTTAGAATGAAGGCATCGCTGTTGACCTGGCCCGAAGCCTTTTAAGCGAGTGATACAGACCAATGCCAGACCACAGTGGACAGAGAAATGAATGGAAAGTGAGGCACTGGAGACTGTAAATTGTAGACAAATCTTTACAGAAATTCAAAACCCACTACATCTTTCTGCCATTTGCTCATTCTGTACCAGTTTCCTCTCCTCCTACTGCTCTCCCTCCTTGCCTTTGCCATCATCCTTACTCCTCTTCTTATTGAAGTCGTACGCACTTCTCAAAACTAAATTAAATACCATGTGTCTGGAGCTTCCCTCACTGCTGGCAGTTAGAACGGATTACTCAGTACTTGCCGCATAAGTCTTTGCTGAACTAGCAAACTGTTCTCATCTCATTGATTAAGTGGAATTCCCTTTGTACGTCCATTATAACACTTGCTTCTTACTACCTTTTTATATAAAGTCTCCCTGATTAGACAACCTTATGATCAACTAACTGTATTAATAATCTTTGAATTTCTCCTAGTTCTCAAATCAACTAAGGGCCTTGAGCACTGTTGTCATTCAAATCATACTTACCTGACTGTTCTTTATCTTGCAACGATGTAAGCACATGCTATGTACGATATGATCTTTGTGCTTAAAGACAATGATTTTTAAAATGCAGATCTTTGACGTTACCAACTAAGCTATTAAAGGGTCAACAACCATATAATTTCACTCATATGCAGGCTATAAAGCTGAAAGCCACAAATGGACAAACAAGAAAAACAAACAAACAAAAACTCATAGACATGGACAACAGTATGGTGGTTACCAGAGGGAAGGGGGTGGGGTAGTACTAATGGGTAAAGGGGGCCAAATATGTGGTGATGAAAGATTTGACTTTGGTAAACACACAATGCAATATACAGATGATGTATCACAGAATTACACACTTGACACCTATATAATTTTATTAATCAATGCCACACAATAGCTTTAATAAAAAATTAAACAAATTAAAATGAGAATAAAAAGTTTAGGATTTGCTAGAGTCATCTTTAACCTCTCAAAATATTTTTACTATTATTCACATGATTTACATATTCTAAATTTTAAAAACCATTATCAGATTGGTTCTGAATATAACTGAATACTCTACAAACCAACTTTCTGATTCAAGCGAAACAACCCACTCAACTTTTTAAGCTCAAAGCACTCAAGTAGCAACTCATTAATGAGGTTGAGTTAACTATTCACACACATCTCCTTTTTCCAAAGAACAACCTAGGAAATCGTTAAACCAAACCAAAACAGAAAAGTGACATTGAACTTTTGAGTTCCTAAGGACTGAAACTAAAAGAACAAGTCATATTCTTACAGTCTAGGTGCCTGCCAATCATTTGGACATGGCTGCTTTGAAGAGGGCAAGGACCACAGCTAGACAAATGGATGAATTCATTATGGTGTAGACAAAAGGACTTTCAGAAACATTCAAACATTTTAGCAGTAAGGGAAATTAAGATCAACTTAAACTCTATTTAATTTGTACAATTGATAAACTTCAGTTTTAAAATATTTTAGAATTTCTATTAAGCATTTTTCATAATTCCTCTGCAACAGAATCTGGACCTTTTGTTGCTTTTCCTCTCCCAAAGCCCTGCCTTTTAAACACAAAGCCTGGGGATGGCCAGCCCATCCTTAAGTCACAGAACAGAACTGGTGTTAGAGTATGATGCTTCGTTGCTTTAAAAAAACAAAACTCTGAGCAACTATGACTTACTGTTAACCTCTGACAAACTGGACTCTTTTCTATTGGTATAAAATGTTTTCATGTCTTTAGAACGAGAGGAAAAAATGTCCAAAATCACCAGAGAACTCAGTAACACTCAGAATTTTCTGCACTGGTTCTTAATTATCCAATTTCTCTACTTGTACCAACTTAGGCCAAAGCCATTTCTTTGGTTTCCAAAGGAAGAAATAAAGAGTTAAGAGATGGCCCAGGCCAGATGGCTCAGTGGTAGAGCATCAGCCTGGCATGTGGATGTCCCCACCCTTCCCCCTTCCCCTTCCCCTTTTCTCTCTCTCTCTCTTTCTCTCTCTCTCTTCTTTTCCTGCAGCCATGGCTTGATTGGAGTGAGTTGGCCTCGGGCACTGATGGCTCCATGACCTCCGCCTTAGGCGCCAAGACTACCTTGGTTATTGAGCAACTGAGCAATGCCCCAGAGGGGCAAAGCACCACCCCCTAGGAGCCTTGCCAGGTGGATTCCCGAGAGGGGCACATGCAGGAGTCTGTGTCTGCCTCTCCTCTTCTCACTGAATTAAAAAAAAAAAAAAAGAGTTAAGAGAAACAAAGTGATTCTGTAACACGGGCAGGTCCAAGTGCAAGTCAGAGTTATAATGTCAAATACTGAGCATCACAATAGACATTTCATTAGTACTTATTTGATTAATTGGTTGCTTGTTTAACAGGATTGAAAGCTCAGCTCCTTGATAAAGATGAGACATGTCAGCTTCTATCCATTGCCGACCAAGGCAGTGTTGGCTCCAACTCAGGAGACCTTTATGTGACTTGAGTAGCTGTGACAGTTTAATACGGAACCGATCATACTCTCAAGGGTCCTTGCTGACAGGGTGACAGACTCAGGGTTATGGGTACTCTTGATAGCTTCGGTGTGGAGCAAAGTTAAGAAATCCAAGAGTAGACAGAACAGCTGAATCTAAGGACAATAAAGGTCAGAACTGTACCCAAAAAAGGTGACTTCCAAGCTGCTCCTGCACTTTGCCAGCATTTCTGTTGCTGCGGAGGCGACCAGATGGTGCTGATTTGGTTGGTGGAGAGTCCACCAGCAGCAAAGGGGACGCGTGGAAGTCCCAGGACAGCCTGTGACTCCTGCTGTCCTGCAGTTCAGTTATGGCAGCATGTATTATGCACTGTTACTGAGCACCGACAGGAAGACAGCCGCATCCCTTCTCCTTTCCCTCCTCAGGGTGTTCTCTCTCTCCATCTCTCTCTCTCCCTCTCCCTCTGTCTCTCTGTCACACGCGCACCCTGCCCCCTTTCCAGGTGCCAGCTGTCCAACTCATCCCCAGTGTCCTTGGCTCCTGCCTCCTGCCCCCTCTCTCCAGCACCACTGCCTGGGAAACTTGTCCTCAGAGAGGCAGGTCCAGGCTTAAGGACCTCCTCTCTCTCATTTGCATATCGGTCCATGTTCGGAGAACTCTCTGCGAGCCCACCCCATTCACCCAAATCTTCCCAATCTTAACATCCTCACTGAAATCACACCCCTGGAAACCTTCGCTGAACCTATCAGCTCCTCAGCTTCCTGAAAACCTCTCCCTTCATGGGTAGTTTCCACATCAACCTCTCTGCAGGGTCTCCCTTCACCAGACTGAAATGCCCCTCCATGCTGAAGCCCAGCCTACCGGCTCTGGGTCAGCACCGGGGGCGCGAGCACCCTGCGTAGCCATTTCTGCATGACTGCTGCTGTTGCAAGGCGAGAACAGCTGAGAAGCGGGTCTGGAGACTCAAGGAAGTGGGGCGGAGCGGAGGAACAAGGACATAGTGTGACTTAGAGATGACACAGGTACATTAAACGTGTAATGTTTCCCTCCGCTCTGTCTCAACCAAGGGACTTCACACAGTGCAGGCAGATTTCAGTGACAAAGGCACTGAAGCTTCTTGGGGAAAATATAATTCAAATTCATCCTTCGTGGAGAGAAAGGGATCAGAGTCACAGGAAGCAAAGTCCGTGAGAGGTGTGTGTGTGTGTCTGCCTGAGTGTGTGTGTGTGTGTGTGTGTGTGTGTGTCTGCCTGAGTGTGTGTGTGTGTGTGTGTGTGTGTGTGTCTGCCTGAGTGTGTGAACACGTGTGTGACTGCTGTTGGCAGGAGTGGTTCCTACTCGGCCATTCTGTCCTGTGGCCTCCCTGGGCAGCCTCAGTCCTGGTTGGAGCCAGGACTCCGCCCCAGCCACCACATTGAGGATGGGAAGGTCCTCAGGGACTCCCGATGGCTGAAGCTGGAGAGGAGAAGGCAGCAAGAAGCCGAGCCTCCATGGCAACGGTGGAGAAGCGAGGCCTGGAGCGGGTGCAGAGTGTGGACCGGGTTACAGCTGAGTGAGAACCACAACCCAAGCCCTGTTCCTGCCCTGACACGAAGTGGGGCACCGGTGCCCACCAGGAGCCTTCTTTGCTACCCATAAAACACCGCCGTGAGAGGGTGAGCGTAGCGGTAAGGAGGCCCGCCGTCCCATTAAGGCGCCGTCCGAGGGTTGGCTGCACATAGTGTCTTGCCAAACCTTGCCGCTGGGGCGGGCAGTGGAATTTCTCCTCTGAGGCTCCACGTAAAGAAGCCAGAGAGGTGGAGAAGGTTTAAGTAAGTACAATGCACGAACAGGTGGGAGAGAGGGCCCTGCGGGGGGGACAGACGAGGTGAGTCAAAGAGAAGCCAAGGGGAGCAAGCGCCAGCATGGACGTGTGACTGCAGAGGCCCCTGGCCAAGTTTAACAAAGCACTGCTCCTGGCGCGGAGGAGGCAGAGCCAGACCAGGCAGGTTCTGGGAGTCACCTCAGAAAACCCCAGCCTCCGGAGCCCTTCCCACTGCGCAGAAGCAAAGCTGGATTTAGGATGAGTCCCAGACGCAGGCAGGTCTCCAAGATAATTCCAGGTCTCCTAAGGAGGCTGTGTAACTGTGACTTGGAGCCAAAGCCGGGCCGAACTTCAGGATAGGACAGTTCCTTTGAGACTTCTTGTCAACCGTTGGTCTGAACCTGTCTAAGCCCAAGACGTCCTGTGCCTCAGCCAGCCTAATCCTCCTGAAAAATGCTTTCATCTCAACCCTCCCTGGACCAGATTCCTCTCCTGGCTCCACATGGCCTCCTGCTTCAAGTCTAGACTGCTCTTCCCATTCCCGGCAGCCCGGGGCCAGACCTGCCCCACTCCGGGTCCTCAGATCCCGCCCCTCGTCTAAGCGCCTAGTTTACTCGGGACTCGGGACTCGGGTTTGCTCCTCACTCTGCACTGCTCCCTCAATGCGCATGCCTAACCCTGGTGCCTTTGTTCCTCCTCCCTTCCCCAAGAAGCCCTGCCTTCTTCCTGTGCCCAAAGGTTACCTGCCTGCCCACCAAGCTGTGGCTCCAGCTTACTTCTCCCATGATTCCTTCTTCTTTACCAGTTGACACTGATCTCTCAAAGTGCCATTGTAACAATCCGATGCACACCTGGGAGTGAAGAGTGTGTGCTCCATAGAAAGCTGAGGCATATACTCGGGTAACAGAGTCAAGATTTCATGCTCTGACTCTGCAATCCGCTGAGCCTGTGTTCATATAGGGCACCGCTGGTCCATTTGGTGCATGTGGGCCCATTAGAAAGAGGCATTCCCAACCGCACAGCTGTCCACAGCAGCCCTGGTGCACATCTCTCCTCTGGTGTCCGCTAGCTGCATGGCCTGTGGCTAGTCTTAACTTCTATTATTGCAGTTCCTCATCTGAAAACTGGACGTAATCCTGCCTACTCCTTCGGGCTAACATAAGGTGCTCAGCACTTGGATCCGTGGGTGCTCACTAAGTGTTAGCTATTATTGACATTAATCTTCTCGCCTTCCTTAATGAGCTGTCTCCAGAAAGAAGAAGGGGTCTTCCTTTTCTTTTTTTTTTTTAAAGAGTTTATTTATTGAATTTATAGAGAGAGTAGAGTGAGAGTGAGAGGTGAGGGAGCAAGAAGTATCAACTCGTAGTAGCTTCACTTTAGCTGTTCATTGATTGCTCGTCATATGTGCCTTGACCGGGCAAGCCTGGGTTTTCGAACCAGCAACCTCAGCATTCCAAGTTGACGCTTTATCTGCTGCGCCACCACAGGCCAAGCTCGGGGCAACAGTAATTTCTTAAGGGAGCAGCTGACTCATCTATTTCCTTCTCTTCCTTTTCCTTTGCCATTATATCACCACATCTCTCAATTGGCAATTTCAAAGACTCTGGAACCAAAAATCATATAGCTTTGTGAAAAAAAGTATATCTGGGGACTAAGAGCAACAAAGAAAGAGAAAAAAATTAATCCCTAAGTGGGAGGAGAGTGAGAAAGTTTCTCCTAAAGCCAGTATTTGCAAGTGGGAAGGTAGCAGTACAAATGAAGTGGCTTCAGAGAGCAAGGCATGGTGGCGCTGACGTGGGTATTTATTAACCAAATTCGCTTTAGGATCTGACACTCTAAGGCTTGATCTTCAATCTGTCCCTAACTTGCTGGATGAATTGGACAAGTTATTTAATTTCTACGTGCCTTAATTTCCTTATCCAAAGATAGTAGGTGAGTGAAACCATATAAGGGATATAATGTGGCAGTCCCCTATGCGGTGGCTATTTAATAAATGGCCTTCACTGGCATCCAATGAGAGAAAGACGCTCAATGCCCAGTAGATGTCGACAGGATTAAATAAGGAAGTTAGGAAGTCAGAGACTGGTTAACAAGGAAGACAGCGCTTTAAAAAGAAAGGTAAGCCCTGGCCAGTTGGCTCAGTGGTAGAGCGTCAGCCTGGCATGCAGGAGTTCCGGGTTCGATTCCCGGCCAGGGCACACAGGAGAAGCGCCCATCTGCTTCTCCACCCCTCCCCCTCTCCTTCCTTTCTGTCTCTCTCTTCCCCTCCCGCAGCCGAGGCTCCATTGGAGCAAAGTTGTCCTGGGCACTGAGGATGGCTCTGTGGCCTGTGACTCAGGTGCTAGAGTGGCTCTGGTCGCAACAGAGTGACACCACGGATGGGCAGAGCATCGCCCCCTGGTGGGCATGCCGGGTGGATCCCGGTTGGGTGCATGCGGGAGTCTGTCTGAGGTGCATGCGGGAGGCATCCCTGTCTCCAGCTTCAGAAAAATACAAAAAAAAAAAAAAAAAGAAAGGTAAGCGAGATGCCACATGAAACGTTACAACATACAACATTAAATTCAGTAAGATGGCTCTTGCTAGCCAGGTGGCCAGCAGGACACTCACCATCTCCTTTGAAATAAATCAGGGTCAGGGTCCAGGACATCCAGATTCAAGTTGAGGAAGAAACAGGAAATATAAGAACAGTTGTATTTATCACAGTAAATATACTGCTCACAAACATTAGGGGATATTTCAAAATGAATATGAAGCGACAGAAAAAGCATTTGATTTTTTTATTCAACAAGAACATCAGAACAGCAAACAAGTCAAAGAAAGTTGTTTTATTATGCAAACGAGATGCAAAGCCAACTTTTATTTCATTAGTGAAAATGCGCTATACAAAAGGCTGAAAGTACTGAAGTGTCTGCACGGTCCATGATCCCCTAATTCTTGTGAGCAGTGTATCTTATGCCTTGTCAAGTGTCTGACACATTTCACCTGTGCATTAAATTTTGATGAAGCATATGCAAGCATTCAGTTAGTATTTAATTTAGCCTAGTAAATTATTGAACCAGAGCAGAACTCCTGATTCCCAGGGTATTTATTTTGCTTTTTTTTTTTTTTTTTTTACAGAGACAGAGAGAGAGTCAGAGAGAGGGATAGACAGGGACAGACAGACAGGAATGAAGAGATGAGAAGCATCAATAATTAGTTTTTCGTTGCACATTGCGACACCTTAGTTGTTCATTGATTGCTTTCTCATATGTGCCTTGACCGCGGGCCTTCAGCTGACTGCGTAACCCCTTGCTCGAGCCAGCGACCTTGGGTCCAAGCTGATGACCTTGCTCAAATCAGATGAGCCCGCGCTCAAGCTGGCAACCTTGGGGTCTCGAACCTGGGTCCTTCCGCATCCCAGTCCGACGCTCTATCCACTGCGCCACCGCCTGGTCAGGCTATTTTGCATTTTTTATTATAAATAATTTACACAAAAGTAGAAAAGCTTAATAAACCCCAGTGTATATGCATTGCCCAGATTCAACAATAACCCACTCATAGCCAAGCTTGTCTCATGGAGATCCTACTCACTCTCTGCCCAAACCCAAACTATTTTGAGGCAAATCTTAAAAAAAAACTGTATTATTTCATGATGAGGATATTTTAAAGGAAAGAAAGGGAGAAGGGGCACATACATTTTATATAATTTTTTTTTCCTGAAACAAGGGACAGGATATGACAGAAAGATAAGCAAGATACCCCGTTCGCAGAATGGGCAGAAAGTGACTGATTCTACTCCAGTCTAATTGCCTCCCCACTTTACATTCATAGTTCATTCTTTATTATTGCTGTTGAGTATGTTGCCTGCAATCTTAGCTTTCATGGTCTCACTCGGGTTTGCCTCATCAACTTCTATTGAATCGGAAACACGTGGCTAGCCAGACCAATCTTAACCGAATTGAACGCTGTATGTTCCGGGGCTCTTTGCGACATCTGGCTTCCCTTCCTACTTCCCTTCCTTCTCAACGCCCTGACTTCCTCCCCAGCCAATCTCCTAACGGCCTGATAACCTCCTAACTTCCTTTTATTAATCGCATCAACATTTACCGGGCCCAGCTCCTAGTGCGTAAGTAGACAGAATGAAAATGAGATGAGAACACCTGGCAGACGCTGGAGGCACAGCTGCCAGGTAGGTGGTGGGCGCTGTTGAGTCTTGAAGAGCAAGAATAAATCTGCCAACCGAGGAGGGCATTCCCGGCAGAGGAAGCAGCCTTGACAAGGGTCTTGGAAGGAAATCGGGGGCTCATTTGGGGAACAGCAATATGTACCATGTGGCTGGAACAATAAATGTGATGGAAACAGGGGAGAGAAGGGAGAAGAATGAGGATTGAAAGCACAGAAGTAGCGTAGTGCAGGTGTTGGAGGACGGTGCTGATTGAACAGGGGTCTGGTGGGAGGGGAGCTGGTGGGAGAAGAAATCCTGATACGATGGAGAGAAGATGCCCCCTCCACACACCTGGATTCCCCGCAGCTCTCTCAACTTCCACAGCGTCTCCTAGGAGAACACATCCTCCCCACATTAGCCTATCTCTTCAATCGTTTACTAAGGACTAGTGCCTCCACCAGAGATCGTTCCCTGAGATAGAAACCACATGTCAGATTAGCAATATTATCCAAGGCGTGCGCATCTATTTAGTCTGCAAACACTTGTTTTTCCCAGAAAATATTTTCCAAAGAGAAAGTAGAGCAAACCTTATTATTTTTATGTATTTGTTTCACTTGGAGCAACAAAACCAACGCTGATGGGGCTGGAAGGATGGTGATGCAGATAAATCATTTTTATTCTGGTTATTGTTTATATTCGGCTGACTGGAGCTGCAATGCACCTGTGCAAATACATTTGGAAATGTTCACTTCACGGCACAAAAGAGCTGTTTCATCATGTAGCTGAGGCTTTGAGCTAGATTTTAGAACTTAAAATGAAACCCGGGGCCTTGGCTCAGTGGTAGAACGTCAGCCAGGCGTGTGGAAGTACCGGGAATAGGGCACACAGGAGAAGCGCCCATCTGTTTCTCCACCCCTCCCCCTCTCATTTCTCTCTATCTGTCTCTTCCCTACCTTCAGCCAAGGCTCCACTGGAGCAAAAGTTGACCTGGGCACTGAAGATGGCTCCATGGCCTCTGCCTCAGGTGTTAGAATGGGTCTGGTTGTCACAGAGAGACGCCCCAGATGGGCAGAGCGTCGCCCCCTGGTGGGCGTGCCGGGTGGATCCCGGTCGGGCGCATGCGGGAGTCTGTCTCTCTGACTCTTTGCTTCTCACTTCAGAAAAAAAAAAAAAAGGAAACCCGGAGTCGCCAATTGGCTGCTGAATTGGACTGGTGCAGATAATCATTGCCATGGGATTATCTCTTCTGGCTGTGACTACGGCCCCAACTATGTGGCTGCTGAAAATTCTACACTTTGCACTTGACTGGTTTCAGAGCTCATGGGCTGGAGGGAGGATTTTTTTTAAGTTCCAGGAGTCATGAATTTGAATTGCACTAAAGTATGCAATAAAGAGCTTTGGAGTGGGAGGTCTGATTAAATGACCTCTAATGCTCCTTACATTTACATAATACTCTAGTCTTTGGGCCACAGATATATCTGGAGCTCCTAAATGTATTTTTTTTTTCCCCAAAAATAAAAGTTAACCAAATTTCAGGATGATGACTCATGACCAGTTTGGATGATGTAGAGAAAAGTATAACAAGGTTGAGATCTCGTTTCATGCTTACAAGATTTAGATTTAGATTCCGTCAAGAATCTCGTTCCGGGATGATGCCAGTTTCCCCGCATCCAGATGCGACTTATTTTCTACTCATATGTTCTGCATTCGTGTCGGGGCTCACTGACCTGTCTTCTCATTTCTGGCCCCTGGTTTTCCATGCCCTGGTTGTGCTGCCCTGCTTGGCTGCCGTCCCTCCACCTCTCACCTTCATCTGAAGCTCAGTTGTGACTTCAACTCCAGGGATAGAGCTGATCTCAGAGAAGACAGGATGTTTCTAGGGTACTGACAGCCTACAGTTCTTGTCTATAATCCCTCCGCTCTCAGACAATCACCGGAAGGATCTGTTTCCAATCTTCCAGAGGTTACTTGCCCAACACATGGTGCTATCTTTCTTCATCCTAACATCCAGCTCTGTGGACATCGGCTGATCTCCCACTCTGCCCTGCTTGGAGCTACCACTGCATTTTAAACCATAATGCCTTGAAAACTGTCCTTGTGACTTACAACTTCTAGGTCCCTGGAACACATGCCCTCCGGAACCCCACCACCATATATCTCCCAGCTGGGCTCCCACGTGGACCTTCAGGCTCTGTTTTGACTCAACAGCTCAGCTGGGCTCGTAATCCCACAGTTCCCCAGCCTGTCCGAGCTCCTGCCAGGCCCGAAGCCACACTTATGACCCCGGACTTGGTCTCTGACCAAGAAGAGAGTGGAGGTGAACCGTCTGGCTCAGCACCACATTATCACTTTCTGATTGCTTTTCTCTGGTATCGCGTTTCTTGCTTATATGCCCGGACGCTGTTCTCTGACCCCAACTTTGACCTGACCACGGTAACAGTGTCTGTCTTACACGGCCTGCTTCCCTGGAGGTCTCAGGGCCTCTTGTGCACTGGGATATTACCTTACTCTGATAGTTGGCTCTCATGTACTCAGACCTTTCTTAACCAACAGTAGCTGTGGGCCCAGGACTTCTGACCCCAACCCAGTATCCTTTCTAGGACGGCACACTGTTATGATCTAACCTCAGTGTCCTCTAGACTCACCTCTGTAGGAAATTACTATGCTATGAAACAATAGGAATCTGTAAAAGCAAATGAAAAATGCCTGACCTGTGGGCCTGTGGTTGTGCAATGAATAGAGCATCAGCCTAGAATGTTGAGGTCGCCAGTTTGAAACCCGGGGTTTGCCTGGTCAAGGCACAGACGAGAAGCCACTACTATGAGTTATGCTTCCTGCCACTCCCTCTCTTCTTTCTCTCTCCCTCCTCTCTCTAAAAAAGCAATAAATAAAATCTTTTTGAAAAATTTGAAAAATTTATCTATATATACAATATATTTGTTTCATGATCATGTGAATTTGGAAAACGCTTTGTTGCAGGGCTTGCCAAGTTTTTTAATATGCTACTGTGAGCATTGTACTATTATGGGATGGCGGGACAGTGGCAGCGTATATAGTTTTTTAAAAATTTGCTGGCCTGGCCTGACCTGTGGTGGCACAGTGAGTGGATAAAGCGTCAACCTAGAAATGCTGAGGTCACCGGTTCGAAACCCTGGGCTTGCCTGGTCAAGGTACATATGAGAGTTGATGTTTCCTGCTCCTTCCCCCTGTCTCTCTCTTCTCTCTCTTTCTCTCTGTCTCTCTCTCTCCCTCTCTCTCTCCTCTCTAAAATGAATAAATAAAATAAAAATTTTTAAAAAATTTGCTGGCCTACAGAAGTATTTTCCATGAAACCTTCTCCATGTCCACAGCAGTGCCCCAGAGCGCCACGTGGGAAACACTGAGGGACTCAAGCTCTGGTCTTAGAAGCAGACTGGGAGTCACCTGCACGATTTCCCTCTGAGAGAACCCAAATGGAGCAGGGGAACCAAGACTTCCCCAAACAGCACAGTGAAATCGGACCCTTATCTTACACCATGCACAAAAATGAACTCAAAATGGATTAAAGATTTAATCTAAGGCCTGAAACTGTTAAACTCCTGGGAGAAAACATGAGAAGAGCTTCTTGACACTGGTCCTGGCAATGAACTCATGGACATGACACCGAAAGCACAGGTAACAGTAGCCAAAAGAGACAAGGGGTGTGTACCAAACTGCAAAGCTTCTTCACGGCAAAGAAGATAACCAACAGAGTGGACAGAATGGGAGAAAGTATCTGAAAATCATATATCTGATAAGGGGTTAACTTCCAAAAAATATAAGGAGCTCCTGCAATTCAGTAGCAAAAACAAAAACAAAAAACCTAATAACCCAATTTAAAAGTGTTGAATAGACATTTCAGAAGATATGCAAATGGCTAACAGATATAGAAAAAGATGTTAAAAACATCACTAACCATCAGAGAAATGCAAATCAAAACCACAGTGCGATATTGCCACACACCTGTTAGGATGGCTAATATCAAAAAATCAAAAGACGCCTGACCAGGCGGTGGTACAATGGATAGAACATCGGACTAGGATGTGGACAACCCAGGTTTGAGACCCCGAGGTCACCAGCTTGAGCACAGGCTCATCTGGTTTGAGCAAAGCTCACCAGCTTGGACCCAAGGTGACTGGCTCAAGCAAGGGGTCACTCGGTCTCCTGTAGCCCTCCAGCCAAGGCACATATGAGAAAGCAATCAATGAACAACTAAGGAACTGCAATAAAGAATTGATGTTTCTCATCTCTCTCCCTTCTCATCTGTCCCTATCTGTCCCTCTCTCTGACTCTCTCTGTCTCTCCCATAAGAAAAAAAAAAGTCAAAGACAAGTGTTGCTGAGGATGTGGGGGAAAGAGAACTCTCGTATGTGGTTTGTGGAAATGTAAATTGGTGCAGCCACTATGGAAAACAACATAGAAATTCCTCAAAAAATTAAAAACAGCCTGACCTCGCGGTGGCACAGTGGATAGAGCATCAGACTGGGATGCGGATGACTCAGGTTCGAGACCCCGAGGTCGCCAGCTTGAGCGCAGGCTCATCTGGTTTGAGCAAAGCTCACCAACTTGAGCCCAAGATCGCTGGCTCAAGCAAGGGGTCACTCAGTCTGCTATAGGCCCGTGGTCAAGGCACATATGAGAAAGCAATCAATGAACAACTAAGTGCTGCAATGAAGAATTGATGCTTCTCATCCTTCTGCCTTCCTGTCTGTCTGTCATTCTCTCTTTTTCTGTCTCTGACACACACACACACACACACACACACACATACACACACACACACATTAAAAACAGAACTACCATATATCCCAGCAATCTCACTTCTGAGTATACGTTCACAAGAATTGAAATCAGGATCTCAAAGAGATACTGGCACTCCTGTGTTCACTGCAGCATTATTCACAGCAAGGAAGATATGGCAACAACCTAAGTATCAATTGACAGATAAATGGAGAAGGAAAGTCTGGTACACACATACAGTGGAATATTGCTCACAGTTTAAAGAGGAGGCAATTCTGTTGTATGGACACCAGGGGTGAATCCTCTGGACATTGTGCTAAGCAACACAAGCCAGTCATTGAAAGATAGATATTGCATAATTCCATTTATATGAGGTATTTAGTCAAATTTATAGAATCAAGAAGGCGAATAATGATTGTTAGAGGCTAGAGAGAGAGAAAATGAATAATCACTAATCAAGGGGCATAAATTTTAATTATGCAAGGTGAATTAGTTTTAGAAATATGCTGTACCTATAGTCAATTACTGTACCTACAGTCAATCATTGGACCTATAGTTAGTCAGTTATTGTACCTCTAGTCAATTACTGTACCTACAGTCAATCATTATATCTATAGTCAGTTATTGTACCTATTGTCAATTATTGTACCTACAGTCAATCATTGTATCTATAGTCAATTACTGTACCTATAATCAATTATTCTGGACTGTACACTTAAAATTTTCTTAAGAAATAGATTTCATATTAAGTATTCTTACTACAATAAAATTTTTTAAAAGCTTTTAAAAGAATAGAATTATAGTAATTAAATAAAAGTATCAGAGAGGACTTTTCAAGCTTAAATTCTTACTTGCATTTGTTCAAAACATTATAAATTGAAGTTTATATTACTGCACACATATTAGAATAACTAAAATAAAAATACAATATTTTAATAAAATTATAAATAATATATTTTAGCCCTGGCCGGTTGGCTCAGCGGTAGAGCGTCGGCCTAGCGTGCGGAGGACCCGGGTTCGATTCCCGGCCAGGGCACACAGGAGAAGCGCCCATTTGCTTCTCCACCCCTCCGCCGCGCTTTCCTCTCTGTCTCTCTCTTCCCCTCCTGCAGCCAAGGCTCCATTGGAGCAAAGATGGCCCGGGCGCTGGGGATGGCTCTGTGGCCTCTGCCTCAGGCGCTAGAGTGGCTCTGGTCGCAACATGGCGACGCCCAGGATGGGCAGAGCATCGCCCCCTGGTGGGCAGAGCGTCGCCCCATGGTGGGCGTGCCGGGTGGATCCCGGTCGGGCGCATGCGGGAGTCTGTCTGACTGTCTCTCCCTGTTTCCAGCTTCAGAAAAATGAAAAAAGAAAAAAAAAAAATAATATATTTTAAATGAATATATAAAGTAAAATTCAACAAAAACTAAAAATAAGAATAAAATAAAATAGAACAATATTAAGGACCAGCAAGGAGGCTGTGGGAACACGCAATGGTACCACCACTGGGAAAAGCCTGATAGCTTCCTATAACGTTAAACATACGTTAACATACATTTACCGTATTACTGAGCAATCATACACCTGGTATTTACCCTAAAGAACTGGCAACCTATGTGCACACAAAAACCTGTACACAAGTGGTCGTCACAGAACCTCTGTAACAGTCCGAATGCCCCCTCAGTGTGTGGCTGGCTAAACTGTGGTGCCTCCGGATCACGGAATACCGTCAGCAGTAAGAAAAGAGCACACTGCTGAAACACACAACAGTTTGGTTAGAGCTCAAGGTGATAACGCTGAGTGAAAAAAAGCCAATCTCAGCAGGTTACACACTGTATGATTCCATTTCTATGACACTCTCTAAATGACAAATAAGTAACAGTCTCCGTCACTGTTGCCAGGATTTAGGGGAGAGGAGAAGGCATGTAATGGTTAGCAGGAGGGAGTTTCTTTGTAGTGAGGAAACAGTTCTGTATTCTGACTATTGTGCTGGTTACATAAGTCTGAGGTGGTAAAATTTCATAATACTATACACCTAAATAAATAAATAAAGTGCACGTAAAAATTAGTGTGAATTAAGTAGGGTCTGTAGTTTAGTTTTTAGTTAAGGACATTGTCAGTTTCCTGATTTCGATCATGTTTCTGGCTCAGCAAGAAGTTATACCCTTGGGAGAAGCTAGGGGAAGGGTAGACAGAAACTCAGCACCACTGTTGAAACTTCTTGTGTGTCTTGAATTATTTCAAAGTAAAATAACTTTTTTTGTTTAATAAGGAAAAAGCCATGCTGGACGGATAACACACTTGGTTCAAGTGTCATTCATTCAGCTATGCCAAGGTTGCAGGTTGGATCCCAGGTCAGGGCACACACAAGAAATCAACCAATGAATGCATAAATAAGTGAAACAACAAATTGATGTTTCTCTCTCTCTCTCTCTCAAAATCAATAAATTTTTAAAAAGGAGAAAGCCCAAACTAAAACAAAAGTAGTTTAACTTGGATGGATTCCAGGTGAAAGGCTCTAGAAAGGCAGGAACTTAGTCTACTTTATTTGCCACTTAGAACTATACCTGGCTGACTCAGTTCTACAATTAGCCATAGGCTCCACCACTTGCTAGCTGTGGGGCTTTGGGAAAGCCACACTCTCTCTGTGACTCAGTTTCTTCATCAGTAGAATGGAAATAATAATGGTTGCTACATCATAAGACTCAGGTTGAGATTAAAGAGTGAATAATATCAAGTGCTTTGAGTACTTGATAGGAGGAGGAGGAGTTCCGCAAAGGGATATATACATTCTACCCTACAAATATATAATATATACAAGCAGTCACGTGACGGACTTTATGTCTGGTCAAGATGGTTAACAATATCCCTCAGAAAAGGTACAGCAGCCAGTGCATAAATGATATAAGCTAATTGCTTATATAGTAATTCTTCACTATACCTGTACTTTCCTTCTGGTTTTTTCCCCCTTTTCAACGTATCTCATGTCCCGAAGCTTTGAAATGCACAGAACATCGACTGTCAATGCTTTGCTTTGACACAATTTTCTTTAAAATTAAAGGGGGGCATACACTATGAAAACTTGCATTATTTTCCTTTGATTCATATTTGGTTTGACCCTATTAAAACCCTCTTTGTATTTCCATCATTTCACATAGACACATTTGATTATAATGCCCATGCATCTTTTTCCCTTATGGAGCTGTGAACCTGAGGTCAGGAACCTGCATGCATTCATTTATTCAACATTATAGTAACTGAGGACCTACCATGTTCCAGGCACTGTTCCACATACTGAGGATACGGCCATGTTCAGACACATGCCCTGTTCCCATTGGCAGTTCCAACTCTGTATGGAATTCTTTGTATTTCCAGCTCTTAGCATCATGCCTGGCCCATGGTAAGTGGTCAGATATTTCATGGATGGGTGGGTGGAGTAGTAAAATGAATATTTCTGTTGTCGGCTACACTATTTTTTAAACAAAATGGACCAAACCCTGGTGTGATATTGGCTGTTCTAAGCTTCCTGAGAACGAGAAACATCCTGACTATTGCAAATGAGCTGTTTGTCTCCTCCTCCTACCCCATAAGATTTTCTGTTTAGCATTCTGCTGTGTATGAAGCAGGTGAACGAACAAGACAACTCCAGCACCAGGTGAACAAATCAAGACAACACCAACCCAGAAGAGCCACTAAACTCTTTAGAAATCTTTCATCTTTTTCCACAGGAAGATATTAATTACAAACAATTCCTGTGTTGAGAAGTAGAAAAAGATTGGCCAGAAAATAGCTGTTATGATCCTCTCTACAATTCTAAGTTTCAGTTGTTTCCATTTGAATTTTGTATTACTTTAATGTTTGGTCCAGAGCCAAGTCCGGCGAAAGGATCTAAAGTTGCAAAGAGGTGGGGATGGCGGTGCCACTTCCTCTGGGGAGCAGGGCGAGGGGCTGGTTCTCTTTGCAGACTGTACTAGGATGCCCCTCACAAGGCTATTACTAACATTTTAAGGCTGGTCCATGTAACTCTTATCTTGGTTCACGTTCATTGGATGCCATAGAAATATTCTAAAAATTATTATTTCAAATTCAACAATATTTACACATGGTGCAACACTTAAAAGGCTCCTAAGAATAAATCATAAAAACGTATTCTTCTCCTCCTCTTCCTGCCTCTTGGCCACCCTCTTTCTCTCCGTAGAAGTATCCATTGGTGTCTTCCATATATCCCATATACTTAATGAGTATCTGTGTTTTGGAAATAACAAGACTCCAGCATCCGAATGTGTTTCACATATGCAGCAACTTTGAAGTCGAATAGACTATATGTAAAAAACATTTTTTAGATTTCTAATTCTAATAATTGGTGCCCAAATGATTCATTTTGTTTTCTACTTACGCTCAAGAAAAGAGGCAAGAGATATCTTGGAATTCTGAAGGTGCACTGGCGGGAACTGAGGCAACAGGCTTTTCCATGAACCGGCAGATATGGTCTGACCTCCCACCTAGAAACTACGGGCTCTCTAGATCAGTGGTCCCCAACCTTTTTTGGGGCCACGGACCGGTTTAATGTCAGAAAATATTTTCACGGACCGGCCTTTAGGGTGGAACGAATAAATGTATCACGTGACCAAGACAAGCATCAAGAGTGAGTCTTAAGATGGATGTAACAGGGGGAATCTGGTCATTTTTTAAAAATAAAACATCGTTCAGACTTAAATATAAATGAAACGGAAATAATGTAAGTTATTTATTCTTTCTCTGCGGACCGGTACCAAATGGCCCACAGACTGGTACCAGTCCGCGGCCCGGGGGTTGGGGACCACTGCCCTAGATGACACCCAAGTTTCCCTCCAAAGGTAAGGACCTCAATTCTTCTAAGCAAGAGATCACATTTTCTTTTCTCAAGTCAAAGCTCAAGATAGGTACCTGGTGCATCTACAGGACTGTACAACGAGACGGATGCTCCCACCTCCCAGGCGCTACACACTGTGAGATTTTTTGATATAGTCAGTGCAGTTTTATGACTCATTACATTACTTCATTTCTTTGAAAACTGAGAAAATGTCAATCAACTATATGTAGAAATATAAATCAGAATAACATCACTTCTCAAATGTCGATTAATCACACCTTAATAACATCGCTTCCCAAATGTTCTTGACTAATCATACCTTAGACATTATGCTCAAAACCACGAATTGATTAGTTGCAGATTTTATCAATGCAGTTTAGTTTTAAGATGTTGCCGCATCCATGCTTGGTAGTGTATCAACTCTTAACAGATTCATAAGCTTTTACAGTAGGGTTGTGGGTCCTAAAGGAAGTCTGCAGAGTTGAGAGGAACTGACTATTAGAAATTCAAAATGGCCGATTTCAAGGTTAACTCCCTGGGGGAATTATCCATCAGATCTGGGGTATGTCTTGAGAAGCACTCTCTTCACAAGTTCTGAAATAAGTGGTTCTCCAACTGACTCCACGTGGACATCTCCTGGGGAGCTTTAAAAAAAATGCAGCTTCCTGGTCTCCTCCTCTGAGATTTTGATGTAATTGTCCTAGGGCAGGGGTTCCCAAACTACAGCCCGTGGGCCTCATGAGGCCCCGAGGCCATTTATCCAGCCCCCCCCCCCCCACCGCACTACCAGAATGGGCACCTCTTTCACTGGTAGTCAGTGAGAGGAGCATAATTCTCATTGAAATACTGGTCAGTTTGTTGATTTAAATTTACTTGTTCTTTATTTTAAATATTGTATTTGTTCTCGTTTTATTTCTTTACTTTAAAATAAGATATGTGCAGTGTGCATAGGGATTTGTTTATAATTTTTTTTTTATAATCCGGCCTTCCAACGGTCTGAGGGACAGTGAACTGGCCCCCTGTGTAAAAAGTTTGGGGACCCCTGTCCTAGGGTATGGCCTTAGCATTGGATTCCTAAAGCTCCTGTTCATTCTAATGTGCAGTCAGGACTGAGAACTCCTGCTGTAGATTTTGACCCGGATTAACAGACTGGAAATCTCTTCGGATCGTCAGACATTGTTTACTTCTCTCAGGTGGAACTGGTGTCATCTCCAGTATTAGCGTTACTCTTTGAGTGAAAACAGGCATAATCTCAGGCTGCTGCTCAATGTGATCTGGGGACCAGCAACCTCCAACGTCACTCAGGTACCCAGTCCAACAACTGAAACAGAATTTGCATTTTAACAAGCTCTCGGGTGTCCTGTTTGCTCATTTAGAGCACAGCAAAGGGGCCTGACATTGTGCATTTCTAACAAGCTCCCAGGTGTGGTGGTGGTTCTACAGGTCCTGGGGCCCCCAATGGCAAAAATCTAAAGCACCTTTTCTCAAAGGGTGGTCCAACGAAGGTTTCCAGAAAAAGTAGGGGGAGGTCATTCTGGACTTGACCACAGATCCTCCTGAATCAAAACCTATATATGGTGCCAGGCGGGTACTTGAAATATTGGGGGGATCACTTTGTGAATGATTGTCTAACCATCATGCTGTGCACCTAAAACTAAAAATACTATTGAATGTCAACCGTAATTGAAAAATAAAACTTAAAATGAATAAATAAAAGTCTGTGGAACAGTGTGGAGAAATCTCTCTGGGACTCCACCTTCACATCAGACTACTCATTCCGGGGTGATTCTTGTTGACAGGAAAAATGGAGAAACATTGAAGCACTTCCAACTCTTCCCCAGTGTAGGAGTCATTCTCTCCTTTGAAAAGCAGCCCAATCTAATTGTTTAAAAGCTCCTCTGTATTTAACCCCAAACAGCCTGGATGAAACAGTATTACTCTCTTAAAAAACAAACAAACATCTGACTTGCACAAGTAACATTCTCCTGAGGACCTGGAGGGGGCCGGGTTAATTGTGCGCCCATGTCTGTTTTTTTGCAATGTTTCTACGAAGTTGAACTTGCAATTTCCGGTAGGTGATGGAAAAACAGAAGGGACCAAGAAGTCCGGTGACCTGGTGAAGTCGCATGTGGCCTCCAGCAGTGCACAGCACAGACGGGATTTCAAATCTCGGCAGCTCCAGGATTGAGTGGCAGATAATGTGATAGAAACAAAAGAATGTTCTGGGGGGAAAAAATCAGTATTTTCAGGATAGACCTGAATGTTATTTTTTTAAAGTAGATAATAAATTACTTCCTTGTTGTGAAAAAGAAACCCAAAAAACAAACAAACAAACAAAAAACCCCAGGGTCTTCCTTCGCCCTGAACTTGCCTGTATGGTCTCCATCATCAGGCCGACATTCCCCAGCAGCTGCTCCTGATTCCGTGTCTTGCTCTTCTGCTTACCCCAACCCCCACTCACCCCCCATGTGGGAAACCTTCCAGTTCAGCACAGCCCTCAAATCAGGCAGCCCAAACCAGAGAAAACCTCCAAAGTGAGCCACATAGTATATAAATGAGACTATGATCAACTTGGATCAGAACAGTATACATTTTAATCATGCAATAGGAGGTTGCATTTTTTTGTTTCATTTTTAGAAAAGCTCTATCGCATGTTAATTTAATATTAAGCTTCTGTTTAACCCCAGCTCCTATGCCCCCTTCCCCTGGGTCTCCAGGGCAGATACCTCCTATACTTCTACAATTGTGTCCTGAAACAAAGTATAGGCCTTTAGTTATAACCTCAATCAACTTAATCAAGTAATCTTTGCACACTGTTTCGGCCAGATGGAGCACTGGTTACAGGTTCTGAACACAGTAAGTGGTTCTGGATTCAGATTCAAGTCTGGCTTTCGATACCCTGCTGTAGGGCCATTCGTAAGCAAGTTCCCTAGCTTTTATAAGCCTACTTTTCATACTGTATAGGTACAATAATTGTACCTAGCATAGGATAGTTATTAGGATCAAATAAGATATTGTGAAACGTACTTTGTAAGGTATTACACTGGGTAAATGGTTAAGAGTATCTCCAAGCTTTGAATAATTTACACTTGAGAACTGTAACGTTTTTGCATCCATTCATTATGTGCTCCACCACCACAATAAGTAAGTGGCAGTCCTGAAATCTTCTGAAATACACAACCTGTTTCCTCCACCACCATCTATGACCCACTAGTACTTTGCTTTTTTGGGGTGTAAAGAAATTCCTGTCTTCTGACCATAAAAGAGGGGAAACTTCTCCTGAGAACCAGTTAGACCAATAGCAGGATGGCTCCCTTGAAGCCACCCACGTGGAAGTGGATGGGATCAAAAAACCCCGTAATGTCCCTGACGTGGGTTCAAAGTGTTCACACAGGGTATCCACAAAAAAGAACTGAAAATTGCTGAGGTTCTGGTCATTGCAATTCTGCTGAGCCAGGGTTTCCAAGCTAAGCTATGTGATGAAATATAAAATATGATAAATATAATGTAATAGAGTATAATGTAATATATTGTGCCATTACTGCCCTACCGCCAAGAAAGAAGTTACTCGGGACAATGAGGTTTCGTACAGAACCCTATGAACCTGTGTAGAGCCCGACTCCCCGTGAGCGATAAATTTCCTTGATGGAAATGAGGAAGACGAACATAATCCAAGTCCTTACCATTTGCACTTCTCCACTCCCAAATCCTCATTTCTAAAAATAGGAACAATCTCAAAAACAGCAGCCTCGGGTTTATTGCAAAAGACTAGGAAATACTTGGGCTTTAGTGCTTTTCTGTGAATCTAGTAATGGCTGAGGTTTTGAGAATATCCATATTTTCCAAGCGATTGAATCAAAACGTTGTAACTTGAGGGCATGTACAAGGCAAGGATTAAATACACTCGAACTACTCAAGTAACAAACACCTAATATTTATTAATAAATTAGTACACTTGAAAGGCATTTTTCCAATCTCAATCCCTCGCCACTATCCACAAACCCCGCCCACACAAAGGGAGTCCACACCACCTTTGCATATTAGAATCTGGCAACTGAGCATTAGAGAGTATGTTTATCAAGGGGAGCATAGTTGCAAATATATCAGACAAGAGCTCTTACAGCTGCAGCCATTTTTAATTGAAGAGACTGAATGATGTAGGATACCCACCAAGACCCAGGCCTGGAGGGCAGACTGAACCTATCAAGTATGTGTGGATAAAAAACAAGACATCTGTAAAGCAAAGCTGGGCAAATTCCCTATGGAAAAGGTGCCACTGGCACTCAGTTGTGACTTTCCAAAGTGCAGCAAAATTATGTTCCAGAACAGCTCAACCCCTAAAAGTTGAAGTTCAAGTTCTTTGGTGGCCCAGTTGTCAAGCCACTTAAATAGCGAGTTCTGGTGGTGGCTTGAGGATTTCATGTCTCCAACCCAGGGCATATTAGTGTAAGAGGAGCACAAGGAATCAAGCGTTCTAGACGGTGTCCAGGTGAAAACCATACAATCAGCAACAGTGTGGTCAAGTTTCAGCCATGAATACGAACGGCACAACAAGGCATATTAAAAAAATAACGCAAAGTCTAATCGAATTACAGTAACTCAGTGGGGTCTTACATTTTTCTCCTTATCTTTTAAGAAAATTCATAAATGAGGAAAAATAATAAAAAAAAAACAGTAAGAATGAAACAAGAACGTGAGGATGTGGAGTCGCGAAGACTGCTTACAGAACTCACAAGATGCTGTTACACTTTAAAAGAAAAGGCTCACCATCCAGTGCGCGGGAGTCGTCACACTGCATTTGTGGTGTGTTAAGTGAATCTAAAGTGCACAGAACAACTTGGAAAATACATAAGAAGCCAAAACGGAGAAAATACAGAACCTAAAAAAACTTTAGTGGTGGGTATTTTTGCAAGTTACATCTTGAAAAGAATTATAAACTAACTTCCCCAGAAGGGTTAAAAAAGAAAGAAAGAACTCAAAACACTGGCCATATACTGTTAAACACACACACACACACACACACACACACACACATACACACACACTCACCCCAAAAAACAAAATAGAAAAACAAGAACAAACCACCCTGCCACTAAAAATGAGCAATTTCCAGAGTGCAGTATCCCTTGTGTTCTACAATAGGTCGGGAAGATGGCTATAAACAGAGTCCAGGAGGGTCTGGCTGGCTTCCTGGCTCTTGACTCCAATAATCTCAAATAGCCGGTCCAGCTTGTCCTCGGCCTGAGGAATCTCTTCAATCACCCGCAGCTCCTCAGGATTCAGAATGTGGAGCATGTCATCAAAAATAGGCTGCAAGTCACAGGGGTCCAGGCGTACCTGCCGCAACACCGTGTCCTTCTTTTCTGCACAGAAAGGAGAGAAAAGGGAAGGGGACAGCTGTAAAGCGACTGTCAGAGGGGTGGGGGCTCGGAGGACAGCTAAGAGTGACAGCTACTCTCTCCGGAGGTCAGCCCCGCCCCACCACCCCAAGGTGAGTGAGTGAACCTCTGTTACATTTTAAACAACAAAGGAGTTTTTACTTGCACTGCAGGTAAGATAACAAGACAAGATTTGCCTAAAACAGATCGGACAATGATCTGCTTGAATGGGTTGTCATGTGCCTGTCTTTTAATATGACGTCTGCCTAACCCTGAATGACTTCTTCTAAGTTCCTCTAAAACTCAGAAGGAGAATGCTGTGATAGCTTTACAAAAAAAACACATCTCCTTCGGAAAACTTCATTAGTTCCTCCCCAAAGTAGTTCATTTACAAAACAAAAATCTCAGCTCATCCTTCTCCCCTCAAAAAATTCTAAGTCAATGTCATCTGGTTATATGACTTTCAAATTATGTTGCAATATTTTTAGACTGAACTGCTAAAAAGAAGCAAAAGGACATAAATAATGCTTCTTGGGTCACACTTTACAATGGGGTCAGGAGCTATAATTTTTATTACTAAAATATAGCTTCTTCATTAAACTATAACTGGAATTAAACAAAACTAGGAAATTTCTCCAAAAATCTGGTGCCCTGGCTGTTGATGAGAACATCGTCCCAAAATGCAGAGACTGATTCCCAGTCAGGGCACATACAGAACAGATTCCTGTTTCTCTTTCTCCCTCCTTCCCCTCCTCTCTCTAAAATCAGTGAAATAAAAACATCACCTGGCCTGTGGTGGCACAGTGGAGAAAGCTTCGACCTGGAATGCTGAGGCAGCTAGTTTGAAACCCTGGGCTTGGCCCTGGCCGGTTGGCTCAGCGGTAGAGCGTCGGCCTGGCGTGCGGGGGACCCGGGTTCGATTCCCGACCAAGGCACATAGGAGAAGCGCCCATCTGCTTCTCCATTCCCCCCCCCCCTTCCTTCCTCTCTGTCTCTCTCTTCCCCTCCCACAGCCAAGGCTCCATTGGAGCAAAGATGGCCCGGGCGCTAGAGTGGCTCTGGTCACGGCAGAGCGACGCCCCGGAGGGGCAGAGCATCGCCCCTGGTGGGCGTGCTGGGTGGATCCTGGTCGGGCGCATGCGGGAATCTGTCTGACTGTCTCTCCCCGTTCCAGCTTCAGAAAAATACAAAAAAAAAAAAAAAAAAAAAAAGAAACGCTGGGCTTGCCCGGTCAAGGCACGTATGATAAGCAACCAATGAACTACCAAAGTGAAGCAACTATGAGTTGATACTTCTCTCCCTCCCCTCCTCTCTCTATAAAATAAAAAAATAAAATCTTTTTTTTTTTTAAATCTGTCATTAATATAGTGTGCATGTTAATTCTCTAACCCTGCTATTATAAACCACAAGTAGCAAATTATATATTTACCAAAGCACCAATCCACAATTTTTAGAACATTGTCATGGACAACCAAGCTTAAGAGCGAATTTTATTTCGAGTCACTAAAAGCTATCCTTCAGATACTTAACATAGGTTAATACCTATGGATTACCAGGATTCTGCAAGCTTGGTAAATAATTTTCAACACACCTGCCAGACTACACTTATCAGAGCCTTTCTCTCGGGACAGTCTTGTTGTGTAGGATAGGTCTTCCAGGACAGGTCATTCGAATGGCTCCCCTACCACTGGACTGTGCGAGTGTGCGGGAGGACTCCTGACCCTGCTGGAGAAGGCGCAGAGGGGGTCCCTACCTTTGGTAATAAAGGAGCCCGTCCGGCTCAGCGCGGAGGAGCCGCTGGATGTGGAGTCGCAGCGAAGAAGCGGCTCGGACTCGTCCACGAAGAAGCCCTTGCTCTTCTCCAGAGGGGAGGGCTCCACGGTCAGGAGAGCGGAATTCTCAAGTTTGGTGTTGGGGCTGGGGATGGGGCTGGGGCTCAGGGGGCTGGGGCTCATCGGGAGAGCCAATTTGTCGGTCTCCAGCTGCGGGAGGAACACACAGGATTTTTAAAATTATGTACTTAAAAACTATACAGAAAAAAATAAAATTCAAACCCTTTCCATTTAATATTTTATAGGTGAATTCTCCCATTCTGATAGTCTTTTTTTTACTTATATGATTGTTAGATACACAGACACACAAACACACCACACATAACACTCCTGAGCCCTTGAAAAATAGACGTCAAGGATGTGTATGAGCATTAGAAGTCAGGAAGCATGCGCGTCGAGCTGTCACCTCACGGGCGTGGAACTGGACAGGGAATGAGGAGGAAGGGCTCCAACTTAAAGTATAATTTTTCAGAGTTGGGAAAAGGTCTTAGGTAATGACCAGTCTAGTCTTCTTTGCTATGGGTTGAATTCTGTCGTCGTTCCCCCCCCCCCCCAAATTCATATATTGAAGTCATAACTTCCCATACCTCAGAATATGACTGTATTCAGAGGTAATGCCTTTAAAGGGGTAATTAGGTACAAAGAATACACGTCACGGTCACAAAGTAAAGACCATGTGAAGACACAGGGAGAAGATGGCCATCTTCCTCAAGTCTAAAAGGGAGCCGCAGAAGACACTCACCCTGGTGACACCTTTATCCCAAACACCTAGCATCCACAACCATGGAAAAATAAGTTTCTGTTGTTAAAGCTTTCCAATCTACGGTACTTTATTACAGAAGCCCCAGCAAACTGATATGCCCTCTCAGCACATGTAAGGAAACCACGGCCTGGAGAAATGGCTTTCTTCATTAAGGGCTCCCAACCAGTAAGTAGCAAAACTCAAGACTAGACCCTAGCTTTCCTGATTCCCATTTTAAACTATCTCAGGAACGGAACAAAAGTATTTGAAGGAATGAGAACAGAAGCGTGAGCATGAAGCTTGCATTCTGTAGTGGGCACCAGAGAGAAAGTAACAAAAATCAAACAAACACGGCAGTTTCAGATGGAGATAGTGAGCTCTACTCTGGCTGGTGCTCGGAGAATGGATTTTAGGGAGACAAGAATCAAAGTTGGTGCCTGACCAGGTGGTGGCGCAGTGGATAGAGCGTCGGACTGGGATGCGGAGGACCCGTTTGAAAGCCCGAGGTCGCCAGCTTGAGTGTGAATGGGGTCACTGGCTTAAGTGTGGAGGGGGTCACTGGTTTGAGCTCAAAGGTTACTGGCTTGAGCAAGGGGTCACTCACTCTGCTATAGCCCCCCCCCCCAAGGCACATAAGAGAAAGCAATCAATGAACTAAGGTGCTGCAATGAAAAATTGATGCTTCTCATCTCTCTCCCTTCCTGTCTGTCTGTCCTTATCTGTCCCTCTCTATGACTCTCTGTCACTGTCAAAAAAAAAAAAAAAAAAAAAACCAACAAAGTTGGGAGAGAGTTAGCCTGCCTCTACTTGAGTCGGGTGAAGTATGATCATGGCTGTCCCAGGTGTATAGTGGAGGTGGAGGAAGTGATAGGTGTCATCATACCATTTTACAGGTGACGTGACGAAGGCCCAGAGGGCACACGGCGCCTGGGAGAAAGCCCGTGTTCCCTCAGGGCCGCCCGACACCTCTGCTTGGCCCTGCCACGCCACACTCTCCTTTCAAACACTGGCAGGTACCTGTGGCTTTTTCTAGTCCATTGACTTTATCTATTTATTGGCTCTCCTGGCATGGATGAAAATCCGGGAGCCAGTTCTCGCCAGGCAGGAAGGGCAGGGTTCAGGGAGTGATGTGCCCTCTTCCCAGAGCTGTTAATCACTGCTCATTAGAACCCTCACAACTCGACTCACACAAGTCAAGCAAAACTTCAAGTTCCTCAATCAAGAGACATTGACCCTCGTTTCAAAGCATTACGCTGAACCGTTGTAAAATGCTCAAAGCAAAGACAACGGCCTTTTTTTTACAATCATTAAGGCCTATGAAATTCTTGCAACTGACTGCAGATTCTGAAGATCGCAGATTACTGCATGTCTAATGTTCCAATAGCATTTTTTCTCTGCACAAGCACACCCTGCTTCTAATTCCAGTGTAAGTTTAAGTCTTGGCTAACATGCATTGCCAGCGGCCCCCTTGTAATCTACAAACAACTTTTACATATACGCTTTTAAAATTTTAATCCAATAGGCCCTGGCATGTGCCTCTCCTCCCTGAAAATGCACATGGCCATTCATGCCAATACACGTTTTTATTCACTCAGACAAAGAGCACTTGTCCACACTCTGGTTTCTCGGGGACATGACATTGGATGATACGGTCAGTCAATATATTGTACTGTTCTTGCTTAAAAAAGAAATTCCCGCCCACAAATCACATGCCAACAGGCTAAGAAGTCCACCCACCTATTTCCTGAACTCAGTTCAAAACTTTAAATATTTAATTTCACACACACACACCCCCAACTTTTGTCAAAGGATCCTATCGAGGGAAATTAAGCACATGATTTCCAACAGAACCTGGGAAGATAGAGTGCTGAAGTGAGGCTCCCTATAATTAAGAATGAGCTGAAGTGAATCAGAAAATGCCCCCCCTAGGAATCGTTTTAGCATCACCACCTTGGCACTAACAATTACCACTACAGCCAGAGACCGTGTCAATCACCTTTCCAGAAAATCTATTTGGCTCCTAAGGATATACAGTGGCTGAGTGACATCCTGAATTATCTAAAGTTATTTGCATTATTTCCCTGTGAGAAAAAAAATTGCTCCTAGAAGCTGACTTCCTACCTCCCTCTCCCTTAATATTAACAATAGCCACCAAAATTGGTTTGCAACACGGCGTGCCACTCAAGCATGGTGAGGTCCGGGGTATCTCTAATCAGAAATTGAGTGAGTCATCTGGATATTTGAGTTTATAGCAAATGAAGAACATTTATAATAACATTTAGATACGAAAAAGAGACGACAGATCATCTAAACAAGAGAGCCAGACTTTCTCAGAAGAGGGTCTCATCTCCTTACAAAAGCTTTGAGCATCAACTTTTCAAAACATGCTGAAAATGAGTAACTTAATTTATTCCTTATGCTTCTTTGAGCTTTCCAGATTCTCTGCAGGGACACATTAACTTTATAATTAGAAAAACAATAAATGTTATTTTTGAAAGCAGTCACCACTGATAAGTCTATTTTCCTTCTGCTAACTTGAAAATGTTGTGGCTGCAGCCTCTTTTATTTGTGTCGGTAGCCAAGAAACAGGACAGTTGGAAGACCAGCTACTTGGCCGAGCTCCTCTCTATACTTTTGTTAATGTTCATGGGCACAAAAGATCAACACTCCCAACTTATTGCAGTGAGGCAGATATTAAGACGTAACAGAATGGCCTCTGGGAAAACTTGGCCAATGAAGGAAATGTATCCACCAGACATTTGAAGCCCCTTTGGAGAAACTTGAAAAGTACGGTTCTTTTTTACTTTATAGCTATGAGGTAATCCTGGTAACTTGGAAGACTCCACTGAGAAATGAGATAGAGACAGTAAGACAGACCAAAAGGGATAATAAAGAACTAGCCAGAAACAGATGGTTCTATTGCGGAATCGTCAAGAGCATGTAATATACTTTGACCAAATGAGCCCCAAACGTCTTCGTGATTTGTTTCCATGCAAGTACACTCAGTCCTTCCAGATATTGTAGTTATTAGTCCAAACTGATATGGGAAGAGATAAATGGTTCACCTGACTCAACAGTGAGTCACACCTAGAGGAGATCCGTTGCTGACCTATTTTCCTTTCTGATTTCTACAATAGAACCACTGAGTAGGAACAACCATCCAGATTAGAAATAAGGGGTTGATCAAAATGTGTGAGCTTGACCATCTCTAGGCAATGGAGGTTTGTAGCTATGCTAATGAGAACAATGATTTAACTTGTATCCAGGCTATTGGGCAGATAAAATATATTATGCTCACTTTGTTAAAGATGGCGCTGCCCACGTGGAAGCCCGTTGCCCAGGTGATGGTATTGGTTGCCCTTCTTGCTTGGGATGGGCGTGATTATATTAATGTGTGTTGGGGGCGGGCTGTGGGCAGGCAGGATCCTTGTAGCCTGGGGCTTGGTTTTGGGACTAAGCCTTTCCCACCCTATTTGATGTGGAGTGGTGCACTCTCATGAGGAATCCCATTACGCCTCAGATAAGCAACTTTGTATCAGAGACTTCCTTATTTGTATATTGGATTAAAGATTTTGGTTTCTACACTATAAAGTGGGACAGACCGGGAGTTTGCACTCTCGGTTCCTGAGATTAGCATTAGAGAGGAGAGCAGAGAAAGGCCATGTGGAGAAGGCCAGGAGAAGCAGCCAAGATGGAGGAGTGCTGAGTGAGTAGCCAGTTTGTGCAGAGAGAAGGCGATGGGGAACAGAAGTGAATGAGACTAGTGAGGTAGAAACCTTTGATTCTAGGAAACTTGGATAAGTCAGTAGCTTTGTGAGCACTGAATGAGTGGGTGTTAAAGCCAGAAGCCATGGCCAGGGCCACCATCACAGCCGCCTGGCCCATGCAGGTTCGCATTGGATTCGGACAGTCGGTAAAGAAACAATGGAGCCAAGAACTGATGGGCCATAGTCTTTAATCCTAGCTTGCACCCGGCGGGCAAGTAAAAACATACACTGGGCTCCAAAACCCAATCACATTCAGTGCTCACAAAGCTACTGATTTATCCGAGTTTCCTAGAATCAAAGGTTTCTAGCTCACCAGACTTATTCTCCTCAGTTCCCCATCTCCTTCTTTCTCCAGCGTCAAACTGCACAAACTGGCATCTCACTCAGCACTCCGCCATCTTGGCTGCTTCTCCTGGCCACATGGCCTCTTTCTGCTCTCTGCTCTGCTCCCTCTGCTCTCTCATGCTAATCATCCCAGAAACCAAGAGCGCAAGCTCCCGCTCCGTCCCCATTTTATAGTGTAGAAATCCAAACTCTTAATCCAATATACAAAATAGGGAAGTCTCTAATACAAAGTCACTTTCTGAGGCATGATAGGATTGTACCGCCCTACATCAAAAATGGGTGGGAAAAGCTTAATCCCAAAACCAAACCCCACACATTAATATCACCTGGGCAACGGCCTCTTTAACAAAGTGAGCATAATACATTTTATCTGCCCAACAGTGGGTTTTGGAGCCCAGAGTGTATTTTACTTGCCCACCGGGTGCAAGCTAGAATGAAAGCTAATGACCCACCAGTTTTTGGCTCCGTTGTTTCATTACTGTCTGTCCGAATCTAATGCAAACCTGCATGGGCCAGGCGGCTGTGATGGTGGCCCTGGCAACTGTCTTCACATAGGCTGTACTGGAAGGAGCTATTTCCAGCTGTGTCCTTGTAACCCTCACTCCTACCTCAGAGCCCCCAAACTGAGGGTTCCCTCTGGGTGCTCCACCAATCACACAACCAGAAACCGAAGCTCAAAAATAATTCTCCTTTCAAATCTTCCCAGTTTATCCAAGGCAGGGTGATGCATCCTCAGAACAAGACTCTGAGACCACTGCTCTTCTCCCCTCTCATCCAGCAGCATCCCGAGTGTTCTCTGCACACGGAATACACGAAAACACTGGCCCCAGAAGCACCTTTTCAACCTGCATTTTCACATTCCCCACATCCCCACAATCAACTCCTCAAAACCTAGGTAATGAGAATCCTGGCATGTCACTGCAAGGGAAGAAAGGATTTATACCATGGGCTAGCTGTGTGGTCTTAGGAAAACCACTTCCCTCCTCAAACCTGTTTCCTCATTCTAAAAGGAAAAAGGTTAGACTAGGTCATCTCTCTTCAAATCATGTCTTATTTATAGTTTGTCTTCTGATTGCCATTTCATTCTCTACCTTGTAGATGAGAAGGGGGCCACATGCTGAACCTGACAAGCTCAGGGGAAGCCTGCATGGTGGCCTTGCAGACACAGGATGGTCTGAAATAAAACTTTCTAACTGAAAGCAGTTCATGGCAGGCAGTCCTGTCCTAGGGCGGTATTTTCTCTAACAAAGGTCATTGCTTATCTCAGTTGATCCTGTCTGTTGTCCCTTTGCATCTACAGTAACACACCTGATAACATACCTTTAAAATGTAACATGCATCTTAAAGTCATCTTCTTTTCCAGACCCTCAGGGCACTGGAGCAGAGACCACAAATCCCCTCATTGTTATTATTGTGTTAATTGTTAACTGCTAACTATCCTATACCTGCTGGTGTAAAACTGTGTGTCTGTTCATTTTACTTTTCATCCAATCTCAGAGATACTCCACCCCTGCTTTGCTTTCTCCCAGCTCCCTAATCCATCCCCCATCAATTTCATGTAACCCCCCTTCCGTCTTCCCTTTGCTTTGGAATAAAGTGAGTGGTGAAACTACCACTTTCCAGAGAACACTTTCTCAATCCATTGAGATTTTTCTCCCGGTAACGGCTGATAGTTTGGCTCAAATCAACTCATAGAATTTTTATGTTGACAACCACCCACCCTGGCCCTCCACCCCAAGCCCCTTTCTCCTTCCCTGTTACCCCCGACTGGTTCACTCAACTAAGGTTTCCTCCCAACTTATTTTCAATTACTACCCAATTACAATCCCCCCGTGGTTGCACAATCTGCTGTCTATAGAAAACTAATTAACAACTTGGATGCCTCGGCGAGCCCCTGAAATGAAGCATTACTTACGAGGCCTGGATGCTCTTTACCAATCTGCTAAAATGGTTCGACTCAACCCCCCGGCTCCTGGCTCTACCCTGCTGGATTCCAAGAGGCCCCTTCCTCCCTCCGCAGCCAGATGTGCCTGACTGACTCAAGAAGGCTTCTTACACTCAGGTCACCCTTTCATAGCAACTTTTCCTCCAGACCTTACCTAACACCTAGAGAAAAGGAAGAGTTCTATGTTACACTTGTGAACAATTCCATCATCACTTTATTGTACTTATTTATTTTGTATTCAGTGAGAGGAGAGGAGGCAGACAGACTCTCACATCTGCCCCCCTCCCCACAAGCCCCCTAAGGGCAATGCTCTGCCCATCTGGGGCATTGCTCATTGCTTGGCGACAGAGCCTTTTTTTTTTTTCTTTTTAAGATTTTAATTTTTGACTTTTAGTGAGAGAGGAAAGGAGGAGAGAGAGGGCAAGAAGCATCAACTTGTAGCTCCTTCACTTTAATTGTTCGTTGATTGCTTCTCACATGTGTCTTGACTGGTGTAAAGCCAGTATCCATGGCCAGGGCTACTATCACAGCAGCCGCCTGGCCCATGCAGGTTCGCATTGGATTCGGACAGTCGGTAAAGAAACAATGGAGCCAAAAGCTGATGGGCCATAGTCTTTAATTCTAGCTTGCACTCGGCGGGCAAGCAAAAACACACAGTGGGCTCCAAAACCCACTCACATTCAGTGCTCACAAAGCTACTGACTTATCCGAGTTTCCTAGAATCAAAGGTTTCAAGCTCACCAGACTTATTCACCTCTGTTCCCCATCTCCTTCCTTCTCCAGCGTCAAACTGCACAAACTGGCCTCTCACTCAATACTCCGCCATCTTGGCTGCTTCTCCTGGCCACATGGCCTCTTTCTGCTCTCTGCTCTGCTCCCTCTGCTCTCTCATGCTAATTATTCCAGAAACCAAGAGAGCAATCTCCCATTCTGCCCCCATTTTATAGTGTAGATTCCAAACCTTTAATCCAATATACAAAATAGGGAAGTCTCTAATACAAAAACACTTCTCTGAGGCATGATTGGATTGTACTGCCCCACATCAAAATGAGTGGGAAAGGCTTAATCCCAAAACCAAGCCCCAGGCTACAAGGATTCCACCTGCCCACAGAGACACACATTAATATCACCTGGGCGATGGCCTCCTCGTGGGCAGCGCCGTCTTTAACAAAGTAAGCATAATACATTTTATCTGCCCAACAACCGGGAAAGCCCAGAGCTTTGAATCTCAGCATTCCAGGTCAAAGTTTTATCCACTGAGCCACCACAGGTCAAGTGAAGCTATTTTTAGCACCTGAGGCCAGGGAGCCATCCTCAGTGCCTGGGGCCAACTCCCTCAAACCATCAAGCCATGGCTGCAGGAGGGTGGTAGAGAAGCAGATGGTGGCTTCTCCTTCCCCTGTGTGCCTGGACCGGGAATCAAACCTGGGACATTCACACTGAGCCTACTGGCCAGGGCTATTTCCATCACTTTAATAATGGTTTTTAAAAGTCTAGCTGCTAAATTCAGTGGTAATTAATTGCTATTCCATCTGAGTTGACCACTTGTTACTCAGATCTAGTAAGAAATATATGTAATCTGCTTGCTGTTAAGGTAGCTATTTATTGGCTCCATTTTACAGATGAGAAAAACTGAGGCTCTAAGAGGTTTACGTAACTTGACCAAGGTCACAAAGCCAGGATTCAAGATCAAGCCTGTCTAGTTTCAAATAATCCTCTTTGCTGAACAGTGTCACTTCCCTGTCTGTGTACCCACTACAGTAGAGAAACTGGCAAGCCCTATAAGCTCAATATAAGCAATCACATGACCGGAAGGAGCTGCCCTGGCTCCTTTAGCCAGAGGCAGGGTCTGCAAAGACCAGTAATTCAACCGCAGAGGCAGAGCTTACACTACCGTAGATGACTAGCCTGAGATAAAGAGGGGAGATTCTGTAAATACCAATCACTTCAACTGTAGCCCTAAACTTTGCTTTCTATTTGAAAATATTACAGATCCCAACGAACCAGGGACTGTCAAAAAACAACAACAGACAATTCCACTTCTACTAAAGTTTTATCTCACAGGAATTAATGCACAAATAAATACATAACTATAACTATTTAAAGATGATGATCTTTCCAGCTTGTTTCCCCTGCTTTTCCAGCTGCTCATGTATTGATAATCAAGACCAAATGAGATTTTGTGGCTTCCCATAGATCCTCTAGGCATGTGCAACGGAGCGCTAATAAAAACCGGCACTAGCCTCCCTTGCCAAATCGGAATCTATGCTGTCCCTGTGTTTACATGTATTCGGATAATAAGAAATGATTTGTTATCCAAATTGATGTGGTTCCAGGATGTCAGATAAAATTCATCTGAATCTACTCAAATCCTAAGTTCAGATACCAACAATGATTTCTACTTTAATAGAGCAGAACAAATACACCACCCTAACTAGGAAAACCCAGGCAGGTTTCTTTAAAATCCGAAATGACAGGAGACAATGACTTAAGATGATTCTTCTGAGGGTGAAGTCTTGTTAAATCCAACACAGAATAGGGATTGGGGCGAGAATAATCCAAATTTACTCAGCAAAATTTTTTGCAAACAAAAAAAAAGTTGATAGGATGGTGCCAATTCAACTTTTAAAAGAAGGGTTATAAGTTATCAGAAATTTGGAAGAAGTCTTGGAAATGAAAATATGGGCTACATATTGTATATACAACTCACATATTTAGAGAAAGCAAAATGACAAAATGCAAATAATGATTGAGTCTAGCTGGTAGGTTTATAGGTGGTTGTTGTACTGTGCTTTCAAATTTGTTTTGTAAGGCTTATATTTAAAACTTGGGAAAATAAATTTAAAAGGTGTGCTACAAACCAAATAATTGCAAAAACTCACCAAACTTTTCCTACTCCTCTTATTGTTTAGTCTATTGTTGTCTTTTCTTCTTTTTCCTCCCGCCCAGCCCAGATCATGGGAAAGGGAACAAGGAGGTGCTTCCACTGCGTAAGACGGGAACAGTGCTAAACTTAAAGCGAAGTCCTCAACGGGCATTGTCAGCCTTACGCTGTCTAGCTCTCTCTGAGGTCACTGGAGGTCACGGAATGGGAGCTGGACAGGAGTAAAAGCCAAGAGGCTCCGCTCAGACCCCCGGAACCCTGCGCCAGACCACAGAGGCTGCAGAGCCCAGTGAACACCATGCACTGCCCAGGTGAGTGGCGAGCCACAGCACAGCCTGGAAAACGAATTCACACACTCTCAGGAGGCTCACAGGATTACCTTGTCCGAAAACTGCCAAAACCACTGGAGAATTATATTTTAAAAAAACACCCTTCACCCACCCCAGATCTGTCCAAGCACGGGTAAATTAAAGGATTTGTTTCAACTGCAACTACATTGAAAACTTCAAACTACATTGAATCTTTAGCCCAGGTTAACTGGTCATAGTATTTTTCTCCCTTATTTACCCCAAGCCCAAATCAAGGTATGTATATTCGTGTGTAAATATGTCATCTGCTAATTCGGATCATTCCTAAGAGTTAATTTCCAAAATGGATCCCAAAAGCTACATAAGCCCACCCACATTTAAGACAAGGTATGGATGGCCCAACCTTGCCCTGCACAAGAAAACTGTTCCTCTTCTGAATGCACAGGGGAAAACCACAGGAAGTCACAACAAGTAGTGCTGCACAAAGCTGCCTAAGCTGGTAAGAACCAGCTGGCTCCGGAGGGAGGAGGGAGGGTGTGCCCTGCCCAGCTGCTGGCGCGTGTATCTGGCAAGCTGTCCTGGCCGCTGACATCAATGTACTGCTGCAGCGCCGAGCTGACTCACTGTGGAGTTTTCTCAACAAAGAAAGTGAGGACAGTCAGTGGGTTCTCTTGGTTCACAGCTGGAGTCCACTCACCTTTAAATATACCGCCTAGCCTTCTAAGAGCTCAGCCCCACGGATATGTGAGGAGATGGTGCTTTTGGACATGTCCACACTTCCCCTACACTTCACTCAGTGAGACATATTATTAGTAAGCCTTTCCATTAAAAAGCCTTTGGACAGTTCTTATAAACATGCCTTAAGACATTGTGGAGGACAGAAAACAAGTTCACAGGAGACTCATGACCTTGACTCGACGTAAGAAGGCTCAAACTCTCTGTGACTCATGTTTTCTGCCAAATTTCATTACATTAGCGTTGTTTAGTAAAAGCATCGCTTCGATTCGTGCCATTAGAATTACCTTGTACGTGGTACGCGATCTCAAAGGTTCAAGAGCTGATACCAAGAAATATATACCTCTCCCTCACTAACCTCAAGAGCTGATACCCAGAAATATATACCTCTCCCTCACTAACCTCTGATTTCAGGTCTCGGCCACTCAGTTCCACTCCACTGTTTCCAAAGCCCTGTGTACTCTCCGAGACGGTCTAGACTCCACCCCACCCCATCCCAGCTCCTCTGTATTATTTTTTACATTCTTTTTGTGTTCAATATGGCGGCACATTTCTATACTTTGCCTTTTTTCCGTTTAAGAACAGTTCTTGGGATTACCACCTAAAGATTGAAGTCACTCTTTTTCACAAGTTCATACCATCCCACTGTACGGATGATCCATGACTTACATAACTAGTTCTCTATTGTAGGGTGTTTGGGCTGTTTCCCCTCTTCTGTCATTACCAATGATGCTACAAGGAATACTTGTACTTGCATCATTCTGCGCATATGTGATGCACATGTGGGAATACGTGCAGGAGGTATTGCTAGGAGTGGAATGTCAGTGGTCAGTTGACAGTTACTTTGGTAGCAAACGCCAGATGGCCTTCCACGGGGACTGGGCTACAGCACACATCCGTTAGCAGCGGATGCTGTTCTTCTGTCCCTGTTACCTCACAATCCAAGAATTTTCAAAGTCATATCTTCCCCTCATTGCAATCTGAGAGGTTAAAAATGTATCTTAGTGTCATTTTCATTTTGAATTTTTCTTATTCGGAATGAGGTTTAAAGTCTGTATGCCTTTAAGAGCCTTCACTGTCTTGTTGAGAATGTTCATACTTTTTTTGGGTGGTTAGTATCTTAATTAATTTGCAAAGGCTCTTCCTTTGTAAGGAAATTAATCCTATGTTGCAAATAACTTTTCCTGGTTATTGTCTTTATATTTGCATGTTTTCCCACTTGTATAGTTATTGTTAAGGAGTTGAATCTTTCTTATATAGTTTCTGTGTTTCATATCATTCTCAGAAGAACCGTACCTACGGTTGCTATTTAAAAAAAAAAGCAAAAAAATTTCCCCCATATTTTTCCTAGTAGTTTTTGGGTGATAAGCCATTCTAATGATTGGTCATTCCAGCTATCCCGTGACTCAGCCCAATTGTGGGAAAATCAAAATTCCATCTGTGACAATTTTTTTTCATGGAAAAATCATTAAGCAACAGCTGAGGAATAAGGAATTTAAATGTTGAAATTAACTGACACGTAGTAAAACCTATTGCTAGCCAAGAAGCAATTCCTCATCAAGAAGTGTGCCCACCATTGGCACTTGTGTTATCACAGATCAACGCAGTCTCACAAACACAGGGTAAAGAAGCTAGGCCCCAACTGGAAACTATTAGGCTTTATCCTGATACATGTATCTGCTTAATATATATATATATTAATATATATATTCATCATCATTAGTAAGTAATAAAAAAAGTAAGCTTCTTTTCATAATATTGATTGTGATTTCCTCTCAAAGCCAGTAAGGCTGTGGATTAACAAGCTAAAAAATGTCATCAACTAATAGACTCGGCCTTTTCTGAATGTTGAGGCATGTGTCTCAAGAGAAAAATAAAAGCTCACCTCACATCCTCTATACAGCAGTTTCACTGCATATACTGTAAAGGTCAGCTCACATACCCACCCTTCCTCTAAAAACGTCAGCATCTGGAGGGATATTCTGTTTTGGGGTGTTTGTGTGTGTGTGTGTGTTTCACTTAGTATCTTCGGTCCCCGGTACCGGGTTTGAAACATAATGGGTGTTCCATTAATGTTTACTAAATAAATTGCTTGTGTTAAACCATCTCATCCTTAAAAAAATAAAATAAAAATAAAAAAGAGCATGTGTTGCAAGTGTGCTGGGAAGAAGAGAAATGAATATCAACAAGACCCTAAGGATCTGTTTCCCAGACTTTTCTTCTTATAACCTGTGCACCTCGAGCTCAAGTACTATAGTTCATTAACTCTGTGATGCCTATTTCTTCACATTTTAACATCTCTAAAATAGAAAGTTCTTTCTTAGTGGTATACATAACAATGGTACATTCTACAGTTGACATGGCATTCAACCAAATACAGAAATGTATTTTAACTCTACTCCCTACCTTGATCTCGCAGGACCATGAGGCAGACTAGATAAGCACAGGGGTAAAGCACTCAGATGGTGTTTGGGACACAATGGATTCTCAGTAACAGCTGCTTCCCTTTCCCCTTAATATGAATTATTGAAAGTACAGCAGTATTATTTGCTCTTGAGTCTAAAAAAAATGTGGAATTCAAATTCCAGCCCTGGCCAGTTGGCTCAGCAGTAGAGTGTCAGCCCGGCATGTGGAAGTCCCAGGTTCGATTCCTGGCCAGGGCACACAGGAGAAGTGCCCATCTGCTTCTCCACCCTTCCCTCCCTCTTTCCTCTCTGTCTCTCTCTTCCCCTCCTGCAGCCAAGGCTCCATTGGAGCAAAGTTGGCCCGGGCACTGAGGAAAGCTCCATGGCCTCCACCTCAGGCGCTAGAGTGGCTCTGACTACAGCGGAGCGATGCCCCAGATGGGCGGAGCATTGCCCCCTGGTGGGCATGCCTGGTGGATTCCGGTTGGGGGCATGCAGGAGTCTGTCTGACTGCCTCTCCCCTTCTAACTTTGAATAAATTAAAAAAAAAAAAATTCTAACAAGATTTTATAAGGCCCCTAGTACATATATGTCAAGTGTAAGACTAGGCATTTATACTCACCGTGTCTAGTACATACACATACTATCTCTGAATAGTTGCTCAGTACCTCTAGCCCTTCCCCAGATACTTACAAGGCAACTATGAAAAAACTGAGGCTTGGAGACATAATGGGACTTACTCAAGGCCACAGAGTGAGTGGCAGAAGCAAGATTCTAACGGAGTCTAGAGAAACAAAACCAAATTGTCAGTGCCTTCTATCAGTTCTTGGAGGTTCAGAGTTCAAGTTCCAGCACTTAACGTGAAGTGACGCCTTAACCCTGCACTTTTAATATTGCAGAAAAGTAAAAGGTTTCTGAAAAGCCTGCTACTGAGAGAAACAAAACAAGATTCTAATTCAATCTGACATTCTTTGCAGAACCAAAGGTTTGAGAAGCCCTTAGTGTGAAAAGCAGGTGGGGCTCCCTAAGCAGAAACCAGATGGGAAAGTCTCAGGAAAGAAAACCAAAAGACAGCCTGTTGTTCTTTTTTTTAAAATGACTTCCAAATCAACAAATAGATAGCTGCTTTTGTTTTCCATGTATATTTTGGTGGGCTGGGTACCCCTGCCTTCTGATACTCTCTCCTGTTTCCCTGTACACACTTCTGTTATAACATCTGCTTACCCCACTGAGTTGTAATTATTTGCAGACACTTTTCCATCTTAGCTCGTGGGCTCTCAAAGGGCACGGGCCACCTTTCTTCATTACATAGAACAGGCACACGGCTAGTGCTCGACAACAGGCTGGTGACTAACTGAATGAAACCTTAAAATATGATCACAACCGTCTCAAACATCATGAAAACTGTAAATGCTTATTCATACACATTGCTTCTTCAGGCACGATGACCACCTTAAACACAAGCATCATCAAGTGTACCTGGGCCTACTGTGTGTCAGCAATCCTTTTATAATGTCTCCTTCTCATCAGCCCAGAAGTTCCCCAGAGCCCACAGGCACACCCCACAAATTAAGTAACCTGACCTTAAATGACCCCATATGCGGTGGCATCACAACAGCGAGGCGGAGGGCTAGACACAGGCAGGTTTAGCCAACATCTTAACACCCGAGGGCAAGAATCCTGATTTTCTAAGAGATGACCAACTGGCAAAGTGAAAAAGAGACATCTGAATAGCCAAAAAGCCAACAGTTAAACGTACAGCTGCTATTTGCCTCAACTCGTCCTCACTATATGAAATTTCTGAAAATAGCTGGGCTCAGTCAGCCCTTAGATACTAAGGACAGCTGCATCCTGCAGCTGGTAAGCAAAAAAATCAGTAACTGTAGTTCCTCCAGCAGCAGAAGCAGGGGTTGTCCTCGCCAAGAGAGTGCCCAGTGCTCTTCCCACTGCTTAGAATCTCCCAGTTGATTACACAGAGAGAAGCCACCCCGTCTCCAACACAGAGTCTACTGTGGTAGAGAGAGAGAGAGAGAGAGAGAGAGAACAAACTGTCCCCCCAGGATGTAGTACCATGTGGTTTCTGGAAAGGATAAGATACCCTAACAAAAATCAAAAATAAAATCGTTCTACTACATACAAGTCAATAACAACAACATTGGTTTCAGGTCCACTGGTTGCTAAATTACAGTGTAGTTTTAATCTACCTAATTTTATAGTAGGACAGAAGGAGGAAGAAGGTCACCCAACTCCCTGCCTGATCAACATCAATTCTTTACATTTGTGAAGCTCTGGTCAAAGCCGACAGCTAAAGCAACACTTTGCATTATTTTAAGTTACTGTGTTTGTTTTTAATATTATCATGTTTGAATGTTCATAAAATTCCTTTCTCTTCCTTTTTTCAAAATGAAACAACAAAGGAACGTCAGAATTCAAATCTCATCAAGCATCACTTTAATACCTCACTTTATTTTTCATCCCACAGCTTAACAAGCTATTACCTCACTGAATTTGGATAACCACTTGAAATCCCATTTTACACAGAAAAATCTGGATCAATAAAAACACAAACAAGTCCGCATCCCTTCAAGGGAGGGGTGGGCGGAGAAAGATTGCACCAATTAAACCTCTCTAAATACACCAAGTTTCTGAAAGAAAAGGAAAAAAAAGCATAAAAGGAAACCTAAAAATTCAGTTGCTCAGGTTCGCCTCCCTATTTCTGACAGCTATGGGAAGAACAGCGCGTTATCTCCACGCACCCCCATCACCTTTCTTTCTCCACTAGAGAAAACCCCCCCGGCCAGCCTAGGAACATTCGCTCGGGCAGTGAGGCATAAATATTTACAATTAGCTGGAATTTCCAGTTCTTGGGCACTGAACCCAGAGAGCAACCCTTGTGCTCAACCCTCTAAGCGGTCTTGGAATTGGGAGTGCCTCCCCACCCAACCCTAAGTAACCCTCGCTGTTCAGGATTTAAAGGATCCATTATGCGTACGAGTTGGGCCTAGTCAGAAACAGTCTCCCATCTCTCTTACCTCTAGAGCCTGGGAATAATTGCGACTATTAAGAGTGAACAGTCTTTCAGCACTGACTGTGAGTGCTATCTAATTTTTACAACAGCTCACTGGAGAGGCACTGGTGGTGTTCCCATTTTCTCCAGAAAAAAACTGAGGCAGAGAGATCAAATCATTCATCATAACGGCCCCAAAGTAAGATGCTGCTGAGACAGGAACTGAACCTGGCGCCCGCGCCTCCACACTGCGGTTCCAGTTTGGAGCCCCTCCTCCCCCCCCTGTGGATCTACTCCCTTAAATTATGTATATAAGTAGAGATATGTTTCTCCCATTCAACTGTAAGCTACCATGATGGCAATGGCTTGGTCTTTACTTGCTCATCTTCGCATTGCCCCGGGTGCCTGGTATAATAGTGCACACATCATCTGTTATGTAATATATATTTAAAAATAAAATTGCCTCATCTCCTCTGCTGTTCAGCTGGGGAACCGTAAAGCCAGGCATGCAAGTACTGAAGGAACATTACTGTCAAGCTTAAATTCTATTTTCCAGCTATCCTTCAAAAACAAAGGGCCAATAATGCAATTTATTTACTTAGTGTGCATTTTCCAGACAAAGAAAAACAAGGCGTATTGCTGGGAACCTACAGGAACTATTCCTTTAGGCCAAAGAAAAATGACCGCAGGTGGAAGCGGAAGCCGCAGAAATAAAAGGAAGAACAGCAGAAAATATTTATCTGCAAGTAAAACAATGTGAATCCTGATCGTGTGAAATCAGAACGGTTGTGTCTTTTGAGGGGTTAAGAAAGGTGTAATGTTAAAATTCATGTCAACATAAAGCATAGTCCAAGAGAAGATTAAACAGGATTCAAGTCTTCTGAGGCTGCTGTGTTGTTTGGAAACAGTGAAAAGTGCACATTTACAGAATGTCTCTCATAATTAAAGTGTGCATGCTGTAATCTCCACGGTATCCGCTCAGGGAAAGAAAAAAAATGTGTTCACTGACAACCTAACAGAATAGAAGAAGTGGAATAATACAAATATTTCATTAATTCAGAAGGCCAGAAAGAAGAGTACAGACAGGACAAATACAAAATAACAAGAGAGATTTGAACTCAAATATATGAGTAATTACATTAAACATGTAACCACACTGAAATTCCCTAAATACATGACAAAAAGTGTCAGGCTAGATTTTTAAAAACCTTAAATATATGCCACTTAACAAAAAAAACTGTCTTTATTTGTTTTTTGTTTGTTTGTTTGTATTTTTCTGAAGTTGGAAACGGGGAGGCAGTCAGACAGACTCCTGCATGCGCCCGACCGGGATCCACCCGGCACGCCCACCAGGGGCGATGCTCTGCCCATCTGGGGCGTTGCTCTGTTGCAACCAGAGCCATTCTAGCACCTGAGGCAGAGGCCATAAAGCCTTCCTCAGCACCCAGGCCAACTTTGCTCCAATGGAGCCTTGGCTGCAGGAGGGGAAGAGAGAGACAGAGAGGAAGGAGAGGGGGAGGGGTGGAGAAGCAGATGGGCACTTCTTCTGTGTGCCTTGGCCGGGAATCGAACCTGGGACTCCTGCACGCCAGGCTGACGCTCTACCACTGAGCCAACTGGCCAGGACTAAAAAACTGTCTTTAAATAAAGCTACAGGAAAAACTCAAAGTAAAAGAACAGAAAAAAGAGATAATATACAATTTGGAATATTGTATTAGGGTTTTTTTCCCATGTTGGTTTTTAAATAGCTCTGGCGAAGTCCCAGTAACATCCAAACACTGTCCCACTGCTTTGTTGCTTCTTCGAAAAGCTCGGCCCTGGAAGGTAAGAAGAGCTATAATTCTAGAAGGTTGGGTACAGTTTAGACATTGAAAGAAGGAAGTACTGAAAAATACAACTCATTCCTGAGATAAAGGGTCAAGAGGGTGAATGGATAAGTGTTGTACATCCAGACGATGAAATTAATTCAGCACCAAAAACAAATGCGCTATCAAGTCATGAAAAGACATGAGGGAAACTTAAATGCATATTACTGAATGAAAGACGCCAATCCAAAAAGGCTATAAACTGTATGATTACAACTACAGGACAGTCAGAAAAAGGCCAAACTATGGAGAATAAAAAGATTAGTGAATGTCAAGGGTAGGGTAGGGGGAAGACATAAACAGGCAGAACACAGGATTTTTAGGGCAGTAAAAATACTCTGTATGATATTATAATGGTGGATATGTGTTATTATATATTTGCTCAAACCCATAGAATATACAACAAGAGTGAACTCTAAAATAAACTATGGATAATTCTGATGTGCCAATGTAGGTACACGCTTTGTTTAAAAAAAAAAAAAAAAATATATATATATATATATATATATACACACACACACACACACATATATATATATATATATATATATATATATATATATATATATATATATGGGCCCTTCTGGTGAGCAATATTGATAATGGGGGAGGCTATGCATACGTGTGAGCCAGGGATATGCAGGATATCTCTGTACCTACCTCTCAATTTTGTTTTAAACCTAAAACTGCTCAAAAAAAAAAAAAAAGTCTTTAAAAAAAGGACTCAAAAAGTAGATTTTACTAAGTATAAAAAAAATTTTTTTTTAAGTAAGACTGCTTAATTTTACAATGGCTAATAGGCTACTATGGTTAATAATGGACCAGCTGTTCTTGACAGAGGTCACTGAAAAGCACACTGGGGCTAAGCCTTTGAGTAGAGCACAACATAGGTGCTCTCAGGCTCATGAATAGGAAAAAACATTAACCATATTTAAACACGCATACGGAGTCATTTTTACATATTAAGTGTCCATTAGCTCTGGGAGCAAAGTCTCTAATCCCCAGCAGAACCACAATACACGAAGAATACAAATCCATCATAAGGTGGGAACAATCAGTCTCCATTATGCCCCCTGCATTCTGATTCTCTTGTCCGACTCGACAACTCTCAGAGATAAACTGTGCACACACAGTTACAGACTGTGCGTTAGTAAGATCTGGCAGTCAGAAATCCTTGCTCGTTGGCTATTAGAGTCCAAGCTGGGTCCAGAATGTTGCCAGACAATGATGGGCATTATTAAACACAGAACAAGAAGCTTAATGGTGCCTCCTCAACCTCTCATAACAGGTAGACTACACACTAGCAATCAAAGAGAAAGCTGCAAGATGCTTGGCTGCCACTGTTCCATAGAAAATAAATAACAAAAAATAAGCATTCGATTTTTTTTTTTTTTTTTGTATCACAGAGGAGACAGAGCAAGGAAAGAACTAAAAGGTATAGGAGTCAGGCTCTTGGGACTAATTGTTTTTCTTACTCATTGACCTAGTGGTTTTTGTCATGAATCCCTGTCCTCAATATGCAGTTCCCTCTATGGAGACTTGGGGCACACAGGTCCCAGCACCTACGACAGTGCCTGAAATAAAGGAGGTACTCAACAAACTTTTATGGAACTCAATGACACCATCACAGAAACATTAAAAACCCCATGACCATCACTATCCGCCCTCAGAAAAAGGACCTCAAAGACTAGGTCCAAATTCTAAATGCTTGCTGAAATGAAATGGATTTGCAGAAACCAAAAAATGAAGTACCACATTCCCCATGTTTAAGACGCACTTTTTTCCGAAAAATTTGGGGTTTAAAAACTGCATGAGTCTTATACAGTGGTTGTAGATGTTTTTACTTGCATTTCCCACTTTTCTGCGCTTGTTTTTGCGCTCATTGTTGAAGATGAATAAAATTTGAGTTCAATAACTTTATGTAATACATTTTCCCCCCAAATTTCAGGCCGCAAAATTAAGGTGTGCCTTATACATGGGGAAACACGGTAAGTTTTAGGCACATCTGACCCAACACCACAAACCTCACACAGTCCTAACAGGAAGAATTGACTGTCACATAAATCATTTCTCTGCCTTTTGTAAAATGAGGCTGTCCCTCTCTCCATTCAGCCCAGCGAAACAAGCCCTGCCTATCCTCTCTCTTGTGCCCGCTCAGCTTTGTCATTCAAAAACATGTTTTAAATCACAAAAGTAACGTTTGTTATCACAAAGGATTAAAAAAGAAAATTTTCATAAAAAAAAGAAGAAAATCACTTCTAAACCTACCACCTAGATTTACTAATAGAACATTTATGCGTTTTCATTTTCCTATGTTTATATTTCTTCCATGTTGACATTTTGCTTTTTCTGACGAGAAATACAAAACGCAGTTCAGGTGCCTCCTTTTCCCTTAACAACATGGTCATCTTTCCACCATATTAAATATCGCACTTAACCGATTCTAACGTGGCATCCGTCACATTTCATCTTTCTTGTGCACATCATCCAGATCTAGTGACTCATTCTCAAGTATCTAAATCCTTCTGTAAGTCTGTCACTGGCCCTCCTCTTAAAGCCAGCACTCCAAGGAAGCACAACAGTCTCTGCCTCTGGACGCCTTCCATTCGAACCGTGGCCATTTTGTTCCGAAGGACATTAAACACTTCCCTCTCCTTTCCCCAAAGACAGCTCCTTAAAGCCGAGTTTTAGTTGTGAGTCATTCGTATTTAGGTGGTTCCCAGAAAGTCACAAGGCAATAGTGCGTGCCTTTGGATGTTCACCGCTATATCTATTGGGAAGTATTCTTTTTTTCTGAAATTCCCTATTCCAAAAGAAGTTAAAAATATGCCAGCAGCTCTAAAGACCACCTTTAGAGCCAATCAGCACCTGCTGATGTTCATCTAGTCACTTAGATGAAAGATCCACCTGACAACTATTTACTCTAATAGTGAAGAAACACTTCATTGTTGGTATGAAAAGATAAAAGCATTTGGAGTTCTTCAATATATAAAATTAAGTCCCTCGAGACACAAAATTCGCTGCAGAAAAATGGTGAATTAGAGTTTATTCATAAGCTCTTTCAGGTACTGAGTTTAGTAGATCACTAGAAAATAACATGGGCAGAATGGCTTTTACATTTTAAGTGGGTTTTATCAAGTCACAGTGGCAGCATTTTTTTTAAACTTTGGGAATATGTTCCAAAACTTTAAGCAAATCTGTGAGGCACATAAATCGGTACCCAAATTTGTACTTAATTCATGGCCTTGCAGAGAAACATATCGTGATTAGGACAGGCTAAGTAAAGTGAATCGCATCATGGTTATAACTACCCCCTGCAGAGCACCTTCAATGTGTCCTGCACATTGAAATGAACAGACTTCATTTCTCGTTGTAATTAACCCTACAAAGTTGGCTTACAAATGAGATAACAGAAGCAAAGAAAGTTGAAGTTGCTTATTCTTGGTCACCCAGTTAGGAAGTATCTGAGCCAGGATTCAAATCCAGTGCTGTCGGGCCAGAGACCATCAATAAATTGACCAGAGACCATCAGTAAAACCCAGTTAGGAAGTATCTGAGCCAGGATTCAAATCCAGTGCTGTCGGGCCAGAGACCATCAATAAATTGACCAGAGACCATCAGTAAAGCCCAGCTAGGAAGTATCTGAGCCAAAATTCAAATCCAGTGCTGTCCGGCCAGAGACCATCAATAAATTGGCCAGAGATCATCAGTAAAGCCCAGCTAGGAAGTATCTGAGCCAAAATTCAAATCCAGTGCCATCTGGCCAGAGATCATCAATAAATGACCAGAGACCATCAATAAAGCACACCCTGTGCCTTCTTTCCACCTGATGTAGGGATTGACACATCCAAGGAGGAGAACGAATCTTGTTATTAACTGCCACCAGCACCGCGGGCATGCGCAGGGAGACCACCCCCCAACTCGAAAACATCTTCCGGAGGAGAAAGGGTTTAGAGAAAAAAAAAAAAAAAGACTTCCTTGTTTACAAGGAGATCAGGCTGCAAAGTCTGATATTAGATTAGAACCTACCCCAAACCTTAGGATCACTTAGAGGACTTAGCAACTTACTGATTCCTAGTCCCCCGTAGAGATTCTGACTTAGCTGCGTCTTCAGGGAGTCAAAGCACCAGAATTTTTTAAAGAGATGTCTATATGATTCTCATGAACACTCATTGAGAAACAAGGCGAGAGTGCATGTGGTGTGTGTGTGTGTGTGTGTGTGTGCGCGCGCGCACGCGCGCTTAGACAACTAATATCAGTTATTTTTCCTTCTTACACACGTCAGGCAAAATTTGAAGCACAGGAACTACAAGGTTAGTGGGAAAGGCAGAAGCCTGGACTCTGTTACCTGGGCGGTATCTTCCATGAGGCCACGAATCTTCTCCACGACATCGTTGCGCCGGTGCTGGCGCAGGGCGCTGATGAGCTGCGCGAGGCTGGCCTCGGGCCCCCGGATGGTCCAGTGCTGCAGAGCGGCGTAGGCGCGCTCGTGGTCCGCCGTGTACCCGTTGGAGAAAGCGGCCACCTCCCTCTCGCTGGCATTGCACAGAAACTGATAGATATCCTTCCACTGGCTTCCCACTTGAGCTGCTACAAGCTTCAAGATGTCAATACCTATTCCAGAGACAAAATGAAAAACGGAAAACCAATAAAAGTGTGTGAGGGAAGGTCTTTTTAAGGCCGCTGTTTTCATGAACTGAAAGAAGCAGGCTTATTGATAGACGTCAAATGAATGCTTTGCCTCCTATAAGCACTTGGCACACGCAGCCCATCCTGGGGACAGTTAGTAAGGAAGCCTCCTGCAAATTTCAATTCCTGAATGTGGAACCAGAAGGAATAGCCCTGACAATATAATAAATCGCCCCTAAAAAGATGTTTTGAAAGCCAAACCCAAACAAAGTAACAAGAGTAATTCCTTTGTAACTAATAAAAGAAAAAAAAATTTTTTTTAAAGAACCAAATAAATTAGAGTCTCCCAGACTAAAAAAGCGGTGACTTCAATAAATCTAGGAAAACGTAAGCCACAGATGAAAACTGCAATGGCGTCTGTCCAGCACCGTCTGGGTAAAGGGTGTTCAGATTTCAGCAACAGTGCCCATGTCAACTGACAATCTACCCAGCTGTTTAGCCCCATGGAGGTGTTCCTTAAGAACTTCTGACTTTCTGGCCCTGGCCAGTGGCTCGTCCACCAGCATATGGATGTCCTAGGTTCGATTCCGGTGAGGGCACACAGGGGAGGCAACCATGCTTCTCTTCCCCTCCCTCACCCCTTTCTCTACCTCTTCCCTCCCCCAGCCAGTGGTTGGATTGGGTTGAGCTCATGGCCCCAGTGCTCAGGATTGGTCCCAGCACCACAGCCTCAGGCACCAAACACAGCTCAGTAGGGAGCATCCCCCAGCCTGGTTGCTGGGTGGATCCTGGTCGGGGCATATGCAGGAATCTGTCTATCTCTCCTCCTCTTACCTAAAAAAAGAAAAAGAACTTCTGACTTTCTGTGTTCTAATTGATACTCAGGAAGCAATTTTCTGAACTATTATTCTGTCTCCCAAATTGACTTGCCATTAGAATGAAGACAACAGCCAAAATGAATGACACTATAATAACAATAGCTGTTATGTTCCAGGCATTATATTAAGACATGAGCTCACTGAACATCTTTATAGAGCATTAACATTCCAACTACACAGGAAAGGGAAAAAAAAAAAACACTTCGGAAAGTTATGCAGTTTGTCCAATATTACAAAGGTAGGTAGGTTGGATGCTAGGCCCGACATACAGGGTAATGTTACGTATTGTCATTCTGGTTCATCAGTCACTGATAAACTCAGTCAGTGTGGGTCTGCAGTCCTCAGATTTGATGCATACAGGGTGAAATGCTGAAATCAAATCTCGGAGTCTGCAAACTCAGGACAGGCACCTGGCACAGGACTCTGTAAGGAGCAGCGTTCCCTGAGTGGCATGCGCTGGTGTCTTCCTCTTTACTGAACCTTCTCTCTGCAATTACATGATGGCTTTGCCCAAATTTATTCACAGGGTTTGTGTGGAACCTCACAGTAAGGGCTCTGGTAGTTTATCCAACAGGCGGGCAAGTCCTCTGAGTCAACACCATGTCTTCCAGTGAGGCCATGCATACATGCCCTGATACGAGAGTTACTATAGTTAAAATGCCTAAGAACATTTGCTACTTGATAAAAAAAAAATGGGGTCATGTTCCCAAATAAAGTTTAATGAAGAAAGGTAAAGAAGAGAATAAAGGGGGGAGGGCTTTTTGACATGAATCAGTTATTGGGGGATATATTTACAAATTTAAATTGAGCTATCGATTTCTGCCTAAGAAAATAATACTAATTCTACAATTGTCTTTGAAAATGGAAGACTCTGGTTCTTCAATATAAATCCTTACGCTAGCCTGACCAGGTGGTAGTGCAGTGGGTAGAGCCATCAACCTGGGATGCTGAGGACCCAGGTTCGGAACCCCGAGGTCGCCGACTTGAGCATGGGGTTACCAGGCTGAAGAGGGGATCATTGATATGACCTTGTGGTCACTGGCTTGAAGCCCAAGGTCATTGGCTTGAGCATGGGTCACTAGTTTAGCAGGAGCCTCGGTCAAGGCACATATGAGAAGCAATCAATGAACAACTGAAGTGACATGGTTTATGCTTCTCATCTCTCTCCCTTCCTGTCTATCTCTCTGTTGCTAAAAAAAAAGTAATAATAATAAATAAATAAATAAAATTCTTATTCTACCATGCAGTCTTATTGAAGCAGATGATTTAGAAGGCTGCATACACACCCTGAATCAACCTCCCAAAAGTGGTTTTTAAAAAGGAGATTCTTAGTAGAGGCTGCTTGTCAACTGTAAAAGTAGAATGCCACAAATTGAGACATTACTGTACTTCTCGTGCTGTTTTCCTTGGCAATATAAAATATACTTGAACCAGTTTCTTTTAGTTTCATAGTTGTGTTTAGCCAGATACAGAGCTTTCGATTTCAAGCAAACAGACTCCTCAAAAAAACCCACAGGTAACTTTGAGGAGTAAGGCAGCTCTTTGTGGTTGATGTGGTACAAGGTGCCAAACACCAAAAGGCTTATTAGTCCCTGAATCTTAATTTAGGTCAATTTGACTAAGGTCCACAGTGTCTTACATGAAAACATGACTGTGTTTTCCTGTATGTGGGTCCATTGCTTAAATCTTCATAATGCCAATGACAGTGTGGCTTTGGGCAAACCACTAACTGTCATGTCCATTTCCTCATTTGTACAATGGAGATACTCACTAGGGTCCCTGGGGATGAGCTGATTAGCATTTTCTATAGAGTTGATTTATTTTTGGAAGTACCCCATCATTATAAATACTCCATAGACTGGGCACAATAACTTAAGACTAAATGCATTTCTGATGCAAATGCACAGCCTTTATAGAGTAATTACAGAGTTGAAAAGGCTTAAGCCTAATGACAGCTCCTTCTTCCAAAACACAGTATTTATACTTTTTTTTTTTCAGGCCACAAAATAAAGGGGAAAAAAAAGAAAAACACAAAGAATAGATACAATGAGATTTTCCTTCAACTGAACTTGACTGGAAGTTAAATTTAAGGCCTACAAACCAGGTTTCATCTTATTCTTCACTAGGAAAACATGGAGTCACCTGACGTGAACTGACCTGGTCCACAACATCCTACGCCACTGCCCTCTCCCACTGTGGCAGGTGATCAATCGAAAGATGGCAGAGACAACGGCTCCCTCTGGAGACACCAGCCTTTCCCCCTGGCGTACAATCACAAAACCTCGGCACAGGAAGGGAGACCAGCCCGAACTCCCCGTGCGTTCCATGCGCCTTGTCCCCACCTCATCACCAAGGAGAAAAGAAACACTTGCAAAATATTTCAGGAGTATTTCTTGAGCAGCTACTCTGCGTGACTGTGTTTGCTGGCCAGACAGTCCAACTAGAAAATGTATTAACAGCGATGAAACACAAAATCTCATGGGCTTTAAAAGTGTTCTCTTTAGAAAAACATTGTAGGCAAAACTAAATACAACAATAGCAAAAAGCAGCAGGGCAGTGAAACCAAAGTGAAGTACATCGTTATCTCTGGAGGAAGAGAAGGTTACTGGCGAGGTGCACAGAAGAGAGTCACAAGGTTCTGTTTCTAAGCTGGATGGTAAGAAAATGGGTCTTTTTATTTTGTAATTTTCAATGCTTATTTTATTATTCCTTTATTTTTTTTCTACAGAGACAGAGAGAGAGTCAGAGAGAGGGATAGACAGGGACAGACAAAGGAACGGAGAGAGATGAGAAGCATCAATCATCAATTTTTCATTGCGAGACCTTAGTTGTTCATTGATTGCTTTCTCCTATGTGCCTTGACCGTGGGGCTACAGCTGACCAAGTAACCCCTTGCTCGAGCCAGCGACCTTGGGTCCAAGCTAGTGAGCTTTTTCTTTTTTTTTTTTTTTTTTTTTTTAATTTTTATTTATTTATTCATTTTAGAGAGGAGAGGGAGAGACAGAGAGACAGGAGAGACAGAAGGGGGGGAGGAGCTGGAAGCATCAACTCCCATATGTGCCTTGACCAGGCAAGCCCAGGGTTTCGAACTGGCGACCTCAGCATTTCCAGGTCGACGCTTTATCCACTGCGCCACCACAGGTCAGGCTAGTGAGCTTTTTCAAACCAGATGAACCCGCACTCAAGCTGGTGACCTGGGGGTCTCGAACCTGGGTCCTCCATATCCCAGTCTGACGCTCTATCCACTGTGCCACTGCCTGGTCAGGCTTTATTATTCCTTTTTAAACTGTATAGATAACACATGCATATATAGAACACATATTTTTATATAGTTTATATAGCTATATACTATTATGTGGGATATAAATAATTTTTAAGTAATTTTCTTGATGAGGAATCTTATGTAAAAAGGTTGCTGTCCAGTTCTAAGTCACCCAGCTAGCTAGCAGTAGGTGCCTATGTTGTGGTTAATAAAGAATGCAGTGGTACAGGGGAGCCCGAATGCCCACTGGAATTATATTCCTCACAGTCTTCTAGACTACAGTACATACGAACGCACTCGGGCTGGGCCACAGTGTGTGTGCTTCTTCCTGGCCTGTGATTACCAACCAAGCAGAGGCTGAGAAGGTTTTCTCTGCAATCAGCAAGTAAATTTTTTTTCTTTAAAACTATGGCACCTATGATATTCTAAAAAGAAGACGATAGTAAACTTTTTCTGTAAAAGTCAAAAATAAATATCATTAGTTTAGGCTTTGAGAACCACACGATCTCTGTCGCAACTCCACTTGGTTGTTAACGTGAAAGCGGCCTTAGACAATACAAATGAGTGTGGCTGTGTCCTAAGTGAGGCCTTATTTACAAAAAGCTAATATTGGGTTTGATATGGCAAGTACTGTATGTAGTTCACCAACCCCTGAAACTTTAGCAATTTAAAGAGACCTAGACTAGGCCCTGAGTGGGAGAGCATCGGCCTGGCATGTGGATGTCCTGGGTTCAATTCCCAGTCAGGGCACACAGGAGAAGCACCCATCTGTTTCTCTACCACTCCGCCTCTCGCTTCTCTCTCTCTCTCTCTCTCCTTCTTTCTCTCCTCCTCTCCTCCTGTAGTCAAGGCTTGATTAGAGCAAGTTGGCCCCAGGTGCTGAGGATGGCTTCATGGTCTCTGTCTCAGGCTCTAAGAAGAGCTCAGTTGCTGAGCAATGGAGCAAGGGCCCCAGATGGGCAGAGCATTGCCCCTAGTGGGCTTCCTGGGTGGATCCCAGTCGGGGTGCCTGTGAGAGTCTGTCTCTGCCTCCCCTCCTCTCACTAAAAAAAATTTTAAAAATAAAAAAATAAAAGAGACCTAGACTATTGAATGGCATAGTGATTTAGAAAAGCATTTTGTTAAAGAAAACATGGGCACACGCACACACAACAATAAAAGTTTCCACCCCAGTTATTAACCTTAATGTGAAATGAAAGTAAATGAAACAAAGACCAGTTCTCTGCTTGGTCATCTCTCCCATCAGAGCTAGCTTCCATCTAGACAGAAGACAGTCGCTGTGTGTTAAACTGACCTGAATTGTTTAGCTGAATGTGATGCCAAGTCTCTTCTTTTCTTAGGTTGAAAAGCAATACAACGTCCACCCACTGAAGCAGTGATAAACAGAGGCGTGGAGTTTAACTTTGCTTTGTGTCTGATGTCAGATCCTGGAGCTCTGGGAGTGGCTCAGGTTTCTAAACAAGTTATCGAGGGCATCCAGGCCTATGAACCCGAGTGTGTGCTCTGCCAGCAGTGGTGTGTGCTCAGGTGGCACTGGCTCCAAGTAAACGGCTTGTACATTTTAAGATGCAAGTAGTGAATAGATCACGAACTTGACAGTCACAAGAAATGGTTTCCAACTCCATGACCTTGGGCCAATGACAACCTCAGAGATTTTAGTGTCCATACCAGTAAAATGAAAATACCACCTCTCCTCTCATAGAGTGGGTAAACATGTTTATGGAACCAAGTATTAAAACCACCAATCACAGCACCTCAGTGCACACGGGTGCTCCTACCCCATCCCGTCCACTTCTGCATGGACAAGTATCACTGGACAATAAGAGGTGGGAGGGACTCCACATAGACCAGCGGTTCTCAACCTGTGGGTCGCGACCCTGGCGGGGGTCGAACGACCAAAACACAGGGGTCACCTAAAGCAATGAGATTACATTCCGAATCATAACTGTAGCAAAATTACAGTTATGAAGTAGCCACCAAAATTATTTTTTGGTTTGGGGTCACCGCAACATGAGGAACTGTACTGCGGGGTCACGGCATTAGAAAGGTTGAGAACCACTGACATAATAGACAAAAGTTTTAACACCAGAATTACAGGTGCTGAACAAGGAAGCCAGGCACCAGAATCCTGGCTTTCTGTGCTTTTCAGAACCTCACAGTAAGTGTTAGAAGGGGCTCCACTGCCCAGGACGGGCATCATCCACAGAAAGATCAATGTGAAAACAAAGACCATGTGCGGCCACCCGCACAGTGTCACGGTTGACGCTGCCCAGGTCCAGTGAGAGACAGGCACGAGGCGATCGGCTGGGTAATTATGGAAGAAATGGCATTCTCCGGTGCATTATAAAACCCTGAATTAGATGTTATCTGGTGACAGCCCTCTTCTGAGCTCAGTGCGAGCTGAAGTATGCAAACAAGGCTCGCTGCTCTTTTCATGGAAACCTGAATTGACCTTTATAATAAGAGAATGTATTAAATAAAGCTCTCTCCTTTTGGAGATACACATCTGAAATGAATGCCACCATTAAGAGCCTGTATGAAAGCCATCCCCGGACGAGGTATGGAGGATGGTGATGACAGAGCCAAGGAAACAAAGGCCGCCTGTAACCCACGGCCCAGCACGTGGGGTTTCACGCTGCACGACCCGGCTCCACACCAAAAGGGTGCGCGGAGAAATAAAATAATATGGTGATAAGCTTTTTCACAGTACCAAGTGGTCGTCATTTCTAAGAGTACAGCATTCTCACGGCATCCCCCCCAAATTGTTCACTGTCATGTCAGTTCTCATTATATATGCTTCCAGAAAGAGAGGTACAGGGACAAACAATGGGAAAATTCCTGTGGAGGTAACTAATGCGCAACCTCGTCCCAGGACAGAGGACTCCACACAGGCACTGCGGTTTCCTGAGACACACTGGTGAGAATCAGGAGGGGCGAACTCAAGGCTACTTTCCTTTACCGCTGCCCTGATCCCCGGCACCCCCGCAGACATGCTCTTTATTCTAATGTGCTGTGACCTGAGGCTCTCAAATTACTGATACAAAGGGCAAAAAAAGGACATAATATATGCACAGAACAGCGTAGGTCAAGTTTGGGAATTTGAATAATAGCCTGGCTTTAGCATCCTTAGAATCAATGTTCTTCCCTGTAGAATGGTAATTTTCTGCCCACCTTTTGCCCAAGCCTCACATCTGTCTTCATTACCGCTATCCACAGGACCTCCAAGAGCTTAGCACATAATAGAAGTACAATGAGTATCTTTGAATGAATTAATTAATGAACGAGCTTTTGTTTTCCCTCCCTTCCTGCCTGAAAGCCTCCACCACTTACCATCCCGTTAGCTTCTGTAACAAGCCGGGAAGTACCTGAGCAGCCACAGACCCGCACACCTCTGCCGTGTGGGCCCGCCAGATCTCCAGTCATTGTAATAATGACAAGAAAGGCCCACATGAGTGGTCACCAATGGGTGGGACCCCGGAGGCACAGAAACCCAGTGCTGTGCAGCAGCCTCTCCCTCTCCCGGTGCCCTCTTCCCATGGAGGGCAGTCCCCAGCGTCCACGTCCAGGACCAGAGCTCAGCAAGAACAAAGTTTTCATGGGTTCTCCCTTGGCAGCAAAATCCTCCTGCGGAAAGGAGCCATCCAGATGATTGTCTGGCCTGATAACGGGGTAAGTGCTCCTAAAAGTGACAACCTCACATGTAGACGTGCTGTTGCATTAGGCAGCATGTCACAGGATGGATCGAAAATGGCATCAACAGGGACCACTCCCAGCGCAGCACACAGGAAACTGCTTCCTTAGCTCTGGGAACTTGGTTTGCCCTGAGTTAGAAAGAAAATACTGCTTTCTCAGCCCAGACAGGCAGAGCATCACCTGATAGGGGGCCTGCCACCTAGACCCCGGTCAGGGCGCATGCAGGAGTTTGTCTGCCCCCCCCCCAATTCTCACTTAACAATAAAAATTTCTTTTAAAAAATACTGCTTTCCTAGCTGTTACAAATATTGAAGGAAATATTTAGATTTCATTTTAAACCGAAAAAGTGATTTCTGAAACAAAATTAAACATTATCTTATTGAAGGTTCAACGGCCAAGCTCAGGTGAATCTTGGAGGATACTAAAAACCCACTGTGTAAGCCTTGGCTGGGTAACACAACTGGTTAGAGTGTCATCCTCATACGCCAAGGTTACGGGTTCAATCCCAGGTCAAGACACACGCTGGAATCAACCAATGAATGCACAAATGGATGGAACAACAAATCAATGTTTCTCTCTCTTTCTCAAATCAATAAATTTAAAATCATTTTTAAACCACTATGTAAAATTCTCATGAGTTAAATGGACAGAATATTTACCAAAGACAAATGCTGTCAAAACAACAGACAGTTTCCCAGATGGAACAGTTATCACTGGGGCTGTGAGAAAAACTAATAATCCTTTATTTCCTTCCACAGAGGAAAACAAAATCCACAAATCTAAAATTGCCTCCCTTCTCCTAACCTTAGTCAGTGTCTGAAGCTGTTCATTTATTCATTCAACAAACATGCAGTGAGCACTTACTTGCTCCAGACACTATTCTAGGCACTGGGGATATGGCAGCGAACCAAGCAAGATAAAGTCTTTTTTTTTCCTCCTGAAACCTGCATTCTACTGGGGGATGCAAGGAGAATAGAAAAAAAATAAGTAATAAAATATTTAGTGTGTTAGGTAGGGAAGAGTGCTATGGAGAAAAGGAGAATGGGGAAAGGGGCTGGAGGGGACAGGGCTCAATTTTAGATACCGGGTCATCTCCCCCATATCTAAAAGAAGAGCTCACTGACATTGACCATTCCGATCAAGATCTAAAGTGGGTAAGGGGGGAAGCCGTGTGGGTATCTGGGGGAAGGGCTGGGCAGGAAGAGGGCGCGGCAGGACGGAGAGATGTTGGCATGGACGAGGAGGAGCAGGAGGCTGGAACCAGTGAGCCCGGAGGAGAGAAGCGGGCATCAGGCTGGGACAAGTGGCAGGGCAGGAGCACAGCCCACACTGGACCGTCCGGGCTGCTGCCCGGAGTGCAGTGGAGGTCACTGGAGTTAACAGAGAATGACATGGTCTGACTTCCATTTGAACAGATCGTTCTGGCTGTTGTGTCAAGAATAAACAAGACAGAAGTGGAGCAGCCAGTCAGAGGACACAGCAATGATCCAGGAGAGAGGTGACTGTGGCTGGGGCCAGTGTGGTAGATGAGGGAATGACAGGAAATGTCAGCGTTTGTATATATTTTAAAGGTAGAGCTGATTGGATTCACCAGTGGACCCAGGAAGGGGTGGGAAGGAAGGAAGGAAGGACAGGAATGAAGAATAGCTCTCAGGTTTTGGCCTGAGCAACCAGAAGACTAGAGGGGCCCCTTTCTGCAAGGGGAAGTGGACGTGGACGTATGGTCTGGGCTTCAGCTTTAGACGTCTTAAGAGTGGGTTGCCTGTTAAGACATCTGGCTCTGCCGAGCACACAGGAAGATATTCACAGGTTGAATTCAGGTACGAGATGCAGGCTGGATATGTGCCCTTGGGAATCACCAGCAGATAGAGAGTATTTTAAAGGCATGGGTCAGCAAGGGAGGAAGAGTGTGCAAGTCGAAAAGAGTGGTGTGTCCTGAGCCCTGGGCTCTCCACTGCTTAGATTGCAGGTTGAAGAAGAGCCTGCCAAGGAGACGTAGAAGGAAGAGTCCAAGAGGCGAGAGAAGCAGGAGGATGCGTCCAGGAGGCCAAGGGAAGGAAGCGTGTTGGGGAGAAGGGAATGGAGGTGCCGAATGCTGCCAGTGGGCCAAGCAGAGGAGACCTGAGCACTGAACAACGTGGTTCAAATCATGTTGTCAGACTCTACGGAAAAAGGGTCAGACTGGGGCTGATGCCAAGACATCCGAGTGCGTATTCCAGCCAACACCTTTTCACAGTTTAGTTGCTCTGGTGATTTTTCCTCAGTGGGATATAAATAATGGTATATCTCACAATCAGTTGCATCTTAGATTTGATGAAATATGGTAAGAGTTAATTATTCTTTTTTATTTCTAAATTAAACCCACTTTTTAAAATTCAACATAGCATCAACACATTAATATGTGGGACTCTGCACACACTGCAATGTTTACAACCAATTGGTCATGAAGAAAGATCATACTCTGCAAAATCCGCACGCATAATACCCGAGCGGGTTGATTCGAGGACACTAATTTTTGAAGATTTTTTTTTTTCCTATTTGCATTTTAGCCCTCCGTGGAGAAAATGCTGATTTGTTTTTCAACATCCCAACTAGCTCAAAGTCAAAGGCTGCTAGGTAAATTATAGATTAAAATATACATTTAATGAAAATAAATACCTTCCTTCTGAAGCCTAGAGGAAGAAGTCATCCGTGGGTGGACCGGGGGGAAAACAGAAGTCTCAAGTCCCCAGGGCAAAGGCCAGCCACCTCAGCTTCTTTGTCCCCGGCCACTTTATCCTCAGCCACACAGCTCGGGATAATGCTTCCTAAACTGCCGCAATAGAAGGCTTGTCTCCTACAACACTTCTCTGCGCTTTCTAATCCTCCAACATCCAAAGAGGTTAAACAGAAAGGGGCTGTCTGCTGGAAATGGCATTACTGGACGCAAAGGTGGACAAGGCAGGAGGGGTCAAGGGTGTGGGTAGAAACAGCCCACCTGGCCCTTCCGCTGTGAGGGGGCTGCGGCCCTGGCAGCTCGGGGGGTGCCGCGCTGGCACAGCTGCCTCTTAAAGGGACTAATCTGCTCCCTTCAGCCTGGCTTTCTGGTGTTTACCCTTCAAGCCTAGGTCCCATAGGAAATCTGGGGTGACAGACAGGATGACTGTCTGGAATTTTTAGCCAGGGAGGTTTCTGGCAGAGGGAGGAGGGCTTCTTTGGTCGCAGCCGCTGCTGCCTGGTCCTGAGAAAACCAAGTTCAACAGACGTGAGTTCAGGTTAGCAGGACTCCGTCACCTCTGACTTATTTGAAACAGCCCTGGTTTTTTTTAAAAAAAAAAAAAACAACCCTCAGAGCCTTCAGTTACTAGCTACTGGCTTTTGAATTCTTCCATTTCAAGCAATTTCCCCCCCCCCCCCCTCTTCAAAAAAACTAGGAAATCAGAACAACTTCTACAGAGAAAAACTCCTTATTGGTGACAATTTTGTGGTTGTTTCATTTCAGAACAAGCTGGGTTTTGTTACGAAGGGAAATACATTTTTCTTGATTGAGCATGGTAAAAAAAAGAAAAGAAAAGAAAAAAATCAACCACAGAAACCTGGAAATCTCTAAATTAGAAAAATAAAAATCTAGACTTTTATAAATCCAGATTCTAAGAACCCAGGGGCAGTGTCTAGAGTCAGACTGGCGCCCGAGTGTAGAACCTGTATTGTCCCTGCCTGGCTGTGTGACCGTGGGCAGGCTAGTCTCTGTGCCTCCGTTTTTCCATCTATCAAATGGTAGTGAGAATGGGTCTACCTCACATGTTAAGAAAATTAAGTTAATCTTTATCAAATGCTTAGAACGAGATATGGTACCTGAAAAAGCATTATATCAAAGCTTTGCTAAAACAAACAATGAAAATTTCATGGAAGCAGAAACCTTCCTCAGAAAGTTAGAAAAATATGTTCGTCGCCCCAGGCTATGTCATCTGGGCATCCTCAAATCACCTTGTGATCTACGTCAGCAGTAGCAAGCGCCCCACAGCCTTACTGTAGAAAAAGAAACGAAGGGGAGGGTTACTTATCGGATTCCTAACACACTGCATTTGTTGTTCATTTCTGAACACTGCATATGACAGTTTTAACTTTTTAGATGAAATGTTTTCTTAAGTCATACCTGAAACCCAATTGAAGAGTAGATTGATACTGTTCAAATACATACAGGGCACAGCTTCCAGGGTGGCCACCTAACCCACTTGGGCTTGTTTTTTTATTATTATTATTATTATTATTTTATTTTTTTATTTTAATTTTTTTTTACAGAGGCAGAGATAGACAGGGACAGACAGACAGGAATGGAGAGAGATGAGAAGCATCAATCATCAGTTTCTCGTTGCGCGTTGCAACTTCTTAGTTGTTCATTGATTGCTTTCTCACATGTGCCTTGACCGCGGGCCCTCAGCAGACCGAGTAACCCCCTGCTGGAGCCAGCGACCCTGGGTCTAAGCTGGTGAGCTCTTTGCTCAAGCCAGATGAGCCCACGCTCAAGCTGGCGACCTCAAGGTCTCGAACCTGGGTCCTTCCGCATCCCAGTCCGACGCTCTATCCACTGCGCCACCACCTGGTCAGGCTATTATTATTATTTTAATACAAATTTCTTTTGTGTATTTATACAAAAAAACAAAATCGCATTCCACTCCTACAACTGGACTCTACCTTACTGCTTACTGCGGGGAGGGGGACAAAGTCGGCCGCGTTGTGAGCCTGGGAGATGCACTTCCTTCACAGCCCCCCGGAGAGACCAGTTCCCCGCCACGTGAGCAATCCTGAAGGAGGAACCACAATTCAGTGTAAAAGGAAGAGTTTTTCCCGAGTCCGCTGCTGGGATGGAGTGGAGCAGAAAACAAGGTTGTTACGAGCAATGCCTAAAGACGAAAGATGGGAAAGGGTTTCTGTTTGTTCGCTAGGTAAGGCGCAGTGGTGTCGTGATTTGCTTTGATGGAGCACCGAGTTGTGGATAAGGGACAGGGTGGAAGAAATAAACATATATTAGCAAAAACCTGGGCGTCCAAAATAAAGCTTGGTTCAAGAACAGAGTCTGAGCCTTTTAAGTTAAGTGCTCTAAACAAATTCCGGCCTGGTTCTTCATCAACGCTGTTTCCCCTAAGAACAGACTTTACACAGATTAGGATACTGTTATGCAAATAAGAGGTTCAGCCACCAAGCCAGCTGGTCTGTACTTTAACTTTGCCTCTGGGTTTTGAGCCTGAAACACAGGAAAGGTTTGGTTATGGGTTGTTTTCAACAGCCCATTTCAGTGTTTGCATCATGGAAGGCTACAAGTTTAGAATGGAGGGAGGCATGAGACAGCCTTGAAACCAAGAGTTTCATCATCCAGGAGAGCAAAACCAGGCTGGCAAGGTCCCTCCCTTTGAATAGCTTCCCTCTCGAAGCAGTATGACCCTCCCACTTGTCTCCTGGTGGGGTTTCCACCCCCACCCCCCGCTTCCCTTGCCCACTTCCCCAGGTTGCACTATCTCCTCTCCCTATAGGAGCAGACCTGGTGCACCAAGCTCCTTCCCTCCAACCTCTACAGTGCTGAGAATCAGACTCCACGGGCCATGCTGTCATTTGCCGGCTCTTTCTGTACCAGCGAGCCAGCCCTTAAGACATTTTATGGCCACAGTTCCTAGTGCAGATGTTTTCTCTGCATCTCTTTCTCCTGGTCCATATGACTCATTCAATTGACCCTTAATGGATTTCTACTTGGTTGGAAATTAGATAAAGTGGTCCCTTTGCCCTGACCTCAGCTCTCCATGAAGGTTTCGGTACAGCTTAACTTCCTGACCTCCCTGTGGGGGGAGAGAAAGAAAAGGAAGCTGGGCTAGCGGCTAAGGTGCACACCCAAGACGGACACATACCATGTCCCCTTTGAATTAGCAACTAACGACCATCAGCATCACCATGACGACACTCTGGGGAGAAACAAGTCAGAGGATGCTCCTCCTCTGAACATGCCTTCAGTTCCCTCTCCCTCTACTTCTTAAGGCCCTGGAAAAAACCAAAGGACTAAGTTCTTTTGTTCCTCCAACCTCAGCCTCCAGTACCCTCACAGACAAGTGGTCTCGCCATTTTCTCATTCAAGAAAGTTGAGTAATTGTTTTCAAACAGTGATAACCTCTGTACTGAGCAGAGCCCTGCAGTCCTTTGACTAAAGTAGCAGCAGGTGAACTATAAAGAGTACCCTGGCCCCAGACTCCTTTTTACCCTACTGGCCACGTGGCCTTGGGCGAGTCGCCATCGCTCCCTGGATCTCAGTTTCAGCTTCTGCAAAGTGAGAGGATTGGACTAAATGAGTCTCCTCTAATCTGACACACACACACACACACACATGCAAACAACCACATGCACAGACACAATTCCCCATGAGTTTCATTGCTCTCCAGCCTGAAGTTTTTCTAAAACAAACATGTTTTATGTTACCAAAGCCTAGAAAACCCTAGCCTTAGGACAGTGCCTGGAACTTGGCATTCGAATACATATAATTAAATGAAAATAACACAAGTAAAGCAGTGTAATAGCGTCATTTTTGAAATTTCCTAATCTTTCCTTTGCTTTGGGGTCCCTTAAAGGTGAACCGGTTATAAACCTCCCCCATCATTTTCAGAGCAGGACAGCACAGCGCACACAGGAAACGTTTACCTCACAGATTCTATTCCCCTGCTCCGGCCAGAGTACAACCAATTCAGAATCAGACAGAGTGACCATTGAGTTCCTCTTAAGGAAAATAAGCCAACGTCTGGACAATAACTCTCAAACAGGAGGAAAAAAAAAAACAGAACAGAGGGAGAAATATGTAACTAAGACAAGAGAATAGTTCTTCTCTTATCTAATATCTGTCACAGTATTTTTCCCTGAAGAAATTCATGGTTGTCATAGCGAAAGACAAATCCTGTGGAAAAGAGCTTTGCAGGGGCCTCGGCAGTGCCTGGCACCTGCAGGCAAGACCAGACACGGACACTGCCTTTCCGGAAGTGAAGTAAATTATTTCTCTAACTCCAACCTTTCGTCCTCAGAGGAGTGACATTTTTTCTTCATTCTCAAGGATCACTTTTAGATCACCCTGCATACATTTAAGCACAGAGTCTGAATAAATTACAAATGGTACGGATCACACTGGTCAATAGGTAATTTAAGAACTCCTTTACAGGGAAGAGTAATGTTCCAGATTAGAATATGAGGCCTTGGCTGGGTGGCTCAGTAGATAGAGCATCATCCTGGCGCAATGAGGTTGCAGGTTCAATCCTCAGTCAGGGCACATGTGAGAAGCAATCAGTGAGTGTACAACCAACTGGAACAACTAAGTGGAGTAACGAGTTGATGTTTCTTTCTCTCTCTCTCTCTCTCTCTCTCTCTCAAATCAATGGAAAATTAAAAATAAAGAAGTGTTAAAAAATATATTTTCAGTTAAAGGTTTCAAAGCCTATTATTACTCAGTACTTATCTCGACTGGGAGGGGCCTACTGCCAGCAAATGTGTACCCTGAAGCTGGCTGCTCCTTCACGGGTGGACATGAGCTGCTGGCGCCTCGTCAGCCAGTCAACTTTCCCGAACCAGGTAACGCACGCACCCCTTGCAACCGATGCAGAGCTGTTTCCAGGAGTTCTGTTGGCGGCTGCTATTTCCTGGCCCACAGGAGGAGACCAAGGTCTCTTTAGCACAAAACATCAGAAATGGGCGAGCACCTTGGACAGGGTTTCCCAACTCCTTTGCAATCCAGGCGACACACTTGAAGGAACGGAAGGACTCAGAACAGGACTTTTGTAATTACTGCTCAGTCCCTCCCATGTTGTAAACATGTCTCACATTCTGAGCATGCAGAATCGGTGTGCCTTCTCTTGGTCCTCCCGCACCACGTGTCCTAATTGAAGTGGAAATTTTTGCTGCCCTGGCCCAGAGGGAAAGCTCTTCTGTGTCACAGGAAGCACACAGCCCTTCTTCAGCATCAGTTGGGGATTAAGCTTGACCTCTCTGACCAGCAGCAGCCTGCGCTCCACTCTACAGTGCACGGCAGGACCACCCAGGGCAGAGTTTCCTTGTTTCCTTGACAGACATCAGTGTGACAGTATACTGATCACAATCCTCTCCTCATTTCACAAACCAAGTTGCATTTCCAAGACAGCGCTGTGCCCAGGATCGTCCATCCTTCCAGCAGCTAGCAGAACCAGATCGGGGACCCCACGTTTCTCGCCCAGTCTCATTATTTCTGCTGCCTGCAGAACCTTCTTGTATGGCAATCAACCTTTCCAGACTGAGCCCAGGCCTCCACTCAAGCATCTCGTACTTCTTAAAAGCACTGAATTTCAGATATCCTCAACCTGTGTAGCAGATTCTGCATCTCTCCCTTCCTCCTAATTCTTGAGTAGCACTACATAGATGGCAGGCTGAACTAAGAAGGTATTTGATGCGACTCCATTAATCCCTAATTTCCTCTGTAAGGAGAGCAGGGGTGGAGCTGGAGTCTAAAACTGTATCTACTTCTGTTGGCCCCGCCCTCCACTCAAAGTTTATCAGTTCCTTGAGCAAAGAGATGAAAGATAGAAAGATTGAAGTCCATGTCGCCCTCTCTCCTCTGTGCTTCCAGTTTGTCTAAGAGATAAGCTCTAGCAAGTTCAGGACAGAGACACCTGTGAGGTGGCCCTACAAGGTAAGGTTGGAGTCTCCTGGTAAAAGCTGATCTCTGATAGGAGATGGAGGAATTGTAGAATAATTTTAAAAGGAAAAAACAAAAGTAACTGCCACCTTTTCCAAGCCCCCCCCCCCCCCCCCCTCTATCTGATGATTTCACTTTGTTGCTTATCCCTTTCGTGGACTGGGAGAGGTTGGGCACTAATTGGCTCCACTGCCTCCTCCCCGCCCACCTCTGACCCCACCACGTGACTTCCACAGCTCCTCTGCTTAGGGCCACCCACAAGGCTCTTGCGCTTCCACTCTGGTTAAACGCAAACACCTAAGCATTTGCAAAGGTGCCTTGGCCTTTGAACTAGCGGGTTTCCCTCTTCTCATCACCCTGCTCTTCAACGTTGGGGCCAAAGTGTTCCATTTCAAAGACGTGAATCAGATGGAAGACTATCCACAACCTTTCTGTAGCCGGTTTTCACATATTTCAAAGCACTGTTGTCTTGGAAGCCTCCTTGGCTCTGAAAAATAATTCTTCTTGAGTTTATGGCCATTTAGTATAGAGGACCCATCTTAAGATGTTTCTGTTTAAATCCCTAGCTCCCTGTATCATTGTAAGTCAAAAGAAAAAAAAAAATTCCAACAGGTCAATGCCTTCAAAACAGTCCATATTGAAAAGAGTAAGTGGCTAAGTCCTGGGTGCTCTAGACCAGTGTTATCCGATAGAACTTTCTGCCATGGAAATGTTCTACATCTGTCCCTGTCCAACGTGGTAACTACTACCAATGTGTGGCTACCGAGCACTTAAGCTGTGGCTGGTACAACTGAGAAACTGGGTTTTTAACTTTAGTTCATTTTAGTTTTAAATTTAACAGCTCATGTGATTACCACATAAGCCAGCACAGCCTCAAGACCACCTCTCCTTGAGCCATGTGCTATTGGCCCAGCATAGGGGACCCACACTGAGAGCCAGTGTCCGCCGTCTCAGAGCTTATAAGCCAGGTGGGGAGACAAACCACAGACAGATCGTTAAAAGGTACAACGCGGCCCTGGCCGTTTGGCTCAGCGGTAGAGCGTCGGCCTGGCGTGCGGGGGACCCGGGTTCGATTCCTGGCCAGGGCACATAGGAGAAGCACCCATTTGCTTCTCCACCCCCACCCCCTCCTTCCTCTCTGTCTCTCTCTTCCCCTCTTGCAGCCAAGGCTCCATTGGAGCAAGGATGGCCCGGGCGCTGGGGATGGCTCCTTGGCCTCTGCCCCAGGTGCTAGAGTGGCTCTGCTCACGGCAGAGCGACGCCCCGGAGGGGCAGAGCATCGCCCCCTGGTGGGCGTGCTGGGTGGATCCCGGTTGGGCGCATGTGGGAGTCTGTCTGACTGTCTCTCCCCATTTCCAGCTTCAGAAAAATACAAAAAAAAAAAAAAAAGGTACAACGCAGTTAAGAGCTACAGGAATTAGGAAATAGAATCTTGGAATCCAGTTCTGTAGAATGAGAACCTTGCCCTTTTGCTGCTGCAGGTACAAAGCAGCCACCTGGGAAGGAGCGCCGTCCGCTTTCACAGTCCCTTCTGCAGACCATCTCAGGGAGAAGCTGTCTTTATATGTCATGCCCTTGCAGTAATTACACCAGAAAGGATTACTGTCCTTGTCAAATGCTGACTGTCTCCCTCAGGTTTGGAACTAAGAATGTGCTAATTAGGAACTAAGCCACTTTAAACAAAATAAACCCAATTTCTTTGTCTCACACCATTTCTCCTCACCGCCCGAAGTCTGAAAGGAAAGGAAGTGCCGTATGATGGAGCAGAGATGCCGTCCATTTTTGCTCCCCTGAGTTCCGTGCACAGCCTCCTCCTCCATAAGTAGTTTCAGGACAATTTCTACTCCTAGCCTGCCTTTCAAACTTCTCATCAGACTCCCTAGGGCAACAGGTTGCTGGGGACTCAACTTCACAGTTTCTCCAGATAATCAGAGGGCCAATAAAGGAGAGAGGAGGGGAAGAAAAGAAGGAAAGGTCCCTAGGAAGGACCCGTATTAGAAACAGCAATGAGAGAATAGCAGTTAGTTCTTTCCTCAGCCGTTCCCGACCTCAGCTGGGACTGGCCACAGTTCTGTCTCCCACAGTTATAAGGAAGTGACTGAAATGACTGTCTAGAGACTTTGTTTCACTATCTTTACTTTTGTGCTTTATGTGACAAAACAGATCAGACAGAATATATTATTTTCCATGTAACCTCCCAATTAATGTGGACCCACAATCTTAATTCTGAATGAAACTGAACATGTTGAATGCCACCAACCCCATAATGTTGGGGTTCTACTACAAAAATATATGTAAGTTTAAACAACATATTGTTTCATTTAAACAACAAAAACATAACAAATTGGCCTGACCAGAGCGTCGAGCTGGGATGCCGAGGACCCAGGTTCGAGACCCCGAGGTTGCCAGCTTGAGTGTTGGCTGATCTGGTTTGAGCAAAAGCTCACCAGCTTGGACCCAAGGTCACTGGCTCAAGCAAGGGGTTACTCGGTCTGCTGAAGACCCGCGGTCAAGGCACATATGAGAAAGCAATCAATGAACAACTAAGGTGTCACAACGAAAAATTAATGATTGATGCTTCTCATCTCTCTCCGTTCCTGTCTGTCTGTCCCTGTCTATCCCTCTCTCTGACTCTCTCTCTGTCTCTGTAATAAAAAAAAAAAAGGCATTCTTAAAAAAAAAAAACATAACAAATTGGGCATTAACAATAGACTTTTAACATCTTGATGACACTTGAATCCAGTAATAAACTCTTTAAGATTTGTGTGTATAAAAATTCTGAAGGGACTTCTGATGTCTTTTGAGGAAATAGACACATTACAAGCGCCCGTGGTCCAATCCCAACTTACTAAGCATAAAATTGTTCTGACTTCACAAAGGAAGGAAGCATACTAAACACCGCAGCACGCTCAGTCTCCCACCTCCCAGCCACAGAAGGCCATATCTCATGTTTCCAACACTAGGATTCCGTGAAAGTAGAACTGCAGTTTTGTGGAGTTCAACTTTAAAAACCTCAAGTCCTTGATAGGCAGAGAGAGGTGAGTAGAGCCAAATAGAGAGGTTCTTGTCAAGAAAGACAGGAACCAATGAGCTAGCTTGAGAGTGCTGAGGGTCTATTGGGAGGGCAGGCATAAATAAGGTCTTACGCGACCCCTGACAGAGAATACCCAGGGCTAGGCAATTTCATCCTCACTCTCATCCTCATGAACAATTCAGTGTAAATGGACAAGGACCAGAGAAAGATCTTATTATACAGGATTACCTGCTGCCCAGAACTCACTGCAATCAGAACAATAAGATATTGTTTCTAGAGGTCTCTGAGCACATGGAATGGTTTTCATTGAACAGAACCTCTCTTTGTAATGAGATTTTTACTTGGTTGAACCCCTGTGAACAGAAATTTAGGAAGAATATACCTTCTTTAGAAAAACACCTTAAATATAGACATCCCAATGCAAAAACCTGGGGGGAAAGTTAAATTAATAGAAAAAATAGTTAGATCTGAATGAGATTGCAATAATTCCCACTTCTCCTTGGAAGATACATTCCAAAACCCCATGGGATGCCTGAAACTGCAGATAGTATCAAATCCTATTTATAATTACCACGTTTTTTCCTATACACACCTATGATGAAGTTTAATTTATAAACTACCAACAAGAATAATGAAATAGAACAATTACAACAATATACTGTACTAAAGGTTCTGTGAATGCACTCTCTCTCTGTCTCAGTAAATCAGCAAAAACTTCTTTTTCCTTCTTCACAATTTCACAGACAGAACTTTCATTCTCACCGTAGGTCTCAGCAACCTCAGCATATGATATATTTTCTTTCCTTATTAAGTCATGAACTTTCACCTTTTTACTTAAAATGTAGCACTTTACATCTTCTCTCTGGCATATCTGAATCACCCACGTCATTACTCTTGCACTTTGGGGACATTATTAAGTAAAATAAGGGACACCTGAATGAATACAAGCACTGTGATACCGCAACAGTCAGTCTGATGACTAAGGTGGCTACTATGTGACTAAAGAGCAAGTAGCGTCTACATCGTGAAGGCACTGGACAAAGAGATAATTCACATCTGGAACCAGATGGAGCAAAACAACAGGAGATTTCACCACACTACTCAGAATGGCGTGCAACTTAGAACTTCTGGATTGTTTATTTGTGGAATTTTTCATTTAATATTTTCAGACCGCAGGTGACCATGGGTAACTGAAGGAAATAAAGGGGAACTACTATACTTTGCTTTCACTGGAAATGCATATTGCTGAAGGGCAGAAAGTCCTCAAGTTACAAACATCCAACTTACCTACAAACTCACGCTTAGGAAGGGAGCACCCTAAGGGCTATTGGTAATCACCTGCAGTTGGACATCAGGGAAAATGATACCATAGAGTTACTAGACCCCCCATGGCAAAGAACTAACCAATGAAGACCTTATGGAACTAGAGCAGCAGATGACAGCATATAGGGACCTAGAAACTCCAGAACCAAAAGTTTTCTACAAGAGTTAGCTTATGCTTTTCATCTATTTGAAGCAGGAATGGCAAAGTTAGAGGAGCGAGATCCTGATACAGAGAGGTTCACCGAAGTTGACCATCCAGTTGCCGGAGGCCTGAGATGCTACCGGGCCTTTTATGATGAGAAAAAGGAAAGCTCCGTACCACCTCCCCTGATGCTACTTCAGGAAACCGACTCCAGCCGCAGAATCAAACCCTGACTCTAAACCAGTCCCATCCTCTCCAACAAGTCCATCATCTTCTGTATCATCCAACATTGTTTAAGGTTGTATTGGAAAATGCACAGAAAGTATTTCTATGCACAGGAAGATAAGAACAAATACTATGTTAAGACAAACATCTAAGTTGCATTTAATAGGAAAATGTATCTGTTCCAACTTACATACAAATTCTCGTTCGTAACCCAGGGACTGCCTGTGCTGCTTTCACAGAAAGTCTGGTGGGGCTTTGATTTGGCACTTCCCTTCTTTTCACAAAATTGAATATTGTTTAATATTAAAGAGGCATAGTAGTTTACAATATTACCATGGTCATAAGAATGTCTAAGGTGTTTGCATGCTTCTATTAACTCACTGCATTCTCAAGAATCCCGTAATATACACTGCCAAAGGGAGTGCAGAAATATAGCTGAGCATAATCTAACCCATAAATTCAACTACTAAAGGGATGGAGTCAATCCTTTAATAAAGTGAATAATGAGGAGAGTTTCAAATATTTACATAGTCTAGCAAAATGTTCTCTACTACTTTTCCACTAATTAAATACATCAGAACAAGTGTTCTGGCTGGTCACTTAAAGGGCTATTTAATGAAATATTTGATCCTAGACCAGATCCTACACCGGAGAAATAAAGCATACTGTCTATAAAGGCCCTTATTGGGTCAATTGAGAATATTGGAATATGGATGGTAAATTAAAATACTGTATCCATGTTAAATTTATTGAGGTTAAAAGCTGTACTATAGGTTTTATTTTTAAGAGAATATCCTTATTGTTAGGAAATGCTAAAGTATCAGGCGTAAAAGGCCAAGGAATAGTTATAGATGTATATATGTGTACATATATACAATACATATTATATATTATGTAGTGTTATATTAAGTAATAGATAATAAATACTCTGTATTATACCTATTTTATAATTTATAAAATCTATTTCACATAAATCAAAAATCAAAAGGGCACATAAATCCAAAGAGCAAAATGTTAACAGCAGGTCAATCTGGGCACAGGTATACAGGTATTCTTTGTACTAGGTCTTACCATTTTTCCCCTAAATTTGAAATTATGTCCAAATAGAAAGACTTTTATTAAAAAGGAGGGCATGATCAAAGCCTTCCTTCCCCCTAGCTGGGTTGCCAACAAGAGGTAGTTTTATTCAAGTCAGGGCAGGCTCTCTGTCCAGGGGGAAGCTTGCCTCGGTCGGATTTTCACTTGGTTTGACCATTCGCACAAATTAGCCACGGGAAACAAAAGGAGTTGCGGCTGCAGTTTTTCATTTTCTCCAAATTTCTGATTGTAAAAGTAGTATGTGCTTATTTTAGAAAGTTTGGGGAAAGGAAACTAGCAAAGAAAACACACATAAATCCTACCAAATCCCATCAAATTTGAAGAAACATCGCTGTCATTTTGGCCGATTTTCTTTCAGTCTTTATTCCAAAGTTTTAAGAGAACTGGGATTATATTATATGAACTGTATAGCCTGTGTTGTTTGTTATTTTTTCTTTAACCTAGTGTAAATATTTTCTCGTGCCATCTGTCAAAAACAATGAATAAAATCTTCAATGTCAACATAATATTCCATATTATAGATAGGCCATAATTTACTTAGCCGTTTCCTTAAAACTGTCCCTTTGATTGCTTTCAATTTCAACTTATACATAATGCTAAGTTAAAAGTTCAAGATCTGGGGGGTGGGAGCAGTAAAGAGGGACAAATATATAGTGACAGAAAATGATTTGACTTCAGTCAATGGGCACACAACACAATCAACAGTTCAAATGCTATAGAGATAGTCACCTGAAACCCATGTACTCTTTTTTTTGTTTGTTTGTTTTTTTACAGGGACAGAGAGAAAGTCAGAGAGAGGGATAGACAGGGACAGACAGACAGGAATGAAGAGAGTTGAGAAGCATCAATCATCAGTTTCTCGTTGTGACACCTTAGTTGTTCATTGATTGCTTTCTCATATGTGCCTTGACCGGGGGCTACAGCAGACCGAGTAACTCCTTGTTCAAGCCAGTGAGCTTGGACACCTTGGGTCCAAGCTGGTGAGCTTTGCTCAAACCAGATGAGCCCGCGCTCAAGCTGGCGACCTCAGGGTCTCAAACCTGGATCCTCCACATCCCAGTCCGACGCTCTATCCACTGCTCCACTGCCTGGTCAGGCAAGCCCATGTACTCTTATTGATCAATGGCACCCCATTAAATTTCTAAATTTAAAAAAAATGCAATGGAAAAAAAAAGTTTAAGATCTTTGTGCTTAAATCTTTTTTTTTTAAGTATTTCTGGCTTATACTTTTATAATAGATGCACATAAATAGAATTGCTGAGCCAAAGGGGAGCAACATTTTTAAGACTCAACACAAAAGGCCAACTGCTTTGTTTAAGAAAGTTAGGCTAGCCTGACCAGGCGGTGGCACAGCGGATAGAGCATTGGACTGGGATGCAGAGGACCCAGGTTCGAGACCCCGAGGTCGCCAGCTTGAGCGTGGGCTCATCTGGGTTGAGCAAAAGCTCACCAGCTTGAACCCAAGGTCAGTCTGCTGAAGGCCCGCGGTCAAGGCACATTTGAGAAAGCAATCAATGAACAACTAAGGTGTTGCAACGCACAATGAAAAACTAATGATTGATGTTTCTCATCTCTCTCTGTTCCTGTCTGTCTGTCCCTGTCTATCCCTCTCTCTGACTCACTCTCTGTCTCTGTAAAAAATTAAAAAAAAAAAGAAAGAAAAAAGAAAGTTAGGCTAACACCCTCATCTTTAAGGGAAAAGAGGGCTCCTGACTGGATGAATGCAAAATGTCAGGCTCAAATCTCATTTTAGGATTTAAAGAAAGGGGAGCTACTGCCGAGTTTGAGCATTGCCATCCTCATGTCCAAAAGCCCCAGGACAGCGTCCACAGACTCCTCTGGCCCTTATCAGCACACACAGACTGCTAGGAGAAGACACGAGCCCAGTGTCACGTGATCGCCAACATATGAAGCTCTGGGCATCTGTAATCTAAAAGATCTTCCTATCCTGAGAGAACTGGGATCCTAAAAAACATAGGAAGGGGAAAATTACCAGGACAAAAGTATAGGAATCTAAAAAGCAAGTTTCAGGTTCAAAAAGGCAAATTGAAGACAAGTTTTTTATTTTCTTAGCAGCAAGGGCTCCATCCAGGAGGAGACGTGGAGTCTGTCTGTCTGTCCCAAACAATCAGCCTGGGTCAGGGATGCAGCCCAACCTCTCTGAGCTCCATCTCTCCACGTGTTCAATGACAAGGCTGAACAAGGTCCCTAAAGGTCCCTCTCAGACCTCTCGTTCTGCGACATGCTCCTTTCCATGTGCCAGGAGACAGACAAAAGGGCAGAGTGGTGATTCTCTCTGAATGCATCGCACCAAGTGCTGAGCACCCCATTTCTCCTAACAGAACTAGATCAAATATCACTTGGTGTACCAAAGAGATTCCAGAAACTGTGCATTTCCCCTTCTTTCAGAAGGCAAAGACCAGGGAAGGAGAGGCAGGGGGTCTGCGGACAAGGAAAAGGGGAGCTCACCGTGGCCATTGCAGTAGTAGATCCACTTCTCCCGGGTCTGGGTGGGCGTAACGGCTTTCTTCAGCCCCGCCTTCTCCACAATGGCGCTGGGATCCTGCCGGGGCCCCTTTTTGAGAGTCCTGGAACTTTTCCGGATACTGCATACCACTATCACCACAAGCACCAGCAGCAGGAAAAGCACAATCATCCAAGGCAGATGTTCATTGATGTCGAAATGCTTATGCACGTTCTGTCTGGGATGGGGTCTCTTAACACCTTTGATGGGCGTGCTGGTCTTCTCGCCCCCGGTGGCCTCCATGGACGGCAGCAGCTTCAGGATGTGTCTGTGGTGGGAACCTTGCTGGTGGTCGACCACCTGGAGGTTCGGGAGGCTCTTGTTCACGCCTTCCTCCCACCTGGCTGAGCTTGCGTTGTCAGGAACTGTCCCTTTGTGGACGACACTCAGTACCTTTGGTCTAACAGAGGCAGAAGAGTTGGATTCTGTTGAGTTCATGCCTAGAAAAAAAAAAGAGTATGGGGGGGGGAAGAGCTGTTCTATATTTGGGAATCTATGTGTTCCCTCCTCTTCCTGCTCATCTCCAAACCAGGCCAGATAATTAAAGAAGAGATGAACTTTGGAGCTTGAGAATAAATTACATAGCACATTTTCATAAAGATCTCAAAGCCACCTTAATGTGGAAGGTAAAAACTAAGCTTAACAGCTAAACTCATTCACTTCCTCATGCTAAAACCCAAAGGCACTCACAGGGATCTAACGCCTGAACTTCACATCAGCTTCTCCTGGCCTCCACACCCTGCGCACACACGTGTATGTTCAGAGCTGTAGTCGACTCTTAACTGTTCTGACTATTCACAGAGCTGGTTCAATTTTAACTCCTTTGTCCTTTAATTGCTTTGTGCCTCGGATCCCACGTTTTGACAATTTTATAATGCGATGGGAAAATTGAGAATATGACTCAGATAAAAGAAATAAAGAACAAGAACATAAACTCAAATCTAACTTTGACCAGTGAAAGAAGGTTTGGTGAGGCAGCTCAGTGGATAAAATGAGGCAGGACTTCTTCAGTCTCTTCTATTAACAGATCAAATCAAGTCTGCGCCAGCAATTTGGTGGACTTCCTTCTGAGAAGCTTCTACAAGTTGTCTTCATGAACAATGTGAGAAAACCAGAGATTTTAAGCCCAAAGAAATAGGACCTGGCCTTCTATCGGCCGCTGAGAAAATCTGGTCAGGTCACTGGAGCTCTCTGAGCCTGTTTCTCCCTTTCAACAGGGCGGCCCTCCGTGCAGGGTCCTCATAAAGCTCAAACACCATCACTCGTGAGATTATGCCAGAACCACTCAAGCTGGCTATCATCTCCTGAATATTGAATTCCATCAAAAAGGATTTGAAAATAAACACTAAATTTTATATTCTGCCTGAGATTCAAAATGAAATTTGAGGAAAACTAAGATACCTGATGAAGGGCATCAATTTAGAATCATTTGAAAAAAATATATTTATATATATACATATATATTATTTTCCAGATGTGAATAATAGTTCCCTTCACTGATACAACTATGCTTGTTTCCTGAAAGCTTCTAAATATTTTTCCCTCCTCTGCCCCACCTAACATCCAATCCTCATCCCTCCCTTCCAGATGTCACGGTATTTTCTCCTCTTCTTCTTCCTTCAGACCTTCTGGCTGTGTCTATCTGGAAGAAACTTTAAACATCTACATCACTCATTTATTCGACAAGTCTGGAACCAAGGCCGGAAGTTCAGTGACTCATATAAGGCTACACACTGTCCTTGTTTTACTGAGTTCTTATTTTCTAGCTTGATGTAACCTAGTTTTTAGAGATCTGCTCCCCTTACCTGAAGACTTCTAAGTCAAAATGTTTCTAGAAGGCTCAAAGAAGCTAGATTGAATTAGCCACAAAATACAAGTGCCTTCATCAACGAATGACTTTGGAATATACAAAATAGAGAAAACTTCCATGGGCACAAGCTCATTGTTGGTGCTTTCCCTGGGTTCAAAGTCCTTCTCAAATAAATAGCTCATGAGGTTAAGTTACCTTTGGGAACATAAGTGGAGGAAGGGACTTCATGAGATTCCATGTGCTCAGGGCGTGAAAAGATGGTCGTGCCCGGGGATGGGGGGGCCGTACTGGAGAAGGCTGGGGGTGCGCCACAGACGTTGTCTGCCTCCTTGGTCCCCGGCTTGATCACCACCAGCTTCTGACTCAGACAGTCTGTGTGTGCTTTGCATTTCATCACACTAGAAGGCACATCAGAGAAGGTACCCCGAGCGCACTGCCTACACCGCACGTCCTCGGTCTCCGTCCCTTTCTTCCGTACACCCCAACCCACAGGACACACCGTATGGGGAGCGCAGGTAGCATTAGACTGGAACATGCCCGGTGGGCAAGTGCATTCTCGGTCAGTCAAGGCAGCACAAGGTAACTTCTCAACCATGGGCCACGGGCACGGCTGACTACAGTCATGGCATCTCTCTATGCCATTCTCATGCCTGGTAAACGTCCCCACGGGGCAACTGCTGCAGACGCGCAGGCTCGTGTTGGTACAGTGCTCGGATACATAGGTTCCCGCCGGACACTTGTCACAGGTTAGCACCTGGCCGGTGGCACGGTCAACGTGGTGGTATTTGCCAATGAGAGTTGGGGCCTTCGGTTCTGGCTGAGCAGACGTGGTGCTAAGGAATCCGAGCTGAAAGAAAAGACAGGGGAGGAACAAAAACCAAGGAGGTGTTACATAGCAACAGAGAACAGAGGATAGAACTGTCCCACCACCATGATTGTCCTACTGAAGGACTGACAGGTGCTGTTTCCTGCCAACACTAGGCTGCTACACAATAAGAAGAGAGAAACCAAAACTCCCATTCCAGCCCAGGGCCCGACCTGCTCGCTGGGAAGCTTTGGTTTCCTTGCCTGACCTTTGCCTCAACTTCCTTTCCTTCCATCTGTAAAATGAAACTGACAATACCTCTCAATTGAAAAAATCAGTTGAGAACATGAACGTGAAAGCACTCTGTACCTTTAATTAAAAATACTGTAGAGAGGACCCGGTTTGCTCAGTGGTAGAGCGTTGGCCTGGCATGCAGGAATCCCAGGTTCGATTCCCAGCCAGGGCACACAGGAGAAGCGCCCATCTGCTTCTCCACCCTTCCCCCTCTCCTTCCTCTCTGTCTCTCTCTTCCCCTCCCGCAGCCAAGGCTCCATTGGAGCAAAGTTGGCCCGGGCACTGGGGATGGCTCTGTGGCTTCTGCCTCAGGCGCTAGAATGGCTCTGGTTGCAAAAGAGCGACACCCCAGATGGGCAGATCATCGCCCCCTGGTGGGCATGCCGGGTGGATTCCGGTCAGGCGCATGCGGGAGTCTGTCTGAATGCCTCCCCGTTTCCAACTTCAGAAAAAAAAAGAAAAAAAAAAATACTGTAGAGAAGCCAAACACCCTAACACAAGGAAAAATTGAGTTGCTGAATAGTAACCCTCCTTTCCGAGACCCAAATGTTAAGTTACCATCTCTTAACACCAGGATGAAACAACTGATAAGTAGGATGACAGACGGTCAAGCTGCCACTTTCATAGCACGAGATGACCCAGCTGGAGTTAACTTACAGACATGGCCTGATTTTTTTTTCAAATGTTTCCTCTATGCAAAGCAACACACACATATATTTTTGGTTTTGGGGGTTGTTTGTTTGTTTTGCAACATAGAGTCTGGCCCTTGGCCTTCTTAATGTGAGTTGATGCTTTTAGACGCACACTCTTATTTGTTCAGCCACTGAAGGCCACGGCCAATGGAGCAAGGACCAGCAGCCACCTGGGAGCCCAAGCACAGAGCCAGCCTCAGCAAGGACTCGACAGACATTTACATTTAATTTGTAGAACAGAAACTTCACTCAGCTAGACAGAATTTTAGACCACCTCCCAGAATGAAAACTTGGGGGAAAGGAAATTATATTTAAAAGAAAGCTTTTCTGCATTAATGAAGATTGAGAGGCTCCAACAAGAAAGTTTTCACTGTCTTCTAGAAAATAGAGAGAGGTGAAGGAATGCTACCAGGTTCGTCACTAGGACCCTGATTACTGAACTACTGGAGGTCCCCCAAGCAGGATACAAAACCCACCTCCAGACCCCACTGTGCCCACATGCTTCCCCGCTCACTAAGTCAACTTTCCAGTTCTTTGTTCATTTAGAACAGGGGTCTCAAACTCAACTCAGCATGTGGGCCGCAGAGCAAGATCACAGCCGTTCGGCGGGCCGCACTAGGTCTACAAAAGGCAACTGTTACGCAACACTTTTCTCACTGCAGTTGAAAACAAAAAAAAAATCAGTACAACAAGCACAATTGTACATGCAGTTTACTCAGTGTCACAAAACGACCAGAAACTGTAGTTCGCATCACAACTGCTGTTAACTAAGCTAATATCTAGCTAGGATGCTAGAGAAATGAAAAATACAAGTAGGCCCCTAGGCTTACTTAATTTTATCCAAAATATTTTGAACTTCGTAGATTAGTTTGCGGGCTGCACAAAATTGTTCGGCGGGCCGCGAGTTTGAGACCCCTGATTTAGAATAACTGATCAAGTTTCTAATTAAAGCACAACTCAGAGCTCTTTAAAGTGCACCATACCAGGTAACCCATTTAAGACAATGGGGCTTTACAGACCATTAAATTACCTCATGCTAGAGGAGGAAATTCCAGCTCCTACAAATAAAGCTCACACACAACGTCCGTTAGCAGTCTCACACCTGGGCTGAACACTGGACATGAGGTGTGTGCACAAGCTAGATACCATGAAAGCATCAGACAAATATTTTTTTATTAAAGACCAACTACGCGTGTCCAAGAACCTTGTCAACTCTATGCCAGCCCTTGTGGCAATTACCGTCTAAAGGAGGACAGACAGAAACAACTAATTACCTTAATAATTAGTTAGAATTGAGATTACTGCTGAGGAGAAACAGAGCCTTGTGAGATGGGGTTTAGCAGGCACGTAATGGTTCCGAGATGTTAGGGAAACGGTTTGGGGTGCTTCTGAAGGATGGAGGAGCAGTCGCAAGTCTGGACAGGGGAAACGGGAAGGGTTAGGCACAGGGAACCCCAAAGCAAAAGTCTGAAGTGAAGAAGCGCCATTCAGGAATTAAAAAGCTCTTGTTGCTCTATCTCCAAATGCAACACGGTGACTGGCCGTAGTTAAACTTGGAGAGGCTCCACAGTTTGATTCTAATCCAAAATGCAACGAGAAGTAACTGTGTGTTTACATTGGAGGTTGGAATGGAGGCATATAATCACATTTGTGAATTAAAGAAAAAAAAAAAACATTTTCTGGCTGCAGAGCAGACGGTGAAAGTGGCTTGAATCTCCTCCGATCCTGAGAAACACTTTGGAAAGAGCCCAGTTCGGTTGTCAGAGACCCGCCCTCCACCTCCTTCCCAACCTGGCACTTTTTATTGTTTAAATATTGCTCTTTTTTCATTATTATTTTTTATACTATGCATTCTTGTAATAATTCCAAGAACTACAAAACAGGATTAAAACGCTTAAGTGTCTGCTCAGATCCACCCATCCCTAGGGCTCACTTTGGTCACGTCTTTCCAAACCTTTCCTGAGCATGCGCACATAACACACACACACACATGCCTGCTCTAAGGGGCTGTTTCAGTTCCACCTAAAGGAGACAGGCCACATATGCTGTTCTGTGATTTGATTTTGTTCATCTTCTCACACTGCATTGCTGAAACCTTCCCGCGTCAGAACACACAGACTACTCCCTTCTTTAGAATGGTCACGTTCTCTTCAACAGAAAGGATGCGCCTATTTTACAGGTACTGCCAACTGAGGACCATGTAGTTCGCCTCCTTGTCCCTCTCGTCAGCGTATGCATGTGTTTTTCTGTATTCCATATTCCATTCCTTGGCTTCCCACTCCCCGGCCTCTTTTCGTTCCTTCTCATCCCAAATGACAAGCTACAGCCACGCTGCTCCCAGTCTTCTAAGAACCGCTTTCTTCAAGGGCGAAAGATGTCTCCGTACAACCCATCACTCAGAACCTCTCACTCCTCCCCCGCCTGGCTGACTGTGACAGAGTATTCACAGGATACAGTGTTAACGTCAATAGCGTATACAGCCTGACCAGGTGGTGGCGCAGTGGATAGAGCGTCGGACTGGGATGCGGAAGGACCCAGGTTCGAGACCCCGAGGTCGCCAGCTTGAGCGCGGGCTCATCTGGCTTGAGCAAAAAAGCTCACCAGCTTGGACCCAAGGTCGCTGGCTCCAGCAAGGGGTTACTCGGTCTGCTGAAGGCCCACGGTCAAGGCACATAGGAGAAAGCAGTCAATGAACAACTAAGAAGTCGCAACGTGCAACAAAAAACGAATGATTGATGCTTCTCATCTCTCTTCGTTTCTGTCTGTCTGTCCCTGTCTATCTCTGCCTCTGTAAAAAAAAAAAAAATAGCGTATACATGTTTTCAGCCTGTGGGAGGGCCAGATCTGAAGGAGAAAAAAATAGTTGGGCAGAGTTTTAGAAAACAGACTTACATTCTTGTCCAGATACGGCCTTCAGACCCATTGGACCTGGTTTTACCTGCTTATAAAACGAGCAGGTTGGATTACATGGTATTCAATTCTATGGAGCCTTCAAGGTGTCTACAACAGTCAAGTTCCACCTTCTCCGTGAAGCCTTACAACATTCCCAGACACCCAGAGTCCAAGCAGCTGAGCAAACTTTCATCACATTTCCTGTTTCTGCTTGTCATTTAGGGGCCTAATTACATATTGTCTTGTAATGTTTGTTGATGACTTCCTAAGTATATACATTTATCTTCCCATAATGATTATAAGCAGCTCGAGGCCAGGGACAGCCATGGAGATTGCATTTCCTCCCTTGCTCAACCATCTCAGAACGGAGATCACAAAAATAATAAGTAAAGCATCCTCTGTGCCAGGGGTCAGCAAACTAAATCCCACATGCCACTTGTTCTTTTTTTTTTTTTTTTTTTTTTTAACATGCCCAGACCAGGGATCCAACCGGCAACCTCTGTGCCTCCAGGTGATGCTCTAGCCAACCAAGCTATCCAGCCAGGGTGCCACTTGTTCTTGTAAATAAGTTTGAGGGGAACCCAGCTATTCAATTAGCTATTGTGAATGGCTGCTTTCACGCTACAACGGCAAGGCTGGAGAGAGACAAACAGACCATATGTCCTGCAACTTTAAATATTTACTATCTGGCCCTTATAGGAAAAAAAAAGTCTGCCAATACTCTGCTGATCAATCAAAAGAAATATCTAAAAATACAAGGACCTTAGACTTCTTCTAGAGTCTAGAAATGAATACTGAGGTCCTGACTTTCTTTCTGACATCCCCTCTAACTCACCCACCAAATCTGATACTTGCATCCCCTGCTTAAAACTGGCAATGGCTTTTCACATGACGTGGAAGGAAATGCAACATCCTTCATAGCTAAGACATCCTCTGAAATGCCATCCTGCCCTCCTCTCCCTCAACTTGAATTATCTTTCACTGTCTCCTCTTGTTCCTTTTTCCACATATCACTACCATAATTCTGTGGTTATGAATTTTTCCATTTAGTGTGTCTTCCCCTGTGAACCTCAAGCTTCAGGAGGACAAGGATAGAGAGTCTGTTTTACATAACGATGCTACCCAAGCCCTCAAGGACAGTACCCAGTTCACCATATACCTGACAAATGTTTGCAGACTAAATGAATGAATCGGCAGAACCATGAATTACTAGAGGCAGTGATTTAAAGCATGGCAGTAGAGGAGGTTAATGGACAGGAGCACAGGTATAAAAGCAACAGTGAGAAAACCAAAAGCCTCCCCCTGCCCTCCATGCACCCAAGAGACAAAATGTTGTGGCACCCTTCAGAGTCAAGACAAATAGTTTCACCTCCAAAGACCTGAGGGTATCACTGTTTGAACAGAGCCGTAACTGGCTTACAAGCATTATGTTCAGCATGATACCTAAGCAAATGTAACATGAATTTAAAACACTGCCCCCCCAAGTGATCCCAGGTTGCTCGCTTGAAGCCCAAGGCTGCAGGTTTGAGTCCAAAGTTGTTGGCTTCAGCAAGTGATCACTGGTTCAGCTTGACGTATGAGAAACAATCAATGAACAATTAAAGTGACGCACTAATGGTTGATGCTTTTCATCTCTCTCCCTTCCTCTCTCTTTTTCTCGCTCTCAAAATAAATAAATAAATACATAAAGCATCCCCCCTTCGTTTTATAAAAAACAGTTCTACTAATTTGATGCTTAGAATTATAAGCAGCAGCATGAGATTATTCTCCAGAATTTATTGATGTTTCATCCTAGTTTAAACTCTAGTGATCTGTAAATTTCCATTTATCCAAGACACCAACAATCATGAATAAATGAGAAAATACCATCCCAAACTATACAGGATATGGGAGCCCTATACATACTTACAGAGTAGATGAAAAGGTAAAGCCTAGAGTCCCCAAACTTTTTACACAGAGGGCCAGTTCACTGTCCCTCAGACCGTTGGAGGGCCGCCACATACAGTGCTCCTCTCACTGACCACCAATGAAAGAGGTGGCCCTTCAGGAAGTGCGGTGGGGGGCCGGATAAATGGCCTCAGGGGGCTGCATACGCAGGCCGTAGTTTGGGGACGCCTGGAACTGACCAGCTATATATGTTCCCATGGTCTCCACACTCACTCTGGTGACCCATATCACCTGTCTGGGTGGCACGTCTACTTCAGGTCACAGAGATGAGCCTGGCTGAAAACCAGACACACCTGGATATGCTAATACATGCTAGAACACTGATGCCAGTTTCTCTTTAACAATTCTTAGCCCACGACCTCATCCATCAAACGAACGGGGAAAATCTGCCTTGTGGTTTACAAGTATACTATATTTACGTCATTCTTGTGTCCCTATCAAATTGCAATCATTTTTCATGCAAAAACTGGAGGCAGTGATAAAATTGTGTCTATTCAGAATGGACAAGCAGGAAGACTTTATGAGTTGAATACAGAAAAGGTTTTAATACAGCCTAAACCAGGATTTTAAGAACAACCATAGTTACTGTGGATATTATAACAAAGATAAGGCAACCAAGACTTATTCCTGAGATGGTGACTCTAAAACACACCAACAGATAATCAAAAGGCAGAAGCCAAGCAGAATTAGACACCCCCAGAATAACTGACCATTTTATTTTGAGCATCACACTTAATTCACAATCGCAAGGCACTGACTGCTGGGAATTCCCTAGGTTGGAAGAGGAAGGAACAAACACACCAGGAGCAAAGCTCCAAGGGGAAAGCGTCCACAAAGCACGGACAGCGCTGTTCTCGGTGCGTTATATAAATTTGGTTGGCTCTTTCTTGCATTTATTTCCTCCTATCCTCTCCGGTTTTAAGTCTTCTGTTGGCTAAGGCAAAAGCAGGGACTGTTGTTAAAGCTGCAAATAGAAAGAAATGTCAAAGGTAGAATGTGCTGACTATAGAGCTGGAAGGAGGCAAGCTCAGGGGACACTGAGGAAAGGAAAAACACAGGCAACGCTGACCCCAGATGCTGTCTCGCCTGGAACCTGCAATGCAGAAGAGTGAGCACTCAGCATTCGATCCGTGGACCACAGACCTTCACCTACCTCCGTCCGCTGCAACTGACATTTCTATAGGCCACGACCTTCACCTACAAGCGAAGGCCACTTTGTTAACGAGACAGCGGTCAAGGTTTGGGGAAAATGCTCTTCTCTGCTTGCTGGGAATATGTCCAGTCCTTAGAGTCAGACAAACCAAGGCAATAGTAATGACATGAGCCAGGACCAGCAATTCCAGCCTGAAGGTATAAACAAAACACACACCAGCAGAGCTTTCTCTAGAGAGAACTGCTTTTCTGATCTTTTTATAAACTCACTTCTTAAGCCAATAGTGTACATCTTAATCTTTGATTTATAAGACAAGTCGAATAAATAATTTTTTAAAAGTACAAACAAAACTTATTTTAGCCTGGAGTATGCTGAGCAGGCCCAGTCTACCAGGTTCCTAACTGGGGGGGGGGGGGGGGGGGGGGGGGGGATATGTCAGAATGAATGTTACCACAGGTAAAGCAGATAGGACACATGAAGGAAGTGCTCCATAAATGTTAGTTACTTTAATTATCACTCCTCCTACTTATCATTTTACTACATGTTATCTTTACTCCCTTGGGATTAGGCAATCTTTTCAAACACCCCAATTAAAATGCAAATATCCACTTCCTGAGCAATGTATCCAAGACTTCAATTTTTTTTTTTTTTTTGTATTTTTCTGAAGCTGGAAACGGGGAGAGACAGTCAAACAGACTCCCACATGCGCCCGACCGGGATCCACCCGGCACGCCCACCAGGGGCGATGCTCTGCCCACCAGGGGGCGATACTCTGCCCCTCCTGGGCGTTGCTCTGCCGCAACCAGAGTCACTCCAGCGCCTGGGGCAGAGGCCAAGGAGCCATCCCCAGCGCCTGGGCCATCTTTGCTCCAATGGAGCCTTGGCTGCGGGAGGGGAAGAGAGAGACAGAGAGGAAGGAGGGGGTGGGGGTGGAGAAGCAAATGGGCGCTTCTCCTATGTGCCCTGGCCGGGAATCGAACCCAGGTCCCCCGCACACCAGGCCGACGCTCTACCGCTGAGCCAACCAGCCAGGGCCCAAAACTTCAAATTTAAAGAGCTGTAATCTGAAAATATTCCTTACTGGATTTGGAGGATACTACAGACCAAAAAATGCAGACTGCACAACAGTGAGGGAGAAGACAATCAAGGGGGCATTTCAAAGCAGACTTAAAACACAAACAGTATACAGTAAATGAGAAAACACGAGAGAGGGGAGAGGACTTCCCGCGAATAAGTACGCTCCAGACACATGGGGCAGAATCTAAGGAAGCACCTTCCAGAGTGAATTTCCTTGATCGAGTCCCAAAAGATGTTAATGATCCAAGGTCTAAAATATGGGTGAACAAAATCCAGCCAGCAGCCTACTTTTTTTTTTATAGCCCAGAAGCCAAGAATCTGTTGTTTATATTTTAAATAGTTGGGGGGGGGGGGGGGCTCTCAGAAAGAACAATTATTTTTGTGACACATGAAAATTATTTGAAATTCTTACCTGACCTGCAGTGGCAAAGTGGGTAAAGCTTTCAAACCCGGAATGCTGAGGTCACTGGTTCAAAACCCTGGGCTTGCCCGGTCAAGGCACATACATATGAGAAGCAACTTCTATGAGTAGATGCTTCCCACTTCTCCCCTACACCCCTTGCTCCCTCTCCCCTTTCCCTAAAAGTCAATAAATAAAAACTTAAAAATTATTAGATATTCAAATTTCAGTGTCCACAAATCAAGTTTTATGGGAACATGCCATGCCCATTCTTTCGGTATGGCTCAGGGTTGTTTCAAATACTACAGAGGCAGAGCGGAGTCGTTTCCAGAGACCACAGGCTCACAGAGCCAAAATACTTACTATGTACCTCTTTACAGAAAAGGTTAACCAATCCCTGGTCTAAAAGTTTAGGAAATACTCCTGACTGCAGCCCTCTTGTGGAAAGGAACAATTAATAGTAGCCTGTTGATGGCTCCAGGAGGTCCTGGCAAGAAGGCTGCCAAAAATGGTCATTTAACCTGACAGGCGGTGGCGCAGTGGATAGCGCATCGGACTGGGATGCGGAGGACCCAGGTTTGAAACCCAGAGGTCACCAGCTTGAGTGTGGGCTCATCTGGTTTGAGCACAGCTCACCAGCTTGAACCCAAGGTCAATGGCTGGAATAAGGGGTCACTGGGTCTGCTGTAGCCCCCCAGTCAAGGCACATATGAGAAAGCAATCAATGAACAACTAAGGTGCTGCAACAAAGAATTGATGCTTCTCATCTTTCTCCCTTCCTGTCTGTCTGTCCCTCTCTCTGGCACACACACACACACACACACACACACACACACACACACAAAATGGTGCTTTAGCACTTACCAAATTTACTTTAACCGTACAATCTTTTGCTCACTGCAAGGTGTACAAACATCCTGCAATGGTGTCGTTCTCACCACCAACATGACACTAAAGTCCAGCAAAGTCAACAAGCCCAACGTTAAAAAGATCCAATATAAAATTCTAAGTAATCACATTAGTTTATTTAGCACATCTCAACAAAAGCAACAACAACAAAGATGATACTCTCGGGCACAAATAAAATAGATTTAAGGATATTAACCTAGGTTTTGTGCTATTAAATATAATAATATTAAAACTAACATGTAAAAATATATGCCATACAGTTAATAAAAACTTGTAACTGAAAATGTAAAGAATTAATGCAAATGAGGTTAACACAGATACTGCTCAATAGTTGGGATAGAGGGTGGTGTGAGTGAAGGTAGCCATCGCATAGATAAATGCTGATAGTATGTCAGCCCTAGCGACAACTAAAATGCAAATTTGCAAAAGCAAGGATCTTTCCATATCTCTATTAAAGCAGCACAAATAAATTCAAATGATAAGCTCCAAAGCTGGCAGGCTTGTGGGGTAGAAGGCACATGTAGAGGTTGCTGCTAGTGACACTTAGTTAATTCAGTCTTTCTAAAAGACAATCTGGGTGCTGACTGGTGGTGGCGCAGTGGATCAAGCATCGACCTGGAACACTGAGGTTGCTGGTTCAAAACCCTAGGCTTGCCTGGTCAAGGCACATATGGGAGTTGATGCTTCCTACTCCTCCCCCTCTTCTCTCTCTCTCTCTCATCTCTAAAATGAATAAATCAATAAAAATAAATTAAGACAATCTGGAAATTCGCAGCAATAGCTGTAAAGCTGTTCATTCCTTTCCTGTGACCCAGTAATTCTACTTTGAGAATTACACCTCAAATACCCCTCACTTTTAAGAACAACCCAAGAAGATAAAGAGCAATTAGTTGTTACAGAGACAACTTCACTGGTGCTGCTTTCTTGTAGTGGGAGAGCAATGGCAATCCAAGTGTCCAGCGAAACTAGGGAGGCTCAACACACTGCCAGCCGGAGGAGAGGTGGCTAGAAGTGAATAGCATTAAGGCTTAACGGACATGCATTATGGGTACCTCAAACTTACTAATACCCACTCAAACTTTGGGTTCCCCAATCCTACGCACTCTTCCCCTGCCTTCCCTTTCAAAGCAATCAGACCGTCGTAGCCTCAACTCAGGAACTGGAGGGTCAGCCTAAAAGACTGTTTCCACCTCACCAGCCTCCATATTTCATTATCAGTAAACTCTCTCCAAAATCTTTTAAATCTGTGAATCTCCATCTTCACAGACACTTACCCTTCCAGAACTATCATCTCTTCCCTGCTTCTACCCTTCCCTCTCTAATCCATTCTCCACAGAGCTGCCAAAGGGATCTTTTTAAAAATCTGACTCAAACCCTATTAAAATACTGCTTCCCAATGTACTCCAAGTGATATTGTGACACTTTCACATCTTTAAAAATGTTTTGAATGACCTGGCCCCTCACTACTTCTTCAACCACAATCCACAAGTCCTTTGCCTCTATTGGCTGAGCACCAACCACACCGACTTTCTTTCTATTTTTTGACCATGTGGGCTCTTTCTTACCTCTGGGCCATTCCACATGCTGTTCCCTCTTTCTGGTGTACTCTTCCTTCTGTCTTGAAGGCTCATCTTTCTTACACACCACTCCTTTTGTCTTCCCTGTTAAACTATGAACTCCAAAAGGAGTTAATAGCCTTTTACTATCATATGCCCTGACTAGTAATGCCTCACATTTAAGAGATGCACCATAATATTTATTAAAGAAATGAAAAATAGCCTGACCAGGCGGGGGTGCAGTGGATAGAGCATTGGGCTGGGATTCGGAAGACCTGGGTTCGAGACCCCGGGGTCGCCAGCTTGAGCAAGGGCTCATCTGGTTTGAGCAAAAGCTCACCAGCTTGAGCCCAAGGTCGCCGGCTCAATCAAGGGGTTGCTCGATCTGCTGAAGGCCCGCGGTCAAGCCACATATGAGAAAGCAATCAATGAACAGCTAAGGTGTTGAAACGCGCAAGGAAAAACTAATGATTGATGCTTCTCATCTCTCCGTTCCTGTCTGTCTGTCCCTATCTATCCCTCTCTCTGACTCTCTCTCTGTCTCTGTAAAAAAAAAAAGAAATGAGCCCTGGCCGGTTGGCTCAGTGGTAGAGCGTCGGCCTGGCGTGCAGAAGTCCTGGGTTCGATTCCCAGCCAGGGCACACAGGAGAAGCGCCCATCTGCTTCTCCACCCCTCCCCCTCTCCTTCCTCTCTGTCTCTCTCTTCCCCTCCCGCAGCCGAGGCTCCACTGGAGCAAAGATGGCCCAGGCGCTGGGGATGGCTCCTTGGCCTCTGCCCCAGGCGCTAGAGTGGCTCTGGTTGCGGCAGAGCGACGCCCCGGAGGGGCAGAGCATCGCCCCTGGTGGGCGTGCTGGGTGGATCCCGGTCGGGCGCATGCGGGAGTCTGACTGTCTCTCCCCGTTTCTAGCATCAGAAAAATACAAAAAAAAAAAAAAAAAAGAAATGAAAAATAGAAATATATTTCTGTGAGATAACAGAATATAGCTACATAAAGAAAAACAGAACACAGCTAAGTGCAAAACTTAAGTTTTATTTATACATAAATGCCTGTGCACTGTCAGAGGATAGAAGTGAATTGAGAAGATTTGTAAAGAGAATTCCATACCCTAGTCCTTTTAGACTGCCAACTTGCTTAAGTTTACAATGTCCTCTGTTAATAACGCACACACCCTTGAATTGTAGCTCTCGGGAGGGAGCTCAAGCTCCGACTGCTCTCTCACTCGTCTAGAATGAACAGTTAGTTTAGAGCAAGGTCCTTCTGGAATTCATTCAACGATCAACCATTGCTTAACTAGTAGGTGTCATGGCATTGATCCAGAAACACGAAGATGAATAGCACATTGTCTGTCGCCTCTGAGAAGTTGAAATGGAATAACGGCCTTTGCCCTGCTCATCCTTAATGAGGAGAGAAGCACTCCCAAACTTTGGCTGATTTGCTATTTTTTTTTAACACAAGATTCAAATCCAAGAGAGAGAGAGAGAGAGAGAGAGAGAAGTCCTGGACTTCTAGAAGTAAAGGAAAAGCAAGAAGTGAATAAGAACTAGTTAAATAGGTCTGGAAACCTGTCGCCATTTGCCTTGGAAACTTTCCCTCTTCCCACCCCTTCTCACCTCTCAATCCTGATTAATCTGACCTGGCCACACTGAGAAGGAAAGCAGATACCAGTCTTGTCTCAAAGGTTCTTTGGGTGACCAGAATTCCAACCTCTTTCCCAGAACCACAAATTGCATTTCTTTTCACCCTTGGCCTTTCTGTAGTCGACTCAGTATCTACAATCTGTGAAAGATATGTCTGAAAGTTTGCTTACTGGAAGGCTACAGGCGAGTCTGATAAACCTCCCACAATCATGGAGTTAAACCAGTTTCTAAGAGACCTGGAATGAAGTTAACAAAGGAACTACTAACCACCCATGAGGCCAGCTCCTGCACTAGTCCTATACAAATAATCAGGTTGGCAGCAAAGAAACCCCTAACAGGTCCTCAATTTCTCAGGATAAGTGAGTGGGAACCATATTGCTAAGCAGAACCCATGTCACACTGTTACTCACTAAGCAAATATTTTTCAAAATGACCCAAGCAGCAGGAAAGCAAAGTATCCCTTCCCTATTTATAACACTTCAATTTGCAGGCGTATCTTTCCATCTTAGCCATGGCACCACTGCCCGTCAGAGTCACACCATAGGAAAATGCTTGCCAATGGCTCCACGCCCTCCCCTTTTCAATCCACACACACAGGTTGTTCATACTTTATAATCAGCTGTTTCAGCTAAAATTCCCAGTGCCATCATGGAGCAGAAGTGCTCACCGGATGGAAAAGAGACTGTTCAACATTTGGGCAAAATCATTCCCTGAACCGAAAACAAAATTCCAGTTAAGTTACAGTTACTCTCGTCCCCTACCCACAACTTGGCAGAAAGAGCAGTGTGTATGAAGCCACAGGGGCCTAGATTTGTGTCCTCTGTCTAGCAGTTGCCAATTGCTTCCCCTATTCTCTCTGACGCCTCAGTCCTTGTGTGTAAAAGGGGGCTGATTCTTTACCTCATGGACTTCTAAGATTAACTGCGATCGTTTTTAAAAGGGATTCAATGGTAAGGTATTCAATGGTAAGTACTCAATAAAAAGAAGCTAGTAATATCGGTGATTAATATAAACAGCTACTAATATTCCCCTGCCTGAGTTCTCAGGGCTAACACTCTCTGGAATCCACGGCTGCTCTCACTGGACACGGGGACTCAAGGCCTCACTCCTCTGCTAGACCCATTCAAGTCATGTTCCTTCTCCCCAAACCGATTTGCAAATGGCTCCAAGCAACGGAGCCACCAGGCAGCTGTGGCAGCAGAGGAGCAAAGGGAAAATTATACAAAGATCAGATAATGAGCCTTGCTAGGACTTAACTTCCTAATCCCCTTCTCTTATTTTTGTTTTTCTTGAAAACAGAATTTTCAAATACTCAAAAAAAAAGAGAAGATGGGGCTCTAGCTCAGTGTCCTCACGACCCACCCACACCTGCCCAAGCCCACTCTCTCGGAGGTCCCCCCCACCCAGCACCACCTTCCCGCCAGTGCAGACATCTGTCATCTCCAAGACCAGGGAGAATGAACCATTCCCAGTGGCCTTCAGCACCGCTCAGGAAGAGCGAGCGAGCTCACTACTGCTCTGAGTCAGCAGCTCGCCACCAGCGAGCCTCACTTCCCCACCGCCCAAGTCCAGCACGCACCCTCTGACATCGGCCAGGTTCCTCCCGGGTGAGAACCTCTGCCCAGCTCCCCTCCCCTTGGACTCAGGCTGGAAGTGGGAGGCAACAGGTAAGCCAGGTGGCAGCATGCAAACCAATTCAGGATTCTTACTTATTTTTGGTACTTAACAAATACAAACACTGGGGCAAGACTAGTATTTATTCACCACTTCAACCCTATTCCTAAAGAATCGAAGGTCAGCAGCTGCTACTGCTGCAGCGACAAAGCCCAGTGTCCAGCTCACGCTAGCTGGAGGTTCAATTTGGGGGACCAAGATGACTGTCACGAGGGCTTCAGTTTCACTCTGTCAAACAGATCTGTGCCCGACGGTCTAGACTGAGTCTGCTCCAGATGGTCATCGGACACATGCCCAGAGGCAAAGAAGTAACCTGGGTTCCTCTTGCCAGAGAGAAGAAGCACCTGAGTTTGCCAGAAAGTCACCAGTGACTTGGCACCACCAGAATTTGCCAGGACTACTTGGGGGAAGAGGGCCAGACTAAGATTAGTACTCACTGAAATCTAAGCATCGGTGTATCCACAGTGAAAAGTCACTTAAGTCATCCTGCCCCCCAGAAAAGTCGGATGATGCATCGGACCATTTCTCATCACCAAAAAAAATGACTTAATAAAGTTTGCTTACGGCAATTAGTTATACATTACATGCTTTATAAAGGACCAGCTGAATACAAAACCAATTTACGACTTGCCTCAGGAGTCTCTAAAGAGGCTTTACTTCTCACCTTCCTGGTCTGAGTCAGGTGTAAAGTTCAAGTGCGATGTTTCTGCCTTTTTGATCTATGATGCAGAAAAGCACACAGACCACCTGCTAGAGCAGGCGTGGCCAACAGTTTTTGCTCCCGGGCCAGATTAGAAAGAAAACTTTTTTCACAAGCAGAACAAAATATTAAAATTAAAAAATGTTAAATACAAAAACGATTCGTTTTAAGTAAACACAATTTTATTATGTAATTTGTTTATGAAGTGAGTGAAATGTTTTAATATACCTTATTTTAATAAAAATATAATTATATATTATATAAATATCCAAACTGTATCGCAATCAAATAAAACAATATTTAATTAATAGAATGAGCTTGAAGGGGTTATATCGTAAATAAAACAATTATTTCGTTTTACAAACAGCCTGGACACGTTTTCAGTTATCAACTGCAGCTATTGTCTATGCTACAATGCCACTGGATTCAGCACACTTGACCACAAAAATAACGAATTGTTTGACCTTGGGTGCGCACTGGCAAACTCCGCCTGAAAAACTGTGTGTTTCACATCGCCGCTAAACTTCAAACAGTTCATATTGGTACAGACGAGTACAAAAGTTGTAAATCTTTATAATGGAATTTTTTAAAAATAAAGAAGTATCGCAAATCCATTCGACCAATTATTGGAGTTAACCCTAGATTAGTCACACGCAGAATTCTTTTCCACGTATCACTATCTTCTTAAATATCTCGATTTCCAATAATCAAAGACGCTTCTGCTTCTGAGTAGCTGAGATTTTAAAGTAGCGGAGAATATTAAAAATTTAATCGCGGGCCGCATAAACTCATTACGCGGGCCGGATCCGGCCCGTGGGCCGTATGTTGGCCATGCCTGTGCTAGAGTCTATCCAGCAGCTCACACCTATCTGTCCCTATCCAATAAGGACATCCCCAGAGAAAAGGGACTTCTGCAAACTATCCTGGAAAATAGGGCATTAACTGTGCCTCCCAAATCCAGCTATTTGATACAATCTGTCCAGATTGAACCACACTCTCATATGTAAATTAGCCAACTTGTAGATCTCTGCCTAGTTAGTCTAAATATTTTTTCTCAAGTTAAGTTAGTATACATTCCATTACAAGGATTTTCTCTTCTTATTATTTACTTTGCTTATATATTTTGTTTACACTGGGGGTGTGTTTTCTCCTTTAGGACCGGGCCTAAGGCTGGTTCATCCAAAGCCCTTTAGATTAGAAACAGTTCAGACAGAAAAGGAAGCTTGATCGCACTCTACACCTCTGGACAAGGATAGGAGACTCATGGGGTAAGTCAGAAGTCCTGTATTCCAGTACAGGCGTTCCCCGTTCTGCTGACTCTTGAGTTACTGGCCCTGCCAAAGCTAATGTATGTCATTCCAAAACTTGGCAGATTTTTCTTCCTCTGACTCTCAAACAGCCAAATTTACTTCAAGTTTTTAACATCGCTCACGTTTCGTGTATTGCTTTTAGTACATTCATCTGCTGATTTCTTATGAAACCCAACCAGCAGGACTGATGGCCACATACATTCTATACAGCATATAAATTACACCTGCGGGCAAGAGCTAACACCTAATTCATCCCTGGGTTGTTCTTTTTTTTTTTTTTTTTTAATTTATTTATTTATTCATTCATTTTAGAGAGGAGAGAGAGAGAAAGGGAGGAGGAGCAGGAAGCATCAACTCCCATATGTGCCTTGACCAGATAAGTGCAGGGTTTCGAACCAGCGACCTCATCATTCCAGGTTGACGCTTTAGTCCACTGCGCCACCACAGGTCAGGCCCCTGGGTTGTTCATTGTGGGTTTATTAGCATAAAAACAAATTGCTTCCCCAATCTAGGCTGTTGTTGTTTCTCTCCCTTTCCTCCAGGGTTCCCTTCCAGCTTTCCCGCTCTAGGACTCCGGGTTCAAGTATAAACAGGGAGAAAATCTTATACAGTGTCAGCTCTAATTCAAAGTTCTACCTGACCTTGCCACCAAGCCCACTCAGGATTTCAGCCCCCACCAGACCGCTCCATGCCACCTAGTCAAACAGCCAAAGTCAAGTGCCAAGATATTGCTAATTAATTTTAATAAGCAAAGGTTAGGAGGTGGCATTAAACTAGCTGTCTAGTCACAATGCCAGTGACAAACACTAATACTTGGTGCTTTCTAGGCTGGCACAAAACTGGGCAGGCTCTTACCGCCAATGTCCATCTATTTGGAATTCTTAATGCATGCACAAGAGTAGCTTTCAAAATTTCAGGCCTCATTTCCTTGTCAATTATAGCTCTCTTCTCTTCTCTTCTCTTCTCTTCTGACGGCCCCGATGCCAACATTCTACCTGTCCTGTAAAAGCAAGTTCTCTGAGAGCAAAAACCATCTCTGAGGGTGTTACATCACAGTAGACAAGTCCTTTTAGGGCATTCCTTAACACTGGCACAAACCTAAAGGTCTCATTTACCTTCTCTGCAGAGTTTTGTCCTGATACACATAATATTTTGTCTTTCAGTTTATGGTTTACTTTCCAATATCACGCAGACACAACTCATCAGAAAACAGAAGTGCAAGCAGCAAGAACATCTCCTCCCAAAGGCACTCGCAGTAACTTTCCTTAACGTTCTGCAACAAATCAAACCACCAGTCTCAGCTTTCCCCTGGTGAGCCTTTTCTGTTGTTACATTTCATCATCTAGCAATTTGGAGTTGTGAAACAGTCAGTGTGGCACAAGAGTGGGAGACAGCGGGAGCTGAGGAGCCAGGCACCTGGGGTCCAGCCCCACTGCCGTCACTGGTGAGATGTGTGGTCCAGGACGAACCAATGGAGTTTTTCAGCCTCCATTCTCGCACCTGTGAAATGGACAGAATAGCACCTGCTCCACAGAAATGCTGAAAGTAACATGCTGTATATAAAAACATCTGACACATAGTAATTTATATATTATCATACTGTTATATATATCATATATTATCTATAAGTATATATACTAGGTTTTTTAAAGCTGATAATAAGTTCTCTTTCATACAGTTAGCCTGTCATGACAAGAAAGTGTCAAAAATATGGTAACAAATATTGCCACACAATAAGGGACATATTTGAAAGAAGAGGGGTACATAATTAAAAGTGATAAGACATTTTACTAGGCTCATTATTTTTCTTTTTTTTTTTCCATTTTAGAGAGGAAAGGGAGAGAGAGAAAGAGAGAGAGGAGAGACAGAGAGAGAGAGAATGGGGGAGGAGCTAGAAGCATCAACTCCCATATATGCCTTGACCAGGCAAGCCCAGGGTTTCAAACCGGCGACCTCAGCATTTCCAGGTCGACGCTTTATCCATTGCGTCACCACAGGTCAGAGGGCTCATTATTTTTCATTCTAACTGCAAGGTCTGGGTAAGGTCATTAACCTCCCCACTGCCCCGGGAGTGAGTGTTCTGAGCACCTGACAGGTTTACCTGGGCTCTTGGACCTGGGGTCTGTCAATATAATCCTTAGAGCAATTTGAGGAGATTATCATTTTATACCTTAACAACACCAGTCCCGAGGGCTGGGGCTTTCAGATTGGGGCTGGAAAAAAAATAAAAAAAACATTGCCTCCCCACCCTGCCTTGGGGTTAGGGCATGGGAAGCCCCTAGTAATTCCTGATACCCTCTCAGTCACATTCTGGGACAAAAGGATCAATTCCAGGCCATTCCATGAATTGAATAAGAGCCTTTCTATTATAGTTAGCAGAAGGCTAAGGACTCCTGTTAGTTAACACCTTGAGATTGCTTCTAAGCTCCACTACAAATTTCATTTCTTAAAGAGATAGCCAAATTTAATTCTCAAGTCTTCTGTTACAAGTCCAGGGCACAAGTTTTACATACTGAGTTTAATGACTTAGGAAAAAGAGATGGGGTTCTTTCTTGGTTGGTTAAAGCAACCTACGTTTAGATTATATCAAGACCTTGCTTTAAGCAGTTATGCTAAAAGGTAAAATAAATGAAATAAATGGACTCAAGAGTTGATCTAGGAGTGTGCTAAGGGAAGTATAATAATTAGATGTATTGGTGGGAGCTGACAGGCAAGAGGTAGGGCAAAGGAGACCTAAAGTGAAAAAGGAAACTCTAGGATAGAGCTAACTCCCCTGATAGGATTACTAATGTGGCTTTAGATGGGTTTATCTCAACACCAAGGCTGTCAATCCCGGGTCACGGTTTGAAAAGATCACCTACTGCTCACCATCCATCACACTTCACCGATACCAATCTTGACTTTGCCATTATTATAAATGGGCTGCGAAGGGTCTATGAAAGGACACTGGGTCTTGCCTCATTATAAATGCTAACAGCACCAAACTTTTCTTTAGTCTCTGTCTTCCCCTTAAAACACACAGTCCCACAGGGAACCAGAGTGTCTGTAGGATGAATTCCCAGGCCATAGCAACTGCACTGCCCTGGGATCTAAGCAGATCTTGGCTGGCCAGGCATTAAACCCTTTCAGGAAAGGAGACAGCAAGCCTGCCTTTAGGCTCTTGTTTTTTTGTTTTTGTTTTTTAGCTGAGAATCTCCATCTTCCCTGCAGAGTCAAGAAGAGAGGCATGGGAATGGCTCCAGGGTTTGATCTAAAGGGATTTTCTCCCACCTGCCAACATTTGGAAAGAAGGGGAAGAGATCTGGGGAAGTTGGCGATAAGTTTTGGGTCAAGGGTGGTTTCAGGCTCCGCCAGGTGAGTGGTGGATGATTAGGTATAGGGCACGCCTTAGAGCTGAAAGCAGTTGATGGGCTTAAGGAACCTGCCCCACCCTGCAGGGTCACCTGCCTTGCCACAGGTAAGGGAGAGCTAGGTAAGATTGGAGAAAATTTATCTTCCTTCATGAAGCTCTCTCTCCCCCTTCCCCCACTCAAGTGCCAGCTCTCTGGCTGGCTGAGAGCCGGCGTTCGGGAGGCGCCTGAGAGTGGGTCTAAGGGTTCTTTTTTTGGCGTGCAGAAACTGGGACCCACCCGAGCCAAGGAGCAGACGTGGGGGAGGGGCTGGGCGCCCGGTTGGGGAATGCTAGGCGCGGCGCACCCGGCGGTCCCCAGTGTCCGGCGCGCACCGGTACCGCTCTCCCACTGCGGTAGCATCCCGACATGACACTGCAGCTGCAACAAAGCGCGGGTCGCCGCCAGCCCTGGGCGCCCCGCACCGCAGCCCCGGGCCCACGTCGCCCAGAGAGAGCAGCGACTACTGGCTGGGGCGGTGGGGGCACGAGGGGGGCGAGGAGGGGGAAAGCCCTGAAACGCGCAGGAAGCCCAGTGGCCACCCCTACAGCCTCCTCCAGCGAAGCCCGATTGCAAGGAAAACAATCGCCTTCGTTCTCAAGTCCCCGCTGAGCTCCGCGGTTCCCTCAAATGACCAGCCGGAGCCCTCCGGTGTGTTGCCTTGCCTTGCAAGCCCCCTAACCCTGCCGGCCCTACCCCGCGCACCCCTCAGCCCGATCCTGGGGACCCGCCCCGCTCCGGGAGAGCGGCGTCTGGTCGCTCGCGGCCGCCGCCCGCGGTCCCCCCGAGCGCTCACCAGGAGGAGGGTGCCCGCGATCATCGTGGCTCCAGCGATGCGGCTGCAGTAGGCGAGGGCGGTGCTGCCGCTCGCAGAGGTCCCCATGGCTGAGCCTGGGGCTCGCAGGGACGCCGGGAGCGCGTGGCTCTCCGGCAGCTGGAATCGGCGGCTGCTTCTGCCCAGCGCCGCATCCACCGCCACCTCCCCGGCCGGGAGCCCATCTACCTCCAACACCCCATATGCACTGCGGCAGCCGGGCGGCCGGGCAGCCGAAGAGAGGAGGGAGGCGGCGACGGGGGCTCTTGGGGTGCTCAGCACCTGCCCAGCGGCGCGGCCACCCGGGCGGGGAGAGACAGCCGCGGCAGCCAACGGCGCCTCCCCGTGCTCTCCTCCGACAGCGGCTGCGGAGAACCAGGGAGGAGGGCTGGGCGCGAGAGAGCAAAGAAACAACTTCCCATAGCGAAGCCTCCAGCCGCTGCCAACCACCCTCCTCCGCTGCCCAGACCCGCCGGCGAGGGACTAAATCGGTGGCGGCCGGGCGTGGGGACACACGTGGTGGCGCCGAAGGGGCGGAGGATCGGCCCTTTGTGATGTCACCCGGGAAGAGGCCGGGCTCTTTGTGCGATCCGAAATGGGAAGGCGTTCCAGGTGGAGAGAGGAGGAAGAGGGTGTCCCCTGGCGTTCGCCGAAAAATACTGCAGCTGCTTAGTGACCCAAGGAGAGCGCTGCGAAGGCATGCATGTAACACCCCGACCCAAAAGAGATGAGATTGTGAGTCAGTTAACATCTGCGACAGACGTCTTTCTATTGTTTCTGACTCGAGGATTAAACACAACCTACGGACCGTAGAGCACTTAGATCAACGGCTCGCCAAAAAGAGACCAGTGAGTTGGTTCTCCGACTTGGCTGCGTTTTAGAATCACCTGGAGAGTTTAAAACATATAGTATACTTTGTTGCCTCGTCCCACGCAGAGATTCTGATTTAAACCGAACTAGGTGTGGCCTGGGCATTTGGATTTTCATAAATTCTCCAGGTGATTTTAATGTGAAGTCTGAAAACTTCTGGTCTCATGAATGCAGCTAAGAAAATCCAGACCCAGAGGCCGTGCACTCGGCTGCGTACATGGTCTTCGAGAGGCCTTGGAAATCCTTGAAATGTGTGGGCAGGTGCATTTTACTAATGAAAGCATCTAGAGTATCTGAATCAAATTGCCATAGAGATGAAAAATACTCTTCTCCTAAAAAAGAAAAAAAAAAAGCCCTGGCCGTCTGACTCAGCGGTAGAGCTTCTGCCTGGCGTGTGCACATCCCAGGTTCAATTCCCGGTCAGGGCACACAGGAGAAGCGCTCATCTGCTTCTCCACCTTTCCCCCTCTCCTTCCTCTCTATCTCTCTCTTCTCCTCCCACAGCCAAGGCTCTATTGGAGCAAAGTTGGCTTTGGTGCTAAAATGGCCCCTGCTGCAATGGGGCAACGCCCCAGATGGGCAGAGCATTGCCCCCTGGTGGGCATGCCGGGTGGATCCCAGTGGGGCACATGCGGGAGTCTGTCTGACTGCCTCCCCGCCTCTCACTTCAGAAAAATTAAAAAAAAAAAAGTCACATTTTCTTAGTTGAATTCCAGATGCCTTTATGTGATATGGATGGGTGGAAAGATAGGATCCGGCTTCAGAAGAACAGCCTATTACTGTTCTTACTTCTGATGGTTGGCTTCTCCCACATTGTGAATGTGAAAGAGAACCTGGCATCTCTTTCTTTGTTCCCCTAGGGAGAGGCAGAATGTCCCAATTGTGGCCTCCATCATCTAGGTACCCAGAGCACATGACATACTTTATTGAAATGACCTCTTTGGTTATCTGGTCCACACCATTCACTTGAGAGCCCTATAGTTCTGGGCTATAGCTTTCCTTGGTTCCTTCAACTTCAAAAAAAACCCATTCTCTCCCTTTTTGAATCAAGACTCAATAACCAGTACTCCCAAAGATAAACAGGGGTGACAACTATTTGTTTTCTTATTAATATATTGCACTTTGGTCTTTGGGCACACTCTGGAAGATGGTAAAAATTATGGTGAGGATTAATTCCAATCTTTCAAACATCTGTCAGTAAAGAGAATTGTTCTTAAATGTTGGAGGGGAGAAAAGCCATAAAATATATTTGGTGAAATTCAAATACATTCTAGAAAACATTACCACTATCTATGGAGTTATGGGGAGAGAGTAATGTTTAGATCTGAATCTCTCTATTTCCAGAAGATCAAGAGAAGGGGCTATATGCTTTGTGTCTCTGTATATAACAGTTCCAATTATCTATTCAAAAATGCAAGCAACCGGTCAACACCATAATTTGTTGTTTGTTTTAATTTAAAAAAAGATACATAAGTATAACAAAAACTGGAGAGATTCAAAGCTGTAGTTGTTAGTCCATCTGATTGATTTGCTCCATGTAGATGGGAAAATTTAAAGTTTAGAGTTTAGGAATAAGGAGTTTTTCCTCAACTATTTTCTTCCTAAAACCTGAAAGAAGTTTGAATTGCGCTCCCACCACTTTGCCTTTTTTCGGGGGAAGGGGGTTGTTGTATTTTTCTTTTTTTTTTTTTTCTTTTTCTCACCACTTTCCAATTTCATCATTTCCTGGTGTGACACTGATCACATCAAGGTGAAATTGAACATCCACCTTGAGAAATGAAAAATTCACTGAATTTACTACTAACATTTAAATTACTGTCCCTTTATATGAGTGATAACACGATTAGGAATAATTTGGATCTAAATGGGTATCTAAACTTTATTATTTTGTATTAAAACATATAAATGCTTTTCACTTCGTTTTGTAGAAATTCTTCAACTACTGACTAACTCACTGCCGCATTTCCAGTACAGTCACTTAGACATGTTTACTTTCCGAAAAAGGATAACAATTTAGCACACAGAAGGATTAATTTTGCCATGTCTTTGCCACAAAATCACACTCCATCCCCCATCTCCTCACACACATCCCAGCTTTGGCCTTTTTCTGTTTCTGCCACTGCTGCACAATTCTTCCAGCTTCCAGACTCAACATCACTATTCATTTCTTCCTCTTCTTTAGTACATTTCCAGTCAATCTGCTTTTTCTATCCTTCTATCATTTTTTCACCTTCTCCATCTTTCTGGCTAAAATTAAAAAAAAAAACTGGTTATAGTTGATTAATGTCATCCCCATAAATACAATATATATAACTGGACACTAAAGAAATCACCAAAATGACAATATTGCCTTGAGTTTTTGCTTTATTTTTTTATTTATCCTTTCTATTTTTGGCAGTTCTGGTAAAATTTTAATTTTTAAAAATGTAAGTTTTAGGCCCTGGCCGGTTGGCTCAGTGGTAGAGCGTCAGCCTGGCGTGCAGGAGTCCCGGGTTCGATTCCCTCCCAGGGCACATAGGAGAAGCACCCATCTGCTTCTCCACCCCTCTCCCTCTCCTTCCTCTGTCTCTCTCTTCCCCTTCCGCAGCCAAGGCTCCATTGGAGCAAAGGTGGCCCAGGCGCTGGGGGTGGCTCTATGGCCTCTGCCTCAGGTGCTAGAATGGCTCTGGTTGCAACAGAGCAATGCCCCAGATGGGCAGAGCATCGCCCCCTGGTGGGCGTGCCGGGTGGATTCCGGTTGGGCGCATGCGGGAGTCTGTCTGACTGCCTCCCAGTTTCCAACTTCAGAAACAAACAAACAAACAAAAAAAATGTAAGTTTTAGTGTTGACCTGCGGTGGCGCAGTGGATAAAGTGTCAACTTGGAACACTGAAGTCATCAGTTTGAAGCCTTGGGCTTGCCTGGTCAAGGCACATATGGGAGTTGATGCTTTCCTTCCTGCTCTTCTTCTTCTCTCTCTCTCTCTCTCTCTCTCTCTCTCTCTCTCTCTTTCTCTCTCCTCTCTAAAATGAATTTTAAAAACAAAAGGCAAAAAATAAATAAAAAAAAATGTAAGTACCCACTTTCTATAATGGAAATAAAAGTTTTCACCTTCTGAGTAGTGACTGCTTTATGGCCCACATCCTGCTAATCCAAGAAGGAATGGCAAGAGTTTGACGGGAGCAGCTGTGAGCGTGCAAAAGGCGCAGGAATGGGCTGGCATCATGCTCGAAGAGATGAAGATGCCTTTGTGAGAAGTGGAACTTGTTTCATTTCAATGTCTACTGAGTATCTGCTGTGTATCAGGAGCACTTTGGTTCCAGAATGTTAAGCCTAATTCGGAGGGACCCGAAACATTGAAAACAGGAACAAGGTCCGTAGGTTACACATCAAAGCTTTATTGTCTAGCTTGGCCAAGCGGCGGCAAACTCCGACAGTTGTCTGAGGGAGAGCGCACGCTGGCCCTTTGTTCTACTTAGTTTTTATAGTTTTGTAAGTGGGAAGTACAGAAGCAAAAATTGCAATTAGGAGCCCCTTACCATTATTGGTTATAGTCATATGTCCTTTAACATGATAGGACCATGTTCAATTTGCAAGCCATACATCCTTTTGGGGAAAACAAAGTTTACAAGCCAACACAATGGTAGAAAGATGTCTCTTTACATATTAAAAGGCATTCCTATATTTTCTAGTGTTTATCCGCCATCTCTCTGTCCAGAGTCACACATACCACATGCATTTACATAGGAGAGGTAGTTTCTGTGGGGACAAATGCCCGCAAATGGCTCATTGCTATGAGAAAAGGTTTATTTTGGCTTTTCTCTCCCTGTACCTGGCTAACCATTCACCCCTTTCCCCACAGGCATGGTGGAATGTCTGGGGATCCATGTTTTCCTCCCCTTTGCATTTACAATACAATGCCAAGGGCCATCCTGACTATGCCAATCACACAGTACAGAGACTATTCTCACAATTTCTCTGCACACCTTAACCCAAATCAACAAAATGTTTCTCAAGCCTCCCAAAATATTAATATTAATTCTGTAGCTTTTGGTACTTTCCAACACCTGCGGGTGAAGTGGCTCAGTGGCTCCTCACAGAAACAGTAATAAGAACAGATCCTTCCCTTAACGAGCTCACACCCTCAGCGAGGAGAATGGTAAAAAGAACACTAAAACAGTATAACAGGTATGAGTGGTGGAAATTGCTGCTGTCTCCCAGTATAGGTCCACACCTATTTTCAGCTGATTGTGTGGCTGCCCAGAATAAAAGACAACATATCCCAGCCTCCAGCCTTTCAGTGCGGCCACGTGACCAAGGCCTGGCCAAGCAGAATGGTCGTGTGTGTCTTCTGGGAAGCATTCCCATGGCCTAGGACTTAGCTTGATCTGTCACCCACACCTAAAATACTATCTTAATCAACTCTAATCTAATTCTGTCTCTGTCATTTCCCCCTCGCACTGCTCTTCCCTGTAGCCCTCTACTTCGGTCTAGTCTGCTTACCTGGATGATCACACAAACTTCAAGATCGGCATCTCTGCGTCTCTTTGTGTCTGGACCTCTCAATCCTGCAATAAATCCCTTCTTCATACCTTAAGGAAAATGAACTTTTCTTTTTTTAATTTTTTTTTCTTATTATTATTATCGATTTCAACGAGAGAAGGAGAGAGGGGGAGAGAGAGACAGAGAGATGGAAACATCAAGCTGTTATTGTATGTGCCCTGATCAGATCAAACCGGCAACCTCTGCGTTCTGGGACGACACTCCAACCAACTGAGCTACCGGCCAGGCCTTAATTTTTATTGATTTTTAGAGAAGCAGAGAGAGGAAGGAAGAGAGAGGGGAGGGCGAAGGAAAACTTGCATTTGTTGTTCCACTCAGTGGTGCATTCATTGGTGGCTGCCCGTGTGTGCCCTAACCCGGGATCAGGATCAAATTCACGACGTTGTTGTTTCAGGACAGCACTTGTCACCGACTGAGCTAACCAGCCAGGGCCTGAAAAGGAACTTTTTAGAACCCAGATCTGATCATGTCCTGCCCAGGCTCAAAAGCCAAGATTCCTCATTATTCCTAGTTTGAAATCCAAAGCCCTAATAAAACTACTCGTATTCTGATCTCTGCTTATAATGTACCCCTCCCCACCATACGAGGCCGAGTAAACATGCATGGAAGTGGCACCTGGAGACTTGACTTCCTGCCTCCCCAGGTTAGTTTTCCATCCCCCCTGCCTGCCAGTCCCTATAAACAGCAGGTTCTACATACTAATCCCATTAGATCATTGTTTCTTAACTACCCGCCCTACTTCCAGGCCTTTGTTGGGTGCTGTTTTCTTTTCATCTCTCCTCCTTTGCTAATTGAATTCCCATGAATCCACCCTTTAGACCAAACGCCAATGATACCTCATCTGAGAAGCCTTTTCTAATGTCCTCTCTTTGTTTTCTCTACCTTCATTTGAGAAGGCTTAGTTGTTCCTCCCTCTAGATCCCTGCACACACATCCCCACGTGGCTCTGGTGTAGCACATATGACATTATCCTGTACTAGAGTTTGTTTATCTCTTTGTGTCCCTGGGCAAATTTTGGGGTCAAAGTCCATGTCTTAATCATCTTCATGCACCACAGTCGAGATTCAAGATATTTACCTGGCTCAATAAATATTTGTTGAGTGACATGAAGTCTGACAAGCAGTGAAATAGTTAACACACCTGGTGTGAAAGTCTTCTTCAAACATCTCCAGTTATGTTCTATAAACAATAACCATTTTAATCTTTTTTTTTTTTTTTTTTTTTTGGTTTTTTGTTGTTGTTGTTTTGTATTTTTTCAAAGTAAGAAGCAAGGGGGCAGGGGGGGTGCAGACTCTCGCATGTGTCCTACCGAGATCCACTCCGCATGCCCACCAGGGGGTAATTATCTGTTGCAGCAGGAGCCATTCTAGCGCCTGAGGCCGAGACCATGGAGCCATCCTCAGCGCCCAGGCCAACTGTGCTCCAATGGAGCCTTGGCTGCAGGAGGGGAAGAGAGAGACAGAGAGGAAGGAGAGGGGGAGGGGTGGAGAAGCAGACGGGCACTTCTCCAGTGTGCCCTGGCCGGGAATCAAACCCTGAACTTCCACATACCCAGCCGACGCTCTACCGCTGAGCAAACTGGCCAAGGCCAACCATTTTAATCTTGTATGTTACCAAAGTGTCATGTCCCAGACTGTAGGGTTAAACAACTTGTCCACTGCTGTTTCCTTGGAAGAATTCACTTAAGAACTCTCTGTTTTGTGCACTCTTCATTGAGCACGCCCACACCCCCATTTCTTCAAGAGTGCACTTTGCTTCTTCTATCCTAAGCTCTAAGGGTCCGAACGAGACCTGCACCCGGGCAGTGGCAGTTTGTCCCGGACTCACCCCCTGATCCTATCTCCAGGGGCCCGCCCTTTGCCTCCCTGGCCCATCCTTTTATAAACTTACTCTCAGTTTCAAAAGAAAAAAAAACAAAAAAAACTTGCTGTTCTTTGGCCTAAGAAAGGATATCAGCCTGTCAATAACAGATTGCAAAATTCAGTGCATGAGCATGAGTTTGATCAAGTCTCCATGGTGACAAAGTAGACACTCTGGAGTAAGATCAAATGGGAACAGAATTGCAAAGCAGGCAGGGTTTCAGACGCTTCCTTTTTCTTGGATGATGAGAGAGGGGTAATTTGAAAAATAAAATAGCCAAGCCTTTGAAGGTATAACATCTCCGTCTCATTCCCAAGAACAGTGAGGTGATTACATTATTTTCTTTCTCTGAAGGAGAGAACCTGGCGTGCCGGGAGAAGTGGACCTCACCTTGAACTACCTATTCTCCGTGTGCATCAGAGAGAAGTCCACGCGCCTGGAATGCTTTTATTCTACCATTAGCTTTTTCCACTCAGAACCCTGAATCATTTCTCACTTGATGGGAGAGTTGATGAGAAAATAGACCTGGTTTAATAAGTTTAATCGAAAGATAATGGGCTTATCCACCAGATATGGGTCAAATCTCTCTCGGACCACTTAATTGGATAGGTTTAGGCAAGAACCTTAATAATTTTTTTTTTTTTGTTTAGTTTCATTTGTAAGACAGTAAGAACTATCTCATAGTCGTGGTAGGAGGAATAACAGATAAAATATGTAAATTCCCAGCACAGTGCTCGTCCCTTAGTATGTATCAGTAAATTAGCACACTTTCTCCAATCCCTTTTTTTATTTTATTATTATTTTTTTTACAGAGACAGAGAGAGAGTCAGAGAGAGGGATAGACAGGGACAGACAGACAGGAACGGAGAGAGATGAGAAGCATCAATCGTTAGTTTTTCATTGCGCGTTGCAACACCTTAGTTGTTCATTGATTGCTTTCTCATACGTGCCTTGACCGCGGGCCTTCAGCAGACCGAGTAACCCCTTGCTGGAGCCAGCGACCTTGGGTTCAAGCTGGTGGGCTTTTGCTCAAACCAGATGAGCCCACACTCAAGCTGGCGACCTCGGGGTCTCAAACCTGGGGCCTCTGCATCCCAGTCTGACGCTCTATCCACTACGTCACCACCTGGTCAGGCTCTCCAATCCCTTTTTGACATGATAATCTTTCATAAACTACTTTAATTAGGGAAGGAACATTAGGTAGGAAAGTTTCAAAGGTCTTCAGAGATGCATTAGAATTTGGGGTTAAGATGGCTAGAAAAGGAAGGGGTTTGGGGGAAGGGGAGTAAAGAGGGACAAATATACAGTAATGGAAAATGATTTGACTCTGGGTGATGGACACACAACACAACAGTTCAAATGCTGTGGAAATATTTACTGAAAGCTATGAACTTTTATTATCAATGTCACACCATTAAATTTAGTTTTCTAAATAAAAAATTTAAAGAACTTTTATAGGATAGAAAAAAGATGGATAGAAAAATTGCTTACGTTGATACCATGCAATATAATGTCAAGAAAAGGCCTGACCAGGAAGTGGCACAGTGGATACAGTGCCACTGGCACGTGGAGGACCCAGGTTCAAAACCCCGAGGTCGCCAGCTGGAGAGCAGGCTCAACTGGTTTGAACAAGGTTGACCAGCTTGAGCCCAAGGTGACTGGCTTGAGCACGGGGTCACTCGGTCTGCTGTAGCCCCCCAGTCAAGGCACATATGAGAAAGCAATCGATGAACAACTAAGGTGCCACAGCAAAGAATTGATGCTTCTCATCTCTCTCCCTTCTTATCTGTCCCTATCTGTCCTTCTGTCTGTCTCTCTCTGTCTCTGTCACAAACACAAAAAAGAAAGAATTAAAAGAGAGAAAAAAGAAAAGTTTAAGAGTTGAGACATCTGATTTCTCTTTTACTTTTTAATTTTGATTTATTAATTTTAGCAAGAGAGAAACGGGGAGAGAGAGAAACAGGAACATCGATCTGTTCCTATATGTGCCCTGAGCAGGGATGGAACCGTCAGCCTCTGTGTTTCAGGACAAAGCTCTAACCAACTGAGTTATCTGGCCCAGACTAGTTGGAAGGTTTAATTTCTTATCTTGGCTCTGGCCAGCAGTGTGAATTTGAACAAGTTACTGTACTTCTCTGCTCCTGTTTGGGTTTTCTCTTCTTTCTTTCCCTTTTTTAAATGCTTATTTTGTTAGTTTTAGAGAGATGGAAAATGAGAGAGGGAAAGAGAGACAGGAGCATTGATCTGCTCCTTTATGTGCCCTGGTCAGGGATCAAACCAGCAACCTCTGCTCTGCAGGTTGATGCTCTAACTAACCAGCTATCCGGCCAAGGCAGTTTGGGTTCTCTTTTAAGCTTCCTGCTGTGCAAAATGATAAATATAGACCAAATTATCTTTTATGATCCTTTCTACAAGTGAATTTCTAGGATTCTAATTGGCTCATGTGGCTTATTTTCTCCCAGCTATGGGAAGTTCCAATTGTTTGAAGTAGGAAGGCAGAGAAGATTGAAGAAGGAAGAATTTGGGAGGAGGAGGTCCAAGCAGATGCTGGGAGGTGGGGAAGGAGCATGGAGTACAATTAGCTTCTGTTTGGAGCTGTTTGTCCAGTTAGAGAATTATCAAGTCCCCGCTTCTCCGTTTTTCTCACTTGCCCTCTCTAACTGGTCTCCTTTCTTCCACTCAGTCACCACGCAGTGATGGAGGGCAGCCTTTGCCCTAGCTCTGTGCTAAAGAGGCAGGGTTGCAGGCTACATATCGGGCCAGATCTCTGCTGCCCAGAAGCTTTCAATAAAGTCAGACAGATATGATGAACATACAGTTAAGGCCAGTAGCCACGGCCACTATCACAGCAGCCTGGCCCATGCAGGTTCGCATTGGATTTGGACAGTCGGTAAAGAAACAACGGAGCCAAAAACTGGTGGGCCATCATCTTTAATCCTAGCTTACACCTGGCAGGCAAGTAAAAAACACACACTGGGCTCCAAAACCCACTCACATTCAGTGCTCACAAAGCTACTGACTTATCCGAGTTTCCTAGAATCAAAAGTTTCTAGCTCACCCGACTTATTCTCCTCTGTTCCCCAACTCTTTCTTTCTCTCTGCACAAACTCTGCACAAACTGGCCTCTCACTCAACACTCCGCCATCTTGGCTGCTTCTCCTGGCCTCCTCCACGTGGCCTTTCTCTGCTCTCCTCTCTGCTCTGTCCTCTAATATTAATCTCAGGAACCAAGAGAGCAAGCTCCCGTTCTGCCCCCATTTTATAGTGTAGAAATCAAAACCTTTAATCCAATATACAAAACAGGGAAGTCTCTAATACAAAGTCACTTATCTGAGGCCCTACATCAAAAAGGGTGGGAGCCCTGGCCAGTTGGCTCAGCAGTAGAGCGTCGGCCTAGCGTGCGGAGGACCCGGGTTCGATTCCCGGCCAGGGCACACAGGAGAAGCGCCCATTTGCTTCTCCATCCCTCCGCCGCGCTTTCCTCTCTGTCTCTCTCTTCCCCTCCCGCAGCCAAGGCTCCATTGGAGCAAAGATGGCCCGGGCTCTGGGAATGGCTCTGTGGCCTCTGCCTCAGGCGCTAGAGTGGCTCTGGTCGTAACATGGCAACGCCCAGGATGGGCAGAGCATCGCCCCCTGGTGGGCAGAGCGTCGCCCCATGGTGGGCGTGCCGGGTGGATCCCGGTCGGGCGCATGCGGGAGTCTGTCTGACTGTCTCTCCGTTTCCAGCTTCAGAAAAAAAAAAAAAAAAAAAAAAAAAAAAAAGGGGGTGGGAAAGGCTTAGTCCTAAAACCAAGCCCCAGGCTACAAGGATCCTGTCTGCCCACAGCCCGCCCCCAACATACATTAATATCACCTGGGCGACAGGCTTCCATGTGGGCAGCGCCATCTTTAACAAAGTGAGCATAATATATTTTATCTGCCCAACACTCTCCTTTTTAAAAAAATGTTTCTTTTATTAATTTTTAGAAAGGAGAGAGAGAGAGAGAGAGAGAGAGAGAGAAGGGGGAGGGAGGAGCAGGAAGCATCAACTCCCATATGTGCCTTGACCAGGTGTAAAGCCAGGAGGCACGGCCAGGGCCACCATCACAGCCGCCCAGCCCATGCAGGTCGGCATTTGATTCGGACAGTCGGCAAAGAAACAGCAGAGCCAAAAACTGATGGGCCATAGTCTTTAATTCTAGCTTGCACCCGGTGGGCAAGTAAAAATACACACTGGGCTCCAAAACCCACTCACATTCAGTGCTCACAAAGCCACTGACTTATCCGAGTTTCCTAGAATCAAAGGTTTCTAGCTCACCAGCCTTATTCTCCTCAGTTCCCCATCTCCTTCCTTATCCCAGATACAAACTCTGCCCAAACTGGCTTCTCTCTCAGCACTCTGCCATCTTGGCTGCTTCTCCTGGCCTACTCCACGTGGCCTTTCTCTGCTCTCCTCTGCTCTCTCATGCTAATCATCTCAGGAACCAAGAGCACAAACTCTGTTCTGCCCCCATTTTATATTGTAGCTTCACAAGCTCTAATCCAATATACAAAATAGGGAAGTCTCTAGTAGAGTCACTTCTCTGAGGCATGATTGGATTGTACCACCTCACATCAAAAAGGGTAGGAAAGGCTTAATCTCAAAACCAAGCCCCAGGCTACAAGGATTCTGCCTGCCTTTAGCCCACCCCAACACACATTAATATCACCTGGGCGACGGCCTCCTCATGTTATCTTTAACAAAGCGAGCATAATACATTTTATCTGCCCAACACCAGGCAAGCCCAGGGTTTTGAACCAGCGACCTCAGCGTTCCAGGTCGACGCTTTATCTTTTTTTTTTACTTCTATTCCAGGGGCTGAAGCACTAGTGTTTCTTGCCAGGCCTATTGCTTCCTTTTATGATCTTGAGTTCCCTGCTCCCACCTTCTCTAAGACTGCAACTCCTGGCCAACCTGTGGTGGTGCAGTAGATAAATCGTAGATAAAGCTTTGACCTGGAACACTGAGGTTCCTGATTTGAAACCCTGGGCCTCCCCGGGCAAGGTACATACAGGAAGCAACTACGACTTGAGGCTTCCCTCCGCCCCTTCTCTCCCTCTCTCTAAAATAAATAAATAAAATCTTTAAAAAACAAAAAAAGATTGCAACTTCTTTTCTCCCTGCATCCTAAGAATCTCTCTTTTCCCCCATCTATAGGCTATCCAAGTATCTTCATCCTTAAATTCATAAATAATATGAACAAAAGAAAGCCCTGTGCTTTACTGTAGAGCCTGGAGGCACGGCCAGGGCTACTATCATAGCAGCCTGGCCCATGCAGGTTCGCATTGGATTCGGACAGTCGGTAAAGAAACAACGGAGCCAAAAACTGATGGGCTGTCATCTTTAATTCTAGCTTGCACCCGGCAGGCAAGTAAAAACACACACTGGGCTCCAAAACCCAGTCACATTCAGTGCTCACAAAGCCACTGACTTATCCGAGTTTCCTAGAATCAAAGGTTTCTAGCTCACCAGCCTTATTCTCCTCAGTTCCCCATCTCCTTCCTTATCCCAGATACAAACTCTGCCCAAACTGGCTTCTCTCTCAGCACTCTGCCATCTTGGCTGCTTCTCCTGGCCTACTCCACGTGGCCTTTCTCTGCTCTCCTCTGCTCTCTCATGCTAATCATCTCAGGAACCAAGAGCACAAACTCTGTTCTGCCCCCATTTTATATTGTAGCTTCACAAGCTCTAATCCAATATACAAAATAGGGAAGTCTCTAGTAGAGTCACTTCTCTGAGGCATGATTGGATTGTACCACCCCACATCAAAAAGGGTAGGAAAGGCTTAATCCCAAAACCAAGCCCCAGGCTACAAGGATTCTGCCTGCCTTTAGCCCACCCCAACACACATTAATATCACCTGGGCGACGGCCTCCTCGTGTTATCTTTAACAAAGTGAGCATAATACATTTTATCTGCCCAACATTTACCATCTTCCACTTCTTTCCTAAATAAACTAGCACCTACCACTGTTGGGTTTTTTATTTTAATGGCACCACATTTTTTCCATCCACTGGCCTGATTCCCAGAACCAACCCCCTCCCCTTTCTTATGCCTTCTCACACCTAATTCCGGCATGCACTTTGCTGCTAAGACCTGTATTTTAGCAGGGTCTCTTGTTGTGTCTTTGTATAGCTTTCCATTTCTTCTTACAAACACTCTAATTGAAGATTTTACCCTTACCCTCTTTGTTTAGCTGAGTGTTGGGCAGATAAAATGTATTATGCTCACTTTGTTAAAGATGGAGGCCGTCGCCCAGGTGATATTAATGTGTGTCTCTGTGGGCAGGAAGAATCCTTGTAGCCTGGGGCTTGGTTTTGGGATTAAGCCTTTCCTACCCTTTTTGATGTGGGGCGGTACAATCCAATCATGCCTCAGAGAAGTGACTTTGTATTAGAGACTACCCTATTTTGTATATTGGATTAAAGGTTGTGAAGCTACACTATAAAATGGGGATGGAGCGGGAGCTTGCGCTCTTGGTTCCTGAGGTTAGCATGAGAGAGCAGAGAGAGTAGAGCCAGCAGCAGAAGGAGGCCACGTGGAGGAGGCCAGGAAGAGCAGCCAAGATGGCGGAGTGCTGAGTGAGATGCCAGTTTGTACAGTTTGTATCTGGGATAAGGAAGGAGATGGGGAACTGAGGAGAATAAGGCTGGTGAGCTAGAAACCTTTGATTCTAGGAAACTCGGATAAGTCAGTGGCTTTGTGAGCACTGAATGTGATTGGGTTTTGGAGCCCAGTGTATATTTTTACTTGCCCGCCGGGTGCAAGCTAGAATTAAAGATGACAGCCCATCAGTTTTTGGCTCTGTTGTTTCTTTACCGACTGTCCGAATCCAATACGAACCTGCATAGGCCAGAAGGCTGCTGTGATAGTGGCCCTGGCCCTGGCTTCTGGCTTTACACTGAGTTATCATAATTAGTGTGATTACTGGGGCTACTTCTCTCTCAGCCGTTTCCTCTAACACTCCTACAAAGCATGGCCAAACGATGCTTTCTTTTTTATTAATTTTTATTTATTTATTTTTTACAGAGTCAGAGAGTGAGTCAGAGAGAGGGATAGACAGGGACAGACAGACAGGAATGGAGAGAGATGAGAAGCATCAATCATTAGTTTTTCATTGTGGGTTGCAACACCTTAGTTGTTCATTCATTGCTTTCTCATATGTGCCTTGACCGCAGGCCTTCAGCAGACTGAGTAACCCCTTGCTGGAGCCAGTGACCTTGGGTTCAAGCTGGTGGGCTTTTTCTCAAACCAGATGAGCCCGCACTCAAGCTGGCGACCTCGGGGTCTCAAACCCGGGTCCTCTGCATCCCAGTCTGACGCTCTAGCCACTGCGCCACCGCCTAGTCAGGCCAAACGATGCTTTCTAAGTCACAACTTTGATTACTTCTCAGAGCTGCTGAAGAACCCTCAATTGCTCCCCATTGACTAAAGAATTAAGTACAAAACTTTCACTTGGACATTCAAGGCTTTCCACCCTATGGTCTCAACCTCCTGTTTTTACGTTGTCACCGCTACTCCCTTAGCTCTAGAGAAAAGGAGCTTTTACTATAGTTAGAGCAGACCACACATTTTCTCACTAGGTGGTTTTGTTTAGTCCATTTTCTCTGCCTGGAATCACCACCAGTTGAAATCATCACCTAAGACTCATCTTAATACTTTATCTCTGTTTACTTTCATTCACTTTGCCACATATTTACTGAGGACTAAGTTGAACGCATTATGCTAGGCAGTGTGAGTATACATTGGTAAACAGAGATGACCTCTGCCTTCAAGGGGCTGACAATCTTATTGAAAAGACATATAATTGGGACTAGATAGATACATTCAGATTTTGACACTGTGCTAAATGCCTAGATAGAGCTTGGTACGCAGATCATACAATGCATGTTTGCTGAATGACTGAATAATTGTTATATGAGATGCAAACATAGTGCATACTATGCCTAATGCTTAGTAAAGAATAAGAAATAAATATTCACTTCAACTGGGGTCCCATCTGGGACGGCCTACAGAAGAAGTTGGGTTTCCACAGGAGGGACATCCTGCATTGTGGTGGGTAAGGTCTTGGGCACAACAGGAAGTTAGGTTAGCTGCTGTTTTTCAGAAAGTCCACCTGTCAGTTAAAGGGAACCTGGGACAAACAGCCTTCTCCCTGCTGAAAACCCCGCCTTGTTTCCTGGGTCTGCACACCTTGCACAGCCCTTTCTTGCATCTCTCCTCCTCCCAGCACCCCTACAGTTCCCCAGACCTTCCTGGGGTCTGTCCCTAGAAAATCCAAAACTCTTTTGCATAGAAAAACCTCCATATCTTAGAGAATAAAAGTTTTACTTTGCGGCCCTGGCCGGTTGGCTCAGTGGTAGAGCGTCGGCCTGGCGTGCAGAAGTCCCAGGTTCGATTCCCGGCCAGGGCACACAGGAGAAGCACCCATCTGCTTCTCCACCCCCCCTCCTTCCTCTCTGTCTCTCTCTTCCCCTCCCGCAGCGAGGCTCCATTGGAGCAAAGATGGCCCTGGCACTGGGGATGGCTCCTTGGCCTCTGCCCCAGGCACTGGAGTGGCTCTTGTCTCTCAACAGAGCGACGATCCCGGTCGGGCGCATGCGGGAGTCTGTCTGACTGTCTCTCCCCATTTCCAGCTTCAGAAATATACCAAAAAAAAAGAAAAAAGTTTTACTTTGCTTTGCAGAGCCCTCTTGACATCAGTGAACTTACCTTTCAATTAGGCATTTTGCAAAATAAAGTGGTCTTTATTTTTTCTTTTGCCAACTTTAAACAGAAACGTTATTCTATTTATGGTAGGAGCAAGGGGAGGGTTTGGGGCACTGTAATCAGAGTAACACTAATAGTCAGCAACATGTACTGAACACTTACAATGTATTAGTCACTGTATAAGTTCTTTACATACATTATCTCATTTGATCCACACAACGAACTTACATATTATTGAAATCATTACTTCCATTTTACAGATGGGCAAACTGAGGCTTGTAGAGGTTTTACAAGTTGCCTGTAGTCATATACCTAACCACTGGAAGAGACAGAATTTGAGCCTAACTAAGTCTTGTGGCTTCATAGCTCTCCTGCTTAGCCAATACACGAGACGGCCTCACAATGTTGATTGTAGAAGATTTTTTGGGGGGGCTGAACAGATACATCAGCACCTCTCTTGAGCTATCCTTTCAGCTTTTGGAAGTTTCAAGAGCAGGATTAAAGGCTTCTGACAAATGGAGAGAGAAACACATACTTAGCAAAAGCAAACTGGAGCTGGACTCACTTACTTACGCAATGGAAATGGAGGCAATATTATCACACACTCCCTCCCTTCCATCCCCCACTAACCTGCCTCATCTCTTCAAGTGCCTGTAAGTGTTTTTGGATGACTGCCCTGGAGCTACTAATCGGAGGGGGGGAAAAGGATCTCTTTCTCAAGAGGAAATTTTCCCTTCCGATTAAATCTTTTCAGTTTTATTCCCCACGGCACTTACTAAGTACATATATCTAGTATTTTACAAGGTGTATCCCAAAGGTCTTAGCGCCCTTTCAAACATTAGTACCTTCAGAAGAATATGTGTTACAAACTTACTGAAAAATTTTAGAAGTTTAATTTTTCAACTTTTTTGTAGTTACATTTTTTTGAATAACATTTAATTTTTTTTGTCTTTCTAACTGAAGATGGCAAACATTGACCAAAACAACAAAAAAAATTTAAGTAAAATATTAATTATTCAAAATTTACCAAAATGAATAAAAGTAAAGAAATTGAAACAATACGCTTTCAAAAGATTTGCTGTTGTTATTGGTGGTGATGGCAGTGGAGTTTGTAACTACACTTTTGAAGAAATTAAAGTTTAAATTGTGTTAAGATATTGGAGCCCTGGCTGGTTGGCTCAGGCCAGTGTGTGGAAGTTCCAGGTTCAATTCCTAGTCAGGGCACACAGGAGAAGTGACCATCTGCTTCTCCACACCTCTCTCTCCTCCTCTCTCTCTTTCTTACTCTCTCTCTCTTCACCTCCTGAAGCCATGGTTCAAATGGTTCAAGCAAGTTGGCCCCAGGCACTAAGGATGGCCGCGCCTCAGGCACTAAAATAGCTTGGTTGCTGAGCAAAGGAGCAGATGCCCCAGATGGGTAGAACATTGCCCTGTAAGGGGCTTCCAGGTGGACCCTGGTTGGGTCACATGTGGAAGCCTGTCTCTCTGCCTCCCTGTCTCTCAATTAAAAAAAAAAATTAGGAGGGGAACATGCCTGACCTGTGGTAGCACAGTAGATAAAGCCTCGATCTGGAACGCTGAGATTACCAGTTCGAAACCTTGGGCTTACTGGGTCAAGGCACATTCGAGAAGCAACTACCACAAGTTGACGCTTTCTGCTCTCCCCCCTTCTCTCTCTAAAATCAAAAAATAAATTCTTTAAAAAAAAAAGAAATAAAAAATAACAACAACTATAAAAAAGATTTGGGGACATCCTGCATATACTATGCCTGCCTTTGGCTAAATTAAAGTACAGTAATTTGCTGATATCTAAAGTCATTTCCCAAGCAACATGAACACCCAAACTTTGCTGAAAAACTAACCATTTCACTGAAATATCTAAAGTATTTAAAAGTTTTAGCTTAACAATGTGATTTCACTTTTCAAGGTTCTTCACCACCTCTCTTCACAGTACTTTAATACTAAATAAAGAACTCAAGGGAGCCTGACCAGGCAGTGGCGCAGTGGATTGAGCGTCGGACTGGGATGCCAAGGACCCAGGTTCAAGACCCCAAGGTCGCCAGCTTGAGCACGGGTTCATCTGGTTTGAGCAAAAACTCACCAGCTTGGACCCAAGGTTGCTGGCTCAGTCTGCTGAAGGCCCACGGTCAAGGCACCTATGAGAAAGCAATCAATGAACAAGTAAGGTGTCGCAACAAAAAACTGATGATTGATGCGTCTCATCTCTCTCCGTTCCTGTCTGTCTGTCCCTATCTGTCCCTCTCACTGACTCTCTCTCTCTGTCTCTGTAAAAAGAAAAAAAAAAAGAACTCAAGAAAGCAGAAGGGGGTGAGAGGGGGATGGAGAGAGACTTGACTTGGGGTGGTGAACACACATTGCACTATACAGATGATGTATTATAGAATTGTACACTTGAAACCTGTATAATTTTATTAACCAATGTCACCCCAATAAATTCAATAAAATTTTTTTAATTCAAAATGATGAATACAATGGATAGTTTAACTGATTTATGAGCAGTATTGTTTGAAAACCCATCCTACTTGCAAGTCTACCCCATAAATCAGTTAAACTACGCATTTACTATTTTTAAAAGTAAGGGTTGAACCTAACCAGGTGGTGGCTCAGTGGAACAGAACATCAATCGAGATGTTGAGGACCCAGGTTTGAAACTCTGAGGTTGCCGGCTTGAGCGTGGGCTCATCGGCTTGAGCGCAGGTTGGCTGGTTTGAGCGTGGGATTATAGACATGACCCCATGGTCACTGGCTTGAGCAAGGGGTCACTGGCTCAGCTAGAGTGGCCCCAGGCACTGAGGATAACTCAGTTGGTCTGAGCATGTCAGGCTCTGGCCGATTAGTTCATTTGGTTAAGAGCATTGCCCCACCCTGGCCGGTTGGCTCAGTGGTAGAGCATCGGCCTGATGTGCAGGAGTCCTGGGTTCGATTCCCGGCCAGGGCACACAGGAGAAGCACCCATCTGCTTCTCCACCCCTCCCCCTCTCCTTCTTCTCTGTCTCTCTCTTCCCCTCCCGCAGCCGGGGCTCCATTGGAGCAAAGTTGGCCGGGGCACTGAGGATGGCTCTGTGGCCTCTGCCTCAGGTGCTAGAATGGCTCTGGTTGCAACAGAGCAATGCCCCAGATGGGCAGAGCATCGCCCCCTGGTGGGCATGCCAGGTGGATCCCGGTCGGGCGCATACGGGAGTCTGTCTGACTGCCTCTCTGTTTCCAACTTCAGAAAAATACAAAAAAAAAAAAAAGCATTGTCCCAAAACAACAAGGTTGCAGGTTCGACCCAGGTCAGGGCACACACACGGGAAGCAGCCAATGAATGCACGAATCAGTAGAACAAATAAATACTTCCTTTCCCCCTCCCCTCTCTCTCCCTTCCTCTCTCTGAAATTAAATTAATAGAGAAAATCTGTCAAAAAGTTACATTTTTAATTTCATTTTTCAATTACACTTTACATTCACTATTATCTCATTGTATGGCCAGTATCCACGGCCACCATCACAGCCGCCTGGTCCGTGCAGGTTCGCATTAGATTCGGACAGACGGTAACAATGGAGCCAAGAACTGGTGGGCCATTAGCTTTAATCCTAGCTTGCACCCAGCGGGCAAGTAAAAATACACACTGGGCTCCAAAACCCACTTATTCAGCGCTCACAAAGCTACTGACTTATCTGAGTTTCCTAGAATCAAAGTTTTCTACCTCACCAGCCTTATTCACCTCTACTCCCCATCTCCTTCTCTCTACACAAACTCTGCACAAACTGGCTTCTTCTTCAACGCTCTGCCATCTTGGCTACTTCTCCTGGCCTCCTCCACGTGGCCTCTCTCTCTGCTCTCCTCTCTCATGTTAATCTCAGGAATCAAGAGAGCAAGCTCTTGGTCTGCCCCCATTTTATAGTGCAGAAATCAAAATCTTTAATCCAATATACAAAATAGGGAAGTCTCTGATACAAAGTCCACCCCACATCAAAGAGGGTGGGAAAGGGAAAAAAAAAAAAAAAGGTGAGAAAGGCTTAGTCCTAAAATGAAGCCCCGGGCTACAAGGATCCTGCCTGCCCACAGCCCACCCCCAACACACATTAATATCACCTGGGCGATGGGCTTCCATGTGGGCAGCGCCATCTTTAACAAAGTGAGCATAATTTATTTTATCTGCCCAACACTCATATTACCTTAAGTGTACAACTTAGTAGTTAAATAGTCATATACTTTACAAAGCGTTCCCTTCAATATTTCAAGTACCCACCTAGCACCATGTAGTTATTACAATATTATTGACTATATTCCCTATACTTTACATCTTCATGACTATATTTTAACTACCAGTTTGTACTTGATCCCTTCACCTTTTCACCCAGTCCCCCAACCTCCTGCCCCTCCGTCAGCCCTCAGTCTATTCTCTCTATGAGTCTATTTCTATTTTCTTTCTTTCTTTCTTTCTTTCTTTCTTTCTTTCTTTCTTCTTCAGATTCCACATATAAGTGAAATCATGTGCTGTTTATCTTTCTCTGGCTGACTTATTTCACTTAGCATAATACCTCCTAGGTCCATCAATGTTGTAGGAAATGATAAGATTTTCTTTTATGGTCCAGCACTGTTCCATTGCGTATATGTAGCACTACTTTTTACAGGAATTTTTTTTTTAAAGATTTTATTTATTGATTAGAGAGATAAATTAAAAGTGGAAGCAGGGGAAGAACAGGAAACAGAATTCTTTTTTTTTTTTTTTTTTTTTTTTTTTTTGTATTTTTCTGAATTTAAAAACAGGGAGAGACAGTCAGACAGACTCCCGCATGCAACCGACCGGGATCCACGCGGCACGCCCACCAGGGGGCGATGCTCTGCCCTTCCTGAGCGTCGCTCTGTTGCGACCAGAGCCACTCTAGCGCCTGGGGCAGAGGCCAAGGAGCCATCCCCAGTGCCCGGGCCATCTCTGCTCCAATGGAGCCTCGGCTGCGGGAGGGGAAGAGAGGGACAGAGAGGAAGGAGAGGGGGAGGGGTGGAGAAACATATGGGTGCTTCTCCTGTGTGCCCTGGCCGGGAATCGAACCAGGGACTTCTGCATGCCAGGCCGACGCTCTACCACTGAGCCAACGGGCCAGGGCCGGAAACAGAATTCTTAATTGCTTCTCATACTAGCTTTGACCAGGCAAGCCCAGGGTTTCAAACCAGTGAGCCCAGCATTCCAGGTGGATGCTTTATCCACTGCGCCACCACAGGTCATGCTATACCACTACCTTTTTATCCACTCATCTGTTGATGGGCACTTGTGTGGCTTCCCAATCTTGGCTATTATAAATAACGTTGTAATGAACATATGGGTGCATTTATTCCTTTGAATTAGTGTTTTGAGTTTCAGATATATAACCAGAAGTGGAATTACTGGGTCATAAGAGAGTTCCAATTTTAATTTTTGATTTTGTTATTATAGTTAATATTGCATTTTGTCTTTACAGTCCTCAATTTTGACCAGTGTAATGAATGAATTTCATTTTCTTCTTTCTTTTTTTTTTTTTTCTTTTTGAGTCAGGGAAAGCAAGAGACAGGAACATCGAGCTGCTCCTGTACGTGCCCTGACCAGGGAATGAAGCTAGCAACCTCTGTGCTCCAGGACACTCCAACCAACCAAGCTGTTGGGCAGATAAAATGTATTATGCTCACTTTGTTAAAGTGGCGCTGCCCACGTGGAGGCCGTTGCCCAGGAGATATTAATGTGTGTCTCTGTGGGCAGGCAGAATCCCTGTAGCCTGGGGCTTGGTTTTGGGATCAAGCCTTTCCCACCCGTTTTGATGTGGGGTGATACAATCCAATCATGCCTCAGAGAAGTGACTTTGTATTAGAGACTTCCCTATTTTGTATATTGGATTAAGGGTTTGGATTTCTACACTATAAAATGGGGACGGAGCGGGAGCTTGCTCTCTTGGTTCCTGGGATGATTAGCATGAGAGAGCAGAGGGAGCAGAGCAGAGAGCAGAAAGAGGCTGTTAATCCAAATTCGGAGGGACCCAAAACATGAAAGACAGAAATAAGGTCCGTAGTTTACACACCAAAGCTTTATTGTTTAGCTTGGCCAAGCGGCGGCAGCTCCGACAGAAATCTGAGGGAGAGCGCGCCAGCCCTTTGTTCTACTTAGTTTTTATAGTTTTGTAAGTGGGAAGTACAGAAGCAAAAATTGCAATTAGGAGCCCCTTACCATTATTGGTTATAGTCATATGTCCTTTAACATGATAGGACCACGTTCAATTTGCAAACTATACATCATTTTGGGGAAAACAAAGTTTACAAGCCAACACAATGGTAGAAAGATGTCTCTACATATTAAAAGGCATTCCTATATTATCTAGTGTTTATCTGCTATCTCTCTGTCCAGAGTCACACACACATTTACATAGGAGAGGTAGTTTCGGTGGGGACAAATGCCCACAAAAATGACTCATTGCTATAAGAAAAGGTTTATTTTGGCTTTTCTCTTCCTGCACCTGGCTAGCCATTCACCCCTTTCCCCACAGGTGTGGTGGAATGTCTGGGAATCCATGTTTTCCTCCCCTTTGCATTTACAGTACAATGCCAAGGGCCATCCTGGTTATGCCAATCACACAGTACAGAGACTACTCTCACAATTTCTCTGCACACCTTAATCCAAATTAATAAAATGTTCTCCAAGCCTCCTAAAATATTAATATTAATTCTGTAGCCTTTGGTTCTTTACAACACCTGCGGGTGAAATGGCTCAGTGGCTCCTCAAGGCCATGTGGCCAGGAGAAGCAGCCAAGATGGCGGAGTGCTGAGTGAGATGCCAGTTTGTGCAGAGTTTGTATCTGGGATAAGGAAGGAGATGGGGAACTGAGGAGAATAAGGCTGGTGAGCTAGAAACCTTTGATTCTAGGAAACTCGGATAAGTCGGTGGCTTTGTGAGCACTGAATGTGACTGGGTTTTGGAGCCCAGTGTGTGTTTTTACTTGCCCGCCGGGTGCAAGCTAGAATTAAAGAAAATGGCCTATCAGTTTTTGGCTCCATTGTTTCTTTACCGACTGTCCGAATCCAATGCGAACCTGCATGGGCTGGGCTGCTCTGATGGTGGCCCTGGCCGTGAATACTGGCTTTACACAAGCCATCCGGCCTGGGCTTAATTTTTGTTGAGACAGAGAAGAAGGGAGAGAGGGGGGAGAAGGAAGGAGAAAGGAAAGTATTTTTGGTTGCTTTCCATGTGTGCCCTGACCAAGGAATTGAACCTGCAACCTTGTTGTTTCGTGATGACAACTTTAACTGACTGAGCTAACCGGTCAGGGCCTATAATGGCTGGATTTCAAACTCAAAGCTCACTCTTCATCTTCCACATGATCGAAGATAAACTTCCCTACCCTCTGGCCTTTCTCCTACAGGACGGCTCCCAGGTGGGGCAGAGTCACCTTTAGTGGGGACAGTCAAGGACTACTTTTTCTAAAATGAAGGAGTTAATTTCCACTAGACAGTCTCTAAAATCATGTCTTAGAATTTCAGGACTCTAATAAAGACATGAGGAGAGTAAGATCAAAACATCTTTTTTATTATGGCACCTTCCCCTGCATTAAGGTAGATAGGTTCTGAAAGTTCACCCCCATCCTCATTATGGAAATTTAGTGAATATTGTGGCTTGCCTTAACAAGAACCAAGTGTTGGTCAAATAAGTTTTTAAATATGATATATATGTTTGCTCGCTTTTAGTTTGTATTGGGTGTGGGGGACAGGCTGTAAGCAGGCCGGGTTATTATAGCCTAAGGCTTAGTTTTGTTTTTTTTAAAATATTTTTTATATTTTATTTATTGATTTTTAGAGAGAGGAGAGAGAGAAAGAGAGAGAGAGAGAGAAGGGGGAGGAGCAGGAAACATCAAATCCTATATGTGCCTTGACCAGGCAAGCCCAAGGTTTTGAACCGGCAACCTCAGTGTTCCAGGTCTATGCTTTATCCCACTGCACCACCACAGGTCAGGCCCTAAGGCTTAGTTTTAAGACTAAGCTTTTCCCCACACCCTTGACTGATTGCATGATGTGGGGTGGTGCACTCTCATGAGGAATCCCATTATGCCTCAGATAAGTAACTTTGTATCAGAGACTTTATTGTTTATATATTGGATTAAAGGTTTTTTGGGTTTTTTTAATTTATTCATTTTTAGAGAGGAGAGACACAGAGAGGAAGAGAGAGAAGAGAGAGAAGGGGGGAGGAGCTGGAAGCATCAACTCTCATATGTGCCTTGACCAGGCAAGCCCAGGGTTTTGAACCAGCAACCTCAGCATTTCCAGGTCAACGCTTTATCCACTGTGCCACCACAGGTCAGGTGGATTAAAGGTTTTGATTTCTACACTATAAAGTGGGGCAGACCGGGAGCTTGCTCTCTCTTGGTTCCTGAGATTAGCATTAGAGGTGAGAGCAGAAAAAGGAGAGCAGAGAAAGGCCACGTGGAGGAGGCCAGGAGAAGCAGCCAAGATGGTGGAGTGCTGAAGGAGAAGCCAGTTTGTGCAGAGTTTGCAGAGAGAAGGAGATGGGGAACAGAGGTGAATAAGGCTAGTGAGCTAGAAACCTTTGATTCTAGGAAACTTGGATAAGTCAGTGGCTTTGTAAGCACTGAATGAGTGGGTTTTGGAGCCCAGTGTGTGTTTTTACTAGCCTGCCAGGTGCAAGCTAGGATTAAAGCTAATGGCCCACCAGTTCTTGGCTCCATTGTTTCATTACCAACTGTCCGAATCAAATGTGAACCTGCACGAGCCAGGCGGCTGTGATGCTGGCCGTGGCTACTGGCTTTACACCAAGGCAACAGGAGAGAGACTGAGATGAGCATAGTGTGTGTGTGTGTGTGTGTGCTTGCGCGCGCGCGCATGCACGCGCACAGGTGTAGTAGGAAAAGAGGATGAGAAGGGGGGAGACAGGACAATAGAATACCAAAAAATACAGGCTGAGGAGCAGAATGGGCTAACATAACTCAGTCAGGACTGAATTAGGAGGGCCTGAGGTTTGCTGCTTTCAAACCAGTCCTAATCACGTATTTGAGTGTACATAATGGGTCTGGTGCCTTTTCTCCAGATGATGTTGACACTTGTCTACTCAAATAAATTAATGCTCCCATCTCCACTGACTTACTTGGTGGGAATGACAAACACACATGCTGACTAGAATAGGAAGGAGGAGAGGACACAGCAGCAAGAGAAAGGAAGGCAGAAACACTGTATGGCTGAGCAAGCCTTCCCGTCACTCTAGAATTATACCCAAACTCCCAGCTACATGCAAGACTGGCCCTGCCTCGTGTCCCTTGGTCTTTGCCTTCCCACTGCATGTCGTATGAACCAATCATCATATTTAGTCTCTTAGGAGTTTAGTTAAATTTCATGCTATTTCTTGCCTTTGTATATCCTGCTCTTTTGCTGGAAAAGTCTTGATTTCCTTACTTATCCAGTGAACTCCTTTTCTCCCTGCAAGTCAAAACTCATATCCCCACTAGAATATAACCCCTGATAGGGCAGAGACTTTGCAGTCTTGTTCATGACTGTATAGCCAATGTCAAAAATAGTGTCTGGCCCTCAGCTGCTCTTAGTCAGTGTTGAATGGATGGATGGATGGATGGACAGACAGAAAAACTATTCATAAAGCTGTCCCTTAATCATCACAAGTACCTTTGGGTTGACGTAAAGCCAGGAGCCACGGCCACCATCACAGCCACCTGGCCCATGCAGGTTCACATTGGATTCGGAGAGACGGTAATGAAACAATGGAGCCAAGAACTGGTAGGCCATTAGCTTTAATCCTAGTTTGCACCAGAGGGCAAGTAAAAACACACACGGGGCTCCAAAATCCACTCATTCAGTGCTCACAAAGCCACTGACTTATCCGAATTTCCTAGAATAAAATGTTCCTAGCTCACCAGCCTTATTCACCTCTGTTCCCCATCTCCTTCTCTCTGCACAAACTCCGCACAAACTGGCTTCTCCTTCAGCACTCCACCATCTTGGCTGCTTCTCCTGGCCTCCTCCATGTGGCCTTCTCTGTTCTCCTCTCTAATGCTACTCTCAGGAACCGAGAGAGAGCAAGCTCCCGGTCTGCCCCACTTTATAGTATAGAAATCAAAATCTTTAATCCAATATACAAACAAGGAAGTCTGATACAAAGTCACTTATCTGAGGTATAATGGGATGCTTCATGAGAGTGTACCACCCTACATCAAAAAGGGTGGGAAAGGCTTAGTCTTTTTCTTTTTTTTTTACAGAGACAAAGAGAGTCAGAGAGAGGGACAGATAGGGACAGAGAGAGATGAGAAGCATCAATCATTAGTTTTTCATTATGACACCTTAGTTGTTCATTGATTGCTTTCTCATATGTGCCTTGACCACAGGCCTTCAGCAGACCGAGTAACCCCTTACTCAAGTCAGTGACCTTGGGTCCAAGCTGATGAGCTTTTGCTCAAACCAGATGGGCCCACACTCAAGCTGGCAAACTCAGGGTCTCGAACCTGGGAATTTTGCATCACCAGTCCGATGCTCTATCCACTGCACCAACACCTGGTCCGGCTAAGGGTTAGTCTTAAAACTAAGCCTTAGGCCAGGGGTCCCAAAACTTTTTACACAGGGGGCCAGTTCACTGTCCCTCAGACCGTTGGAGGGCTGCCACATACAGTGCTCCTCTCACTAACCACCAATGAAAGAGGTGCCCCTTCCAGAAGTGTGGCAGGGGCCGGATAAATGGCCTCAGGGGGCCACATGTGGCCCGTGGGCCGTAGTTTGGGGACGCCTTCCTTAGGCTATAAGAATCCTGCCTGCTTGCCTGACCAGGAGGTGGCGCAGTGGATAGAGCATTGTACTCAGATGCAGAGGACCCAGGTTCAAGACCCCAAGGTCACCAACTTAAGTGTGAGCTCATCTGGCTTGAGCAGTGTTGGGCAGATAAAATATATTATGCTCACTTTGTTAAAGATGGTGCTGCCCACATGGAAACCTGTCACCCAGGTGATATTGTGTGTTGGGGGCAGGCTGTGGGCAGACAGGATCCTTGTAGCCTGGGGCTTGGTTTTAGGACTAAGACTTTCCCACCCTTTTTGATGTGGGATGGTGTTGGGCAGATAAAATATATTATGCTCACTTTGTTAAAGATTGCGCTGCCAACGTGGAGGCCATTGCCCAGGTGATATTAATGTGTGTCTCTGAGGGCTATGGGCAGGCAGGATCCTTGTAGCCTGGGGCTTGGTTTTGGGATTAAGCCTTTCCCACCCTTTTTGATGTGGGGTGGTGCAATCCAATCATGCCTCAGAGAAGTGACTTTGTATTAGAGATTTCCCTATTTTGTATATTGGATTAAAGGTTTTTATTTCTGCACTATAAAATGGGGGCAGAACGGGAGCTAGCTCTCTTGGTTCCTGAGATTAGCATTAGAGAGGAGAGAGCAGAGAAAGGCCATGTGGAAGGGGCCAGGAGAAGCAGCCAAGATGGCGGAGTGTTGACGGAGAAGACAGTTTGTGCAGAGTTTGTGCAGGGAGAAGGAAGGAGATGGGGAACTGTAAAGCCAGTATTCATGACCAGGGCCATCATCTCAGCCTCCCGGCCCATGCAGGTTCGCACTGCATTCGGACAGTTGGTAAAGAAACAACGGAGCCACAAACTGGTGGGCCATAGTCTTTAATCCTAGCTTGCACCCGGCGGGCAAGTAAAAACACACACTGGGCTCCAAAACCCACTCACATTCAGTACTCACAAAGCCACTGAATTATCCGAGTTTCCTAGAATCAAAGGTTTCTAGCTCACCAGCCTTATTCTCCTCAGTTCCCCATCTCCTTCCTTATCCCAGATACAAACTCTGCACAAACTGGCATCTCACTCAGCACTCCGCCATCTTGGCTGCTTCTCCTGGCCACATGGCCTCTTTCTGCTCTCTGCTCTGCTCCCTCTGCTCTCTCATGCTAATCATCCCAGGAACCAAGAGAGAGATGAGAAGCATCAATCATCAGTTTTTTGTTGCGACACCTTATGTTGGGCAGATAAAATGTATTATGCTCACTTTGTTAAAGATGGCTCTGCCCACGTGGAGGCCGTTGCCCAGGTGATATTAATGTGTGTCTCTGTGGGCAGGCAGAATCTTTATAGCCTGGGGCTTGGTTTTTGGATTAAGCCTTTCCTACCCTTTTTGATGTGGGGTGGTACAATCCAATCATGCCTCAGAGAAGTGACTTTGTATTAGAGACTTCCCTATTTGTATATTGGATTAAAGGTTTTGATTTCTACACTATAAAATGGGGGCAAAAGCTTGCTCTCTTGGTTCCTGAGATTATCATTAGAGGAGAGAGCAGAGCAGAGAGCAGAAAGAGGTCATGTGGCCAGGAGAAGCAGCCAAGATGGTGGAGTGCTGAGTGAGATGCCAGTTTATGCAGAGTTTGTATCTGGGATAAGGAAGGAGATGGGGAACTGAGGAGAATAAGGCTGGTGAGTTAGAAACCTTTGATTCTAGGAAACTCGGATAAGTCAGTGGCTTTGTGAGCACTGAATGTGAATGGGTTTTGGAGCCCAGTGTGTGTTTTTACTTGCCCGCCGGGTGCAAGCTAGAAATAAAGATGACAGCCCATCAGTTTTTGGCTCCATTGTTTCTTTACCGACTGTCCGAATCCAATGCGAACCTGCATGTGAATGGCCACGATGGTGGCTCCTGGCTTTACAGATGAATTAGTCTGGTGAAGTAGAAACCTTTGATTCTAGGAAACTCGGATAAGTCAGTAACTTTGTGAGCACTGAATGTGAGTGGGTTTTGGAGCCCAGTGTGTGCTTTTTACTTGCCCGCCAGGTGCAAGCTAGGATTAAAGATGATGGCCCATCAGTTCTTGGCTCCGTTGTTTCTTTACCGACTGTCCGAATCTAACGCGAACCTGCATGGGCCAGACTGCTGTGATGGTGGCCCTGGCTCCTGGCTTTACAGTACATATCTTTATTAGGCTTTATTCCCTGGAGGCTAAAATCTTCTAAAGAGAAGGAGTCTGTAATGGTACAGGCAGTCAGTGATGAGAGTGGATGGAGGAAGAGGAGACCTGCTATTTACAACCACAAGTTTCTGTCTAAGAAGACTGGATTCTGCTCAGGAAAGAGCTCCGACTATGCTATTAAATTCTTGGATAAGTCTCAGAGTGTGGGCTGCTGGGACCTGTATACTTTCTCAGAAAACAAGGAGAATTTTGAGGGGCAGGAGGCAGAAAGGAGGAAGGCGGTGGACTAGGCATCTGGGCTGGGACAGTGGGAAGTTGCCGTCAGGGTCAGCGATAAGGCTGGAAGAATGTGGAGATTTGTAGATTTTGTAGGAGTCACCCCAAGCTGAGCCTCTGTGGTATGCAGCTTGTTTTTGAGCTAAAGGCAACCAAGTCCCTGCAGGCTCAAGATAAACTCCATAATCCCCACCCCTTAACTGCCTAGAAAAAGTTGAATTAGGGGCCTTGCTTATAATAAGACATAGTCAGAGATAACCTTTTTTGTCTTATCTAGGAGGCAGGACAAACTTCTAATTAGTAACCATCTGTTCTTTTTATCACCCTGCAATGACCTTCCTCCCGCTGAAGCCCCAAGGTGATCCTTAGCTCAGAATGTCCTATCTACCTCATTTTCCCTTTCTGTCTCTGCACCTCTTGTGTGTGTGTGTGTGTGTGGTAGGATCTCTGACTCTCCCTTGTAAGCAGAGTTCCCATACATGTGTGAGTAATTAAATTTGCTCATTTTTTCTTACCAGCCTTTCTATTTTATTATTAGACCAGCTGAAAGAACTTTGAGAGTAAAGGAAAGTTTCCTTTCCCCACAATTTTTTTTTTAAAGATTTTATTTGTTGATTTTAGACAGAGGAGAAAGAGGAAAAGGTGGGGGAGGGAGGAGGAGCAGGAAGCGTCAGCTTCTACTTGTTTCTCAGATGTGCCTTTGCCCGGAGACCTCAGGGTTCCAGGTCCAGGCTTACCCACTGCACCGCCACAGGTCAGCTTCCTCCCTCACAATTTTAAGATATTTGTCACTTCTGTCCTCTGTCTCCTTAGGTCCTCAGTGAATCTTACATCACATGCTTGGGATTCAAGTTCAGCAGAAAGGAAGGATGGCACCCAGAATTTAGCCAGGTGTTTCATCAGAAAGCTAAAAAACTCAGGAAAAATAAGAGCTTGGATCAGAACACACTGTAAGCCTCCTGGAGATACAGTTATCTTTTTTTATTAATTGATATTAGAGAGAAAGGAAGGTAGAGAGAGACAGAGACACAGGAACATCAATCTGTTCTTGTATGTGCCCTGATCAGGGATCAAACCAGCAACCTCTGGTTTAGAGCAATGCTCTTAGCAATCAAGAGAACAATCAAGAAGTGACCATATGCTTCTCTCCCCGTCCGTCTCTCATCCAACCAGCGCAAAATACAGTTGTTATTATTAATAGACAGGAAGGGAGAGAGATGAGAAGCATCACTCTAGATCAGAGGTCTCCAAACTTTTTACACAGGGGGCCAGTTCACTGTCCCTCAGACCGTTGGAGGGCCAGACTATAAAAAAACTATGAACAAATCCCTATGCACACTGCACATATCTTATTTTAATATTTTTAATTTATTCATTTTAGAGAGGAGAGAGAGAGAGGAGAGAGAGACAGAGAGAGAGAAGGAGGGAGGAGCTGGAAGCATCAACTCCCATATGTGCCTTGACCAGGCAAGCCCAGGGTTTCGAACCGGCAACCTCAGCATTTCCAGGTAGACGCTTTATCCACTGAGCCACCACAGGTCAGGCTGCACATATCTTATTTTAAAGTAAAAAAACAAAACGGGAATAAATACAATATTTAAAATAAAGAACAAGTAAATTTAAATCAACAAACTAACCAGTATTTCAATGGGAACTATGCTCCTCTCACTGACCACCAATGAAAGAGGTGCCCCTTCCGGAAGTGCAGCGGGGGCCGGATAAATGACCTCAGGGGCCGCATGCGGCCCACAGGCCGTAGTTTGGGGACCCCTGCTCTAGATGCAGCTCCTTAGTTGTTCATTGATTGCTTTCTCATACGTGCCTTGTCAGGGGGGGGGGGGGGCTCCAGTCGAGCCAGTAACCTCTAGCTCAAGTCAGTGAACTTTGGGTTCAAGCCAGGAACCTCGCGCTCAAGCTGGTGACCTCAAGGTTTCAAACCTGGGTTCTCAGCATCTTAGGCTGACGCTCTATCCACTGTATCCCTGCCTGGTCAGGTGAAATATAATTATCTTTTTTTTTTTTTGTATTTTTCTGAAGCTAGAAACGGGGAGGCAGTCAGACACCCACATGCGCCCGACCAGGATCTACCCGGCACACCCACCAGGGGGCGATGCTCTGCCCATCCAGGGCGTCGCTCTGTTGCGACCAGAGCCACTCTAGCACCTGAGGCAGAGGCCAAGGAGCCATCCCCAGTGCCTAGGCCAACTTTGCTCCAATGGAGCCTTGGCTGCGGGAGGGGAAGAGAGAGACAGAGAGGAAGGAGAGGGGGAGGGGTGGAGAAGCAGATGGGCGCTTCTCCTGTGTGCCCTGGCCGGGAATCGAACCCAGGACTTCTGCACACCAGGCCAACGCTCTATCACTGAGCCAACCAGCCAGGGCCGAAATACAATTATCTTAAGGTGGGCTTTGAACTTTCATCAGGCATAGAATGGGGTGCAAAATAATCACATCTAGATAGTCAGTGTCAGGGAAGATCCAGTTGATGGCTAACTTATAGAAGCCTCTCAACAAATATGTTGGAAAAGCAAAATATATACAGATGAGGAAAAAATAAGGGTAAAGAAAAATTAAATATTTGTACCTAATTTTAAGAATGGAGTCTTTTTTAAATATTCACATTATTTTAAAGTTTGACCTGCCAAATTTGGTGTTTTCCATCAACTCAAGGAACAGAAACATCTTCATGGGCTTTAGAATATTTTGCTTTTTTTTTTTTTTTTTTTTACCTTTTTTTTTTTTTTTTTATTTTTTCTGAAGCCGGAAACAAGGAGAGACAGTCAGACAGACTCCAGCATGCGCCCGACCAACCAGGATCCACCCGGCACGCCCACCAGGGGCGACGCTTCGCCCACCAGGGGGCGACGCTCTGCCCCTCCGGGGCGTCGCTCTGCCGAGACCAGAGCCACTCCAGCGCCTGGGGCAGAGGCCAAGGAGCCATCCCCAGCGCCCGGGCCATCCCCGCTCCAATGGAGCCCTGGCCACGGGAGGGGAAGAGAGAGACAGAGAGGAAGGAGGGGGGGTGGAGAAGCAAATGAGCGCTTCTCCTATGTGCCCTGGCCGGGAATCGAACCCGGGTCCCCCACACGCCAGGCCAACGCTCTACCGCTGAGCCAACCGGCCAGGGCCATATTTTGCTTCTTATTGGCTCTGGCTGGTTTGATCAGTGGACAGAGTGTCGGCCCAGTGTATGGATGTCCCAGGTTCAATTCCCAATCAGAGCACACAAGAGAAGTGACCATATGCTTCTCTCCCCGTCCGTCTCTCCATTCTCTCTCTCTTTCCCTCCTGCAACCAATGGCTTCATTGGTTTGAGCATGTCAGACTCAGGTGCTGAGAATAGTTCTGTTGGTTCAAGCATCAGCCCCAGACAGGGGTTGCCAACTGGATCCCAATCAGGGCACATACAGGACTCTGTCTCACTATCATGTCTCCTCTCAGTTAAAAAAAATAGATATATTGCTTATTACATATTGCCTTTGTGGGAGCCTTTGCTGTAGCCCTAGCTATTTTTTTAAAGCTGATTTCTTACCCTTTTTTGCTTCCTTGGCAGCCCTGTTAGATTAACCTTGTCAAACAAACTCAGAAACAGCCTGGAGGCTTTCCTACAAATAGGGTTTATTCAAAGGCCCCTGTTGGGTGGCTCAATGGATAGAGGGTTGTGCCAGCACACCAAGGTTGTACTTTCAATCTTTGGTCAGGGCACATACGAGAAGTAATCAATGGTGCACAACTAAATCAAACAACTAAGTGGAACAATGAATTGATGCTTCTCTCTCTCTCTCTACCACCTCTTCTCTTTCCCGTCCTCTCCCTCTCTCTCTCTCAAGGCAATAAGAAAAAAAAATGTTTTTAACTTATTTAAGGGTCTAAGAATTTGAAAACTGGAAGCTCAGCCAGGCAAAAACCTAGAAGTAAAAACAGGGAAATAGGGTTGAATCTTTAAGGGCTTATGGGCACTTTATTGAGATGGCCAGCAATCTGAGGAGACAGGGGTTACATTGCCAAATTATCTCAACCCCCTATCCCTAGCCAACCTTTTTCTTTGTGTCTTTTACAAGTAAGAGGAGGAAAGATAGACAAACTTCCACATGCGCCCTGACCAGGATCCACCCAGAAATCCCCATCTGGGGCTGATGCTCTAGCCATCTGGGCCATGCTTGCAAACAAGCTATTTTTAGCACCTGAGTCATCCTCCATCCTCAGTGCCCAGGGCCAATGCACTCGAACAAATCGAGCCATGGCTGCATGTATGGCCAGTAGCCACGGCCAACATCACAGCCGCCTGGCCCATGCAGGTTCACATTTGATTCGGACAGGTAGTAATGAAACAACGGAGCCAAGAACTGGTGGGCCATTAGCTTTAATCCTAGCTTGCACCTGGCGGGCAAGAAATACACACAGTGGGCAAACACTTCCCTTTCCATTCAGGGCTCCCAAAGCCACTGATTTATCCGAGTTTTTCTACAATCAAAGGTTTCTAGCTCACCAGACTTATTCACCTCTGTTCCCCATCTCATTCTCTACTCTGCACAAACTGGCTTCTCCTTCAGCACTCCACCATCTTGGCTGCTTCTCCTCTCCTCCATGTGGCCTTTCTCTGCTCTCTTCTCTAATGCTAATCTCAGGAACCGAGAGAGAGCAAGCTCTCAGTCTGCCCCATTTTATAGTGTAGAAATCAAAATCTTTAATCCAATATACAAACAAGGAAGTCTCTGATACAAAGTCACTTAGGGTGGGAAAGGCTTAGTCTTAAAACTAAGCCTTAGACTATAATGACCCTGCTTGCTTACAGCCATTCCCTCACACCCAATGCAAACTATAAGCAAGCAAACATATATATCATATTTACAAACTTATTTGACCAACACTGCAGGAGAGGAAGAGAGAGAGAGAGAGAGAGAGAGAGAGAAAGGGGAGGGGAAAAGGTGGAGAAGCAGATAATTGCTTCTCCTGTGTGCTCTGACTGGGAATCAAACCCAGGACATCCACATAGCAGACCAATGCTCTACCACTGAGCCAACCGACCAGGACTCAGACAAGCTTTTTCCAAGGGGAAGAAAGGGGTTTTGGAATTTCAAGGGAGAGTTAATCAGATCATAAGCAAAGTTAGTTGGATCATAGTCAGCGGGTGTTCCTTGGCCTTGGAGCACAAAGGCTTTGCTTGTGGTCCTCTGGGGTACAAAGATGAACCACTTGCTGATCTTAAGTCCTGTAGACCTGTTCAGGTATCCCAGCTCCTGGAACAAAGCTTTTTCTTTTTTTACTTGCATTAACCATTATGCCCACTGACCATAACCAAAGCCACCATTGTTTAAGCTAAAATTTTAACTCTTGAGCTCCCCCATCACAAAGAAAAAAGAAAAATTTAAAATTCTTGTAGCAAAAGCTACATTTTGAGAATTATATGAGTCCTGCCTTCTTAGCCCTGCGATTGGCCAGGATGTTTATCAGTCAGATGTCTGTCAGGCAGTCAGGATGATAGATGCCAGGCGGCCTGGAAGATGGGCAGCACATGGTCTGGTCGTGTCCTGTGGCCTAGATAATGGATCTCAGGTGGATGTATATGAGTCCTTCAGGGAGTAATCAGGTGGCTTGGGTACACAAGTCCTTCAGGGGGTAATCAGAGGTTATCTGTTGGTCCAGGTGTATATCCAGGCATTGATGCAAGACTGGAATGTTCAAACATGTTTGAGGTTTCCAGGCTAGTTTAAATAAGAAAGGAGTCTTCCCTCAAGCCTCAACTTTTGTGATGTTAATGATTTTAGCAGCTTGGTTAAGGTGACTCCATTTTATTGGTTCTCTATCTTCACCTTTCCTCTGGCCTTTCAGATTCCTTCTGGCCGTTATATCAGCAAGAGCTGCACCAGTGATGGCCTTTTGGACTTTGACTGCATGGTGGGTCCTTTTCTTTTTCTTTTTTTTTTTTTTTTTGTATTTTTCTGAGGTTGGAAACAGGGAGGCAGTCAGACTCCCACATGTGCCTGACCGGGATCCACCCGGCATGCCCACTAGGGGGCGATGCTCTGCCCATCTGGTGCGTAGTTCTGTTGCAATCAGAGTCATTCTAGCACCTGAGGCAGAGGCCACGGAGCCATCCTCAGCGCCCGGGCCAACTTTGCTCCAATGGAGCCTTGGCTGCGGGAGGGGAAGAGAGAGACAGAGGAAGGAGAGGGGGAGGGGTGGAGAAGCAGATGGGCGCTTCTCCTGTGTGCCCTGGCCGGGAATCGAACCCGGGACTCCTGCACGCCAGGCCGACACTCTACCACGGAGCCAACCGGCCAGGGCCTCTTTTCTTTTGAATATATTTGGACCATCCCTTTTGTGTGCGTTCTTCTATAGAGGACAGTCGTTTACCTGATGAGGATTCTCCTTGGAAAGAAATGCCAGCTTGCATTTCGCCTCCAGAAATTGGGAAACCTTTCCGTCCAGCGTGGCAAGGAGCCTCCCTGGCCCAGGGTAGATCTTACACTCAGCACCACTGGGGAGCTCACCCTTCGTGGCTGTAGCTGCAGGGGCAGAGGGAAGATGGCAGGGAGAAGAGCTGGGTCCTGATTCCCTAGTGCCAACAGGGAAGTGACATCAGCATCGTTGGAATAAAAGCTGCTCAGAGTTAGAATTTTCATTCACAAAGTGCCAGCAGAGGCTTTAGCAAAGTGAAACATTTGGGAAAACTCAACTTGACCTCTCATTCCGTTTCCTCCCAGATGTCAGGTGGGGCTCCCCCAAAAGCATTTACCTTGCCAATGTACAACTTTCTAATAATTCAAATAATTTAACAACTGGTTTTCTGCCCTAATGACCATTTTAAGTATATTAAAAAAATGATATACCAAAAGGTAGTTTATTATTTCATGCATTTAATACTTAAATAAGAACAATAAAAGAGGTATGCAAAACTAGATTATAAGAAAGTTTTAAAAAATTAATGAAAAAATATTAAATAACAACTGATAAAAAATAATAAAACTTTTTGTTGTTGTTTTTACAGAGACAGAGAGAGGGATAGACAGGGACAGACAGACAGGAACGGAGAGATGAGAAGCATCAATCATTAGTTTTTCGTTGCGCATTGTGACACCTTAGTTGTTCATTGATTGATTTCTCATATGTGCCTTGACCATGGGCCTTCAGCAGACTAAGTGACCCCTTGCTCGAGCCAGCGACCTTGGGTCCAAGCTGGTGAGCTTTTGCTCAAACCAGGTGAGCGCACGCTCAAGCTGGCGACCTTGGGGTCTCAAACCTGGGTCCTCGGCATCCCAGTCCAATGCTCTATCCATTGCATCACCGCCTGCTCAGGCTTAAAAAAATGGTAAAACTGTTATTTAAGGTATTTCCATATTGCTTTTTTTAAAAAAGGTTTTATTTATTCATTTTAAAGAAGGAGAGAGAGAGAGAGAGAGAGAGAAGGGGAAAGGAGCAGGAAGCATCAACTCCCATATGTGCCTTGACCAGACAAGCCCAGGGTTTTGAACAGGCAACCTCGATGTTCCAGGTTGACGCTTTATCTACTGTGCCACCAGGTAAAATATTTCCATATTGCTTCTTCATTGGTGTCCTCACTTGCAACTTTTTTCAACCATGGACGAAATAAACATTACTACAGGTGCTTAGAATATGCTGTTGCACAGATGAACATTAAAAAAGTGTAAGGAATGTAAATTTGTGATTTCCACTTTGGGTGGCTGCCCAGGCACCCACCTCAGAGAGAACCCTGATTACAAGTGCCATTTTAACAACCGATTTGCCTAATTCAACAAAAAATGAGGTATTGGTTTTACCGAACCGGTAAAAAATGGCTGAATCCCACCACTGGTTAAAGACCTCTCAGGGAAGGGACTTTATCCTTTTCCTGAGTCCATGAAACTTCCCCCTGGATTAGGGAGATTCAGCCTTGCACCCTCATACCTCTTCCCTTCGTCCATCCTCCTGCCCAGTACTGAGCACACTGAACGACGTAACAACTAACTGCATGTTCACTGGGGACATACTCTCCACCACTTCTCCCTCCCTTTCCTTCCCTTCCCCACGTTCATGGCCCTAATTTAGGACCTCGCCATCTCCCACTTTATTCCCAGGCTCCCAGCAGAGCTTCCTGTCTGGACTAACAATTTATCTGCTCTCAATCAATTTCCATCCTGCCTGCAACTGATCTTAAAATGGCATTTGATCCTATTCCCACCTATGCCCTGTTGTGAAGAATGGACCATAGGCTCTATCCCAGCATGTTTCCTGGACCTAGTCGTCAGGGTTCTGCCCCCTTGGGAAGAATTCAGATCGCTATTTTCTAGACAGAGTCCTTTTTACACTCTCCCACTGTTAGAAATAATTGTTCATGTGTCTGTTTTCACACAAGCGTGTGATGTCCCAGCACACAACCATGCCTTAGTTCTCTCTCGGGGCACCGGCCCAGCACACACACTCCATGGCTATTTTGACCGAATGATGGGCATGAAGTAAATATTTTTCAAGAAATTAGGAAGCTACGGTGTTTAAAGCACGCTACAATTTGAAGTTAGACAATTGTGTTGTGTAGAAAAATAAAGATTTGGAAATAAATAAACTCTCATTTCAGCCTAATCCCTGTGACTGAGTAGTTGTGTTGGACAAGTTCCATCCACTCTCTGAGCCTTGGGTCCTTCGATCTGATTGTTATGAGAATGGGATGCAAGTTATCTGTGTTCAAATCCTGGCTTGACCACTTGCTGGCTATGAGATGTTATACAGGTTACTTCACCTTTTTACATTTCAGTCTCTTCATCTGTAAATGAGAAAATCATGGTACCTGTCTGTTGGTCAAATAAGTTTGTAAATATGGTATATATGTTTGCTCGCTTATAGTTTGCATTGGGTGTGGGGGACAGTCTATAAGCATGCCGGGTCGTTATAGCCTAAGGCTTAGTTTTCCCCACACCCTTGACTGATTGCATGATGTGGGGTGGTGCACTCTCATGAGGAATCCCATTATGCCTCAGATAAGTGACTTTGTATCAGAGACTTCCTTGTTTGTATATTGGATTAAAGGTTTTGATTTCTACACTGTAAAGTGGGGCAGACTGGGAGCTTGCTCTCTGGATTCCTGAGATTAGCATTAGAGGAGAGAGTAGAGAAAGGCCACGTGGAGGAGGCCAAGAGAAGCAGCCAAGATGGCGGAGTGCTGAAGGAGAAGCCAGTTTGTGCAGAGTTTGTGCAGAGAGAAGGAGATGGGGAACAGAGGTGAATAAGGCTAGTGAGCTAGAAACCTTTGATTCTAGGAAACTCAGATAATTCAGTGGCTTTGTGAGCACTGAATGAGTGGGTTTTGAAGCCCAGTGTGTGTTTTTACTTGCTCACTGGGTGCAAGCTAGGATTAAAGGTAATGGCCCACCAGTTATTGGCTCCATTGTTTCATTACCGTCTGTCCAAATCCAATGCAAACCTGCATTGGCCAGGTGGCAGTGATAGTGGCCATGGCTACTGGCTTTACACTGTCTCACAAATTGTCTATGAAGATTAAAAAAGATGATATGGGGCCCTGGCCGGTTGGCTCAGTGGTAGAGCGTCAGCCTGGCGTGCAAGGGGTCCCAGGTTTGATTCCCGGCCAGGGCACACAGGAGAAGCGCCCATTTGCTTCTCCACCCCTCCCCCTCTCCTTCCTCTCTGTCTCTCTCTTCCCCTCCTGTAGCCAAGGCTCCATTGGAGCAAAGATGGCCCGGGCGCTGGGGATGGCTCCTTGGCCTCTGCCCCAGGCGCTAGAGTGGCTCTGGTCGCGACAGAGCGACCCCTCGGAGGGGCAGAGCATCGCCCCCTGGTGGGCGTGCCGGGTGGATCCCGGTCGGGCACATGCGGGAGTCTGTCTGACTGTCTCTCCCCGTTTCCAGCTTCGGAAAAATACAAAAAAAAAAGATGATATGGGATGTGCTTACAGCAGTGCCTGTTTGTTGGGCAGATAAAATATATCATGCTCACTTTGTTAAAGATGGCGCTGCCCACGTGAAAGCCCATGCCCAGGTGATTCCTTGGGATGGGTGTGATTATATTAATGTTTGTTGGGGGTGGGCTCTGGGCAGGCAGGATCCTTGTATCCTGGGGCTTGGTTTTAGGACTAAGGCTTTCCCATCCTTTTTGATGTGGAGTGGTGCACTCTCATGAGGAATCCCATCATGCCTCAAATAAGTGACTTTGTATTAGAGACTTCCCTATTTGTATATTGGATTAAAGGTTTTGATTTCTACACTATAAAGTGGGGCAGACAGATGCCTGACCAGGCGGTGGTGCAGTGGATAGAGCGTCAGACTGGGATGTGGAGGACCCAAGTCCGAGACCCCGAGGTCTCCAACTTGAGTGCAGGCTCATCTGGTTGGAGCAAAAGCTCACTGGCTTGGGCCCAAGGTCACTGGCTCAAGCAAGGGGTTACTCGGTCTGCTGAAGGCCTGAGGTCAAGGCATATATGAGAAAGCAATCAATGAACAGCTAAGGTGCTGCAACCCGCAATGAAAAACTAATGATTGATGCTTCTCATCTCTTCGTTCCTGTCTGTCTGTCCCTGTCTGTCCCTCTCTCTGACTCTGTCTCTGTAAAAAAAATAAATAAATAAAATAAATAAATAAATTGGGGCAGACAGGAAGCTTGTTCTCTCTCAGTTCCTGAGATTAGCATTAAAGCAGAGAGCAGGTTGTAGAGCAGAGTAAGGCCACATGGAGGAGAGGAGAAGCAGCCAAGATGGTGGAGTGCTGAAAGAGAAGCCAGTTAGTGCAGAGTTTGTGTAGAAAGAAGGAGATGGGGAGCCCTGGCCGGTTGGCTCAGCGGTAGAGCGTCGGCCTGGCGTGTGGGGGACCCGGGTTCGATTCCTGGCCAGGGCACATAGGAGAGGCGCCCATTTGCTTCTCCACCCCCACCCCCTCCTTCCTCTCTGTCTCTCTCTTCCCCTCCCGCAGCCGAGGCTCCATTGGAGCAAAGATGGCCCGGGCGCTGGGGATGGCTCCTTGGCCTCTGCCCCAGGCGCTAGAGTGGGTCTGGTCGCGGCAGAGTGACGCCCCGGAGGGGCAGAGCATTGCCCCCTGGTGGGCAGAGCGTCAACCCTGGTGGGCGTGCCGGGTGGATCCCGGTCGGGCGCATGCGGGAGTCTGACTGTCTCTCCCCGTTTCCAGCTTCAGAGAAGTACAAAAAAAAAAAAAAAAAGAAAGAAGGAGATGGGGAACAAAAGAGAATGAGGCTAGTGAGCTAAAAACCTTTGATTCTAGGAAACTCGAATAAGTCAGTAGCTTTGTGAGTGCTGAATGAGTGGGTTTTGGAGCCCAGTGTGTGTTTTTATGTGCCCGCCGGGTGCAAGCTAGGATTAAAGATAATGGCTCACCAGTTCATGGCTCTGCTGTTTCATTACCGTCTGTCTCAATCCAATGCGACCTGCATGGGCCAGGTGACTGTGATGGTGACAGTAAATACTGGCCATACATTTGGCGTAGTCCGTGGCAGGATTCGATACAGATCAGCAAGGAGCCACCACCTCCTTTGAATGGTGGAGTAGAGGACTGGCTGCTGTTATGGTTCCCCATGGCTGTCCTTTTGGGGGCCATAGGCTGGCTGACTTTTACAGCCATGCGAGAGGAAACCAAGAGCTCTGTGGAAGAGGCTGCCCGGGACTTGCAAACTGAGCAGTGGAAGGAGCTGGAGCAAATGTGGGAGAAAGAGATGCCGACCCTGGAGCGGAAGCAAGCACCGGTGGAGGCCAACCAGGTTTGCGAGATTCGATTGGAAATGGAGCAGACGCTGGAGAAGGAATCACAGGTAAGTGAGTTGCAGCTTGCCCTGGATGTTGTAAAGAGCCAGCAATGGTAGGAGGCCAGGGCTGAGGCTGAGGCCGGGTCCAGAGCTGCAAGGTCTGTGGAGCAGAAGGCGGAGGCAGCCCAGGGCTCAAGCCCGGCAGCAGGAGCTGGTGTTTTAAGTTCCTCTTTGGAGGATGAGGAAAATCAAGCTGGAGTTGCAATCTGCAGTCTCCAGAAGAAAGCCCAGCAGCAAGGAGTACCTGCTATACTCCTGGTAGGTCTGCGATTTGGAACATAGGGGTGGGCGCCATCATGCTCTCTGAAGCCAAGATGGAAATGCTGACTGCCATTCCCACGTGCTCCTCCTTGGGACAGTGTAAGACCTGCCAGGACGGCAGGGATGAGGGGGGTGGCTAAGGCTCCATGTGCATGGACTGCTTCCTAGACTACGACCTGAGTGGGCATTGGCTCCTTTGTTGGATGGACTTACGGACTTTGGACAATGTGAAATACCCTGATGGGGGTGGGGGGTCGGCTTCGCTGAAAGCACTCCCCTGCCCTGGGAAGCTTTTCCCATGGGTATAAAGAAGGTTGAGGACATTTTGCACTTTTGGCAAAGTGCTCAGAGACTTGTGAAATGTACCTTTGTAATTGTTGAAATTGTATGATTTGTCATGTTGTTATAATTTGTGTAATGTGCCTAATTTCCTTGCACAGGGATGCCGGTGGTGTAGATTGTGGGTAGTAAAGTGAGCATAGGGGTGGATTGTTGGGCAGATTAAATATATTTTGCTTACTTTGTTAAAGATGGCACTGCCCACGTGGAAACCCGTAGCCCAGGTGATGATATCAGTTGCCCTTTTTGTTTGGGATTGGCGTGATTATATTAATGCGTGTTGGGCATGGGCTGTGGGCAGGCAGGATCCTTGTAGCCTGGGGCTTGGTTTTGGGACTAAACCTTTCCCACTGTTTTTGATGTGGGGTGGTGCACTCTCGTGTAGAATTCCATTATGCCTCAGATAAGTGACTTTGTATCAGAGACTTCCTTATTTGTATATTGGATTAAATTTCTACACTAAAAGTGGGGCAGACTGGGAGCTTGCTCTCTCTCTCTCTGTTTCTGAGATTAGCATTAGAGAGGAGAGCAGAGAAAGGCCACATGGAAGCAAGGAGAGGCAGCCAAGATGCCAGAGTTCTAAAGGAGAAGTCAGTTTGTGCAGAGAGAAGGAGATATGGAACAGAAGTGAATAAGGTTGGTGAGCTAGAAACCTTTGATTCTAGGAAACTATGATAAGTCAGTAGTTTTGTGAGCACTGAATGAGTGGGTTTTGGAGCCCAGTGTGTGTTTTTACTTGCCTGCCGGGTGCAAGCTAAAATTAAAGATGATGGCCCACCAGTTTTTGGGTCCGTGGTTTCATTACCGTCAGTCCAAATCTAATGTGAACCTGCATGGGCCAGGCGGCTGTGATGGTGGCCTTGGCTACTGGCTTTACTTCCCAGAACTTCTGCATTCTGAGATGTCATTTCTAATAAGGTACCGGTTGATCCTTATGATGAGCAATTTTAAGAAGCACTGTCACCCCTAGCCAGGAAGCTCAGATGGTTAGAGTGTCCTCCAGATACACTGAGATTGCTGGTTTGGTCCCCAGTCAGGGCACACGTAGGAGTCAATCAGTAAGTACACAGATTGGTGAAGCAACAGATTGATGTTTCTTTTTTCTCTCTCTCTCTCAAGTCAATAAATTTTTTAAAAATTAAAAATAAGAAGTATTGTCATATAAAGTAGTTCTCAAATACCCTGGCTTTCATGTCAGATTCAACTACTTTTTTAATTTCCCTCTTTACCAAGCTCCAAGCCCTAGGTAAGTTTCTTAACTCCTCTAAGTCCCAGCTTAGAGACTTATCTTCATCTGTAACATGGGAATAATAATTGTACCTATTTAATAGAACTGTCATGAGGATGAAATGAGATATTATGTGATGCATTTACTCCAGTACCTGGCCGAGTAGATGCTCAGTCAATGTAAGGCCATATCAAGTACCTACTATGTGCTAATACTTGGCACACCACTGCTACTCCCCCTGCCAAGACATCATTATTTTTCTCTTGCAGATAATACTAAATTATATAAATTGTACATACTGAATGGTTACTATGAGAAAACAGGCTGATAGAATTTAGTTGCGTTGCCCAAGATCATAAAGCCAGCCAGTGGCAGGGCCAAGATATCGGTCTAAACATTTGTTGCTCCAAAGCCCACCACTTAGCCACTATATCACACTGAGACCCACACAGGATGTCTTCTGTTCTCTAAACTGCTATAGCATTCTTTTGTATCTCTCATGGTATCTCTATATCTCTGTCAAGTCTTCAACTTACTTGAAATCATGTCTCATCACCTCTGTAGACCAGTCGTTTTCAACAGGAGGCAATTTCCTCCTCCCCCAGCTCACTTAACAATTACTGGAGATGTTTTTGGTCATTATAGTTTGGGAAGGGCAGTGCTACTAACATGTAGAGAATAGAGGCCAAGGATGTTGCTAAACATCCTACAATGCACAGGACAGCCAGCCCTTCCCAAGAAAGAATTATCCAGCTCCAAATGTCAGCAGCACCAAGGATGAGACAGCTACTGATTGTCCTAAAGAGTAGGACCAGGTACCACTCGTGTTCATATGCCCACAACAGTCCCTCTCAACAGGTTGTATTTCACAACCACTCAAAAAGAGCTACCTAGCCTGACCAGGCGGTGGCGCAGTGGATAGAGCGTCGGACTGGGATGCAGAGGACCCAGGTTCGAGACCCCAAGGTGGCCAGCTTGAGCGTGGGCTCATCTGGTTTGAGCAAAAGCCCACCAGCTTGAACCCAAGGTCACTGGCTCCAAGCAAGGGGTTACTAAGTCTGCTGAAGGCCTGCAGTCAAGGCACATATGAGAAAGCAATCAATGAACAACTAAGGTGTTGCAACGAAAAACTAATGATTGATGCTTCTCATCTCTCTCCGTTCCTGTCTGTCTGTCCCTATTTATCCTTCTCTCTGACTAACTGTCTCTATAAAAATAACTAAATAAATAAAATTTAAAAAAAATTTTAAAAAAGAGCTACCTAAATCAGCCCCCTAAAAAATCTTACTAAACTGGTCTGGGTGAGACTTGGACACCAGTGTATTCTGAAGCTCCTGAGGTGAGAGAAATGTTCTAAAACTGCATTGTGACAATGTTCACACAATTCTGCAAATTCACTATCAATCATTGAATTGTATACTTAAAACAGGTAAATTTTATGGATATGTAAATTAAACCTCAACAAAGCTATTTTTTTAAAAAAGAACAGAGAAGCTCCCCAGGTGTTCTTAGTCTTTTGTTTCCATGAGTGAGAACTGCTATCCTCCAGTTTGGATGTAGTGCTTTGTCCGCAGTAGCCACTCAGCAAACATGAACTGTGGAAACTGAATTGTATCTGGGTTGATTTAAATGTGTGGAACAAATGGCCCCATAGCAAAGCTAGAATGTAATTACTTTAAAGACTTTATTTATTCAATTTTTTTTTTTTTTTCAGAGAGGAGTGGGGGAGACAGAGAGAGAGAGAGAGAGAAGGGGGAGAAGCAGGAAGCATCAACTCCCATATGTGCCTTGACCAGGCAGGCCCAGGGTTCGGAACAGCGACCTCAGTGTTCTAGGTCAACGCTTTATACAACTGCGCCACCACAGGTCAGACCTAGAATGTAATTACTTTAATTCCGTTTAAAGGTTATAAACCCTTCGTAGAAAATGGCATTACATTAAAAAGGGGTAAAGAGCTCTGGCAGTTGGTCACCTTGGAGCTGGCTGACTGATTGGCTTCCTGGGGACCACTGTGCTGTAGCACCTGAAAGGACACCCCACATTCATTCCACCAAGCAGGGTACACAGTCCCCGGCACCCAGAAAAATAGGAACCATGTCCTGTTCCCGTCCATGTTGGGAAAACGCACTGGCTACATAGCCGTGAAATCACCCATATGCACAAGGAATTGACAGAAGCTTAGCTGTCAATACCTCCCTTTTTCGATTAAACTCCATTTTTTTCCTGATTGGGAATTGTAAGATGAAACTGGCCTATTTTTGTGGTTTGGTATATTACAGGCCTACTTGAAATTCTGAGTTTAAATGAACTACAAAAAAGATTTTTTTTTTTTGAACTGTGAATGTTGCCTTTGATCTGGAGAAAAAGAATGATTATCTACCTTAGATTTATTATATGAACAATGAATTGTCCGGCTCCCTTGGTGGCAGCAGAACCAGGAGAAGTGGCGTCACTGCTGCGTACATGGAGGGGAGACACGGCAGCTGCTTCCCCTTCCTGGGGCCCCTTTAAAACAGAAAGGCAAATGAGTGTCGCCTCCCTGCAGCTGAAAATATTTCCTTCAATTTTGTTTTCCCTGAAGCACCCTTTTCTGATGAGGATTTTCAGACTCTTTTTTCCCCCATCACTGACCACCAGTGGGGCATTTTCAGTGTGCTGTAGGGCTCCCTCAGACCGTGTCTACTCGTGGAACCTGGGCACAATGCCATCAGGCTCCTGCGCTTATGAGCAGTCTTTGGGATTTGATCCCCCGGAATGCACATGGCTGAATTCATAATATACCCTTTATATTTAAATTTTTTAATTGAATTCATTGGGGTGACATTGGTTAATAAAATGATACAGGTTTCAGGTGCATATTTCTACGTTACATCATCTGTCTGTACGCTGCGCTGTGCGTTCACCACCCCAAGTCGAGTCTCTCTCCGTCCCCATCTATCCCCCTCTGCCCTCCTCCGCCTCCCCCACCCTGCTTCAGAGCACATCCTCCTTTGTTCTTCTTCCCTCTGACAAAGTGGGTTGTTGTTGTTGTTGTTTTTAAGTGGGAGGAGGGGAGATAGAGAGACAGACTCCTCAAGGTGCCCAGACCAGGATCCACCTGGCAACCCCCATGTGGGGCTGACACTCGAACCAATCAAGCCACTGGATGTGAGATGGAAGGGGAGAGAAGGGGGAGAGGGAGAAGGAGAGAAGAGGATCGTTGCTTCTCATGTGTGCCCTATCTGGGGATCGAACCCTGGACATCTGCATGCCTGGCCGACACACTGTCCACTGAGCGAACCAGCCAGGGGCCCAAAGTGGGGTTTTCTAGACACCTCTCGTGGTTCTGTGATCCTGCCTTTTCAGGTTGATGATACCGAGGCACCTAGTATGAAGACACTTCCTGAGAATGCTCTTAGGAGAAAGCTCGTCTCCCTCACTAGGATTCCTGGGCTCCCCGCTGACCACCAAGGCCAGGAGAGGCCTGGAGAAGTGTCCCTGCTGGCCAGGTGCTAAGCCCATCCACCCTTCTTCGGAGGTTTGGATGGAGAATGGGACTTTCCTCTCACCCACTCAATCACTGGGAAGTCAGAGGGACTCCTGCAGTTGCATTTCCATGCGCTAAGACTGGTAAGACAGGGCAGGAATTTTGTTTTCTCCCACCTTACTTAACTCTGGGGCAGTAGTGGTGACAGAGTAGAGGCGACAGAGACCCTGTGCAAGTTATTCGAGCTCCGCGTGCCTCAGTTTCCTCCTCTGAGAAGTAGAGGTAATAAGAGTTTATACCTTAGCCGGACCTGTAGTGGTTCAGGGATGGAGCGTCAACCTGGAATATGCAGGTCGAAGGTTCGAAACCCTGGCTTTGCCTGGTCAAATCACTCTGAGAAACAATTATGACTTGATGCTCCCCACCCCCAGCCTTTCCCTCTCTCTCCTCTCTCTAAAGTCAGTAAACAAAATCTAAAAAAAAAAAAGAGTTCATGCCTTACCAACTTAGGTTGTCAATAAATGGGAGGTATTTTTGTGATAAGACAATATAGAAATAGAGGCTTTGTCAGCTAAGGGAGGCAATGAAGTTACTCTCTGAGCAAAATTTTACAGTGATGGAAGAACTATTGTTTGCTTAAGGCTCTCAAGTGGCCCCCTCTGAAGAATGTGAAGGACTTGCAGCTTTTTTCAGCTACACCCAGGGATAGTGGGGGCATTTCCAGATGGAACCACTCGTGATTCCTAGGGCCCAGGGTCCAGAACGGCTCCTCTGGGTGCCCTAGGGAGTGCAGTGAGGAGGGAACAGTTGAGAGGGGCCAGTCGGGGGAGGAGAAAAGAGAGATCACATTGGCAAGTCCTTCGGTGCCTATGTACGATTGGCTCGATAGCACTAAGCGGGGACTGAGCACGCGCAGAAGTCCTTGGCACTATCTTGTGCACTGCCATTGTTTGTCCAGCAGCAACGTTTGCTTCACTTTCTGGTACATAAGCCTTCCTGCACGCTCGTCCAGACATTTTGCACCTGACTGAGATGTCTTCCTCAAGGTCTCTAGGAAGGCTGGGAGCACTCTGGTCAGGATGTCTGCAAGGGTTGGTTAAGCGCCAATTCCTTAGGCACCAGAGAGAGAGAATGGGAAGAAGAGGCGAGGGCAAGGTCTGAAGAAGGAGAAGAAAGTTTGTGCCAAGCTTTTCCTGATACTTAAATAAGACTTAAACCATGAGGTGGGATGTAAATCGAGACAAGAGCCTTGACCGGATAGCTTGGTTGGTTAGAGCATCATCCTGATACACAAAGGTTTTTGGTTTGATTCCAGGTAAGGGCACAGACAGAAACAGATTGATGTTTCTGCCTTTCTCTCTCTCTCCTTCTTCTTTTCTCTCTAAAATCAGTAAATATTTTTTTTTCTTCTTTTTCCAAGTGAGAGGAGAGGAGATAGACAGACTCCTGCATTTGCCCCAACTGGGATCCACTTGGTAACCCTCATCTGGGGCCATGCTCACAACTAAGCTATTTTTAGCACCTGAGGCAGAGGCTCCATGGGACCATCCTCAGCACCCAGGCTGATGCGCTCAAACCCATTTAGCCATGGTGATGGGAGGTGAAGAGAGAGAGAGAGAGAGAGAGAGAGATAAGGGGAGGGAGAGGAGCAGAGAAGCAGATGGGTGCTTCTCCTGTGTGCCCTGAGCAAAACTCAAACCTGGGACTTCCACACACCAGTCTGACACTCTACCACTGAGCCAACCAGTGAGGGCCCATAAATTTTTTAAAAAGGCAAGAAGTGGCCCTGGCCAGTTTGCTCAGTGGATAGAGCATCAGCCCAGCATACAGACATCCTGGGTTCGATTCCTGGTCGGCGCACACAGGAGATGCAGCCATCTGCTTCTCTTTCCCTCCCTCTCCCCCTTCTCTCTCTCTTCCCGTCTTGTCTCATAGCCAGTGGCTTAATTGGTTCAAGCATCAACCCCCAGGAGCTGAGGATAGCTTGGTTGATTCGAGCATCAGCCCCAGATGGAGGTTGCTGGTGGATCTCGGTCAGGGCACATGCGGGAGTCTGTCTCTGCCTCCTTTTCTCTCGAAACAACAGTAACAACAACAACAACAAAAAGGCAAGAAGTTATTGAGTTGCACTTACAGGTGTTTGAAAAGTTCCAGGAAGGGAGAGAGCAATCCGAACAGGGAGATAAGGATAAATATTGAGCTGAGGATCTGCCCTAATTTTGCCATTCATACAACTTGAACATTAGGTATTATTTTCTCTGTTTGACAAGCACAGGGAGATGTTAAACTATGTCCAAGCTCAGGCAGCTAACAAGTAGCTGAGTCTAGATTTGAACCCAGGTTTATCTGTATCCAGAGTCCTTTCTCATTCCACTTTCTCCTGGACTTAAGATTTGAGGAACGATTGATTATGAATTGGAGGCGTGGTGGTAATAAAGCAGGAGTGTTCAGAAGAAGGAAGTGTGGTTTAGACTGGTGTTTTATAAGGGCGAACCTTCGTTTTCTTTACTTTGGGAATTGCTATGCAGGAACCAGACAAGGCGAGTGAAAATATCCCAGTGGCCTTCTTCCCTTGGCAACTTCCCTGATGATCTGGTGCCACAAAATTTCACCGAGGCAGCTCTGTGGAGACGGTCCAGCACAGAGCTGGAACATTCCAACGGCCTCTCCACGGTTTTATGAACAGATGGCACAATTTGAACCACATTTCAGGACTTACAGATTTTTGTCCAGGAACTTTTTACTTCCCTTTTCTGTGTATAATTCGTATGAGCCTTGCCACCTTGCCTTGCTAAAATATTTTCTTTTTAAACCCTACACGCCCTGTTGGTCTCTACCTGACTGAGCCATTGGCCCATTTAAACACATAAATAGTCATTCTTATTACAGTGATTCATGCCTAATTCCTGCAAAAGTAATTCAAACTAAAATTTTTGTGAGAATTTTTACATCCATTTGGATGTTTCTCTCTCTGATTCCGGTGCTAACGTAGTCAGAAAGGAAAGGAGAGCTCACGCGCTGCCTGATGCATGTGGTGCCTTATTCTATCATCATTCACACTCTGAGGCTCTCAGGCACCCAGAATCAGACTGACAGGACCGCAGACTCCTTCGTCTGTGGTGCACTATTGACAGCACTCCCTGCATAGTCTCTTTCCCATTTAATTTTATGTACCGTAGTTCCCCATGTATAAGACACACTCTTTTTCCAAAAATTGGGGTTTAAAAACTAGGTGTGTCTCATACAGTGGTTGTGGCATTTCAAATGCCATAGATGGAATTGAGGACGACGCAATATATGAAGACAGTGATTCATCATCAGACACAGATGAGGACAAGCTAATGGATGGGAGTTTTTGTTCATTTTTTGTGACAGAGAGAGTGACAGATAGGGAAAGACAGACTAGAAGGGAGAGAGATGAGAAGCATCTAATCTTCATTGTGGCACCTTAGTTTCTCATTGATTGCTTTCTCAAACATGCCTTGACTGGGGGCTACAGCAAACCGAGTAACCCCTTGCTCAAGGCAGCAACTTTGGGCTCAAGCTGGTGAGCCTTGTTCACACCATATGAGCACATGCTCAAGCTGGCGAACTTGGAGTTTTGAACCTGGGTCCTCTGCATCCCAGTCTGATGCTCTATCCACTGCGCCACCGCCCAGTCAGGCTAATGGATGAGAGTTTTGACAGTGATGAGGAGTTGTATGAATTTTATGATGAATAAAACTTGAGTTCAAAACTTTATGTAATACATTTTTTTTCAAATTTTGGGCCCAAAAATTAAGGTGAGTCTTATACATGGGAGCATCTTATACATGGGGAACTATGGTATGTATGTATGTATGTATGTATGTATGTATGTATGTATGTATTTAGGTCATCTTCACCTCCACTCTCCCACTATACACACTCATGCTCATGGATTTAATGTGTATCAGCCCACCATCCATACTTCTAGTCACAAATTTGTATAACAATATTTGGGAATATGCTATGAAAACATGCAGAGTTGGGTTAACAATTAGAGATAGCGAGGCACACTAGGACGAAAGCCCTGAGCAAGTGAGAGTCCAGGGGTCTCTCCTACCCTGTACTGGAAACAGTGCATGCTGGGAACAGCAAAGCAGCAGGATAAGATTCAGCAACAGGAAATGTTTAGGCTCTCAGAACAGATTAGAAGTCAGCCTGTTCTTTGCACTTTACTTCACCTGAAAACTTCCGCTGTCTGCTCCCTTGAGTTATTTGTACTGGCTAATAAATACCTGAGTAAGGCTGGGGGCGGGGCTTCAGTCCTTCATTCTGCAGACTGGGGCTGTTGTCTCCCCTCAGCCCCTTGGAGTATTTCATCTGGTCTCCGAGTAGTTCATTGTCGCCATAACAACAATGCACAACATAAAGTATTGTTATGTTCTACGTCATAGAACTGAGCATTGTACTGAGCATTTCATTTTATTTTTCATCTTTTAGAATCCATGTTACATTTGTGAACTATCCTTTTTGTTATATGTAGCTCTAGTTTCTTCTTTTTGATGTATATACTATGTTTGATGATATGCATATACCACATTATATTCATCCATTATCTGTCGATAAACTTTTAGATTGGTTCCAAATCTTCACTTTGACAGACATGAATAATAATGCAATAATCACCTTTCTCCTATTTCTTTGTGAAAGATTTTCTAAGGTATTTACCCAAACATGGAATTTCTTGGGTCATAGGTTAAATGCGTAGTTAATTTCACCAAATACCACCAAATTGCTGTCCAAAACCTCTGGTCTCATCAACAGTACATAAGACTTTCTGTTTCTTTATTTACATTAGCATTTGATAGCAAGTAACTTAACTTTTGCCTATTGTTGAGAGTAAAGTGGAATCTCATTTTAATTGCATTTTGTATGACTACTACTAACGAGGCTGAGTCTTCATGAAGTCATTAGCTTATATATAAGCATTTTCTTCTTCTGTGAATGACCTATTCTTGTCTAGTGCTCATTTTTCTATGATGCTACCCATTATTTTCTTGCAGATTTACAGGAACTCCTGTACATTCTAGAAGCATACTTGTTAACAATGTGCATTATTTGCCTGACCTGTGGTGGTGCAGTGGGTAAGGCGTCAACCTGGAGCACTGCGGTTACGGCTTTGAAACCCTAGGCTTGCCTGATCAAGGCACATATAAGAAGCAACTACTGCCTGACCTGTGGTGGCACAGTGGGATAAAGCATCGACCTGGAAGTGCTGAGGTCGCTGGTTCAAAACCCTGGGCTTGCCTGGTCAAGGCACATATGGGAGTTGATGCTTCCAGCTCCTCCTCCCCTTCTCTCTCTCTGTCTCTCCTCTCTCTCTCTCTCTGACTCTCCCTCTCCTCTCTAAAATGAATAAAAATTAAAAGAAAAGAAGCAACTACTGCTAGTTGATGCTTCCTGCTCACCTCTTCATCCCTTTCTCTCTCTCCTCTCTCTAAAAAAAAATCAATAAATAAAATATTTTTAAATGTGCAGTACTTTATCATCAATATACTTCTTAAATATTTTACCTCAGTCTGCCTCCTTGTAGCCATCAGTTAACTTCTTTTTTTTTAATTGATTATTTTTTTTAATTTTTATTTTTTTATTTTTTTACAGAGACAGAGAGAGAGTCAGAGTAAGGGATAGACAGGGACAGACAGACAGGAACGGAGAGATGAGAAGCATCAATCATTAGTTTTTCGTTGCGCATTGCAACACCTTAGTTGTTCATTGATTGCTTTCTCATATGTGCCTTGACCATGGGCCTTCAGCAGACCGAGCAACCTCTTGCTTGAGCCAGCGACCTTGGGTCCAAGCTGGTGAATTTTTGCTCAAACCAGATGAGCCCATGCTCAAGCTGGCGACCTCGGGGTCTCGAACCTGGGTCTTCTGCATCCCAGTCCGACACTCTATCCACTGCGCCACCACCTGGTCAGGCTCAGTTAACTTCTTATATGCCACCCATTCTTGAACAAAAACTTTTTATTTTAATAGAATAAAAACCGATACAAATTTTCCCCTTTATGGTTTTGGGGTTTTGCTTTAAAAACAACTATTAGTTCCCCTTCCAAAATGGCAGGAGGAGCTCTGTGCACTCATTTCCCCAGAAACAACATAATTGGTGAAAATTGTAAAAAGTAACCATTTAAAATCTTCAGAAATTGTCCTAAGGACATATAAAAAATGGAGAAATCCTTATTCAAGAAATCTACTAAATCTCAGTGATAATACCACAGACTCACAGCACTTGGACCACCACTTGTTTCTTTTGTCACTCACAGCTCTTCAGTGACCGCAGCTCCAGTCCAGTGACTGAGGCTCCAATCTGTGAAAGGCAGTGTCACACCAGGAGTGGCAGATCACCAGCACTTCTCATCCCCCACTCCCCCACCTCCAACCCTAAGATACTGAAGCTAACTAAATTCCTGGGGAGTACGATCATAAAATAAGGGGCTTCCTTCCTCCACCCATCCGTTACCCCATAAGGGCACAGGCTTGGCCCTGGATGTGGCAGGCTGACAGTAAGGGGGCCCTAACCACCCTTGCCCCTGCCCACTCATAGGGCAGAGATTTCATGCTGGGAGAGACAATCTGAGAAGACCAGAGACTCTCACCCCTCTCCCATAAACCCCCAGCCAGTGTCCTGCTCATGAAGCAGGGATGTCACTACAAGAGAAGTGTGTCACTGTTTCCCGTTCCAGAGCAGGGCATCAGAGATAATTTGCCCAGAGAGCCCTGGCTGGTTGGCTCAGTGGTAGAGCATCGGCCTGGCATACAGGAGTCCTGGGTTTGATTCCCGGCCAGGGCACACAGGAGAAGCGCCCATCTGCTTCTCCACCCCCCCCCTTCCTCTCTGTCTCTCTCTTCCCCTCCCGCAGCCAAGGCTCCATTGGAGCAAAGTTGGCCCGGGCGCTGGGGATGGCTCCATGGCCTCTGCCTCAGGCGCTAGAATGGCTCTGGATGCAACAGAGCAATGCCCCAGATGGGCAGAGCATCGCTCCCTGGTGGGCATGCCGGGTGGATCCCGGTCGGGCACATGCGGGAGTCTGTCTGACTGCCTCCTTGTTTCCAACTTCAGAAAAATACAAAATAATAATAATAATAATAATAATTTGCCCAGAGAGAGAGGCAGAAACTCCCTCCCACTTTACAGAAACCCCTGATGCTACACTGGCCCATAAATACAGAAGGTCTTCCCAGAGACACAGACTTTAAGTGAAATAGACTGTGAGGAAGTTCAAACCTACGATCACTCTCAAAAACAACAAGAGATTTTGATGGCAAGCAATTAAGAGGAGGCTGTAGCTCTATTGCAGCAACAAGTTCAACCACAGATCAGCTAGTTCACCAAAAAGAATCAGGAAAGATAAAGCTAGGGAGAGTCTTCCAGGCATCAAAACACAACTCAGATATTTGCCTCCAAAACTACTCTGCAAAGGACCCGGATTTAATTGGATTAGATTGGGAGGCCCTGGCCGGTTGGCTCAGTTGTAGAGCGTCGGCCTGGCGTGCGGAAGTTCCGGGTTCGATTCCCGGCCAGGGCACACAGGAGAAGCGCCCATCTGCTTCTCCACTCTTTCCCCTCTCCTTCCTCTCTGTCTCTCTCTCTTCCCTTCCCTCAGCCAAGGCTCCATTGGAGCAAAGATGGCCCGGGCGCTGGGGATGGCTCCATGGCCTCTACCTCAGGTGCTAGACTGGCTCTGGTCACAACAGAGCGATGCCTCAGATGGGCAGAGCATTGCCCCCTGGTGGGTGTGCCGGGTGGATCCCGGTGGGGCGCATGCAGGAGTCTGTCTGACTGCCTCCCCGTTTCCTGCTTCAGAAAAATACAAAAAAAAAAAAAAAAAGATTGGGGAGCAAGTTAACTCCCAGAGCATCTAAAACAGTGATATTTTCGACCTTTTTCATCACATAAATTACTAGTAAAATTCTGCAGCACACCAAAAAGTATGATTTTTGCCAATCTGACAAAAAAAAAAAAAAAGGTATAACACACTTTCCCTCCCAGGAGCATACCCATACTGTTCTTCCATCTCAGGAGTGCATCTCCTAAACAATCAGGGTCCCCACGAGACTTGCAACCAGGGGAGCAGTGGGCAGTGGCAGCTTGTCCTGGGTTAGCCCCTGAACCCGTCTCCAAGGCCCCCTTTTCTCTGACTGCCCACTGAGCCAAAGCAGCCCCACCTCGTCTCTCTCCTGTGGCTTCTTCTCTCCTAAGCCCTTCCTTGTTTCACTGACCCCAGCTCTAATAAACGTACTCTCAAAATCAAAAATAAAAATAGGTATAATTTTGATTCATTCACACCAGACGGCTATTGTGTTAGCTGTTGTCATTTTTTAATTTGACAATCTAAGAGAAAAGAAGTCAGGGCCCGTGGCTAAATGGTCTGTTCATATTTTAAATTTTCTTTTTTCTTTTTAAATTTATTGATTGATTTGAGAGAGAGAGAGAGAGAGAGAGAGAGGAAGGAAGAGAAAGAAACATCAGTCTGTTGTTCCCCCCTCTATGTATTCATTGGTTGATTCTAAAAATCCTTGCTGGCACACCAGTTGAAAATCACTAGTCTAAATCATTAGAACAATCAGCCAGCAATTAGAGAAACCTACAAGCTCAGCGTGATACCAATGGAAGCAGGTAGTTTACCAGAGATACCAGGAAAAGAGGCCTCCGAAGCAAGTCCTGATGGAGTCACTGTCATCCCACTGTGACAGTTCCATATACCACTGTGTCAGTAAAATAAAATTCTTGGAGAAAAGTAATTAGCCACATTGTCATGTACACTTAAAGCTGCAAAACACTGCAGAAAGAAATTAAAGAAGGCCTAAAGTAAATCTTAGTGGATCAAAAGAATTAATATTTTTAAGATGACAGTATTTCTCAAACTGATCCATGGATTCAATGCAATCCCTATAAAAGTTCCAACTACCATTTTTTTTTTCAGAAATGGACAAGCTGATCCTAAAATTTATATAAAATCCAAGGGTCCCAGAACAGCTAAAACAATCGTCGAAAAGAATAGCCAAAGCAATCTTTTTTTTTTCCTCAGCTTTTATTTATTTATTTATTTATTTATTTATTTTTATTTTTTTTTTGAATTATTTTTATTTATTTATTCATTTTAGAGGAGAGAGACAGAGACAGAGAGAGAAGGGGGGAGGAGCAGCAAGCATCAACTCCCATATGTGCCTTGACCCAGCAAGCCCAGGGTTTTGAACCGGCGACCTCAGTGTTCCAGATCAACACTTTTATCCACTGTGCCACCACAGGTCAGGCTTTTTTTTTTTTTTTAACATAGAGAGAGAGTCAGAGAGAGGGACAGATAGGGACAGACAGGCAGGAACAAAGAGAGATGAGAAGCATCAGTCATCAGTTTTTCATTGCAAGACCTTAGTTGTTCATTGATTGCTTTCTCATATGTGCCTTCACCAACAACCTTCAGCAGACCAGGTAACCCCTTGCTCAAGCCAGCGACCTTGGGTCCAAGCTGGTGAGCTTTGGCTCAAACCAGATGAACCCGCGCTCAAGCTGGCGACCTTGGGGTCTCAAACCTGGGTCCTCCGCATCCCAGTTTGACGCTCTATTCACTGTGCCACCGCCTGGTCAGGCTAGCCAAAGCAATCTTTAAAAGGACATTATAGAGAAAGTAAAAAGACACAGATTGGGAGAAAATATTTTCAAAGCATTTATCTGATAAGACTCTGGTATCCAGAATAATAAAGAACATTTACAGTTTAGCAACAGAGACAAACAACCTAAATAAAAATGGGCAAGGGATTTGAACAGACATTTCTCCAAAGGACATATACAAATGACCAATATAAATATATATAATGTGAGCTATATATGCAATTTCAAAGTTTCTAGTAGCTACATTAAAAAAAGGAAAAAGAAATTGGAAAAATTAATTTCAATAATATTTTTATTATCCAATATATCAAAATATTACTATTTTGACATGTAGTCAATATAACAAAATTATTTATGAGATCATTTACATGTTTAATAATAAGCCTTCATAATCTGCTGTTTTACACTTATAGTACATCTCTGTTCGGACCAACCACACTGCAAGTGTTCAGTACTATGTAGCTAGCAGTTACTGCATTAGATCTCCGAGTTCTAGAGCAACCTGTGCTCGCCCCTGTCACAACATGTCACTCAGGACTGTTACTCTGGTTTATTAGCCCATCTTCCCTTGGGCTGTATGTCCCTGCAAGCAGAGACTGTTTCCAATACTGCTACATCTTTGGCATCTAGTGTAGGGCCTATTGCATATATGTTTGGTGAATGTATTTGGTTAGAAGGGAAGCATGCTAACCTTATTGTACTTGAGACATTGACCTTTGTGGTCTTCTACCCCCTCAGGTTACTCAGAAAAACTGGGACTTGAGAGTCCTTACCTGAAAGAAATGTCATTGTCAGCTTCTGTAGTTAACATTATTATTAATCATTATTACCTCAATCATTTTTAGTTTTTATTATGTTACTTGACATAAAATCCCCATGAGATGGGTAGAATAGGTTTATTCTCCCTTATTTAAAGGGGAGGAAACTGAGGCTCAAAGATATTATATTACCTAATCAGTATGCTGGTAAATGTTTCACAACAAGCTTTCCATGGGGGGAAGTCAAAGAAGAAGCCAGGACTGATAGCATTTACTAGTTTCCATGGTGTAAATACTCCCATGTGGCAGACAGGATGTAAGCTGACAAAGTCCTTACAGTCTAGGGCTTAGCCCAGTGGTTCTCAAAATGTGTGCCAGGGTGCACTGGTGTGCCCTAGAAGATTTCCAGGCGCGCCCTATGGTATTCCAGAGAAATATGTGCCTGTTGGGGACCAAAAAACCAACAGGGTTTTGGGAGTTTAGATTTTTGGGGGACAGAGGTGTGGGGAATTAGCTGTAAGCTGACAGTTTGCCCAATACCCCCACCTCACTTGCCTGATTAGGTTGCAAAAGGCAGTTAAGCTGTGGTGCTGCATTGTTTACACTACCCCCCATGTTACCCGGAAAGACTGGAGGCAAGTTTCTTCTATCCTTTGTTTGGTGTAAAGTTAAGATGATATGTATGGTGGGGGTTTTCTGCATTCAACAAAATTAAGAGTAAACAGAGAGGAAGTCTTCAATGTATTGACGAGGAAATGAGAGTTTGCCTTTCAAATATATGCCCAAACATTGAAGAAATCGCTAGGACACATCAGGCTCATGTTTCTCATAAACACAAGAATGAAAAAGCATAATATATTTGTGCTGGGACCTGCCGAATTTACTTACTAAATCTTACTAAGAATGTATCTATATATATAAAAAGATAACTTTTTATCATTTTTTTATTTTTAACCCCTCTTTTTTACAAATTCTAAAAAGCATAAGTCAAAAAATGTAACATAAAAATGTTTTGTTTTGTTTTGTTTTTTTGTATTTTTCTGAAGCTGGAAATGGGGAGAGACAGACAGACTCCCGCATGCGCCCGACCGAGATCCACCCGGCACGCCCACCAGGGGGCAATGCTCTGCCCACCAGGGGGCGATGCTCTGCCCCTCCGGGGCATCGCTCTTTTGCGACCAGAGCCACTCCAGCGCCTGGGGCAGAGGCCAAGGAGCCATCCCCAGCGCCTGGGCCATCCTTGCTCCAATGGAGCCTTGCTGCGGGAAGGGAAGAGAGAGACAGAGAGGAAGGAGAGGGGGAGGGGTGGAGAAGCAGATGGGCGCTTCTCCTGTGTGCCCTGACCGGGAATTGAACCCAGGACCTCTGCACGCCAGGCCGACGCTCTACCACTGAGCCAACCGGCTAGGGCCATAAAAATGTTTTTTAATGTCAGAATAAATTTAATTTTGTCGTATTTATTTCATTTAATTACCATAAAAGCATACTTGGACTTTATTTTTTTTCTTTAATATTTGACTTAATTATTATAACATATTTTTCAGAAATTTGTATATAATGCGCCTACAATTATTTGTAGGATTTTAAATGCATCCCAACTTCTAAAAGTTTGAGAACCACTGGCTTAGCCTAAGACTAAACTTTTCCCCACACCCTCTTAAGACTAAGCTCTTCCCCACATCCCCAGCTGTTGCATGGTGGAGGGTGGTGCACTCTTAAGAGATATGTGACTTTATATCAGAAACTTCCTTGTTTTAAAACGGCTTTTGTTCTCTGCACTATATAATAAAGCTGGCTGGGGATTCCTCCCCCCCCCCCATTTTTGTATGCCATCAGCCTACAGGAGGCCTCCTGATCCCATCTTTTTCTCTCTGTGTTTATTTCCTAATCTCACACTGTTCCCACTTGAGACCTGCACGATTACAAGTCACATCGGTTCAATGTGCTCCGACACTGGCATATTTCAAGCTACCAGCCTGATGTCCCTGAAACAGGAAGAGATGCATACAACTGGCCCTAGCCAGCTCCAGCGTGAGCCAACTCCAACACACCACTATGTGAGAAAGAGGGTCTGTGGAGAGGAGATGGCAGCTGATGTTTTCAGTTCCTGTTAAGTACTGGGTCACCTGCAAGGTGCTTTTCCAGTATTATCTTCCTTCATCGTGATAATCAACACTTGCGCTAGGTATTCATTATCCTCATTTTAAAGTGGTGGAAAATAAGACAGGTCATGTACCACGTCCAAGGTTGCTTGCTAATAAATGGGATGATATCTGGGCTAAACCAATGGCAAACCATCCCTCCTTCTTTACTTTTCAATTCTCCCACTCTGTATTTGCATTTATTGCCACCATTGTAAAAGTCTTGTTTTCACCCAGACTGCATTTCTACACTAGCTCCCCCCAAACCAGGGTCACATCAGCTTGGCTCACCAAAGATTTCCATAGATACATTTCCTGCTCCGACAAACTTTGCCTGCCCGTCTAAAAGAGTCAGGCTTTCCTCAGAGCAGAAGGCGCTCAGAGACTGCTCAGGCGAGGGGCTCTCAGAGGGGGCAGACACCAGTGTGTGGTCCTTCTAGCTGGGGGATATTGTCCACAGGCTTGTGTCCCTAGTCAGGGTCGATGTGAGCAGGGGCCGTGTGGAACAGGCCAATGTCAGCAATGTACCTGGGGCGGGAAGAGAAACCCACCAGATGATACACATTTACATTCCTTTTTAAATTCATTTCCAAAAACCTCAGCTACAACCTAGGGTGCGTTTACAAGAAAAGAATTTTCAGGTGAAAACAAAATTAAAAATAAAACTGACAGGTGAGGGAAGCCAGGGATATCTTGTAGCAACATTTTTGAAGTGAACTTTCCTCTTTGAAACTTACTAATTAGTCAAATTAACAGACAATAGTTTCTTCTAGATGAAGGGGAACAGCTGGCTTCTTCCACCAGAACCTATAGCAGGAGTTATCAAACTTTACCTAGATTATGAGTGGTGCGCTGCGATATACGGTTTAAATATATATATATATATATATATATATATATATATATATATATATATATATATATATACACACACACACACACACACACACACATACATACAAATACACACACACACACATGTCTCTAATTCTTACAACAATCCTAGAAGACTGGTATTATTATCCCTGTTACATTTTTTTTTAATTTTTATTTATTGATTTTAGTGAGAGAGGAAGGGGGAGAGAGAGAGAGAGGCAGGAACATGTGTTCCTGTATGTGCCCTGATCAGGGATCAAACCAGCAACCTCTGGCCTTCAGGCTGAAGTTCTAATGAACTGAGCTATCTGGCCAAGGTTTTAATCCCTGGCTTAATCTTGGAAACAAGGCTCAGACATTACAGTAACTTACAAAGACCCTCATCTGGGATTTGAATCGGAGCCTGCCTAACCACCAAGCACACGGTGTCTCTACCCCACCATTCCGAAACTCAGGACCCAGACCAAAGCTCTGCATACTCAGCAGCCTCTCCTGGGCTCCTTTTCTGCCTTTTGTTTCTGTTGGTCCACATTTCCTTGCTTGGCAGATCCATTTGATGCCAATCTCAGTCTGAAAGCCGGACGAGTGGCACCTGGCATGTGGACAGACAGATAATTAAAGACACTTCCCCCCTCACCCGTGTTCTCTTTGGTTAGGCAAACAGCAGCTGATGAAGCTGCTGACGTCAGTCATAGCCCTGTGGAAAGGTGTGGTGCTCTCAGCCCATTTCATAGATCAGGCAAACAGAGGATAGGGAAAGAACCAGATGTACTCAAAACAAAGAGGTGGGGAGAAAAGCTTAACACTTTGTCCCATTGCCTCATCACTAGTACCTGTTCACATAGATCACCTGTGAGGTAATGTGATTATTCTACAACTTGATGTCTAGAGGAACGTGTCAGAACTTCTCCAGAGGGTCAAATTATCTGGGCCAAACGAATGCAGTCTGCCCAGTCTATCCAAAGCCTCGCTAGTGTGATTCGGCACTCCCGTTCATGGAAGGGACTAGATTACACACCCATGGAGGGGACGAGGAATACATATCTTTTACAAAGAAACCTGAAGTATGGCAGGAAACTGTGTCACTGAAAAAAACTGATGGAGAAAACCCTTCCCAGGGAAATAAGCATTCACAAAGCACTAACAGGGACCCCTGAGGATATACCGTTTCAAAGACACAACGAAGAAAGAACCTATGACATAAAGAATGGCGTGAAATCAGAGTATGGGCTGTTCTCTGACGTCTGTGTCCAGGCGGTCAAAGATGTGTGTGCGCGCCTCTCTGTGGTGACTCTGACCAGACGGCTGCAACTTCCGTAAGAATATGAAGTGCTACATGTCTGACTGATTCACTGATTCAACAACTGTTTGTTGAGTCCTTGCTGTGCACAATGTACTCCATTGCAATCGGAGGATTCCACACAGAACAGAACAGACAGTCCCTGCCTTCACGGAGCGTACAGTCCAGGTGAGACTACAGCTACTAGTCAATCCATTACCCGAATACTAACTTTGCTTGAGAGAGCAACACCTGATTGAACTGGGGTGTGCATGCGTAGATGCAGGGTGGGGTGGGTGGGGGGTGTGGATTATAATATTTTTAGAAAAAGATAAAAAACATTGAGTCACAAATCTAGAAAATCTAATCGAGCTGGACTTGATCCAGACTTTTCTTTTCTTTTTTTTAGACACGATCCAGATTTTTAGACGTCTGCATCCAATGCTGTGTCCAAACGTGAGAAAGTCAGGTTCAATTTGTGTCATCTTAACTGACAGGCCGCGTGAGGAATGTAGCTGCAAAATAAAGGCCAGAGCTGCGCTATGACTTTGCTGGGTCGGGTCGGGACTCCAGGGTCTGCTCAGAGCGGCCGAACACAGCTGAGCGCAGTAGGTGGAGGGAACAGAACACGCCATTAGCCTGGCAGCCAGACCCACGTTCGTCCTTCTCGCTTCCTGTGCGGGCAGGTGAGTAAATGGTGTCCATCTGCCACTCTCCAGACACTCAGAAAAAGACCGGTGAACAGACAACACCCAGACCGGCTTCTTCTGCTTTCTACCCTGTCTCCATCACCAAAGCCCAGCAGGCCTCTTAAGAGACACAGCATGGTTGAGTGAGGCCTGGTACAACATGCTACCAAGTCAAGTTGGCAATGAAAGTGGCTCAGATCATAAACCGCACAAGCGCTAGAATACTCTTTTTTTTTCTTCTTTTTCTTCTTTTTTCTTTTTTATTTCTGAAGCTGGAAACGGGGAGAGACAGTCAGACAGACTCCCGCATGCGCCCGACCGGGATCCACCCGGCACGCCCACCAGGGGCGAAGCTTTGCCCACCAGGGGGTGATGCTCTGCCCCTCCGGGGTGTCTCTCTGCCACGACCAGAGCCACTCGAGCGCCTGGGGCAGAGGCCAAGGAGCCATCCCCAGCGCCCGGGCCATCTTTGCTCCAATGGAGCCTTGGCTGCAGGAGGGGAAGAGAGAGACAGAGAAGAAGGGGGGGGTGGGGGGTGGAGAAGCAAATGGGCGCTCCTCCTATGTGCCCTGGCCGGGAATCAAACCCGGGTCCCCCCTCACGCCAGGCCAACGCTCTACCGCTGAGCCAACCGGCCAGGGGAAGCTCTAGAATACTCCTGTTCAATGCCCTCTCACCCCAGTCCTATCTTGGTCTATCTTTTTGAAAACAGACCATTATTTACTCATAGATAATTCTGACTGTTCTACCAACCTCACATTGATATCTCTGAATTCATATCTCTTCCGACGAGTTCGGGTGAGTCCTTTATTCTGACTTTCTATTTAGAAGTTGGTCAAGGGAGTAAAAGTGGTCACAATTTGGCAGTATTTGCTAAGATGTGGATCATTTCAATTGTTACGTAAAATTAGTCCTCACATAATTACCCTGATTGGCAGCTAGACCAGCTCCCACATCACAAACCACAGCCACTGATGAACGAGGCACTGCCCGGAGGGGCACAGCCAGACTACAATGGAAGAAAGCCAGATGAACAGTAATGTCAAGATCAGACTATTAAAAGAGGGTGAGTAGAGTACCAAAGGATTAAGAAAGGCCCTTAACAAAGCTGATGGCATCTCAGTTATTTTTTAAAAAGAGACTCTGGCCTGACCAAGCCGTGGCACAGTGGATAGAGAGCGTTGGATTGGGATGCGGACGACCCAGGTTCAAGACCCCGAGGTCGCCAGCTTGAGTGCAGGCTCACCTGGTTGGGCAAAAAAAAAGCTCACCAGCTTGGTCCCAAGGTCACTGGCTTGAGCAAGGGGTTACTCAGTCTGCTGTAGCCCCATGGTCAAGACACATATGAGAAAGCAATCAATGAACAACTAAAGTGCCACAACGAAAAACTGATGATTGATGCTTCTCATCTCTCTCCATTCCTGTCTGTCCCTATCTATCCCTCTCTCTGACTCTCTCTCTCTGTCTCTGTAAAAAAATTAAATTAAATAAAAAAAAACAAAACACTGTGAGTGAGTGAGTTTCCTGCGGCTGCTATAACAACTCTTCACAAGTAGGGTAGCTTACAGCAACCTACCTGTGTGTCTTCTCCTCCATGGTTCTCTCTTATAAGAGTACATGTGATGCCTGACCAGATGGTGGCGCAGTGGGTAGAGCGTCAGCCTGGGACATAGAGGATCCAAGTTCGAAACCCCAAGGTCACCGGCTTGAGCACGGGCTCACCACCTTGAGCATAGGGTCACTGGCTTGAGTGTGGGATCATGGACATGAGCCCATGGTCATTGACTTGAGCCCAAAGGTCTCTGGCTTGAAACCCAAAGTTGCTGGCTTGAGCAAGGGGTCGCTGGCTCAGCTGAAGCCCCCCCATTCGAGGCACATATAAGAAAGCAATCAATGAACAACTAAGGTGCCTCAGTGAAGAATTAATGCTTCTCGGCCCTGGCCGGTTGGCTCAGTGGTAGAGCATCGGCCTGGCGTGCAGGAGTTCTGGGTTTGATTCCCAGCCAGGGCACACAGGAGAAGCACCCATCTGCTTCTCTACCCCTCCCCCTCTCCTTCCTCTCTCTCTCTCTCTCTCTTCCCCTCCTGCAGCCAAGGCTCCATTGGAGCAAAAGTTGGTCCGAGTGCTGAGGATGGTTCTGTGGCCTCTGCCTCAGGCGCTAGAATGGCTCTGGCTGCAACAGAGTGATGCCCCAGATTGGCAGAGCATCGCCCCCTGGTGGGCATGCTGGGTGGATCCCGGTCGGGCGCATGTGGGAGTCTGTCTGCCTCCCCGTTTCCAATTTCAGAAAAATACAAAAAAAAAAAAAAAGAATTAATGCTTCTCATCTCTCTCCCTTCCTGTCTGTCTGTCCCTGTCTCCCTCATGCACGCATGTGCATGCACATGCACAAAATAAATAATTAAATAAATAAACATATAAATAAAAATAAAAAGAGTGCATATGAAAAAAAAAAAACAGAAAAAAAAACAATACATGTAAGTTTAACTTGGATAATGAATGGTAAGATCGTCTTTCTAGATCCTTAACCTAATCACAACTTTTGCCATTAAGATAACGATCATAGGTTCTAAAGCAGGGGTCGGGAACCTTTTTGGCTGAGAGAGCCATGAATGCCACATATTTTAAAATGTAATTCCATGAGAGCCATACAATATGTTTAACACTAAATACAAGTAAATGTGTGCATTTTATGTAAGACCAACACTTTTAAAGTACAATAAGTCTCTGAATTCTTTTTAATAACGTTGTTATGCTGTTGCTAACCAATGACGAATAAAGCACTTCTTATCCTTAATGCGACTTCTGGTGCTGCATGGTTTTGCTGATGGCTTTGTAGTCTGGTTGATACATGGTGAGGTTAAGCTTCATGCAGGTGTTGAGACTTCCATCCTTTAAATTTGATCATAGGTTGGTCTTAACGTACTTTAGATGTGAGAAAGACTGCTCACATGCATACGTAGAGCCAAACATTGTCAGTACAGCAATACTCACACGCTGCAGTGTGTGGTATGTGATGAGAAGCGCATTCCAAGTTTTGACAATCAGCTGGTCCATAGGTTGAAGTTTTTTCATTTCTCCCCGCTTATGTTTGCTCGCCAACTCTGTTTGCTGCTGTGCAAGTCTTTCCAAATCTTCATTCAGTGACTTGAACTTATTCACCCACGTATCTCAGGCCTTCAGGTCAGCAGTTTGTAGCTCAAAATCTCTGACGGAGACACCAGGGATGTAACTCAGGTCAGGGCTGTCCACTGCACACTTGTGTGGATGGGTGATGAACTTAAAAAGACGAGTGCGCTCACGAAATTCTCCAAAGTGCGCTTTGAATGACTGCAGGAGATTAGATGTGAAGCCTGCTAGCTGCTGGAGATCAAGATGTTGAGCAGGGTCACTTGCTGTGCATGCATCTTTAAACTCTCCCAGTTTTTCAAAGTGTAGTAAATGACCTGTTTCAATGTCAGCGATGAAGAGTTCCAGCTTGTTATCAAATGCAAACACTGCTTGTTGAAGGGATAAGACTGTATTTCCAATGCCTTGCATTTTCACATTGAGCTGGTTCAGATGTTCAGTCATGTCCATGAGATAGTAGAGCTTCAGGAGCCACTCAGTGTTAGCTAACTCAGGATGCTCAACGTTTTTCATTTCAAGAAAAGTTCAGATTTCACTCAGACAAGCTGCGAAACATCTGAGCACCTTCCCTCTTGACAACCAACGCACATTGCTGTGCAGAAGCAAACCAGGATAATTATTCCCAACTTCACCCAGCAGTGTTTTATTTTATTTTTCTATTTATTTATTTATTTATTTATTTATTTATTTATTTATTTATTTATTTATTTTTAGAAGCTGGAAACAGGGAGAGACAGTCAGACAGACTCCCGCATGCGCCCGACCGGGATCCACCCGGCACGCCCACCAGGGGCGACGCTCTGCCCACCAGGGGGCGATGCTCTGCCGCGACCAGAGCCACTCCAGCGCCTGGGGCAGAGGCCAAGGAGCCATCCCCAGCTCCCGGGCCATCTTTGCTCCAATGGAGTCTTGGTTGTGGGAGGGGAAGAGAGAGACAGAGAGGAGGGAGGGGGTGGAGAAGCAAATGGGCGCTTCTCCTATGTGCCCTGGCCGGGAATCGAACACGGGTCCTCCTCACGCCAGGCCGACACTCTACCGCTGAGCCAACTGGCCAGGGCCCCCAGCAGTGTTTTAAACTAGCGATCATTTAAAGCTTGGGCAACAATAAGGTTGACCACCTGAATGACCAGCGACATCACCTCACCAAGCTGCTCGCCACACATCTGAGCACAAAGCGCCTCCTGATGTAGGATGCAGTGAAAACTTAGGATGGGTCTCTTTTCATGTTTACAAAGAAGCGCTACGAATCCTCTGTTTTTCCCCACCATGCATGGAGCACCATCAGTACACACCGAAATAAGTTTATCCATCAGTAGATTTTTTTCTTTAGCGAACTCAGTGAAAGACTTGAATAAATCCTCCCCTCTTATTGTCTCTTTCATAGGCAAAACAGCAAGACTTTCCTCACATAGTGTGTCACCGACAGCATACCTTGCAATCACGCTGAATTGGGATAAATGGCTTACATCTATTGACTCATCCAAAGCGAGAGAAAAGAATGGTGCTGCATTTATGTTCTTTACTTGTGTTGCCTCAATTTGAATAGCCATCATGATGGTATGATCGTGAACAGTTCTTGCCGACAGAGGTATGTCTTTTATTCATTTAATTATCTTGTCTTTATCTGAAAAGTCGTCAAAAAGTTCATTGGCAACATCAAGCATGAATATTTTGGCATACTCCCCATCTGTGAATGGCTTTCTGTTTCTCACAATTGCTAAAGCACCAGCAAAGCTAGCTAAATTCCAGTCACCTTGTTGGGTCCAAACACGGAGTTGCTGCTGACTAGCTTGTACTCTGCACGGTAGCTCTTGACATGCTTTCTTCCTGCTGTCCCCACTAGATAGTTTGATGCAAATGTAGTATGGCGTGTGTTGAAGTACCGATTTATATTTGACCGTTTCATATGTGCAATTTTATCATTGCATATTAGACACACTGCAGAACCTGCTCTCTCCACAAAGGCAAATTCCTCTGTCCATTCCTGCTGAAAAGTACAATACTCCTCATCTTTTTTTCTTTTAGCCACCTTCTTCGTCAAAAGGGTTTCTGCAATCAGCTAGCTGACTACTTGATTGAAAAAAAGGAAAGTTTACTTCCTGACCTCACAACAACCCGTATACATTATGCATTATCCAATAAAAATTTGGTGTTGTCCCAGAGGACAGCTATGATTGACTTCAGTCACCCGCAATCATGAACATGAGCGGTAGAAAATGAATGGATTTTAATACATGAGAATGTTTTACATTTTTTAAAAATTGTTATTAATTTTAATGGGGTAACATCAATAAATTAGGGTACATATGTTCAAAGAAAACATGTCCAGGTTATCTTGTCATTCAATTATGTTGCATACCCATCACCCAAAGTCATATTGTCCTCCATCACCTTCTATCTAGTTTTCTTTCTGCCCCTCCCCCTCTCCTTCCTCTCTCCCTCCCTCTCCCCCCCCCATAACCACCACATTCTTGTTCATGTCTCTTAGTCTCGTTTTTATGTCCCACCTATGTATGGAATAATGCAGTTCTTGGTTTTTTCTGATTTACTTATTTCACTCTGTATAATGTTATCAAGATCCCACCATTTTGTTGTAAATTATCTGATGTCATCATTTCTTATGGCTGAGTAGTATTCCATAGTGTATATGTGCCACATCTTCTTTATCCAGTCATCTATTAAAGGGCTTTTTGGTTGTTTCCATGTCTTGGCCACTGTGAACAATGCTGCAATGAACATGGGGCTGCATGTGTCTTTACGTAACAATGTTTCTGAGTTTTGGGGGTATATACCCAGTAGAGGGATTGGTGGGTCATAAGGTAGTTCTATTTTCAGTTTTTTAAGAAACCACCATACTTTCTTCCATAATGGTTATACTACTTTACATTCCCACCAACAGTAAATGAGGGTTCCTTTTTCTCCACAGCCTCTCCAACATTTGCTATTACCTGTCTTGTTAATAATAGCTAATCTAACAGGTGTGAGGTGGTATCTCATTGCAGTTTGTGGGGGGGGGGTTTTGTATTTTTCTGAAGTTGGAAATGGGGAGGCAGTCAGACAGACTCCCGCATGTGCCCGACCGGGATCCACCCGGCACGCCCACCAGGGGGCGATGCTCTGCCCATCTGGGGCATCACTCTGTTGCAACCAGAGCCGTTCTAGTGCCTGAGGCAGAGGCCACAGAGCCATCCTCAGCACCCAGGCCAACTTTGCTACAATGGAGCCTTGGCTGCGGGAGGGGAAGAGAGAGACAGAGAGGAAGGAGGAGGGGTAGAGAAGCAAATGGGCACTTCTCCTGTGTGCCCTGGCTGGGAATCAAACCCGGGACTCCTGCACGCCAGGCCGACGCTCTGCCACTGAGTCAACCGGCCAGGGCCTCTCATTGCAGTTTTGATTTGCATTTCTCTAATAACTAATGAAGATGAGCATGTTTTCATATATCTGTTGGCCATTTGTATTTCTTCCTGGGAGAAGTGTCTGTTCATGTCCTCTTCCCATTATTTTATTGGATTGTTTGTTTATTTGTTGTTGAGTTTTATGAGTTCTTTGTATATTTTGGATATTAGGCTGTTATCTGAGCTGTTGTTTGAAAATATCATTTCCCATTTATTGGCTGTCTGTTTATTTTGTTGTCAGTTTCTCTTGCTGAGCAAAAACTCCTTAGTCTGATGTAGTCTCATTCATTTATTTTTGCCTTCACTTCCCTTGCCTTTGGAGTCAAATTCATAAAACGCTCGTTAAAACCCATGTCCATAAGTTTAGTACCTATATCTTCTTCTATGTACTTTATTGTTTCAGGTCTTATACTTAGGTCTTTGATCTATTTTGAATTAATTTTAGTACAAGGGGACAAACTGTAGTCGAGTTTCATTCTTTTGCATGTAGCGTTTCAATTTTCCCAGCACCATTTGTTGAAGAGGCTTTCTTTTCTCCATTGTGTGTTGTTGGCCCCTTTATCAAAAATTATTTGACCATATATATGTGGTTTTATTTCTGGACTTCTATTCTGTTCCATTGTTCTGAGTGTCTATTTTTCTGCCAATATCATGCTGTTTTGATTGTCGTGGCTCTATAATGTAGTTTGAAGTCAGGTATTGTAATGCCCCCAGCTTCATTCTTTTTCTTTAGGATTGCTTTGGCTACTCGGGGTTTTTATAGTTCCATATAAATCTGATGATTTTTTGTTCCATTTCTTTAAAAAATGTCATTGGAATTTTGATGGGAATTGCATTAAATTTGTATATTGCTTTGGGTAATATGGCCATTTTGATTATATTTATTCTCCCTATCCAAGAACAAGGAATATTTTTCCATCTCATTATATCTTTTTTGATTTTCCTTAACAATGCTTTGTAGTTTTCATTATATAGGTCCTTTACATTCTTTGTTATGTTTATTCCTAGGTATTTTTGTTGTTGTTGTTGCAATCGTGAAGGAGATTATTTTTTTGAGTTCATTCTCTACACTTGATCTTAGCCAAAAGGCCGAGAAGCAATTGAGTTCGTTCTCTAATGTTTCATTGTTGGCATATAGAAAGGCTATGGACTTTGTATATTAATTTTGTATCCTGCAACCTTACTGTATTGGCTTATTGTTTCTAGTAATCTTTCTGTGGAGTCTTTGGGGTTCTCGATGTATAGGATCATATCATCTGCAAAAACTAATACCTTTACTTCTTCTTTTCCTATATGGATGCATTTTATTTCTTTATCTTGTCTGATTACTCTGGCTACAACCTCTAGCACCATGTTATATAAGAGTGGAGAAAGTGGACAACCCTGTCTTGTTCCTGATTTTAGGGGGAAAACCTTCAGTTTTATGCCATTTAATATGATGTTAGCTGATGGTTTATCATATATGGCCTTTATCATGTTGAGATATTTTCCTTCTATACCCATTTTGTTGAGTGTCTTAAACATAAAATTGTGTTGTATTTTATCGAATGCCTTTTCTGTATCTATTGATTAGATCATGTGGCTTTTGTTCTTTGTTTTGTTGATATGGTGTATTACGTTAACTGTTTTACATATGTTGAACCATTCTTGAGATTCTGGGATGAATCCCACTTGATCATGATGTATTATTTTTTTAATATGTTGTTGTATTCAATTTGCTAGTATTTTGTTTAGTATTTTAGCATCTGTATTCATTAGAGATATTGGTCTGTAGTTTTCTTTTTTTGTACCGTCCTTGCCAGGTTTCGGTATGAGGATTATGTTGGCCTCATAAAATCTATTTGGAATTATTGCTTCTTCTTCAATTTTTTGGAAGACTTTGAGTAGAATAGGAAGCAAGTCTTCTTTGAATGTTTGATAGAATTCACTAGTATAACTGTCTGGGCCTGGACTTTTATTTTTGGGGAGGTTTTTAATAGTTTTTTCTATTTCTTCCCTGCTAATTGGTCTGTTTAGGCTTTCTGCTTCTTCTTGACTCAGTCTAGGAAGGTTGTATTGTTCTAGGAATTTATCCATTTCTTCTAGATTGTTGAATTTAGTGGCATATAGTTTTTCATAGTATTCTACAATAACTCTTTGTATATCTATGATATCTGTGGTGATTTCTCCTCTTTCATTTTGAATTTTCTTTATATGAGTCCTTTCTCTTTTTTCCTTGGTGAGTCTTGCCAAGGGTTTGTCAATTTTTTGATCTTTTTAAAGAACCAGCTCTTTGGCTGACCTATGGTGGCGCAGTGGATAAAGCATCGACCTGGAAATGCTGAGGTCGCCGGTTCGAAACCCTGGGCTTGCCTGGTCAAGGCACATATGGGAAGTTGATGCTTCCAGCTCCTCCCTCTTCTCTCTCTCTCTTTGTCTCTCTCTCTCCCTCTCTCTCTCCTCTCTAAAAATGAATAAATAAATAAATAAAATTTTAAAATAAAATATAATAAAATAAAAAAGTCTTAAAAAATAAAAAAGAACCAGCTCCTTGTTCTATTAACTTTTTCTATAGTTTTTCTGTTCTCTATTTCATTTATTTCTGCTCTGATTTTTTTTTAAAGTATAGTATATTTTTTTAATTATTTTTATTTATTTATTCATTTTAGGGGGGGGAGAGAGAGAGAGAGAGAGAGAGAGAGAGAAGTGGGGGAGGAGCAGAAGGCATCAACTCCCATATGTGCCTTGACCGGGCAAGCCCAGGGTTTCGAACCGGCGACCTCAGCATTTCCAGGTCGACGCTTTATCCACTGCGCCACCAACAGGTCAGGCTCTGCTCTGATTTTTATTATCTCCTTTCTTCGGCTGGTTTTGGATTGTCTTTGTTCTTCTTTTTCTAGTTCCTTAAGGTGTAAAGTTAAGTGGTTCACTTGGGTTCTCTCTTGTTTGTTCATATAGGCCTGAAGTGATATGAACTTCCCTCTTATCACTGCTTTTGCTGCATCCCAGAGATTCTGATATGTCCTATTGTCATTTTCATTTGTCTGTATATATCTTTTGATCTCTGTGCTTATTTCTTCTTTGACCCATTCATTTTTTAAAAGGATGTTGTTTAGTTTCCACATTTTTGTGGGGTTTTTTTCTCTTTTTTGCAGCTGAATCCTAGTTTCAAGGCTTTATGATCAGAAAATATGCTTGGCAAAATTTTGATTTTTCTGAATTTGCTGATGTCATTTTTGTGGCCCAACATATGGTCAGTTCTTGAGAATGTTTCATGTACACTGGAGAAAAATGTATACTCTGTCGCTTTAGGATGAAATGTCCTATAGATATCTATCATAACCAGGTGCTCTAGTGTTTTGTTTAAGGCCAATATATCTTTATTGATTTTCTGTTTGGATGAATGATCTAGAGCCGTCAGCGGTGTATTGAGGTCTCCAAGTATGATTGTATTTTTGTCAGTTTTTGTTTTAAGGTAAATAAGTAGCTGCCTTATATATTTTGGTGCTCCTTGGTTTGAGATGCATATATATTAAAAATTGTTACGTCTTCTTGATTCAGTGTCCCCTTAATCATTATGAAATGACCATTTTTGTCTCTGAGTACTTTTGCTGTCTTGTAGTCAGCATTATTAGATATGAGTATTGCTATGCCTGCTTTTTTTTGGGTGTTGTTTGCTTAGAGTATTGTTTTCCAGCCTTTCACTTTGAATTTGTTTTTATCCTTGTTTCTTAGATGTGTTTCTTGTAGGCAGCATATAGTTGGATTTTCTTTTTTAATTCATTCTGCTACTCTGTGTCTTTTTATTGGGGGGTTTAATCCATTTACATTTAGTGTAATTATTGACACTTGTGGGTTCCCTATTGCCATTTTATAAATTGCTTTCTGTTAGTTTTGTATCTTGTTTGATTCTTTTATTTTTTATTTTTTTTATTTTTTTGAAGTTGGAAACGCGGAGGCAGTCAGACAGACTCCCGCATGTGCCCGACCGGGATCCACCCAGCATACCTACCAGGGGGCGATGTTCTGCCCATCTGAGGTGTCGCTTTGTTGCAACCAGAGCCATTCTAGCACCTGAGGCAGAGGCCACAGAGCCATCCTCAGTGCCTGGGCCAACTTTGCTCCAATGGAGCCTTGGCTGCAGGTGGGGAAGAGAGAGACAGAGAGGAAGGAGAGGGGGAGGGGTGGAGAAGCAGATGGGTGCCTCTCCTGTGTGCCCTGGCTGGGAATCGAACCCAGGATTCCTGCACCCCAGGCCAATGCTCTACCACTGAGACAACTGGCCAGTGCCTTGTTTGATTCTTCTCATTTGTTTTTCTATCCTTTGTTTTTGTTTGGTTGTATTCCGTACTTCTTTCCTTTGTTGCTATCTTTTTTAAGTCATGTGCTTCTGTGGTGGTTTTTTCAACGGTGGTTACCATTAAGTAATGAAAAGGGTTCCTACCATGATCATTGTAGTGCACTATCTTATGAGTACTTCTGCACTCTATCGTTCTTTGCTATTGTTAATCTCCGTCCTCTCCCCGCCCACTTTTTTTTTTGTTTTTGTTGTCACTGTTTAAATTTGGTTTTATTGTGTTTTTGGTGGAGCTTTTACTTCTGGTCTTGTTTTGTTTTGTTCTTTGTATCTGGTTAGAAAACCCCCTTTAATAATTCCTGGAGTGGGGGTTTTCTGATGATAAATTTCCTCATCTTTTCTGTATCTGTGAATGTTTTTATTTCTCCTTCGTATTTGAAGGATAGCTTTGATGGGTATAGTATTCTTGGCTGAAAGTTCCTCTCTTTCAGGACTTTAAATATTGAGGTCCACTCTCTTCTAGCTTATAGAGTTTCTGCTGAGAAATCTGATGATAATCTAATAGGCCTTCCTTTATATGTTGTAGAGAATTTTTACATTTTTAACGTTATTATTATTATTATTTTTATTAAAGATTTGTCTGCGAGCCAGATGCAGCCATCAAAAGAGCCACATCTGGCTCATGAGCCATTGGTTACTGACCCTTGTTTTAGGATTAGGACATAGACATATGCACTATTCCACCTAATAGCAGCAATTTTTTTCTTTTTTTCTCCCCTCTGATTTTTAGCCTTTCATTTATTTGAATTCATGAATATGGATTTTATTAATTTTAATCTACAAATCTCAGCTTCTCTCTGTTTACATTGGCCCCAGGGTGAGGTAGTTGAGATTTGGGCTGGTCCACCACCTATGGAACCATGTCTGTACCAGCTGTCTTTGCTCAGACACGTGGGCAGGTAAGGCTGGTGGGAGGCAGTTCCACAAGTAAATGAGGCTCTGTTGCCCCCATGAGTGGAGCTTCCCTTCAAGGTTGGATAGTTTTGGAGGCTAGAAGTCCAAGATTAAGGTGCCAGCAGATCAGGTGTCCAGTGAGGACCCACTTCTTGGTCCACCGCTGCTCCTACTCTTGCTGGATCCTCACATGGTGCAAGGGCTACAGCAGCAATTGTCAGCCTGGGTGCTGCAAGAATTTTTAAAACATGCAATATCTGACTATTCAGTCAGGGGCACTGACCTCTTCCCCTTAGATTGTTAAATAAAAGAAATGACAACAGCCAACATAAGAGTAGCCATCCTGTGAAAATGCTGTCTTGAACCATAGTACAAGAAATTCTCTCTTTTTAAGATTTTATTTATTGATTTTAGAGAGAGGAGAGAAAGACAGAGAAGGGAGGAGCAGGAAGCGTCAACTGGTAGTAGTTGCTTCTTGTATGCACCTTGACCGGGCAAGCCTGGGGTTTTGAACTGGTGACCTCAGCATTTCAGGTAGAATGCTTTATCCACCATACCACCACAGGTCAGGCTTTTTTTCTTTTAAACAATTTTACTTACAGCCTGACCAGGTGGTGGCACAGTGGATAAAGTGTCGACCTGCAACGCTGAGGTACCAGGTTTGAAACCCTGAGGTCACCAGTTTGTGTGTGGGCATGGCCCCATAGTTGCTGGCTGGGGCCCAAAGGTCGCTGGCTTGAGCCCAAGATTGCTGGTTTGAGCAAGGGGTCACTGGCTCAGCTAGAGCTCACCGGTCAAGGCACATATGAGAAAGCAATCAATGAACAACTAAAGTGCTGTAACTACAAATTAATGCTTCTCATCCCTTCCTGTCTGTCTGTCTCTTTCTCTCTCTCTCTCTCTCTTGCTAAAAAATTTTTTTAATTGCTTATTGATTTGAGAGTGTGTGTGTGTGTGTGTGTGTGAGAGAGAGAGAGAGAGAGAGAGAGAGAGAGAATGACTTGGTTTTTCCCCTTATTTATGCATTCATTAGTTGATTCTTGTTAAGTGCCCTGAATGGGGACTGAACCTGCATCCTTGGCATTTCTGTACCACACTCAAATCAACTGAGCTTACCTGTCCAGGGTCCAGAAATTCTTAAATAAAAATTTAGGCACATGATTTTATAAAAAGTCACTTTGGGCCCTGGCCGGTTGGCTCAGCGGTAGAGCGTCGGCCTGGCGTGCGGGGGACCCGGGTTCGATTCCCGGCCAAGGCACATAGGAGAAGCGCCCATTTGCTTCTCCACCCTCCCTCTTTCCTCTCTGTCTCTCTCTTCCCCTCCTGCAGCCAAGGCTCCATTGGAGCAAAGATGGCCCGGGCGCTGGGGATGGCTCCTTGGCCTCTGCCCCAGGCGCTAGAGTGGCTCTGGTCATGGCAGAGTGATGCCCGGGAGGGGCAGAGCATCACCCCCTGGTGGGTAGAGCGTCGCCCCTGGTGGGCATGCCGGGTGGATCCCGGTCGGGCGCATGCGGGAGTCTGTCTGACTGTCTCTCCCCGTTTCCGGCTTCAGAAAAATACAAAAAAAAAAAAAAAAAAGTCACTTTGGGGCAAAAAAGGATGGATAATTACCATTATTATTTCTTTTTTTTTGTAAACCAATCAAAATTATACCTCTTCTTTCATTACATCATCAAAAAATATATATTTTCTGGTGTGCTGCAGAGTTTTAGTAGTTTATGTGTGCCATGAGATGAGGTGAAAATTGTTGAAAAAAAAATCACTGTACTACAGTGATCGTACTGCAAAAGTTGATCACAAAGAAAGCTTTGTTTTAGGAGAAACTTTTGTAAGAAAAGAATTTTAAAAGCAACACTGGAAGAATTCATACTTTTTTTTGTTCTTAGAATCAGTTGATTATTGATATTGTTACTTATATTTTATTTTTTATTTTCTTAATGTTTATTTTATTGATTTGAGGGAGAAAAAAGGAGAGAGCAAGAGACAGGAATATCAATCTGCTCCTATCTGTGCCCTGACCAGGGATCGAACCAGCAACCTCTGTGCTTTAGGATGATTACAGAATCACCTACAACGTAAAACAAAGCTTCCATGCCTTTGATGTATCCTTGAGGTCTGGGTGTCTTCTTTATAAAGCCAGAACCATAGAGGAAGCAGTTGAGTTGATGATGGTGATGACAATGCCAATGAGGTTGATGACAGCAATGGTGCCAATACCGCTAAGAAACTTATTTGGTCTTGCTGTATTGGCCAAGAGTTTGCTTAAAGGCTTTTAATCACTGTAAAAAAAAAAAAATAGAAGACTGGATAAAGAAGGTGGGGCACATATACACCATGGTATACTATTCAGCTAGAAGAAATGATGACATCGGATCACTTACAGCAGAATGGTGGAACCTTGATAACATTATGCGGAGTGAAATAAGTGAATCAGAAAAAAACAAGAACTGCAGGAGTCCATACATTGGTGGGACATAAAAGCGAGACTAAGAGACATGGACAAGAGTGTGGTGGTTACGGGGGCTTGGGGGAGGGAAGGGGGGAGAGGGGGAAGGGGAGGGGAAGGGGTACAAAGAAAACTGGATAGAGGGTGACGGAGGACGATCTCTCTTTGGGTGATGGGTATGCAACAGAACTAAATGATAAGATAACCTGGAAATGTTTTCTTTGAATATATGTACCCTGATTTATTGATGTCACCCCATTAAAATAAAAATTTATTTATAAAATTAAAAAATTAAAAAAAAAGAATGCAAAAGTGAATGAAAAAAGAAAAAAAAAAAAGAAACTTATTTGGAAAAATCTTTCACACTCAGCCCGTCAGCACAAAGCTCTCTCGCTTGCAGAATTGGCAGCTGTGAGATTAAATGGGAAGAAATTAATCCAGAATTAGTCCTATTAAATTTCTCCATCAACTCAAACCTCCAAAAGGCACTTGTCTACATATGTAGATAATGAAAAGCTAAAGAATGTCATTAGAGAATTGACTAAGGCTATGTTTTGTAAGGATCATTCTGTAGTCAGTCTAGTTCAAAGGGATCACAGGGGTGCCATATATTGTATATTGGTAATTTACTGCAAACACTCCCAAATTAATCTTCCTTAAGCACAGATATGAAAAAAAGTGGTATTCATTGAAAATGTGAAGGTGATCAAGGAGAGAAGGTAGAGGAAGTAGAGCAAAAGACTGAAATAATTAAATTGAAAAATGCCTGCCTTCCAAGGGTTACTAGGGGAATAGGAACCATGTGGGATGAGAAACAGAAAACTCTATGCTCTCCCCATAGCTTAGTTGATTAGAGCGCCTTCTCCATATGCAAAGGTTGCAAGTTCAATCCCCGGTCAGGGCACTAACAGGAACAGATTGTGTTCCTGTCTTTCTCTCTGTCTCCTTTTCTCTCCCTTCCTCTCTCTCCAAAATTAATAAATAGGTTTAAAATAAAAGAGCCTGACCTGTGGTGGCACAGTGGTTATTTTTAGAGAGGAGAGTGAGAGGTAGGAAGAGGAGCAGGAAGCATCAACTCTTATATGTGCCTTGACCAGGCAAGCCCAGAGTTTCGAACCAGTGACCTCAGTGTTCCAGGTCAACGCTTTATCCACTGCGCCACCACAGGTCAGGCGGCACAGTGGTTAAAACATTGACCTAGAATGCTGAGGTTGCCAGTTCAAAATCCTGGGCTTACCTGATCAAGGCACATATGAGCAGCAACTACTAGTTGATGCTTTCTGCTCTTTCCCCGCCCTTTTCTGTCTTTTTCTAAAAATCAATAAATAAAGTCTTAAAAAAAAAAAGAAAAGAAAAGAAAATTCCATGATCATATACTCCAAGGATGCAAAGAATTTTCAAGAAGGAAGCTATGGCCAATACATGGGATTCAGATTCTTCTGGAATGTGGAAGCTTTATTTAGAAGTTGGAAGGTGACAGTGACAAAGTTGGAAAGAAGATGATGACTTGACATCTTGTATTTCAAGGAAAGAAAGATTATAGAGCACAAAAGTAAACAACAAAAATCTGGAAATAGCATTAAAGAATAACAAAAATAAAAAATCTTTTTTTGTATTCAGAGGTTTAGGGTAAAAGAGCAAAAAACAACAACAACTACTTGAAGGAGTTATAAGATAGAAGAAATTAGGTTTCAAATAACAAAGAAACTGGCCCTGGCTGGTGTCTCAGTAGATAAGAGTGTCAGCCGGGTATATAGACATCCAAGGTTCGATTCCCAATCAGAGCACACAAGAGAAGCAACCATCTGCTTCCTCCCCTTCTCTCCCTCTTTCCCCTCCTGCATCCAGTGGCTCAGTTGGTTTGAGCATAGCCCCAGGTGCTGCGGATAACTCAGGTTGATACAAATACGTCAGCCTCAGGAGCTAAAAATAGTTGGGTACTAGAGCATCAGCCCCAGATGGAGTTGCCAGGTGAATCCCAGTCGGGACATATGCGGGAATCTGCCTCACTATCTCCCCTCCTCTCACCTAGAAAGAAAAGGCAGAGAAAGAAACAGAAGGGTCTGACTGATGGTGGCTTAGTGGGTAGAGCATCAGCCTGGGATGCTGAGGTTCCAGATTTGAAACCCCAAGGTTGCCAGTGTGAGCATAGGCTCACCAGCTTGAGTGTGGGTCACCGGCTTGAGTGTGGGATCATCAACATGATCCCATGGTCGCTGGCTTAAGTCCAAGGTTGCTGGCTTGAGCAAGGGGTCACTGGCTTGGCTGGAGCGCCTTGCCCCACCTTGTCAAGGCACATATGAGAAGCAATCAATGAACAATTGAAGTGATGCAAGTACGAGTTGATGTTTCTCATCTCTCTCCCTTCCTGTCTCTCTCTCTCTCTCTTTCTCTCTCTCTCTAAAGAAAAAGAAAAAAGTTCAATAGGTGGATAATAAACTATGATACATCCAGAAAATGAAATATAGCTGAACTATCTAGCTATAAGACATGAAAGGGCCTGACCAGGCAGTGGCGCAGTGGATAGAGCCTCGGACTGTGGTGCGGAAGGACCCAGGTTCGAGACCCCGAGGTCACCAGCTTGAGCGCAGGTTCATCTGGCTTGAGCAAAAGTCCACCAGCTTGGACCCAAGGTCGCTGGCTCCAGCAAGAGTTACTCCATTTGCTGAAGGCCCCCGGTCAAGGCACATATGAGAAAGCAATCAATGAACAACTAAGGTGTCGCAATGCGCAACAAAAAACTAAATGATTGATGCTTCTCATCTCTCCGTTCCTGTCTGTCTGTCCCTGTCTATCCCTCTCTCTGACTCTCTCTCTGTCTCTGTAAATAAATAAATAAATAAATAAATAAATAAAATTTAAAAATAGGCAAAAAAAGACATGAAAGGTTTGACCTGTGGTGGCACAGTGGATAGAGCATTGACCTGGAACGCTGAGGTTGCCTGTTCGAAACAACTAGGCTTGCCCAGTCAAGACACATACAAAAAGCAACTACTACAAGTTGATGGTTCCCATCTCTCTCCTCCACCCTCTTGCTCCCCCTCCTAAATAAAATCTTTTTAAAAAAGACATGAAGGAACCAGAAGTGCACACTATTAAGTGAAAGAAGTCAATGTGAGAATGCTACATACTGTTTGATTCCACCTCTATGACATTCGGGAAAAGGAAAACTATGCAGACAATAAAAAGATCAGTGGTTGCCAGGGGTTGGAAAGGAAGTAAGTGAATAGGTCCAAGGAGTCCTCGCAATGAAGAACTTTTCTTTGCTGAAGAGACGATAAAGAGGCAGAAGACACAGTCCTCCCTTTCTGCCATTATGGAGCTTATTACCTAATCATGAAAGAGGAAAGATACTAAATATGATAAGTATATTCATATGTGCAACAGCACGTAACAGCATCTACTATGTGATGGTTAATTTTATGGTCAACTTGACTAGATCATGGGATGCCCAGATAATTGGCTAAACATTATTTCTGAGAGTGTCGGTGAGGATGTTTCCAGATCATTTCAGTATCTGAGTCAGTGGACTCAGTAAATTGGTTTGCCCTCTCCAGTGGGGGGTGGTGGTAGGCATCATCTAATCTGTTGAGAGCCTCAATAGAACAGAAAAGCACAGATAGGAAGAATTTGGCTTTTTCTGCCTGATTGTTTGAGCTGGAAAATCGGTATTTTCTGGCCCTTCATTTTCCTGGTTTTCAGAGTTTCGAACCCAGATTCAATAGAACCACAGCTTGCAGACTGCAGACTGTGAGACTTCTCGGCCTCCATAATCACACAAGTCAATGCCTTACAATAAATCTGTTCCTATATATCTCTGATTGGTTCTGTTTCTATGGAGAACCCTAACTGATATATACTAATAACCAAATGGTTTGTGCAGATACTAAATGCAAAACTGGTTCAGAGGGTGAAAATAGTCCAATGAATTGGGGTGTTCAGGAAGAGCTATGATTCTAAAAACTGACAGAGTAGTGAATTTTTAAGAACTTTGTTCAGTGAGAATTTTGTGTCTCCTTGGTGAGAAAGTATAAATAAGTCTACTAATAAGTGGTGAAGCCCAGATTTAAGCTCAAGGCTGTCTGAGTCCCTTACTTTATGCCCTTTTAAATAAGCAGGTATTTAAGTTCACCTATGCTCTTTCTACTGCGTATTTGACAATTTTTACTCTTTAAAACTCCCACATTCTAAACTGGTACAGCCATTATGGTAGAGGGTATAGTGGTGCCTCAAAAAAAAAAAAAAAGAATAGAAATACCATATGACCCAGCAATCCCTTAACTGGGTATCTATCCCCAAAACTTGAAAACATTGGTACGTAAAGACACATGCACCCCCATGTTCATCGCAGCATTATTCACAGTGGCCAAGACAAGGAAACAACCAAAATGTCCCTCGATAGAGGATTGGATAAAGAAGATGTGGTACATCTATACAATGGAATACTACTCAGTCACAAGAAATGATGACATAGTGCCATTTACAACAAGATGGATGGACCTTGAGAACATTATACTGACTGAAATAAGTAAATCAGAAAAAGCTAAGAACTATATGATTTCACACGTAGGTGGGATATAAAACTGAGACTCATAGACATAGATAAAAGTAAAGTGGTTACCTGGGGAAGAATGTAGCGGGGGGGGGGGAGAAGGGGTAAAGAGGGACAAATATATGCCGAGAGAAAATGATTTGACTTTGGGAGATAGGTACACAACACAATCAAGAGTTCAAATGCTATAGAGACGTTCACCTGAAACCAATGCACTCTTATTGATCAATGTCACCCCACTGAATTTAATTTAAAAAACAAAAAAACTCCCACATTCACTTCACAGTAAACCAGCCTCACCCTAAAATAAAGAATTGTTCTTCAGAGCAGACGCTATTCATTTACATCGGCTACTTTAGATGTCAGAGGCCAGCTGTCTCTAGAATGCATTGGCAGTAAATGTCCAGCTGTCGGCCTGAATGCTTGCCAGGTCCTGCCTCTTTGATCTCTGTAGCTCCTGCTCCAGTGACATCATGGTGCTGGGCATGTTCCTCCTCACAGCTAGAAATCTGTCACTAGGATTCCTCTGGCTCCCAGCTTCCCACACTGCTATCTGCCTGAATTGAAGGAAAAGAAATTTCTAGAATAACAGGGAAAGAGCAAAGGGGTCTGCAAGTGGGAGTACAGCATGCCGTCACTGGCATGTTTTTAGGTTGGTAACTTAATGCGAGAAAGGATATTTCCTCTCAAGCTATGTTGCTTAGACTGAAGGTCCCTTGACTCCAGGGAAAAAGTCACGGTCTGGGTAAGTGTCTGCAGACACAGGAATCTTCTGCCATGGATGTGGTCTGCGTGAGTGGGAAGTTTGGGCATAAATAAAAAACAAAACAAAACAGAACTGTATATAAAAATAGCCAGCTCTATCAAGTATTACTAAACTATATTAAGTTTGTTGATTAAGGTTTAAGAATAGAAATAGGAAACATTTGAGATCTTGCTTTCGGCATGTCATCAGGTAGCTCAAATAAACTCAAATAATATCTTTTAAAAAAAAGAAAGAAAAAAAGACTAGAAACAGATATTTAGTCTTTTATTCACTCATTCTTACTAAATTCTTTTTTATTAAATTTTTTTTTAAGATTTTGTTTACTGATTTTACAGACTGGTCGAGTAAGAAGTGTCAACTCGTAGTTGCTTCACTGTAGTTGTTCCTTGCTTGTTTGTCATATGTGCCTTGATTGGTCAAGCCCAGGGTTTTGAACCAGTGACCTCAATGTTTCAAGGTCCACACTCTATCCACTGTACCACCACAGGCCAGGCTGTCTAAAAAATCTTTTAAATGTATTTGAGAGAAAGATAAAAATCAAGAAACATCAATTTGTTGTTCCACTTATTTATGCATTCCTTGGTTGATTCTTGTACGTGCCCTGACCGGGATGGAGCCCACAACCTTTCTGTATCTGGATGATGTTTCAATTGAGTTACCCAGCCAGGGCATTCTTACTAAATTCTTTTTTGTTTTTTTTTCTGAAGTTGGAAACGGGAAGGCAGTCAGACTCCCACATGCGCCCGACCAGGATCCACCCGGCATGCCCACCAGGGGGCGATACTCTGCCCATCTGGGGCGTTGCTCTGTTGCAACCAGAGCCATTCTAGCGCCTGAGGCAGAGGCCATAGAGCCATCCTCAGCGCCCGGGCCAACTTTGCTCCAATGGAGCCTTGGCTGCGGGAAGGGAAGAGAGAAACAAAGAGGAAGGAGAGGGGAAGGAGTGGAGAGGCAGATGGGCGCTTCTCCTGTGTGCCCTGGCCAGGAATCAAACCTGGGACTCCTTCCTGCACGCCAGGCCGATACTCTACCACTGAGCCAACCAGCCAGGGCTCTAAATTCTTAATGATAAGGGGAACTTGAGTTAAAATTTTAGCTTGAGTAATGGTGGTTTTGATTATGGTCAGTGGGCACAATGGTTAATACAAATAAAAACTTTGTTCCAGGCCTGACCTGTGGTGGCGCAGTGGATAAAGCTTCGACCTGGAATGCTGAGGTCCAAAACCCTGGGCTTGCCTGGTTAAAGCACTTATGTGAAGCAAGTACTATGAATTGATACTTTCTGCTCCTCCCACCACTTCCCTCTCTCCCTCTCTCTCTAAAAAACTAAATTTAAAAAAAAAAATAAAAATCTGAAGAGGGCTACAGACTTAATGAGATCTGCAAGTGGTCCACCCTTGTGCCCCAGGGGACTACAAGCAAAGCCTGGTGCTCCAAGAACTCACACCCACTGACTATGATCTAATTAACTTGGGTTATAATCTGAGTAAATCTCCCTTGAAATCCCAAAACCTTTACCTACCCTGTTCTCCCCCTTTATAAAAAGGTTGGCTGGGGATAGGGGGTTGAGACGATGTGGAAATGTAACCTCTGTCTCCCCAGCAGAATAAAGCACCCCCAAAGATTCAATTCCAGTCTCTACTTTTTGGCTGAATTGGTGACAGGCAGCACAAACATTTCTGGTTTCACTTCAATCCTAAATCATGTTCATTTAGGACCTCTTTTCTCCTTATGTTCTAAAGAGAAGCCCTTAACCCTTTGTTCTCACTCAACTGCATTCTCAGAAGTTTGTCTATTCGCTATTCAACTCTGGCAATGAGGGAGTAAAGACCCAGATTCTGTGGAGCCATGGCAACAAACCAGACCTCACGTTCTCCGGCCCTTTGCCAGTAGGAGGTTTGTCAGGATAAAGACACTGCCTCTTGTGCCTCTAGCTTAACCTGTTCTTAGTTTTCCTCTTAATGACCGAAGCTTAAGAGCTAATAGACACATGGAACCCACCAAAACAGCAGTATGGAATATATTAGGTTATTTGCCCTCTTCAAGATTTTTTGACAGTGTGCCACTTTGGAAAGAATCCAATGACTTTTCCTGCCTCAGATTTCTAGATGCCATTAAGAGTATATTGGTCGTGTCAAGTCTATTATTCCCCTTTGCTGACAAGATTAGGCTGTGCAAACCTGTTTTCACATATCAACAGATAAATTTACGCTCTTAGATGGCATGCCTCCAGGCACAAATTCCAGCTAACACCAGGACCTACCCTTTAACAAAGTATCTTAAAAGAAAAAAACGTAACAGAGGTGTCAGGGGTTTCTCTTTGTTGCCAAGTAGTTCTTTAGTAAATTTGAATCGTAAATCTGAAAGCATGTACAAGATTAAAGTCATATTTCTACAGATTCCCTAAATCTATTCTCTCTACCCATCAGGAAAATAAGGGAGACAGGGAACAATTACCCAAAGAAGAGGAGTGCCGCCCCCAGATGGAGGAGGAGAAGAAAGTATAACAAGCAGACGAAGCACTCCACAGCTATTACCAGCTTCCCAAGGGGCCACAGACGGCCGGAGAGCAGGAGGCAGCCTGGAAGTGGATGTGCCCAAAGAGATTGATACAAGAAGGCATGTGCCAAAATCTCTAGGGAAGTCACAGCTCTCCTTGGCCAGATGACACTAGCAGAAAATCTGAAGGGCTGACTTAGTTTCCCCTGCATGACCATGCAGAAGTATTCATGGAGTTGTTAACCGATACAGTTCTGAGCTGTCAAAGCTGGAGTAGAAATTTTATAGTGGAAAACTAAATACTGAATAGAGGCTGGAGACTCAGTCTGAAAACCACTCTTTCCCTGTCCAAAAGGTTCAGGGACTTTGACAGCTCTCTCCACTGTCGCCTTCTGGCCAGGGACAGCGTGAGTACAGAGGAAGGACAGGCACATATCTGGCCACGCCCTCCCCTAGGCGAGTGGCTGCCTCCTGCAGTTCGCCATGCCCAACGTCCCAGCAGTTCCCGGTCTCTGCCATAGCTACAGCTCAGAACTGAGGACAGTTCCGAGGCTCCACTGTCAGTCTTAATTTTGACCAATCCAGATGGTGAAGCTACAAATAATATTGAAAATTTCTAATAACAGCAAACAACCATTAAAAGGCAGATGATGACCCTGTCTGGTTAGCTCAGTTGGTTAACAAATCCTCCCAAAACACCAAGGTCAAGGGTTCAATCCGTAGTCAGGGCACATGTGGGAAACGACCAAAGAGTGGCCAACTAAGTGAAACAACAAATGGATGCTTCTCTCTCTCTCCCTCTCTCTACCTCTACCTCTCTCCGTCTCCTCCATGCCTTATTCTTCCCCATAGAACTTAACAGCATTTAGCATACTATAATCTATAGTCTTAGCTATTTTCCTGTCTCTCCATGATGTCAGGGATTTATAAAAAAAAAAAAAAAAAGCCTTTATTTATTGATTTGAAAAAGAAAGAAACATCATTCTGTCCCTGTATGTGCCCTGACCAGGGATCAAACCCACAACTTTGGTGCATTGAGATGATGCTCTAACCAACCAAGCTATTGGGCCAGGGCAGGGCAGGGATTTGGGGGGGGGGCTGTTTGGGGGGGGAAAAAAGAAGGGATTGTTGTTGTTTTCTCACCACTGTATCACCAGCACCTAAGACAGTTCCAAACAACATGGTGGGCACTCAATAAATACGACCGAATGAGTGAGTAAGTGGCAACTGTGCTCAACAAAATGATCAGTTTCTTTTCTTTCTTTTATTTATTTGTTTATTTATTTATTTATTTATTTATTTATTTATTTATTTACAGAGACAGAGAGCAGAGAGAGGGATAGACAGGGACAGAGAGATGAGAAGCATCAATCATTAGTTTTTCGCTGCGCAGTGCGACACCTTAGTTGTTCATTGATTGCTTTCTCATATGTGCCTTGACTGTGGGGCTACAGCAGACCAAGTAATCCCTTGCTTGACCTTGGGTCCAAGCTGGTGAGCTTTGTTCAAACCAGATGAGCCCACACTCAAGCTGGCAACCTCGGGGGTCCCCAACCTGGGTCCTCGGCATCCCAGTCCGACGCTCTATCCACTGAGCCACTGTCTGGTCAGGCAGTTTCTTTTCTTTCTTTAAAAACAATACTTAGCATTTCAGTGTGTCACTCCAACGTCATATAGACTTGAAGCCAGTTTTCCAATCACAAGCATTCAAAGTGACATAAGAGCTAACCCCAGGTTTAGGCTAGGACAGGTCAACCGCACTGTGCATTTTCTATATCAGGAATTGCCAAGATCTGGGAAGGTGACAGACAAGTTGGGGTGGTAAGCCAGACACATATTCCCAGGAGATCCAAGGTAAGAGTAGACAAAACCTCTGTACCGGGCAGTGCCCACATGAAGGACTATATAACTGCCTAAGGAGAAATCACCTCCTGCTCCTCAGTGAAGACTTGGTGGAGACTCTTCTGGTCACTGTTGTGTTGGCTCCCAACAGAGCTTGTCTTCAAAGCTTTCCACCCAAGAACTCCCAATATAGGCAGTTCATACCTGCTCTTTTCCTTCTCCATACCTTACAGCCAGGGTCCTCTCGACTCTGCTCTCTTCAGAGTACTTGTCGCTGGCCTTCCGGTAGAATGGTGACAGGACCTGTTGATCTTCACTGACATGCGAGCAAGAGGGACCCTGGTCATCTTTATGGCTTCACCACAACCAGGTGGGAAATTGGCCCCACCCAGCTTTGAGAATCTTCACCCCTGTGTTACCACATTGTGGCAGTTAATGCTCTTTGGCGTTCAATAAATGCTGCCTTGTGAGTTAATGCTCTATTACTGATGCGGCTGGTTGGTATAGAGACTTTACTGCAGAGTTCTCTGCAAGAGCGTGGGCATTATGTCTTGTTGGTACTTTACTTAGATTATGCTCTAGGGACCTAAGGATGAAAGTAAGCCTGTCTCATATGTCACACTTCAGAGTCCTAAGTATAAAAATCCACAATTGGCTGCCTCCTTAGGAACAAAGAGAATGGTGGCTTGTCTGCCCCGAGAAGGGTGTGCTAGAGGAGCCAAAGCATTGCTGCTGTAGGGAAATGAGGTTTCTCAGTGAGCTGGGGAAACCTGCTGGGATGGCTCACTGGAGTCAACTCTAAAGGAAAAACCAAGCTGGGAACGAGGCTGGTCAGTGCTTGCACAAACACGCTCCAGGACGAACGCTGGCTCCCTCAGGACGCTGGGGACGGCTGAGGATAATTACCCGTGACACTCAGCCTTTCCTTGAGACACAACTTTAAACAACCAACCTTATTTTTGAGCTGAGTGGATGCCAAAATGGAATTTCTGCTCGGGTGGGACCAAATTCACTCCTAGCCATCTCTCAAGTGAGTTGGCAATACTTGCTTTGAATCTTTGTTGGGCTTCTGCAGAAATAATTTGGGGTCATGTCGGAGTCTCTCTCCTTCGGGCTGGGAGGTGGTGAGAGAAGCAGCGTGTGGCACTCAGGCCTCATGTTGTCCTCTCTGTCCATCGGGCTGCTTTGCTTTCCCCTTCCTCTGAAGGGCCGTCCGCTTCATATGACGAACAAGTCTGCATTTGCGTTTGCGTCAAGTCCAAGAGTATTTGTTGAATGAGAATCACAGGCTGAGTACTATGTCAAATGCTGGGGTGGCAGATCTGGAGGAAGAGGAGTAATATGGTGTAAAGAGAGTGTGTGCAGCCCTGGCCGGTTGGCTCAGCGGTAGAGCATCGGCCTGGCGTGCAGGAGTCCTGGATTCGATTCCCGGCCAGGGCACACAGGAGAAGCGCCCATCTGCTTCTCCACCCCTCCCCCTCTCCTTCCTCTCTGTCTCTCTCTTCCCCTCCCGCAGCGGAGGCTCCATTGGAGCAAAGATGGCCCCAGGCGCTGGGAGTGGCTCTGTGGCCTCTGCCTCAGGCGCTAGAGTGGCTCTGGTTGCAACAGAGCGACACCCCTGATGGGCAGAACATCGCCCCCTGGTGGGCATGCCGGGTGGATCCCGGTCGGGCGCATGCGGGAGTCTGTCTGACTGCCTCCCCATTTCCAGCTTTGGAAAAATGAAGAAAAAAAAAAAGAGAGAGAGTGTGTGCTGGAGGAAAGAATCCATCCGAGTCAGACTCTGTCTTCCAGCCCTGGCTCCCCTCCCCACCAGCAGGGAGAACTCTGGCAAGTTATATACACACACTATGAGCCTCTGTTCCCTCAACTGTGAGATTCGGGTCATAATCCCAAATTTGAGAAAAATTGTATCTGTAAACAAATTCAAAATCACATATAGTTCTATAATACCATAACATATAATTTTTTTTAAAAAAGCACCCCACAATTCCTGCCTAAGATTTTGTTCCGATCCTCCGTCATCCAATTATAAAATTAAAAAGGGAAAACCATGCTCAAAAATTGACTGAGGAGGAGGTCCTGTCCAGTTGGTTCAGTGGTAGAGCATCAGCCTAGCATGTGGAAGTCCCAGGTTCAATTCCCAGTCAGGGCACAAAGGAGAAGCAACCATCTGCTTCTCCATGCCTCCCCCTTCCCCTTCTCTCTCTCTCTCTCTCTCTCTCTCTCTCTCTCTCTCTCTCTCTCTCCTGTAGCCATGGCTCAAGTGGTTTGAGCTCATTGGCCCCGGGCACTGAGGATGGCTCCGTGGAACCTCCCCCCAAGGTGCTAAAGATAGCTCAGTTGCAAGCATGGCCCTAGATGAGCAGAGCATCGGTCCCAGATAGGGTTGCCAGGTAGATCCCAGTTGGGGCACATGCAGGATTCTGTATATCTACCCCCCCTCACTTGGAAAAGAAGAAAAAAAACTGACTAAGATATAGTCTGATTTATTAATAAAATTTTCCCCATAGTTATAATAGTATATATATGTACATATAGTAATACATATATAATAATGTATATATGTGTAAAATGTATATTTGAGTGTGATGTTATACTAATATAGTAACTATCATCAATGGCCAATCTATTTAATGTTTAAAATAGAACTTTTTGCACATGTGAGGTCTTTTAAGGTCAGTGACACTCTAAATACAAAAGCAGAACGTATGAAACCCCACCTATGGTTGTTCTGAGCTCCAGGAAACAGGTGACATGGGAGTGAAGCTAAGATATTTAAGGCATCAACTGTTCTCCATAAGTGAGCATTTCTGGTTTTCTGACTTGACGATGTAGATATTTTCAACCTTTTAATTCTAGGCTGCCTTATGCCTGTCTCCTATGGTGGAGCACACACCCTGTGAATAAGGCCTGTTTTATCCAAGAAAAACAGTCTTTGACAGGCCACTTCCTCACGTCTCACCTGATGCAAACCAGCTGGCCTATCTCTGCCTGACATCAACACATCGAAATGTGCACAAGTGGTCATTTTACTCCTAAAATGTCCATTAAAAACTAATTCTATCTTAATTTGATAGTACTAGTCTCTCTTTTAAAGTTAGTTTCTGGCCAATGAAATACTTGAGTCAAACACCTGATAATCAAATTTTTCCCATATTCCACAAACATAGCTTGATGATTTTAATTAATGATAATTTTTAAATTATTTGGTGCAAACTAGTTTTTCCCCCCTAAAGCATTTATGATGTCAAAATTTCAGGTGACAATTCACCCTTCCAGCAGCTTTGGCAGACCATCCATTTTCTTCCTTTCCAAGGTGAGCTTCTGTTGACTATACTTCCATAGCGTCACTCACACGATGTTCTGTTTTTAAGGAAACAGATTAACTGAAGATGGGGGAAGCCTGGGTGTATTACCGGGAGATGTGGCCTTCTACACAACTATTGAGCAATTTGGAAGACACCGTGGAAACCATCTAGACCTCCTCTGTAAAATGAGGGCCTGAATTGGATTTCCTGTGTGTCTCCCCAGCTTTAATATGCTGAGTCTACCACCCATTTGACTTTGAACTTCTGGAGAACATCTCCAGGTCTTAATCATCTCGGTATTTCCAAAGCCCCTCACAAAGCCTGGCACCCAAAAGTGCCTCGTTACTTATTTGTCAATAAATGAATTAATCATCGTGCCTTGTTAGAAAAAAAAAATTTTTAATTGATTTGAGAGAGAGAGAGAGAGAGAAAAACATCAATTTGTTGTTCCATCCATTCATGCATTCTTCACTGGTTGATTCTTGTATGTGCCCTGGAAACCCACAACCTTGGGATATTGAGACGATGCTCTACCAACTGCTGGTTTTTATACGCTTCTATTCTTTTGTTTTTTTCTTAGAAAGAGAGAGAGACAGAGAGAGAGACAATGAGAGATGGGAGGGGAGGGGGGAGAGATGAGAATTATCAACTCATAGTTGTACCACTTTAGCTGTCCATTGATTGTTTCTCATAGGTGCCTTGACGAGGAGACTCTAGCCAAGCCAATAACCCCTTGTTCAAGCCAGTGACCTTGGATTTCAAGCCAGCAGCCTTTGGACTCGAGCTAGTAACCATAGGATCGTGTCTATAATCCCATGCTCAATCCAGTGACCTCGCACTCAAACTGGTGAGCCTGTGCTCAAGCTGGTGACCTTGGGTTACCTCAGGGCTTCAAACCTTCAAACCTGGGTCTTCAACATCTCAGGTGGATCTTTTCTTTTTTTCTTCCTTTTTTTTTTTGAGAGAGAGAGAGAGAAAAGCATCAACTCGTTGTTCCACTTAGTTATGCCCCATTGATTGCTTCTCATATGTGCCTTGACTGGTGCTCAAATCAGTGACTTTAGGAGTCAAGCCAATGCCCTCAGGGATTGAACCTTGACTGGGGTTTGAATCTGTGCTCTCAAGGTCTAGTCGGCATACTAGGGGTCTGGCTGGCGACCCCAGGCTTAACCACGGTGACCTTGACATTCTGAAGTGGTGCTCTCCATTGTGCCACCAGCCAGGAGCTATATGCTTCATCCTAATAACTTCCAGATAGAGCAAGTATCAAATGTTCGCACTAATGGCTCACAATGTTGTTCTCCAAGGTTTCAGAATTTCAAACATAAAATTGCCCCATTTTATATCTTATTCTGTTGCTATCGAGCACACACACGTACACTCATTTCTCACACTGATGATGCTGTTGGCTGAGGTCGATCGCTTCACTCACTCACACAGTGTGTATCTGCGGAACACCTCAGAGGCGCTGGTACTGCAGTGCTGCTCCAGGCTCAGTTCCCTCCATCAAGGCAGCTCGATATGATGAGGACAGACAAGGTCCTGTAAAATAACCTAAGTGCCCAGGAGCTGTGCGAATGGAGGAGACCTGGTCTGAGGAATGAAGGAAAGCTTTCCCAGAAGAAATAAGCAAACTCAACCCTTAAAATTAAATAAGAGTGCCCTGGCCAGTTGGCTCAGCGGTAGAGCATCGACCTGGCGTGCAGGGGGACCCGGGTTCGATTCCCGGCCAGGGCACATAGGAGAAGCACCCATTTGCTTCTCCACCCCCCCCCTCCTTCCTCTCTGTCTCTCTCTTCCCCTCCCACAGCCAAGGCTCCATTGGAGCAAAGATGGCCCAGGCGCTGGGGATGGCTCCTTGGCCTCTGCCCCAGGTGCTGGAGTGGCTCTGGTCGCGGCAGAGCGATGCCCCGGAGGGGCAGAGCATCGCCCCCTGGTGGGCAGAGCGTCGCCCCTAGTGGGCGTGCCGGGTGGATCCTGGTGGGGCGCATGCGGGAGTCTGTCTGTCTCTCCCCATTTCCAGCTTCAGAAAAATACAAAAAAAAAAAATTAAATAGGAGTTAACCAAGGAAAAGCTAGGAGGAGGGTGGATGGCACTGGAGGCACTGAGGACTCAGGTTGCTGAGCTGGTGTTTACTTAGAAGACAATAAAGAACTCTGGAGAGAGTTCAAGCAGGGGAGTGCTGTGAGCCAAATTGTGTTTTAGTTGCATTTAGAAAATTGAAAAGGGACAAGGCCAGGAAGTGGAAGTGTGGGAAGGCTTTTAGAGTGGCAGTGGAGATGAAGATGGGAAGAGAATTCAATGAACTCTGGAAACACTGAGGAAGACCAAATGGAAGTGTGTTTGGGCATGTTGGAGGATGATACCGGAAATGAGAAGTCAGGTCTGGTACTTGCTTGGAGACATTGGGCAGATGGTGTGTCAATCACAGGGATAAGAAACACCTCCTAAAGCAACAGCATTCCGGGAGGGGACGGAAGTGGTGATGATTTCCATTCCTAGCCAAAGGATATACAAGATGGGAAGCCTGATAGGTTTTTGATTATATGGAACTAAATCTCAGGAGAGAGTTTAGGGTTGAAATCACAGAACTGATAATCATTATATATAGGTAGAAAGTGAAGGTATTAGAATGAATATCCTAGGAAAGAGAAGAGGGCTGAGGAACCCTAAGAAATACCAGTGTTCAAAGGTCGGTCAGATACTCTGCTTGTGGATTAGTTTCAGCTCCTTAGTCCTCATTGCTAAGGGTCAGATTCACTCTAGGTCGTAAGGGACCTGACAAGGCCCTATTCGTGGTGGTCTCAACCTGGAGCTCTAGGGAAGACAAAGCCAGGCCCTAAGCACTTAAGGATGCCTCCCATATATTATCAATTATTCAGTCAAAAGGGCTTGCAAATATTGCTTGCTCATATGGGGGTAGAAAGAGGAAATATTATTATGAAATATGTGGGAGCTAAGGCTTATGTTCTTAAACTTAATGCAAGAATGCTTTTTATAGATTGCATTGAGCACTACAGACATAAAAAATCCATCTAGGCCTGACAGGTGGTGGTGCAGTATAACACTGTTTATATAGCATTGCATTGTGTGAGTGATTGTAAGTAATCTAGAGATGCTTTAAAGTAGACAGAAGATTGTGTAAGTTACATGTAAATGCTATGCCATTTTACATACAAGACTTGAGCACCTGACCAGTTGGTGGCACAGTGGATAGAGCGTCGGTCTGGGACACAGAGGACCCAGGTTAAAACCCTGAGGTCGCTGCTTGAGCGTGTGCTCACCAGCTTGAGTGCTGGGTCACTAGTTTGAGCGTGCAATCATAGACATGACCCCATGGTCACTGGCTTGAGCCCAAAGGTTGCTGGTTTGAAGCCCAAGATCACTGACTTGAGCAAGGGGTCACTGGCTCGGCTGGAGCCCCCTGGTCAAGGCACATATGAAAAAGCAATCAATGAACAGCTAAGGTGCAGCAACAAAGAATTGATGCTTCTCATCCTTCTCCTTTTCTCTGTCTATCCCTGTCTAACCCCCTCCCTCTCTCTCTCTTTCTCTCTTTCAAAAAAAAAAAAAGACGAGCATCTGCAGATTTTGGTATCTGTGGAAGGTCCTGGAAGAACTCCCTGTGGATACTGAAAGACAACTGTATACGTATGATGTCTCAGCAATCATAAATGTTGGTCTCAGAAGTATTTCTGTAAGCAAGGTTAGGCAGAAATTCATAACTAAGCAAATAATAGTTATTTTATAATTTTATAAAACCCTAGAAAGTCATTTTTTGTTTTGTTTTGTTTCACATAATCTGAAGTATCCCAGAGTTATTTAAAGTTCCATCTGTTGAGATCTTCCAAGCTTGTTGTCAACTTTAGAACAAATATTTTGATTTAGTAAGGAGCTCAAATCAGATAAGAGATTCTGGGAAATGTAGAACCACCTAAAATTTGTTATCTTAAGAGATTTAGTTATTTTCTTAATCATACATCTGTTACAAACTTCATGTTTTAAAAACTTAACTTTTTGCAGGCATCTTGGTTCTGAGGATATAATAAATCCCTAAGATTAGGCCCCTGGGTAAAAATAGACACACGGATCAGTGGTAGATAACAGGGCACCCAAAATGGAATTGTGTATCCTGCTTAGAATCCGGTCAAACTTTTGAACTCCTTGAACTTGGACTTGAACAGGAAACTGGATATTACACATTGGTCCAAAATGAATTTGTAAGTAAAAATCCATCACTTTGTACTAGGGTGTTCCAGCTAAAATAAAGCTCTATGTTTCTTTTATTAAGATACAATTGACATATAACATTATATTAACTTTATATGTACAACAATGATTTTATAGTTGTATATTTTGCAAAATGATCACCACAAAAGTCTAGTTAACTCTTGTTACCATACATAGTTATAAAAATCTCTTTCTTATGATGAGAACTTTTACCATCCACTCTTAGCAACTTCCAAAACAGCAATACAGTACTGTTAACTATAGTCACCATGTTATACACTACTTATTTTATAGCTGGAAGTTTATACCTTTTTCTTTTAAGTGAGAGAAGGGGAGACAGACAGAATCCTGCATGCACCCCAACAGGAATCCACTTGGAAACCCCATCTGGGGCCGATGCTCTGTCCATCTGGGGCCATGTTCGCAACCACACTATTTTTAGTGTCTGAAGCAGAGGCTCCACGGAGCCATTCTCATTGCCTTTGGCCACTGAGCTTGAATCCATCAAGCCATGACTGTGGGAGGGGAAGAAAGAGAGAGAGAGGAGGGAGAGGAGAAGAGAAGCAGATGGCCACTTCTCCTGTGTGTCCTGACCGGCAATCAAGCCCAAGACTTCCGCACTCCAGGTCGACGCTGTACCACTGAGCAAACTGGTCAGAATCTGGAAGTTTATACCTTTTGACCTCCTTCACCCATATTGCCCAGCCCTCACCCCACCCTCATCTCCACCTGTCTCTGGCAATCACTAGCCTGTTCTCTGTGTCAATGAGTGTTGAATGTTTATTATATTTCAAACACTTTACATTTTTTTTAGAATGTATTTATTGATTCTAGAGAGGAGAAAAAGAAAGAAAAGTGGGGTAAGCAGGGGACGTGGAAGAGCGGGAAGCATCATCTTATAGTTGTTTCTCCTTTGTCCCTTGACTGGGCAACCCAGGGTTTCGAACTGGCAACCTCAGCATTCCAGGCCGACACTCTATCACTACATTTATTCTTTTTAGATTTTATTTATTGTTTTTTAGAGAGAAAGAAATAGAAGAGATGGAGGGAGGAGGCATATGTGCCTTGTCCAGGCAAGCCCTGGATTTCAGACCAACGCCCTCAGCATACCGGGTGGATGTTTTATCCACTGCGCCATCATTGGTCAGGCAGGCACTTTAGATTTATTAACACATCCAATCCTCACAGCAAATTTATAAAATGGCACTATTTATTATTAGCCCTATTTTTCAGATAAGAAAACGAGACACAAAGAAGACAAGCAATCTGCCAAAGTTTGCACAGGTGATAAATAAATAGCAGTATTTAGAAACTGGCTCCAAAGCCCACATGTTTAGTCACTGTCATCCTAGAGGCAGAATTCCTCAGTGGGGTCCACAGAACACGTGCATCGCTTGGGTCCCAGCCCCTAGGCCCACAGAGGTCCCCAAACTTTTTACACAGGGGGCCAGTTCACTGTCCCTCAGACCGCTGGAGGGCTGCCACATATAGTACTCCTCTCAGTGACCACCAATGAAAGAGGTACCCCTTCCGGGAGTGCGGCGGAGGGCCAGATAAATGGCCTCAGGGGCCCACATGCGGCCCACGGACCATATAGTTTGGGGACGCCTGCGGCCTAGGGGAAACTAACGCTCCATGTTCTGTCTACAGGTGATCCCGTCTTTCTTTCCCTTGGGGGTGGGGGGCGGGAATGGGGCTTACTTTAAACAAAGGCAAAGTTTCCTTGGGGGCTGATTGCAATGTTCTAAAATTAGGTTGTAGAGATGCATAACTTTGTAAATTTAATAAAAAGCATTGACTTGTACACTTAAATATATGTTTCATTTATGTAATTATACTTCAATAAATCTGATTTTTTTAAAAACTTATAATCAGAGAAGTATTTCTATTCCTGCCCTGAACTCTGATCTCGCTTATCTTATCCCTTACAGAAATAATTTTTATAAGTTCTTGTTTTACCTCGCCAGTTTTCCTTTGACAAAGATCAGCAAATACATCTGTATAAGTAATGGGGTTTTTTTGTTTGTTTTTTTTACAGGGACAGAGAAAGTCAGAGAGAGGGATAGACAGGGACAGACAGACAGGAACGGAGAGAGATGAGAAGCATCAATCATCAGTTTTCGTTGCAACACCTTAGTTGTTCATTGATTGCTTTCTCATATGTGCCTCAAATGCGGGCCTTCAGCAGACTGAGTAACCCCTTGCTCGAGCCAGCGACCTTGGGTCCAAGCTGGTGAGCTTTTTAGCTCAAGCCAGATGAGCCCGCGCTCAAGCTGACGACCTTGGAGTCTCGAACCTGGGTCCTCCACATCCCAGACCGACGCCCTATCCACTGCGCCACCGCCTGGTCAGGCTGTATAAGTAATGTTTTAAGAGATTTTAACATGTTGCCTAAGCCCTGGCTGGGTAACTCAGTTGATTAGACGTCCTCCCTATATGCCAAAGTTGTGGGATCAATCCCCCATCAGGGGACATATAAGAATCAACCAATGCCTGATGGATGGTGGTGCAGTGGATAGAGTGTTGACCTGGGATATTCCAGCTAAGGTTCCAGGTTCAAAAGCCCTAGGTCGCCAGCTTAAACGCAAGCTCATCAGCTTGAGCACGGGGTCACTGGCTTGAGCATGGGATCATTGACATGATCGCATGGTTGCTGGCTTGAGCCCAAAGGTCTCTGGCTTGAAGCCCAAGGCCATTTGCTTTAGCAAGGGGTCAGTGGCTCAGCTGGAGTCCCTTCCCACCCCATCAAAGCATGTATAAGAAGCAATCAATGAACAACTAAAGTGCCACAAAATTATGAGTTGATGCTTCCCATATCTCTCCCTTCCTCTCCCTCTCTCTATCTCTCTCTCACTCGCTAAAAAAAAAAAAAAAAAAAAAAGTATCGACCAACGGCCTGACCTGTGATGGCGCAGTGGATAAAGCGCTGACCTGGCATGCTGAGGTCGCCAGTTTGAAACCTCAGGCTTGCCCAGTCAAGAAACATACCAGAAGCAACTACAAGTTGATGCTTCCCACTCCTCCTCCCCCCTTTTTCTCTCTCTCTCCTCTCTCTAAAATCAATAAATAAAATCTTTTTTAAAAATTAAATAAAAGAAATAAAGAATCAACCAACAAATGCATAAATAACTAAAAAAACAAATTGGTGTCCCCTTCCTCTCTGACTGAAATCAATAAATTAATGTCATTATCATGGTTTAAAATTTTTACTTATTGATTAAAATCTTACAGGGATTCTGAAAAAAGGGAAATTTGGTACACCACAAAAGTTTTAGACTTTATTACATTGTTTTCTGTGTGTTTAATAACTCCAGAAAACATGAATTTCATTAACTTGAGTGAAGGGTTCACAAATTAAAAAAAAAAAAAAAAAGAAGCCCTGGCTGGTTGGCTCAGTGGTAGAGCATCAGCCTGGTGTGCAGGAGTCCCGGGTTCGATTCCCAGCCAGGGCACACAGGAGAAGTGCCCATCTGCTTCTCCACCCCTTCCCCTCTCCTTCCTCTCTGTCTCTCTCTCTTCCCCTCCCTCAGTTAAGGCTCCATTGGAGCAAAGTTGGCCCAGGCGCTGAGGATGGCTCTATGGCCTCTGCCTCAGGCGCTAGAATGGCTCTGGTTGCAACAGAGCAACACCCCAGATGGGCAGAGCATCGCCCCCTGGTGGGCATGCCGGGTGGATCCCGGTCGGGTGCATGCGGGAGTCTGTCTGACTGCCTCCCAGTTTCCAACTTCAAAAAAATACAAAAAATAAAAAATAAAGAGGGGGAGAAGGTGTGGAAATGACAAATGACAAAACTGCCTTGTGGGAGAACAGAAAGAACAGTAACAGTTGGAGATGGTAAAAAGAGGGGAGTGGAGAGGAGGGTGGAGAGATAGGGGGAGAGTGTGTGTGTAAGAAGTTCTCTGTAGTGGCATCTGCTGAGCTGTGAGTTGTGAATGTCTGAAAGAAAGTGTGGTATATATTACAAGTTTCCCTGCCCCTGAGAAAGAAGGCAGCCTTGCATTGGACAGTTCCCCAAACTGGCCACGAGGTGGCAAAATCAATCTAAGACAATCTTGCTCTTCAGGAAAGGGAGACAGGAGGTATGAGTACACAATAGCTAAATATTCAGTATACTTTGTTTTAAAAGCCAGACTTTATTTTTTTCAGCAATGGTAAGTTCATAGCACTATGGAGCAGAAGGTAGATGGATTTCCCATTTACCATGCGTCTCTACACACGCACAGCCTCTCCCATTACCAACATCCCCCACCGGAATGAGTCTGTTAAAGCTGATGAATCCATATGGACACGTCATTATCACCCGAAGTCCTTATTGTACCTTAGTTTTCACTCTTGGCGTTGGACATTCTGCGGATTTGGACAAATGTATATAATGACATGTATCCACCGTTATAGTATATAGAGTAGTCTCACTGCCCTAACAATCCTCTGTACTCTATTTATCCCTCCTGTACACACACACCCTAACCCCCTGGTAACCACTGATCTCTTTACTGTCCCCAAATTTTTACCTCTTCCAGAGTGTCAAATTTGGAATCATAGAGTACATACCCTTTTCATACTGGCTTCTTGCACTTAGTATTGTAAATTTAAGTCTCCTCCACATCTTTTCATGGCTTGATAGCTCATACAGTTCACTGCTCATACAGTTCACTTCTAAGCCAAGCATTCATGCCTCAGAAAAGGCGTGTAGAAATGTATACATGTATAAATCCAGAACTATACAAGCCAGGCAGGTAAGTGACAAGCAAAACGTTTCCGCCCACGAACTCTGCCAGCTGAGGAATTTCCTGACATAAAAATGGGTTTGGCCCCAAAAGTGAGAAATGCTAAGACATTAGATCTTCAGACCAAACTTATTTAAACTGTAATTTTACTGTCAGCGTGTCAGAACCTAACCTTCACATTCTAAATTGTTTCCAGGTTTTGATTTCAGTTTGGTATTCCTAGGGACATCTTCTTCCCACGCTTTCAGATAGCGGGGGTTTCTTTCGCTTGAAGCCAGGGTGGCAGCTTACAGTGGGTGCTGGGCTGCTTCTCTCTCTCCATCGGGCTGGGGCCGTCAGCTTCCATTTTCAGTGGTCTTTCCACAAGGACTTTAGTCATTTCCGTGTCCCACACATCAGAAAAATGTATGTGACCCCATGACTACCTCGAAACCACAAAACCCTTTTAAGGTTTTTCAAGGACTTTCTGTTTGGTGAGGTTTGGTTTTTTCAGTTAAATATAACAGGAAACAGGAAAGGGAAAGAACTAGCAAACAGAAAAAAGTTGCAAAGTTTCAAACAATTCCGCGAAAATAGTCTCACAATACAAGTTGCCCCTGGTATTCACTAGAGTATAAACGAAATTAAGCTTTGATCACTCTCACTACTCAAAAGACGCAGTTTAGTTTTGTTTTTTGAGAGCCCTGCCCAGCTCTTGTGCGCCAAGAGGTTCTTCCGCCATCTTTGCCTCCTGCAGGAGAAGCTGTAGATACATACAAACATCTTGGGATACAAAAATAAATGAGATTTAATCATGTTCAGAAGATCACTGAGATTTTTTCACCCAGGTTGTCCTTCTTCAGCAAGGAAGGGTACTGAGCGCTTTCTCTTCCCAGAGCAGGGGATGCGGAGCCCGCTGGGACATGAAGACGTGGACTGAAGCTAAGAACGCGACAGAGCAGACAGTTCAAAGACAGAGTTACAGGGAGGGGCTGAAGCGGTGCCTAACACATGCTTCACATCCAATAGGTTTAGAGTATGTTCTTTGGGATCTGCCTAATCAAGAAATCCCTTCCAAATTAAATTGATTAATGTCATCCTGTTTGCATTAGTACTAAAAAAAAAAAAAAAAGTCTGAATTAAATACCTTGAGGCGATGCTGTCAGTGCCCCAGTCTTTATGATGTCCAACTGCCAGCGTTAGTTAGGGTCCCTTTGCCCAAGGACTTATCTAGACACTGGTGGTCACCTGTTGCACCTGGCTCAAGAGACTTAGACATCTGGGAACAGTCCTTAAAAAAAGGCCTGCTGGAAACTGAGTCTCAGTTGTTCGTAGCGGTAACAGGCTTGGTAACACAGATCACCTTGGTTGATGTCTCCTCCTTGCCTTTCTTCCTCACTCACCTATATTTCTCAGGATCTAAAATAAATCACATAAAACATTGAATTTTTTAGAACTTTGGGGAAGGAGCTTTAGAAACTAGTTTGAGTTCATAAATCTTAAAGAAGAAGGGAATGAAAAGAGTTTAGAAAACTCTGCCCTTCAGCTTTAATAAGGAACACTAAAATGTATTTTATAAGCCTAAATTAGCTTATGAAAAATTAGTATTACAATGAGTCACTAAGAGGGAGATAACAATTTTTTAAAAATAAATAGAAGGTCAGAAACAAACATTTCAGAACTGCACATTTAAGAGAGAGAGTTAGGGAGAGAGACAGAGAGACAGGAACATAGATCTGTTCCTGTATGTGCCCTGACCAGGGATTGAATCAGCAACCTCTGTGCTTCCGGACGACGCTCCAATCAACTGAGTTACCTGGTCACAGCTTCATTTTTATTGATTGACTGACTTTTAGAGAGACAGAGAGAGGAAGGGAGAGAGAAGAGAAGGGGAAGGGAAGCATTCATCTGTTGTTCCACTCAGTTGTGCGTTCATTGGTCGCTTCCTGTGTGTGGAAGCACCCTCAACCTTGTTGTTTTGGGACCATGCTCTAAACAACTAAGCTAACCAGCCAGGGCCACAATTCACTTAAAAAAAATTGTTGACTTTTTAGGGAGAGAGGAAGGAAGAGAGAAACACTGATTAGTTATTTCAACTACTTGTGCATTCATTGGTTGATTCCTTTACATGCTCTGACCGAGGATTGAACCCACAATCTTGGTGTATCAGGAAGATATTCCGACCAACTGAGCTACCTGGCCAAGGCTGGCAGTTTACTTTTTAAATGTCCTTCCTGCATTATTAGGTTTTGCAGCCAATTAAAGAAGAGTGAATTCCCCTAATTATCAGGCTCCTTTACTGTTATTACTTCCTGTACAGAAATACTTTTGGTCTGAATAAGACTTGCAAACCCTCCTTCCCAGTGAATAATCATTAACCAGCATACCAAATCCCAATTACAATTAGTTCACATGACCTCTTCCTTCCCAGAACCACAGGAAGTAAAAAAGAAAAGAAAAGAAAGAAAAAGAAAGAGGAAATTAAAAAGCAAATTAATTTTAGTTTTTTGGTTTTTTACAAGAGAGACCGGAAGGGAGGGAGGTGCGAAGCATCAACTTGTAGTTGTGTCACATTAGTTGTTCATTGGTTGCTTCTCATTCATGCCTTGACCTGGAGGCTCAAGCTGAGCCAGTGACCCCTTGCTCAAACCAGCAACCTTGGGCTCAAGCCAGTGACCTTGGGCTTCAAGCCAACAACCTTTGGACTCAAGCCGGCGACCATGGGTTCATGTCAATGATCCAATGCTCAAACTGGCGATTCCATGCTCAAGTCAGTGACCTCAGGGCTTCCAATCTGGGGCCACAGCGTCCCAGGTTGATGCCCTATCCACTGCACCACCACCACTCAGGCAAAAGCAAACTTAATTTTTTCTTACTTTCTAGAACTGAATCTTCATCTTTCCCAAGAAATACCCCAAATGATTGTACAGTTAGGTATATTATTTTTTAAACAATAATAAGTTTCCATTAAAAATCCAACGCCCCAAATTAATAACAAATTGATGAAAGGCAGGTGAACAAAACAAAAGCCAACAATAAACTAACACCTACATACTAGCTATAGTACTTAGTGTATGCTCAGCAATGTTGCCAAAATTTTATAGTCTGTTAGCTGCATTTGGCTCCAGCTTTGTACAATAGAGCTTGACTTCCATATCTCCTGCTTGGGATCTTGGCAAATATTTTATCAACAAGCTGAGAAAACAAACAGCATCCCTGCCTCCAGCGTTCATCTTTCTCCTTCGTATTTTGTCTGTTTATTTCTGTCCTGTGAATGACAAGCAGGTGAGAGTCTTAACCCCTCCACCTCCCATCCTCGCCCTCCACCAGCTCCAAGGCTGGCAGGCAGCTAGGAAGCAGTGTGGCTTCCAGGGCTGGTGTCCGATGCTCAATGAATCAGAACACTAGGATTAAAATATTTAGAATTGCCTGAAAGCCAGCTTTCTGTGGCTGAAACACCAGCCTTATGAATTCTGAGTCATCTGGCTGGAATGGAATCTAGTGTAAATATGTTCACACCCACCCAATTTATCTCAACCTCTGGAAATTATCTGAACAAAGCAGGCATTTCACTGCGTTGGCCCATGGGCTTGCCCTCCTGGGAACAAACCTTCCTTGGTGGGAAGGATCAGACATATTTGCTGAGAACTCTGAACCACCAGGAAGGCTGAAAGACAGGCCCTGGGCTGCTAGAGTCCTCCCGTTCCCAAAGAGCTCTTAGAATCTTTTTCAACCTGTTCGGCCCTATTGCAAAATCTATAATGTTTTCTACTAAGGACTTGAAATGCTGGAAGCTAGCATGCATAACCAATACTCTATTATTTATATGCATAAACCTACTCTGAAATTTCTGAAGCCATTTTGCCCTGGTGAGATCATCCCTCTACCATTTTATTTCTGAACTCTCGGTGGCATAACTTAACTTGTGCTCAAGGAATAAAACACATGATAATGTTAATATGGATGAGTAAAATAACATCCGTTATAAGAATAATATTAAAAGCAAAGCATCTGTGCCTGGCCTGTGATGGCGCAGTGGATAGAGCGTCAACCGGGAACGCTGGTTCAAAACCCTGTGCTTGCCCGTTGACAAGCAATAAGCAAGCAGTGAACCACTAAAGTGAAGCAACTATGAGTTGATACTTCTCATTACCTCCCCCTCTCTGTAAAAATCAATAATATAAAATCAAGAATAAATAAATAAAAATAAAAGCAAAGCATTTGCATTATTTATCATTATTTTAAAATTGCTTCCTCCATTGAGTTCATTTCAATATATGTATATATACACTTACAACCACTTTACACTGGTTATTATCTTTAGTTTGATATTACTAACTCAGCCCTAAGAAGTATTTAAAGGTTAAAAAGAGAGAGAGAGAGTGTGTGAGCCCAAGCAGGTGGTGGTACAATGGATAGAACACTGGACTAGGACGCAGAGTACCCAGGTTCAAAACCCTGAGGTCTCCGGGCTCATCTGGTTTGAGTACAACTCACCAGCTTGAACCCAAGGTTGCCGGCTCGAGCAAGGGGTCACTCACTCTGCTGTATTCCCCCGGTCAAGGCACATATGAGAAAGCAATCAAAGAACTAAGAAGCTGCAACGAAGAGAAATTGATGCTTCTCATCTCTCTCCTTTCCTGTCTGTCTGTCCCTCTCTCTATCTCTCTGTCACACACACAAAAAAAGTGTGTGAGGGTAAAAAGATCAATGAACTTACACAGATAATCAATTATACAGAACCAAGATGAGTATATTTTCTTCCTTCCTTTTCTTCTTTTTCTTTCTTTTTTTTTTTTAATTATTGATCTTAATGAGAGAGGGAAGGGGAGAGAGAGAGGAACATCAATCTTATGCCCTGACTGGGGATGGAACCAGCATCCTCTGAGCTTTAGGATGATGCTCTAACCAACTGAGCTATCCGGCCAGGGCTGTTTTGCTTCTTAACACATATTAATAAGGTAACCTATTACCCGAAGTAAAACAAAACCAAACACTCCATTCAATGGGCACTTACTATTCTCCACTGCTGGTTATTTTGTTCCCCAGAATTCAACATCCGCTGTCAATAATATGGCATTTCTTTGCATTTGCTAGCCAGGTCTGCATAGCTTTCTTTGTACATGGTTTTTCTCTTCTTGTCCACACAGTGGCAACCTGGTGAAAATTCTTATTGTTATCGCTACTAAATTGCACTGGTGCTTACTGCATGGTGGATTTGAGTCTGAGGAAAGTCTGTCCATCTCGTGTTCTGCGCAAAAATCTCATTGTTGAAAGACCTCACTACGTATAACTCAGTTTCACCAATAACACTATCCCCATTGTGTGCCCGAAGACTATATTAGAGAAGCTTCCCTGAACTCCTTATAAACTCATTTTGAGAACTGAATGTTAACTTCACCTAACCTCATGATGGAAAGGGAAGTAAAAGTTTTCTAAGCATAAGTTCCCTTATCTGTCACAAAAGGGAGCTGGAGTATATGACCTGGAGGTCACTGGAGCTCTGTCATGCTTGTTTTCACTCTCTGCAATATTTTAAGCCACTGTATGGGATCTATCTTTAGCAGGTTATTTTACATACTTGCTCCTTTTCAGAAGAGATTTTTATTTCCCACCACCCAACCTTTTTACCCAAGTTAGTTAGAGATTGCTTTATGTACAGTAAATAATTCAGGGAACAGTTCAGTCATCAAAAAATAAAATTGGAACCCATACCCAGAAGTTTAATGTCTTTCTTTGGGCTTCTGGAAGTCAGTTACCATCCAAATTTGCAATAAAATTTCAAGTCCCTTGTGAAATGTTATTTTTATTATTATTTTTTGGAAATATACTGCTCAGATAGTCATTCTCCTTTATTTAGCGACTAGAAAACTAGGTCTGGTCATTGCTATTTCTTGTTGAATGAGAATGCAAGAACTGTGTCCCAGCACGAGTCAGTCTAAAATGTTTACTGAGTGAAAAATAGCGACAGCTCTCAATGGTGGGAGTATAAGGAAATAGAATCAAAATAAAAGACACATATCCCTTCTGGGCAGCTTTTAATCTTACAGAAAAAAAATATAGATAAATACTTTTGCTTTCTCCCAACTTTTAAAATTCACACAAAGCACAGTACTGACATTATACAAAAGGAATGCCGTGGGGCTGTGTGTAGTTAAGGTGAGAAAGAACACCTGTTGAAACAGAGTGAGTCTTAAGGGAGCAAGGGGCATAGTTAGTTAGCTGAAAGAAGGCAAGAGAGCTGGGGTAGACAAGGGTAAGTGCTATATCGGTGACAGCATGCAAAGAATAATAGGTAACTGAAAAGGGACAGTAAGTTTGTCTTTCAATATTTGGTACATTATTCACTCTCATTCAGGTGCTCATGTAAGAAGAACTGAGTGATGTGATATAACATTCGTTGTACTGGATAACGTGTAATTACCTATAGATATTATTACTATGACGATGAGTTCCAAATCACTCCATTCTTGTCATCTCACTGTATGCACTGGTCTAACCTAAGCCCCATGCCACTGACAGGGAGTAGACTGTACCACCCCAAAACATGCCTTTTATTTTTAAGCTGGTTAATTTCAAGAAATGAAAGACTCCGGAAAAACCTTTGACCTTTTCTCTGACTGCCTTAAAGAATTTAGCTAATGACCTGGTCCAGGAAGAGAGCCACCAGAGCTCACTGCTGTTGAACATAAATTAGTGTGTTGTAGACTGGGAGGAACCTGCTAGGCCCCTTTGATCAAAGTCCTCTGTGTCCCATTGTTAAAGCTGGCTCAGCAAACATTTGTTTACCAAACATTTACTTTTCCAGCTCCATGTTAATCACCTTTCTTCCCTTTGAAGTCCCAAATCACAGTCCCCTTCCTTCTCCTTACCTCAGAATGGCTTATAACCCTTACCTGCCCAATTTATCCTCAGGGCCCCAAATTCTTAATGGAACCCGCATTTGTACTACATAATTAAATGTGTTTATTTTCTCCAGTTAATTTCCCTCTGGTCAATTTGATTATTAGGCCAACCAGAAGAAGTAAGAAAGAAAAGAGGAGACGACCCTCCCCCACCCCTCACCTCCCACTGTGTCATGAAAGGAAGTCGCCTTAAGTTCAGTCTGTCATGAATCAGTGTAACTGTGGGCTGGTCAGGCGCCCTTCACAGAATCCCAGAGGAAGTCCGATTAGCATTTCAGGTTCTGGTCTTCCGTTCTAACCCTGGGAGATTTAAGTTACTTCTTTAGCCTACTGTTTTAATCATTCTTCCTTGTTCTGTCTACAAAAGTGAGGCCGGTGTTCTAGAATCTCAAGGTGTTCTCGAGGCTGTCCCCTATGTCCCTTATCTCAACAGACAGCACCTTTCGACTTCTGTTCTTGATATCTATCTATCTATCTATCTATATAGATAGATAGATATCTGCTCACAAGAATCAGGGGATATTTCAAAATGAATTTGAAGCGATTTAAAAAAAGCATTTGATTTTTTTAAATTAAACAAGAACATTAGAAGAGCAAACAAGTCAAAAAAAGTTGTTTAATTATGCAAATGAGATGCAAAACCAACTTTCATTTCATTGGTGAAAATGCACTGTCCAATAGGCTGAAAGTACTAAAGTATCTGCACATTCCCTGATCCCCTAATTTTGTATATATATACTTTTCCCCCCCATTTCTGCCCTCTCACATACAGTCTCACAGTTCTTTTTAACCCTTTAGCTCCTATGTAAGTTAGGGGATGTGCTCAAATGTATGAAACAAAAACCCAGCGACAGTGGTTTATTTGCGTGGGGATTCGTTTACCTGAAGCAATAAGAAGCCAAGGTGTAAGCAATCCAAGGCTTGCTGTAAGGAGATAGGTATCTTTTATTCTTCTGCTTCCGGAGCACTATGTGCATTCCAGGCTAAAAGAAACAGAAAGCAGATAATGCCTATTTGTGTGCGTCTCACTGGCCGGTCTAAATCACATGGCCCTCCTAAACTGCACAGGAGTCAGGGAAGATGAGATTTTTAGTAGAGGAAAGGCTAAGTGAAAGGGAGTGAGAACGGGCGGTGTTTCCTGGCCATCGGCTCTATCTCCAATGTCCAATCTCCCCTTTCGTACTGCTCTGCACGAGTTGTCAGTCATTTGTAGGTCAGGGTTGAGTAGGTGAGTTTGGGAGCAAGGGCTGCTTCTGATCAATCACTGAGGTGATCTGACACAGGCCAGAATAGTTACAAAATATTCAAACCTCTCCCTGTGAAGATTTACCCCTTTCCAGGATTTTTTTGTTGTGCTAAGTATGTGTCTGTGGCCCTTCTAGCCGGAAGTTCCAGAGGAATGGAAAGGCCACTTTCTGCAGCAGTGGACAATATTGTCAGACGGCAATAGTAGGAGGACTTGGAAATACAATCACTCTTCCATGCTTGATATTTTCCTTTGGATATATAATCACCCTACCAAACTCAGCATGTGGAAGTTTACGTCTTTACCTCATTCTTGCCCTTCTAGAAGTACTTCTTATTTTAGGCTCCAGAACTGTTTTCCTCGTCTGCTTCCCTATTTTTGTTACTGGCAGTAGTCAGTCATTTAGACCCCAAATCTCAGAGTCATCTTGACAAGTTCTCTATCACACCCTTCTTTGTATACGGCCAACAGGTTCACAAATCTAGCTGCTTCTCCCCTTTTAGTGTCTCTTTCATCTAGTCTTTCCATTCCTTTTGCTACCATTCAATGCAGGCTTTTATTTTAACTACTAAATTCCTAACTTATTTCCCTGCCACTGTTTCTCTTTTTCAAGGTTACACATTTGAATCGTTTTCTAAAACATTACATAAAAGCCCTCATCCCTCTAGAAGGGAACCAAAAAAATAATCAGTTTGTATGGAATTATTTTTAAAATACACATATAGCCTGACTAGTGGTGGTTTAGTGGTTAGAGTGTTGGCCCAGCATGCAGATGTCCCAGGTTCGATTCCCAGTCAGGACACACAGGAAAAGTGACCATCTGCTTCTCCCTCGCTCCTTGTCTCCCTTCTCTCCCTTTCCCCTCCTGCAGCCAGTAGCTCAATTGGTTCAAGCATGACCCTGAGCGCTGAGGACAGCTCAGCTGGTTTGAGTGCCTTAGCCTCAGGCACTAAAAATATCTCAGTACTCCAGCATTGGCTCAAGACAAGAGTTGCTGGGTGGATCTCAGTCAGGGTGCATGCAGGAGTCTGCCTCACTATCTCCCCTCCTCTCACCTAAAAAAAAAAAAGAAGAAGAAGAAGAAGAAAGAAACCCCAAGGTCACCAGCTGGAGTGTGGGCCCCTGGACTTGAGCACGGACGTGCCGGCTTGAACACAGGGTCTCCAGCTTGCGTGCAGGATCATCAACAAGATCCTCAGGTCGCTGGCTAGAGCCCAAAAGTCTCTGGCTTGAACCCAAAGGTCATTGGCTTGAAGCCCAAGGTTGCTGACTTGAGCAATGGGTCCCTGATTTGGCTTGAGCCTCCTGGTCAAGGCACGTATGAGGAGCTATCAATGAACATCTAAAGTGAAGCAACTACGCGTTGCTATTTCTCATTCCTCTCTGCCCCTCAACCCTCCCTTCCTGTCTCTCTCTCAAAAAAAAAAAATTTTAAGTGCACATATACAGTAAACATTTTGTCTTCACACATATAAAACATGAAAACAATATCACTTGCTAGACTTTTAATGGACAGCCAAGACCTTTTAATTGAAAATGGGTCTGTTAATTGGGGACCTGAGTCTTTTTTCTCGAGTAAACACACCCAAGATGCATCACCAGTAGCGTCCTGGATATGGCTTTTGTATACTGGAGTAAGAACCGATACACAGCTATGGAACAAGTGCCGAGCCCATCTCGGTTCCAGTCACTTTCCCCTAATCCTGTACTGTTATTTACAGATTGGATCATTTCTTTTAACCAACTCACCTCTCTGGAGTCCCTCTAAAACATTCAGTTTACTACAAAAATATTTGTTTCTACATTCCTATTATGTTGGGGTTTTTTTGTTTTGTTTTGTTTTGTTTTATTTTCTGAAGCTGGAAACGGGGAGAGACAGTCAGACAGACTCCCGCATGCGCCCGACCGGGATCCACCCGGCACGCCCACCAGGGGCGACGCTCTGCCCACCAGGGGGCGATGCTCTGCCCCTCTGGGGCGTCGCTCTGCCGCGACCAGAGCCACTCTAGCTCTTGGGGCAGAGGCCAAGGAGCCATCCCCAGCGCCTGGGCCATCCTTGCTCCAATGGAGCCTTGGCTGCGGGAGGGGAAGAGACAGAGAGGAAGGGGGGGTGGAGAAGCAAATGGGCGCTTCTCCTATGTGCCCTAGCCGGGAATCGAACCCGGGTCCCCCGCACGCCAGGCCGACGCTCTACCGCTGAGCGAACCGGCCAGGGCTTTATGTTGGTTTACCTAATGTGGAATTACAATCTATAGAGGTTTGGGTTCCAGATCAGAATCACACTTCTCCCCATCTAACCCATTGAATGCACCTGTGAAATCTGAACAGAGTGCATGGAGCAGCTATTTGTCTGGAAGGTAAACCATGGCGGGCCAACAGAAGGGAAGCCTGAACGTGAAGTACCACTCTCTGGAGCAGCTTTGACGTTACTATGTTTTTTTGCTTTGGACTTCAGAAGGTGTAGCCCACAGGAAAGCACAGCTATGAAAGTTTGCAGTAGGATGGTGTAAATAGAGCCCCGCCTTTCAGGCCTGAGATCCCAGAAAACGGGGAGTCAAGGAAACTGGAAAGTACCAGGGGTACTAGGAGAGAGAAGAGTTCAAGACAGTGATCCCCATTAAGTTATTTATGAATCCCAGGCCCTGGCCGGTTGGCTCAGTGGTAGAGTGTCGGCCTGGCGTGCAGAAGTCCCGAGTTCGATTCCCGGCCAGGGCACATAGGAGAAGCGCCCATCTGCTTCTCCACCCCTCCCCCTCTCCTTCCTCTCTGTCTCTCTCTTCCCTTCCCGCAGCCAAGGCTCCATTGGAGCAAAGATGGCCCGGGCGCTGGGGATGGCTCCTTGGCCTCTGCCCCAGGTGCTAGAGTGGCTCTGGTCGCAACAGAGCGACGCCCCGGAGGGGCAGAGCATCACCCCCTGGTGGGCGTGCCGGGTGGATCCCGGTCGGGCGCATGTGGGAGTCTGTCTGATTGTCTCTCCCCGTTTCCAGCTTCAGAAAAATACAAAAAAAAATTATAAAAAAAATAAATAAAGTTATTTATGAATCCCGAGCTTACTCCAAAACAGTCCATACATGATCTGACTCAAAATAGCCTTAACATTTAACAGACTACTTTCCCATGTCTCCGATTGGCCACTGGGTGGTGCACGCTTGGGACAGATCCAAACAGCACTGCCAAGGCATGAAAAGTGAGGGGGCATTAGAACCCCCACCCTCTGAGGGTGGCTTGGAAATTGTGACCTGAACCTAACCAGATTGATGTCTTGCTAAAACAATAAAAGCAATATTCTTCGTAGGATTTAAACAAGATTGAGAGCTTCATAACAGAATATTTAAAAGTTCCAGGACACAACCAACATTATTTGGTATCAGGAACCAGGAGAATCTCAATTTGAATGGAAAAAGATAATTAACAGATGCCGAAGCTGAGATGACATAGATGGTAGAATTACCTGATGTAAACTTTAAAGCAGCTATTAGAATATGCTTCAACAAGCAATCACAAGCACATTTGAACCAAACAGAAAATTAGAAGGTTTCTGCAAGAAAAGAGAAAATATAAAGGAGAACTAAGTGGGAATTTTAGAACTGAAAAATATAATACCTGAAATAAACAAACTCACTCTCTGGGCTCAATAGCAGAATGGAAATAATAGAGCAAGAATCAATGGATTTGAAGATAAATCAATAGAAATTATCCAGTCTGAGGCCCTGGCCGGGTTGCTCAGTGGAGAGAGCATCGTCTGGGCACAACAAGGTTGGAAGTTCAATCGCCAGTCAGGACACGTATGAGAAGTAATCAGTGGATCCACAACTAAATGGGACAACAAGTTGATACTTCTCTCTCCCCCTTCCCCTCTCTCTCTCAATCAATGTAAAAATTAAAATTAAAAAGAAATTATCCAATTTGAACAACAGAGAGAAGAAAATTGCAGCAACAACAAAGAACTGACCCTTGAGAACCAAAGGGATAATTATAAGAAGCTTAACTCCATGATGGCATAACACCTCAAACCTTTTTAAATGGATTAGAAACAATACTTCAAATGCTGATAAGAATGCAGTGTGATTGGGACTCTCAAACATTGCTGATGAGAGTACAGAATGGAACAGCCACTCTGGAAAACAAGTCGGCAGTTACTTATAAAGTTAAAATACCCTTATCATGTGACCCAGCAATCCACTTCTGCTGTATTCAGCCTAGAAAAATGGAAGCTTATGTTCAGACAAGAATTTGTACCTGAATGTTTATAGTAGCTCTATTTCTAATAGCAACAGACTGGAAACAGCCCAAATGTCCTTCAATAGGTAAACAGCTAAACAAGCTATGGTTTACAACCACACAATAATATATATAGTTCACCACAATATAAAGGGATAAACTATTGAAACATCCAGCAATTTGGATAAATCTTCAAACATAGGAATCTCAATATGCCAAGGTTGTGGGTTTGATCCCCGGTCAGGGCACATACAAGAACCAAACAATGGCCTGACCAAGGTGGTGGTGCAGTGGATAGAGCATCAACCTGGGATGCTGAAGACTCAGGCTTACAACCCCGAGGTCGCCGGCTTGAGCACGGGCTCACCAGCTTGCGCAGGAGATCACTGGCTTGAGCGTGGGATCATAGACATGACCCCATGGTCACTGGCTTGAAGCCCAAGGTCACTAGCTTGAGCCCAAGGTTGCCAGCTTGAGCAAAGGGGTCACTGGCTCGGCTGGAGCCCCCCATCCCTGGTTAAGGCACGTATGGAAACAATCAATGAACAACTAAAACTACCACAACTATGAGTTGATGCTTTACATCTCTCTCGCTTTCTCTCTCTCTCTCTTTCTCTCTCAGAAAAAAAAATAGCAAGGGTAATTTTGGGGGAGTACTGAAACTTTTTTATATCCTGATTATGTTGGTGACTATACTGACCTATACAATATGTTATACATACAAACAATATGTCAAAATTCATACAACAATATACTAAACAGTCTATTTTAATGTATGTTAATATTTAAGGTATAAATTGCCATAACAAATACTCTTAGTACAAACAGTTCAACTGATGGGCCAATTGCATGACAGTATGTCGGGGTGCCTGCCCGAATGTCACCATGAGAGAGGAGAGGGTCGGCTGGTCTGGGAAGTTGATACATGGAGGTCTAAGAGATCCTCTACTGTACTTTCGGAACTTCATTCTTTCTTTAAAAAAATACATTCTGATTTTCTGCAATCTCTAGATTAAAAAATTTCAGTGTAAATGTTCTTCTCCTTTGGATTACTGAAAATCAATAATACTTTTTCTGTGCACATGAACTTTCACATTTACTTCCCACAAGGGCTGTTTCAAAGTTCTCACTTCCTCCTCACTGCCCTCAATTACGGTTGATGACCTCTATTACCTTCCTCAGGGGGAATGGCTTTATGTGGTGTTAGTATGACCAATGTCTCCATTAATGGAAAGCAACCTGCCAGCTCTGATCATCACTCTTAAGGGGATCACTGGCTGCACAAATGGATGACAGATGACAGGATGAAATAGAAACGCTATGGAAGCATTCACTTGCACTCAAAAAATAATTCTGAATGCAGGCTCTACTGAGGCCAGACCCGGAGCATGTTTTGAGATAGATAGATCAAGAGACACCTGTCATGGAAACTTGGGCTAACTTTCCACCTCAGTATTTCTCTGGGTCCATTACACTAGGGAACAATTTTTTTTCTCATTTTCTGTTGCATGAGGTTTTAGAACTGTTTCTATATATTTCTGCATCACTGATTCCAAGTTTGAAATCCATTTTTTGGTGCATGCTCTAGTTTTTATGCAATTTTAATTTTTTTTGTTACAGTTAATGGCATGCATTGGTTTTTAAATTGGAGTTAAAGGGCAACAACTCTTGGATTAAACATAACCACAAGGCAATTAATGTTTTACAAACATCACTTTTACATAATTGTAGCTGTTTTTAAATGTAAAAAATTATTATCTGATTAAAAACACCCTCTTATTTTAAGATTGAATCATGGCTTCTTCGAGTAGGCATAAATGTAAGAATAGTCCTGACACCTTCTGTTATATATGTGGCTGTTACACACTTCAACGTCAAAGGCACAATATTTCATCATTTGGGACACATGCAATATATTGCCTATTTTCAAGTTCCCCTTGGTGATCAAGACAAGAACTGGGCTCCTCATATTGTGTATCATAATTGTGAAGAAATGCTTTGTGACTGCACAAAAGGAAAACGCAAAGGAATGCCTTTTGGTATTCCCATGGTTTGGCATGAACCTAAGGACCACAGCAGGGACTGTTATTTCTGTCTGATCCATACAAAGGGCATCAGCAAGAAAAAACAGCATATGATCACATATCTTAATATTCCTTCAGCAATACGACCTATCCTACACTCTGAGACACTCCCAGTTCCAGTTTTCAATGGTTTTATTTCTTCTAAGGATGAAGAAAGTGAACATGGTGATCAAGTGTATTTTGATAAGATGCATGAGGAAATGGTTGTAGAATCTGAAAGGTCTTCTTCTGATGCCAAGCAGTCATTAACCCCTCAGCAGTTTAGCCAACCCGAATTGAATGACTTAGTAAGAGATTTGGGCCTATCAAAGAAAGCAGCTGAGCTATTAGCCTCCAGGCTTCAAGAAAAGAATGTACTTCACTGGTCAGCTAAAGTATCCCATTTCAGGAAGCGTGAACAAATTTTTGTGGACTTTTTTTCCAAAGACAAACACTTTGTTTACTGTCATGATATCAGTAGTCTTCTCAGCCAGCTAGGTGTTACCACTTACAGTCCAACAGAATGGCGGCTATTTCTTGACAGCTCTAAACGGAGTCTGAAATGTGTTCTCCTACACAACAGTAATGTTTATGCAGCAGTTCCAATTGGTTATTCAACTCATCTGCGAGAAGATTATAATGACATAAAAATTGTCCTTGAGACCCTGGCCTGTTGGCTCAGTGGTAGAGCATCGGCCTGGCGTGCAGGAGTCCCGGGTTCGATTCCCGGCCAGGGCACACAGGAGAGGTGCCCATCTGCTTCTCCACTCCTCCTCCTCTCCTTCCTCACTGTCTCTCTCTTCCCCTCCTGCAGTCAAGGCTCCATTGGAGCAAAGTTGGCCTGGGCCCTGAGGATGGCTCTGTGGCCTCTGCCTCAGGCACTAGAATGGCTCTGGTTGCAACAGAGCAACGCCCCAGATGGGCAGAGCATTGACCCTGGTGGGCATGCCGGGTGGATCCCGGTCAGGCGCATGCGGGAGTCTGTCTGACTGCCTCCCCGTTTCTAACTTCAAAAAAATACAAAAAAGAAAAATTGTCCTCGACTTTCTGAAGTATGAGGAGCATAACTGGATCATTTGTGTGGATCTTAAAATGGTAAATTTCCTGCTAGGACAACAGAGAGGTTTCATGAAATATCCTTACTGTGTTTGTGGGACAGCCGAGCTCAGGAGAAACACTGGACACAGAAGGAGTGGCCGAAATGTGAAGCTCTGGAAGTAGGGATGCAAAATATTGTGAATGAACCTGTAGTTAATCGAAACAGGATCATTTTTCCCCCACTTCACATCAAACTTAGCTTAATGAAGCAGTTTGTTCAGGCTTTGAATAGAGAAAGTGAATGCTTTCAACATATTATTTCTGCTTTTCCTGCCTTGTCCTTCAAGAAGATAAAAGCAGGTGTATTTGATGGACCTCAAATTCGAACCCGCATACGTGATGAAGAATTTGCCAGGAAGATGAATAAGGTGGAGAAAGCAGCGTGGCAGTCTTTTGTGGCAGTTACAAAGAACTTCCTTGGCAACAAAAATGCAGAAAACTATGAACTTCTGGTTCAAAGGATGCTGTTGGCTTTCCACAACTTTTGATGTAACATGAGCATTAAGATTCACTTCCTGAACAGTCACCTTGATAAGTTTCCCGAAAATCTTGGAGCCGTTAGTGATGAGCAGACTACTGCTGGAGCATCAAACGAGATTGTCTTCAACAAGTACACAAACGCAAGAGCTACAAATGCAAATTTTTTGCCTGAATAGAATTTAAATAAGTTTTATGCAAATTTTATGATTAAAATAAGTGTTTTAATATGTGCTATTTCAAAATTGTAGACAAATTCTGATGCAATCATATCTTTTAGTGTATTAGTGTATTTACTGCATTATATAAATTATTATATTTTCACAAAGATGATGTATAAGAAGACATTCTACTTCATTATGTTAAACTAAGTATTGAAAATTTTACAATAAGATGAAAACCTAAAATCTTGAATTACAAAAAAACTGTAGCTTACAGAGAAAAGCTAATGTCAGATTTGAGATCAGCACACTCGAATTAGGTAAGAACAAGTGTTTTTGTGGATGCAACAAAAATTTTGTTCCCCAGTGTTATCTTTTCCTTCTTTAAAAGTCTCACAGAAAACACGACACTTCCTAAAAGATAACAGTCCTCCTCTGTTGTGAATTCTATGAACTCCTTGTAGTCAAAAATCTCCTTTTTTCTCAGTGGAACATATAGTATTTTTCTATGCCCCAAAACCACGTGTCCTTTTTTTAATCATTTCTGTGATCATTTAGATCTCCTTACAATGGGTTGAGAAATATGGGGATCTATTTTCATACTTCATCTTTAGACATTTGTTAATTATTCTATTCTTTACCATTGTTATAGCTTTACTTGGAAACTTTTCGAATCAGAATGTAGAAATTCCATCTAGGTATAACAAGCTATCAAGGGTGTTTTTGTCTACGTAAACCAATCTGCAGGAATCCTGTGCCATTTGAGGCACATAGAACAAGAGGATAAGGTACGTAGAATCAACAGCAAGGAGTGAAATGTCCTTGAAGACCCTCATGTTGAAAATCTCCTTGTATGACCATAGGCACTCAGAGCATCAGCTTGAGAAATCAGCGCCAGAACATGACCGTGACATTTCTTCTTTCCTCTGTTAGAACCATTTGAGGTTGTGACCCTTCATGAGAGGAAGCTGCAGGAAGAAGTCTTGGGCTGGGGAAACAGAAAGAGACCACAGAAATGCCCACTGACTGTCTCAATGATCTTCAGCTGTCCCAAGTCTGGCCTCAAAGCACCCAATACTAGCCTGTTAAGAGGTCAGGCATGGAGCCTGTGTGGCCAGAATGAATACTAGGGAGCGGCGGAAGGCCGCCGAATCTGCCTTCTCCCCACTTTCCACCCACTCCCAAGCACTGCTTGGCAGTCGGGGTGTTGAGCTCCTCAGATTCAAGTCTGAGCTTGTGTGGAAGATACGACAACATCTAGGAAGGACATCGGGGAACTAACAGGAGGATAACAAGAAAATGCTGATTTAAATGTTGTGTGCCAGGGTTTTGTTGGTTTGTTTTAAAGATTTTATTTATTGATTTTAGAGAGAATAAAGAGAGAAAGAGAAAGGAGGAGGGGGAGAGAGGGAAGCATCAATTTGTAGTTGCTTCTTGTATGTGCTTTGACCAGGCAAAGCCAGAGTTCCAAACCAGTGACCTCAGCATTCCAGGTTGATGCTCTATCCACTGTGCCACCACAAGCCAGGTGTCAGCTTTAAAATAAGGTTATTTTTCATAGCTAAATGTCAACACTAGCTAACTGTGACAGAGTAGCTTTCTGAAAAATAGAGAAGGTAACTTTGCTTCCGAGTGGAGGCCTTGATCATTTATATCTGTACTTTGACCCCCCCTTTCCCCCCCCACCTAGCTTCCTTCAGAAAAAAAAAACACTTTTTCTCTACATAATTCCCTTTTCTCAACCTTCCTTCCCTCTTCATTAATTGAATGACAATACTATGTGAGATGTGATGTCATTAAGAAGGCAAACATAGGTTTGATTCCTGAAAATACTTATTATGCCCTTTCTCTGTACAAGGCACCGCCAGACACTAAGGCTACAGCTGACAAGGATTCTACAGGTCCTGTCCTCTGATGCTCAACTCCTATCATAGGCTTTTTCATTATCCCTCCCCCAAAGAAACTTTTTAGACTTTTTTCCTAAGCACCTCTGCCATGAAATGTTAATACCACAGATTCACTGTGTATCTGTTTATGTACTGTGTCTATTCTGTGGGGGGTTTTTTTGTTTGTTTGTTTGTTTTGTATTTTTCTGAAATTGGAAACGGGGAGGCAGTTAGACAGACTCTCGCATGTGCCCAACTGGGATCCACCCGGCATGCCCACCAGGGGGCGATGCTCTGCCCATCTGGGGCATCGCTCTGTTGCATCCAGAGCCATTCTAGCGCCTGAGGCAGAGGCCACAGAGCCATCCCCAGCGCCCGGGCCATCTTTGCTCCAATGGAGCCTTGCCTGCAGGAGGAGAAGAGAGAGACAGAGAGGAAGGAGAGGGGGAGGGGTGGAGAAGCAGATGGGCGCTTCTCCTGTGTGCCCTGGCCGGGAATCGAACCCAGGACTCCTGCACTCCAGGCCGACACTCTACCGCTGAGCCAACCGGCCAGGGCAACTGTGTCTATTCTTATACATTAAAAATAAAATTAAGGCCCTGGCCAGTTGGCTCACTGGATAGACCGTTGGCCCTGAGAGCAAACATGCCAGGTCTGATCCCTGGTCAGGGCACACAGAGAAGCGATCATCTGCTTCTCTTTCCTTCCCTCTCCCCCTTCTCTCTCTTTTCCCATCTCTCAGCCAGTGTCTCAATTGTTCAAGAGTCGGCCCTAGGCACTGAGGATATAGCTCAGTTGATTTGAGCATCGGCCCTAGATGGTGTCGCCTGGTGGATCCTGGTGGGAGCTTATGCAGGAATCTGTCTCTCTATACCCCTTCCTCTCACTTTAAATAAATAAAATAAAATTAATTTTTTTTTTCTCTTCCAAGAACCAAGTTTTATCCACTGGCGGTTATATTATCCTTGTGAAAAATGCATGCTCTAAGGAAAACATCAGTCATCAGCAAATAAGAAAAATAATTGTGATAAATGAAACGAAGGAAACTAAAGGTGTTAAAAATCAGGGTATGGTTACTTTGTGCCTACTTGCTTGCACCGACTGAAAGAGAAAAGGAAACAGTTCGTCTGCAGCCTCTCTGATCTCCCTTTTCTCCTGTCTTCTCCGTCTTAGTGGGCTAGGCACACAGGACTGTGTCATTGCTGCTGGGTAACTACGTTTCTGTAGGCAGCAGGAGATAAGGATGCTCACAGCTTCCTGGGGCCATCTTCTCCCCTGGAACCCGGCTGCTTAAGTTTCCCATCTGAGACTTAAAAGGAAAGAAAAATGGAATGTATCTATGATGTAAAAATAATTTCTCTCTTCCTGTTTTTCAGACAAACTCCAGTGCAATTGGGCTGCTTCCCTTAAATAAGCTCTGCAAAAAAAAATCCAATCTGCTTGGTCATTTATTTCTGTGCAACTCTGAATGGGCCATTGTTCCTCAGTGTGGGTGTGAGACTCTCAGAGATAAATTGAACTTGACGTGTTTGTGGTGGAAAGCAGCATACATCTTTGCACAGTGCTCTCTCAAATAGGTGTGTTTCTCCGAACTAATGAAGGCAGCAGAGTTGAATGCTGAAAAGCAATATGGTGCTCTGGTGACGTGCCCTGGTATGGGTTCTAGGTTCCAGACCACTGTTTGCAAACTGGCAGGCAATTTATCCTCTCTGAGACTCAGTTTACCCTTTGCCATTGCAGCATTTTTCATGGTAGCCAAGACATAGAAACAACCTAAGTGTTCCTCGGTAGATGATTAGATAAAAAAAAAAAAGCTGTGGTACATATGTACAATGGCATAACACTCAGCCATAAGAAAGGATGAAATACTGCCATTTGCAGCAACATGGAGGGATCTTGCGAGTATCATGCTGTCTGACCTGTGGTGGCACAATGGATAAAATGTTGACCTGGAATGCTGAGGTTTCAGGTCAGAAACCCTGGGTTTGCCCAGTCAAGGCAAATACAAGAAGCAACTACAGTGACTTTATGCTCCCCACACACGCACCACTTTTCTCTCTTTCCTCTCTTTAAAAAAAATCAATTAAGCCTGACTAGGCAGTGCACAGTGGATAGAGCATCGGACTGGGATGCGGAGGTTCGAAACCCTGAGGTCACTGGCTTAAGCATGGGCTCATCTGGTTTGAGCACAGGCTTACCAGCTTGAGAGTGGGGTCACTGACTTGAGTGTGGAATCATAGATGTGACCCCATGGTCACTAGCTTGAGCTCAAATATTGCTGGCTTGAAGCCCAAGGTCGCTAGCTTGAGCTCCAGGTTGCTGGCTTGAGCAATGGGTCGCTAGCTGGGCTGAAGCCCCATGGTCAAGGCACATATGAGAAAGCAATCAATGAACAACTAAGGTGCCTCAATGAAGAATTGATACTTCTTATCTCCCTTTCTGTCTGTCTGTCCCTATCTGTCCCTCTCTCTGACTCTCTCTCTGTCTCTGTCAAAAAAACAATCAATTAAAAATAAAAAGATTTCAGAGAGTATCATGCTAAGTGAAATAAGTTATATCAAAAAGGACAAGAACCATGTGGGATGGTTCAAAAACCGAAAGCAACAAACAGACTCATAGACACAGATACAAGTATGGTGGGAAAAAGGGGTGGGGGCAAAGAAGGTGAAGGGGACCAAATACATGGCGATGGAAAGAGATGAGACCACGGGTGAGTACACAATGCATTATACACACAATGTATGATAAAATTGAACATTTGAAATGTATACGATGTTATTAAATTTAATTTTTAAAAGAGATTCCTTTCATCTATATGTAAAATGAGAATAATAACAGTCATGTGGGGATGTTGTAAGGAATAATGAAAGTAATACATATAAACTATGTGTTATAATACTTATTATTTATTTATTATTATTTAGTAAGTCTTCTTGAAACAGTTGCTCTCATAACTGCTTCTGTAAGTCAATCATATTTTTGTTTTGGTGGTCATTCTTACTGTTGCTATTTCTGAGAGTAAAATGTAACATTTCAGTTAGAATCAAAGCAGGGTCTCTGACACTTGGTCTGGTATTTAGGCATCTGCCTCCTATGCATTTCGCCCTTTCATTATACTTACTGACAGTCTTCTAAATCACTCGGTTACTTTATTTCCCTCCTTTGGCTGTTAAATTACATTTTATAAATGTAACTTTTACTACCCTTTATCAAGCTCAAAGAGATGGTGAATTAATAGTAGAAGATCTACTAACTTGAGTCTTTATGGAGACTTACCTATTCAATTTGAGTTTTAGGAATGAACTTCAGAAGCAAACGGTCTTCCCAGTTCCTCCCTGAACCTGCATCAGCGCTGAGATCTCTACCTCGGTTATTAACATCACCATCCCAGGTAGCTCAGCTGGTTAGATTAGAGCATCATCCCCATTTGCCACAGTTGTGGGTTTGATCCCCCAGTCAGGGCACATACAAGAATCAACCAATGAATGCATGAATGAGTGGAACAGCAAATCAATGTTTCTCTCTCTCTCTCTCTCTTTCTCTTCTTTCCTCTCTCTCTAATAAAAAAAAAAACAACACCATTTTTAACATCACCATCCTGATGATTATCTACGTTAATTCTCAGGATCATCTCTTCTCACGCACAGTACAATTTCTCACCACAGCTAAGCAAGATTTCAGTCCCATGTGCCTGGCTTCCCCTTCCTTTTCCAAAACCCATCTAATTATTCTTCCTCAAGAGAGGTGCTGTTCCCACGTGTCAGACATACACTCGGACACAGTGGGAGAGGCAGTCATCATATCTGGGGCCACCCCTGCATGTTTAAACACCCTTTTGATGATTGAGGAATTTTCCATAGTTCTCTTGGCCTGCTTAGTTGGGGCTCATGGATTTGGCCAGGGGCAAAACCTGGTTTTATGGGACTTGAAGCTAATACAATTTAAGGGCTTTCTTTACTTTAAGAAAAATGCAACAAAATTATAAATTTATAATTAAGTTACAAATTAAGTACTTATTTAGATTGAAAGTAAAACAAGAATTACAAATTCCAAAAAGCTGACCAGCATTATAAATGTTGCAAACCCAGGGAAAAACTAAATGTGATTTTAAAATTAATTGCCTAATGTACCTCTTTAATATTTTTTTTGTTATTTTAGCTGCATACTCATTTTGTCTTTACATACAATTATTTTGTAATTTTTTTAATAAAAATACTTTGTTCTTTCCTTTAGCAAATTTGGTCAAAAAATTTTCTTAATTATTGAGAGTTTAGAAAAGTTTCTTTAAAGAAATTCACAACCCATGGTTGGCATTGTGTCAGTTTAGCGTGACAGGGGAAGGTAGATTCCTAGTTGCAGTACCTTTCTTTTGCAAATTTTCCAAAACTTATGACACATCTAGGACTCTTCAAGGGCGGGGTGTACAGTGGAGGGGCCCCCAAAGCTCAACTTTCCTAAGCTCCGTGGTACCTTCATCCTCTGTGGGCGCTAAGGCTTCACCAGACAGACATAATCATAAATATTTCACACCAGAAATGAGCTGTGGGAAGCAGGAGCCATTACAATCTTCCACTTCACAAGAATGACTGACTGCACGGCTCCACTCCTACAAAACCTCCTGGGGGGAATTTCTTGTACTGAGTCCCCGCAGTCACCCGGGAGGGCGGAGGTGCCCGCGCTAAGCGGCACTACAGCCCCCTCCCCGCCAGCAGCCCCCGCTGCAGCCCTGGCTGTGGACTCTGGCCTCAGGGGCTCCCAGCCTGACTCTCCAGCCATCTTAGAAATTCCAGGAGCTACCAAACATCCTTTATTGCATTACAATGTTTTGTTTTGTTTTACTTGCCCAAACGAGCTAGTTTCCGTCTGCATCCGTGAATCTCGACTGATACAAGTGGGAGTGTGCTCTGCCCACTCTGCGGGGCTAAGGTCCACGCTCAGGTATTGTGAGATGATGAAATAATCCAAGGATGGAAAAGTGAATCAGCTGAGGGTGCACAGGAGGAAACTAGTGTCCAATTACCAGGAAACAGGGATAAAGGTCAAATACCTGGGGCCTGGAGTTGAAGGTAAAAGGCAGGGAGCCAAGAATCTCGATTAAAGAGAAGAAGTAAGGCAAGAGAGATACAAGAAAGCAAAGAAGGGTAAATGAAGACTTTGTCTGATGAGCCAGCAGTTGGCTCATACGTATGAGGGTTGGGTGACCTTAAAAAGGAATAGAGCCTGACCTGTGGTGGCGCAGTGGATAAAGCGTCGACCTGGAATGCTGAGGTCGCCAGTTCAAAACCCTGGGCTTGCCCAGTCAAGGCACATATGGGAATTGAAGCTTCCTGCTCCTCCCCCCTTCTCTCTCTCTCCTCTAAAATGAATAAATAAATAAAAATAATTTTTTTTAAAAGGAATAGAGCCTGACCTGTGGTGGCACAGTGGGTAACAAGTTGACCTGGAATGCTGAGGTCGCCAGTTCAAAACCCTAGGCTTGCCTGGTCAAGGCACATCCAGGAAGCAACTACGAGTTGATGCTCCCCGCTCCCCTCTCCTCTCTCTCTCTCTCTCTCTCTCTCTCTCTCTTTCTGTCTCCTCTCTATAAAATTATGAATAAATAAAATATTTAAATAAAAAAAAAGGAATAGAAGGCCCTGGCAGGTTGGCTCAGTGGTAGAGCATCAGCCTGGCGTGTGGAAGTCCCGGGTTCAATTCTGATCAGAGCACACAGGAGAAGCGCCCATCTGCTTCTTCACTCCTCCACCTCCCTTTCTGTCTCTCTCTTTTCCCTTTCCATAGTCATGGCTCCATTGGTTCAAGTACATCAGCCCCAGGTGCTGAGGATGGCTTTGTGGAGCCTGCACCTCAGGTGTGAAAAATAGCTTTGTTACAAGCATGAACCCAGAGGGGCAAAGGATCAGCCTCAGACAGGGGTTGCTGGGTGGATCCTGGTTGGGGTGCATGCAGGATTCTGTCTCTCTATCTCCCTTCCTTTCGCTTGGAAAAAGAAAGAAGAAAAAAGGAATAGAAGGAAGCTGGATAATACTATAACTCATTCTCTCTTTATCTTGCACTTGGACACACAAAAGCTCTTTAAACCCCTCCACTTTGTTTTCTGACCTATAGTAAGTCATTTACTCGAATAACCATTTGAGGCCACTGTCATTGCCCTACTTTAAAGCAAACAAAAAATAAAAACAATAGTGTCTCCCCCTTGCCAACAGAATATCACAGAAGTCAGGCATTTCTGACCCTCCCTCATCTAGGTCATTCCATCTCTCCAAATTACTTTCCGCTATCTTCTCTTACTCTGCACTAGAGCCTCACCAAGCTGTTTGGTGTTTCCTAGATATGTGTTCATTCTCCCACGTGCATGCCCCTCTTTCTGCCTGGGATGCCCTTCTAGCACATCAATTTTGTTTTGTCATTTTTTTTTTTCCTGTATTTTTCTGAAGCCAGAAACAGGGAGAGACAGTCAGACAGACTCCCACATGCGCCCGACCAGGATCCACCCGGCACGCCCACCAGGGGGCGATGCTCTGCCCCTCCGGGGCGTAGCTCTGTTGCGACCAGAGCCACTCTAGCGCCTGGGGCAGAGGCCGAGGAGCCATCCCCAGCACCCGGGCCATCTTTTGCTCCAGTGGAGCCTCGGTTGCGGGAGGGGGAGAGAGAGACAGAGAGGAAGGAGAGGGGGAGGGGTGGAGAAGCAGATGGGCGCTTCTCCTGTGTGCCCTGGCCGGTAATCAAACCCGGGACTTCTGCACGCCAGGCCAACGCTCTACCACTGAGCCAACCTGCCAGGGCGTCATTTTTTTTATTGATTGACTTTAGAGAGAGAGAAACATTGATTTGTTGATCCACTTATTTATGCATTCATTTGGTTGATTCCTGTATGAACTCTGACCGGGGATTGAATCCGCAACCTTGCTGTATCAGGGTGACGCTTTAACCAACTGAGCTAACTGACCAGGACCCAAATCCCTCTGTCTTTCAAAGTGCGGTTCAAATGCCACATTATTTTCTTCAGGAGCAATTATCTGCCCCCCTCCCCCGCCATGGGAAGCACATTAACTGTACTTCTCATGTTGCCTTTTGCTTTCCATCTTTCATTATACTTAGTTAGGCACGTGTTTGTCTTTTCTCTAAGAAGCCATCAGCTTACTCTGGGAAGAGTTCTTGGCAGTGTACCTCATCAATTACAGGTGCCCAAGATAGTAGTGAACAAAGGATTGAATGAAGCAAGTCCTGACACATAATTCTGTAGAACCTAGAGCAGGTGGTTATAGCCTTAGGTGAGGTAGGAAAAGTACAGGCTTTGATAACAGAAAAGCAGGAGTTAGAATCACAACTCTGTGACTGACTAATGAAGAAACTTCCCGCACAGAACCTCTGGGAACTTGGAGATAATAATTCCTCCATAGAAGACACCTAATAAAATTCCCGGCACAAAAGAGATGCTAACCAAATGTTGATGATTTCCTTGCCCTTAGTCTTATTTCTTCAGCCTTAGGATCTCTCGTTCTGTACATTGGTCCTCACATAACTCAGTTTTCTGATCTGCTCAGCCAATATTGCTCTTAAAATTTTGATTAGTAGTGTTGGTGGCAAAGGCAGCATCAGGTGTTAGACCTCAAGTCAACAACCTTGGTACTTGAGTTCTGGCTAAGAAAGAATTCAGAGGCAAGACTCAAGCTATAGGAGAAAGTTGATTTAGAAAGTCTAGAAAGTCACAGAGGTAGTAAAAGTGAGCCACAGAAGAAATGGGCCCAGGAAATCAGTTACAGAGCCAAAGAAGGGCCCTGGAGCTTAGAGGAGAGAAAGAGAAAGAAAGACACTCAACCTTGAGAGATGAAAAGCAGTTGGAAAGGCACAGGTGTGCTTTGGAAAAAAGAGAGAGCGCACTGGTGGGAGCCCTAGCTTAAGGGTTTCTATGTGGGGGTCCCAGGGGAGGATCTCTATAGACTCTTCATCAGCTATCCAGGTGTGCCCCCTCAGGGCTGTGGTCTCCACTGGCTCAGGACAGGGGTTCACTAGTCACTGCAGCTGGTCCGGATGTCACCTGTCTGGTTTTGCTGCTTCTCTGGGTCTGGAGCTGAAACACAGCAGAGGCCTAGATGTCATCTCCAAGGTTTAATGCTTAAGGAAGCAGCCATGCACGGGCTTGTCGTTTTGCTGGTTGCTAGGCCCCCAGGGCTCCCCTCCCGAGTGGCCCCCTGCGCTGGGCCTATCTTGCCCACTCTGCTCCTGTCTCTCTGTCTACTATAATAGGGTACCTCACGTGGAACCTGACCAGTTCAGAGAACAGTGAGAATATGACTTGGCCTAATCTGCAACCTAGACTGCTATTTTTACAGTACAAAATAGCCATATACTTTGATTAATTTTAAGCTTGTGTTTAACTAAAATTTTCAGACTTTTTTTTTTAGAACAACCTACCTCCAAGTCACAGTTTCATTCATACTTGAAGCTAAATGCAAATGCTTATGTATATCTCTGTTTTGTTTCAACTAATTTCTTTAAGCTCAGAATTTTACTTTACTAAAATGACTTTCAGCTTTGGTTTTAATAATTTTTTAAAAGGTATGGAGGGGGGTGGAGGGGGAGGGGAGGGGCCTTCAGCAATAACTTCAGGATATTCTCTTTAGCCTTATTTAATTGCCGAATAAACACCTCCCACAGTGATCTGTAATGCAGGCCAGCCTTTGGACACGGAGGAAAAAAGATAACTTTTATACTTTGCCTCTGTTAATCATAGCCGCATAAGCAATTAAACTTCAACAAACTTAGTAATTGAATAATAGAAATATAGTTTTTAGACATCAACTTAAGGAAAATGAAAAAAAGAAACACGCCATTCCTCTAATTTCTCAAATAGAAATACTTTCCTGTGTTTTAATTAAACACTGTATTGTTCCACCAACAGCACTGCCCCAACACTTGATTAGCAACAATATTCTTGCTCTGTTGCACAAACTTAAGAAATTTAAATTTTTTAAGTTCTGTGCCATTAAAATTATATTTTTCATGAACATAGATAAAAGTGGAGTGGTTACCAGGGGGGAAGAGGTATCGGGGGAGGGGACTTAGGGGACGGGAGGAAAGAGGGACAAGTATACAATGACAGAAAATGATTTGACTTTGGGTGATGGGCACACAACACCATCAACAGTTCAAATGCTATAGAGATGTTCACCTGGAACCTATGCGCTCATTGATCCATGTCACCCCATTAAATTCCATTTCTAAATAAAATTTTTAAAAATTATATTTTTTGGCCCTGGCTGGTTGGCTCAGTGGTAGAGCGTTGGCCTGGCGTGCAGAAGTCCCGGGTTTGATTCCCGGCCAGGGCACACAGAAGAAGCGCCCATCTGCTTCTCCACCCCTCCCCCTCTCCTTCCTCTCTGTCTCTCTCTTCCCCTCCCGCAGCCAAGGCTCCATTGGAGCAAAGATGGCCCGGGCGCTGGGGATGGCTTCATGGCCTCTACCCCAGGCGCTACAGTGGCTCTGGTCGCAACAGAGCGACACCCCGGAGGGGCAGAGCATTGCCCCCTGGTGGGCGTGCCGGGTGGATCCCGGTCGGGCGCATGCGGGAGTCTGTCTGACTGTCTCTCCCCGTTTCCAGCTTCAGAAAAATACAAAAATAAAATATATATTTTTCTTCGAGAACGTGTACAATAAACAAAGCAATGTAAATTTAAAACCTTTTACTGAAGCTCTTCTGAATAACTTCTCCATAAAGGCATAAAGGAGCCATAGTGATGTTTTAATTATTTGAAATTTATAGGAAATATTCTTGGGAGGCTTCCAATTTCCCTTATCAATGTAAACCCTACATACATCAAATATAATTTTAAAGGAAAGGATATTAAAAATAAAGAGAAACTTCTTCAACACAATTTCTATAACAGTGAAAAAAACTTTTGTAGAGTGAAGAAGAAAAATTTTGATAAACTTTATTTTTACACCTTTGCCCACACTTCCCATTTCACGTGAAAATGAGACTAACGTCAAAACCAACAAGAATATTACAGAACCTTGTGAGATTCATGTAGTCTAGGGCCAGTATTTTTTTTCCAATTAAAGACTATCTGGGATATTGAATACATACCTTAAAATATTTTTGAAAAAATTCTAACCCCTGAGTTCAGTGTTAGAGCATCGGCCTGGCGTGCAGGAGTCCTGGGTTCGATTCCTGGCCAGGGCACACAGGAGAAGCGCCCATCTGCTTCTCCACTCCTCCCCCTCTCCTTCCTCTCTATCTCTCTCTTCCCCTCCCACAGCCGAGGCTCCATTGGAGCAAAGTTGGCCTGGGCGCTGGGGATGGCTCTATGGCCTCTGCCTCAGGTGCTAGAATGGCTCTGGTTGCGGCAGAGCAACGCCCCAGATGGGCAGAGCATCGCCCCTGGTGGGTGTGCCGGGTGGATCCCGGTCGGGCGCATGCAGGAGTCTGTCTGACTGCCTCCCCATTTCCAACTTCAAAAAAATAAAAAATAATTTTTTTTTTTTTAAATAAAAGTTCTAACCCCAGGTTCACACAAAAATGAACCATGAATTCAGTCTTGGGGTTTCAATGCCAATAAAGTTAGAAGATATGGAGGGTGGAATGGACATTGGAATGGGACCCATTTGAACCAAGGAGACATGTTTGTTTGGTCACCTCTAGGAAAAGAATATTCCGTTGTTGTTTTTTTAAGAGAGCAGCAGAAGACACTCTTTTTTCTTCTCGACATTGTAAAATAGGGATGCAAAGCTTGTAAATGCTGCATCCATTTTGCCACCAAGAAGGATGCTACCTTGAGAATGAGCCCATACTCGGAAATGAGCGTAGCCAGGAGGATTGTGAAAACAGAAGCTACAGTTACTTAATTAAACTGACCTCAAAGCTGCTCAATCTCTGGACTTCCAGTTATGTGAGCCAATAAATCTGAGCTATGTCAGCCAGCTAAAGCTGACTTTCCTGTTACTTGCAACTATGTTACCTTACCCATCCCTTCATTTTTCGGAGAGTTGGAGTCATCTTCCCATCTAAGTGACGTGTCTGATGTATCAGAACATAGATTAAGGAACTCAGAACAATTTTCTTTCCTTACCACAGCCAGATTAAATATTGAAGGTACATACATAATTGATAGGCACATTAAGAAGACTACAAGTGAAGAGTTTCGTGATTAGGATGAAGAAAATATTCACTCTTACCTGGTCAATCCAAGAAAGCTAAAGAATTGAAAGTTTTGGAAAGGAGAAAAAAGGATCTGAAAACTAGCTCTTTGTTACAGTCAGCCAACTCTTATGTCCTTCCCTCCAGCCTCACCTTTAGTCTCTTTAGTAGTGACTCTGCTCTACCCAACATTTAGCTCCTCTATTTCTTTCATTGCCCTCCTGATTATGGGCCTCAAGCTTCCTGTTCTGCCCCAAACATTTTTCCACCCGACGGTAGCCCACCTACACCTCTGCCCAGGTTTGAATACCTGAGCTCCTGTATTTATACTCTCTCTCATTATCTATGAATCATAATCACTTTTCTTTTCTTTTTTTGTTTTTTTTTAGGTAAGAGGAGGATAGATAGTGAGACAGATTCTTGTATGTGTCCTCATGGCAATCCACCTGGCAATCCCATCTTGGGCTGATGCTCAACTACCAAGCTATTTTTAGTGCCTAAGGCTAACATGCTCCAACAGAGCTATCCTCAGAGCCTGGGGCCATGCTCAAACCAATCAAGCCACTGCCTACAGGAGGGGAGAAGGGAGAGAAGAGGGAGAGGGAGCAGAGGAGAAGCAGCTAGTCATCTCTCCTGTATGCCTTGACTAGGAATTGAACCCAGGACATCTGTACTCCAGGCCGATGCTCTATCCACCAAGCCACCAGCCAAGGCCTATAATTACATTTCAAAAGTAGTTTCCATATTTTTTAAGCAGTTAAGATATATGTTTTATAAAAATATAGACTGTGTTGATCTTCTGTATATAAAAAATCATATTAAACATTTGGGTAAGTAGAAATTTGACCATTTAAAACTTATTGGCAGTTTCAAAACACACTATATTAAAGAAATTAAATTTTTGTTCCAGAAAGTCAAAATGTCACACTGACATACTCTCAATTTATATATTCTAGATCATGTTTTTGTGATTAAGTTTTTTCTTTTAAGTCTGGGAAAACCATTAATAAATTATGAATGAAGATTATCAATCAAATTTAAATTTTATTTTTAACAGACATGCTATAATTATAATGAGAGCAGGAAAATCTCTTCAGAGGTTAGAACTATGCCTGACATATAATACCTGACAAATAATATCCACTGAATAAATATCTTGAACAAATGTTGTTTTTTAGTGAGAAGAGGGAAGGCAGAGAGACAGACTCCCGCATGCACCCCAGCTGGGATCCACCTGGCAAGTCCACTAAGGGGCAATGCTCTGCCCATCGTTGCTCTGTTGCTCAGAAACTGAGCCATGTTTTAGGCCTGAGGTGGAAGTAAGGGAGCTATCCTCAGCACCTGAGGCCAACTTGAACCAATTGAGCCATAGCTGCAGGAGAGGAAGAGAGAAAAAAAAGGGCGGAGGGGTGGAGAAGCAGGGGTTGATTCTCCTGAGTGCCTTGATCAGGAATCAAACCTGAGACATCCACATGCCAGTTCAATGCTCTACCACTGAGCCAAACAGCCACAGTCTCTTGTTTGTTTTTTTTTAAAGATTTTATTTATTGATTTTACAGAGAGGAGATGGGGAGCAAGAAGTATCAACTCATAGTTGCTTCACTTTAGTTGTTCATTGATTGGTTGCTTGTCATATGTGCCATAACCAGGCAAGCCCAGGGTTTCAAACCCATGCCCTCAGTATTTCAGGTCAGTGCTCTATCCACTGCACCACTACAAGTTGGGCAGGCTTTTATGTATTTATTTATTTTTTTATTTATTTATTTATTTAGAGAAGCAATGAGAGAAAGGAAAAAAAAGAGAGAGAGTGAGAGAGAGAAAGAGAGAGAGAGACAGAGAAAGATTTATTTGTTGTTCCACTTAGTTGTGCATTCAATGACTGCTTCCCACTATGTGCCCTGACTGAGATCTAACCTGCAACCCTAGTGTTTTGGGACTATGCTCTAACCAGCTGAGCTATCTGGCCAGGGCCACTTTTATTTATTTATTTGTTTGTTTTTTTGTTGTTGTTGTTTCTTTTTGTATTTTTCTGAAGTTGGAAACGGGGAGGCAGTCAGACAGACTCCCGCATGCGCCCGACCGGGATCCACCCGGCATGCCCACCAGGGGGTGATGCTCTGCCCATCTGGGGCATTGCTCTGTTGTGACCAGAGCCATTCTAGCGCCTGAAGCAGAAGCTATGGAGCCATCCTCAGCACCCAGGCCAACTTTGCTCCAATGGAACCTTGGCTGCAGGAGGGGAAGAGAGAGACAGAGACGAAGGAGAGGGGGAGGGGTGGGGAAGCAGATGGGCGCTTCTCCTGTGTGCCCTGGCTGGGAATTGAACCCAGGACTCCTGCACACCAGGCCGAGCTCTACCACTGAGCCAACCGGCCAGGGCCTGTTTGTTTGTTTTTAAGTGTGAGAGAGATAGATATGGAGAAAGAAAGGGAGAAAGATGAGAAGTATCAATTCATAATTCTGTCATTTTAGTTGATTACTTCTCATACATGCCTTGATCAGGGACTCCAGCACCAATGACTCCTTGCTCAAACCACTGACATTGGGGTTTCCAACCTGGGATCTCAGTGTCCCAAGTTGATACTCTATCCACTGTGCCACCACCAGTCAAGGGGCCACTTTTGCACAGATATTTATTTATTTATTTAATTCTTTTCTAAGTGAGAGGAGGGAAAATAGAGAGACAGATTCCCACATGTGTCCTGACTGGATCCACCAGGCCACCCTGTCTAGGGCCAATGATCTGCCTATTTGGGGCCATGTTGGCAACCAAGCTATTTCTAGCACCTGAGGCAGAGGCTCCATGGAGTCATCCTCAATGCCCAGGCTGATGTGCTCAAACCAATCAAGCCGTGGTTGAGGGAGATGAAGAGAGAGAGAGAGAGAGAGAGAGAGAGAGAAGTGGAAGGGGTAGGCATGGAGAAGCAGCTGGTTGTTTATCCTGTGTGCTTCGACTAGAAACTGAAATCAGAATATCCACATGCCAAGCTGACATTCTACCATTGAGCCAACCGGCCATGGTTGCACAGATATTTAGAGAAAAGGTTTACAAAGAATGTGTCTTCTTTTCTATGATGCAAGGATTAAAACATGTGCCACTTGGCAGCCAATCAGGTGTATATATATATATTTTTTTTTTCTTTCTTGCTTGGTGTTCATATAGCAAGGTGCATTAAATTTAGCCAAGATGCCTGACCTGTGGTGGCGCAGTGGATAAAGCGTCGACCTGGAAATGCTGAGGTCGCCGGTTCGAAACCCTGGGCTTGCCTGGTCAAGGCACATATGGGAGTTGATGCTTCCAGCTCCTCCCCCCTTCTCTCTCTCTGTCTCTCTCTCCTCTGTCTCTCTCCTCTCTAAAAATGAATAAATAAAATAAAATTAAAAATTAAAAAAAAAAAAAAATTTAGCCAAGATTTTTTTGTGGGTTTTTTTTTGACAGAGACAGAGAGAAACAGAGAGGGACAGATAGTGACAGACAAATAGGAAGGGAGAAAGATGAGAAGCATCAATTTTTCATTGAAGCTCCTTAGTTGTTCATTGATGGCTTTCATATATGCCTTGACTGGGGGATTCCAGAAGAGCAAGTGACCCCTTGCTCAAGCCAGCGACCTTGGGCCCAAGCCAGAGCCCTTGGGCTTCAAGCCAGCAACCTTTGGGCTCAAGCCAGTGACCATGGGGTCATGTCTATGATTGCACGCTCAAGCCAGCAACCCCATGCTCAAGCTAGTGAGCCAGCGACCTCGGGGTTTCGAACCTGGGTCCTCTGCACCCCCGTCCAATGCTCTATCCACTGCGTCACCACCTGGTCTGGAAAATCTAGCCAAGCTTTGCTTTAACTGCAACTCTGGGAGGAGGGAGGCAGGAAGAAACTCCTTTTGACCCTTGCTGTTCTAAGAACTATAGTTATTGAATCATTTGCTTATTAAATTACATAGTAAACAAGTTATCTTCAGTGTAGGCTATCAAGGGGACCGACAAATTATTATGTACTTCCATTTGTTTTCCCAGGGCAATGGTCTTCTGCTCAAATCACCTTTGTCATTTCTGACCACTGAGCTCAAAGACATTAAATGAGACTAGAACAGTGGTAATGACATTTTGGCACCCAACAAGAAGTCATTAGAAAGTCTTATAAGTGTGTATAAAATTTCCTAAAGATTCTAGAAAATAGCATTTGAAAAGAAATTTCCACCTGACCAGGTGGTGGTGCAGTGGATAGAGCATCAGACTGGGATGTGGAGGACCCAGGTTCGAGACCCCGAGGTCACCAGCTTTAGTGCAGGCTCATCTGGTTTGAGCAAAGTTCACCAGCTTGGACCCAAGGTCGCTTGCTCGGGGTTACTCGGTCTGCTGAAGGGTCGTGGTCAAGGCACATATGAGAAAGCAATCAATGAACAACTAAGGTGTCGCAACGAAAAACTAATAATTGATGCTTCTCATCTCTCTCTGTTCCTGTCTGTCTGTCCCTATCTATCCCTCTCTCTGACTCTCTTTCTGTCTCTGTAAAAAATTAAAAAAGAAAGACATTTCATCCAGGAGCATAAAAGAAAAAACAACCCCTAAACCCTCCTTGGTCTGTGGCCTCCTTCCTGGCTGCAGATTTAGGGCCGAGTGAACATGCCAGAAGCAGCCAGCCAGGTCTTGTGACTCACAGACACATGATGCTTCTGCTTGGGAGCACAGGCAGGTGGACACAGACCTCACTTGTGCACCAACTTTGTTCTGAGATTTCAAATATATCACCCAATACTTGGTGGGAAATGATTCCACTTGCTTTTTTTTTTTCAACAAATGTTTGTAGATTCAAAATAACTTTGAAAAAGGAAAGAGAACAAACCTTCAAATAAGTTGTGTGACAGCAGTCTCAGGGTGGAGGGTTATTTTTAGGGGTGACCTAGGTCACAGTTCTCGCCATCTTTACCCCTCAAAGTGGAGTGCCCCTCCGGCTGACTGGGGCGAGGTTACCGCCCCAGACATTCTGAGTCAGTGGCCCGACAAGCCCACTTCTAAAAGGGAGGCAAAGGGGAGTTTCCTTTCCATTTTGTAGCTTTTATAAACTGTTTGAGTTTTTTTTATGTTTATATAATTTTTTGTAACTTAATTTAGAAAGCATTTGTGCTCAATATGGCCCTTCCTGGTCAAATCCTGCTGCTTCTAGATACTCAATCTACCTGCCCAACATCAAAACAAACATCTATCTGTAGTTTTCAATGTATTGGACTAGTATTCTAAATTCTTATGATAAAAAAAAATGGATTTGAAAGTCTGACTCTGCCGTGTACAACTTTAGGCAACGTCTATAACCTCTCTGTGCCTCAGATTGATCAACTGTGCAACGGGTGCTTTAATCCTGTCCTTAGTTCTCCAAGTTGAGTGGATATTAAATGACAGGATGCATGTAAATCCGTCTTATATAGTAGGTGTTCAACAATGGTTTCTAGCCATTATCTACCCTAACCCATTCCCACCCCAACAATAAAAGCTAGTTTATGAATTCATTTATTCATATCATTTTGTCACGCAAACATACGGCTCTTCAATTTACATGTGTAAAAAATATACAAACACTTCTTGAACAAAGCACCCCGGCCTGAACCCAGAAACAAGTAGGAGTTATTATACAAGGTTTTTTCCCAGTTAGTAACGCTCTCTGATTCTGTCCTGTTCGCTTTTCCTCATCACCTGTCATTCGTGTACCCACCTGTCCTTCAGTGGTGTTTGTTTACATATAACCGCAGCTTTTTTAGCTTCACAAAACTCCAGTAATGTTTCGGTGGATGGTGTGTTTTTAGATAGAGGACAGATGGATTTGGCGGACGAATGAGTCTTTGTTTTCTGTTGTTGGTAGCGTGTCATGCCTGCCAGGTCGATGCACAGTCCTGGGACAAAAGGAAACAAGGAACAGGTTATACCAATGTGTCTGGGGCTTCATAGATTTCCCATATACTTATCTCACTGAGCAGGTTTGATACTGTTACTCAGCTTTCTCCTGCCAGCTCTGGAGAGGGTCCTGGACGCCCCTGTGGGTGGGCCAGCAGCAGCAGCATCACTGAGACACTTGTTGGAAATCCAGAATCTCAGCTGCCCCTCCCCCAACTGCTGAATCAGAACCTGTATTTCAATAACATTCCCCACGTGTAGTGTTTACTTTTATACTGGGCAGAACAGGAACAGGAAAGTCCCCAGACCCTTCTATGCATAGCCCCACAGCGCCATGTCTCTGCTCCCCCTGAGAAAAGGCCTGAGTCGTCTGGGGGCCTGGACTTCTCAGCCCCAAATGAGTGGCCCTTCTCTGGTTTCCCACAGTTCTTCCTGCTGAATGTTTGAGATTGCATCTGACAGTGTCTGCAGCTTTGTCCTTTGGTGGAATCAGATTTCTGGTCACGGGTCAGATCCCTGCTTGAAGCAGTTTCGTCCTCCACACCCAGTGAATTCTCCAGGGAAGCGAGGGGGTTGGTTGTGCAGATTTCTGCAGGCCAGCCTAGCCTGTAGTGGCCGTAACAGGAGCAAAGAGAATTGTCTTCCTGGTTCTAGTCAGTGATTAACTGACAAGGGCAGCGTTCCCACAGCTGGAGTGAGTGTGTGAGTGTGTGAATGTGTGATGTGCTTGTGGGTGCAGGGCATAGGAGACGTGTTTTAAAGGTTTCCACACAGCGTCACACTCCACTTTTCCTTATCAATCAGTGGCCTAGTTCTGAACACTTGTGGCTACCATTGAGTCAGGAGGAATGTGAGTACCAGTAAATTGCAGGGATCATCTGTGCAACATGGTGCCTATGTTGTTAACGATAAGGTATTATATGCTTAAAAATGTGTTGATAAGGTAAACCTGTTACAAGAAAAAAAAGGAGGGGAGAGGAAGAGAGACATAAAGAAATTTTTGGAGGTAATAGGTGTTCATTACCTGGATTGTAGTGATAACATGAGGGAACACATATGTCCAAACTCCCCAAATTGTATATATTTATTATGTATAGTTTTTATATATATATATATATGCCAATTATACCTCAATAAAGTTAGGGGGAAAAGAATAAAGCCTTATACTCTCAGAAATCTCTCAATTGCCATAGAAGGGAAATCCCTCATGCTGTCCTGCAGTGACCTAAGGGCCGACTAAACTTACCTGTGTGGCCTCTGGGAGTCCACAGGCCGACTCAGTGGGCTGTGCCAGAGGGATCAGCAGCCCAAGTGCAGTAGTCACCTGAGTGCAGTAGCTCAGAGAGGAAGCCTCAGGCTGCCGTTTCTACTCAGTCCCCATCCACCGTGTTCATTTACTGGCACCGAGTGAGCGCCTATCACTACGCATGTTGCAGACTGGCTTTTAGCAGACTTCATTGAGACCTTCATAATGGTTTCGATGGTTGTTGAACTTGTCTGTCCAGCAGACTTGCCCTCTCTTAAATCTCAGTTCCTCCTTTCAGCTGACTGCTCAGAGTTGACTACTTGAAAGACCATGGCCAGCTACCAACCCCAACACTGCATAAGTCAACTCAGTTTTCTTCCCCGGACTAAATACCACTTCCTCTGGATTCCCCATTTCTGTCCCCGTTTCTTTAAATAAATCCTTTTTATGCTCTCTCAGGCTCAGTATTACTGGTATATTTCATTGACTCCTCAAAATATTTTCATAGAAATTTAAGAGGGTTTATCTTTGTAAGATTGTCCTCGAGAGTGGGAACTGTTCCCTTCTTGGCATCGTGCCAGTAATCTTTGCAGGTGCCAGTAGTGGAGCTGTGGTTCCTATGGAGTTCAGCCCAGATGGTTAGCCATAGTCAAGTGATAGGTAATTGAAAGTAAGTCTTTTGTGTATATATTAGTTACATCGTCACACTAAGAAATGGGTAAGTAACAAATGAGAGCAAAATGCACGGTAAAAAGAAATATTTAAGAATAAAGATTACTTTTTACTTACCAATCATATCAAAAATAATAAAACTATATAAAACTATATTCCAATAATTATCAGTTATTGCTTCACTTATATTCTTCCTCAACTAGACCATTAGAAAACTTTATTTTTATTTTAGGTTACTTGGCTTCATTTTGACCTATGCCATTTAAAAAATTATTTAGTTCTGAATAACCAACACGGGCAGTGTCCCATTTTCAATAGTTTCAACAGATATACAATAAATATATAAAGTGTTCCTTCCCCTCCTGCAACCACTCAATTCCCCTCTCCAGCTCCAGCCCCTACACCAACTTCTTGTATTTCCTTCCAGAACAAACCTTCTGTGTTTCTAGTAAATATCTTGTTAATTTGTTTAATATCCATACTCAACTTCCTGCTGGTATGCCTTCCTGTGTTGCAGAGGCTGGACAGCTAAAAATAACATCTCCCAGACTCCATTATAATCAGAGTTGCTGAGTGATTTAGGTTCCTCTAAACAGAAACACTTGTATGACCCTTGATTTTGAAATGGAGCTAAGTGAGGAGCGAGACAACCATTTTGCTGCTGTGGATTGGAGCAGAGGCTGCGAGACTCAGCAGTACAGGACTGGGTTCCCAATTTAGCAGAGGCAGCTTTCTGATTGTAGTGGAGCTGATAGCTTTTGCAGACAACAACCCCACCCACAGCATCCAGAGTCCATAGACACATACTTGATTATATGTCAGCTCTCAGTGGCCTAAGTGGCCTAGTTCTGCACTGTGTTTCTTTGGAAATGACTCCTGGAAGTTTAGATGAAGTCTAGCTAGTTATTCAGCCATAGTTGTTTTTTTGTTTTTTAAATAAGGGGAGGGGAGATAGACAGAATCCCGCATTTGCCCTGACCAGGATCTACCCGCCAACTCTCATCTAGGGCCGATGCTCAAATCAACTGAGCTATGCTCAGCGCTTGAGGCTGACACTCGAAGCAACTGAGCCACTGGCTGCAAGAGGGGAAGAGAGAGAAAAGGGAGAGAGAGAGGGGAAGAGAAGCAGATGTTCACTTCTCATATGTGCCCTGACCAGGGACCCAAGATTTCCGCAAGCTGGGTCATCTCTCTATCCACTGAGCAAACTGGCCAGGGCCTCAACCAACAGTGTTAATGCCGTTAAAGTAGGTTCTTTTCTGCTTAACCTAGCTAGAGCAGCTTATTCTCTCTGCAACTGAATCTTGATTTGTAAAATGTATGTCAGTATATATGCTGCAGTAGGCAGAATAATAGCTCCTCTAAAATGCCCGTGTTTTAACCCTTGGCACCTGTGAATAGGCTACATTACATGGCCAAAAGGAATTATAATAGATAGAATTAATGTTGCTAATCAACTAATGTTAAAATAGGGAGAGCGTTTTAAATTACCCAGTGGACCCAGTGTCATTACAAGGATCCTTAGAAGTGAAAAGAGAGGCAGCAGAAAAGAGTCAGAAGGAGCTATGACTCTGGAGAGAGAGGCAAAGCTGCTGGATTTCAGGACAGAGGAAGGAGCCCCTAGTAGAGTAGTGGAGGAGGCTTCTAGAAGCTGGAAAAGGCAATGAACTATACTGAGAGTAAAAACAAATATTGAGGAAGTCTTTGGGAAGAACACTATATCCTTTCTGTGCTATAAATGCTTATAAAATTTTAAATAAAAATAGGAGGAAGAAAAAACAGAGATTGCCTTTTTTAATTCCTATTTTTGTAGAAGTGTTGGGAATGTTGGCATTCATAACATTAAAGTAAATAATGTTTATGAAGTGTATTAATTCTTTTTATTAATTTACAATTAAAGAATTGATCTTTCTTTTTTTAATTTTTTTTAATTTTTTTAGTGAGAGGAGAGGAGGCAGAAAGACAGACTCCCGCATGCATCCTGACTGGGATCCACCCAGCAAGCCTACTAGGGGATGATGCTCTGCCCATCTGGGGCTGTTGCTCCGTTGCTCAGCAACTGAGCCTTTTTTTTTTTTTTTTTTTTTTTTAGTGCCTGAAGTGGAGGCCACTGAGCCATCCTCAGCACCCCAGGCCAACTCTCTCCAGCTGAGCTGTGGTTGCAGAGGGGAAAGAGAGAGAAGGGGAGAGTTGAGAAGCAGATGGTCACTTCTCCTGTGTGCCCTGACCAGAATCAAACCCAGGACTTCCACACACTGGTCTGATGCTCTATCACTGAGCCAGCTGGCCATGGCCAGAATTGATCTTTCAAGAAAAGTTCTTCTTTGGAAATTCTTTTTATTGTATGAAAAAAAAATTAAAGACAGCACCTCAATCCCACAATTTCAATATTCCTTGGAGAGGAAAAACTCAAAATCATTTACAATGATATTCATATTAAATTGTCTTTATTCAGACATAGTAAAGACTGAAAAAATAAAAAACAAAAGGCCCAAGCCAGGTAGTTCAATTGGTTAGAGCAGGAGTCCCCAAACGTTTTACACAGGGGGCCAGTTCACTGTCCCTCAGACTTTCGGAGGACCAGGCTATAAAAAAACTATGAACAAATCCTTATGCACACTGCACATATCTTATTTTAAAGTAAAAAACAAAACAGGAACAAATACAATATTTAAAATAAAGAACAAGTAAATTTAAATCAACAAACTGACCAGTATTTCAATGGGAACTATGCTCCTCTCACTGACCACCAATGAAAAAGGTGCCCTTTCTGGAAGTGCGGCGGGGCCCGGATAAATGGCCTCAGGGGGCCGCATGCGGCCCACAGGCCGTAGTTTGGGGACCCCTGGGTTAGAGCATCATCCCCACATGCTGAGGTTATAGGCTGATCAGGGTACATATAGGAATCAACCATTGATGTCATGAGTCGGTAGAACAACAAATCCAAGTTTCTCTCTCTGTCTCTCTCCTTTTTCTCTCTCTCAAACTCAATCAATAAAAAAATTTTTTTAATGAAAAACAATTTTACCACTAATTAAACAATAAAATAAGATATAAATAAATGCTCTGAGCAGATAATTCCATACAGTTTATATCTGTATAGGCATTGCCCTGCCATTGGAGAAAGAGGGAAACTTGAAAATTTGGTGGCTGGCTAAACATAACTTGCCTACCTGCCAACGATTGCCAGAATGAGCATATATTTAGCACCACAAAATGTGCAGAACAACGACCACAAGAGTAACTGAGTTGGTAAGAGCACTTATGTATTGCATTATTGCTCTTGCTCTATAACATTAAACTTAAAATTTTGACTTCTAAAATTTTAAATAAAAGAATAATTTTAATGAAAAATTTAGATTTATTCTTGTATTCCAGAATTTCTTATTTTTTAATATTTTATTTCTATTTTTATCTTTGCGAGAGAGAGAGAGAGACAAAGACAGGCAGACAGGAAGGGAAAGAGATGATGAGAAGCATCAACCTGTAGTTGTGGCACTTTAGTTGTTCATTGATTGTTTCTTTTACATACCTTGACCAGGGGCAGGAGGCTCCAGCCAAACCAGTGACCCCTTGCTCAAGCCTGTGACTTTGGGCTCAAGCCAGCAACCATGGGGTCATGTCTATGATCCCATGCTCAAGCCAGCAACCCTGCTCTCAGGCTCATGAGCCTGTGCTTAAGCCGGCAACCTCAGGGTTTTAAACCTGGGACCTCAGCGTCCCAGGTCAGTGCTCTATCCACTGCACCACCACAGGTCATGCAAGATTTTATTTTTTTATTTTAGAGGGCAAGGAGGAGCGGCAAGCATTAACTCATTTCTTCTTGTATGTGCCTTGCGCAGACAAGCCTGAGGTTTCGAACCAGCAACCACAGCATTCCAGGTCAACACTCTATCCATGTACCACTACAGGTCAGGCTAGAATTTCAGTTTATGATGGGGATATTCAGCTCTGATCATGAGTTCTGATAAAGATTTATTTTAATACTCAATCAGTTGGAATTTAGTTAAAATGTGTGTTTGGTATACTTTTCCTGCTCAGCCCAGGCTCAGGAACCATTTATTGGCTTAATATTTACATATGCCAAGTCCTGGTTAAACTGGCAATAGAAAGATGATTATCTGCACAGAGTTACACAAGACAATTTATTAACTATGTTACTTGGCCTAGAGCTTGTTTTTGATACTGACTCATTCTCTCTTGCAGGAGCAAGGCCCCTTTGTAAGCATTTAAAGCAGTTTATATTTGGAAGCTGTGTAATTAGGGTAAGGGGGGTTGTTTAGCACAATTTTACTTTAAAATGTTAAGAAATAGTGAAATACTAACAGGTATAGATAAATCAGAGTCCAGACATTGATCAAGTATATGCAGGATTTTTTTTTTAACATAAATTTTTATTAATGTTAATGGGATGACATTAATAAATCAGGGTACATATATTCAAAGAAAACATGTCTAGGTTATCTTGTCATTAAATTATGTTGCATACCCCTCGCCCATAGTCAGATTGTCCACCGTGACCCTCTATCTAGTTCTCTGTGCCCGTCCCCCTCCCCCTAACTCTCTCCCTCCCTCCCTCCTATGTCCTCCCTCCCCCCACCCCTGGTAACCACCACACTCTTGTCCATGTCTCTTAGTCTCGTTTTTATGTTCCACCAATGTATGGAATCATGTAGTTCTTGGTTTTTTCTGATTAACTTATTTCACTCTGTATAATGTTATCAAGATCCCACCATTTTGCTGTAAATGATCTGATGTCATCATTTCTTATGGCTGAGTAGTATTCCATAGTGTATATGTGCCACATCTTCTTTATCCAGTCTTCTATTGAAGGGCTTTTTGGTTGTTTCCATGTCTTGGCCACTGTGAACAGTGCTGCAATGAACATGGGGCTACATGTGTCTTTACGTATCAATGTTTCTGAGGTTTTGGGGTATATACCCAGTAGAGGGATTGCTGGGTCATAAGGTAGTTCTATTTGCAGTTTTTTGAGGAACCACCATACTTTCCTCCATAATGGTTGTACTACTTTACAGTTCCACCAACAGTGGATGAGAGTTCCCTTTTCTCCGCAGCCTCTCCAACATTTGCTATTACCTGTCTTGTTGATAGTAGCTAATCTAACAGGGGTGAGTTGGTATCTCATTGTAGTTTTGATTTGCATTTCTCTAATAACTAATGAAGATGAGCATCTTTTCATATATCTGTTGGCCATTTGTATCTCTTCCTGGGAGAAGTGTCTGTTCATGTCCTCTTCCCATTTTTTTATTGGATTGTTTGTTTGTTTGTTGTTGAGTTTTATGAGTTCTTTGTAAATTTTGGATATTAGGCCCTTATCTGAGCTGTTGTTTGAAAATAACATTTCCCATTTAGTTGGCTGTCTGTTTATTTTGATATCAGTTTCTCTTGCTGAGCAAAAACTTTTTATTCTGATGTAGTCCCATTCATTTATCTTTGCCTTCACTTCTCTTACCATTGGAGTCAAGTTCATAAAATGTTCTTTAAAACCCAGGTCCATGAGTTTAGTACCTATGTCTTCTTCTATGTACTTTATTGTTTCAGGTCTTATATTTAGGTCTTTGATCCATTTTGAATTAATTTTAGTACATGGGGACAGGCTGTAGTCGAGTTTCATTCTTTTGCATGTGGCTTTCCAGTTTTCCCAACACCATTCGTTGAAGAGGCTTTCTTTTCTCCATTGTGTGTTGTTGGCCCCTTTATCAAAGATTATTTGACCATATATATGTGGTTTTATTTCTGGGCTTTCTATTCTGTTCCATTGGTCTGAGTGTCTATTTTTCTGCCAATACCATGCTGTTTTGATTATCGTGGCCCTATAATATAGTTTAAAGTCAGGTATTGTAATGCCCCCAGCTTCATTCTTTTTCCTTAGGATTGTTTTGGCTATTCGAGGTTTTTTATAGTTCCATATAAATCTGATGATTTTTTGTTCCATTTCTTTAAAAAATCTCATAGGAATTTTGATGGGAATTGCATTAAATTTATATATTGCTTTGGGTAATATGGCCATTTTAATTATATTTATTCTTCCTATCCAAGAACAAGGAATATTTTTCCATCTCATTGTGTCTTTTTCTATTTCTCTTAATAATGCCTTGTAGTTTTCGTTATATAGGTCCTTTACATTCTTTGTTATGTTTATTCCTAGGTATTTTATTTTTTTTGTTGCAATCGTGAAGGGGATTATTTTTTTGAGTTCGTTTTCTAATATTTCATTGTTGGCATATAGAAAGGCTATGGACTTTTGTATGTTAATTTTGTATCCTGCGACCTTACTGTATTGGTTTATTGTTTCTAATAATCTTTTTGTGGAGTCCTTCGGGTTTTCGATGTATAGGATCATATCATCAGCAAAAAGTGATACCTTTACTTCTTCTTTTCCGATATGGATGCCTTTTATTTCTTTGTCTTGTCTGATTGCTCTGGCCAGAACTTCTAGCACCACGTTAAATAAGAGTGGAGAGAGTGGACAACCCTGTCTTGTTCCTGATTTAAGGTGGAAAGTCCTCAGCTTTATGTCATTTAATATGATGTTGGCTGATGGTTTATCATATATGGCCTTTATCATGTTGAGATATTTTCCTTCTATACCCATTTTGTTGAGTGTCTTAAACATAAAATTGTGTTGTATTTTATCAAAAGCCTTTTCTGCATCTATTGATAAGATCATGTGGTTTTTGTTCTTTGTTTTGTTGATATGGTGTATTACGTTAACCGTTTTACGTATGTTGAACCATCCTTGAGATTCTGGGATGAATCCCACTTGATCATGATGTATTATTTTTTTAATATGTTGTTGTATTCGGTTTGCCAGTATTTTGTTTAGTATTTTAGCATCTGTATTCATTAGAGATATTGGTCTGTAGTTTTCTTTCTTTGTGCCATCCTTGCCAGGTTTTGGTATGAGGGTTATGTTGGCCTCATAAAATGTGTTTGGAAGTATTGCTTCTTCTTCAATTTTTTGGAAGACTTTGAGTAGAATAGGAACCAAGTCTTCTTTGAATGTTTGATAGAATTCATTAGTATAACTGTCTGGGCCTGGATTTTTATTTTTGGGGAGGTTTTTAATAGTTTTTTCTATTTCCTCCCTGCTGATTGGTCTGTTTAGGCTTTCTGCTTCTTCATGACTCAGTCTAGGAAGGTTGTATTGTTCTAGGAATTTATCCATTTCTTCTAGATTGTTGTATTTGGTGGCATATAGTTTTTCATAGTATTCTACAATAATTCTTTGTATATCTATGATGTCTGTGGTGATCTCTCCGCTTTCATTTTGGATTTTATTTATTTGAGTCCTCTGCCTTTTTTCCTTGATGAGTCTTGCCAAGGGTTTGTCAATTTTGTTGATCTTTTCAAAGAACCAGCTCCTTGTTTTATTGATTTTTTCTATAGTTTTTCTGTTCTCTATTTCATTTATTTCTGCTCTGATTTTTATTATCTCCTTTCTTCGGCTGGTTTTGGGTTGTCTTTGTTCTTCTTTTTCTAGTTCCTTAAGGTGTGAAGTTAAGTGGTTTACTTCGGCTCTCTCTTGTTTGTTCATATAGGCCTGAAGTGATGTGAACTTTCCTCTTATTACTGCTTTTGCTGCATCCCAGAGATTCTGATATGTCGTATTTTCATTTTCATTTCTCTGTATATATCTTTTGATCTCTGCGCTTATTTCTTCTTTGACCCATTCATTTTTTAGAAGTATGTTGTTTAGTTTCCACATTTTTGTGGGTTTTTCCCCCTCTTTTTTGCAGTTGAATTCTAGTTTCAAGGCTTTATGATCAGAAAATATGCTTGGTACAATTTCAATTTTTCTAAATTTGGTGATATTGTCTTTGTGGCCCAACATATGGTCAATTCTTGAGAATGTTCCATGTACACTAGAGAAAAATGTATACTCTGTCGCTTTGGGATGAAGTGTCCTGTAGATGTCTATCATATCCAGGTGTTCTAGTATTTCGTTTAAGGCCACTATATCTTTATTGATTCTCTGTTTGGATGACTGATCTAGAGCCGTCAGCGGTGTATTAAGATCTCCAAGTATGATTGTATTTTTGTTAGTTTTTGTTTTAAGGTCAATAAGTAGCTGTCTTATATATTTTGGTGCTCCTTGGTTTGGTGCATATATATTAAGGATTGTTATGTCTTCTTGATTCAACTTCCCATTAATCATTATGAAATGACCATTTTTGTCTCTGAGTACTTTTTCTGTCTTGTAGTCAACATTATTAGATATGAGTATTGCTACACCTGCTTTTTTTGGGTGTTGTTTGCTTGGAGTATTGTTTTCCAGCCTTTCACTTTGAATTTGTTTTTATCCTTGTTGCTTAGATGTGTTTCTTGTAGGCAGCATATAGTTGGATTTTCTTTTTTAATCCATTCTGCTACTCTGTGTCTTTTAATTGGTAAGTTTAATCCATTTACATTTAGTGTAATTATTGACACTTGTGGGTTCCCTACTGCCATTTTATAAATTGCTTTCTGTTAGTTTTGTATCTTGTTTGATTCTTCTTTGTTTTTCTATCATTTGTTTTTGTTTGTTTGTGTTCCATACTTCTTTCCTCTGTTGCTACCTTTTTTAAGTCAAGTGTTTTTGTGGTGGTTTTTTCAAGGGTGGTTACCATTAAGTAATGAAAAGGGTACCTACCATATTCATTGTAGTACCCTATCTTATGAGTATTTCTGCACTTCATCGTCCTTTGCTACTGTTAATCTCCATCCTCTCCCCCCTTTTTTTTCTTTTGTTGTCACAGTTTATATTTGGTTTTATTGTGTTCTTGGTGGAGCTGTTACTTGTGGTTTTGTTTTCTTTTGTTCTTTGAATCTGGTTGGAAAACCCCCTTTAGTATTTCCTGGAGTGGGGGCTTTCTGCTGATAAATTCTCTCATCTTTTCTATATTTGTGAATGTTTTTATATCTCCTTCGTACTTGAAGGATAGCTTTGATGGGTATAGTATTCTTGGCTGAAAGTTCCTCTCTTTCAGGGCTTTAAATATTGGGGTCCACTCTCTTCTAGCTTGTAGAGTTTCTGCTGAGAAATCTGATGATAATCTAATAGGCCTTCTTTTATATGTTGTACTCTTCTTTTCCCTGGCTGCCTTGAGAATTTTTTCTTTGTCATTGGTTTGTGTCATCTTTATTATGATGTGCCTTGGAGTGGGTTTGTTGGGGTTAAGAAAACTCGGTGTTCTGTTTTCTTCTTGAATTTGAGGCTTTAGTTCTTTCCACAGGCTTGGGAAGTTCTCGTCTATTATTTGTTTGAGTATATTCTCCATTCCATTTTCTTTCTCTTCTCCCTCTGATATACCTATTATTCTTATGTTATTCTTTCTGATGGAGTCAGACAATTCCTGTAGGGCTTTCTCGTTTTTTATTATTTTTGAGTCTCTTTCTTCTTCTCTCTGTTGTGCCTCAAGTTGCCTGTCTTCTATTTCACTAATCCTATCTTCTATCTGGGCTGTTCTGTTAGCTAAGCTTGTTACCTCGTTTTTCAGCTCGTGAATTGAGTTTTTCATTTCTGTTTGATTTGTTTTTATAGTTTCAATTTCCTTGGTAATATATTCTTTGTGTCCGTTGAGTTGTTTTCTGATCTCCCTAAATTGCCTTTCTGTGTTTTCTTGTATATCTCTGAGTATTTTTAAGATTTCTATTTTAAATTCTCTGTCATTTAGCTCCAAGGCTTCCAATATGTTAAGTCTTTTCTCCATAGATTTTCCACATCTATTTGTGTTACCTCTCTATCTTTTGTATCCATAATATTCGATTTCCTCTTTCTTATTGGCATCTGAGGGTGGTCTTGTTGATAGCACTAATTAGAATTAATAAAAAGTAAAAAGTAAAAAAAAAAAAAAGGTAAAACACCCCACAAAAAAAAAAACAGTAATAATTTATTATTTGCCCCTTTTTTCTTTCTTCTCTTTCCCTCCTCTCCCCTCCTCAGGGAAATATCGTGATGACCTGTGAATTATATTATGCTAAATGGAACAAAAACTGCCTATAATGGAGGGCCTGATTTGGGGTGAAGAGTTCAAGGGGCAAAAAAAAGGAGTAGGGACCTACTAAATGCAAAAAAAAAAAAAAAAAAAAAAAAAGAAGAAAATCTTAGACAAGCATAAGATGATTTGCTTGTAAGTGATGGTCGACTAAGAGATATAATGAGAGGGATAAGAGGGAACCAGAAAAAAGGAGAAAAAAAAGAATAATAAAGAAGAAAAAAAATAAAAATAATAAGTAAAAATCTGTTGTATTAAGTGGAGCGAGGACTAAATACAATGGAGACCTTGGGTTGGGAGGAATGCTAGTGAGTTAAAAAGCAACGTAAAAAGTACCCAAAATGCCACAAAAATAAACAAACAAAAAAAAACAAAAACAAAAGCGAAAAAGAAAAAAAAAACCAAAAAAAACTTGAGTCCCAAATTAAATAATTTGTTCGTGATTGAGGATTAAATGGGAGGAAAAGTAAAACGAGAAAAGAAGAAACGAATAGAAAGGAAAAAATAAGAAAAAGAGAAAAATGAAGGAAGAAAAAAAGGAAGAGAAAAAAACAAAATAAAGCAAAACAAAAAAAACAAAAGAGGAGAGAGTGAGAGTTAAGTGTTTTGGAGTGTTACCTTAAAGGATAGTGAGGATGAAGAAAAGAAATAAAATGTAACACTCATGGGTAGTGTAGTTCAAGAAAAGGGAAGCATAAGATGGGCAGAGAATAAAAGGACCGAGGTGGAGGAAATAGAAATAATAATAATAAAGGCAATAAGATAGAAGAAACAAACAACAATAACGAAAAATTAGTGGAACAAGTTGTAAAGTCTGTGGATTTTTCTTGATTTTGAGAGGTTAACTTCTTCCTTTTTCTTTTCTCTCCCTCTTCCTGGTTGGTGACTCTGTACCCCAGGCTCTGCCCCTGTGTCACACTTAGGTAGGGATTTGCAGTTGATGGGATTCTATGGCAATGTCACATAATTGGCTTTAGTCTTGCTGGTAGTCAAGGCTTGTTGGTGTTTGCAGGGTCCAACAATGAGAGAGTTTGCTTTCCTGGAGTCTCTCTCCTAGTCCCCCCTTCCTGAATTAGCAGCCTGGTGATCCAGCTATAAGGCTGCTACTGCTTCTGCCTGGGGAGTAAGAGGCTCAAAGAGCTAAGAAATCCCCACTCTATCCTCACTCAGCGCAAGGCTTTGGGAAAGGCTCTGGCAGTCAGAGCCTCCAGCGTAATCAAGCGGGGGTGGGAGTCAATTGTTGTCAAGGTGACTGTTCAGCGCCTAGCATTCAGTTGGACCACTCAACCCAGGTTTTCCACACTTTGTAGCCTGTTTTGGCTGGGAAGAAGAGGCACTAGTCTCTGCTTGCGACTAGTGTAGTATAGATCTTATTATCTGCCAAGTCCCTCTTGTTAGCGTTTATCCCTGAATATGGAGGCTCTGTCAATCAGAAGTTGCCCCCGCCCCTTTAGCGAGAGGCACTAAAAAATATCACACCTCTTGTCTTGGATCGCTGAACTGAGAGAGATCTTATCAATTAGAGCCCTGTGGGTGCGCAGATTTCGTGGGTTAAGCTAATTTCAGTGTTGGGTCCGCAGCTGTGCTCCAGAAAGTATTTCAGGCTGCCCGCGTGCCCCTCCCCCAATGCTTGATTGTTAGCTTGAATGGCTGGGTGAGGTGCCCCGCCCACAGAGAGAATCTCCCAAGTAGGAAAGACCGCCCTGGCGCCTCTCCCGCTCGCCCCGCCACTGGCGGCTGGGGCGCACCGGCCGCAGGATAATGGGGCACCCTGGGTGTGCGAGCCAGTAGGGCGCTCTGGGCACGCGTGCGAATGGGGTGCTCCGGGCACCGGTGGCTGGGGACTCTCACTCGCAGTGCGCGGGCCGCTGGGGACGCTAGCGCTAGCGGTGCTCGCTCTGCGACCAGACTGCGGCTGCTCGCCGCTCCGAGTGTGGGCCGACTCACCACAGGCGCACTCTCTCCGCGGCTTGAATGAACGTCCCTGCGGTAGTTAGCTTCCTCCACACCCTCGTCTCTCAGATTCAAGTGATAACAGTCCTTTCGCTTTCAGTTTGTGTGGAACTCCGGAATGCTCCGAGGATAAATTTTTCTGTTTCTAGTTGATAAATTTGTTGAGATTTTGGGGAGATCTGTCGGACGCGCTGCTCACGGCGCCATTTCCGTGACGTCACTCATATGCAGGATTAAGGTCTGATAAAGGTGGCATGCATTACAACTCCATAGAAGATATATAGATTACTGTTCTCAAACATTACGAAGAGTCACTGAAGGGAAAATGAACACAAATTTTAATTGTACTCTACCCACCTTAAATCAAATCTAGCTATGCCGTTTTAAATATAAAAAGTGGCAGTATAACATGACTAGAAAATTATAGTTGATAAAAATTCAGCAAGCTATGTACTTATGATACGTACTTTTGTGATTATAGGCTCTTTATCAATACATGCAAATTTAATGTGCAGGGTGTAGAAGAGACTTTGTTTCCCTGGCTCTTCTAACTCCCAGAGGTTCCCCACTTGGGACTGTGGCTCTTCCCTTCATCTTCAAAGCCAGCGATGACTGGTGGAGTCCTCATACTACTACTGTCTCTCTGGTTCTCTTGTTCCAGCTCCCTCTTCCATTTTTCTTTATTTTCTTTTATATATATATTTTAGAGAGAGAAATATCAGTTTCTTGTTCTACTTATGTATGCATTCATTGGTTGATTCTTGTATGTGCCCTGACCGGGGATTGAACCCACAATCTTGGTGTATCAGGACGATGCTCTAATCCAATGGTTCTCAAAGTGTGTGCCAGGGCACAATGGTGCACCCTAAAAGATTTTCAGGTGTGCCCTATGGTATTCCAGAGAAGTATGTGCCTGTTGGGGACCAAAAAACCAACAGGGTTTTGGGAGTCTAGATTTTTGGGAGGACAGAAGTGTGGGGAATTGGCTGTAAGCTGACAGTTCGCCCAACCCCCCACCTCACTTGCCTGATTAGATTGCAAAAGGCAGTTAAGCTGTGGTGCTGGATTGTTTACACTACCCCCCATGTTCCCAGGAAAGACTGGATGCAAGTTTCTTCTATCCTTTGTTTGGTGTAAAGCAGGCATCCCCAAACTACAGCCCGCAGGCCACATGCAGCCCCCTGAGGCCATTTATCCGGCCCCCGCCACACTTCCGGAAGGGGCACCTCTTTCATTGGTGGTCAGTGAGAGGAGCACTGTATGTGGCGGCCCTCTAATGGTCTGAGGGACAGTGAACTGGCTCCCTGTGTAAAAAGTTTGGGGACCTCTGGAAGTTAAGATGATATGTATGGTGGAGATTTTGGATTGATGATTAAACATAAGGAATTGTCTCTTGAAGCTTTTTGGATTTCTATAAAAAAGAATATGTGGCCATATCTAAAAAAGCTTTGAACATTTTACTACAATTTTCAACATCCTATTTATGTTAATAAGATTTTCTACCCTCAACATAAGAGTAAAAAGAGAGAAATTCTTCAATATATTGACAAGTAAATAAGAGTTTGCCTTTCAAATATATGCCCAAACATTGAAGAAATTGCTAGGACACATCAGACTCTTGTTTCTCATAAACACAAGAATGAAAAAACTTAACATATTCACATGAGAACCTGCCAAATTTACTAAATCTTACTAAGAATGTATCTATATATATAAAAAGATAGCTTTTTGTCATTTTTTTAAAAATTTTTAACCCCTTTTTTACGAATTCTAAAAAGCATAACTCAAAAAATGTAACATAAAAAATGTTTTTTAATGTCAGAATAAATTTAATTTTGTTGTATTTTGTTTAATTACCATAAAAGCACGCTTGGACTTTATATTTTTTCTTTAATATTTGACTTAATTATTATAACATATTTCTCAGAAATTTGTATATAGTGAGCCTACAATTATTTGTAAGATTTTAAATGCGCCCCAACTTCAAAAAGTTTGAGAATGACTGCTCTAATCAATTGAGCTGCCTGGCCAAGGCTCCCTTTTTCACTTTTTTTTTTTTTTTTTTTTTTTGGTATTTTTCTGAAACTGGAAACGGGGACGCAGTCAGACAGACTCCCGCCCAACTCGGATCCACCCGGCACACCCACCAGGGGGTGATGCTCTGCCCATCTGGGCGTTGCTCTGTTGCAATCAGAGAGATTCTAACACCTGAGGCAGAGGCCATAGAGCCATCCTCAGCGCCCGGGCCAACTTTGCTCCAATGGAGCCTTGGCTGCGGGAGGGGAAGAGAGAGACAGAGAGTAAGGAGAGGGGGAGGAGTGGAGAAGCAGATGGGTGCTTCTCTACCGGGGTCCAGCCCCGGGGGGAATCCAGGGGTCCCACAGGAAGAGACGGCGTCGGCGCGAATCAAGTGAGAGAGCCAAATTCTTTATTTTCTCTTCATTCTCTCGTTAGCATTTACTGCCAGGCATCTCTGCCAAATGCTGGTCTAGCTTTCTTTTTTATACACACACACTAAGTTACAATCACATGGTATTTTGAATACATTGATTAATCATTGTTTTTGTTTCACTATGGTTACATATTTCTAGGTAACAGTTAATTCATATCTATAAGTTATAAATCAGATGGTAAGTCATTCAAAGTACAGTTATACAATAACTTGGATAGCAATAACAATATTGGTACAAACTTCTAAAAGATTAGTACTAATTAATAACTCTACCGTACTGTTGTTGTGAGTCAGGGGCGCAGAGAGAGAGATTAGCAGACGAAATCATCAAGGACTAGCAAAGGACCACCGCTTGCTCAGGCAAATGGCCCTGAGTTCATGCAGTGTCCTAATTATTCACAAGACTTCAAAAGGCTTGTTTACTGAGAAATTGGCATAACATCAAGAGTAACTTTTGCTTAAAGATACATAGAGTGCACCTGCAAGATAGCTTAGTAGCAACACAATATCAGAAGGCATTAATTGCTATTGCTTCTATGGATCCCACCACATTCCTCTCCTTATCTGAAGGGAAAACCTAAAAAAATCTCATGAGAATGTTTTACTGAGAAAAGCCCAGCAACTGCCTTCAGTCACAAAACAATTCTCTTAGCAAAACACTCTTTTCTTGTTGGCTGTGTTCCCATCCAAGGCCATGCAATGGGTTATTCCACTACACCTTACCTAAGATTCTATTGTCTAGTCAAATTTTATTTATTTACTATATTCATACACTAGTTAAGTTCTAACTTTATTCTTCTCAAAGTGTTCCACCACCTGCAGGTCAGGTATGCAAGAAGAAAGGAAAGTTTCTCTACTCTACCACATGAAAAGGCGAGGGAGGAAAAGTGACAAATTAAGTGAAGGCTGAAAGGTGCTCTGTGTATAGTTACTGTTTCCTACCTATTCATAAGTCACAATCTATTCTTTCCAACATGATTAATAAGAAGAAATTCTCCTACAAACTTAACCTTTTACGAGGGATATCATAGCCAGCCTCTTAAGTTTATGAGCCCAGTTCAAGGGGCTTATAGGCTTTTCTGTGGAACTCACACCCTCTGTCTCATTTCCAAAGAAACTACTATGAATCTACAGGGAAAGCATGGTACTATTATTCCTGTGCCATAAATAATAGCACACACCCAGAAAAGGGGGGATATAAGGCCAGATTAATTCAAAAAGGTCAAAGGGGGAAGTATCATTGTGCCTTTCCTTTGTGGTGACTTTGTCAACCCGCAGCCATTGGTCTTCACTGCGGTGACTTTGTCAACCAGCAGCCGTTGGTCTTCTCTGCTGTGACTTTGTCAATCAGCAGTTTTTGATCTTCTTCTGCTGTGACCTTGTCAGCCAGCAGTTGTGGATCTTCTCTGCTGTGACCTTGTCAGCCAGCAGTCGTTGATCGGCTCCCGACACTTCTCATTTGTGCCCTGGCCGGGAATCAAACCCGGGACTCCCACATGCCAGGCCGACGCTCCACCACTGAGCCAACTGGCCAGGGCCTCCCTTTTTCACTTTTAAGGATCCTTGTGATTTCATTGGTTCGACCCATCTGGAAAACCCAGGATGGTCTCCTTATTTTAAGGTCAGCTGATTTGCAAACATTCTAACTGCAACCCAATTCCCTTTTGCCATACATGTTCACAGGTTCCAGGGATGACGGCCTAGGCATCTCTGAGGGGCTATTATTTTGCCTTCCACACATTTTTGTCCACCAGTGCCTCTGATTGTCCAAGCTCAGCTGGGAGCCAGCAGACTAGAAAAACAATGTGTAGGGGTTAGCACCCAAGGCTTACCAACCACCCTACAAATGCCCAAGGGAAAAGGAGAAATGGGTTTTATTACAAATGGATACCCAGGAAAATGACTAACATCCTTAACGAGTTCCTAAAAATGAATGAGAAAATGATAATTAACAAAAAGTTTAAAAAATGAGCCAAGGATGTGGGCCTGAAGGTTGGCAATTTTTAGACAAAGAAATAAAAAGAGTTAATTTACAAAATTTCTCAGCCTCCTTAATATAAATTGAAACTATGGGCTATAACATTTCTCCTACTATACAGTCTAAATTCCAACGATCGTTAATACTCAGTTTTGGGAACACTCTATCCCGTTTTATTGCCCTTTGTTTTACTGTGCTTCACAGATGATGCTTTTTTTTTTTTAACAAGTTGAAGGCAAGATATTCCACCAGCAAAAAAAAATAAAATGATGACTTCCTTTACTGTAATACATGCTTTATTGTGGTGGTGTGGAACTGAACCCACAATATCTCTGAAAAATGTCTGCAATTGGTACAAAATCTTTGGATGGCTTTTGATCTAGTAATTCCTATGAAAACTTTCACACAAGTATGCAGAAGTGTACATCAGAGAGGTTCACTGAGGGAGTGCTTATGATACCAAAAACTAAACAACTTGGAAATAATTCAAATGTCCATTATGAAATTAATTGCTCGTGGTTCAGGAAAACAATGGGATGCACCATTTGAAGCAATGACCTGATATGGAAATAAATGCACTGGCATGGAAATATGTCTTTTTTTTTTTTTTTTTTTCATTTTTCTGAAGCTGGAAACAGGGAGAGATAGTCAGACAGACTCCCGCATGCGCCCGACCGGGATCCACCCGGCACGCCCACCAGGGGCGATGCTCTGCCCACCAGGGGGCGATGCTCTGCCCATCCTGGGCGTCGCCACGTTGCGACCAAAGCCACTCCAGCGCCTGAGGCAGTGGTCACAGAGCCATCCCCAGCGCCCGGGCCATCTTTGCTCCAACGGAGCCTCAGCTGCGGGAGGGGAAGAGAGAGACAGAGAGGAAAGCACGGCGGAGGGGTGGAGAAGCAAATGGGCGCTTCTCCTGTGTGCCCTGACTGGGAATCAAACCCGGGTCCTCCTCACGCTAGGCCGACGCTCTACCGCTGAGCCAACTGGCCAGGGCCCCTGGAAATATGTCTTTTGATAGATGGAAAAGAGCAAAGGAGTCTGTATAGTATAAATATTAGTCATTTGCATATCAGTACATAAATAAAAATTCTGGTTAATGTGAAGCAAACTGTTAATAGTGGTTGTTTTGATACATGGGATTCTGTGAGACTTTCATGTTTTCCACTGATGTGAGAGAATGTGCAAAAGGAAAAGGGGCTGAGAGAGGGGGAAGGAAAGAGAGAGAAGGAAGCATGAACTCACTGTTCCACTTAGTTGTTCCATTTAGTTGTGTACTCATTGATTGCTTCTCCTACCTACCTGCAACCTCCGTACGCTGGACTGACGCTCTATCCACTGAGCCACTAGGCCATAGTTGAGACTTCCATGTTTTAATTTACACATTTTGGTATTTTTTTTAAAGCAAAGACTGAGTAGTCTTTTCTTGTGTGTGTGTGACAGAGACCGAGAGAGAGAGACAGAGAGATAGGCAGATAGGGACAGACAGACAGGAAGGGAGAGAGATGAGAAGCATCAATTCTTTATCGCGACTCCTTAAGTCTCCTTAGTTGTTCATTGATTGCTTTTTCATATGGTCCTTGACTTGGGGGCTGCAGCAAAGCAAGTGACCCCTTGCTCATACCAGCAACCTTGGGCTTAAGCCAGTGACCCTGGGCTTCGAGCCAGTAATCTTTGGGCTCAAGCCAGCAACCATGGGGTCATGTCTGTGAGCCCACGCACAAGCGGGTGAACCTGCGCTCAACCCGGCGACCTCCCAGTTTCGAACCTGGGTCCTCCATGTCCCAGCCCGATGCTCTATCCACTGCACCACCGCCTGGTCAGGCTACATTTCTATATTGTTTGCACTTAATACAACAGACATTTTTTATATATAATCAGAAGAAAAGCATAAAAAAGGTGGGATGCGATTAATAAATTGTATGGGTTTAAGAACGGGCCAACCTGAAAAAACATTTTTTATTGATTGATTTTAGAGCAGGGGAAGGAGGGAGAAATAAAGAGAGAGAAACATTGATTTTATTGTTCCATTTATTTATGCATTCAGTGGTAGTTGATTCTTGTATTCTGATGGGTGGGGGGTGAACTCACAACTTTGTCATTTAGGAATGATGCTCTAACCCAGTGGTCCCCAACCCCCGGGCTGCGGACTGGTACTGGTCCGTGGGCCATTTGCTATCGGTTCACAGAGAAAGAATAAATAACTTACATTATTTCCGTTTTATTTATATTTAAGTCTGAACGATGTTTTATTTTTTTTTAATGACCAGATTCCCTCTGTTACATCCTTCTAAGACTTACTCTTGACGCTGTCTTGGTCACGTGATACATTTATCCGTCCCACCCTAAAGGCTGGTCTGTAAAAATATTTTCTGACATTAAACCGGTCCGTGGCCCAAGGAAGGTTGGGGACCACTGCTCTAACCAACTGAACTAGCTGCCAGGACCAAGAATGGGCCAACTTTTTATTTATACTGGATACATTTGATTTCAATTTAACACTTCATTAAAAAAAAACTCATCCTGAGTCATGGCTAAAAATTCTCCTCCCCAAATGAATGAATGAATGAATGAGTAGACGTCTTCTCACTGGCCTTTGTATTCTGCCATTTCTTTCAGTAAATTTGTATAGAGTTCCTCTTTCTCGGGGTTCTCCCCCACTAAAGAAACTGTCTCTCTGTGCTTTCTCAGTTCCTTTCTCTACGAAGTGTCTGCCATGAAGTTCCTTTCCCTTTCATTTGGCTTTAAGCGATAGTCAAATAGATGCATATGTAACATTTGGTTAAGAGATCAATATGTGAGCTTTTATTAGAAATGACTATTCCTCTAAGGTTGTTTCTCTGGGCAGAGTATCATTTCCCTGGTTCTTGGGAACCGGAAGATCTTTTGGCAAAACTCTGCTGTGTGGGATCCCAACATCTTCCTCTTTTGTAAATGTTTTATTTAATTGTTTAAGGGGTCCTCAAACTTTTTACACAAGGGGCCAGTTCACTGTCCCTCAGCTGTTGGAGGGCCACCACATACAGTGCTCCTCTCACTGACCACCAATGAAAGAGGTGCCTCTTCCAGAAGTGCAGCCGGGGCCGGATAAATGGCCTCAGGGGGCCGCATGTGGCCCACAGGCTGTAGTTTGGGGACACCTGGAAACACATTCTGAAAACATTGAGCTCATCTCTGAATCCTGGGTTCTTGTTTCTCACCTGATTTGAGATAAACACGTGCACTTGGGTGAGTGTCTGATTTCCTAACCAGCAGGTCATGACTCTTGAATATGTTTTGAGCAAAAACTCGCGGTGTTGTAACAGCCTGGATTTCTTCATTCTTTACATACCTTTTAGGGGTGAGAGGTAAGGTTTGAAAAGTAAGGTGGTGGTTCCACAGTGGAAAGGGAACATGCACAGAAACACGAGTGTGTGTCTACGCTGAGAGGTGAGGCTGAGGAAAACCAGGTGTCACCTGGCCGGAGCCGTGGCTCTGCTGTGGGCTCTAGGGTAGATGACTGACCCAGCATTTCTTTCTCACTATCAGCGTTTATTTCACTACTCCCTCCCACCCCATAATTCTTAGAGGGGGAAAAAAATGTATGACCTTGTAACAAATGAATGTATTTATTCTAAATATCTTCAGCTTATTTGAGTTGACACTTTTAGGGAAATTCAGGTATGTAGAAATTAACAGTATTACTAATTGTTTAGGAAGGTCTGTCTTCACTACAAAAGATAAGAGGTAACTTAGTTAAGTGTATGTCGTAATTACATCTTGGCTAATCACCTCCAAGAACAGTTTATCACAGGGTGACAAATAGTTCATTTGTAAGACAGCATCCATAGAAAGAAGAATCTGTTCTATCACTGAAATCATTCTTTGATTTGAAGTCTTGAGGACACAGAAATAATTTTACAGTGTCTTTTTATTTATTTTTTATTTATTTTTATAAAGTACATCTATTTTTTTTTCTTTTTCTTTTTTTTTTTTTTTTTTTTTTTTTTAGAGAGGAGAGAAAGACAGAGAGAGACAGAGAGGAGAGAGAGACAGGGGGGAGGAGCTGGAAGCATCAACTCCCATATGTGCCTTGACCAGGCAAGCCCAGGGTTTTGAACCGGCGACCTCAGCATTTCCAGGTCGACGCTTTATCCACTGCGCCACCACAGGTCAGGCTTTTTTTTTTTTTTAAGATTTTATTTATTCATTTTAGAAAGGGGAGAGAGAGAGAAAGAGAGAGACAAGGGGGGAGGAGCAGGAAGCATCAACTCCCATTTGTGCCTTGACCAGGCAAGCCCAGGGTTTTGAACCAGCAACCTCAGCATTTCCAGGTTGACGCTGTATCCACTGTGCCACTATTGGTCAGGCTACAGTGTCTTTATTGTTAAACATAGTACATAATTATTGAGATCTTCCCGTGTGTTACTAATAGCCAGTAAAAATACAAAAATAAGCAATACATAGTCCCAATTTTCAAGGCCATTACCATCATGGCAGGAAATGAGAGTTGTATGATAATAACTATATTTCAAAAGAAAATATAACAACTCTCCTAGGAGAGGTATAAATGTGTGTTTTTGAGGAAGGAGAGAACACATTTAAGAAAGGAGTCATGAAGGAGATGGCATGTGAGAAGTAATATAGATGATTTGTGTTGTGTACTTGGGAAATACAACTTCCTCCTTTAGACCATAAACTCCATGAAGACATGACCGTGTCTCCTTTATCACTTCTCTACACCCACCTGTACTAGTACCTTTTACAGTACTTGGCACAGAGTAGGTCTTCAATGAATGCTTAAAGGCGGGAAAGAAATTAGCATCAAGTATCTATCTACTCTGTTAGACTTTTTCCTGGTTGATCTTTATAACAAACCACCGAAGGAAGATTCCTTAGATGTTCTTCCTACCCTCTCTTTCTCCTCTCTTCCCACTGCCTTCTCTTTAAACAAAAGGGGGAAAAAAATCATAACTCAAGGAGCAAACTGATGTGAGATCGGCTGGAACATTAGCTACAGAATTAGCCCTGTATTCAAGTGCAGGCTATGCCACTTAATAGTTACATGATCTTAGGCAAGGTAATTACTGGTTTCAGTTTCCTGCTCTTCAAAACGGGGATGACAATACTACAACTCATAGAACTGTAATGAGGATCGTGTTGGATGAGGTCTAGGAAGTGTGTAGGTCAGTGCCCAAGACTTAAAATGGTCAGGTGGTGTTAGCTGTTCATCAAGTTGCTGTTGTTGCTGATGTGAAACAAGAAATAATCTTACTTACTTCACTGATTTATTTTAAGGAATACAGTGAGATTATGGGCCATTAATGTGTAAAAACCTTTGTTACCATATAATAGACTCAGGAAGGTCCAAGATTATTCTGTGGAAAGATTTGTGGTGGTGGTGGTGGGGGGTTTAGGAGATCAAAGAGAATTTACTAAACCAAGCAAACTGGATTGAAGATCAAAGTGTTCAAGAGTTAGGAGCGATATGCTCTAAGATAGAAAGAGTGAGTAGGGACAGTGAAATAAGAAGGAGGAGGATAAAATCTAGGATACTAAGGGTGAAGGAAAGGTAGCCCAAGTAGAAAGTTATGAGGGTTCAAATAAAGAGATATATGACTGTTGAGCGAAAAAAAAAAAAAGGGACATCGTCCATGTTGAAGATTAATCAACTGTGTAAAGCAGAAGGCAGACAGAGTGTGCGGGAGATGGTTGACAATGACTCAGTTTACCCAGTTGTAAACTGGAGGTATTAGTGTAAGCTTCAGGCATAAGGAAGTTAGTACTGTACTATGTGTCACTTGAATCCAGCCTCCGATAGTGAAGTAGATGTGAAAGGTCAAGCAGAGTAAAGAGGTGTGGGCTGACAAGGGGGCGGAGGAGAGCTGCTCATGAGCTATATCTACACTGTGGCGCAGTGGTGGGAGTGGTGAGACGCGGTCCGGAAACCAGCAGAATGGAATGTGAAGTCTCAGGAAAATGCAGAGAGGAACGTCTTGGTTTATGAGCTTTTTTTTGCTTTGGCAAGCATTTAACTCTAGGCATCAGAATAATGTCAGAGCAGGCAGTTGAAAAGCTCCGTGTCCGATGGGACATAACGCACATTGCCATCTGAGCAGCTGAGGAAGTTACAGGGATTTGTAATCAAGTTTCCACTTCTAGTTTCAGAAGCGCAGAAATTTAACAGTGTGATGAGTGGCTTTTAGTGTCACATTAAGCCAGATGTAAAAATGATAGTGCCCAAAGGATAATGACTATAAATGGAATCTTCTGTGGAGAATTCCCTTGGGTTATTATTATTTTTTTAATCTTTTTTGTCATTTATACAAAATCACAAGTGAATAAAACACAGTTCTAATATTTTTGTTTTTAAAAAGCTACTTTGTGGTACAGTAACTTGTGATATGTACAAATATCCTCTGAATATTGGGCAACAGGTCATTTGTATTTACTGTTTAAAATTTGCAAAGTGATCGCAAGAAGAACGCTGCCAATTTATTACTAAAATGCGAATGTGTCCACTTTGATGGTCTGTGCTATGATGATTCTAAACACGGACTTTCTGCAATAAGGTGAATTTTACTTAAACAAGTGTAAGTTCAAAATATTTAAGCATCTCTTAAACTTCTTCCTAGCTGGAAACCACATTCCTTGAGGGTAGTTTGTGATTGCTGTGTTGCATCTCAGACTACATAGTGCTTTGTATATTGTGTTCGTTTAAACATTTTTTTATAATAGCAAAGACATATTTACTGATCGATCAAGGGTATGGGTGCTTAGTCAAAATTTATTGAACCAAATGTTTCATATCTAATTTTTTGAGAAGTATGAATCTTTTTTCTGTGACTGTAGGTATATCTCAAAGACCAAATCCATACCTACTTAAAAATTTTCATTAACTACTTATAACTTCTAAAATAACAGCTGAAATCGTTCCCATAACACATGGAGCCCTCTGTGTTAGACTCTGGGTCCCTGAGCCGGGCCCGCCAATGCCATCCTACGGCTTTGTGGTCCAGACACCTGCGCCTGTGGTCCTGGCTGTCTGAATACACTTCCTTGTCCTTATTGGGCAACTCCAATGTACTCTCAAAGACTCCCCAATACTTCCCCTTTTGACGGTAGGGACTGTATTTTTTATCTCTATATTTATGACAGCAGGTGCTGACCTATAATGGGAGAGCAGTAAATGTTCGTTGAGTTGAATGAATTTATATGCATGACTGGAAATTCTTTACATACTGTGTATACCATTGAATTGCCTGGTATTTGAAAAGTGCAAATATGTTTGTCATTTATTACTTAAAAAATTTGACACTTCAACAGAGACCAACTCTACCATGTTGAAAAAAGTAATGTTTCTGGAAAGAGACTTTCTTTGAGGGCCTACAAGGCTCTATGACTTACCTATCATATATCAGCTCTATAATGACACTACAATCAGAATAAAGTGCAAATAACACTATTAAAAATGTCCTTTCGGTTGGCAAAGTGTCAAGACATTTGGCTGACCTCATCATGTTTTTAATTAAACTTTTTCTTAATGTGCTATAATGGAAAGTGCTGGGAGTATTCATATGTTTGAGCACATCCCCAAAATTGCTAGCAGAGTAGCAGGATTTTGTTACAAAGTTGATGGGTCATCAGTTTGAGCAGGGTGATTTTCCAGCTTTAATGACCTCACATGGCCCTGGCCGGTTGGCTCAATAGTAGAGTGTTGGCCTGGCATGTGGAGGTCCTGGGTTCGATTCTTGGTCAGAGCGCACAGGAGAAGCGACCATCTGCTTCTCCACCCTTTCTTATCCCCCTTCTCATTCGCTCCCTCTCTCTTTTTCTCTTGCAGCCATAGCTTGATTGATTCGAGCGCATCAGCCCGGGCATTGAGGATGGCTCCATGGAGCCTCTGCTTCAGGCACTAAAAGTAGCTCGGTTCTGAGCATGGGTCCAGATGGGCAGAGCACTGGCCCCAGACAGAGGTTGCCAGGTGGGTCCTTATTGGGGTGCATGCACGTGTCTGTCTCTCTATCTCCCCTCCTTTCACTTGGAAAAAATAAATAAATAACTAAATAAAATAAATGACCTCATAGTATAGGTATGTTAGAGATGATTACTTACTGCAATTGTTTTCTAAGAATGATTTTTAAAATTCAGGTGATATATTGATGTCATTTGTGCTTATATATGCCATAAGCACGACTGGTGGTGATGCAGTGAGTCAAGCGTTGACCTGGACACTGAGGTCTCAGGTTCAAAACTCAGAAGTGGCTGGCTTGAGCACAGGCTTGCCATCTTGAGCATGGGGTTGCTGGCTTGAGTGTGGGATCATTAACATGATCCCATGGTTGCTAGCTTGAAGCCCAAGGTCATTGGATTGAGCCCAAGGTCGCTGGCTTGAACAAGGGGTCACTGGCTCGGCTGAACCCTCCAAGTCAAGGCACATATGAGGAGCAATTAGTGAAGAACATGAAGAACTTAAGCGACACAACTACAAGTTGATGCTTCTCATCTTTCTCCCCTCTCCCACCCCCTCTTGCTAAAAAAAAAAAAAGAAAGCTTTAAAAGAATACTGTAAACTAACCAAACAAAAACAAGATAACAATAATGAAAATGGCCAGTAAGACATGAAAACAACCAAAATGTCCTTTGATAAAGGATTGGGTAAGGAAGATGTGGTATGTGTATATATATAACTACTCAGCCATAAAAAATGATGACATATTGCCATTTATGACAACATAAATAGAACAAGAACAATATACTGAATAAATTAAGTAAATTGGAAAAAGTTAACAACTATATTATTTCACACATAGGTGGGATATAAAATGAGACTGATGGACATAGAGAAAAGTTAAGTGGTTACCAGGGGAAGGGGAGTAAGGAGGGACAAATATACCATGATGAAAAATGATTTGACTTTGGGTGATGGGCACACAACACAATCAACAGTTCAAATGCTATAGAAATGTTTACCTGAAACCCATGTACTCTTATTGATCAATGTCACCCCATTAAATTTAATTTTCTAAATTAAAAAAAAAAAGAAAATGGGCAAGAAATATTATACTGTAGAACTAAGAATAAAGAAGCAAAAGAAAAAAAAAAGAAGCAAAAGAGAATTAGTTATGTATAAGATTTGAGCTTAGTGTTTTAAAAATAACACAATCAAGTGATATTTAATTAAATTTTCTTCAGAATAATCTTCCTGGTTAGAATAGTTTCTACCAGAAGGAAGGAGGGTAGACAATTTTTTTCAATATAGGTATCTTCTGATAAATTTCTAAAGAAATATCAGGAAGCAATGATGGCAGTTTAGTATGATTAGGTTGGTCTGAAATTGTATAACTCTCACAGAGGCTGCAATATCGTCTTTGATACCCGACTGACACATTCAATATTCAACAGAAATAAAAAAAGAAGAAAGTGGGTGGTCAGAGTGGTATTCATCCATTTGTTTGGGAATGTAAAGAAGATTGAGGCCAGAGGAAGAGAAAAAATCCTAATTCATTATAAGATAAAAATATAGGAAATAAACGGCAAAAAGAAAAAAAAATCTTTTTAACTGGAAGGAATTTGAGGTTAAATCTAAAATATGTGTTAAATATGAGATTATCTTCTCACCATATTTTGTATCCTCCAACTAATAGTTATTGCTGAAGAAAGGAATGTTTCAAACTGAATAAAGTGCTAGCTATATAAAAACGCATACTTCGAAGGTCTAATGGGGGGTGAGACAAGATGGAAAGAACTCCACAGTCATTCACAACCAACGTTCGCGTAGTACTTGAAAGTTTGGAATGTAGTTTTACATACCATTTTGTATGTTAAAATAAATTTCTAGATTTCATTCTTCTATTGGTGTTCCCTTTGGCTTTACCTGTGGAAGACAGGATTAACTCTAGGAGTATGATTACTTCTTAGCATGACTTTAGTTTCCTCAAGCTTTCTTATGGGTCCTGTTCCCTGATCCTTCCAATTCTTTTATGATCCAGTATTTTAACATTACCTCAATGGGATACTGTCCTCTGAATTTGCAGTGATTTTGCTTAATTTTCTAACTTCTAAAGTACATGATTTCTTATGGAAGTAATACACACCCTCAGATTTCTAGGCTAGGACTGTAAATGTTTTACCTTGTTGTCAGATCATGTGACCTGAACTTCTGGTTAAGAAAATATGGTCACCTTATCTGCTTGTGGTCTCCACTCCTTATCATTAGTCACTAAAACCTTTAACTGATTTTAACTATTTGGTTATATATATTTTGAACATATATAGTTATATATTATACATTTTGAAATTATATTTTCAAAGGTAACTTTATTGTCAAATCCAGTGGTCTTTCCCCCCTGCTGTTAGTTTTCTTTAACTTCAGTTCTATTCATTGGCCTTTCTTCTTGAAATGTCTAGGATTCTAGAGACCTAGGAATTTAGTTCTCTTCCAATATACTGTATTATTCTTTGTCTTCTTTCATGAATTTTCGTTTGCCTCCCACCAGCCTCATTCTTCCAAATCTGAAATGGTTTATATTCTTATGGGAAGCTAGAGCCACAGAGTTCTTTAAGGCTGAGGAATCTTCTTCTTGCATTTCTACCTCTAGTCTTTACCTCTAGGAATCCTCCAGGCTGAAAGTATTGCTCTCCCCAAGCTTTAGTTCAATTCTTACCTTCTTCCTGAAGCTTCCCTTGCCTATACTAATTCATTTTCCTTCAAATTCTCAGGCATATGACCTTCTCTGCTTCACAGTTAATAAACTGTGTTAATGCGTCACTTCCTAGTTAGAATGCAAAATCTTTGAGAATAAGGACTGTATGACAGTTTTATTTTATTTATTTTTTTTGGTTTGCTTAGTAAGAGACAATGAACATAATACTCAAATATTTGTTAATTGGAAAAGGCACACTATATTTATGGTTCCAATACAATACAGACAACACATATATCTTGTTTAGGTGTACATATTAAATTATTTTCTTTTCTCCTTTTTGTCTTCTGATTGTGACTGACAACTCTTGTTATAAAGGTGCCATATGAAACGTTTTTAGAAGGCATAAAAGACCCCAGGCAGGATAGCCCAGTTAGAATGTACCCCATACGCCAAGGTTGTGGTTCAGTCCCGGTCAGGGCATATGTAAGAATCAACCAATGAATACATACAACAACAAATCAATGTTTCTTTCTCTCCCTTCCGCTCTCTCTTTATACAAATAAACAGAAACCATAAAGGAATTAAAAGATGACAAAAGCAGGCCCATAGGAGATAGCAAGAATGTATATCTACAAGGCAGCTACAATGTGCCACACACTGTGCTTTGCACAGTAACGATATTTTTTTTGAAAGACTCAAGAAATTGAAGTCCAGGGGTGTTAGTTAATTTAAAGGTTCCACAAAAAGTCAATGGCTGTGCTGAGTTCCAGAAACCTACATCTGCCTGGTTTCAAAGGGCGAGGCAGTTTCAATATTGGATGATTGTTAGAATTAAATGACATATTTTCTTTTAAAACAGCTCTAGACACAGAAGTTGGCATTCAACAAAATGTTGCTATTGCTATCACACACCTGTCTGGGGATCGGGTATACTTAGATAAAACGGGGGGAAACGCTGGCTGAATTAATTCTTCTCTTTTCTAACTCCAAGGAAGGCTGTCTGATTACAATAATCGACGACAGCAAAAATATTTAGCAATATTTTAAATCATGAATAACCCCAACCGGCATCATGTAACAAATTATACTTTTAAAAGAGGGATTTAAAATTTGTCTTAAGTTGACAAAGACTGAAGCAAGTCAATAACTTATTCCTGTAAAATAAAATATATTTTGTGCTTCGCTTTTTTTTTTTTTTGTTTCTTGTTTTTTTGTTTGTTTTTCTTTACGAAAAAATGCTTCTGATTTGTAAAGAACTTAAGGTAAACTGCGGGGTGCCCATAGCAGCTGGGCCTCCAAAGGTGAAAAGCAAGCGGGTCTATTCGGCCGACTCTGTTCGGTCCCCCAGAACCTGCAGCTCTGCAACAACCGTATCGCTGCCTCGGAAAGTGGGGCAACCCAGGTTCCCTTCGCTTATCAGCAAAAACTTTGTATTCATCTGAGGCGACAAACCATACAAAACCTTCCTCCCAGCTGTTCCAAACAAACTTGAGCGCGGAGGGCTAACCACAGTTGCTGCAGCTTCCTCCTGCCTCCGCTCGCCGCACCTGGACGCGGGCGGCGTGCGACCCCCGGCCGTGACGTCATCGCACCTGGCACCAGCCCGAGGGCCCGGTGGAGAGCCGAGCTGGCCCCAGCGGGGCGGGAGGGCCAGGGAGAGCGAGGGGTTCTCGCGAGATTTGCCTCCTCCCGGGCCCGGCTCCCGACACCTTCCCGGCCTCTGCCCGGGTCTCCACCTCAGTGTTTGGCGTCGCGTCCTAGAACCGCAGGCGTAGCAGGAGAGGCGAGGGGCGGGCTCTCGGGCTCGGCCGGCGCTCCGGGTTGGAGGCCGCGCCTAGACGGACGGGCAGGCCCCACCCCCCTGCGGGAGCGACCCAGGGTGGGAAAGCCGCTGTCTGGGCGGGCGTGGGAGGACCCTGCCGCCGCCGCGGCTCTGGCGGAGCCCAGACGCCGGCCGCCGCCGCCTCTTCCTCGCGGGCCGCGCTGACGAGACTGTCGGAGGAGCGCCGCAGGCCGATGGAGGCACCTCCTCGCCCCGTCTGAGCTCAGGAGGGGCGAGAGCGGGGCGCAGGGCCCGCCTCCTGCCGCCAGAGCGGCGGCGCGAGCAGCTGGAGGAGGAGCGGCGGCGCCGGGCTTCTCCCCGCCGGGGCCCCCAGCATGGGTAAGAGACTCGGGGCGCTTCCCGCCGGCCGCCGGCCCTCCGGGCTCGGGAAGGCGGGTCCCCTGCTCGGTCTCCGCCGCGAGGGGCCGGGGCGGGGGGCGGCCCCGCGGACCCCGCGGAGAGTGCAGTCCCGCGCGCCCCTGCCTCCCGTGCCCGCCTTTCCGGCTCCCGGGAAAGGTGAGCGCGTGGGGTGGGGGCGCCGTCCCGCCGCGCGCCCCCCGCCCCGCGCGCCCGGCCCCGGCCTCTCCCCCGTGGGGGAGGGGGGTCGAAAAACTTGACCAAGTCGCACTTTCAACTTCTTTCTCTGCTGCGAGGCTTTGTATAGATTGGCTTTTAGAGAAGTTTTGTGTGGTTTTTTTTTTTCTTAAATGGATGTTAGAAAATGCCAACTTTCCCCCGTGCTAAAACTTGCCAGGGGTGCCTCGAGGACAGGGGAGCTTGATGGAGGATTTCTTTCCTCCGCTTCCACCTAGGCGAGTATGTTGGCATTTAAAGAGCAAATCTCCGAGGACTGGGTTGGGGTTTGATAGGATTTCTGTGTCGAACCCTCTGAGAAGCAGTTTCCTGTTTGCAGTGAGACTTCCTTGCTCGAGGAGGGAAAAGTACAAGGCCTTATATGTTACTCTGTGCTTTTCAAGTTTCGTTGGGACCGAGAGAAAGCCGTCTGTGATGCCGCCCGATTTGAAAGGGAGTTTTGTTGAGCAGTTGTAACAATTCTATTGATAACGAAGTGCCGCTAGGCTCTCCCCCCCCCCCCCCCCCCCCCCGATCCTTTAAAAGTTAAAAGCAGTTTGAAAGAGCTGCCTTTTTTTTTTTTTTAATCAAAGTGTGCCACCTTAAATTTGCGTCACCAGAAGGCATAAGCATGTTGTGTCGGTCATCTGGATTTTGGTTTTGTAGAATAAATAAGGAGATGCTATCACTTCTTGCTGTGAGAGTGGGTACTGCTTCATACCAACAAACTATTAACCGAAATTAGTAATTTATGAAACTACCAAGTTATTTAGAAACAGGACAGATGCAAACTACTGCTGATGTGGCACCTTCTGCCCACACACTGTTTTGTGGGAGATGCTTTAAGCATAGTGTTTGTTCATGGACACTCTATGTTTCCTTAGGCTTTCTACTTGTATGTTCCCCACCTCCCTCTAGCTTTCAGGTAGTTTTGTACACCAAGTGCTTTTGAACTCAAACAGTAAAACTTTTGGTATTTGGAACTTTCTTTCTAATTGATTTGTTGAGCTTACTAGGTAATTGAGGGTTTATTCTTTTAAGCATCAAACTATAAAACCATTTTAATTTGCACTGAATGAAAATCATAGTAAAATCAAATATGTAATTATCTATTGATTGATTGGTTTTAAAAAGAGAGGAAGGCTGAGAGAGAAACATCAATTTCTCATTCCATTTATTTATGCCTTCATTGGTTGATTCTTTTTATTTTTTTTCCATTTTAGAAAGGAGGGAGAGAGAGAGGAGAGAGAGAGAGAGAGAAGGGGGGCAGGAGCAGGAAGCATCAACTCCCATATGTGCCTTGACCAGGCAAGCCCAGGGTTTCGAACCGGCGACCTCAGCATTTCCAGGTCGATGCTTTATCCACTGCGCCACCACAGGTCAGGCATTGGTTGATTCTTGTATGTGCACTGACTGGGAATCGAACCTGCAACATTGGAATATTGGGATGACACTAACCAACAGCTACCTGACCAGCGCTGTACTTCTTTTCTGTCTTGAATAGGATACAGAATACAGTTAAACAACTTGATGACCTAGGGTCATAATTTCTGATCCCTCAGGCATTGTGCTGTCTTGAGTATCTGTTGATTGTATCATATATAGGATTGTTGATAGGATTCCTTTTCCTTTGCATTTTAAAGTTATTTAAATAAGTGCTTTTCTGCTTTGCTGTTGGGGGTGCGTGGCACTGAGATCAGTGTCCCCTCTCACCAACTCTGTTCGCTAATATTTCTACAGGTGTGGTAATCATAGTCATATTTGTACCTCTGGATAAGGGAAACATAAAGTAGACTCTATGGACTGTGTGAGCGCCTCTCTTGATAAAAGTAAATGAGTATCAATACTTGGACATTAGAGTATCTATTTTGATTTTCCACAGGCCTTTTCTTAGTGACTTCTTTGCTATGCTCGGTTACTGGTTGCTGTGTTGTGGTTAGGTGAGTTGCCAAACTGTCTTGGTAAAGTGTGATGGTTGCATACTCTCACCTTGATTACCCAGAATGTGTTTTCAAGGTTGATTTCTTGGGGGCATTTGTAGTTAATTTTTTTTTTAACTGAGAGGAGAGACAGAGGGACAGGCAGGGACAAACAGACAAGAAGGGAGTGAGATGAGGAACATCAGCTTGTTGCTGCACTTGAGGTGTTCATTGGTTGCTTTCTGATGTGTGCCTTGAGGGAGGGGGGTTACGCTTCAGCTGAGCCAGTGACCCCTTGCTCAAGCCAGCGACCATGGGTTCATATCTATGATCCCATGCTCAAGCTGGATGAGGCTGTGCTCAAGCCAGTGACCTCGGGGTTTCAAACCTGGGTCCTTGTCCTCAGCATCCCAGGTTGATGCTCTATCCACTGTGCCACTGCCTGGTCAGGCTGTAGTTATTTTTTGTAAGTTATTTGTCAGATATTTCCATACAAATGTATACTTTAAATTTATTGTTCGTGTAATAATTCATATTAAAATTACTAGAATCATTTAAAGCAGGGGTAGTCAACCTTTTTATACCTACCGCCCACTTTTGTATCTCTGTTAGTAGTAAAATTTTCTAACTGCCCACCGGTTCCACAGTAATGGTGATTTATAAAGTAAGGAAGTAACTTTACTTTATAAAATTTATAAAGCAGAGTTACAGCAAGTTAAAGCATATAATAATAATTACTTACCAAGTACTTTATGTCGGATTTTCACTAAGTTTGGCAGAATAAATCTTTATAAAACAACTTACTATAGTTAAATCTATCTTTTTATTTATACTTTGGTTGCTCTGCTACCACCCACCTTGAAAGCTGGAACTAATCCAAGCTGGACTAGTGGGCGGTAGGGACCAGGTTGACTACCACTGATTTAAAGAGAGTTTCCTCTTATAATAGAAATTTCATTTGCTTGGTTTTGTTATCAGCAGACTTTAGTTCTATGATTTAAGATTACAGCCTAACCTGTTTACATTGTATCTTATCTGGTTTGTCACAAAATGAAAAAAATCTTTAATTGTTTGGGAATAATTTGGTGTCTGAAGTGATGGGTCCTACATTTCGGTGTTCTAGCTAGAGAGTTAGGAGTCCAGGCTCTGGACTGGGACTGCTTTAAGATCACATCCCAGCCCTTCACCTACTGGCTGTTGTGATTAAGTTACTTAACCTCTCTGTTCTTCAGTTTCTTAATCTATAAATGGTATTAAAAATATCAACTTCAAAGGTTATTGGCTACCCCTGCTTTAAATGATTCTAGTAATTTTAATATGAATTATTACATAATAAGGAGGATTGAATGGGCTAATACTTTTAAAGTGCTTAGATAGAGCCAGTGCTGATTATTTTCATTTTCAAAGGATTTTCTTAATTCTTGCACCAACTTGACAAAACCAGTTCTCAATTTTGACTTTGGTTAGAAGCACCATCTTGTATATAAAGGACCAGGTGGTTTTCTGCTAATGCAGAAATCACATTTTATGTATTGTATCTTTACAAATGTAATGTAGGAAGATACTTTCAATATTGGATACACTGTGAGAAAGTCCATTATTGATAGTAGGTTTAGTAGTTTAGGAAAAACTAAGTAGGGTGAGTATAAGTACAGACTTATGTATTTTATGTTAAACTAAAGCCTTGTGTTTAGTTTTTACATCACAAATATATCATAAAGAAGTTTGAGGTATTATGTGTGAAAGGATTTGGAGAGAGCTTTAAGGAGATAGAAAGTCTACTTATTTTTCTTATTTCAAAAGTACAGATCTGCATTTTGAGTGGTATAAGATGGAACGCAAATGGTACAAAGTGTTACTATGTGTGAACTTTTATTTTTGACCGAACCTCTTAATTTTTGTTAATGTTATGAACTTTTGGTTTAAATTATTTTTTATAAGCTTACATATATAACAAGTCCGTATGTTTAAATTATGAGATTGTTTTAATGGACAAAAATATGCAGTTGATTTAGAAATGATATAACACTTACATAATAGAGTGATTTATTACTTTATTGCACTATTTGGAGAAAGTCTTGAGTCATACAAATAAGTAGTAGCAACTGGAAATTGTGTGCTACTGGGTCAATCAAAGGGTTGCAGAATCTTTTTAATTGAATGAAGGCTTTACCTCAGTTAATCTAATTAGAACACGAAGGGGGCAATATTAGGAAAATTTTGTTTCAAAGTTGGGATTTCTAGCAAATCTAATGATCATTTGTATTCTGATTAATTGATGTCCTCAGAGTCAGGTTTTTTCTAAGTAGTTATAATTCCATAAAATCACATTACGGGTGAAAATTCACATTTGTATAATTTTATATTTTCCCACAGAAACTAGCCTAAAGTTTGCCATGTTATCTCTCTAAATGAGAGATTTACAGAATAAAATGTTGTCATATTAATTTAATAAGATCTGAATTTTAAAGCATTTAACATAAATATATAAAACATGAAATGCTTTTGGTTCATTCTATATTGCCAATCAAAAATACCTCCAAAATTTTATTGATGCATAATCCAAATTTGTGACTTTTTTCTCCCTAGCCATAGACTATCCTCCCTATTAACTGTATTTTAAGTGTGATAAATGTTTAATTTTTTAATGTATATGAAGATATGGTGTCTTGTCAAGAGCCTGAAGATAGGCAAGGAAAGAGGTAATGATTTTTGATTTGATGAAAATAGGACAGAATTGCAGATCTGCTTCTTGGGTAGACTGGTGAAGCAAGTTGTGAGAGATTAGAAAGTTTCAGTTGTATTCAGAAAAGAAAAGGGGCAAATAAAACCTAATACAGCCTAACTAGTGTTGGTGCAGTGGAGAGAGCGTCAGCCTGAGACACTGAGGTCGCTAGTGTGAGCGAGAGATCATCCAGCTTGAGTGCAGGCTCACCAGTTTGAGCACAGGGTTGCCGGCTTGAGAGTTGGATTATATAGGCATGATCCCAGGGTCACTGGCTTGAGCTCAGAGGTCACTGGTTTAAAGCCCAAGGTCACTGGCCTGAGCAAGGGTCACTGGATTGGCTGGAGCCCTTTCTCAATCAATGAACAACTAAAAGTGCCACAACCAGAAACTGATGCTTCTCTCCCTTCCTGCCTGTGCCTGCCTGCCTCCCCCCACCCCCTTTCTCTTTCAAAAAAAAAAGAAATACAGGGTGGGACAAAAGTAGATTTACAGTTGTATCCATTTTCTATTACAGTAGTTAATTAATAAGTAATAATACAAGAACAAACTCCGGCCTGGCCTGTGGGCACAGTAGATAGAGCTCTAAACTGGAACACTGAGGTGGTCGGTTTGAAACCCTGGGCTTGCCTGATCAAGGCACGTTTGACAAGCAACCAGTTAACAGCTAGGGTGAAGCAACTGCTTCTCATCACACCCCTTCCTCCGTAAAATCAATAAGTAAAATCTTTTTTTTTTTAAGTTTTTATTTTTATTTAGTGAGAAGAGGGGAGGCAGAGACAGACTCCCACATGCGCCCTGACCTGGATCCACCTGGCAAGCCCACTAGGGGGTGATGCTCTGCCCATCTGGGGCCCTTGTTCTGTTGCAACCAGAGCCATTTTTTTAATAGTGCCTGAGGTGGAGGCCATGGAGCCATCCTCAGTGCCTGGAGCCAACTCACTTCAATCAAGCCATGGCTGCAGGGGGGGGGGGGGGGGAGAGAGAGAGAGAGAGAGAAAGAGAGAAAAAGAGAAGAGAAAGAAAAGTGAGAGGAGGAGGGGTGAAGAAGCAGATAGGTGTTTCTCCTTTGTGCCCTGACTGGGAATTGAACCAGGACATCCACATACCGGGCCGTTGCTCTACCACTGAGCAAACTGGCCAGGGCAATAAATAAAATCTTTAAAAAAAAAAAGAGAATAAACTCTGTTTTACAAGTAGGTTTACTGTTGTGAGTGCATGAAATGTTTCTTTTATTATTATTTATTAATCATTATTTTTCTTTTTAATGTTTATTTTATTGATCTTAGAGGGAGGGAAGGGGGGAGAGAGAGATAGGAATGTCAGTCCATTCTTGTATGTGTCCCGACCAGGAGCTGGACTGGCAGCTTCTGTACCTCTGGCCAACCCTCTACGACCGGGCTCTCCTGCCAGGGCTAATCATATTTTTTTTTTCCATTTGAACAACTCTAAACCTACTTTTGCCCCACCCTTTATATTATTGAAATTTAGGTCAATTGGGTAATCATTTTTTGTTTTAAAGACTTTATTCATTTTAGAGAGAGGAGAGAGAGAGAAGAGGAGGAGAAGCAGGAAGCATCGACTCCCATATGTGCTTGACCAGGCAAGCCCAGGGTTTTGAACTGGTGATCTCAGTGTTCCAGGTCAACACTTTATCCACTGCGCCACCACAGGCCAGGCCTAAATTGGGTAATCTTTATTGAGCTATGACTTGCTTAGTTGTAGGATTTGATATCCCGTTAATAGGCAGATTGACCTCAAGCAGGACGTATGTCTTTGTCAGGGGGGGAGAGGCCAGAAAATGGGTCTGGGAAATCTGGATGGGTGTTCATCCTTATTTAGCTACAGTCAGCCTGTCAGCATGAGGGCTGTTTGTAGTCAAAGGCAGTGGTGTATGGATGGAGCCGGCCACCTTGGTGTGGGAGTGGGATGTGTGGTGGTTGGTAGCAGGCACTGGGTAGCAGTTCAGATTGGCATCTTGGGGAAGTGAGGAGGAACATGGGTTTGGCAGTAGGCCTTGAAGACCTAGCCACAAGGAAGCAAAACCAGAGAGGGTCCAGATTTCTCATGGAGATAAAAGGTCGATATTTGCTTCCAGGATGAGCTTGGTTATTGGAATTGTTTAAGATGAGACAAACAGTAAAACTGACAAGATGCTGGACTCCTAAGCTATATAGATCTGATCTTGGGACTACATTAGTTGTCTACATTAGTAGTTGGATCTATAAATGTGGTATAAATGGCCCTGGATAAGTGGGATGAAATGAGATCCTCTTATCTAAATGTTCTCGAGGATATTCCCTGGTCACAGTTTAGTCCTCCCTTTGTTTTATTCGGTCCTAGGTATTTAATGTCTGCTTTTCTTTGCTGCTTTTTTTCACCTGAGTCATGTCCTTTCAGACTCAGTGCAAAACATAAAGTTTCAGTATACCCTTCAGTTTCGGAAACAAGCACAATCCTTAACAGTGTTAAGTGTTCATAATTGCCAACATAATAAACACACAAAGAAGGCATAAGAAACTTGAAAGTACTGCTATTTGTTGGTCCGTTGGTTTCACTGAGGTAGTGTTAGGTAGGTATTAGAAAAATCTCTCTCTCTCTCTCTCTCTCTGTAGAATGGACTTGTCTTTTTAGTCCTCCCTCACACTTGCCCATCTCGTTCCTCGCAGCTGTGTTTTGGGTTTGTGTTAGGTACATGGATGTTCAGCTAGTTGAGAGCCCTCTGTTACCACCAGTAAGTAGATAGAAGTCCCTTCACTATCTTACTCTGGCTTTTCTGACCTGAAACTGTGCTATATGCGATACTTTTCATATTTCAGTCATAACCTTGGCTTTTTGCCCAAGTGAGGAAGGCACTTTCCTCTGGGCTCCTAAATGCTTCTTTGAGCTAAATTTGACATGGCCTCTGTTTTGTTTTGGTTTGGATTTTGTTTGTTAGGTTCTGAAAGTCTCAGGTGTCTGGATGTTCTACTCTTTTATGGTTTTCATCCAGCCAGAAACATACCAGTTGTTTGTACTTAAAGGAGCTTTTACTCTAAGAAGAAACACTCCTTTTAAAAAATTCATTATTCTAAATTGTTATCTAGCCTAAGTTGTTGATCCAGTGTCAGGTATGGCAGCATCATTGACTCATTCTTTCCTAGAACCTACTTATGTCGTATCAGTCCTTTCTAGTGCGTCCAGCAGACTTACATTTCACAATCTTTCAAATTTTATATACTTTGATAAGCTTGCCATCATGATCCCATTCTGTTTCTCAGATTTGTAAGAGAGATAACTAGCATGGGAGCCTAAATTCTAGTGTCTGTTTTAGTGCTGTTTTATCTTCAGGTCTATTTATGTTCAGGCATCTAATCACCAGGAGTTTCTAGTAGAAAAATAATAGAGTATGGTAACAGTAACGAACAGTTACCACCAACATTAAAAGAAATGTTTTAACAAATCATTAAGGAAAGGAGCATTAGATGAGAGATTAATCAAGAATTTGCATTATTGTGAACAATGTGATTAATACCATGCTAACAAGAAGTAGGGGGTTGGGCATATTAGAATCATCTGGATTTTTAAAAAATTTCCACAACCCCTGGAAATTGTGATGTAAATGTTCCTGCCTCTCTTTTCCTTCAGTGGTTGATGAGTGTCATGAATATGATGGGATGGTTTATAGTGCTGCGATAGGATTAAAACTTAATTGAAATCCAAACAAAAGAGGAAATATGTGGTACATTGAAAGAATATATAATATGTTAAGTCAGATATGCAGGAGAAGCATAAGGAAGATCAGGATATACCGTATTTTCCATGTATAAGATGCACCTTTTTCTGAAAATTTTGGGGTCTAAAAACTGGGTGCATCTTATACAGTGGTTGTAGATTTTTTTACTTGCATTTAAGAAGTGTGGCATTTCAAATGCCATAGATAGAACTGAGGACGAGGCAATATATGAGACAGTGATTCGTTATCAGACACAGATGACAATCTAATGCAGGGCTCGGGAACCTATGGCTCGTGAGCCAGATGTGGCTCTTTTGATGGCTGCACCTGGCTCGCAGACAAATCTTTAATTAAAAAATAATAATGTTAAAAATATAAAACATTCTCATGTATTACAATCCATTCATTTCCTACCGCTCCTGTTCATGGTTGCGGGTGGCTGGAGCCAATCACAGCTGTCCTCTGGGACAACACCAAATTTTTATTGGATAATGCGTAATGTACACAGGTCGTTGTATGGCTCTCACAGGATTACATTTTAAAATATGTGGCATTCATGGCTTTCTCAGCCAGAAAGGTTCCTGACCCCTGGTCTAATGTATGGGAGTTTTTCTTTTTTTTTCTTTTTTTTTTCTTTTTTTGTATTTTTCTGAAGCTGGAAATGGGGAGAGACAGGCAGACAGACTCCCGCATGCGCCCAACAGGGATCCACCTGGCACGCCCACCAGGGGCGATGCTCTGCCCACCAGGGGGCGATGCTCTGCCCCTCCGGGGCGTCGCTCTGCCGAGACCAGAGCCACTCTAGCTCCTGGGGCAGAGGCCAAGGAGCCATCCCCAGCGCCCGGGCCATCTTTGCTCCAATGGAGCCCTGGCTGTGGGAGGGGAAGAGAGAGACAGAGAGGAAGGGGGGGGTGTGGAGAAGCAAATGGGCGCTTCTCCTATGTGCCCTGGCCGGGAATCGAACCCAGGTCCCCCGCACGCCAGGCTGACGCTCTACCGCTGAGCCAACCGGCCAGGGCCTGTATGGGAGTTTTGACAGTGATGAGGAGTTGTATGAATTTTATGATGAATAAAACTTGAGTTCAATAACTTTTTTTTTTTTTTTTTTTTTTTTTAATTTTTCTGAAGCTGGAAACAGGGAGAGACAGTCAGACAGACTCCCGCATGCGCCCGACCGGGATCCACCCGGCACGCCCACCATGGGGCGGCGCTCTGCCCACCAGGGGGCGATGCTCTGCCCATCCTGGGCGTCGCCATATTGCGACCAGAGCCACTCTAGCGCCTGGGGCAGAGGCCGAGGAGCCATCCCCAGCGCCCGGGCCATCTTTGCTCCAATGGAGCCTTGGCTGCGGGAGGGGAAGAGAGAGACAGAGAGGAAAGCGCGGCGGAGGGGTGGAGAAGCAAATGGGCGCTTCTCCTGTGTGCCCTGGCCGGGAATCGAACCCGGGTCCTCCGCACGCTAGGCCGACGCTCTACCGCTGAGCCAACCGGCCAGGGCCAAGTTCAATAACTTTTTGTAACACATTTTCTTTTTCAAATTTTGGGCCCCCAAATTAAGGTGCGTCTTATACATGGGCACGTCTTATACATGGGGAAATACGGTCAATTCCTACATTAGAAAGGAAATAGGATTTGTTCACCTCTCCTTAGTTTGACCAGTCACATAGTGAGTACTTGGTGGTAACCAAGATATTTTTTTTCCTACTCCTGGCACTGAGTCTTTAGAGTGAAGCATGCCTTTAGTTGAACTAATGTCTTTAAGATCCTTTTATTTTAAATATTTAAACTCTTTTAACCTTTTTAGTATCTATGTTTTAGTGTCCTAGTACTGAGGAGGCTAGAAATTTACTGCACCTAACATTTAGACTAACTATTCTAACAGTGTCACTCTTTCTGTCTGACTCCTTGGAGCTTTAAACCCCTTTAGTAGAGAATCAGTGATCTGGGATATCAAGCATCTTGTCCGTGGTCTGCTGATTGCCCTCTCCATGTACATTACATTGATGTTACATGCTTCTAGTAAATAAAGTGAAAATCATCTGTGTTGAAAGATGAGACATTTCTATACGTTTAGTCTAACAGTTTATCTTGTTAAACAAATTTAGGCATAAGAATTAATTTGCTTTAAAAAGTTTGTCTTACCTGACCAGGTGGTGGTGCAGTGGATAGAGCATTGGTCTGGGACCCTGAGGACCCAGATTCAAAACCCTGAAGTCGCTGGCTTGAGTGTGGGCTCATCCACTTGAGCACGGGGTTGCTGGCTTGAACGTGGGATCATAAATGTGACCCAAAGCTTGTTGGCTTGAGCAAGGGGTCACTGATTCGGCTGGAGTCCCTCCTACACCACCCCCATCAAGGCATGTATGAGAAAACAATCAGTGAACTGAGATGCTATAACTATGAGTTGATGCTTCCCATCTCTCTCCCTTATTGTTTGTCCCTGTCTGTTCCTCCCTCCTTCCCTACCTCTCTACCCCCCATTCACTTAAAAAAAAAGTTTGTCTTAACTTAAACAATGTTTGTTGAACTGTAAAATTATACTATCTTCAGGGGGTGCTGTGAAGCAAATATACTATGTTCTTAGAAACATACTGAGTTGATAAATTACATGCCAATAAATTTACTATTATCTATGTTAAAAATAAAAAGAAACAGGTGAAATTAACTTTAATATATTGGACATTTTGGGTTAAAGGAACTTATTTCAACCTATATGCAATATAAAATATTAATAAGATAGTTTGCATATTCTGTTTTTGAAATCTGGCATATTTTATGTTTATATAACATCTCAGGCTATCTGCTATTCAGGTGCTTAGACTCTGGCTGCTGGTTACCAGTTGGACAGTGCAGTCTTAGAATATAAGTCTTACAGATTTGTTGTGAGTCTAATGAGAGTATGTGTGAAATGATTTTTAAAATATGCAATTTTAAATTGTTATAAGAAATTGCACTATTAGCGTTTTTTAATGATAAATCACTTTTGTCTTTATGTGTTTAATTCTGTATTAGATATTTGATTAGTGATGATTTTTTTCTTTTTTAAGCAAGAAAGAGAGAGAGTGACAGACAGACAGGAAGGGAGAGAGATGAGAAGCATCAATTCTTCGTTGTGTCTCCTTAGTTGTTCATTGACTGCTTTCTCATATGTGCCTTGATCTCATGAGGGGCTCTAGCCAAACCAGTGACCCTTTGCTCAAGCCAGCGACCTTGGGCTTCAAGCCAGTCACCTTTGGGAGCAAGCCAATGACTCTGGGATCATGTCTACGATCCTGCACTCAAGCCGGATAAGCCCGCTCTCAAGCCAGTGACCTTAGGGTTTTGAACCTGGAACCTCAGTGTCCCAGGTTGACGCTCTATCCACTGTGCCAACTCTGGTCAGGCTGACATTTCTATTTCTTTTTGATCAGCCATAAGCCATATCCCACACTGATTTTCTTCCCCCAAGAAAATAATTATAATTTTTTTTTTTTTTTTTTTTTACAGAGACAGAGAGTCAGAGTGAGGAATAGACAGGGACAGACAGACAGGAATGGAGAGATGAGAAGCATCAATCATTAGATTTTCGTTGCGCATTGCGACACCTTAGTTGTTCATTGATTGCTTTCTCATATGTGCCTTGACTGTGGGCCTTCAGCAGACTGAGTAACCCCTTGCTTGAGCCAGCAACCTTGGGTCTAAGCTGGTGAATTTTTGCCCAAACCAGATGAGCCCACACTCAAGCTGGCAATGTCGGGGTCTCGAACCTGGGTCTTCCACATCCCAGTCCGATGCTCTATCCACTGCGCCACTGCCTGGTCAGGCGAAAATAATTATAATTTTATCACATTAATAAATATTTTGTTTTAAATTTGACATGTTTCTTTAGGTCTTTATGTATCAATCAGTTAAGATAGAAGCACTTAAACTAAAAAGGTGGACCAGACCCTTGCACTCCAGTTGTCTAATCATTGCTGAGGAGATTGCAGTGTAACATTGTAATAGGTGTTAATATGTAGAGAATATTAGGTAGTACTGTTTACAGAATAGTTTTAAGTATTTTATAGACATTATCTCATTTAATTCAGCAAATTATACATGTTGGGTAGTGTTATTTTTCTTATTTCACAGGATAGGAAACAAGCACAGAAGTAGTAAGTAATTAGTTTTCAATCCTGTTTCAGTATTTGTACTTTTAACCACTATAAAATGTGGGACAAATTCCTAACTCTTCCTCGGAGAGGTGTTGTTTGGATTACAGATAATAGGCTGGCCTTCTCTCTCTCTCTCTCTCTCTCTCTCTCTCTCTTTCCTTCATCCTTCCCCTCCCCTTTCTCCTCCCCCTCCCCTCCCCTCCCTTCTCCTCCCTTCCTCTCCCCTCCCTCCTTTCCCCTCCCCATTTCTTTCTGTGAGAAGATGAAGGATAGAGAGACAGACTGCCTCATGTACCCCTACTGAAATCTACCCAGGAACCCCCATCTGGGGCCACTGCTAAAATCAACTGAACTGTCCTCAGCACCTGGGACCAACACTCAAACTATCAATAATTAAGCCTCTGACTGTGAGAGGGGGAGAGGAAAAGGAAGAGAAGCAGATGGTTGCTTCTCATGTGTGCCCTGACCAGGGATCAAACCCAGGACCTCTGCACACTTGGTTGACGCTCTATCCACTGAGTCAACCTGCCAGGGCCAAGATGTTCTTTTATAATTTTTTTTTTTTTTTTTTGCACTTCAGTTTGGGAAACTTCTGTTGACCTATCTTCAAGCTTACTGATACTATCCTTGTCAGTGTCTAGTCTGCTGATTGACCTACTAGTGGCATCCTTTATTTCTGTTAGTGTTTTTGATTTCTGGTATTTCTACTCGGTTTTTTCTTAGAGTTTTCATCTGCTTACTTTACCCACTGTTCTTGCATGTTGTTGTTTTTTTACATTACCATTCATAACATATTAATCATAGTTACTTTAAATTTCCTGCATGATTCCAAAATATGTATTATACTTGAGTTCAGCTCTGATACTTGCTTTGTCTTTCCTCTTTCTTGCCTTTTAAAAGCATGATTGTAATTTTATTGTTGAAAGTTGGGCAGTGATGTATTAGGTATTAGGTAAGAGGAGCTGAGGTAAATATATATGTCTTTAATATAAGGTTTTATATTAATCTGGCTAGAAGTTATACTTTAATATTAGCTTGAGCCATAGATGCCAAAAGCTTCAAGTTCCTTTGGTGTCCTTGTTTTTGTCTGTCTTGCTGTATTTAGGTTTCTCTAAGAACTCTTTCTTGGATAGTGTCTGCATTGTGCAGCTCTTTTAGCAGTGACTAAGTCTTGTCAAATCGGAGCCCTGTTGCTGTGGTAGTAAGATGTAGGGGAGAGGAAGCATCCTATCATGTTAGAATTAAATCTCAAACTTTTAGTGGACCTGTGTCCTGGGATTGTAACCATTACAAGTCTTTCTTAGTCTCCCCACTCCCCTCCTTTACAAGACGGAATGGTAAGGAGGAGCTGGAACCTGAGAAATGCCTTTTCCACAGATGGGATAGGTCCCCGATAACTTCTCCTCTGTTCTCCTCCACGGAGAGTAGGTTTTTGTTATGGAGAATGCTTGGTTTGGGGTTATTTCACAGTGATTCCTTTTCCCTTCTCTCTTGCCAGAACTACAAAGACATCTTTTTTTTTGTGGTGACAGAGACAGAGAGAGTCAGAGAGAGGGACAGATAGGGACAGATAGGAAGGGAGAGAGATGAGAAACATCAGTTCTTCGTTGCAGCTCCTTAGTTGTTCATTGATTGCTTTCTTATGTGTGCCTTGACGGGGGGGGGGGGGGGGGGGGAGGGGAGCTACAGCAGACCGAGTGATCCCTTGCTGGAGCCAGCGACCTTGAGCTCAAGCTGGTGACCTCAGGGTCTGGAATCTGGGTCCTCCACATCCCAGTCCGATGCTCTATCCACTGCTCCACCGCCTGGTCAGGCTACAAAGACAACTTTATGGGCCCTTCACTGTGATAAACTGATGGGGTTCCTGGAACTTAAACCCACAAAACTGTGGGGCCCTCCTAAGAGTACAGTCCCCCAGAAGTTTCCCACTTTGACGATATTCCACACTCAGCCTCCAGGAAATCATTAAAATTACCATTTAAGTGTGGTGCATTGACTTTTTGTCCCTAAAATGGTAATGATCAAGTTCTTATCCTTGGTAAGTATGAGTGTGATGTTATTTGAAAAAAAAGAGCCTTTGAGGATGTAACTAAGGATCTGAACATGGTGGTGTGGCAGGGGTGTTAGACTGGTGGAGTCAGATCAGAACTTTGTTTAGCAGCCTCTGAACTTGAGTTCTGGCTAGGAAAGGATTCAGAGCCAAGACTCAAAATCTAAGAGAAAGTTTAGAAAGTCACAGAGGTGGAAGAACTGGGCTTTAGGAAACAAGTTACAGATGCAGGAGAAAGGGTCCTTGGAGCTTAGCAGAAAGGAAGAACTGTGAGGGGAGGGGAAAAGCGTGGGCATGCTCCTTGTAGGGAGAGCACACGTGTTCCTTTGTCCTAAAGGATCTTAAGGGTGGATAGTTTAGGGGCGCTCCCAGGTGAGGATCTCAAAAGAATATTCACCAGCTCTTCAGGTGTGTCCATTGATTGGTTGTGGTCTCCACTGGTTGGTCCTTAATTAATGTAGCTGGTGGTGAGGTCAGCCGTGGAGTCACTTGTCTGGTTTTTCTGCTTTTCTGGGCCTGGAGCTGAAACACAACTGAGGCGTGGCCTATAGTTCTTATTTTGGTGACCTTCTGTACCTCACCCATCATCCTTGCTCTGCTCACGTCAGTCTAAGCGCCTACCACAATATCATGGATCCTAGGTTTGGGATCGGCCATGAATCTAATGGCTGGTGTCCTTATTAAGAGTGAGGAGAGGTAGATCTGAGACAGGTATTTAAGGGGAAGGCATGTACAGATAGAGGCTGGAGGTTGGTATTATGTAAGCCAAGGAATTCCAGAGATTGCTGGCAGGTCCCAGAAGCCGAGATAGAGGTGTGGAGCAATTTTTCTGTAGAGTCTTCAGAAAGATCCAGCTGTATACCTTGGCTTTGTGCTCTGGCCTCCAGAGCTATAACTGTAAGAAAACAATGTTGTGTTTTCACTCACCTAGTTTGTGTTAGGTTGTTATGACAGCCCTGGAAAACTGATAACGTTCCTCCCAGTTACTGTCTTCTGTGGTTTCTAGTGGAGGTGATCTTGTGACTCTCTGAATATGCCTGTCTCTCTATATCTTCTTAAATTTTTAAAATTTTAGATTTTATTTATTGATTATAGAGAGAATGTCTATATAAAGAGAAAGGTGGGGTTGGGGTTGAGGGAGTGAGAAGCATCAACTCCTAGTTGCTTCTTGTATATGCCTTGACCAGGCAAGCCCTGGGCTTCGAACTGGCGACCTCAGTATTCTAGGTCAACACCATTCACTGCGCCACCACAGGTCATGCTCTCCATAACTTGAAGTGATGGGTCCAAGGAAAGTCATTGATTTTCAGTTTGTTTAGCTTTTTACATGTTGGAACTGAAACTATTGTGGTTTTTTTGTTTAGCATTATTATTATTATTATTATTATTATTATTATGTGTGTGTGACCGAGACAGAGAGGGACAGATAGGAACAGCAGATTGGAAGGGAGAGAGATGAGAAGCATCAATTCTTCATTGAGGCACCTTAGTTGTTCATTGATTGCTTTCTCATATGTGCCTTGATGGGGGTGGGGGGGGCTACAGCAAACAGTGACCCCTTGTTCAAACTGGTGACCTCAGTGTTTCAAACCTAGGTCCTCTGCATCCCAGTCTGATGCTCTATCCATTGCACCACTGCCTGGTCAGGCTGTTTAGCATTATTATACTCAGTTATTTTAGTGATAACCACATTCTTTATTTATTTAAGTGAGAGGAGGGGAGATTGTGAGACAGACTCTCTCGTGCACCTTGAAGGGGAGCCACCTGCAACCCCTTCTAAGACTGATACTGGAACCAACCAAGCTATTTTTAGCACCCGAGGCTGACTAGCTCAGACCAACAGAGCTACCCTCAAGTGCCTGGGGCCAACACTTGAACCAGTTGAGCCACTGGCTGTGGGAGTGGAAGAGGGAGGGAAGGGAGAGAATGAGGGGATGAGAAGCAGATGGTCACTTCTCCTGTGTGGCTTGACCAGGAATCAAACCTGGGACATCCACACGCTGGGCTGACACTCTATCACTAAGCCAACTTGCCAGGGCCTTTTCTTATTTTTTAGCAAGAGTAGTGAGAAAGAAAGAAAGGGACAGACAGATAGGAAGGAAGAGAGATGAGAAGCATCAACTTGTTGCGGCATTTTAGTTCGGTGATTGCTTTCTCATATGGCTTTGACTAGGGGCGGAGGGGTGGGGGGCTCCAGCTGAGCCAGTGATCCCTTGCTTAATCAAGTGACCTTTGGGCTCAAGCCCAAAGTGACCATGAAATCATGTCTGTGATCCCATGCTCAAGCCAGTGAGCCCACACTTAAACCGGTGACCTTGAGGTTTCCAACCTGAGTCCTCAGTGTCCCAGTCCCACCGCTTGGTCAGGCTGTCTTTCGTTTTAAAATGAAGGCTAGAAATGATTCAGCTTAGTAAAGAAGGCATTTTGAAAGCCAGGGTACGCCGAAAGGTAATCCTCTTGTGCTAGTTTGCCACGTTATGAATGCAAAGGAAGAGTTCTTGAAGGAAATTAAAATTGCTACTCAAGTGAACACACAAATGATAAAAAAAGCGAAAACAACCTTACTGATGTAATGGACAAAGTTTTAGTGATCTGGATAAAAGACCAAACCAGCCATAACATTCTTTCAAGTGGAAGCCTAACTCAGAACCAGTCCCTAGCTCTCCAGTTCCCTGAAGGCTGAGAGAGGTGAGGGAGCTGCAGAAGAGAAGTTGGATGCCAGTAGTGGGTCATGAAGTTTAAGGGAAGAAGCCATCTTTCATAACAAAGGAGCAAGGAGAAGCAGCAAGTGCAGATGCAGAAGCTTTAGCAAATTATCCAGAGATCTAGCTAAGGTAATTAATGAAGATTGGGTATATAAACAACAGATTTTTCCATGTACATGAAGGAACTTTGTATTGGAACAAGATGCCATCTAGGTTTTTAATAGAGAGAAGTCAGGGCCTATGACTCTTGTTAGGAGCTAAAGCAGCAGGTGACTTTAAGCTGAAGTCATTGGTCATTTACTATTATAAAAATTCTAGGGCCCTCAGCCCTGGCCGGCTGGCTCAGTGGTAGAGTGTCCGCCAGGCGCGTGTAAGTCCCGGGTTCAATTTCCAGGCAGGGCACACGGGAGAAGCACACATCTGTTTCTCTACCCTTCCCCCTCTCCCTTCTCTCTATCTCTCTCTTCCCCTCCCACAGCCAAGGCTCCACTGGAGCAAAGTTGACCCCGGCGCTAAGAATGGCTCCATGGCCTCTGCCTTTGGTGCTAGAATGGCTCCCATTGCATTGGAGCAATGCCCCAGAGGGGCTGAGCATCGCCCCCTGGTGGGCATGCCGGGTGGATCCCAGTCAGGTGCATGCGGGAGTCTGGCTCCCCGTCCCACACACCGCTTCTCACTTCCGAAAAATACCAAAAAATAAATAAATAAAAATTCTAGGGCCCTTAAGAATTATGCTAACTCTGCCTGTGCTCTATAAAAGGAACAATGAAACCTGGATGACATATCTGTTTACAACATGGTTTACTGAATATTTTCAGCCCATTATTGAGACATACTGCTCAGAAAAAAATTTCTTTTAAATTACTACTGCTCATTCACAATGCACCTTGTTACCCAAGACTTCTGATGGAGATGTACAATGAGATTAATGTACTTGCAGACATAAAAACACATGTTCATCTAGTAGGTAGCCCATGGGTCAAGGAGTAATTAAAAAAAATCTTTTTCCCCATTGATGGAGTGGGGGAGGGGAGAGAGAGAGAGAGAGAGAGAGGGAGGGAGAGAGAAGCATCAACTTGTTCCACTTAGTTGTGTACTCATTGATTGCTTTTAATAGGTGCTTTGACCAGGGATTAAACCCGCAGCCTCTGGCATGCCAGGTTGACACTTTATCCACTGAACCACCTGGCTAGGGCTGTCAAGGAGTAATTTTGACTTTCAAGTCTTAATTAATACTTAAGGAGTACCTTTTGTAAGGCTATATATAGCTGCCATGGATAGTGATTGTTCTGATGGAGCTGGGCAAAGTAAGTTGGAACCTTCTGGAAATAATTCATTTTAGATATCATTAGAAACATTCTTAATTCATGGGAAGAAGTAAAAATATCAGCATTAACAGGAGTTTGGAAGAAGTTAACTGCAACCAACATCGGTGACTTTGGTTCAAATTTTTAAAACTTTGAAATAATCTTGTAGAAATGTTAGAAGTACAACACAAAGAAGTTTTTTCCTGACTGATAAGTTTTTTTTCTGAATATTTTAGTACGTATTTTCTACAAACCAGGACCTTTTCCTACTAACCATAGAATTTAAGAAATTAACATTTATTTATCTATGTATGGCTCATGGTTTCTGACTTTATTCAGTGGAGTATATTGTTACTGTCATTACTTATTTTGATGCTCAAAGTTTTCCTGATATGGCCAGTAGGAGCCTTCTTAATATTACTTCTCTGTTCTTTGGCATCACCTCATCTTTTCTTGGGACCTTCTTTGCTTTCTGGCACAACTCTTATGTCCCATGCTTATTTTGTACTTTTCCTGTCTTAGCCATAGAATTGCCCATATTCTCAAGGATTTCTGGTCCCTTTTAGTAAAAAGGTGATTAGGAACTCTGTGTTGATAAGATTTGGAGGTTTTTGTTTGTTTGTTTTTGAGACTTAGAGTTTTATTTTAGTAGGTGGGGAGCTGCCCATGGCTCTGCAGACCTTTAAGTTTTGGAAATCAATAGTTACTTCTTTAAAAAACCAGCACTCATCCTTAGTAGATATACTGGTTTCCCCAAACTATGTGTGTGTGTTTAAGTGTAGCCCTTTAGTTTTTTGCCTTAGCAGAAAAGTGCCTGCTTACTTACTATTATTGTCTTCGAGCTTTTGTGGTTGATTAGTGTCAGCTCTTCCATATGAAGATTAATTTCCCTATTTTCAGTTCTATATTTCCCATGAGCTGTCCATTTCTGAATTTCTAGCCTTTCTGGAGTTCTGCAGAGCAGGTTGGTATCTCATTTATACTTAAGTTCTCTGAGCTTCCTATCCTGGCTTTATTAATTATAGATCTGTTTTCACAAATTAAAAAAAAATACCTAGCTGGCTTCTTCCTAAGGTTGGGATGTTTCCAGCTGCAGATAGAAATACTGACTAAAATACACATAAATGTTAAGCTAAAGCTACTTCAACAGCAAAGTATTGTAATTCTGGGGTTGGTTAATTTAGCGAAAATCCAGCTTACTTTCATCTTTCTTTTTTTTTTTTTTTTAAGTGAGAGGAGGGTGATAGTGAGATAGATTCCTGCATGTACCTCGACTGGGATCCACCCAGCAACCCCTGACTGGGGCTGATGCTTTAATCAACTAAGCTATTTTTAGCACCTGATGCTAATGCTGGGACCAACTGAGCTATCTATCCTCAGCACCGGGGCTGATGTTTGAACCAATTGAGCCACTGGCTGCAGGAGGGGGAGAGGGAGAGAAGGGGAAAGGGAAGGGGCAAAAAGCAGATGGTTGCTTCTCCTGTGTGCCCTGACCAGAAATCTGACCCAGGGCATCCATGTTTCAGACCAACACTTTATCCACTGAGCCAACTGGCCAGGGCCCACTTTCATGTTTCTTTTCTTTCATCCTAATCATACCTGTTCATTATCTTGTCTCAAATAGTTATAGCAGTTTTGGGCATTACGTTCTCACTGAAGAACATCCAAAGTCTGCAGGAGGACATTCCTTCTTTATGTTTCATATTTAAGGTGAAATAAAACCTTTCCAAAACTCTTGCTCACATCTTTTTTTGTGTGTGTGTGTGTGTATTTTTCTGAAGTTGGAAACGGGGAGGAGTCAGACAGACTGCCGCATGCGCCCAACCGGGATCCACCCGGCATGCCCACCAGGGGGCAATGCTCTGCCCACCAGGGGGCGATGCTCTGTTGCAACCAGAGCCATTCTAGCACCTGAGGCAGAGGCCACAGAGCCATCCTCAGTGCCCGGGCCAACTTTGCTCCAGTGGAGCCTTGGCTGCGGGAGGGGGAGAGAGAGACAGAGAGGAAGGAGAGGGGGAGAGGTGGAGAAGCAGATGGGCGCTTCTCCTGTGTGCCCTGGCCGGGAATCAAACCCGGGACTCCCGCATGCCAGGCCAACGCTCTACCACTGAGCCAACCGGCCAGGACCTCTTGCTCACATCTTATTGGTCAGAATCCATCCATCACATGCATATTTGAAAACCCATCAGAGAATGTGTGTGTGTGTGTGTATGTGTAACTATTACAAATCAGCTATCTTTAGACCTTTGCCTCTTTGACCAGCAACATTAGGTGTCCTGGGATCTACTTAATTACAGTCTGCATTTAAACAAGATCCTCTAAGTCAACAAGATGACTTCTGCAAGAAAATAAGAAGACTTGATTATACATTAGTATTTGAGAAGTACTGGTCTTGACTAGTCAAGAATCGACCCCCTAGGACTGAGAGAAGTCTCACTTATAAAAGTACAGGGTCTCCCAATACTTGAACAGTTAGGTTCAGTGAGAAGGGAAGGCGGGGATTCGGTTTGGGAATGGCTATTCGTTTGGCAGCCGACCATGTGCCCATTCCCTTTCCCTTTTTTTGTTGTAGGTTTTGCATGTATACGATCTTATTTTTATGGGAGGAAGAAAGATGAATGGAGGTATGGCTAGTCTGCTGAGTAGGAAATCAGTTACTGCTTTTTTTTATTGAGACCTATAAAATATTAATGGTATGCATAAATCATGTTCTTTAATCTAAAAGCTTAAAAGGAGGTAAAAAATGGATCCTTATTAACCTTCATTAGGGTACTCATTTTATATCGTTCTGTAACAATATTGCCACAACTTAGCAGTTTGCGTGTCAGGGTGGCACTCTAACCAGCTGAGCTATCCGGCCAGGGCAAACTTAGCAGTTTAAACAATGTACAGTTGTGCCTTGGCCAGTGTCATAGTGGATAGATTGTCGTCCCAGAGTGCCAAGGTCACAGGTTTGATCCCATGGTCGCCAGTTTGATCCCGGGTCACAGGTTTGAGCCCTGGTCAGGGCACATCTGAAAAGCATTCAGTGGATGCACAACTGAGTTGATGCTTCTTTCTGTCTCTCGTTTCTACCTGTTTCTTCTCTCTCAAAATGTCCATGTATTATCTCAGTGATTTTGTGATTCAGCAGTCAAGGTGTTGGTTAGGTTTGGGCTTTCCACTGGCGGCACTCAGTTCCCTGCGGGCTGTTGGAATGTGGACCTCAGTGTTTTTCTGGCTTTCAGCTGTAGACCTCCCTCAGGTGCTTGCACCTGGCCCTCTCCACGGGCCAGCTCACAGCACAGCAGCTTGCATCTCCAAAGCCAGCAAATGAGTTCCCCAGGAACCTGGACATTATACTCTTAGGTCGTCACATTCAGTACATCATGTTTGTCATATTCTGTTGGTTAGAAGTCAGGTAGTGTTCACATTCAAGAAGAGGGAATTACACAAGGACATGACTGTCAAAGGATGGGAACATGGGAAACAACTTAGAATTTGTCTTTCCTAAACACAAAATGTATGTGAGTATAAGAGCAACTGATGACATGAATTATATACATTGTATTGAGCCTTCTACTTAAAAGTTGTACTATGCTTTATACCAGGGGTCCCCAAACTACGGCCCGCGGGCCACATGCGGCCCCCTGAGGCCATTTATCCAGCCCCCGCTGCACTTCCGGAAGGGCACCTCTTTCATTGGTGGTCAAGGAAAGGAGCACATTGACCATCTCATTAGCCAAAAGCAGGCCCATAGTTCCCATTAAAATACTGGTCAGTTTCTTGATTTAAATTTACTTGTTTTTTATTTTAAATATTGTGTTTGTTCCCGTTTTGTTTTTTTACTTTAAAATAAGATATGTGCAGTGTGCATAGGGATTTGTTCATAGTTTTTTTTTTATAGTCCGGCCCTCCAATGGTCTGAGGGACAGTGAACTGGCCCCCTGTGTAAAAAGTTTGGGGACCCCTGCTTTATACTAAGATAATCAAGAAATTTGCTGATGTAGCCAAATATTTTAAATCATTGAGGTAAGCCTTGATGATCTGTTTGTAATATTAATTGTTGTTAAACAGGCTCCTTAGATTAGTAATATGGTTAATAGTATCTTATGAGTTAAGTTTTAGACATTAATTTACTTTTTTCATTTTTAGTTGACTATATTGTGGAGTTTGACTATGATGCTGTACATGATGATGAGTTAACTATTCGAGTTGGGGAGATCATCAGGAATGTGAGGAAACTACAGGAGGAAGGATGGCTAGAAGGAGAACTCAATGGAAAAAGGGGAATGTTTCCTGATAATTTTGTTAGGGTAAGTATTTTCAGTTAAATTTTTAACTGTTGCTTAATAAGATTTAATCTTTAACATTATAACTTAATGAATGTTATACATATATATATGTAACTAATATGTTTTAAAAGAATTTTCACTTTGCAGAATTTTAAAAACTAGAGATCCAAGTATCTTCATGATAGATGTCCTTGTTTCTTGGTGTCCTGGTAGATAACAACACTGTGTGTCTGTATGTATCTGTATGTGTCTACCTGTCTATCTTTTTAATAAATAAGTAATAGTGTGCATGTGGGTAGCACTTCATAATTTACAAGAAGTTTTGCTATGAAATTCTTATTTGAGCCTGACCTATGGTGGCGCAGTGGATAAAGCGTTGACCTGCAATGCTGAGGTTGCTGGTTAGAAACCCCAGGCTTGCCTGGTCAAGGCACATATGGGAGTTGATGCTTCCTGCTCCTCCCCCCTTCTCTCTCTCTCTCTCTCTCTCTCTCTCTCTCTCTCTCTCCTCATTAAAATAAATAAAGAAATTCTTATTTGAGCCTTCAAAAGTCTTGTGAAGCCTGACCTGGTGGTGGCGCAGTGGATAAAGCGTCGGACTGGGATGCGGAAGGACCCAGGTTCGAGACCCCGAGGTCACCAGCTTGAGTGCGGACTCATCTGGTTTGAGCGAGGCTCACCAGTTTGAACCCAAGGTCGCTGGCTCCAGCAAGGGGTTGCTCGGTCTGCTGAAGGCCCGCGGTCAAGGCACATGTGAGAAAGCAATCAATGAACAACTAAGGTGTTGCAATGCGCAATGAAAAACTGATGATTGATGCTTCTCATCTCTCTCCGTTCCTGTCTGTCTGTCCCTGTCTCTCCCTCTCTCTGACTCACTCTCTGTCTCTGTAAAAAATAAATAAATAAAATTAAAAAAAAAAAGTCTTGTGAAGTAAGTCAGGCAGATGATAGCTCCAGTATAAATATGGTGGCATAGACTGAGAGGTTAAGTGATTTTTAAAATTTTATTTTATTTATTTTTTTGTTTACAATGTTTATTTTTAGGTAATGCAAAATTTAGGTACAGGGAAATGCATACAAAGTGGGTATTTTTACTATTAAAAATTTACATACAGAATTCAGTTTTTTAGGCTTACATATCTATGAGTTTTAACATACGCATATAAGCATCTTGTGAACCACCTCCGTAAACAGGATACAGAATAATTCCTACATCTTCTAGTCAGACCCATAGCTAATAATACACAGAATCTGCACTATAATCCAGGACTGCATTCTTATAACAAAGTAAGCTAGAGAAAACAATGTTACTACTAAATCATAAGGAAGAGAACATACTTTTATAGTACTTATTGAAAAAAATGTGTGTTTAAGTGGACCTGCACTGTTCAAGTTCTATTCAAATGCGTGTCGTTCAGGGGTCAATGAATATTGAAGTAAGAGAACACTGGCTTTATGCAGTTCCAATTGTATGCTGGTATATAGTTCAACACTAGAGATGACCTATTGTGGGACTTCATTTTGACATGTATTTTACAGTCCTATTTCAGTACAACTAATCCTAGAACTTGAGTTTATTGAACTACCTGCTAAAAGAGGACACAATTTGAGTATGCTAGGTATTAGAGGGAAGCTCAGTCTGGGATTAAAAATTAGCCACAGAATTGAGAGTTGGAGACATCAGTATGAACTCATATTTAGTTTAAAATATGTGCAGATACATGTGGAAATAATTTTATATGTGTGTTTATGTTTGAGTTAGTACACATACATCTACTTCTCAGCTCTTTCTGCTGAGAGGGAGGCTGTGACATGCCAGTAGATACCCAGATCTTGATTTCTAAATATTATTCTCCAGCCTGACCTGTGGTGGCACAGTGGAAAAAGCATCATCAACCTGGAACGTTGAGGTCGCCGGTTCGAAACCCTGGGCTTCCTGGTCAAGGCACATATCAGAAGCAGCTACTACTGTTTCCCACTTTTCCTCCACCTTTTTCTCTTTCTCTCTCTCCTCTCTAAAATCAATAAATAAAATCTTAAATATATATTTTATTCTACAATAAATAAAAGCAGGATTCCTTGGTGAAATACATAATTTTAGGGCTGGAGCAAGGAAAATACAAGATGACACTAGAGCATCTAGTAGTGACAGATGCTAAGGAAGTGCTCGAAAAAGCAAAACGATGGGCCCGTGTCAGAGTAGCACAGGGGCCAGCCTGAAAGAGCTCCCAGGGCCTGGAGCTGGAGCGGTGTGAGCAGCAAAGTGACCTGCTGTGTGATTATTATCCAGAGTAGAACATAAATGTATCTGAGCCTGTGCTGATATAAATAAATGCTTCAGGCCCTGGCCGGTTGGCTCAGCGGTAGAGCGTTGGCCTGGTGTGCGGGGGACCCGGGTTCGATTCCCGGCCAGGGCACATAGGAGAGGCGCCCATTTGCTTCTCCACCCCCCCCCCTTCCTCTCTGTATCTCTCTTCCCCTCCCGCAGCCAAGGCTCCATTGGAGCAAAGATGGCCCGGGCACTGGGGATGGCTCCTTGGCCTCTGCCCCGGGCGCTAGAGTGGCTCTGGTCATGGCAGAGCGATGCCCCGGAGGGGCAGAGCATCGCCCCCTGGTGGGCAGAGCGTCGCCCCTGGTGGGCGTGCCGGGTGGATCCCGGTCGAGTGCATGCGGGAGTCTGTCTGACTGTCTCTCCCCATTTCCAGCTTCAGAAAAATACAAAAAAAAAGAAAAAGAAAAAAATGCTTCAGTAAGTAAATAAATGCGGGGGAAGGGATAAATCTACAAAGTCATTCTAAAGATGTGTAGATACTTCTCCCTACACCCTTACAACTCAACCTTCTGCCCCTTCAGAGTCATCCCTCAGGTGTGGGCTGGACTAAAGAGTAGGTGGAAGAAAAACACAGTGACTGTCCAATGGAGAGACCTGGCAGATAGAACCTTCAACAAGTGGAAAGGCTAACATGAGTTATAAATTAAGTTGATAATATATATCTCCTTTACCTCTGTGAAGTAGGTCAGGCATAAACCCATTACCCCATTCCAAACTTGAGAAAAAACATCAGACAAACCTAAATTGAACAGCATTCTACAAAATACCTGACCCGTACTCTTCAAAAATTTCAAGGCCATGGAAAGTAAAGAAAGATTAAAACTGATGTTGACCAGAGGGGACTAAGGAGACATGAAGACCAAATGCATTGTGATATCCTGTATTGGATTCTGAAACAGAAAAAGAATGCTACTGCCTGACCTGTGGTGGCGCAGTAGATAAGGCATCGGCCTGGATCTGAGTCGAAGAGGAGGGGGGGCGGATAAAAAGAATCAACTCATAGTTGCATCACTTCAGCTGTTCATTGATTGCCTCTCATATGTGTCTTGACCAGGGGACTCGAGCTGAGCCAGTGACCTCTTGCTCAAGCCAGTGCCTTGGGCCCAAGCCAAACAATCATGGGATCATGTCTGTGATCCCACTGTCAGGCCAGCAATCCCCCCTCAAGCTGGTGAGCCTGCACTCATGCTGGCAACCTCGGGGTTTCGAACCTGGGTCCTCAGTGTCCCCGGTTGACACTCTGTCCATTGCGCCACTGCCTGGTCAGGGTGCCACAACATGTTTTATAACACTAGTTAGCTAATAAGTGATTGATAAATACTGCATTCATAGTAGAGAAATTGCTGCATCCTAGGGCAGTGGTCAGCAAACTGGCTTGTGAGCCACATGCAGCTCTTTGACCCCTTGAATGTGGCTCTTCCACAAAATACCACGTGCAGGCGCTCCCTCCATAAGGAATGTACCTACCTATATAGTTTAAGTTTAAAAAATTTGGCTCTCAAAAGAAATTTCAATCGTTGTACTGTTGATATTTGGCTCTGTTGACTAATGAGTTTGTCGACCACTGGCCTAGGGTATGCACATGCTCATCTACTAAATTTTGTTAGATTTCTCACTATGTAATACCAATTTAAACTTCTGCCAGTAGTGAAAGAAGAGTACCTTTCTCAAATTTTCACTAACATTTGAATCTAACAGATTTTGGGGGGGAGGAGGGAGGAGACAGGGAGCCTAATCTTACATATCTATAGTAGTATCACCATTTTTCTTTTTCTTTCTTTCTTTTTTTTTTTTAAGTGAGAGGGGGTGAGACAGAGACAGACTCCTGCATCCACCCAGCAAGTTCACTAGGGGGCGATGCTCTGCCCATCTGGGGCCCTTGTTCTGTTGCATCCAGAGCCATTTTTTAGCACCTGAGGCAGAGGCCATGGAGCCATCCTCAGTGCTTGAGGTCAACTCACTCTAATCAAGCCATGGCTGCAGGAGGGGAGGAGAAGAGAGAGAGAAGCGAGAGGGGGAGGGGTGGAGAAGCAGATGGGCACTTCTGTGTGCCCTGGCCAGGAATCGAATCCAGGACATCCACATGCTGGGCCGATGCTTACCACTGAGCAAACCAGCCAGGGCCACCAGTTTTCATTGTTTCATTTTCCTAATTATTAATGAAGTTCATCATCTTTTCAGATTTAATGGCCATTTAAATTTCTTTTCTTGTGTATATATAGGTTTGTTCAGATATTTCCGTTCCTTTTTCTATTGCATTCTTGTTCATTTTCTCATTAACTTGCTATAGTGCGCTTTTATTTTAATTGATTTTGAGAGAGAAGGAGGGAGGGAAGCATCGATTTGTTATTCTACTTATTTATGTACTCATTGGTTGATTTCTTGTATATGACCTGACTGTGGTTCAAACCCACAATCTTGGCATTGGATAACGCTCCCGGCCAGGGTTTAATGTTATTGTAAATACTAGTCTTTTGTTTTTTTCTGCTTATGTGTTTTTTATCCTTCTTAAGCACGTTTTGTGACTTGTTTAAGTATAACTTGGGAGCAGAGATAGCTTAAAGATATACTTCTTTGGCCCTGGCCGGTTGGCTCAGTGGTAGAGTGTTGGCCTGGTGTGCAGGAGTCCTGGGTTTGATTCCCAGCCAGGGCACACAGGAGATGCACCCATCTGCTTCTCCACCCCTCTCCCTCTCCTTCCTCTCTGTCTCTCTCTTCCCCTCCCGCAGCCAAGGCTCCATTGGAGCAAAGTTGGCCCGGGCGCTGAGGATGGCTCTGTGCCCTCTGCCTCAGGCGCTAGAATGGCTCTGATTGAGGCAGAGTGACGCCCCAAGATGGGCGGAGCATCGCCCCCTGGTGGGCATGCTGGGTGGATCCCGGTCAGGCGCATGCATACGGGAGTCTGTCTGACTGCCTCTTCGTTTCCAACTTCGGAAGAATACAAAAAAAAAAAAAAAAAAGATATACTTCTTTGAGGTTTGTTGTTTTTTCTTGTGATAGACAGAGAGAGGGACAGATAGGGACAGACAGACAGGAAGTAAGAGAGATGAGAAGCATCAATTTTTCATTGCAGTACCTTAGTTGTTCATTGATTGCTTTCTCATATGTGCCTTGATGGGGGGCTACAGCAGACAAAATGACCCCTTGCTCAAGCCAGCGACCTTGGGTTCAGGCTGGTGAGCTTTGCTCAAATCAGATGAGCCCATGCTCAAGCCGGCGACCTTGGGATTTTGAACGTGGGTCCTCTGTGTCCCAGTCCTTCACTCTATCCACTGCGCCACCGCCTGGTCAGGCTACACTTCTTTGAGTTTATTCATATTTTTTGGTTTAAAGCTTTGATTTTTAGTATCAGTCTTGCTTTCCTTTTTGTATATATATGATTTGGGTACTAATTCTTTCTGCATGTAAAGCTATAAAATAATTACACTTCCTCATCGATCTATACTGTTTTAAGCCTTAAGTCAAAATTAAGGAGAACATGCTAGTTTATTAGATCTTTTTCATTCTCAACTTCAGTGTTTTGGACTAAAGAGTCAAATGTCTGATTTATTTGCTGGTATAAATTTTGAGATTCAATATTAGTGTCTGTGTTGATATTTGACACTGCCATTGGACTTGTTACTTTGAAATTGAGATAAATAAACACTGCAATAAACAAATAATAATTGACTATGAAGTGTTTTGTGGTATGGTGGGAAAAGTATTTCCCACTTCTTTAATTGGGGGAGCAGACAGCATGGAGACAGGAGGACAAATGGTAATGCCTTACTGAGGATAGCTTGGTTGATTGGAGCATCAGCCCCAGATGGGGGTTACCAGGTAGATCCTCTTGGGGCACATGTGGGAAGTCTGTCTCTATCTCCCCTCCTCTCACTTAAAAATTGTAATGTGTTATATGACTGAATGCCAAATGTGTCGTAAAGATGATGGGTGTTACAGGATCTTGGGAAAATATTATTTAGAAAATATTGTTAAAAGTAATGAATTGGCCTTTAAAGATATAAAGTTAGATAAATACTCATTGTAGTCTATGTCTGGCAAAGGCAAAAGGTGTTTTATGGTAAAAATAATTAGATGGATTACTTCAGCTCAATAAAAGTTTTCATATTGGATCGTAATGGTATTTGAGGCCAAAAGTGTGGATTAAAAGCCAGTGGTACAGTACACTTTGAATATTTTTTAAAGGTAATGTGAGTGAGAAGTTTTAAAGAGGAGAGAGTTGATGCTATAAACTATAATAATAGAGATCAGAGTTTTTGCAGTGAGAATGGGAATGAAGAGATAGTAGGCTAATAATACCTTTTATTTGTGTTAATACTTTACACGTTCACATGAAATTTCTCATATTTTTGAGAGTTAGATAGGGAATGTATCATTCTTGCCTAAAGTTATATTGGTAATAAATAGTAGGGTAAGTAGAAGATAGCTCTATGATAGGCGAACGTAAGGCTATTTTTACGTGAGAAATGTAGTGTATATGGTATGTACTGATTAGTGGAGATACATAATCCTTTTATAGCTTTCTGTACTTTTGAGACTCTAGGGACAAAGTGCTATGAATCTTAGCCATTGAAATTCTTCAGTAGCATCAGTGTAGTTAAAAGATGTTTGAAATACAAAACTAAAAATTCTTTTGATAATCTTCAGAAATGACCCTGGATAAAGAAAAATCAAAATGCTTCCTCAGATTGCAATATATGGAAACTTTTTTTTTTTTTTCAAAAATAGACGAGATTTTTTAAAAAGGCGTTTGACGTAAGGGTATTTCTAAGATTAAAATGGAATGGAAATATGCAAAAAATGTAAAAATAATATGATTTAGGAAATGAAACAGGGCTTGCAATATTCCTGTAAAGTTATCTTTAAATAACTTTATAAAGTGGAATCATTCAGTTTTACTCATATTCTTCTACTGCCATCCCTAGAAATTCTAGAGAAGAAGTTTTTACTGTACAAGTTAAAGGAAAAGAAGTTTTTATTGTATAAGTTAAGGGAATTAGAAGGCCCAGTATACTGGGATAGCTTACACTGTAGTGCCAACATCAGAATCTCAGTGATAGCCGACACAAAGAAAGAAGACGTGCTTTGGGGTGTCAGGGATGCCCGTGGCACCAGCTAGGGCATCTCTGCGGGCACGGACGCCGAAGTGGTGCTGCTGGCCGGGCGAGCACCTGCTGCAGCTGCTGCCGTGGACAAGCAGGGCGGGACCAGGCCTTCCTCAGCGCGTGTACTACCTGCTGCCCTCCTTTGGTCGCCTTCGGTCCCCCGTGTTTAGGCCCATGAAGGTGGTCATAAATGACAACATTATGAAAATCAAACTGTGTTAGCATTGACCCGGCTAAGTTCCAGACCCTGCGGAACATCCTGAGGGTGCAGAGATGGAGTCAAGTGGTCCAGAGTGGGGGCCACACTGGTGCTGATGTGGAGGAGAAGAGGCTGACTCATCCAGGCCTCCCTCCAGAGCACCTGCGACAGGGAGCAGGACGAGCACCGCCCCAGCCCCAGCCGGCTCGTGCAGATCGTCCAGGCAGCTCTGTATGAGCGCCTGTGAGTTCAGCTTCCTCGACACGCTCTCCAGGGGCCAGAGCGTACGTGAAAAAGGAGGGTGCCAGTCCACCTTCTTTCTGGTCAACCACACGGCTACCATTGACATCATCAAGGTGAATGTGAGCTCAACGACAAGAGGTAGGCCTGTGCCTGACGGGCCTACGCAGACCACCTGCCCGCCAACACTCATAGAAACAGACAAATCCGATTCATTGTGAATGAAGCCGGCAGGCTGCCCCTGGCTTGTGTCCCCCAGAGAAGCCTATAGAACCTGGCTGGCATCTGCAGGGGGTGACCCTGGCTTTTAAAAAGTCATTTTTGGGGTTCTGTTTTAATGTAGTAATAGATAACAGTCCTACTTCTGAACTGCCTTTGAATTTCACAGAAGCACAGACTTCATTTCAGTGTGGTAAAAATTAATTCATGTTGCTAATCTGGTCCTAAGCGTTTTGGTTTTGTCTCCCCCACGGAGCATGACTCTGGGGAAGCCTTGTCGTACACCTTTCTTTAAATATAAGCACGTGTCCTTCTAGGAATCTAGTAGCATGGTATTTTGGGTATTTTAAGGACCATGAGGAGTTTGATTTGAAATTATACAAGACCCCTGTTATAGATTTCATTTATTTATTTATTTTGAGAGAGTGAGAGAATAGAGAGAGACAGATGAGGAGCACCAGTTGCATTGCTCATAGTTGCATTGCTTTAGTTGTTCATTGATTGCTTCTCATTTGTGCCTTGACTGAGGGAGCTTAAGCCTAGCCAGCAACCTTGGGATCACGTTGATGATCCCATACTCAAGCCGGTGACCCTGTGCTCACGCTGGCGAGCTTGCACTCAAGCCAGCGACCTTGGGGCTTGGAATATGGGACCTCAGCATCCCAGGGTGATGCTCTGTCCACTGCGCCATCACCAGTCAGGCTATGGAATTTTTTTTTAAAAACAGACTGATGTGTATTCTCCTGTGGTTGCATGGCACAGTCTCACAGCACTGTTATTATAGGCCCTGCTTTCTTTTTCTACACAGTTTTTATTTTATAGCTGAAAACAGCCAGCAATCCTTTGATGACCGTGACCAAGGGAACTTTATTATAAAGCTGTCAAGCACAAGTTGACCAGAGATGACTATATTTACATTCTTTGCGTAATTGTTTTTTTCGGAGCCAGGTTTTGCAACCTAAGAGAATACCTAACCTGTGTATTCTTTCAAGGCGCAGTGAGTCCTCCAGATGCTGAGACCCGAGGAAACGCCTCCCTGCCTTAACTGTCCTTCCTGGTGCTCAAGAGAGCAGAGTTTTTGAAAGTGTGGGGTCAGTAGAGGAACACCCAACAAATTGATGTGTGTTAAGACCCAGTAAGGAACACTTGATGATAATTATGCAGAAACTAATTCTTTTTTTTAAAGAACTCTATTCCTTTATTTATTTATTTATTTTTACAGAGACAGAGAGAGAGTCAGAGAGAGGGACAGACAGGGACAGACAGGCAGGAACGGAGAGATGAGAAGCATCAATCATTAGTTTTTCATTGCGCATTGCAACACCTTAGTTGTTCATTGATTGCTTTCTCATATGTGCCTTGACCGCGGGCCTTCAGCAGACCGAGTAACCCCTTGCTTGTGCCAGCGACCTTGGGCTCAAGCTGGTGAGCTTTTGCTCAAACCAGATGAGCCCTCGCTCAAGCTCTGGAGATCTTGGGGTCTCGAACCTGGGTCTTCTGCATCCCAGTCCGACGCTCTATCCACTGCGCCAGCACCCGGTTAGGCCAGAAACTAATTCTTAATAAAAAAAATATCAGCCCTGGCCGGTTGGCTCAGCGGTAGAGCGTCGGCCTAGCGTGCGGAGGACCCGGGTTCGATTCCCGGCCAGGGCACACAGGAGAAGCGCCCATTTGCTTCTCCACCCCTCCGCCGCGCTTTCCTCTCTGTCTCTCTCTTCCCCTCCCGCAGCCAAGGCTCCATTGGAGCAAAGATGGCCCGGGCGCTGGGCATGGCTCTGTGGCCTCTGCCTCAGGCGCTAGAGTGGCTCTGGTCGCAATATGGCGACGCCCAGGATGGGCAGAGCATCGCCCCCTGGGGGGCAGAGCACCGCCCCTGGTGGGTGTGCCGGGTGAATCCCGGTTGGGCGCATGCGGGAGTCTGTCTGACTGTCTCTCCCTGTTTCCAGCTTCAGAAAAATGAAAAAAAAAAAATATCTATTTTGGAATCATACAGAAAAAGAAAGTATATGCTTACATGCAGAGTTTGCTCCAGTTAGTGACTTGTGTTAGATATAAGTAAAATACGAGCATTTTTCTTAATTGCAAATAAGATTAATAGCAACTTTAGCACCAAGAAGGGATATTTCTCAGTAAGCTGTCCTTGAAACATGTAGTTTTCATCAGCCACATGTCTTCTTGCAGCAATTTGTAAGATTTTAAATGTGTCCCGATTTCTAATTATCCTTTCTTAAAAGTGATTAACATTTTAAAGGGCAATTAGAAACGTTCTACCTGATTTACCCATTTTTATTATTAACACTTGATTTGACAGTATCTGGCATATAATAGGCACTAAAAAAAATCCTATATATTTGCTAAATAAATAATTTAGCTGACTTGCTTCTCCCATTTCCCCATTCCAAAATGGATGAATAGTTCCTGAGCAAGAAAGTAACAGGATGAAATAATAAACTCCACCATATAGCTACATGCAAGACATATATATACACACATAATCCTAGCATATGATTATAGCAGAGTTTTTTTTTTCTTTTTTTTTTCTTCAAAGAAATTCAAGATACAGTCGTTTTGTTTTTTTATTTATTCATTTTAGAGAGGAGAGGGAGAGACAGAGAGAGAGAGAGAGAAAGGGGGAGGAGCTGGAAGCATCAACTCCCTATGTGCCTTGACCAGGCAAGCCCAGGGTTTCGAACCGGCGACCTCAGCATTTCCAGGTCGATGCTTTATCCACTGCGCCACCACAGGTCAGGCTATAGCAGAGTTTTTTATTTTCTTCCATTGATGAGTCTCTTCAGTGCCCTTGGTAAGAAACTAAATTTCCATGATACCTTCTATTGAGCTATCTTAAACTAAGATCAGTAGCAATATGGTGGCATATCTTCCCCTATACCACGCCTCTTGATTGTTTTATTCTTTTTGATTTGCTATTCATTCATTTGTTCAAATATATATATATACCGAGGTTCTGTGTGCTAGGACTTTTTATAGATGCTAGGGATACAGTTGAATAAAAGGTAATTTTCCTCTTCATGAGCTTATATTTTAATGGTGGGGGAAAACAGACAAGTGAGAAAAAATAAACGAAATGGACAAAGATAATTTTTGATAGTCATGGGTGCTTTGAAAGAAAAGAGTGAGGGGTGGTGGGATGGAAATGGCATTGATGGTTTAAGTTGGGTGTGCTGGGATAGCACCTCTGAAGTTATTTGGCCAGTAAAGCACAGAAGAGTGCAGAGGAGATACGGAATTTACTCCCTCTGAGAAGGATTCCTGAAAGTAGAGTAAGATAGGCTCAATGTGATGGTTGTGGTTGCCAACTACTGTACTGAAGGTATTTCAAGAAGATAGCATGGCACTGTGAAAGGTACGTGGCCATTGGAATTAGGATGTATAGACCTCTGTTTGATTCTTCTTTCATCTCCTCCATTACCCACATGCACACACCTACCTTGTGTGCTTCCTAAAGATGCTTCACTCTAGAGCAGTGTTTTCAACCACTGGTCCGCAGTCCAGTGGCGGTCCACAAAAGAGTTAACTGCCTGCTGTTGCATGAAGATTATAGACTTGATGATCTTAGTCAAATTCGCTTATGCTCGGTGATATCTGCCTTAGTGGCCCCAGAATAATTCTCCTATTTTCACCAGTCCCAAGTGTAAAAAGGTTGCAAACCACTGCTCTAGAGCATATGTTTCTTCTTAGGTGAAAATGGGAAGTCCTACCTGTTTGGGTTGTTGGTAGGAATTTGATTATGTGTGTGTATATATATGTCTTGCATGTAGCTATATGGTGGAGTTTATTATTTCATCCTGTTACTTTCTTGCTCAGGAACTATCCATCCATTTTGGAATGGGGAAATGGGAGAAGAAAGTCAGCTAAATTATTTATTTAGCAAATATATAGGATTTTTTTTTTAGTGCCTATTATATGCCAGATACTGTCAAATCAAGTATTAATAATAAAAATGGGTAAATCAGGTAGAATGTTTCTAATTGCCCTTTAAAATGTTAATCATTTTTAAGAAAGGACAAAAATGAAGTAATTTAAATGAGAAAATACAGGACAAGAAGTTAGCTTGATGAGCCTATGTCTCTAGGGGAATACTCTTATTTTGGTAGTAGTGATAGTGTTAGAACAAATAAAGTTTATTTAAACGTAGGCTGACTTGCTGAGAAACTAGTCAGTGGTTCTCAAACTTTTGAAGTCGGGACACATTTAAAATCTTACAAATAATTGTAGACGCACTGTATACAAACTTCTGAGAAATGTGTTATAATAATTAAGTCAAATAATAAAGAAAAAAATATAAAGTCCAAGCATGCTTTTGTAATTAAATGAAATAAATATTACAAAATTAAATTTATTCTGACATTAAAAAACATTTTTATGTTACATTTTTTGACTTATGCTTTTAGAATTCGTAAAAAAGAGCGGTGAGAAAAAGTTATCTTTTTATATATATAGATACATTCTTAGTAAGATTTAGTAAATTCGGCAGGTCCCAGCACAAATGTTTTAAGTTTTTTCATTCTTGTATTTATGAGAAACATGAGCCTGATGTGTCCTAGCGATTTCTTCAATGTTTTGGCATATATTTGAAAGGCAAACTCTCATTTCCTCGTCAATACATTGAAGACTTCCTCTCTTTTTACTCTTAATTTTGTTGAATGCAGAAAACCTCCACCATACATATCATCTTAACTTGACACCAAACAAAGGATAGAAGAAACTTGCCTCCAGTCTTTCCAGGGAACATGGCGAGTAGTGTAAACAATCCAGCACCACAGCTTAACAGCCTTTTGCAATTTAATCAGGCAAGTGAGGTGCGGGGTTGGGCAGACTATCAGCTTATAGCCAATTCCCCATACCTCTGTCCCTCAAAAATCTAAACTCCAAAAACCCTATTGGTTTTTTGGTTCCTAACAGGCACATATTTCTCTGGAATACCATAGGGCACATTTGAAAATCTTCTAGGGCGCACACTTTGAGAACCACAGAACTAGACAATCAAAAAGCTTTGAATGTGTCAGGATTTGTGTAAGCTCTGGTTCCTTAGAGTAACACTAATTGTGAATTTTCTGTGTAAGTAGTCTTATATTTGAAGAAAAATGTAGAAATGATTTTTCTTGTTATTGAGTCCTTTGTAAAGGAAAAGGTAGTTCTTAGAAGATGAGGAGGCTAAAATAAAATGCCTTTGGAAGATTGCTTCAGTGACTAAGGAGATGAGAAAGCAGATACCTGTGAAAACTCATTATTAAAAGCTGAGGATTGTGTTCAAGTTCTGATAGAAGTGGTAAAAATGTATTTTAAAAAAATCAAGGGGGATGCATTCGGGGCAACACTAGAATCTATGTAAACACAGTAAATTAAAATCAATTAAAAAATCAAGATTGGTTGAGGACCTTGGATGGAAATCTAAACTTTATATTTAACTAAAGAGGGAACCTGTGCTGAATAAAAAAAGAAAAATGGGCCCTGGCCGGTTGGCTCAGCGGTAGAGCGTCGGCCTAGCGTGTGGAGGACCCGGGTTCGATTCCCGGCCAGGGCACACAGGAGAAGCGCCCATTTGCTTCTCCACCCCTCCGCCGCGCTTTCCTCTCTGTCTCTCTCTTCCCCTCCCGCAGCCAGGGCTCCATTGGAGCGGGGATGGCCCGGGCGCTGGGGATGGCTCTGTGGCCTCTGCCTCAGGCGCTAGAGTGGCTCTGGTCGCAACATGGCGATGCCCAGGATGGGCAGAGCATCGCCCCCTGGTGGGCAGAGCTTCGCCCCTGGTGGGCGTGCCGGGTGGATCCCGGTCGGGCGCGTGCGGGAGTCTGTCTGACTGTCTCTCCCTGTTTCCAGCTTCAGAAAAATGAAAGAAAAAAAAGAAAAAAAGAAAAATGAATTATGTCCATGGCCAGTTCCCCATTTGGCCTCTATTGAAACTTGGAGTGGGAGAAGGGTGGGGAAGCTTCTTGTTAATTCTGGGTGCCCTAGAAGTTCAGGCTCCAGTTGTCCTCCTGAGACCCTCCCTGCTGGAGGTGCACGTGTGCTTCCGTGTTGCCTTGTGGTCTACACTGCCAGGCTCATTCCTGTCTGGCTTGGAGCAGAGTCCTGGCTCTGCATCTGGCCCCGCCCTAGCTGAGGACATGGGTCGTGGTGGTCGTTGGGGTGCCTTGTCACATACAGCCTTGTGAGGGTGGAAGTCTAGGCTCCCTGCCTGCTTTTGCTGGCGTGGGTGGGCATAGGGTGATAGTTGTTTGTTTGTTTATTTTCTGTGATATTTTACTGCAATAGAGTGGAAATTTTCTTAAGAGCTTTCTGTCTTGCTAGGCCACCCTTTTCTTGGAGCTTTTCCCCCTCTCTGCCCGTTGGCATTTACAGGTGGCCAGGTTGCCAGCTTCTCTAGTACTTTGGCTGGAATATATGAGGCGAAAAGACAGCTCAGTGAACTAATTAACCAGGGTCAAAAGAACTTGGTCTCTCGGCATGTGCCATCTTCTTCCACTTTTCACAATACTTTTATATGTATATACTTTACACACACACACACACACACACACACACACACACACACACTTGTTGTTGATGTCCCAAGTTTTTAACTGTACTTAGTGGGAGGAATAGGAAGTACTTTTATCTTTCCATAAGGGGAACTCTGGGTGGTGATGCTTTTAAGTAGAGATTGTAATGCACATGCTTAACAAGCTAAAAACTCACAATATAGACGAGTTTTTCCTTTAGAAGTGGAGTACGAATAGTTTTCTTTTTAAAGTTTTTATAAAGTGCTCAGTAAAATGTAATATTAGTTATCATTAACACAAGAATAGATTAGCATTCAGTAAAAGGGTAATAATAAGCACAGTGATACCTTTATTTTCTTTCATGACTTGCTTCCGAAGTTTAAGATAACAAATGAAAGTAGCTACCAGTGCAGTTGACTAGTTGTAGGCATTTAGTGAATGTTAGTGAACTCTGCACACTGATGAGTTCTGTATATGGTGGAGTGCATAGTTTGATTACCGAGTGAGTCAGAGGAAGTTGGGTGGGGAGGGAGGAGGAGCACCAATGCAGAAGGCACAGTTGGTAGTTGTTACAAGTATTGAACAGCAGGCAGTTATGGGGAAAGCAGAGAAATATTAAAGAGTATCAGCAGGACAGTAGTTAGGGTAGGGAATGCTCATCTTTGAGCTTCAAAGCAGCTATCTTGTCTAAGAAACTTTCTTGTGTGCTTTATACGGATCTTGGAGGTGTACTACAAGTTTTTGTCTGATCTGTTACTGTTACGGTGATTTTACTTGAGTGCTTTAAAAAACAAGTGGATATGTTCATAGAAGATGTCTCAGGTGTTGGTAAGTGAATTGTTATATTTAAACATTTTAAATGAAATTTTGAACCATTTTCAAAAGTCCTTGGAACTTGATAAACTGTTTTTAGACTTTTTGATATAAAAGGAAACAAGTTATTCACTCGTACTACAGGAAGTTGATAAGTAAAATAATTTGGATTTTTTTTTTTGTTTTGACCTAAACTTCTAGCAACTTTTTTTGCATTTAGAATAAAAGATTTAAATTGAATCTGCTGTTCTTTTTTTTTAAATGAAAATTTGACAATTTACATTTTAAAATGGCATTTTATTTTTAGATTCCATAGATTACGTGGTTAAGGAAACATTAGATCTATAAATGTATTTAAAAATCTTTTTTAAAGCTTCTTTAAAAATATTAGCAATACAGGATAAAATGATCTGATGTACATGGCTACTATGGAAAGGGTCTTCGTGATTTTTTAAGTTTTTCTTTTTCTAGAAGAATGATTGCATTTTTAAATCTGTTGGTAGTTCACTGTTTCCTTAAGAATTATTAGAGTGAAGGAAATGACAATATGATTTTATATGACTTTTAATTTTTTAATCCCTCTATGAAAACTATTAATTTGCTTAGGGAAAACCCCAGTGATGTTTTCAAGTATTAGATGTTTTGGTTTCTTTAATAAAACAACAGTTCAGGAAGCTAACTTTAAATCAGGAGAACATCGTTTGGTGTTTGATTTACTTTCATTAACAGGAAACACAGTACAAGAGAAAACAACTCAGAATACGTACTATGTAAATGCAAGACAACTTTTATTTGCTTATTGGGAATTACAGTGAAAATAGCAGATACAATGCAAAAGTTGTATGTAGTTATTTATGATAGATCATAGTACATTTTCTGTTATGTCTTGTAAAACATTAACTATACTTTACACACTGATTAAAAGCAGTTTGTTTTGTGTCAGGTTACTTTTGATGATATTATGAATCCCATATGCACTGCATTCATTAAGAGAAATAATCTTTTTTTTTTACATTTAAAAATTTTATTTTATTTTTTTGTGGCAGAGACAGAGAGAGAGAGTCATAGAGAGGGACAGATAAGGACAGACAGGCAGGAAGGGAGGGAGATGAGAAACTTCAATTCTTCCTTGCGGTTCCTTAGTTGATCATTGATTGCTTTCTCATATGTGCCTTGACCGTGGGGCTACAGCAGGCCAAGTGACCCCTTGCTCGAGCCAGTGACCATGGGCTCAAGCTGGTGAGCCTTGCTCAAACCAGATAAGCCCATGCTCAAGCTGGCGACCTCAAGGTCTCGAACCTGGGTCCTCCGCATCCCAGTCCGATGCTCTATCCACTGCGCCACCACCTGGTCAGGCTTAAATTTTTATTGATTTTAATTTATAGTGTTTACATAGATTTGAGTGTCCCACCGAATATATCTCCCTCCCACCCCCATGTTACCCTCGACATCTCCCTTGCCACCCTCCCCTTATTGCCTTCCCCTCTTCCTTCCAGGATTTGCTTTCCTGCTCTCTATAATGCTGTTGTTTATATATAATTTCGCTAATCTCTTTGCCTTCTCTGATTCCATCCTCTCACCCCCCTTCCCTCTGTCTGCTTTCCCTCTGGTCCCTTTGATCCCGCCTCTACCTCTATTCCGCCCCTTAGTTCACATTGTTCATTAGATCCCTCAAATGAGTGAGGTCATATGATACTTTTCTTTCTCTGCCTGGCTCATTTCACTTAGCATAGTAGTTTCCAGATCCATCCATGTTGTCGCAAAAAGTAAGATTTCTTTCTTTTTCAAGGCCACATAGTATTCCATTGTATATATGTACCACAGCTTTTTTTAAAAATTTTTTTTATTCATTATAGAGAGGGGAGGGGGGGGAGGAGCAGGAAGCATCAACTCCCATATGTGCCTTGACCAGGCAAGCCCAGAGTTTTGACGTGGCAACCTCAGCGTTTCCAGGTTGACGCTTTATCCACTGCCCCACCACAGGTCAGGCATGTACCACAGCTTTTTAATCCACTCGTCCACTGATGGACACTTGGGCTGTTTCCAGATCTTCGCTATTGTAAACAATGCTGCAGTAAACATGGGGGTGCATTTCTCCTTTTGAATCAGTGATTTGGTATTCTTAGGATATATTCCTAAAAGTGGGATGGCTAGGTCAAAAGGCAGTTCCATTTTTAATTTTTGAGGAATCTCCATACTGTTTTCCACAGTGGCTGCACCAGTCTGCATTCCCACCAGCAGTGCAGGAGGGTTCCCTCTTCTTCACATCCTCGACAGCACTTATTCTGTGTTGTTTTGTTAATGAACGCCATTCTGACTGGTGTGAGGTGGTATCTCATTGTGGTTTTAATGTGCATGGAGAAATAATACAGATAATGCTATAAAAGATGTATAAGGATTTAGATTTAGTAATGTGTGCTCACAAAACTAAGATCTTTCTAAATGCCCAGATTAATTTGACATTCAGTGCTGTTGTTGTTATTTGTGGACACACTAAGTTTTTTATTAAAAATCACTGAAGTAATAATACATGTTGAAACAAAATTCAAGCATTGTAAAAGGATCTATTATAAAAGTATGTACATTTCTTTTTTTTAACAATGCTGCCTCAGTCTCCTACTTTTAAGAATTTGGTAGCTATTTTATAGATTGTTTTCTATAGGAAATCTTTTAAGCTAGATTATTTGTACTCTCATCCCCCTTTATTTTCTACTTTTCACATCATAAATTTAAAGTTGAGACATTATGATAAAAATCCTGTTAGTGTTTACCGGGGACTTAGCTGGAAAGTGAAAGTTTTTCCACTTAAAGGAATGAATTTATTTTGGTTCTGCTGTTGTAATAATGTAAACCAGGAGAGCTTAATGACCAGACCGGGGCTGCAGGGGTTTTCCTGGTTTGCCTTTCGTCGTTCAGATCAGTACTCGGTGCCCGCTTGTCAGTGTCATCAGTGGCCTCCAGGAGTCTATCAGCCTTGAGAGAGAGATCTCCATGTAGGCCTGTGTCTTTTTTTTTATTTTAGATAGAGAAAAATCGATTTATTGTTCCACTTTCTTTTATTTTATTTTTTTAGAGTGTGTGTGTGTGTGTGTGTGTGTGTGTTGTGTGTTAGAGAGAGAGGCAGGAAGGGAGAGAGAATGAGAAGCATCAACTCGTAGTTGTGTCACATTAGTTGTTCACTGATTGCTTCACATACATGCCTTGATGGGTGTGGGGCTTCAGCTGAGCCAGCAACCATGGGATCATGGCTATGATGCCACGCTCAAGCTGGTGAGCCTGTGCTCAAACCAGTGACCTCAGGGTTTTGAATTGGGACCTCAGGGTCCCAGGTCTATGCTTTATCCACTGTGCCACCATTGATTGATTCTTGTGTATACCCTGAGCAGAGATTGAACCCACAACCTTGGCATTATTGGGATGATGCTCTATCCAACTTAGCTGCATGGCCAGGGCAGGCTTGGTGTCTCTTGATTCATAGATAGATAGACTGTCCCTTATCCCCTGCCATTCTCACCCTAAAACCCCTTTGTCCTAGGGCTGAAAGCACAAATAGCATTAATTTTCTTTTTATTATTATTATTATTATTATTATTATTTTGTATTTTTCTGAAGCTGGAAACGGGGAGAGACAGTCAGACAGACTCCCGCATGCGCCCGACCGGGATCCACCCGGCACGCCCACCAGGGGCGACGCTCTGCCCACCAGGGGACGATGCTCTGCCCACTAGGGGACGATGCTCTGCCCCTCTGGGGCGTCGCTCTGCCGCGACCAGAGCCACTCTAGCGCCTGGGGCAGAGGCCAAGGAGCCATCCCCAGTGCCTGGGCCATCTTTGCTCCAATGGAGCCTTGGCTGCGGGAGGGGAAGAGAGAGACAGAGAGGAAGGAGGGGGGGTGGAGAAGCAAATGGGCGCTTTTTTTAAGTTAGAAGTGGGGAGATAGACAGATTCCTGCATGCGCCCTGACCGGATCCATCTAGCAACCCCCGTCTGGGGATGATGTTCAAATCAGCCGAGCTAACCTCAGCACCCGGGGCCGGTGCTCCAACCAGTTGAGCCACTGGCTGCAGGAGAAGAGAGAGAGAGAGAGAGAGAGAGAAGGGGAAGAGGGAGAGGAAGAGAAGCAGATGGTCGCCTCTCTTGTGTGCCCTGACCGGGGATCCAACCCCGGACTTCCACACTCGGGGCTGATGCTCCACCCACTGACCCAACTGGTCAGGGCTAAATAGCATTTTTTTAAAAATTAAAATTAGTGTGAAAAATGTGACCATTGTAAACTATTAGGGTATTTTCAGTTCGTTTCCATCAGTGTATGCATCTGAAAGAATATGGGTAAGAGAGGAATTCCTCAGTGTGTTTTCTTCTCCACTTCACTTGGCTGTAGTTAGCGTTTGTGACAGGAGAAGGGAAGGAGTGGGATGCCAGTGAATGTACACAGCTCCCCCACCCCTCTCATACTCTCCCCTGCGAATGGGAGGTGCAGTGCAAATGGGGGCCCTTTGTTCACATTGGAGAGAGAGCAATACATGAAGAATACCTTATTTGGGAGAGGAGAGAGTAAGTTTTCCTCCTTTATTGTATTTTTGCTGTTTTCCTTTTTTAAAAAATTATTAACTTTTTATTTAAAAATTTTTTTATTGCATTTATTGGGTGACATTGGTAAATAAAATCATGTAGGTTTCAGGTGCATGTTTTCTTTAATTCTGATATGTTATAATTAAGAAACTACACATTAATTTCATATTAAGGAGATTTTTCTCTGTTGGTGATTTTACTTTGCACTTGTTATTTTATGTGTGAACATCCAGTTTAATTAAATCTGGGTCACTAGTTATATACTATCACTTATATTCCACAAAGCAAAAGGTTTAGGGATGGGGTTAACAATTGTGTTAGGTTGGGCCTGACCTGTGGGACGCTGAGGTTGCTGGTTGGGAACCCCAGGTTTGCCCTGTCAAGGCACATATGGGAGAGTTGATGCTTCCTGCTCCCCACCCAACTCCACTCCATGCCCTTTCTCTCTTTTCTCTCCCTCTCTCTCTCTCTCTCAAAAAATCAATAAATGCTTTTAAAAAATTGTGTTAGGTTGGATACCTTTTTTTTAAAATGTGGGACTAATGTTGATGCAGTCAAAGGTGAAACAGCGTGTGGATACCAAATGCAGGGGGTCCTTGGGTTACACCCAGTTCTGTTCCTGTGACAGTGATATAACCCAAATATTGATGTAAGTCGAAATACACCCTAGCCTAAGTCACCAAACTAGTTTGCCCACATAGTAAGTACTATGTTAATGGCATAAGCTGAAATACATGTTAATTTTTATTTTATTTTATTATTACTCATTTTTTTTTGTATTTTTCTGAGGTGTGAAGCAGGGAGGCAGAGAGAGACTCCCACATACACCTGACTGGGATCCACCCGGCTTGCCACTGGAGAGCGATGCTCTGCCCATCTGGGTGTCGCTCTGTTGCAGCCAGAGCCATACTAGCACCTGAGGCAGAGGCCACAGAGCTGTCCTCAAGTGCCTGGGCCAACTTTGCTCCCACGGAGACTTGGCTGTGGGAAGGGGAGAGAGAGACAGAGAGGAAGAAGAGTGGGAGGGGTGGAGAAGCAGATGGGCGCTTCTCCCATGTGCCCTGGCCAGGAATCAAACTCGGACTTCCACACGTTGGGCCAACGTTCTACCGCTGAGCCAAACGGCCAGGGACTAACACATGTTAATTTTTTAAAGTTTATATGGGAGTGAGCTTCGTAAATTCGAAACTGTCATAACCTGCAGACCCCCGTAAACATTTACTCTAACATTCCTTATTATTTAGTGATGTCACTTTCCCATATCTTCTGACTTATGCTCCTGTAAAATTGGAGGTTTCAGTTCTATGTGACACATTTTGGAAATTCTTAATGTAAAATTAAAATAATTAAGTATATTCCCTAATTTTAATCAGCATTAACATCTGTAACTGTTTAGGAATTTAGTGTTTAGACAACCTGTTTCTTTCACTTAGGAGTAAAGAAGCCCTTGCCCTTTTATCTGGTTATCTATTCTTTGTGACCTTTGAGTCTATGATATAGGAGTTAAATTGATTTCTATTTTCAGGTCATGGTCATGCACTGGGCATGATCAGATAACCAAATTATTTTATAGATCTATTACAACATGAAGGAATGGTGTCTGAATTTTGTTGACCTTCTTTTAAGTGCCTGTTTTGAGTTAATGCAATCAGTTAAGTATCTTTGATTATCTTAATAGATGAAGAATAATTATATTCACTTCAATCTTTTTTAGCTTCTTCATTTGCTTGTATTTCTCATCTTTAATTTGCTACTTCTTACCACTTGTCTATGAAATAAAACCAATCAATAAAGTATATTATCTGTTTGGAAATTATCCCTGTTGTATTTTTTCTTGGAGAATTTTGGACTGACATTGCTGTGTGGGAGGTTCTTCTCCTTTGTGGAATGAGACTGATAGTTCTTTTGAGTTTGCTTTTGAAGTCCTCTCTGAGGACTCTTCTTATTGGATCTCCTGAAATCATTTTCAGAGTCAGGAAAGGAAGTGAAGTTGGTAGAGAATGGGTGCTACAATGTTAATACGTGTTTTATTTACTGGCTGACACAGTAGAAGACAGTGAAGGGCAGAAGAAGAAAGAAATGCTGGAAGCCTTACTGACACTTCATAGATACTCAATAAAATCTGCTGTTGAAGATGATAGCCAAAGAGTAATTTGGAAGTACTATGTGTCCAGGAACTAGAAAAGAAGAGGTTGGTAAGAGAGGGGAAAGGAAGAGAGAGAAAGAGAAAAGTGGGTGCCTGGTGGTAGATTGTATCAGGAAGAGGTGGGGGAGGAGACCGTGCAAACTTTATTTGTAATTCTTTTTTTTTTTTTTTTTAAGTGAGAGGAGTTAATATAGTAGTAAGACAGACTCCTGCATGTGCTGGACTGGGATCCACTCAGCAACTCCTGTCTGCGGCCAATGTCAAACCAACCAAGCAATCCTTAGTTTCTGAGGCTGACGCTTGGACCAGTCCAGCAATCCTCAGCACCTAGGCCAACACTTGAACCAGTGGAGCTACTGGGTGCGAGAGGAGAAGAGGGAAAGAACGGGGAGAGGGAGGAGAAGAGAAGCAGCTGGTCACTTCTCCTGTGTGTCCTGGACTGAGGATTGAACCCGGGACATCCGTATGCTGGGTTTATGCTCTATAAACCATTGAGCCAACTGGCCAGGACCTTTATTTGTAATTTTACTTATAGCCTCAAGGCCATTTAGTACTTGTGGGATAACATCTTAGTTGGCACTGTGTATTTGGAACCTGAGTTTCTCCTATTTAGGGTAGAGAGAGAGAGAGAGTGAGTGTGTGTGTGTGTGTGTGTGTGTGTGTGTGTGTGTAAATATAATTTTAGTTTGCTTCTCCCTTTCGTTTTGAATCTTTTGTCCGTAGATTTATTATTTTTAATATTCATAGATATGATTGTTTCAAAAAATTTTGAAGGTCCTTAAAATGTTTCTAGATCTTGAGCAATATGTTGTAAATTGATTTTTTTTAGAAATAGGAAACATTGTCTCAGTTATATATATTTATTTATGTAATTTTTATTGAGATAACATAAATATCTTAAGTTTTATAGCTTGTAAACAGGATAGTACCAAAGATTTGTACCCAAGTCATTTGTCTCCTGAACCTGTAGTTCTAATTATATTAGCTTAAAGAGCTGCTTTCCTAGAATAAGATTTAATTGAAAAGCTTTTGTATTAGAAAGCAGTAATAGCTGTCAGAGATACAGCTTATTTTTATTGTTTTAAATGTTTCCATTGATTTAAGAGATAGGAGAGAGAAAGAAGCATCAACTCATTGTTCCAATTAATTGTTCCATTTAGTTGTGCACTTATTGGTTGTATCTCGTATGAACCCTGACCCAGGATCAAACCCATGACTTCAGTGTGCCAGATCAACAATCTGTCTACTGAGGCACCTGGCCAGGGTTGACTTTTATTTATTATTTTATATATGGAGGTAGCTCATGAGATAGAAGAAACCAAAATGAATACTCCTTGGCATGTTGAGTTTATAACTACCAGTCCTTACATAGATTTTGTGTTTGTTATCAGTTTGAAAAATACTCAGTGCAGTCTGAAAACTGAGATTTTCAATTGTTGATGTGTCATATATTAAGAGCAAAATGAAGTATTTTTTCTTAAGTGCATTACCTATAAAAATGAAGGAAGCTGTCTATATTGTAAAGTATTTTGTCTTCTATAATTTATACTTGAATAATTTTTCACAACTCTCCACCAACCTAAGTGTTTTCCTAAAATGCAAAACCTTTATTCTGCTTGCATAAATGATATGCATAGTTAAAAAAAAAAAGCAAATATCAAATAGTTTTGAAATAGTATAAAGGAGTCAAAATTACTTGAAATTCTATCAGTTAGAGAGTAACATCTGGTTAATGTTGCGATAGACACAGATACCTAGAGATAGAAATTCTTTAACTTTGTATGTGAAAAATATCTTCTGGATAGTGATTCACTTTTTTTTTTTTTTTTTTTTTTTTTTTTTTTTTTTTTTTTTTTTTTTTTTTTTTTTTTAGAAAGTGAGAGAGAAGGATAGATAGAGACAGACAGAGAGAAAGGGAGAGAGATGAGAATCATCATTTTTCGCTGTGGCACCTTAGTTGTTCATTGGTTGCTTTCTCATATGCCTTGACCGTGGGGCAACAGCAGACTGAGTAACCCCTTGCTCAAGCCAGCAACCTTGGGTCCAAGCTGGTGAGCTTTGCTCAAACCAGACGAACCCGCACTCAAGCTGGCAACCTCGGGGTCTCGAACCTGGGTCCTCCGCATCCCAGTCCAACGCTCCATCCACTGCGCCACCGCCTGGTCAGGCGTGATTCACTTTTTTTAACGGTTAATTTTAATATCAAATTGTTGATATTAAATAGAACAATAAGTTACATTATTAAATATATTATTGAATAATATATTCAGTATTAAATTTAATGAACAATAGAAATTATTGATTCTAATATCAGATATGTGAAGTAGGAATTCAGTTCAATTTCCTACACCCTAAATGTGGACTACTAGTTTTACAAGCACCATCTATTTTAAGGTTAGGTTTTTTTTCTCATTTTTTGTCTATTACAAATCAAATTTATGATTTTTTAGTTTTGTTTTATTTATCAGTATGTCTGTTTTTATGCCAGTACCACACTGTCTAATATATAGTGTCACATAGTTTTCTTTTATAGCCATTGAAAAGAAAAGGCCCCCTCACTTTTCCCTGAAGTACTCTGGCTATTCTAGGCCTTTTGTTCTTCTATACAAATTTAGAACCTGTTTTATTACATTGCTCTCCCAAATCTGGGAGATATTTTTGGAATTGCATTGCATCATTACATCAGTTTTAGGTAGAATTGATATCTTTGTGATACTGAGTTTTTAAAATCGCCAAACATGGCATAACTTCCCTTCTGTCTATGTCTTCCAATAAAACTTAATACTTCTTTTCGTGAAGATTTGCCACCTTTTGTTAGCCTCTTATGTAGAACAGGGGTCATCAAACGATGGCCCACTGACCAAATCCGAACACCGCCTGTTTTTGTATTGTCTGTGAGCCAGGAATGCTAAGAATTTTATAAATGGTTGAAAAAAAAAGTCAAAAGAACAACTTTTAATGACGTGAACAATATGAAATTGAAATTTTAGTGTTTATAAATAAAATTTCATTGGCTTATAGCTATGCTCATTCATTTAAGTATGAGTCTGCTTCTGCACTACAAATGGCAGAGTCCATTATTTCAACAGAGATTGGAGGGCCCACAGATTTTAACGTCTTTTACTATTTGACCCTTTATAGAAACTTTGTCTACCCCGACTTTGTTTATGTATTTCAGGGTGAATGTGTGTGTTAGGGTGGAGGTGGTGTTTCATCCTCCTTTTCTTTACCTGTGTCTCCAATTTTGATAAGACTTAAATTCATAATGAGCCACTGTTGCCAAAGTGTGCTGCATTCTTTAAATTTGTGTGGGCAGAGAAAAAGGTTGCAAACTGTTGGTATGTTTTATATAATAATCACTGTACCTGTGTTTTGCTATTTCACATTTGAGAATTTAATAAAATTAACTTATTTTCATATTTACTGATTTCCCCTTTTATAGGAAATTAAGAGAGAGACAGAATCCAAAGATGACCATTTGCCTGTCAAACGGGAAAGGCATGGGAATGTAGCAAGTCTTGTACAACGAATAAGCACCTATGGACTACCAGCTGGAGGAATTCAGCCACATCCACAAACTAAAAACATTAAGAAGAGTATGTAAATAATTCCTTTACTGTTAAATTAATTCAGAATAGAAGGATGTCTTGTAGCTGTTCATAAATGATGTTAAGAAAAAGGATCTCATTTTTCTTGCAGCCTAGTGCAGAGACTTCCACTTACTCTCATGTTACCGGGCGTTGGTCCCTGTAGTCATTCTTCATAAGATGGTTAGCATGAGGTGCCGACATCTCTGTGTGGGAATTTAAATTAGGACATGAGGCTTTGTTTTATTATTAGTGTTATAGGCTGTGTTGAATAGTTAACACTGCCTTAAATTTATTTTAATTAATATGCTTACCCTTAAACAATATTGATAGGTGGAGGAATTTTGATAGTACTTTTCTTTAGTGGTTAGACATCTGAACATAACCATGCAATTTTCCAAGGTGATTGGCCCAGTAGAATGACATTTACATATTTAGTACTCTGTAAATATGTTGGGAGAACAGTTTAGCCTAGAGAGCACCACATTTGAAATCAGACATGAGTTGAAATCTGTCTTATTACCTTAGATCAGTGGTCCCCAACCTTTTTTGGGCCACGGACCGGTTTAATGTCAGAAAATATTTTCACGGACCAGCCTTTGGGGTGGGACGGATAAATGTATCACGTGACTGAGACAAGCGTCAAGAGTGAGTCTTAGACGGATGTAACAGAGGGAATCTGGTCATTTTTAAAAAATAAAACATCGTTCAGACTTAAATATAAATAAAACAGAAATAATGTAAGTTATTTATTCTTTCTCTGTGAACCGGTAGCAAATGGCCCACGGACCAGTACCGGTCCACGGCCCAGGGGTTGGGGACCACTGCCTTTGATCATTCAAATGCTAGAGTTTTACCGTATTTTTGCTGCTGGTGAGAAAAGTGGTTAAAAAAAAAACTAATATTGTTCTTCTCAAAAAGCTTGACACATTGGGAAAGATATAAAAAAACGCTGAACATTAAACCTGGACAAAGAAGTGCAACAGTTATGGGAACTGATAGCTTTTTTTTTTTTAAGACTTTATGGATTTTTTTTAGAGAAGAGAGAGAGAGAAAGATGGAGGAGCAGGAAGCAATAACTTGTAGTATGTAGTTGCTTCTCGGATATGCCTTGTTGGGCAAGCCCGGGGTCTTGAACCAGCAACCTCAGCATTGAAGGTGGACACTTTATCCACTGTGCCACCACAAGTCAGGCTTAGATAGCATTTTAAAGTAGTAAAACATGACACCCCTTGAGAGAATGAATACTGATTACTGTGATAAGTTTCATTTAATAAGTAGTAAATAAATGCATTTATCTTAGTGTCTTTGATATTATGGTTTTCAAATTCTTTGCAGTACCAAATAGTCCATAATAAAGAAATTTTGTTTACATATACCTGTTACTTTCTATGTTATTTATTGTCTGTGAAGTTTCAGGAAACCTGTACTTTCACCCTTTGAATATTCTCATAAAACAAAACCAGATTTTCATAAAAATGAAACAAATTTCTTGACACTGAGACAGACCAATTAAAGAGTTTTATGTGTTCTTTGTGTCCCATAATTGCAATGTACAAACAATAATTAGATATTCGTACTGTTTTCAGTCCACTGGCTGAAGGTAGACAATTTCCGTAATTCTGATTGTCCTGGACCCTTAAATTGTTTGTTTAGAGATTGGGGGACAGATAACACAGTATGTCCACATCCTACAGGTAAAGCTTTATGTAGAATTTCTGTTCACCAAGAGAATTTTTAGGCCCTCAGAGGGCTATTTATGACCTTTGTCTACTGTAAAATCCATTTACCACTTTCACTATCTCAACTGCACTATAGAGAGACAAAAGGTTTCTAATTAAGTAAAGGCTAGATAAAGGGCTGCAAGGTTATGAATATTTTATTTTGTCTTCTAATAGAAAAGGACACTAAATTTTACCTTTCTCGAGAACATGGGTCATAATTCTTATTCTTGTAAGAAAGAAAAACATTCTGTAGTTGGTGCCAGGAGGCTTAGGGTTTTTCTTAAGGTCCTCTGTCACTTGTTTTCATGTGCCCGGGCCACAAGGACTAAATTGTTCGCTTGGTGCTAGCTAACATTTAAAACATGGTACAGGTTGGTTTTGCTTTCAGATTGCTTTTCCAGGAAAAGCAAACTTGTTTCTGTTTTTTTAATCTGATTTTTTTTTCATTACTGTTAGTTTGTATCATATCCTTAATTCACAAAATAGACTAGTTTCTAAAAATGGATAGTTGCAATGTTAAGTAGTAGTGGATACTACTAGTACTATTAATAAAATATATATATTTTAAGAACCTTATGGCCATGGCCAGGTAGCTCGGTTGGAACATTGTCCCGATATGTGAAGGTTGCAGGTTCAGTCCCTAATCAGGGCACATACAAGAATCAACCAATGACATCATGAATAAGTGGAACCAAAAAAATCAGTGTTTCTCTCTCCCTCCCTCTCTCTGTAAAATCGATAAATTTAAAAAAATGTAAAATCATTGTAAAAGTTGATGGTGATAAACACAGCAGATTGATGAATATTCTATTTAAATCTGCCGAGTCAAGTGAATCTGCATGTGTTGAATTTTGTATAAGCAGCTAAAAAGGACATGTTCAAATCAATAGTGTGATTGTTAAATATCTGGAAACTGTACTGGTAGCTTCCTTTTTTTTTTTTTTTTTGTAATCTCCAAAGCCAAAACAGTGTTGGCGTTTTTGTGAAGTCTAGCCATGAGCCATTGAAACTTTGCTTTGTGTGCAAGTTAAGCATGACTTCTTTGGTCAAACAAGCCAGATTTTCTAGGGCTAGCACAGAGTAATGATTTCCAGGACAAAGTTGACTCTCATAAGTTTATTAGGTATTTCACTTTATATGTGAGAAAAAAGGACGTCGGATGTTAATCTACTCTTGGCAGTTGTGAGGAAATGTATCAGGGCTTGTAACATGTATTTCTTATAGCAGAAACTGCAGAAGTGATTTTCCATCTAGTTAATAATTGTTTTGTATATAAAAGATACACTGAGGTTGATACTGATAGGTCACTAGTAGTCATGCAGAAATAAGTGATATTGTTACATGAAGAGTTAGTTGACTAGAATGCCTGTCTACACAGTGCTTAATTCCCCATAAAGTTGGTAGTAGATAATATGCCTCCTGATTTTGAGTTAGCACTGAAGAAAGTAATGAAAATTCTGAATACTATCAGAATACAATACATCTTTACAGCCTACATTTAAAAAAACAACAACAAACGATTGTATTAGTTCAGGCTCCGATCTTTGACATTAATGTTCTAACTCATAGGGAGAAAAAGTCTCTTTCAAATGACTTCTACCCAGGTACAGCCTCTCAAGTGAATGGGATAGGATGTTCTAACTTTGTTATAGTTTGAAAATTTTAAAAATTGACAGAGAGTTGAAGAATAATTGTGCAGTGAATATAGTATTCATTTAAGTTTGCTGTTAATATTTTGTCACATTGGCTTTATCTCTATGTCTATATACATACATAGATACATTTTTAAAACTGAATCAGTTTAGTATATGTTGTAGACATGATACTGCATCCCTAGTCATTAGCTTTTTTTTCATGATAGTGAAAATAATATTTTTAAGATTTTGATTGTCTTAATCAAAAGTCGTATATCTCAGTAGGACAGCTAGAATCTTGAACAGCTTGAATCTTTCATTTAATGGCCTAAGTATTATGATTTTTTATTGCTGAGGGTAAGAAAGAATATTTACAGAAGATTCAGCCATGTGACTAAATCATTGTGTTTTTAACTTTTGATGGATTTCTTTGGGGATTATAGAATTCCAGATAGAATTGCTACCTTTAGAAGACCCATCGATATAAGCAAGTGTATTTTCAGGGACCAAAAATTCAACATTGCTAGACTGCATGAGCCATGTTAAAGCACTGCAATCTGTGAAGGAGACAACATGATGATATAGGGCAGGGGTCCCCAAACTTTTTACACAGGGGGCCAGTTCACTGTCCCTCAGACCGTTGGAGGGCCGGACTATAAAAAAAGCTATGAACAAATCCCTGTGCACACTGCACATATCTTATTTTAAAGTAAAAAAACAAAACGGGAACAAATACAATATTTAAAATAAAGAACAAGTAAATTTAAATCAACAAACTGACCAGTATTTCAATGGGAACTATGGGCCTGCTTTTGGCTAATGAGATGGTCAATGTCCGGTTCCATATTTGTCACTGCTAGCTGTAACAAGTGATATGACGCGCTTCCGGAGCCCTGACGCGTGCGTCCCGCTTCACTGGAAGTAGTACTGTACATGAGCGACGCTGCGCTTTGCGGCACCACCACATACTGTGCTCCTCTCACTGACCACCAATGAAAGAGGTGCCCCTTCCGGAAGTGCGGCGGGGACTGGATAAATGGCCTCGGGGCTGCATGCGGGCCAGCACCATAGTTTGGGGACCCCTGATATATAGGGGAAGATAACAGGCTTCAGAGTCAGAAGTCGCTGTAACTAGTCTTGCCTGTCTTTAGCTCTATGCTCTTAAGCAAGGTATTTAACTTCTGAGTTCCTGTTTCTCTGGTAAAATGATGCTGGTACATTCATATGGTTTGTTGTGTGGGAGATGTTTGTGAAAAGTTTAGACTAGTACTGGTGCATAAAAGACATGAAATTTGTCCCTGCTTTTGTTGTTCCTCCTTTATTCTCTTCCTTGTTAATAGCTCTACTTATACTGATTTAAAAAAATTTCTTGATATAGTATTGTAAGAGATCTGAAAATTTATATGGAAATTATTTGTAATAAAATACTAGTGATTTTTTAAAAATTAATTTTATCATTCTTTTATTGCCAACTCTGCTATTATATGCATTGTTTTATATTTTTAGTGCTTAGCAGAAGTTTTGATACATTGTAGCACTTAAGTAAATATTTATTAATTAATATGTGTGGGCATTGTTTATGCCTTTTGAAAATGTGAAAAATCTGAAAATTCCTTTAGTTTTGCTGCCAATTAATGAGTTCTATAGAGGCAGTCACATCAACTTAGAAGTGAACTATATGGAAATAAAAATGTGAAAAAAATTTTTTAGAATATGTGATTTGCATTTTGTGGTAATAATAGAGGCTATTTAGAAGTTTTTATTTAATGTGGCTCTTTTCTTTGAAAAATGAATAATTTTGCAGCCTACGTTGGAAAAAACCACTTAGTAGAGAATTATGCTTAATATGAGAAAGAAAAATTAAGGTTTTTGGTTAAAATATAACTAGGCTGCTCAAAGGTAATTTATCTGCTTGGGGATAGGGGGACTAATTAATACTCTTTTTTACTTTAAATTATTTTTAAAAGATACATATATTCATTAAAAAGCAAGATACATTTTTTTAAAGGCCCAAGATTATCAGAAAGATACAAAAGATTTTCTATGACATGCACCCTGAACAAAATAGTTTTTTCTTCTTCTTTTCCAAGTGAGAGGAGGGGAGATAGACAGACTCCCGCATGTGCCCCAAACAGGATTCACCTGGCAGCCTCATCTGTGGCTAATGCTCTACTGGTCTGGGACCAGGCCCCTAACTGACTATTTTTAGCTTCTGAGGCAGAGGCTCCATGGAGCCATCCTCAGTGCCTGGGGCCGATGTGCTTGAACCAATCGAGCCATTACTGTAGAGGATGGGGGGCGGGGGGAAGAGAAGGGGAGAGGGAGAGGGAGAAAGGGAGAGAGAGAAGGGGAGGGGAGGGGAGGGGCGGAGAAGTAGATGGTTACCTCTCCTGTGATTCCTGACTGGTAATCAATCCCTGGACATCCACACACCGGGCTGATGCTCTACTACTGAGCCAACTTGCCAGGGCCAAAATAGATTTTTCTTTTTAATAATATAGATCATTTTCCCCTCATTTATGGTGTGCTAACTGCAAAGTACACATTTATAAACACATTTTCTTCTTCCTTTTTTTTTAGTGAGAGGTGGGGAGGGGAAGGGAGGGAGGGAGAGAGATGAGAAGCATCAACTTGTAGTTGCGTCACTTTAGTTGTTCATTGATTGCTTCTTATCCATGCCTTGACTGGGGGGGGGGGGGGCACCAGCCGAGCCAGTGACTCCTTGCTAAACCCAGCGACCATGGGATCATGTTTATGATCCCACGCTCAAGTCAGTGACCCCACACTCAAGCTGGTGAGCCTGCGCTTAAGCCAACGACCTAGGGATTTTGAACCTGGAACATCTTGCCAGTGCACCACCAGCAGTCAAGTTGAACACTTTTTTTTTTAAGGTAAAAAGAAGGGAGATAGGCAGACTCCCACATGCACCCCAACCGGGTTCCTCACCAGTCAACCCTATCTGGGGCTGATGCTTGAGGACCCAGCTATTTTTAGCACCTAAGGCTGACACACTTGGATCAACTGAGCTAACCTCTGTGCCAGGGCCACACTGGAGCCACTGGATGTGGGAGGGGAATAGAGAGAGAAGGGTGAGAGGGAGGGGGATAGAAGCAGATGGTCACTTCTTCTGTGTACCCTGACCAGGAATCGAACCCAGGACATCCATATACCGAGCTGACGCTCTATCCACTGAGCCACTGGCCAGGGCCAGACACATTTTCTTAAGGTCACTTCAACAACTTGAACAACTTGCAAATGTATTTTGGGAATATAATTATTTCTAGTTTAAGAGATGAGATGTTTTCCTACAGTATACGTAAAGTCACTATATTTCAGTTATTACTTGAAATTATTCTGAGATGTTGGTTGCAGTGATCTTTTGTTTTGGGAGTTCAGCTGGAGTTATTTTTTTGTGTTGATTTCTTAGCTCCATAAATTGTCAGAGCTGAGGTAACCCCCTTCTCATGATGTGCCCAAAGAAGAACAGCTTCAGTTTTGCTGTTTTTGCCTCCAGCAATGTTTCAGGCTCTAGGACCCATTTGTTCATCGTTTTGATGGTCAAGGGACTCCATACATGTTGCTTTTCTTCAATGTCATATTTCAAATGAATCAATTTTTTTTAATAGGCCTTTTTCACTGTCCAACTTTCACATTTGTAGATAGTAATTTAGAATATGAGTGTGGATGATCTTAGCCTTGGTTTCTAATAACACATCTTTGCTTTTGATGATTTTTCCTAATTCTTCCATTGCTGCCCTTCCAAGTCTAAGCCTTCTCTTGATTTTTTTGAGTAGCAAGAAGCAATTCTTTAATCAATCATACTTGGTCATCTACTCATAGCTGCTTTAATGATTCACTTTTAAAGATGGAGTGAATCTGAATTCTCAGTTGTTAAGAGTTTGAAAGAAGTTGAGAACCACAAACCTGGATGGTTATTATAAATGGTCATTACTTGTCTGAGTAAATGAAGCCTGTTTGAGAAGCTAAAGTAAAATTATTTTTATCTTTACCTATATGAGTTTGATTTTTGTCTGTCAGAAAACAGCTATAAAAAATGATAAATACCTTTTAGGTTTCTGCATTCCCCCCCCCCCCCCTTTTATTTAACACATATTCTTAAATTAGTGCCTTTTAAGTATTCCTTGACTTTGATCAGGAAGTAGTCTGAAAATCACGGGCTTAGAGGACTTGAATGTGATACACTTGTACAAACAAGTGTCTTTTATTGTCTGTATTTCTAGTCTCAAAACTGGCAGTGGATATGTTACTTTTGTATAATTAGTGGGATCAGATACATACATGATTTCATTGCTGTGAGCCTTATACCTTATTTGTAGTTGGTTTGAATTTATTTTGGGGTGAATTGATTATAATGTGGGAGCGATGTGGAAAGCTAACCAGAACTGAGTATGGTTAGCTGCTTAGAATGCTTACATGTTCTGTTTTTGTTCATGTATGTAAATCCTATGACAAGCATACTGTGAAAACAAAGGTGCTTTTGTTTGTTTTAATAATCTTTCTTAACCTAATTTTTTATGTTGCTTTTCTTAGAGACCAAGAAGCGGCAGTGTAAAGTTCTCTTTGAGTACATTCCACAAAATGATGATGAGCTGGAACTGAAAGTGGGAGAGGTTATTGATATTAATGAAGAGGTGAGGAAACCATGTGTTAGAGATGATGCAGCAATTAGATTCGATGCTTTGGGTATTGAGAAATTCTTTGTAAGGCTATTTATTTTTTGTTAGAATTTTCTGCAAGTTTCATTGTTTTTTATAACAATTTTAAGGTATAGACTTTAAAATGGATCTTTAATGATTTAATATCTGGCTGTCTTATCTGTAAACTAGAAATTAATATAAGTAGTTAGGAATATAAATACACGTTTCCATTGATTCTGAATTCACTTTTGGCACAAAGTAGTAAAATAGGAATACAAAAGCAGAACCTTTAAAAAGCTTTGCATTGTGTAAATTATCACATTGAAATACTAACCAAAAACACTTTTTCCTCATCTTAGAATGATATTTAACTTAGGCTGAGATTAAACACTTTTCCCTAGTATCTTTGAATGATATTTAAAAATATATTTTAAATAACTTTCATACCTCTGCCTTTATCATTAAAGGAATATTAGAGTTTTATTTGGCAGCTGAAGTTCTCATTTGCACAGTATGTTTTGACATTATGTATTCTCACAGGGATTGATACTGTGTTCTGATACCATGTGATGTAGTTTATCACTAGGTTTATGTTAAGTTCCAGTGTGTTTATACAACAGGCAATTCTGTTTTGTTTCTATTAGGTGGTAATGGTAGTTAATGGTTATGAACCTATATTATGTCAGCAAAACTGTTTCACATTTATTATTTCCTTCGAACCTTCCTTTCCTTCTCTCTCTGTCTCTCTCTTTTTTTCTTTCTTTCTCTATTCTTTTTTCTCTTTTCTTTTCTCCCCTCCCTCCCTCCCTCCCTTCCTCCTTTCCTTTCCTTTCCTTTCCTTTCCTTTCCTTTCCTTTCCTTTCCTTTTCCTTCCTTCCTCCCTCCCTCTCTCCCTTCCTCCCTCCCTTCCTTCCTTCCTTCCTTCCTTCCTTCCTTCCTTCCTCCCTCCCTTCCTTCCTTCCTTCCTTCCTTCCTTCCTTCCTTCGCAGGGAGGAAGAGAGACAGGCTCCCACATGTGCCCTGACCAGGATTTACCCGGAAAGTCCCCTACAGGGCAATGCTCTGCCTATCTGGGGCTACTGCTCCATTGTTCGGCAACCAAACTATTTCAGTGCCTGAGGCAAGGCCATGAGGCCATCCTCAGCACCCAGGGCCACCTTGCTTGAACCATTCAAGCCGTGGCTGCTGGAGGGTGAGAGAGAGATAGATAATGGGGAGGGGAATGGGTGGAGAAGCACATGGTTTTGTCTCCTGTGTGCCCTGATAGGAATCAAACCCAGGACTTCTACACGCTGTGCTGACACTTAGCCAACCAGCCAGGGCCAATTTTCTTTAAGTCTTTAACGACCTTAGGATAGGAAATTTCATCCCAATTTAACATATAAAGAGATTGCATCATAGAAGATAAGTGATTAGCTGTTCAGATTACTTTTTGCTGCATGACCTGCTATCCCAAACTTTGTGGCAAAGGACAGCTGTTTCATTAGGTTCATGGGTGTATGGGTTACAGATTCAGATAGGGGATAGGCCACAGCACAGGTGACTTGTGTTCTGTGATGTCTGCGGGCCTCAACTGGGAAGATGCAAGGTTGGGTGCTGGTGGAATCATGGGAAGGTTCCTTCACTGACATGTCTGGTGCTTAGCAGACTCGGAGGTTAGGACTGCCTGTGGAGAGCCGTTATGTAGCTTCTCCATTGCTTACTGTAGTGGGGAGAGGTCTCAGGGTTATATACTCTAACTACCTAGTTGCTGCCAATTTGAGATTCCAAGTGTAGATAATAGTTTTTCCTGGTGTTTTTCCTTTGTTGTGCCTATTCCAGTTTGGTCTTCCTACCTCCATCATACCTGGGTTGAAGAACTCCCAAACCGTGGTGCCTTCTTAAAGTCTGCTGAAAACTACTGAACTTTCACAATTACTGCCTTCCCTTTTTCTCAACCAGCCTGTCTTCTAGCTACCTCATGTTTCAACTATATATATTTCATGAAAGAGTTCTTAATTTTTATGTCACCTTATTTTTCACATGCTTTTTTACCTGGAAAATTCTTATTCAGCCTTTAAATATCCAGCCCTTTCATTGTTGTCCTGTCTCAGGGTAGCTTTTTGAATAGGCTCTCCCTCCTGGGAGCACACCCTCTCAGGCTCCTATCTCCACAACCCTAAGGGTCCCCATGAGACCTGCACCTCGGGGAGCAGTGGGCAGCGGCAGCTCCTTCCCCGGCTTCTGAGGCCTCCTTTTCCTGACTCCCCGTCGCTCTTCCTACGAAGAAGCCTTTCCTTGCTTCACTGTCTCCAGCTTTAATAAACGTACCTCCAAAAAAAATTTTCTAACAGAAAAAATAGACATACTGTGTGTACTGCTAAGTATGTTTTGACAATGAATAGTTGACTCTTTAAAAAATTCTTTTTACCTATCAATAATGTGCTTATTTACTTCTGTAGATTAATTTTCCCATAGAAGGAAGAATTTCATTTAAGAGAAGTTTTTATTATTTTGAGTTATGAATTTTTTTCAGGTAGAAGAAGGCTGGTGGAGTGGGACTCTGAACAACAAGTTGGGACTGTTTCCCTCAAATTTTGTGAAAGAAATAGAGGTAACTGATGATGGTGAAACTCATGATGCCCAGGAGGATTCAGGTAGACTATTTAAAAATTTTTTGAATATAAATCAACATTATATATCACCTAGTGTTTGTTTTGTATTTTTGGAAACTCTGTCTTACTTTGGAACTGTGAGCTTTGGTTTATCTACTTTTAAAATAAGAAATGATGACATCAGATCATTTACAACAACATGGATGGATCTTGATAACATTATGCAGGGTGAAATAAGTAAATCAGAAAAAACTTAAGAACTGCATGATTCCATACATAGGTAGGACATAAAAACGAGACTCAGAGACATGGACAAGAGTGTGGGGGTTACCGGGGTGGGGGAGGGGGGAGGAAGGAAAAGGAAGGGTGAGGGGAGGGGCACAAAGAAAACCAGATAGAAGGTGCCGGAATACAATTTGACTTTGGGTGATGGGTGTGCAACATAATTAAATGTTAAAATAACCTGGAGATATTTTCTCTGAACATATGTACTCTGATTTATTAATGTCACCCCATTAAAATTTTTTTTTTTCTTAAGCTGGAAACGGGGAGAGACAGACAGACTCCCGCATGCGCCCGACCTGGATCCACTCGGCACGCCCACCAGGGGCGAAGCTCTGCCCACCAGGGGGCGATGCTCTGCCCCTCCGGGGCGTCGCTCTGCTGAGACCAGAGCCACTCTAGCGCCTGGGGCAGAGGCCAAGGAGCCATCCCCAGCACCCGGGCCATCTTTGCTCCAATGGAGCCTTGGCTGCGGGAGGGGAAGAGAGATACAGAGAGGAAGGGGGGGGTGGAGAAGCAAATGGGCACTTCTCCTATGTGCCCTGGCCGGGAATCGAACCCCGGTCCCCCGCATGCCAGGCCGATGCTCTACCGCTGAGCCAACCGGCCAGGTCCCCATTAAAATTTTTTAAAAAGCTTATGACTAGGTCTTAAAATGAACTGAATATCTAGGAAAATAATTTGTTTTTTCCTCTGATATCTGCTTAAGTCTAAAGTAAACCTTTAGTACCTTGATTATGAAATGATAATACCTTTGTTATCTTACTTCTTCCCACTTAAGATATACTTGCTTACAGCTTTGATCTGGGCTTGCAAATGTCCTGTCTACCTCAGAAAATTTAGAAATTCCTGAAGTCAAAGATGCTGAAGTCAATCTTCAGTGTAGGTGCTGAGTCCATTGAAAGACAGTCATTGAGCTAGGAATAAATGGAGGAGTCATAACAAGTAGACTTACTCTTTTTTGGTGTACTTCTTTGAGAATACTTGGTACCTATTCCGAAGTCAAAACTTAATGTTTTAAGGGTGTATAAAAATCATAAGAGAACTGAAAACATTTGGCTTAAATTTTTTTTTAAATTTATTATTAAATTTAATGCAGTGACATTGATAAATCAGGGTACATATGTTGAGAGAAAACATCTCCAGATTATTTTGACATTTGATTGTGCTGTATACCCCCATTTGGCTTAAATTTAATGGCACACTTATTCCTTAGCTCTTGTCCCCTGAAGATTCACGTTGGTATTTCTTATGTTTTATAGATATTGGAATCTATTTTATTTGTTTGTTTGTTTTATTCTTATATTTTTAATACTAAAATTTGGTATTAATTAAAGCTTATGGTGAAATGATTTTTATGATGTTACATAAATTGTGAGCCCTTAAAATATGCACTTTTTTTTTCTTCTTTTTCCAAGAGGAGATAGTCTCCCACAAGTGCCCTGACTGGGATCCACCCAGAGATCTTTGTCTGGGGCCAGTGCTTGAAACCAAGCTATTTTTAATGCCTCAGCACCTGGGGTTAATGCACTCTAATCAAGCAAGCCATGGCTGCAGGAGAGGAAGAGAGAGACAGACAGACAGACCGGAGGGAAGGAGTGGTGGAGAAGTAGATGGTTGCTTCTCCTTGTCTGGTTTGACTGGGAATTGAACTTGGGACTTCCACACACTGGGTCAATTCTCTACCACTGAGCCAAACAGCCAGGGCCAAAATATGTACAAATTTAAAGTCCATATGGGACCACCAGCTAAAGAAATCAAACTTAAATTTGGATGTAGTTTATTATTTTTGTAGTTATAAATACTTTTGGCATTTTCTTGCACTATTTAGCCTTATTTGAATTCTAGTAACCTTGCAGGGTTGTATCTGTTAAAAATATACTTTCTTGCTTGCTTAACCCCTTTATAATAACAAGCATTCTAAATATGGAGCTTTGTAATTATGGGGTGGTAAGTGAGTGGTTTAAGCACACTATAATTTCTTTTTTTTTTTTTTACTCTTAATTTTTAGGCAGAGAATTTTCGAACATTGATTTGAATGCCAGGAAGTGAGTGCTTTTTAAGGACTTTAGAACTTTAATGATAAAAATATATAGTCCTTTCAGTTTTCATTCAAGAGTTTGATTTTATGCATTATGATTTCAGCAATTGATGTTCACTTTTTCTGTGTTCTAACAAACTGTAATATCCTCTGCCTATAATTTGTATTTGACTTTCTTTTTTGTAAAATAATGTGTGTTTCTAGTAGCTGTTACAGAAATTATAGTTGACTGTATATTATAAAATGTTATTTTTTGTTTACAGTTTTAGAATGCCACATCTCCCACAGTTTGATTATTATTATATAGTTTCTCCTTATACTTCTTTACTTTTGGTAGAGCTCTTACATTCTCTTTGAATCAGTAACTGAAATATATGGAATGATGTTCTTGGATTGACCATTACATTCTAGCTCTTATGCTGAGAAGATAATTCTGACTCTAGACCAGGGGTCTCAAACTCACGGCCCGCGGGCCGCATGTGGCCCACTGAACAATTTTGTACTGATTTTTTTTTGTTTTCAACTGCAGTGAGAAAAGTGTTGCATAACAGTTGCCTTTTGTAGACCTAGTGCGGCCCGCCGAACGGCTGTGATCTTGCTCTGTGGCCCACATGCTGAGTTGAGTTTGAGACCCCTGCAAAGGTGAACAATATTACCTAAGCCTTCATGGGTTTTATTTTTATGCCCTCAGTTTTCACTGAAGAACTATAGACTAAAAGTTATAAGAGCCACTGTTACATTTTTTTATAGGAATGTGGTGAATTCATAATTTGTTCTATTACTGATTGGTTTCTATATAAAATCTCAAGGTAAAATTTTTTTAGTATTCAATTTTACAAAATGCTTTACTTCTCAAGGCAAGTGTTGTTATTCCCTTTTTATAATGAAATGACTTTTTTGCTCAAATATATGTAACTGTTCTTGTTTAGAGTATTCTTTTGCCACTTTCAGGTTCTACTCACTTGCTCAGGAGGATTCCGTAGTCTGCTCAGAAGTCACGTTTCAGGGAGGCCTTTCCTGACAGCTCTGTCTAAAACAGCCAAAGCTCCCAGCTGCTGCTCTTTAACTCCCTATCTTCTTGCTTTTTCTTTGATTTATTTGTTATTCCTTATTAATTTTCTTATTGCATGTCTACCCCCCATGTTAGAGCATACATTTTGTTTTGTTCTCTGCCGCACACCTAGTTTCTAGAACATGGGCTCAGTGAATGAATGGTACAGAGACCTTTTTACTTTGTTACATAAAATTCTCATAACTTTGGAGGAGGTTAGTTCAGTCCTGTTTTTTGAGGTTTTTTTTATTAATTTTTCCATTGATTAGCAAGAGAGAGAAGCATCAACTTATTGTTCCATTTAGTTGTGCATTCATTGGTACTTCTTATGTGCCCTGACTGGGGACCAAACCTGCGGCCGTGTTGCACCAGATTGACCTTCTATCCGCTCACCCACCCTGCAGGCCCAGTTCACTCCTGTTTTAAAAGTGAAGAATTTAAAGTCTGGCCCTGGTTATTTGCTCAGTGGTAGAGCATTGGCCTGTTGTGTGGGTGTCCTGGGTTCGATTCCCAGTCAGGGCACACAGGAGAGGCAACAGTCTGCTTCTTCACCCCTCCCGCTCCCCTTTCTCTCTCTCTCTGTCTCCCTACCTCCCTCCCTTCCTCCTCTTGCAGCCATGGCTCGAGTGTATCATCGTCTTAGGTGCTGAAAATAGCTGGGTTGCATGCATGGCCCCAGATGGGCAGAACATCAGCCCCAGACCTGGGGAGTGGGGGAGGATGTGACTGGTTGGATCTGGGTCTGGGTGCATGTGGAGTCTATTTCTCTACCTCTCACTTGATAAAGAAAAAAAGAATTTAAACTCTGAGATAATGCAACCATGGAGTGGTAAAAATCACAATCGGAATTCTGTTCTGATCTTTTTTACTTAACTATGCTATTTAATTAGAGAATTCTCACTGTTTTAGCCCATTTGTTTGCCTTTTGTCTCTTTATTTTCTTTTAATCATGCCTATACAACTGTCTTTTTGTGTACTTTTAACCCAGAGAGAGCAACAAGCAATAATATGTGGGTACAGCAGCATTTTCCATGGAATCAATACATTCCTTTTCTTTCTTTTTTTTTTTTTTACAGAGACAGAGATTGAGTCAGAGAGAGGGATAGATAGGGACAGACAGACAGGAACGGAGAGAGATGAGAATCATCAATCATCAGTTTTTTGTTGCGACACCCTAATTGTTCATTGATTGCTTTCTCATATGTGCCTTGACTGTAGGCCTTCATCAGACCAAGTAACCCCTTGCCCGAGCCAGTGACCTTGGGAACAAACTGGCTAGCTTTTGCTCAAACCAGATGAGCCCATGCTCAAATTGGTGACCTCAGGGTCTCGAACCTGGGCCCTCCGCATCCCAGTCCAATGCTCTATCCACTGTGCCACCACCTGGTCAGTCAGAAATCAATACATTCTTAAATATGAAATTTGAAATTCAAAGCCAGGGAAGGAAAATTCTAAATATAAATACTACTTAATTCAAAATTCATATATTTATTTATTCAGTATATTGAGTTCTTATTTTGGGGCATATTGTGCAAGGTTCTGGAAATAATGAGCTGTTAATATAGGCTCATTACATGATTCTTCTCCAAACTTAAGCTTTTGTGCCTGACCAGACGGTGGCACAGTGCATGGAGTGTTGGACTAGGATGCCAAAGACCAGTTTCGAGACCCTGAGGTCGCCAGCTTGAGCGCAAGCTCATCTGGTTTGAGCAAGGCTCATCAGCTTGAGCCCAAGGTTGCTGGCTCGAGCAAGGGGTTACACGGTCTGCTGTAGCCCCTGGGGTCAAGGCACATATGAGAAATCAATCAATGAACAACTAAAGAACCGCAAGGAAGAATTGATGTTTCTCATCTCTCTCCCTTCCTGTTTGTCCCTATCTGTCCCTCTCTCTGTCTCTGCCGCCAAAAAAACCCCAAAACTTAAGCTTTTGTACCTTTGGGGGGACAGATAACTACTAAATAAGTGATTGTGATTTAGTGTGAGAAATGTTTGTGATGGAAAGCTTAGGGTGCTATAGATGTATTGGAAAGAACTCAAACATAGGGTATGAGGGAATGCGCCCACAGGAAGTTACAGATTGAGATCCTTGAATGGGTAGGAAATCCCTAGACAAGTTTGTGTCAGATTGAAGAAAGAGCACAGTATTTTCAAGATCCTTGCGCATTTTAATTCCAAGAGATTGTAAAGTATATAGTTGGGTGTTGAGTGTTGAGGCTGGAGAAATTATTGAGTCAAACTTAGAAAGCATTACTAATATGCTAAATCCAGTCACCAAAAAGCCTTTAAAGGGGAGTGAAATGATTAGATTGTTTTTGAGGTAGATTGGTTTGGTTGCATTGTTGAATGTGGGTGGGAGAAGAGTGAGACTGAAATACAGGGATTTGTTGAGAATGTTTTGAATTTTTTAAATTGATTTTTAGAGAGAGAGAAAGAAAGAAATTGATTTGTTGTTCCTTTTATTTATGCATTCATTGGTTGATTCTTGTATGTGCCCTGACTGGGGATCAAACCTGCAACCTTGGTGTATCATGACAGTGCTCTAACCAAATGAGCTAAATGGCCAGGGCACAAAATATACGAGACAGAAACTGCCAGAACTGAAAGAAACAAACAAATCTGTAGTACAAATAGATCTGAACATACTTCTCTCAGTAATCGATAGAACCAGTGGACAAAAAAAGAATAATGATTTAACATCAACTAAGTGGACCTAATTGATATTTACACAATAGTTAACACAGCAGCAGTAGTGTACATAGTCTTTTGAAGAATACATGAGCCTGACCTGTGGTGGCGCAGTGGATAAAGCGTCGACCTGGAAATACTGAGGTCGCCGGTTCGAAACCCTGGGCTTGCCTGGTCAAGGCACATACGGGAGTTGATGCTTCCAGCTCCTCCCCCCCTTCTCTCTCTCTGTCTCTCCTCTCTCTCTCTCTCTCTGTCTCTCCCTCTCCTCTCTAAAATGAATTTTAAAAAAAATTTAAAAAAAAAGAATACATGAAATATTTACCAGATAGACCCTATGTTTGGGCATCAGACAACTCTCAGCAAATTTAAAAGGTTTGAAGTCATACAGAGTAGATTTTTGTGACTACAATGGAATTACTTAACAGATATTTGGGAAATCCTCCGATATATGGAAATTAAGCAACACTTGTAAATAACCTGTGGATCAAAGAAGAAATCATGAAGGAAATTATAATAGTTTTCGAAATGAATAAAATTAGAAACAAACCATATCAAAACTTGTGAAATGCAGGTAAAGCAGCACTCATAGAGAAGTAGTTTACAGGTTTAAAAGCTAATATAAGAAAGGAAATCTAAATGTTTATCTTAATCTAGTAAAAGAGAAAATTAAACCTGAAATAATTGGAAGGAAGGAAATAAGAGACCAAAATTATGAAATGAAAAATAAATCAGCTGTCAAGGAAATGAACACATTTAACAGTTGAGTTTTTAAAAAAGATAAAGAATCAATAAAGCTATAATAAGACTGATCAAAGCAAGAAGAGAAATATTACTGATAATCAGACAAAAATGGAATGTCACTACAGATCAGACAATGCAGGGATAGTAAAGAAATAGTGTTTATAATTTCACAACTTAGATGAGATATACAAATGTCTTGAAAAGTACAACTTACCAAAACCAACAGATGAAATAAAAACTTGATAATCTAAAAAAAAAGAGAAGGTTCATTGTCAAATATCCTCACACAAAGAATATTTTCTATTTAGGTGGTTTTATTGGTGAATTATATCAAGCATTTAGTGTTAATGCAAATTCTTTGATTTCTTACATCTGATGACTTGTCACATCTGGTGAAGTCATTAAGGGATTACAATCCATTACCTTACGAACATAAATATAGAAATTCTTAATAAAGCATTACTACATCAAATCTAACAAAATATGATACATTATGAATAATGGGGTTTATCCCACAAATTCAAAAGTTAATATACCATATAAACAGTTTAAAAGAGAAAAACCATATGGTCATCTCAGTAAATGCAACAAGTTTTATGTCTTCAGTACTTAGGATAAAATATTTCCGTAACAGCCTCAGAAGGGAATTTTTAAATTGGGTAAAGCTTACCTATGGAAAACCTGTAGCTTACATCTTAATGGTAGATAAATAGTGATATAACTATAATAGAATACGATCTATAATAAAAAGGAATGAAGTTTGGAAGCATGGATGACTTACACATATCCTGCTTAGCAGAAGAAGCAGGCAGGAAAGGTTTACGTGCTATATGATCAAATCTCTAAAAGGGACATACTGGTAGTGACAAATTGAAGGTTTCTTGGAGCTGGAGCAGTGATTTCCCATCTCATGGCATACACAAACTAATTACCGAAATTCTATAGCACACCAAAAAATATGTTTTTTCAGATCTGACCAAAAATAGGTATAATTTTGATTCATCCATACTGGGAAGCTATTATTGTGTTGTCTGTTGTCATTTTTTTGTTTGACTGTCTTAAGGATAAAGAGGCCGGTGACCCTGACTAAGTAGTCAGGTGTTGCATGTTTTAAAAATTCTTGTGGCCCACTGGCTGAAAATCACTGGTCTAGAAGGACTGACTGAGATGGTAAACAAAGTATCCTTTTTGGAGTGACAGAAATGTTCTGTATCTTAATTTAAGGGTTGCATGGTACAACATCTTACTCTTTGGGGTATGTTAGTACTCAATCATTTAATTTATTATTTTTATTTGACATTTTTTTATTAGGAGGTATAGAATATAAACACTGTGGAAGGAGAATATTAAGATATTCAGGATCTTTAGATATCAATCTTCAAAAACAACTTATTCTTTCAGAAAGTGTTTGGACTGGGCCTACCTTATCTTTCCCCTCTCTGGGGAATGGGAATGAAACTGCACCTGGATCAGTTACACAGCCAAAGAAAATTCGAGGGGTTGGATTTGGAGATATTTTTAAAGAAGGCTCTGTAAAGCTTAGGACAAGAACATCCAGTAGTGAAACAGAAGAGAAAAAATCAGAAAAGGTAATGCATATAAACTTGACTGGATTAACTCCACTCTTTCTCTCACTTCTTATTTTAAAATGCAAAAGTTAGCCTGACCTGTGGTGGCACAGTGGATAAAGCGTCGACCTGGAACGCTGAGGTCACCGGTTCGAAACCCTGGGCTTGCCTGGTCAAGGCACATATGGGAGTTGATGCTTCCAGCTCCTCCCCCCTTCTATCTCTCCTCTCTCTCTCCCTCTCTCTCTCCTCTCTAAAATGAATAAATAAAAATAATAATAAAAAAATGCAAAAGTTACTATGCAACTCTTAATGTCCTAGTTTGAGATTGCCAGTCATTGGTTAAGAAGACTGAGAAACTCTTTTGAAGTTTACAGTGATTAATGTTTATTTTCTTTTTATAAAATTAGAATGTTTTGTGGTTTAAAAAAAATTGCTTTTTTAGGTACAAGAAGGGGAGATAGTGAGGCAGACTCTTGCATGCACCTTGACTGGGATTCACCCAGGAACCCCATCTGGGGCCAATGCTGGAGTACTAAGCTATTTTTAGTGCTTGAGGCTGCTACACTTGAACCAACCCCGACCTGTCCTCAACCCCTGGGGCCAACATTCAAACCAGTCAAGCCACTGGCTGTGGGAGGGGAAGAGAGAGAAGAGGGGGAGAGAAGCAAACAGATGGTTGCTTCTCTTGCATGTCTTGACCAGGAATCAAACCCAGGATGTCTGTACTCCAGGCCGATGCTCTATGCACTGAGCAAGCTGGCCAGGGCCATAAATTTAACACAAACTCTCCTTAATGGAAGCTTTAGAGTTTTAATTGTCACAGTGTAAAAATAGAAAAGACAAGGCCCTTTTGCCAGTTAGAGTTAAAATTATATTATTTTCTTTAATTTGAAGTAGGCCTCGCATGGGCCATTTTAAAATGGATTTGCAATGAGATATTAAGTTTACTAGGCACTTGGAGGACACTCTTATGTTAAAAGACTGAATATCAATGTACTGAGGCAGAGTCTTTCGTTAGCATGTGAGGACTGTCATTCACTTGTCCATCCATTTACACACTTTGCCTGTCTGCTAGGTGCCCAGCCATTCCAGGTGCAGCAGGCAACCAGAGTTCTGCCCTGTAAGGTTTACTTACTAATAGGGCAGACAGAAGACAACACATCGCAAACAGATATACACATCAGAGAGCGAAGATGTGAATAAAATACACAGAAGGCACATGCACTGTTTCAACTTCAACAAAATACCTTAAAGAACCTGAGTTTTGTTAGGTGAAAAGAATTCCTTTGCAATGCCTGACCTCTAGCTCTAAAAATAATACCTGATTTATTTTTCCCATGATAAATTTAAAGGGAGTCTGTAACAAGATTGAATAAATTTCAGATATACCTGAAAAAAAAAGTTTACTAGGCACTGCTCAACTTTCCTGTGGTTTTGACAGCAATGGTGAGATCTACCTATATCCCTCTTAAAAATATGGAAAACGTTTTCTTTAGCATTTCACGCACTGTGAAATAATTCAAAGTGAATGTACCATAAATTATAAGCTCTAATAAGAGTATTTTTTGATTTTTGTTTTTTGTTGTTTTTTTTAAGAAAGAGAGGGACAGATAGGAAGGGAGAGAGATGAGAAGCATCAATTCTTCGTTGCAACACCTTAGTTGTTTATTGATTGCTTTCTCATATGTGCCTTGACAGGGGAGGGGTATTCGAACTGAGCTTGTGACTCCTTACTCAAACCAGTGACCTTTAGGCTCAAGCCAGTGGTCAAGGGGTCATGTCTATGATCTCATACTCAAGACGCAACCTCGAGGTTTCGAACCTGGGTCCTCAACATCCCAGGCTGACTATCTACTGCACCACCGCCTGGTCAGGCTGTAATAAGAGATTTTAAAATAAATACCTAAGTTTTTATTTGGGGGACAAAATGGCTACAATTTTTAGAACATTTATTTTAAAGCTGTTGTTCCTGGTGTTACCTCTGGGAGCTTCGTATCTAATACCTGTTTGAGATACGAGGCTGTTGCCATGACGCTTAGGGCTTTGTTTCCTTTGTAGTTCTCACTTGTATGTATTTAACTCTTAAGGGTTTAAAGTATTTCAAGAAAGAAAATATGTTCTTTGTACCTTCTCTGAGATCTGAAACTGTCTAGCCTTAAGATTATAGGACCTAATGGATTCTTGGTTTTAAAGGTAAAGATTGAAATTCTTCTGGTTTTGGAGTGGTGTTGTATAGCCATATACCAGCTAGGAATGTTGGAGAAGCAATGTCCATTTGAGGAGGGACATTATATGATATGGGGCCTCTTTCCAATTCTAAAGCTTATGATTGTATTCAATAACTTCATATAATTAATTAATGACACTAACAATGTTTTTTTAATAAATATTAAGAATATCTTTAGCCTGACCAGGTGGTGGCGCAGTGATAGAGCGTCGGACTGGGATGCAGAGGACCCAGGTTCGAGACCCCGAGGTCGCCAGCTTGAGCGCGGGCTCATCCAGTTTGAGCAAAGCTCACCAGCTTGGACCCAAGGTCGCTGGCTCGAGCAAGGGGTCACTCAGTCTACTGAAGGCCCGCAGTCAAGGCACATATGAGAAAGCAATCAATGAACAACTAAGGTCTCGCAATGAAAAACTGATGATTGATGCTTCTCATCTCTCTCCGTTCCTGTCTATCTGTCCCTGTCTATCTCTCTCTCTGACTCTCTCTCTGTCCCTGGGAAAAAATATATATATATCTTTATTAAACAGAATAAAACTGAAAAAATTAGTATGTGCCTTATTCCTAAAGGCTAGTGTGTTACTGTGCTGACTTAGCTCTGCTTTAGAAGGTCTTTCAGGCCCTGGCCGGTTGGCTCAGCGGTAGAGCGTTGGCCTAGCGTGCGGAGGACCCGGGTTCGATTCCCGGCCAGGGCACACAGGAGAAGCGCCCATTTGCTTCTCCACCCCTCCGCCGCGCTTTCCTCTCTGTCTCTCTCTTCCCCTCCCGCAGCCAAGGGATGGCCCGGGCGCTGGGGATGGCTCCTCGGCCTCTGCCCCAGGCGCTAGAGTGGCTCTGGTCGCAATATGGCGACGCCCAGGATGGGCAGAGCATCGCCCCCTGGTGGGCAGAGCGCCGCCCCATGGTGGGCGTGCCGGGTGGATCCCGGTCGGGCGCATGCGGGAGTCTGTCTGACTGTCTCTCCCTGTTTCCAGCTTCAGAAAAATGGAAAAAAAAAAAAAAAAAAGAAGGTCTTTCAGGACAGCTTGAGCACCCTTGTCAGGCGAGAGTAGCAGAGGTGTGTGTGTGGGCCAAACCAGAGTATTGGCATTTGAAAGAAGAGGCCCAGACCTAGCAGTTGCCAGTCCAGGGGGTTCATAAGGGACACAGCAGTGGAGCTGTGATTCACATCTGTTTCTGTGTGTTGATCCTCAGGAAGTTTGAAGACTTGGTGGCACACTTTTAGCTCATTTTGTCTTTCCTGGTGAATCCCAAGGCTTCATGTCACAAGCAGTGTTTGCTGCTGGAAAAGCCGAGTCAGATTCTGCTTCTAGATATTTAACACAAGTTGTGAATGAGAACTGTTGCATTGGTTTCAGAGGTGTATTGGGGATACCTTTTTGTCTTTAAAATATTTATAGTTGACCTCATCCTTCTCTGTTCTAGCCTTTAATCATACAGTCTCTAGGATCCAGAGCTCAGAGCACAGAGATAGCAAAAACAGACACTGAAGGTAAAATTAAAGGTAAGTGTTAAAATAAAATTTTCACACTAGGAATGTAACATGCTCAAATATATTAGATTTCCTGAAGACATTTGTCAATACTGTACTACTTGATCGGAGTATTAAATCCTGCTACATATAGGTACCTTGAAGTCAAGGATTTTAATGTGCTTTGTTCAGTGATGTTTCGCCCCTTACGCCCCCCAGAACATAGTAGGATCTTAGTAATAGTTGAATGAATAATAAAATTACTTAATTTCATGTATAGTATTTGCTGACATTATTAAATTCATTTTAATAGCTTCTAGTATACATTTCTTCTCACAAAATACAGTATTTGTTAAAAGAATCAATTTATATAAACTACATTATTTACATTCTCTATTTTAGCTAAGGAATACTGTAGAACGTTATTTGCCTATGAAGGTACTAATGAAGATGAACTTACTTTTAAAGAAGGAGAGATAATCCATTTGATAAGTAAGGTAAGATTTTTCTGTTTTTCAATGAATCATATCATATAATTCATTCATAGGAATAATTCTCAGTATTCTTATATCCACTCTTACTTGTGAGCTCCAGAAGAGAGGGCTGGGACTTTGTCTAGTTTGTTTGTGTGTCTTGAAAACCTAGCACATAGTAAGTTGTCCCATCATTTTGTGTTTTTTTCTCTTAACCTAACCCTCCTCCAGGTTTCTGTTTTTACTTCTTCTACCTCATTCCATTTTTCTCACCTAATGTTGACTGTATTGTTATTAAAAACAACAAAGAATAACTAAGAAAAAATGTCCTTCAACATATAAATGGTTATGAAACTTTATACTGTGGAAAATAGTACAACTATTTAAAAGGATGAGGTCATTTTGTAACTTGGAATGAATTGAGGCAAAAGAAAAGCCAGTATTATTGGGTTGTGGATAGACTTCTGTAATTAGTATTTGTAATAGAGCAAAATTATAAATATTTTGGTTTTGGTATAATTCTTTTGACTAGTCTTTGAAATATCTTCCTGTTATTTTAAACTAATCAGGTGGTTCACTATATATCATTTAGAATATTCATACAATGTAGAATAATTTCTCATGGAAGGATGGCGTTTGGAAGGAATTGAAGAAGAGCCTGTTAATTTCTAAAGCAATTGAATACTTTGATTAGTATTTAGTATATAAAATGTTAGTAACTAGATTATAGCTTAGAAATTCATATTCTATTTTCACCCTTCTCCCACTTTTTTCCCTTTTTTCTTTCTCCTCTTCAAGAACTTTTTATGCTTATAAATCAAATTTAAAATTTCTTGACTTATTTTTTAAAAAATTAAACCCAGTTTTATTACTACTGCTAGAAATAATATGTGAGGAATATTTTCTATTAGGAGACCTCATGATCCGGTCTTTTTTTTTTTTCATGTAAAATTAATGGAATTCAATAGTTTTTTATTTTATAATTTTTTTCTTATTTAAAGATAACCCCTATTATCTTAATTATTCTTCATTTTGCATTTTAGGAGACTGGAGATGCTGGCTGGTGGAAGGGAGAACTTAATGGTAAAGAAGGAGTATTCCCAGACAATTTTGCTGTCCAGATAAGTGAGCTGGATAAGGACTTTCCAGTAAGCTTTTGTTTTTCAATGATGGTAATAGTTTAAGGAACCCTTTGCCAGTATTTCTCTAAGAATGGGTTTTTACATTGTTACTGAGTCATTTTGTGAGGGTGTTTTAGATTCATACCTTCAAGTAACTAAATTTTAGTGAAAATAAAACACTATTTCAGTTCTGTGCTTTTATTCTTGGTTCGTTTCTTCCCACTGGTAATACTGGAGAGTAACCTTAAACTCATTACTTTATTATAATTACAGGAAAGAAAGGTGGCCATACTAACTAGACAAATTAGCACTTGCATGGAAGAAATTATATTTTTATTTAATTTTGTTGAAAATAAGGCAGTGTAGATCTTACTGTTATTCTGTCAGTGAAGTTTTGGGACGGTAAGTAATGTCTGTGCCTTCTGATAGGATTTACTGAATCTGTTTTATTTCTCACGGCGAATAAAGTGAAGCTGAGCTTTGTTTGTGATCTTTTGCTTTTCTGCAACTTGATCCTCCATTTTCCCCCCATGGAGGGATGGATCTCACTGAATTTTAAAAATATGTGAGGGGAAAGGGAGTTAGAGTGCAGATATACAGCAAGACAGCCTGTTTGATTTAGGCCAGTGCAGGAATCGAATCATTTTAGTCTTTCATTTTGTTAAGTAAATCACCAGAGATTACTCTGTGGAGACCTCTGCTGTCTGAGGCCCTTCCTTCGCTGGGTTTGATTCACGGTTGATTCAGCCTTCAGTGTGCTTCATTTTTATACTTTTCTTAATGAACACATTTTTTTGGTTTTTTACTAGATGCTTATACATTGTTCATTGTTGATTATTAGTTATTTTTAATTCGGAAAAACCAAATTCACATACTTAGAAATGTGCCTCATGTTTTTTAATGCATTAAGTGAAATATTAAATAATAAGCGAATCCTTATAAATCTCAGAGAATTTGAATAAATTGAGGAAACATAGACCTTTGCATTTATTTTGTCTTGGACGGTTCCGAAGTTAAGGATGAAAACTAATATATTTATCTTTTTAAACACACAGAGTTTCCTTCCTTTCCTTCCCTCCCTCCCCCCCAAACTCAGCTGTTAGAGACAGCGCAATGGTACATAAGAATCTTAAACTATGGGAGGCAGGACAGGACATTTTTGTTTATCATTAAGAATTTGTAGGCTTATCTAACTGATAAGCTTTGAAATTTTTGAATTTTGATCAAGGAGGTATTTATTCTAATAGAATAAATTTTTGTCGGTGACCTTTTGTGGAGTTAGGATTTGATTTTATCATTTTTAGCAGGAAGGGTTTGAGGAGAAATAGTCATATAATTTTGGTTTTTAATGATCAGGATTTATTTTAACTATACTTAATATGTAAGTATTCATCTGCTTTCAACTTTGTTATTTTAATAGAAACCAAAGAAACCACCACCTCCTGCTAAAGGGCCAGGTATGTAAGACAGTCATTATTCAGTTTGTTGTCCCCATTTGTTCTAAAATGGTAAAACTGGGTCTTATATACACCATTTATTTTTATTAGCAAACAAACAAATATATGTTCTATATACCAATTTTTAGAAATATATAAAAATTGAGTCTTACCCTGGCCAGTTGGCTCAGTGGTAGAGCATCAGCTTGGCATGTGGAAGTCCCAGGTTTAATTCTCTGTCAAGGCACACAGGAGAAGCACCTGTCTGCTTCTCTACCCTTTCCCCTCTTCCTTCTCTCTTTTTCTCTTTTCCCCTCCTGCAGCCATGTATCAATTAGAACATGTTGGCTCTGGGCACTGAGGATGGCCCCATGGTCTCTGCCTCAGGCACTAAAAAAAAGTGGCTCCGGTTGCAGCATAGCAAGGGATGGCCTCAGATGGGCAGCGCATCACCCCTAGTGGGCTTGCTTGATGGATTCAGTCGGGGCATATGCAGGAGTCTGTCTCTTCCTCCCCTTCTCTCCCTTAAAAAAAAATTGAGGCCCTGGCCGGTTGGCTCAGTGGTAGAGCGTCGGCCTGGCATGTGGGAGTCCCAGGTTCGATTCCCGGCCACGGCACACAGGAGAAGCGCCCATCTGCTTCTCCACCCCTCCCCCCTCTCCTTCCTCTCTGTCTCTCTCTTCCCCTCCTGCAGCGAGGCTCCATTGGAGCAAAGATGGCCTGGGCGCTGGGGATGGCTCCTTGGCCTCTGCCCCAGGCGCTAGAGTGGCTCTGGTCGCGACAGAGCATCGCCCCCTGGTAGGCAGAGCATCGCCCCCTGGTGGGCGTGCCGAGTGGATCCCGATCGGGCGCATGCGGGAGTCTGTCTGACTGTCTCTACCCGTTTCTAACTTCAGAAAAAATACAAATTAAAAAAAAAAATTGAGTCTTTACATGCTTTAATATGTTAATATTTTTTAAAGTTCCAGGTGTGTAAAATACTTGAAAATAATTTGTATACTTTGTCATTTATTTAAATATTTTATGGATTGATTTTTTTAGAGAGAGAAAGGGAGAAAGACAGAAAGAGAGAAACATTGATTTGTTGGTCCACTCATTCATGCTGTGATTGGTTGATTTTTTTTTTTTTAAAGAGTCAGAAAGAGGGACAGATAGGAACAGACAGACAGGAAGAGAGAGAGAGATGAGGAGCATCAGTTCTTTGTTGCAGCTCCTTATTTGTTCAGTGATAGCTTTCTCATATGTGCCTTGATGATGGGGGAGCTACAGCAGAGTGAGTGACCCCTTGCTTAGCCAGCGACCATGGGGTCATGTCTATGATCCCACACTCAAACCCGTGACCTCTCGCTCAAGCCAAGTGAGCCCGTGCTTAAGTCGGCGACCTCAGGGTTTCGAACCTGAGCACTCTTATCTATCCACTGTGCCACCACTTGGTCAGGCATTAGTTGATTCTTTTTGTATTTTTCCAAAGCTGGAAACGGGGAGGCAGTCAGACAGACTCCCGCATGCGGCTGACCGGGATCCACCCGGCATGCCCACCAGGGGGCGATGCTCTGCCCATCTTGGGGCGTCGCTCTGCCGCAATCAGAGCCATTCTAGCGCCTGAGGCAGAGGCCACAGAGCCATCCTCAGCGCCCAGGCCAACCTTGCTCCAGTGGAGTCTCGGCTGCGGGAGGGGAAGAGAGAGACAGAGAGGAAGGAGAGGGGGAGGGGTAGAGAAGCAGATGGGCGCTTCTCCTGTGTGCCCTGGCCGGGAATTGAACCTAGGACTCCTGCACACCAGCTGACGCTCTACCACTGAGCCAGCCGGCCAGGGCTGGTTGATTCTTATATGTGCCTTGAATGGAGATTGAACCCACAGCCTCTGCATGTTGTGAAAACACTAACCAACTGAGCTATCCATCCATGACCTCAGTGTCATTTTGAGTTAAAGAATTGACTAAATAAAAATATGCTGAGAGAACTTAATATAGTGACCTGACAAATTATTTTTCTGTCTTTTCAGGTGAAATCCCTTTGTTAATGTCTCAGACAAATACTGTCTATTTATGTACTCTTCCTTAAGAGTGTCTAGGGATTAAACAAACTGGAAGAGGGTTTTAACAGTTGAATTAAGCAAACCTCTTAACTTTTTATAATGTGGCCCTTTGTCTATTTTTATGAATTTCAGCCTCTTTTATTTTTTATTTTATTTATTTATTTTTTTGAGATAGAAGAGACAGGAGAGAGATGAGAAGCATCAGCTTGTAGTTGTGTTACTTTAGTCATTGATTGCATCTCACACATGCCTTGACAAGGGATTGGGGAGGCTCCAGCTGAGCCAGTGACCCCTTGCCCAAGCCAGCGACCATGGGGTCATGTCTGTGACCTCACGCGCTAGTCAGTGACCCCAGGTTTAAGCTGGTGAGCCTGCACCGAAGCTGGATGAGCCCGTGCTCAAGCCATTGACCTCTGCTTTGAATCTGAGACCTCACTGTCCTGTGTTGGTGTTCTATCCACTATAGCACCATTGGTCAGGGAGCCTCAAATTTTGTATTTTTATAAATGCAGTACAATTTTTTTTCTTGTAACATTTGCTGTCCCTGGTGGGTTGCTCAGTGGATAGAGTGTTGTCCCGGCATGCAGACCTCATGGGTCAACCTGGTTCAGGGCGTATAGAAAAGCAGTCAGGTCTACGGCCACATCGTTCTGAACGCGCCCGATCTCGTCTGATCTCGGAAGCTAAGCAGAGTCAGGCCCGGTTAGTACTTGGATGGGAGAAGCAGTCAGTGAGTGCACAACTAAATGGAACAACTAAGGGAAGCAGCAATCTGATGCTTCTAAGGGAAGCAGCAATCTGATGCTTCTCACACTCTCTCTGTCTCTCCCTCTCTGCCTCCCTTTCTCTTTTCCTGTCTCCCAAAATATGAAAACAAATTTTTTTTCATTTTCTCTATTTAGAATAATACAAGTCATTTCCTGCTCAGTTTGTTGTTATTAAATTTTTATATTGGCTTGGGGGGGGGGGGGAGGATAGAGAGAGAAACATCAACTCATTGTTCCAGTTAGTTCTGTTTAGTTGTGCACTCATTGATTGTCTCTCCTCTGCGCCCTGACTGGGGACAGAACCTGTGACCTCAGCACTGGGAGGATGCCTTCTCCACTGAGCCACCAGGCCAGGGGACTTGCTCAGTGGTTTCAGCTTTGTATTTGCTGACCTAATCCCAGAGCAAGGAAAACGCAATTTAAAAGTAATTTTTGTAGAAGATAGTGTTCAAGGCTTTTTAGACACTAGTTAAATTGGCCTCAGAAAGTTAATTAAAATGATATAAAATAAAACATTTAATTCCACAGTTGAGTGCCAGCATTTCAGGTCTTAATCATCAATATAGACAGGACACCAATAGAATGTTTCCATCATTAAAGTCAGTTCTACTGGACAATGGTGGTGTGGAGGTGAACACCTTCATTTGACAAAAAGGAAAGGAGATTCCAGTGTTTACTTGTGCTAACAGTGACAGGTGCAGCATTAGATTGAGCCTAGGGATTCTGTTACATTGTTCTTTTTGTTAAACCATGTTTTTATCTGATTTTATTTTTAAACTAACCTTTACCTTGAGTAGTATAATTGTTTTTGTGCTGTGAAACAATTAGAAAACTGTATATACTTTGTTTTTTTTCTTAGCCCCAAAGCCTGAGCTGATATCTGCGGAGAGAAAGTATTTTCCTGTAAAGCCTGAAGAAAGAGGTGTGGCTTATTTTTCTACTTTTAGAAAAATAACTCCTGTTGTCGTTCTAAAGAAGAGTAACTCTCCACACTGAGTCATTTACCCTGACATTTAATAAGTGTTCAGTATTTACTTGGCAATGTTTGGTGTTTCCTGGACGGAACTAGTTTGTCAATATCCATAAAAAAGATTTTACTCAAACTTATACCAATTTATATTCATTAAAATGCTAAATCATTTTTTTGGCAAGGATATAGTACTTATACATAGTTATATAGGAAAACTAAGCATAATTATACTTTTATTATTTTTATAGTGTCCCAGTTGAAATAAGTTTTTTAAAAGTTCTTAGGGATAGTGTGTTCTTGTTTAAAAATGGAAGTGGGCCTGACCTCTGGTGGCACCGTGGATAAAGCATCAACCTGGAATGCTGAGGTCGCCGGTTCGAACCTGGGCTTGCCTGGTCAAGGCACATATGGAAGTTGTTGCTTCCTGCTCCTCCCCCTTCTCTTCCTTTCTCTCCTCTCTAAAATGAATAACTAAAAAAACAACAACATGGAATTGATTTATTATGTATTATTTAATTTCACTGCATTTATTTGTCTTATAAACTTGAAAAGTTATTCTAAGATACCATATGTATTTTGTTTAAAAACATTACTTATTTTGAGAAGTTATTATTAATTTGGAGACTATACCTGCTTTTTACAGAAAGATCTGGAATGGTTATATCTAGTAAATAAGGCTGTGTATAGATGCAAAAACTTAAATACTGTTTAAAATGGTTTCATTTCTACTGCCTATCTTTGTCTCTTACCTAAAATGTGACTGACCTGTCTCAATGCATTATTATATTTACCTCCTCAGAATCCTGGCCATGATGAAGTACATAACAGGGATTGAATTTTCCTTCCTGAGTTAAACAAGTAGGAAACTGGACAGAATATTTGACACAGTTTCAAATACTGAACAATAGGTAGCATAGGACTGTTAATCGTTGAGAGGAGTTTTCACTGAAACCAGTGAGGCAATTCCTAAAATTATCCCTGCTTATTGTCCAGGAGCATTTTGCAGGCAACAGAAAAGAGGCCAGAGAGAGCTTAGTTTCTCTGCGGAGTTGAGGAGACCAGGGTTTAGAGAGGCTAAGGCAGCTCCAGTGTGTGGGGCAGAGTGCGGAGTGGAGGTGACCGCTCACACAGAGCACTCGGAGGTCCTGTCAGCACTTCCCGTGAGGCTTTCTCCGGCTGAGGACTGAATCACACACAGAGCTGGAGAAATAAGTGCTGCAAAGTGTCTGGTGAAGCAATTTCTGGAACTCACAAAAAAATCTGTCTTTACAAGCCACAGTGGGAAGGATGCATAAGGCATAGGGTAGACTTTATGGAAGGGTATCTCACCTGAGCCTGAAGGCTTATCTGAACCTATGTTGGAAATAGATGAAACTAATTTTAGAACAAAATTTAGTAGAATATAAAAGAACACAGCCAGGCCTTATTTTTTTTGTGCTTGGCTTTATTCTGATTGACAGTTATTACTTTTTTTTTTTTAACAAATTGAAGGCAAGATTCTCCACAAGCAAAGATTACAATACTTGCTTTATTCTAGTGGTTTGCAACTGAACCCACAATATCCCCATGGTGTGCCTAATATAACAGAATGTAGCACCAAAATGTATAAAATTCACAGTGTCCATCATCTAATCAAAAATTGCCAGGCCCTGGCCGTTTGGCTCAGTGGTAGAGTGTCGGCCTGGCGTGCAGAAGTCCCGGGTTCAATTCCCGGCCAGGGCACACATGAGAAGCGCCCATCTGTTTCTCCCCCCCTCCCCCCCTCCTTCCTCTCTGTCTCTCTCTTCCCCTCCCGCAGCCGAGACTCCATTGGAGCGAAGATGGCCCGGGCACTGGGCATGGCTCCTTGGCCTCTGCCCCAGGCGCTGGAGTGGCTCTGGTCACGGCAGAGCGACGCCCCGGAGGGGCAGAGCATCACCCTCTGGTGGGCAGAGCGTCGCCCCCGGTGGGCGTACTGGTTGGATCCCGGTCGGGCGCACCGGGTGGATCCCGGTCGGGCGCATGCGGGAGTCTGTCTGTCTCTCCCCGTTTCCAGCTTCAGGAAAAAAAAAAAAGAAGAAAATTGCCAGGCATCTTAAAAAAATTACCAGGTATGGGAAAAACAACCAGAAGAATATAGTAATCCATAACTCAAAGACAAATCAGTCCATTTAAAGACACACAGAAATGAGATCGAATGGAAATAACAGCAAGGACATTAAGACAGCTATTATAAATGTGTCTTGGCGTGTGCAAGAAAGTAGAAGAAATATGAACATGATGGTGAGAGAAAGGAAAATAGAAGAAACCCTAAATTGAACTTTTGCAGATGAGGAATACAGTATCCAAAATGGAAAAACACTGGTTGGAATTACCAGGAAAGTGGAGAGTACAGAAGATAATATTAGTAACCTGGAAGATAAAGCAATAAAGGCCATGTACAATATGTAGAAAAAGGACTAGGAAAAAGTATGAACAGAGCATCAGCGACCTGAGAGACACTGTCAGTTTGTTTTACTTACGTGGAATTGGAGCCTCTGAAGCAATGGAGAGAGAGGGGGAACAGGAATAAATATTTGAAAAAGTAATGGTGGAAAAATTACAGATCTGGTGAAAACTATAAGCCTACAGCTCCTTGAAGCTTAGTGAACTTCATGCGGAAGAAACAAAAGAAATCACCTTCTGGCATATCATAATGAATTTGATAAAAAGCAGTGACAGAGAAATGCATAAAGTCGGGAAGAAAATAACTGTTAACCTTGAGTTCTCTACCTAGCAAATATACCTTTCAGGAAATGGAGGCAAAATAAGAACTTTGAGATAACATCTGAGAGAACTCATGGCCAGCAGACTGTATGTGCTACATAGGAAATGTTAAAAGTTCTGTTCTGGGGAAGGAAAATATGGTATATAGACATCAGGTGTAGACAAAGTAATGAGGAAAGCCATCAATGGCAAATATATGAGTAAAAAGACATTTGAATTCTCATTTTTAAATCTTAACACCAAAACTCTTCATCGAAAAGATTATGTATATTATTTAGATTGGTTTTACAGAGAAGAGAGTGGGGGAGCGGGAAGTATAGTTGCTTCACTTCAGTTGTTCACTGCTTGCTTGTTGTGTGTGCCTTGACCAAGCAAGCCCGGGGTTGCAACCAGCAGCCTCAGTGTTCCAGTTTGACACTTGATCCACTGCACCATCACAGGCCAGGCTTCATTGGAAAGATTTTAAAACTTACTTGAAATTGTCAGTTTGAGTTTAAGTGTGCAAATATAAGAATTGTTTTATAAGTGAAGCAAGACAGATGTATAATGAGGTACACAATTCTTAATATTTTTGTTTAATTTTTGTTTTTTTTAATTTTTAAAATATTTTTCTGGTCCTGGCCAGCTGGCTCAGAGGATTGAGCATCGGCCCAGTGTATGGACATCTCAGGTTCAATTCCTGGTCAGGGCACACAGGAGAAGCTATCGTCTGCATTTCTCTCCCTCTTTCTCTCCCTTCTCTTCCTCTTCCTCTTCCTCTCCTGCAGCCAGTGGATCGATTGGTTCTAGTGTTGGGCCCAGGTGCTAGCTTGTTAGCCCAGGCGTCAATTTCAGGTACTAAAAATTGCTCGTGATTCGAGCATCGGCCCCAGACGGGTTGCTGGGTGGATCCTGGTTGGGGCACATGCAGGAGTCTGTCTCTCTGTCTCTTCACCTCTCACATAAAAAAAAATATATATATATATATATATAATTTATATTTCTTTATTTCAAAATATTCTCATTAACCTTACATGGCTTTAATAGATCTCGTGCAAGGAATAGGTAAAATGGATTGGGAGAGAAAGCCAGTTTCAGTATGACACTAAATATTGTTGCAGATTAATTTATTTCTTTTTAAATAAAAATAAGCATAAATCAAAGTTGTACCCTTGTTCTACAATCAACAGAGCGAGCTTTCTCAAATTATGTGAAGGGCCGCATTAAGGAGCCTTAGCCTTCTGATAGGGAATTCATTGTATTTCACCAGTATGTGTGTTCATGACTTTTATCTCTTATGATCTTTTTTTTTTTTTTTTTGTATTTCTCTGAAGCTGGAAACAGGGAGAGACAGTCAGACAGACTCCCGCATGCGCCCGACCGGGATCCACCCGGCACGCCCACCAGGGGCGATGCTCTGCCCACCAGGGGGCGATGCTCTGCCCATCCGGGCATCGCTCTGTTGCAACCAGAGCCACTCTAGCGCCTGAAGCAGAGGCCATGGAGCCATCCCCAGCTCCCAGGCCATCTTTGCTCCAATGGAGCCTTGGCTGCAGGAGGGGAAGAGAGAGACAGAGAGGAAGGAGGGGGAAGGGTGGAGAAGCAGATGGGCGCTTCTCCTGTGTGCCCTGGCCGGGAATTGAACCCAGGACTTCCGCACGCCAGGCCAACGCTCTACCACTGAGCCAACCAGCCAGGGTTGGTTATTCTACTTTTGACTTGTAAATGAGGATACTTTTTTTCCTTGGGATTTTGAAATCTTAAGAATGGAGTTTAAGTTTTCACTGTTCCTGCCCCAAGTCTCCATGTGTATCTTCTCGGACCTACTTAGCAGGTTTTTACTCCCTATTTTTTCAGAGGTACCTTGAATGCCAGCCATGCTGTGCCTCAGGAGAGCAGTACTATCAGCGCCTCGGAGTATGTGTTTTTCTCCTTCTTGGGCAAGCTTTCTTTGATGTACTTTCAGTCATTGACTTCATTCTTGGGGCCCTTTCTCTTCCTTGGTATGAAATATGTATGACAGGAGGGGATGAATTCATGGTTATTTTGGAGTGCCAGGCAGGGAGGCATATAAATTTGTAGAATAGAGTGCAACAAAAGCTTTATCAGGCTTATAAAATCAATTAAAGGGTAACCTTTAACATGTCCTCCTGCAAGACCGCAGGCCCATGCACAGGAAGAGTGTAATAAGCTACTGAATGAAGCCTAGCCTGGCTCAACAAGTTTCTTATTGGAGACTCCCTTTTCCTTGAGGAGCATTTCTTTGAGTTTCTATTTGAGAAGTTGCAGTCAGCCTTCTTACTATATTTTTCAGTTGATTTCTATAAGCAGAACATAACCAAGCAGAAACTAAGCACCAATATGTTAATAATGGCATCTGGTTTCCTATTTAGCGATGGGAAGAAAGAGATGTGCTGATCTATAACTCTTCTTGAGGTTTTTTTGTTTTGTTTTAATTTCTGCACCTGACACAGATTTTAGCCTGACATTAAAGGGCAGCAAGTAGCTAGAATTGCTGAGAAGCTGTAGTCACAAGCTAGGATTTCACTAATGATACATAAGACTACATATTGAGGATCTAGTTGGCTGATTTTTTGGTTTTTCAAACCCAGTAAGTCTTACCCTATCTCCTTTTAAAAGGTTTGGGGTTTAGCTGACTACATATTGTCTCTTATAGAAGGCCATGTGGCTGTTGCTGGTTCCCTCCAAAGAGATAGGAGGCACGATTAATTCATTCACTAATTCTCTTAACTAAAAATTAATAAGGAAGGTCTGTTCGAGTTGAATCTTGTGTTCTCTTCTTGATTTTCTCAGGCATATATGTATATGTACATACAAACTTCAGCCGCCACGTGAGTGCTGCAGATTCCAGTCAGTGTTTGGTTGGATTTGTTTACATTCATTGCTTTTATTTTATACTTTCTGCATATACACACATATATAATTTTCTTTATGGGGAACCTAATGGTGGAACGTGTTTTGTTTGTTTGAATTTTTTTTTTCTCGTCCTTGAAAGATATTTTTGCTTTAGGTTGAATTCTGAGTTGGCAAAATAATAGTTCCTAGTATATTGCTCAGCTGCTGAAACGAAAGTCTTACAGTGTCTACTTCAGAGCTTTGATCACAAGCGTTCTCTTTGTTCAGTGAGCCAATAAAGGGAATGCTGAATTTATAAAGAGTCAAACTTGCTAGAAATTAAATTGTGGTAATAAAGGTATGGATTTTCCAATTCCTATGCTGGCTATAGATTCTTAAATCAGTATTTATATTGCAGAGTGTTAGAAAGCAATGATTATAATATGCTTTTAAATTATTCTGTGCTCTCAAATGTTGGTGTGATATAGTTCACTTTAGTGTGGAATTAAAATCAAGATCCGTGTTTTTAAGGCTCCTTAAGGTCATTTATTATTAGAGCTACTAAACAAATACATTTCCATCTGTGACGCTCTGGTACACAGACACTGACTTGAGAGCTGCAGCAAGACTCTATTGTCTTTATATTTAGTGTGCTTACCAAAACGGAAACAATACTTATCTCTCGTGTTCTACAAAGAACATTTTGTTATCTAATATATCACTGTAGATTGAACCTAAAAATAATCTTAACCTCTTAAGAAATAGCAAACTGTATTCTTTATTTATAACCACATGTGAAACAGACTTAACAAATGTTAAATATACAGTGATATAAATCAGTTATTTATGTATGAGGCAACTTGCTTCTGCTAGTCACTAGGAAGATTAAAACATTTTTTTTTATTTTTTTAAATATGATATTCTGGCCCTGGCCAGTTGGCTCAGCAGTAGTGCGTCAGCCCAGCGTGTGGTTGCTGAGCAGTGGCCCCAGATGGGCAGAGCATCACGCCGTAGGGGCCTTGCCAGGTGGGTTCTGGTCGGGGCACATGTGAGAGTCTGTCTCTCTGCCTCCCTGCTTCTCACTTAAGAAAAAGAAAAAAAAAATTTTAAAGAAAAGTTTACTTAGTTTTATTGTCCATACACCAACACTGTCTGAGGACTGATCCTTGAATCAACTGAGCTATTTTTAGCACCTGATACTAAGGTGCTGGGACTTTCCTCAGTGTCCCCGGGGTGACACTCAACTAATCAAGCCATTGGCTGTGGGAGGGGAAGAGGGAGAGGAGAGGGAGAGAAGCAGATGGTCGCTTGTCTTGTGTGCCCTGACCAGGAATCGAACCTAGGATGTCCATACTCCTGGCTGACGCTCTATCCATTGAGCCTTTGGCCAGGACCAGGAGTTTCTTATTTTTGCATACATGCATTGAATACATTTTTGCCGACTGCTCTATTATGGATATTTAATATGTGTGCACTTGTGTCAGTTTTAATACTTCTTCTTAGTACCTTTTGGTGATAAAATTGTTTTTGTTTGTTGTTGTTTTTTTTACAGAGACAGTCAGAGAGAGGAATAGACAGGGACAGACAGACAGGAACGGAGAGATGAGAAGCATCAATCATTAGTTTTTTGTTGCACGTTGTAACACCTTAGTTGTTCATTGATTGCTTTCTCATATGTGCCTTGACCGCGGGCCTTCAGCATACCGAGTAACCCCTTGCTCGAGCCAGCGACCTTGGGCTCAAGCTGGTGAGCTTTTGCTCAAAGCAGATGAGCCCTTGCTCAAGCTGGTGACCTCGGGGTCTCGAACCTGGGTCTTCTGCATCTCAGTCCGACGCTCTATCCATTGCACCACCACCCGGTCAGGCAATAAAATTGTTTTTATTAATGTGGTTTAAAATTGTCCTCAATGTCTTGTCCAGCATATTTTCTTATTTATTTTATAGAATTATTAAATGAAATGTAGTTAATAAAATTCCTAATAACAAGGTGAGGATTATAAATACATATAAACGTGTAACTTTCTCATCTTTGACTAATCAGTTTACCTCAATTTCTCTTAATATTTGATTTTTTTCTTTGTTATTGTGTTTCAGAATAATTGTGTTAAATGACACTAGCTTTCTACTCATTTTCAGTTCCCTCTACTTCAGCTACAGAAAGTAGTCTGAATAGAAGTCTAAATAATGCTTCTCTCTACTAAGAGTGATTATATTTGCATAGAACACCTCCCCTAAGAACAAAGGATGCTAAGAAGACAATAAGAAGCCTGCATTATTTGTATATTAGAAGCTTATTTCGGGCCCCCACTCCACCAAAGGAAACATTTTTAAGCTTATTAAATTAGAACTTTAAAACAGTACACACACAATAATGTCTCTCTTCTCTTTTTCAGTTTCCATTGTTAATAACTTACTAATATTTTTAAATAATCAGATGAAAAATCCATGCTGGAACAGAAGCCTTCTAAACCAGCTGCTCCGCAAGTCCCACCTAAGAAGCCTGCCCCACCCACCAAAGCCAATAATTTATTGCGATCTCCTGGAACAGTGTATCCAAAGCGACCTGAGAAACCAGTTCCTCCACCACCACCTGGAGCCAGGTATGTTTTACCTCATTTTAACTTAGTTTATTCATTTATCTACCTTAGACATCAATGGTTATACTGCCTTTCTAAATCTCAAAAAATTTTTGAAAGCATTTGTTTTTCATGTTTTCTTCTGTAGACTAATAATTCTCTGTTAAATGTTATATATTCACACTTGGTGAATAGTCTTTTTTTTTTTTTTTAACCTTAGGTGAGAGGAGGGGAGATAGGCAGACTTCTGCATGTGCCTCAACCAGGATCCACCTGGCAGCCCCATCTAGGGCTGATGCTCAATACCAAGCCATTTTTAGCATCTGAGGCTGATGCACTCAGACCAGCTGAGCTGTCCTCAGTGCCTGGGGTTGAACCAACTGAGCCACTGCAGGAGGGGAAGAGGAAGCAGGGGAGAAGCAGATGGTCGCTTCTCCTTTGTGTCCTGACCAGGAGTCAAACCTGGGACATTCATATGCCAGGCTGACGCTCTACCCACGGAGCCACAACCAGAGCTTAATATACTGATGTTAAATGTTTTTTACATTTCTTATTTTATTGGGATTAGTTTTAGGGTAGAGGTTAATATTTATGAAAATCATTTTACAGAAAGAAAAGCATAATGCTGCTGTAACATCTTCATTGTCAATAAATTACAGTGTTAAGAAATGGTCATGTTTCACATACAAGTTAGTGATTTTTGCCTCTGTTTGATTTTCTCATTTTAGGATTAATGGAGAAGTTTCTACTATTTCATCAAAATTTGAAGCTGAACCAGTGTCAAAACCAAAGCTAGATTCTGAACAGTTACCACTTAGACCAAAATCAGTAGACCTAGAGTTATTTACAGTTAGAAGCTTTAAAGAAACAGGTAAGTTAATGTATAGAAAGGTGGTACATTAAAAATTTGCCAATATAGTTTCCAGAAACTATTTAAAATGAGAAATGTGTATATGCAATTTGTGTGTGGACAGGTACAGTGGAATTTAATTAAAATCTGTTTAAAATCTATGGAGTCAAAATAGAAAAATATAAAAAATAAATGGGCAAAACATTATGATTCACAGAAGCTTTCTCATTGGTCAGAGGATTGAGATGGGTATTAAGAGTTTATTCATTTTTCCTGTCTCTTCAGAGTAGAATGACCACACCACCTAAGTCAGGCATCTATGAAGACATTTTAGTTTTAAAAGTTTAAAAATAAAGAGGTGAGGTATACTTTCAGTGCCAGCACTAGATTACATTTAATAAGACTTTATTTCCCACTTAATCTCAGTATACTTTTGTTTCCAAATAAGGCAGATAGGTTTTGTGACTGTCTTTATACCTATCAGCAGGCTTTACTTGTTTAGCTAAATTACTAAGTTTTTGGACTGTTTTTTCAGCCCATTAGTCATCTTCGTTACTCTCCAGTCTTTTTTATCTTTTAGTTCTAAAATGAAACACTTTAAACAAAGGAAGTCTTGATAAAGGTCTATCAAAGCATTGCACACCCAGAATTTTGTGGTAATTGCTATTATATAGTACAGTGGATGTTCTTAGTTTTTTATGTTTTCAAAGCACTTTCTTATTTGTAGTCTCATTTTATCTTTATAATAACTCTTTAAAAGTCAGATGCTGATTTTCCCTATTTTTGCATCTAAACAAAGTAAGCTAAAGACACATCAAATATTCAAGATCATATAAACCAAGAGAACTTTTTAAATCCCCTTGATATTAAATGCCCTATGAAGTACTTTTTTAAATAATATTTTAAGTATATTTTTTAGTTTCAGCATTAACATTTCACATTTACATTTAAACTCGAGGTCTGTTACAGCTAGGTTTTTTTGTTTGCTGCTTTTGTCACTATATTGGAAGATGTACATTTCATAATTTCTTAGGTGCTTTTATTTGTCTTTCCTGGTTTTGGTTTGCCAGCCTGGCCTTCTGGGTTTTTTTAATTTGAATGTTTTATAAATCCTTTTGTGTATTTTGGATCCTTCCTGCTCTGGATGAAACCATATTCATTAAAAATTTCTGGAATTTGAGATGTGTATTGTTTTTTGGAAGTGTTCACTCAAATATATTCAGTATTTAAAAAAAAAAATTTCCATTGATTAGACAGAGAGAGAGAGTGAAGCACGGACTTGTTCCCTTAGTTGTTCCACCCTCTTAGGCATTCATTGGTTGCTTCTCACACGTGCCCTGATGGGAGATGAAACCTGTGACCTCAGGGTGCTGGGACAACACTCAGTCCACTGAGCCACCGGCTAGGGCGATTCAGTATGTTTATCTGATGGGAATTATTCTCACTCACTGTTAGTTAAATAATAACAAACCTCTGCGTTTTTAAAAAATACTTGTTTTTTTCTTGAGGCTAGTGGTAAAAAATAGAATTCAATCAGTTCTTATTGTTTGATGTAAAGAAACAGCTAGAAATGTGTTTTCAAAAGGAATCATTGGAAAAAATAAAGATTAAGTGCAGTTTTAACTGCGGGAGTCAAAAAGTCCATGGGTATTACCTTTTTAATTTTCACAATTTTCTGCAATCATTATCAGAAGTCTTAAATTTTGATGAGTTTCGGAGCTGAAAGAGTAATTGGAGCCTATATATTTTCTATATTTTTCTGTTACTTTGTATCATTCTTATACATTTTACTTTATTTGGTTGTCTCAAGGTCATGGAAATTGCAAAAAAATTTAAGTAAATAAAAACCATTTTTAGTTTTTTCAAAACTTTTTTTATATACAATCACCAAATGAGTTTTGTTTCCTTTGCTGCATTCTAGTAGAAATGACATGTGACAGTGTCAAACTATTGGTGGTTGAAAAGTTCTACTTTTTCCTTTGGTTTTGGCACCAATTCTTATCTTATATCCATAGCCATTATTCAGTCTTCAGTAAAAACCAAAGAGGCTTTATGGAACAGGGTTTGAAATTTTTCCTTTTCTTATTTTATTCAAATGAATAAAGTAGTAAGTTACAGATGCTGAGACTCGTACTATATATGGTCAGGAAGCTGACAGCTGACTTTCCAGCTGCTGCTCTTTCGTTGCCACCAGGCTGCCCTTTGTGCACCACACTTACACCCTGTAAAGTTCAGAAAGTAGACAGTTTAGAAATTGAGGTCATCTTAAGTGGCAAATATTTACTCAGAAGTGTTCTTTCCACAATACTGTTTTAGGCACAAGTAGTGTGTGAATATAAACGGCGTGGATGCCGACAGCACGATGCTTATGTCTCAGACCTGAACTCAGGGTATCCTTACTTCCTTTTTATTAGGAATCATCTGTCCTTAATTCATATAGTAGAAAGTATTTACCTCTTCAGAAACTATGTTCTATATCACATAGCTTCAAACATGGCATTAAGTTGAGGCGTATTTTAATATCTACCTATTAGAATACCTGACATGGATTTTGATATAAAAAGTTATTTCTCTTTGCTCCCCTCCTGCATTGTTAATCCTATCTCATTCATTCTGTTTTTGCTCCTCTCTATAAGGGATGTACCTGATTCTGCTCTCAGACTTTTCCTATATATAAAGGCATATAAAGCACAAATGTGTATATAAATAAAGATTTCAACTTTTTTACATATAAGAAAGACATTCCTAGAACAGTTCATTTGGTTTTCTTTTTAAAAGTTCATATATATCCTCATATATAATATAAAATAGTACTATAAATTGTAGAGCTTTTCACCATGTTTAAATTCAGACACTTCATCAAAAATTGGTTACAGTAATCTCATTGCCACTACTGGTTAATTAGAAAGTTTATATGATCTAAATAGTATTTATTAAATAGTTAATTTTCCAGGAAGTAAAATTGTTTTACATTTGTTTTAAAATATAAGATAGAGCCCTGGCCGGTTGGCTCAGCGGTAGAGCGTCGGCCTAGCGTGCGGAGGACCCGGGTTCGATTCCCGGCCAGGGCACACAGGAGAAGCGCCCATTTGCTTCTCCACCCCTCCGCCGCGCTTTCCTCTCTGTCTCTCTCTTCCCCTCCCGCAGCCAAGGCTCCATTGGAGCAAAGATGGCCCGGGCGCTGGGGATGGCTCCTTGGCCTCTGCCCCAGGCGCTAGAGTGGCTCTGGTCGCAATATGGCGATGCCCAGGATGGGTAGAGCGTCGCCCCCTGGTGGGCGTGCCGGGTGGATCCCGGTCGGGCGCATGCGGGAGTCTGTCTGACTGTCTCTCCCCGTTTCCAGCTTCAGAAAAATGAAAAGAAAAAAAAAAAAAAAAAAAAAAATATAAGATAGAAAATTTAGTGGTAAATAATTATGTCATGGAGAAAGCACAGCTGATGAAGTATTCTTAGAGTTTAGTATTTTATCTTTCTAAATTGTTTTTCTGTGGTAAATTATTCTTGGGTTGCAAAGAAATTTAAAAATACATACATGATTTGATGCAAAAGCCTTTATTTTTAAATAGGGAACCATTCTTTCTCTTTAGTTCTATTTGGTAGTTGATCTGTGTAGTTTTGTTTTAGTTACTTTCTTATATTGACTCATTTATTTCTTCCAGAAAGAATTTATGGTGTGATTTTTCTAATCAGATGCCTACCTGTTGAGAGATAGACACCGTAAAAAGTGAGCCTGAGTCAGAACTAGGTTACAGAAATAGTACAAATCACCACACTCTAAAATGTAGAATTTAGCAGGGATAGGAGCAAAGAGTAAAATTTGTATTTTCTAATAATTTCTTTTATGTCATTCTAGAGAATATCATAAAACATTATTCAGTTTTTATTTCTTTATATATGAATTTTCAAGTGTTGTACTGAGTTGCATTTTTATGGGGAGATAATTAAAAAGAATATTTAATAGTATTCTTTTATTAGATCATACAGTTAAATTTTTCTCATTGCATCTGTCGTATGCTGAAAACTAACACTTGACTAAAAGGTGGTTTAATTTTAGTTACAACTATATAATGAGTTGTTGATATATTGATTTATTACTCTGACCACTAATTTTAATACTAAAACATCCTTTGGAAACTGTCTTGTTGTTCAGTGAGTTTTTTAAAAAGGCTTCTTTCTAGTTAAATGTCTATTGAAATTTATACTCATCATAGTTTTCCCTTTGAAAAACAAAAGAAAAAAATCTGAAATTTTATACACATAAGTTTAGATGATTTGCGATAGGTATATGCTAAACATTGAACTGGTTCTGTTCATTCTACAACTGTTCCTTTTTCCTGCTTTGTAAAATAATTTTTTTGATTTTAGTCTTTTTTCTAGACATTTCTGTCCTTGACTTTTCTTTCCAGATTTTGTTTCCTAGCCTGTTTGCCATGTTTCCCTTCTTACGTGTCAGGAAATTATTCTACCTTTCTCCATTTTGGTAAGATAACAATTTATAAGAGAAATCAAAATAGTATATTCGGTATAAATAGGTGGTGCACATTTTTTTTTTAATTTTACTAAAAGTGTACATGTTTGTCTGTCTGTTCTAATAACCCTTTGGTTTTCCATTTTAAAATAAAATTCATGTTGGAAAAATTTTCCTGATTAAAGATAACTTTTCATAAAATTTTTTTGTTTAATTGAAAACCATAAAAGTCAGTTTATTTTTTCCCAAAGTTTGATATTTGATTGTGATTTTTGAAAACTCCATGTCTTCTTCAGCAATATTTAGAAGTATAAATGGCTGACAGTGACAGTATGATTGCAAGGAGTAAACGGTCTTCGTGCCTTTATGCCACATGTACGGTCTGAATGCATTTTCATTGCTCAGGGAGGTTTAACAGTGTGTGAAAACACTGCTCACAAAAATGAGACGGTATCTATCACTTCATATTTATTTTGAAATATCCCCTAATTTTTGTGAGCTGTATATATCGTGAGTTCAAAATGTGCACTATTACATTTTACTAACCTAATGGCTTAAAGGGAGGACCTGAGAGAAATTTAGAATAGTAATAATATTTCTTTTGGTGTTGTAGCTCAGAACTGGACATATAATAGACCTTTTTACATGAGCATGGTGTATAATTCTGTAAATCTACCTTTTATTTACCCTTTCAATTTCATTTGTCTTCATCCCTTCCTGTGTTTTTCTTTTTATTTTTTGCAAGTTGCTTAAATATGCATTTGAAAATAATCTCTACAGGCAAAACTGATTAGATTGTACTTTTAAAGTTTTTTCTTTTTTTAGGTTGTCAGTAAACATTTATTAGTGTCAAAAGCAGTTTTTCATTCTTTAAACTGCATTATATTTTTAACATTTTTTGATTATTCAATTATTTCCTTTGTAGGTATAGATAAAATGAGATATGTAAATATCTGCTTAAATTCCAGGCCTTTCACACTGTCTAATACCTTTTCTATTAAAGCCACTGTTTCTTATTATGGCTTATTATATTTTATAATTATTTATAGACAACTTTTGAATGACTGAAGATAGTAATTAAACCGAGTGCATTAGATCGCCTGTGGCTATATATAAACCCGGTCACTAGATGTAAGATAAAACACAGGGAGGCATCCCAGAATATGAAGATGGAGAAGGATTAAGTGGTCAACCAACACTTAAAGTTGTCACAAAATACATATTGTCAACAGTCATACCTCTTCCTCTGCCTTCCCTTTGTGTCCTCCATCCCCTTTTAAAAATTATCTAAATGAATTACTTTGAATATGAAAGTTGATGAATAAGCTGAGGGCAATATGATTAGAATCTTTAGGTTCTTTTACAAAATAAAACAATCAGGTGGGACATCTAAATACTTGACAGAAAGCATATAAACATCCAGGCAATGGTGACAGGAAGAATGATTCTATACCTGGAAGACTAGGGCCAAAGAAACCTGCCATTTCAAGTATCTTGGCTGATTAATACTCCTATTTGCAATCTGGGCTTGAGGAAGATAATATTGACAAGTATCTGGAGTTACTTTTACAGTTCTTATAAACTTAGAGAGATACCTGGGCTTCAAAATTAAAAGCAGCTCCTTTAGGCTCTGGCTGGTTGGCTCAGTGGTAGAGCGTCGGCCTGGCGTGCAGGGGTCCTGGGTTCGATTCCCCGCCAGGGCACACAGGAGAAGCGCCCATCTGCTTCTCCACCCCTCCCCCTCTCCTTCCTCTCTGTCTCTCTCTTCCCCTCCTGCAGCGAGGCTCTATTGGAGCAAGGATGGCCCGGGCGCTGGGGATGGCTCCTTGGCCTCTGCCCCAGGTGCTAGAGTGGCTCTGGTTGCGGCAGAGCGACGCCCTGGAGGGGCAGAGCATCGCCCCCTGGTGGGCGTGCCGGGTGGATCCCGGTCCGGCGCATGCGGGAGTCTGTCTGACTGTCTCTCCCCGTTTCCAGCTTCAGAAAGATTAAAAAAAAAAAAAGTCAGCTCCTTTAGCAAGGTTTTCTGGATCATGTAGTAAAAGTAAAGGCATTATTATATACTATTGTTTCAGAGCTATGAATTACCGAGATTTGTATTTACACCCATTATTGAGTCAAAAGTCAACCAGTCTTTAATGGTGGAGAAAGTAGTAGATCTATGTATGTAGGATTTTTCCTTACTCTCCCTATCTGCCTTAGATTTATAACTACCTTACGATTTCTAAACATGGTAGTACAGTGTGCGTCCCAGCTGCAGTATAATGTAATACATACCCCCAGGCACATTACTGTACTGCACTTGACATTGAGAAAAGCAGTGCAAAAGCAGCTGTGTCCCAGATGCAGTTGAGTCCTTAAAATCTGAATTACCAGGATACTACCGAAAGTTTTGTGGGGTTTTTAAGATTTTATTTATTGACTTTTTGAGAGAGAAAGAAGCAGGGGAGAGCATCAACTTGTAGTTTGTTTCTCTCAGTGCCTAGACCAGGCACCTGGGGGCTTGGACGGCGACCTCAGCGTTCCAGGTCGATGCTTTGTCCACTGCGCCACCACAGGCCAGGCACTACCGGAAGTTTAAAACAGATTAATTTTCTGATTTATATTGTCATTAATTATGACAATATAATTATGAGTTGAAATAAATCATGTTTTTTATAAACAGGAACTTAAGATGACAGCTTTTTTTATACAACAACCCCTTGTGGTACAGATTTATATCTTTCAAGAAGGACTTTTTGCTGTGGTCTAAATCTGTTAAAAGCACAAACCTTATATTGTTACTGAAGTCTTATGCTATAAAATGTATCAGGTAAAGAGGATGTTTGTTTCTAAGGGTGAGTGATGTTTTCTAAATGCATATGAAAAGCACAGGTCAACTTGTAAGTTAATTTATAGTTTTAAAAATCCAGAAATACTTTTTTACCTTTTAAAATGCTCATTTATCTCTTAGTGGATACATTGAATTTTATTCTCCAGATCTTGTAAATTTTGATGATATAGCTTCCTCAGAAAACTTGCTACACCTCACTGCTAACAGACCCAAGATGCCTGGAAGAAGGCTGCCCGGCCGCTTCAATGGTGGACATTCTGTGAGTCACACTTATGCTGTAAAACAAGGAATTTAGCAGATCGAGGCCTTCTGAAGATAAGATTGAGGAAGGATTTATACCTTTACTAAATTTTAAAAATCAGGAAGATAGCTGTTATACTCAAGTGGCACATGGTTGAATTTAGAAGAGGTGGAGAGTGCGTTCTGCTCATTTAACAGAGCTGGGAATGGAAGGTTCCAGAATCAGAAATGGAGTTTCCTGAGACTGTAACCACAGTGCACCCAAAAGAGGACAGGATACTGTATGATCTGCCTGTCCAACAATAATCCACTTGAGTGGTACGTACTCATTTTAGGAAAGATTGAGAACATCTTTCTTCTTTGAAGTAGTCAGTGGTTTTTGTAGTATTAATCCTGGTGTTTAAATATGTAACTACTTTTTATGCTTTTTATACATTGTTCAGGATACTGTTAATACTTTAGTGCTAATATATTAGCTCTTAAGTACTGTGGTGCTTTTAAATTACCTAAGTAGAGAAAATATTCGCTGCTAAGAGACAACCTGTTTTTCCCTCAAAATATGCAGTTGTCTTATTCACTTTGAAATTATGTAACATTCTGCTAATAATAATGGAAAGGTGAAACAGTAGGTGCTGAGAACAAAGGTGAAAATTATTTATTATCCAAATATTAACTTTTACTTCTTCGGCATTTTGTTTCTTGATTTTTTAAAAAATCGTTTAGCCAACTCAAAGCCCAGAAAAAATCTTGAAGTCACCAAAAGAAGATGATAGTGCCAACATAAAGCCATCTGAACTTAAAAAGGATTCTTGCAACTCTCCAAAGGTAAGATTGTGGTCTAAGATTTGTATACTTAATAAGATTCTTTGTAAATATCAGAGCTGTGTGATTTGAAATGTCCTTTAAGATTTATCTTTTCTACCAAGGAATAAAAGAATACCTGCTAAAAAATTGAGCTGTTGAAGCTAAGTCCCACTATTCTCTGATGTTTTTAGATCTCACATTATTTTAAATGAGTAATATAAAATGTTCTGTGTTCTCTGTTTTTTTAAGGTATAGGTCTATACATCTGTTTCATTTTCCCCTTAACATATACTCATTAGGTCAGAAGCCATCGCTTATTTCTTACCTAGCTTGATGCTTGGCACCATAATCATTGAATACATGGATTCTTAAATCTGTTACATGTTGTGAAAACTCTTCCTGTTTTTATTTAAGGTAGTATTACCACAACTGGTACTCATCTTATATTTAAGAAAGTCATCTTTCGTCCTCAAATTAATTCCAGGGCATTTGGCTGCTATTTCAATTTATCAGATACACTACATCTGATCTGTTCAGGTTTTAGCAGTCTATTGAATTTTTTTTGCTCTTATTTTAGGGAACTAATAAAAGGGTATCAGATCATGTATTCATTTTAATGTCTCTTCATACACTTCCTAGTTACTTATAAGTTAGGCTTTTTGGATATTCTAAATAACAACTTTAATATGGAGGACCAGAACAATAACATAATGGTGATACGGTTTTATCCCCTTATCTGGTATAGCTGTTTCCAGACCTCCAGTGGTTAGTATCAGAATATACATTTATAATGTTTCTTTTATACATATACATCTTTTTACTTATAGGAAGTACTTTATGGCTTCTCTTTAGCATATCTGAATTGCCAGCATCACAGTTTTTGTGCTGTGGGCTCATTATTAAATGAACTAAGGGTCACTTGAACACAAGCACTGTGAGGCCGTGACCAGTGGATCTGATAACCGGGATGGCTACTGAGTGACTAACAGGCCAATAGCATGCACACAGTGAGGATACACTGGACAGAAGGATCATTCATATTCTGGGCAGAACAGAGCAAGACGATGTGAGATTTCATCATACTACTTAGAATGGCCATTTCAAATATGAGTTGTCTCTAGAATTGTTTGTTTAATATTTTCAGACTGCAGTTGGCTACAGGTAACTGAAAATGAAGAAAGTAAAACTGTGGATAAGGGGATGGAGGGGGATGACTGTATTCTTGCTTCTAGATGTTCTAGTAGGCAAACTATTCATAATGTAAATCTAGTGGATTTTCCTTTTCTTTTTCTTTCTTTTTTTTTTTTTTTTTTGGAGATAAAAACCCTTGACATTTCTCACAAAAACTCCCAAGTGATTGCAAGTTCATTTTTCAGTTTGGTGGTTTTTCTAGTTGTGAACATCAAACTGCTTTTAGTATTTACAAATTTACCATGTATCTTGTAGTACTTTATTCATCTCGTTGCTATAAAAATCTTTTGAATTTAAATATATTAAATTTTTTTAAAATATTTTTTTTTTATTTAGGTATGATTGATATATAACATTATATTAGTTTCGGGTTTACAACATAATGGCTTGACATATTTATTTTATTTATTTTATTATTTATTTATTTATTTTTAATTTTTATTTATTCATTTTAGAGAGAGAGAGGGAGAAAGACAGACACAGAGAGAGAGAGAGGAGAGCGAGACAGGGAGAAGGAGCTGGAAGCATCAACTCCCATATGTGCCTTGACCAGGCAAGCCCAGGGTTTCCAACCGGCGACCTCAGCATTTCCAGGTCGATGCTTTATCCACTGCACCACCACAGGTCAGGCAAATATATTAAATTTGAATACAAATAAAATCACAAAAATTTCTGTTACGTTTTCAGCCGTCTCTGTACCTTTCAACACCTTCAAGTCCTTCCAAACCAAACGCAGCTGCTTCCGTAACCCCCTCAGAAGTCAGAGCTAAAGCAGAAGCAGATGATGCGAGAGCCAATCCGCTGGAGGAGCTCAGGGCGGAGATGTTTGAACTGCTGTGCATCGTAGAGGCTCTGAAAAAGGATCATGGGTGAGTAGCCCTGTTACTTCTTTGATTTCTACTTGGCCCCTGTGTAAAGAATTCTTCCAGATCACGGGGAGTAAAAATGTAATCTGCCAAGTTACTGATATGAGTAGGTATGTTTTCAAAGAAATTTCTATTAATAGTGTTTGTCTCCTCTTGACAAAAAACCTGAACTAGAAAACTTGTTCTAGTAGCCCAATTATAGAAAAGGTACAGACTTACCTACAATTTAAGGCTAAAAATTTTCTGACTAAAAACACAGGGGTTAAAATTAGTCTTAAAAAATTAGGGAAACCATATTTTATGTTGGATCTAGGGTGTATCTCTATATTTAGCTTATTGCTCAGAGGACTAGTGTCAAGCCGCATGTTTATAAAGCATGGGTTGGGATAGGTGATGTCTAAAGCCCATCTGTTACTTCTGAAAGTCTCTGATAATGGTATGTGGTGATACATACCCTAAGTGAAAGATAAGGACGTTTTCTGCAAAAGCCCTGTGGTTAAAATAGGTCAAAGATCAGATCAGCTAATCGAACTGACCTGAGGGTGAGGGTTCAGGTGCTCTGTCTTCTCTCACCTCCTCCTGTAGCCGCTACAAGTTTTCATGGGATGTGGAATCTGGTGTGAAAGTCACTACCAGAGACCCTGTTACCTGTGAGCTTGAATGTACCATTTCTTCCACAATACTCAGTTGGCATTAGATTCTTTATTAAAAGCAACATCGAGGTAAATAATATGATGTATTTGTAGTTTGTATATGTATTTTTATAAATATATATTTCTTGGGTAGAAATAAAAATTTATTTTGCGTGACTACTTAAAAATATATATTATGTGCATATGTATATCATATATATAGACAGAGTGCTTGTAATTTGATACATAGTGTTCTTTCTTGCATACTTGAGTTTGTCTCTTCTGAGTCCAGAAAATTTTTTCACAGATTCTGCAATATGCATATTATAAACTAAGTTCGTTGATTCAGGGAATATTTCCTGATTCACCACCCATGTACCTGAGAACTCTCCTGATTTGTTGATTTTGACATTTTACATTTTTGATATCAAGTGTGCTATATTTAATTAACTAGTAATTATATATTCAGATTACCGGTAGTTGCTCCTAAATTAGCTCTAGGGTGGATAAAATATTTAGGATTTATGTGTGTTTTAATACATGAGATATTTAGAAGTCTTTACTTCCTCTGGGAAAATAAAATGGATGGCAGTAATTTAAAGACAAGCATCACAGGTGAATGGGTAAAAATATGTATGTATATTGATATGGAGAATACTATCCAATGTATAGCGGTAAAATAAGTGAGTTATGGCCACATGTGCCAACATGAATTGATCTAAAAAATACTGGTGTTGGAAAAAGTAAGTTAGACACATACATACAGTATTATATCATTTATATAAAGTTGAAAAGCATACAACAGCAAACAGTATATTGTTTCATTATATATTTCTCTAAGTTTTAGAATTAGAAGAAAAGGAATAATAAATACTATAAAATGTTTTCTGTGAAGGAGAGGGGGAAATGGAATTGAGGAGGGAGGGTCACTTGAGTGCCATAAGTATTGATTGGTAATAATATTTTCAAAGCTGACTTGGAGTTCTTAGGTTTTTGTTTTGTTACTCTATCTTTATAGGTTATTAATATAATACATAGTGGTTATGCATTCAGTGTTAAAATCTCAAATACATAGAATAAATCAGTAAAACTGACATGGAAAGATCAATGGAGGATTATATCAGTGATGTATTTCTTCAATACAGGACAAGATGTATAGTTTGATTCTAGTCTTATAAAGAAAAAACAATGTTATATAAAAAGTTTATGCTTGTAAAACATGTTTTTAAAAAGCAATAAAAATAATGAAAGTGGTACTGAATTATCAGAACAAAAAGCAAATATATATAATGTAATATTGTTATACATATAGATGAAGAAAGCAGGATAAATATTCCAGGAGTAGATCCTAATTTAGATATGAAATAAAGGTATAATGAACTCAGAATTACAGAATAATTGGACACAGGAAACATCCCTTTATTTAGTGGAAACTATGGAAATAGGAAGTTAAATAGCTTAGAAGTATATTTTACATTAATATCATACAAAAACAAGTTCTAGATAAGTTTAAGCTAAATATTATTTTCTCTTTTTTTTTTTTGTTTTTTGTTTTTAAGAGGAAGGGACACCCTGACTGGGATCCACCCAGCAACCCCCCATCTTGGGCCAATACTTGAATCAGCCAAGCTATTTTTAGCACCTGTCAAATTGGAAAATGACAATAGTCAATACAACAATAGCCATCTGTGTGAATGAATCAAAATTATACCTATTTTGTTTTTTGTCAGATTGGCAAAAAGTTTATTTTTGGTGTGGTATGCTACACAACTTTAGTAATTTATGTGTTCCATGAGATGAAAAAGGTTGGAAATTGAATAGTGTGTCCAGCATGGGAAGTGAATAACTGAATATGGGAAATTGCTTCTAAAGGCCAGTTACTATCATATTTATTGTATCATGAGGTGTTCTGTATTCACTTAAAATTTTTTAAGCTCGGGCAGTCTTGCCGTGGCTGAGCTGAGTCTTGATGCTGTACTGAACCGTGCCGTCTTCATAGAGAGTTTGATGTTCTCGATCAGCAGGGCTCTTGCCTTTAAGACGTTTGCTCCGTGTTCTGAGATGTCAGTCCACAGACTGTTAACACGAGTCAAATATATTGTTAATTAAAAGCTCAAAAATAATACAGACTTTGTTTCTAGGAAAGAACTGGAAAAACTACGAAAAGATTTGGAAGAAGAGAAGGCAATGAGAAGTAATCTAGAGGTAATTCATTTCTGCCGTCATTGACAGTGCGGTCAGCGCAGAGTAGACGTGCTTTTACCAGCCCAGCTGGGTGACTGATTCCCCTGCAGGTTATGCCGTCCTGCTCAGCTGGACACTCCCTGCAGCGTGGTAACCATTGAATTCATCTCTTGTTGACTCCCTGTCCCATTCCGTTCGTGAGTGAGCACATATTTTTTGAGCGCTAACTCTCTGGGCATGCTGGGTGGATCCGGTCAGACGCATGTGGGGTCGTGTGTGTGTCCACCCCCACCCCCGCTTCTCACTTTGGAAAAATACAAAAAGAACCCCAAAACTTGAGCTCTCTTCTGACTTATACTCATGACTTTTAGTTCTAAACCATGTGTCATTTAGGCTTAACCCTTTCTGTACATTATCTCATTGGACACATGACAAATGTAAGGATTATTGTTCTTGTTTTAAGGGTGAAAAACTGGGATGTAAAATGATTAAGTCAACAGTGGAGCTGAAACTTGACAGAAACAGAACCTTTGCTCATACGGATTAAGCTACACCCTTTGAACTTGAGGCAGTCACTTCATCTCACTTAGTTGTAGTTGAAGTGAAATATCTGAAGTTGTTTGGTCAATTATTTTTTGTGTGTGTGGCAGAGACAGAGAGAGTCAGAGAAAGGGACAGATAGGGACAGAAACAGGCAGGGAGAGAGATGAGAAACATCAATTCTTTGTTGCAGTTCCTTAGTTGTTCACTGATTGATTTCTCATATGTGCATTGGTGGGGGGGGGGGGGGAGGCTACAGCAGACCGAGTGACCCCTTGCTCAAGCCAGCAACCTTGGGCTCAATCGGGTGAGCCTTGCTCAAACCAGATGAACCTATGCTCAAGCTGGCAGACTGGCAACCTCGGGGTCTCGAACCTGGGTCCTCCACATCCCAGTCCGATGCTCTATCCACTGCGCCACCGCCTGGTCAGGCTGTGGTAAATTATTAAAACTCGATTCTTACTCATACGTGACATATCTCTTTTATTGACTCTTCTTTCCATGAAAATACTCCATTTCTTCTCTTATTCATAAAACAAAGAAAAGCTTCCTTTCAGGTCCAGCTGCCTTCTGGATCTACTGTGTTTTTCTCTTTTCATTTGGGATTAATTTGCAAAACAAAATCAGATCATACACTAGCAGTCTCTGTTCTCACCCTTAATTAATTCAGCCCTTAACTCTTGGCCTGATGGTGACTTCAATGTCCGCCATTTCCTCAGCGTTTACGCTTTAACATGGCCACTCTTTCGAAGGTTTGCTCGTTTATTACTATCTTGCATTTTTCTGTCTTTAACATCTCCCTCTCTTCTTCCTTTCTTGTCATGTTGATGCCTATGCCCTCGGTACTGTCCTTGGGCACCCTTTCTGTGTTTCCCTCTTTTCTCTGTGCCCACGAGTCCCGCAGTTGGCTCGAGTGCGTCTCCACCTGAACTTCACCCTCTCCCCCAGCTGCCGTCCTGGGGTTCCAGCTACTGTGTTCGTTTCCCTGGACAGACCACTGTGAACGTGGACGTAGCATGTCCCCTACGATTCATCATCTTCCCTTCCTGTTCCGTTCTGTTTCTCTGGATGGTTCATTGCCTTTCTAGTCAAGTGGACACGGTCCTTCTGTTCTTATCAATTCCGTCCCTTTCGGGCCTGTTAGCCGTATGTCCTAACTTTCATCTCCCTGTTCCCGCCATTCCCGGCCCGTTCTCATGCTCTTTATCTTCTTCTTAGCCGGCTGAAGTCTCCCTCACTCTTATCTCTAACTAATCTTTCCTTGCTCAGTTCTTTCAAGAACTTTCTATTACTTGCTGAGTAAAGGTCAAAGTTCTCAACTTGTCATATGTCTTTTATGTCCTGATCTGAGTCAGTCTGAGTGTTGACTGCTGTTGTGTTTCCTGCGTTGTCCTTTCGTCTCATCTTCTCGTGACCATGTTCTACAGACTCCCAGGGCCCGGCTCAGTCACCTTAAGTTGGTACCAGTATTTCCTGAATAAAAGTAATTTATATTTTTCCAAATTCATGTTCTTTAGTTTTGCAAGGGATGAATATGTAGTACTTTTCTTTCTTACCACTGTCACGTTGTGCACTTCTTTTGCCTGTTTTCTAGACTGTAAGACTGTTAGGTCTAAGGACAGATGAAGTCTGTTCGTTCTTGGGCGTAGTTTCTAGCACAGTGCTATGTACATGTTAGATAGCTAATAAATTTTGTGAAATTGGTAAATGTTAGCATATACATGTTAAAAAGGTCTTACATTTCCAGTGTGTAACAGTAGAAATTGAGAAATGTAAAAACTTTTTTTACTTTCATTTTTTTATAGTTTATACATACACATTTATATTTATATATAAAAATAAATAGGTAAGAAGAACTAATACAGTGTTGAGTTTCAGTATATTATTTGATATACAATTATGACAAGGGTCAAATGAACTGTTTTTGAGAAATACCATTTGGTTCAGTTTCTCTAGTCATATCAACTGTTTGACTCACACTGACTTGTATTATAAATTTTTGTTCTTAAAGGAGAACGTTTTGTCTTTTGCATTTTGTATTTGTAAAAACACACTTATTCAGGCATTTGAGTTTTAGGATCATATGTTTAAAGAGAAATTATATTTCCCCAATATTAAAAGTAGAAATTATATTTCCCCCAGTGTTAAAAGTACTTTGAAGTACTGTGAAGTAAACATTAAATAGTATTAAATTATACTTAGGAGTAATAAAAAGCACTCAAAATGAATAATGGAACTCCAAAATATAAGTATTTGCCTGAGATCTAAACTTAGGACAGGCCCTAGCCGGTTGGCTCAGCGGTAGAGCGTCGGCCTGGCGTGCGGGGGACCCGGGTTCGATTCCCGGCCAGGGCACACAGGAGAAGCACCCATTTGCTTCTCCACCTCCCCCCCCCCTCCTTCCTCTCTGTCTCTTTCTTCCCCTCCTGCAGCCAAGGCTCCATTGGAGCAAAGATGGCCCGGGTGCTGGGGATGGCTCCTTGGCCTCTGCCCCAGGCGCTAGAGTGGCTCTGGTCATGGCAGAGCGACGCCCCAGAGGGGCAGAGCATCGCCCCCTGGTGGGCAGAGCATCGCCCCTGGTGGGCATGCCGGGTGGATCCCGGTCAGGCACATGCGGGAGTCTGTCTGACTGTCTCTCCCCGTTTCCAGCTTCAGAAAAATACAAAAACAAAAACAATAAAAAAAAATAAAATAAATAAAATAAAGTTAGGACAAATAGCAGTCAATAAGGAGTGGTACTGACTGCATAGAGGATTGTTCTTTCCAACCCTTCTCCCTCTTGTACCAGTGTTTTTATTGTTTGTTTTCCCTGTATCTTCTCCCATTAAAATTGGCACAGTTGGTTAATGTCTCTTTGGAATACTGATATAATAGCACATTAGGCTAATGCCTGAGTGATTTTGTCTCTATCCAGTCTGTAGACTGAGGCCTAGCCCAACCCACTGTTGCTAAAATGTTTAATAATACATTAGTTGAATAATAATATCAGGAAAGATCCTGGAATTAATAAAGCATCCTTGAATGGTTAGAATCCCTAGCATATTGTGAGCATATCGGATTATACTTTTTGAATATGGCAAACTGTTTATTGTTTAATAATAAACTAGTTTTCAGACGTTAGCTGTAGCGTGTACTGTTTGTATGCGCTATTGGGTAGAGGGGTGATGCTATCAGGAGATAGGAAGGCCTAAACATTTCCACATGCCAGAAAGAGTCAGATATACCACAGTGTCATGATTGTGAGGGGAGTATAAAAGCTGTGCTTTAGCGCCTTGAGCTTACCAGTTCAAGCTCTTTGGCACTTGGCTAGCGTAAAACCATTGGCACAGTATTTAGTGTCTTTGAGTGTCAACTTAGTTGTAATACGTCAAAATTACATAACTGTTGTGAAAATTTAATGAATTTTTAAAAATTTTTAAGTTTATGAATTGTGGTTTTCTATTTTATTTTGTATTTATTTCTTGAATCAAGTGAGAGACAGGGAGGCAGAGAGACGGACTCTCACATGCGACCCATCTGGAAGCCACCCAGCAACCCGTCGGACTGATGTTCTGTCCATCTGGGGCCGCTGCTCCACTTCTTGGCAACTGAGCTAGTTTAGTGCCTGAGGCAAGGACGTGGAGCCATCCTCAGCGCCTGGGGCCAGATTTCCCATTCAAGTCATGGCTGCTGGAGGAGAAGAGGGGGAAGAGGTGGAGAAGCAGATGGTCGCTTCTCCTATATGCCCTGCCCAGGAATTGAACCTGGGACTTCCACATGCCAGGCTCTACCACTGAGCCTACTGGCCAAGGCCCATTTCTGGTTTTTAAAAGATAACTTAATCTACAACATACTATTTTTAGATATGGAAATTGAGACCAAGTGACACTGATGATTTACTAATATCACCTGGGTTCTAAGTGAAAAATATAGAACTAAACTAGTCTTTTATTTATGTATATATTTATTAACTTAGCTGTTCTGTACTGTGTACCCTTTGTTTAGTGGTAGGTATGTGTACAACTCTTAATTTGTTTTCAAGGTTCTCATTCTTTGTAGGAATGATTCTCTTACAGTATTTTCAAACATTCACATGAACTTATTCTTGTTCTAGCTCAGACAACTATAGTTGCCTTTGTGTGGTTGTCTCCTATCATTTAGAAACTTGCATTGACATTTTCTTGTTGAACTTTGTATTACACCTTTGGAGATTTTCTGTACACACCATTGGAAATTGGATTTTAGAGTGGAAATCATCTAGACTTGAAAGTAGGACCATATCTTAATGACATAGGATAAAGAAACTTTACTAAAGTAAAGATATTGTGTCTGTTGGTCTAATTTATGTTTTGTATTTTAGGTAGAAATAGAGAAGCTGAAAAAAGCGGTCCTATCTTCTTGAAGATGCACAGACCCAGTATTTTTAAAGACACGGACTCAGAAGCAACACTATGGACTTAACTGACTTGTTACTTTAAAAAATAACAAATGCTGATGTTGTGATAAAGACACATGAGTATATGAACTATCATATCTATAGAAAACTAGGAGGAGGGTGATTTTTTTATATGTATATTTTGTTTTGCCAATATAAGAAAAAAAAAGAGGCCTTATTTCTTATGTGCTGGGATTGCAAACTTCTTTTTTAGTTTGCTTGAAAATACTACTGAATCTGTATAAAAGAAAGTTCACAATAGTTTTTTTATTGAAACTTGTAGTATTATTTTTAAAGAGAGCTATACTATAAATATGGTGGTATCTTTACAAATAATCTGTAAAATAGACTATTTGGGAGAGGCAAATTAGCTTTATAGTTACTCTAGTCACTACTTTTCCCATACATTATACATAAGGGATATAAACTTTGTATATATATATTTTTTTTTTTCTTTCACTTTTAGCTTTTTACCCTGGATTACACTGTTGTGCCTGTTTGTTTGCAGTGCTATTTATAGTCTGGGCGATGAAATAGGAATTTCCTGGCTATATATCAGATTACTCTACCCATCGTATAGTTAATAACTAATGAAACAATGAAAATAATTTTTTTTCTTTTACAATATTTTGTATTGCTTGCACTATGGGATTTATAAAAGGAATTTTGTTAAGGTGGATTGTTAAATATATTTGGGATATATGTGCTATATTTTAAATTAATTGGGCCTAAAGAACTAAAAATGTCAATTTAACCCTTAATTTGTGCCTAGAAACTACAGCACATACATAATATGCAAACACCAACCTCATTGTTATACTTTTATGTTTATTTTACAGGCTCATATATAACTCACTTCATTATCTTGTCATTTCATTTTTTATGCCCCTTTCTCTGATTTTTAGTAGTGATAATATTAGGAACTCAAAACTTTCATAAGTTCAATTTGAGGTTTCATACTTTGGCAAGTTATCATTATGTAAATACTCAGATTTTACAATGTTTAATTGACCTAATAGACCAAACTAAATGGTGGAGATATTTTGAGATGTGATTTAGAAACCAACTGTATAAAAAGTGTTTGTATATCAAAATTCTAGCTATTTAAAACCAAATATTGTTGACCATATTTGAAAAGTGTTTTACAAAATGGATGATTTAGCATTCATTCAGTTGTGAACAGTTGAACATTTTAAAAGACGAAAGATTATGTGATCTGAAGAGAAACCAGAGCATCAGTTGAACATTTTAAAGTGTCATATGTGTAGTCTGAAAATGTCAAATTTTATTAAAAGTAGAAATTTGGTATTTTTCATTTGCAAAAAATTTTCAATTTTAAGATTTTTTTTATTGCAAATGACTTTTAGATTTTGAATACCCTCTATTATGCTTCCATTTTATGTTATTTTAAAGCACCAAACCAATATTTTTTCTTTAAAGTTTTGATCTTATAATATTGAAATCTTCTGTTAATGAAATTTTGTTACGTTTCACATAAAATAACTTAAGTGGAAAATAATAGAAATTCCTATACATAATTTCTTCATGCTAGATTCACAACTTACATGAGTGTTTTTGGGCAAACCCAATTGTTTTGAGTACATATATTTTAACTCTTTAAAGTCCTTAGACTCTTCTGACTAGATCACTATTGAACACAATTGTTTCCTTCTCTTCAAATGTTTTTTGTTTTATTTTAGGTGAGAGGAGGGGAAATAGTGAGGCAGCCTCCCACATGTGCCCTGATCGGGATCTACCTGGCAACCCCATCTTGGGCTGATGCTCGAGTACTGAGCTATTTTTAGCACCTGAGGCTATCAATACACTCAGACCATCCTAGCCATCCTCAGTGCCCAGGGCCACGCTGAAACCAGTGGAGCCCCTGGCTGCAAAAGGGGAAGAGGGAGAGAAGGGAAAAGAGGAGGAATGGAGAAGCAGATGGTCACTTATCCTGTGTGCCCTGACCAGAAATTGAACCCAGGATGTCCAAATGCCAGGCCGATGCTCTATCCACTGAGCCATTGGCCAGGGCCCAAATGCTTTTAAAAGACTTGTCAGTCGAATGATTTCCTTCTTGTTAAATAAGTTAGATCTTATCTTTCAATGAAAGTCCTCAAGTAGAAATAAAAACAATATATCCTAGAAATAACCCTGCAGCTTTTAGTCTGGAAAAATCTAATAATGGCGTGGAGGAAGTTACCAGCAGGTTTCAGGCTGGTCGAGTTTTTGCTGGTCATTTTCTCGCTAGCACATAAAATCAACATGGTCAGGAGTCCAGAAGTATAAAGTATTTGCTTATAAACTTCCTCAGTCAGAATAGAAAAGTAATTAAAATACTGTCTCTATTTTTCTGCATTTGACCAAAAAGTAAAGAAAACCAAACTCATATTGAAAGGGAACACTGATTACTTTATTGATCTTTCAATATTTTTTCTTGATATGAGAATTTTATTAGTTCCTGTTCATAAACTTTATAACACAAATGGTATGTAATAATAATAGCTTTTACTTGCAGTTAAATCATTATTTGTTATGAGTGAGCATAAATGACAGACCAGAGGTGAATAGATGGAACATGTCATTGCCAAATTATTTGTGAATGTATTTTTCAGGTTTGTTGTTCTTTGGACACACAATATTACTAATTTTCCTAATTGTATTTCGATACCGGTAGTAGTGTTTGTGTATGCATGTGTGACCACAAAGCTTCTTTACAAAATTTAATTCTGAAACTTTTTTAGAAAATTTAAGTCTTAAGATAGGAAGAGAAAGTGGGCCTGGAGTAACAGATGCTTCTTTTTTATATGCTTCTTACTGTGATCAGAAAAAAACCCAAGTGCTCTCTCTCTAGACTTGTTGGTGAACATTTTATGCTTGCATTTAAACTTGAAATGTATGAATAGAATGAGACAATCCATTAAAACCAGAAATGAGATGTGTTACAAAGTTAATGGCCTTGTTTTGCTATAGCAATAAAATGACCAAGTGCAATGACTTGATTTAATAAAATTGTCTTTTAAAAGTTGCTGCTATGAATAGTTTTAGCCATAAAATTCTACCCTTGTTTTCGCCTGACTTGCCTTTAGTAACTATTATGTAATGCAGTTGGTATCGTGGTATGCTAACATGTTGGGGTGGTGGGAAAAATATATATATAAAAATCAGAAACTCAGAAATCACTGACTTGTTTACAGGTGCTGTAAAAAAGCATGCTTCTCCAAAAAGAAAAAATAATAAAGAATACTGTTGCCAGTCATATCAGTCTTTTTTATTCTCTGCTTTTTAACTTTAGCATATGCTGTTGCAGAGTACAATGCAAATTATATTTGTTTTAAGTTTTCTGAATAAAAAATATAAATAGTAAACAAAGCATTTTAAGTACCATGCCTCCTTGATGTTTACTGAATCATTTCTCACTTTTTCTCCACCTACAACTCAGATACTTTCCACATCACAGGAATATTGAGAGAGTTTGAAATGACTTATAGAGAGCTTGGCACGGAGTGCTTTTTTTTTTTTTTTTTTTTTTTTTTTTTCTTCCTGATGCTGGAAACGGGGAGAGGCAGTCAGACAGACTCCCGCATGCGCCAGACCAGGATCCACCCGGCACGCCCACCAGGGGGTGACGCTCTGCCCACCAGGGGGTGATGCTCTGCCCCTCCGGGGCGTCGCTCTGCCGCGACCAGAGCCACTCTAGCGCCTGGGGCAGAGGCCAAGGAGCCATCCCCAGCGCCCGGGCCATCTTTGCTCCAATGGAGCCTTGGCTGCGGGAGGGGAAGAGAGAGACAGAGAGGAAGGAGGGGGGGGGGGGTAGAGAAGCAAATGGGCGCTTCTGTGTGCCCTGGCCAGGAATTGAACCCGGGTCCCCCGCATGTCAGGCCGACGCTCTACCACTGAGCCAGCTGGCCAGGGCCTTTTTTTTCTTTTTTAATGAAAGCTGCCCTTTTTCTCTTCTCAAAAGCATTTTACAATGATGGTTATGATTTTTTTTTTTTTTTTTTTTTTTTTTGCATTTTTCTGAAGCTGGAAATGGGAAGAGACAAACGGACTCCTGTATGCGCCCGACCGGGATCCACCCGGCACGCCCACCAGGGGGCGATGCTTTGCCCATCCGGGGCGTCGCTATGTTGCGACCAGAGCCACTCTAGCACCTGAGGCAGAGGCCACAGAGCCATCTCCAGTGCCCGGGCCATCTTTGCTCCAATGGAGCCTTGGCTACGGGAGGGGAAGAGAGAGAGGAAGGAGAAGGGAAGGGGTGGAGAAGCAGATGGGCGCTTCTCCTGTGTGCCCTAGCCGGGAATCGAACCCGGGACTTCTGCACGCCAGGCCGACGCTCTACCACTGAGCCAACCGGCCAGGGCCCAGTGATGGTTATGATTAAGAGAAAGAAGACCTAGACTTCCGGTCAAGATGGCAGGATGGCTAAACACGGTACTTGAAACCTCCCACAACCACACCAAAATTACAACTAAATTACAGGGAAAAAACATCATTCAAAATCACCTGAAATTTAGCTGAAACCCTACAACTAGTAATTTAAAGAAGCCACATGAAGACTGGTGGGAGGCGTAGAGTCCCAAACCCACATGTGGCAGTTTAAAACCAGGAGGAATAGCTCAGCTGTACAAGTTCCCCATGAGAAGCAAAGGGTCCCTCACCAGGGCTCCAGTGCCAGGAAGAGTGCTGCAGACCAGCGTGGCTAGTAATTCTGGGTCCCAAGGCAGAATGGTGCAAAATTAAGAAAATAGACTCATTGAGAAAAGGATGGTATCAGGAGGCCTCTTCAAGGCTGATGGCAATATCCGAGCACCCCATAGCCCCATTTGCTTTATCATATAGCCATATGCAAATAAGGAAATCTTTGATACAAAGTCACACATCTGAGGCAAAAACAGGAACTCTTAAGGCATAAACGGGAATCCCCTACCATGCATAAGAAAATCAACCAACATCTGAACAAACAAAAGGTGAGAGGAAGGGCATGTAAATTGCTTCCAGCAACTTAAGCAAGTGAAGTGGGTGCAAATATGGAGGTGGTTGAGGGGGGAGAACTTAGCCTTTTGCTAAGCCTCAAATTTACAAAGGCTTTTTGCCACTTGCAGTCTACCACATATACTCCTTTTCTTTTTTATTTTTGTGTGCTGAGATTTGCACTCATCTGATTTCCTAGTTTTCCAGATTCCAATTTGGAGGCAGACTGAAAAAATACAGAATAAACACAAAATCAGTATAGCCAATGCTAACATATCCAAACAAGTATTCTAGTACATTAAAGGGATTAAAGCCTTTTAGATTATCAAGCAAATTTTTAGCCAATACAGCAAGATCTATAATAGAGTCTTTGCTGTTATAAATGTCCTTAATATGTTAATGTCACCAAGTCCATGTTGTCACCATCACCATTCCACATTCTCTAGATGCAATCCAATCCCACTTCAGTCCCATTGAGAGCCGTCACATGGAGCAGGAGTCCAGGAAATACATCCAGCAAAAGTCCGCATGGCACTGGAATTGTCACATTTCTACAGTTTGCAGCTAGCGTTCAAGTCCCAATGAATGCTGCTTCTAGCTGGTAATGATTCAAGTAGACTGGAAAAGCCACCTACAGCATGTGTGGAGATGGAGCTTCCGTTTTCTTTAGCCTGGAGAGATGAGAGCAGGAGTCCCTTTCCTGGAGTTTTGTAGCCATGGAGGTGGTGAGGAGAACCTTGGGATACACTATGCTGGGTGGCAGAGGTAAATTCGTCTAAGTTAGGAGCAGGTCCCATCTTAAAATAGGCATGGGGCATTGAGGCAGGAGGAATAAAGGAGATACTATATATTAAACAAAGCTGCAGAAAATAGGACTATCAACACCCACAACAGAGATCTTCAAGGGATGAATAAAAACCTGAATATTCAGGCAAGGCTTAGTAAGTCGCCCTCATATCCATAAGAAATGAGATCAGCCTGACCTGTGGTGGCAAGTGGATAAAAGCATCGACCTGGAATGCTGAGGTTGCCAGTTCGAAGCCCTGGGCTTGCTCGGTCAAGGCACATATGAGAAGCAACTACTACAAGTTGATGCTTCTCTCTCCTTCCCACTGCTCTCTCTCTCTCCTCTCTCTAAAATCAATCAATAAATTTTTTGAAAAAAGAAATGAGATCAGTTTACCTGCTACTTGGAAGAAATACCCTAGGCTTGTCCACAGTGACGTGAAATGGGGCTGACAGTCCTGGGCACCTTTAGCCTTCAGTGGCAAGTCCCAGCAGGCTGGGCAAGGTCAGGTCACAGGTGGCTGGAGCAGGGCTGGAAGAGACTGAACCCTCCCTTAGAGGAGTGAGGAGGCAGCTTACCTTCCAGTGTCCCTTTTTCCCCACAGCAAAGGCATGTCCCTGTTGGGGGCCGAGAAGCCTGGCAGGCTTTAGCCCAATGACCTTTCTTTCCACTATTGAAGCAGGGCCCAGATGGAGTCTGATGATGCCCGTTTGGGGCCTTGAAGCCTTTAAGGGCATATGCCAAGAGGTGGTATTTTACCCGATCTCTTTTGGGCTTTGTCTGCCTCTTGGTCATTATAGACCTTAAAAACCATGCTCAGAACATCTCGCTGAGGGATTTGAGCGTCCTTATCTGCCTATATAAACTTTTTCCGTATATCTGGAGCTATTTGGAAAAAGACAAAACAGCATTATTAGCTGGATCAAATAAAAGAGGGTAGAAGTTTGCAGGAGAAAGAGGTTTGGCGTCTCCTGTACATCAGCATTCAAAAGAAATATTTTTTAAAAGGCATGATAAGGATATGACTCCCCCTTTTATATTTTTTAAAACTGACCTTAAATATTTGCTGTGTACACTTTAATAATACCTGACTTTAAAGATTATAAGAAATACCAGTAATTTGAAAGGTTTGACAAAATATAGTAAATGCTTTTCCTACATATGTAGGAGTATTGTCAGTTTTAATCAGTTTAGGACAGAACATGCTTAGCAGCCTCTCCTGTTCTGGCAAAGGCTATTATAAATCCAGAATAAGTATCCACTTTAACGTGGACAAATGACAGTTTGCCAAATGAAGGTATATGAGTAACATCCATTTGCCAAAGTTGTCCTGGTAGGAGTCCTCGAGGGTTAACTCCAAACAAAGGGACAGATTGTAGTATAGGACACTTTGGACAGGATTTAACTATCTGCAGCAAGGGCATTCCCTTGTGCTAAAGCTCCAGGGAGCATGGAGTGAACTCGAATATGTCCTATAAAATATTGAGCTCTACATTGACTTACAAGTCTTTGAAGGAGAAATTGCTGAAATAGTTCCTCATCAGCAGTTGTCCCTAAGACAGCAGTCTCTACAGTGGAAACAACCATAAGTAGATATTTGCTGTCTGTATATAGATCAAAGGAGGAACACGGCAAATGCTGAAAAGCCGTGATAATGGTATGTAATTCTACTCTTTGAGCTGATTTCAAAGTGAATGTTTCGATATCAATTTGTCTATTAATTATTAAGCCTGCCATTCCTGAGCTGGACCCATCAGTAAAGACTGTAGGTGCTTCAGGAATGGACTCATTAACAATTGTCTTAGGAAAGACAAATGTAGTAATTAATGAAAATTGAACTATTTTACCAGCTGGGTATTAAGAATCAATTTGGCCCGTAAAATTTACAAAAGCAATTTGCCATTTTTGTGGAAGTTTCCTAGAGCCATTGTTGTTGATCTTTTGAAAAAGGAACAACAATAATTTTAGGCTCAAAACCTATAAGCTATAAAAGTCGCCTATGCCCCTTGATAATCAAGAAGGCAACAAGATCTTAGGAGTAACAGCTAAATGAATCTTGCTGTAAGGCTATTTCTACAAGCTGTAAAGCTTGCTGTCCCATAGCTGTAAGTAGCCGAGGAGAAGCTGGTTCAGCCAAACCTCTAAGAATATCAAAAGGTGGCTTAAAAAAAAAAAAGTGGCTTCAGTTCCCCTGTAGTTAATTTCAAGGAAGGTCTAAGCCAATTAATATCTCCTAATAATTTATGGAAATCGTTTAAAGTTTGCAAATGATCTGTCCTGATTTCTAATTTTTGTGGACAAATTTGTTGTCCCTCAATAATTTGTCCTAAATAAGAGAAAGGTAAAGATTGCTGTACCTTTTCAGGAGCTATATACAGTCCTGATTCTTTCAAAGAATATTCTAGTTGTTGCAAAATGGTCAACACAGTGTCTTTATCTGGATGAGCAATAAAAATATCCATATAATGAATTATGTACGCCTTAGGGTGCTGCCTTCATACTGGAGAGATAGCTTGAGTAACATATTTTTGGGCACAAGGTAGGACTGTTAGCCATACTTTGAGGCAAAACTCTCCACTAGTATCTCTCCATGGGAGCCTGGAAATTAAGTGAAAGAACACTGAATGCAAAATGCTTGCAATCATGAGGCTTAAAGGAATAGTAAAAAAACAATCCTTCAAAGCAATAATAATAAGGTGAAAAACCCCATGGAATGGCATTAGGAGAGGGGAGTCCTGGCTGGAGAGGACCTATAATTTCCATAGTCTTATTTATTGCTCTCAAATCTTGTAATAGCCTCCAGTTTCCTGATTTCTTTTTACTAACCAATATAGGCATATTCTATGGGTTATAAGAAGATTCAATGTGCCCAAGCTGTAACTGCTGTGTATCAATTGAGCAGCTGCCCTAAGTTTCTCCTGAGAGAGGGGCCATTGGTCTACCCATACAGGATCATCTGATTTCCAAGTAATTGGGTCTGCACAATGCATTATTGGGGTAGCAGGAGCTACCAGAGCCTCTATGCTAAATTTTGATACCCTAATCCACACCTTCTGGTATTGGGTGCCACTTCTATGGGGGTGAGAATTCCCCGTTGTTCTTTCCCTTAGTGGGCAAAAATCCCTGATCAAGCAATTGAACACTGACTAAATTATTAGGACTAACAAGCAACACTCCCATATTTTTAAAAATATCTCTACACTACAATATTAACAGGCAATCTTGGGAGCATATAAGGCTGAAAAAGTCCAGAATGACCTTCTTTATCTTCCCATTGTAAAAAACTAGAGCTTTGTTGGGGGGACTTTCTCTGTCCTACGCCTCACAGCTCATAGACTGCTTTATAAGTGGGCTAGGAAGAATGCTAATGTTGCTGAACAATAACAGATACATTAGCTCCTGTATCTAAGAGTCTTGTGATCTTACGCCCTTGTATTGTTAGCTCTATTTCAGGGCATTCCTGACCTATCTTTTGATTTCAATAGGCAAAATAAGAGGAGTCAAATCCCCAATTTCCTCAGGGCCCCTTTTGCAGAGTGTAGCCTGAGAATCAGAATTAGCATTCTTATACTATTCTGGAACAGCCTGAGTAAGCCGGTCAAGCCCAGGCTGAACTTTAGTCCCGATACAGTGCTTTGGAGCAGAAGCACAAAGCAGAAATGGAAGAGAAGACCTCTCACATTTTGAGTCTTCAAGAAACTGAGGAAGAACTCCACTCTGCCCATGTTGCTCTAAAGAATGAAAATTCAAAGCTTCTGCAAGATAAAAGTGAACAGGCACTTCATTAAGCCCGGTCTATTCAACTACTGGAAGTTTGATAAGAATTCAACAGAGATGGAAGAATTTCCAATGATGGAGCAACAGCTCAAAGAGAAGGAGGAACTCATTAGCACTTTGCAAGCCCGGCTCAGCCAGACACAGGCAGAGCAAGCTGCTCAGTTGAGTTCCATGCAGCAGGTGGTCTGAGAGAAAGATGCCCGCTTTGAAACACTAGTTTGTCTTCATGAGGATGTGCTTCTTTAGTTAGTAACCCAGGCAAAGGTGGAAACAGAGATGCAACGGAATTTGAGGGTGCTACAGAGGAAGCTTGAAGAGGATGAAGAAGCCTGTTGGGCCGTGCTCAGGTCGTGGACATGCTTCAACAGGAACTGACTGCTGCTGAACAGAGAAACCAGACTCTGACTCGGCAGTTACAGCAAATGGAAGCTAACTATAATAGTTTTTGGAACACTATGGAAACAGAAAAAGAGGAGTAGAAGATTCTGATGGAGAAGATGGAATTTGAAAAGGCAAGAGAGAGAGTCACTCTTACACCACCTACAGGAAGAAGTGCATCATCTATTGAAGCAGCTTGAGACAAATTCTTGAAGTGACTTATTAGAGCCCTGCTTCATTTTGCTCAATTCCTTTGTTTTACCTACCTGAGTATAGCCTTACACATGAACAAGACAATTTATGCACAAAAACACAAGTATAACATATAACTTTGATTAATCCTAATACTTGAATTGTTATTTGGCTCCTAACTCTGAATACACCTCACAATGCAATAACCAAATCAGTAAGTCTTAAGGATCCACATTCTATTCTATTTCAATTTAAATGAGCGCTCCTTACAAGTTCTAAAATCATTTTATTTTTCAATATTAGAGCCGGCATTTCCAATCTTTACATGCAAGAACTTAATTCAGGCCTTAAAAACAGACATATTTTAGACAACATTAAACAAAGACCAAACAGAAACAAGAATTAGATGAACCAGGCAAACCAGAGAGAAACCCGAGATTTCAGAACCAGATTAGAAAGATGCCTGCCTGATTTTGGTCAGGGCATTTTCTGACAGAGGGACTGAAGGATGGGACTAAACAAACTCTCCTTGAGAAAATTTGCTCTTGGCAGCTGCATGAAAAATTTTGTAGTCAAATCCACCAGAGGTCCCCTGCCTAAATTTCCAGGCAAAGAATAGGAAAGAAACAAAATAATAGTTCAGAGGAACACATTCAAGGAAATCAGACAATAACAGGAAAAGCTATAACTTAAATAGCGGAGTCTCCTAACCATTCTCAAATTCCATAGTTGCTGCAACTGGCAGCTCAGGAAGGCCATGACAAGACTTCTCTTCTACCCCAATTTTAGCCGAGTGGCAGACCAAGCACCTGGAGAGAACTAGGAGCAGCCACACTGTCCCACGTTCCTTAGCCCCCAAGCCGCAAAGTACAGGACCACCTGCCATGGTCTCCTCACACCACTGCCTGCTCAGAACTTTACCTACTTGCTCCCCTGTAGCAGAACTAACCATTCCCTCCTTCGGGAGCCAGGGGCACACATCTTGAATATATTGTAAAAAGCATTCTAGCTGTATAACTCTCCTTACAAAAAGGTCCCCTACTTTTGACCCTAATTGTCCCATAATTTATTACTCCCAACTACACTCTCCCCAAAAACTTTCTTTACTCGCTGTGCACACTTGGGTAGTTCCATCACCTACCTTCAGTTTACTTTTCTCCTACCCAGGTCCCTGTTCGGGGGCCACTTGCCATGGACCAGCACAGCTAGTAATTCTGGGTCCCAAGGGAGAACGGTGCAGAATTAAGAAAATAGACTCACTGAGAAAAGAGGATGGGATTGGGAGGCCTCTTCAAGGCTGATAGCAATATCTGAGTGCCCCATAGCCCCCAGTTTGCTTTATCATATAGCCATATGCAAATAAGGAAGTCTTTGATACAAAGTCACACATCTGAGGCAAAAACAGGAACTCTCTTAAGGCATAAAAAGGAATCCCCCCACCATGCATAAGTGAAATCAATCAATATCTGAACAAACAAAGGATGAAAGGAAGGGGATGTAAATTGCTTCCAGCAACTTAAGCAAGCAAGTGAAGTGGGTGCAAATACTCAGCTTCATAGCAAATATGGAGGTAGGGGGGTAGAACTTAGCTTTTTGCTAAGCCTCGAATTTACAAAGGCTTTTTGCCGCTTGCAGTCTACCACAGAAGAGAAGTCATAACATCTGGCTGTAAAAACCAGCAGGAGTCGTGGCTGAGGAAGACAGAGAACTGCAGGAGTCCCAAGCAGTGTCTTTAAAGGGGCTTGCTTGGGCTCACCCCCTCTGAGCTCCAGTGCTAGGGAAGTAGCTTGAAAGGAACCAGGGACATGGGGAGGAACTGGATTGGCTGGCATCAGGGCAAGAGCCGAGGCTGGGGCAGCTTTCTGCCAGGCAAAAGGACTGGCAGAGGCCATTGTTCTCTTGTTGAGCCCTCTCTTCACTGAGCTGGCAGGAGGGTGTTGTATCTGAATTTCCATCAACCTGGTTCATCCTGTTTGTCCTGTCCAGGTGATTTCCTGAGACCCCTTCCCTCCCAGGCTGTTCCCAGCGATTGACATACAAATGGCCTCTCTTGCCACAGGCTTCAGACTTGAAGCAGTATCTGGCTCCTTGGTTCACAGGATGGCCTCTCCTGGGCACCTGCAAGCCCAGCACAAGTACCAGCTCTGCACATTGCTCTGTAGCTCATGCTGGGTGGCCCCATGTAGGGCATGGGCAGCGGCAGACTGCACCTCCTATTGGGGCCCAGAGCCAGTGCACCTGGTGGTAATGCTTCAGACTGGGCCAGACTACAACCCCATCACTTTCCTAAGTGACACATTCAAGGGGCAGTGTGAAGCTAGTATACATGGCCACCACTATAGCCACCTGGCCCATGCAGGTTCGCATTGGATTTGGACAGTCGGTAAAGAAACAATGGAGCCAAAAACTGGTGGGCCATCATCTTTAATCCTAGCTTGCACCCAGTGGGCAAGTAAAAACACACACTGGGCTCCAAAACCCACTCATTCAGTGCTCACAAAGCTACTGACTTATCCGAGTTTCCTACAATCAAAGGTTTCTAGCTCACCAGACTTATTCACCTCTGTTCCCCATCTCCTTCCTTCTCCCTGCTCAAACTCTGAACAAACTGGCTTCTCACTCAGCAGTCCACCATCTTGGCTGCTTCTCCTGGCCTCCTCCACATGGCCTTTCTCTGCTCTGCTCTCTAATGCTAATCTCAGGAACTGAGAGAGCAAGCTCCCATTCTGCCCCCATTTTATAGTGTAGAAATCAAAACCTTTAATCCAATATACAAAATAGGGAAGTCTCTAATACAGGGGTCCCCAAACTTTTTACACAGGGGGCCAGTTCACTGTCCCTCAGACCGTTGGAGGGCCGGACTATAAAAAAAACTATGAACAAATTCCTATGCACACTGCACATATCTTAATGTAAAAAAACCAAAACGGGAACAAATACAATATTTAAAATAAAGAACAAGTAAATTTAAATCAGCAGACTGACCAATATTTCAATGGGAACTATGCTCCTCTCACTGACCACCAATGAAAGAGGTGCCCTTCCAGAAGTGCGGCGGGGGCCGGATAAATGGCCTCAAGGGGCCGCATGTGGCCAGCGGGCCATAGTTTGGGGACCCCTGCTCTAATACAAAGTCACTTATCTGAGGCATGATGGGATTGTACCACCCCACATCAAAAAGGGTGGGAGAGGCTTAGTCTGAAAACCAAGCTCCAGGCTACAAGGATCCTGCCTGCTCACAGCCCACCCCCAGCACACATTAATATCACCTGGGCGACAGGCTTCCATGTGGGCAGTGCCATCTTTAACAAAGTGAGCATAACATATTTTCTCTGCCCAACAGGCAGACTTGGTGAGCACCAAAATCCCACTGAAGCAAGTCTTAATTTGTAGGGTCAACTCCTGCACAGCAGCTCCTCTGCTGTAGTCACAGCTGGCCCTCAGTCTGTCAGCTGGGGGTCAGTACCTCCCAGTGACACCAAGAGTAATCAAGGCTTAACTACAAAAGAACAATGCACACAGCCTACATAGGGGCACACCTGGAGCACCAGCTCATTTGACTTGGGAGACTGTGCCCCTGGGCCCTGCAGGACACTGACTACATAAGGCTACTCTACCAAGTCTGTGAGACGCAGCAGCTCTACCTAATACAGGGAAACATGAGCGCAGCCAAAATGCAGAGACAAAGAAACAGGTCACAAATGAAAGAACAAGAGAAATCTTCAGAAAAAGAACTAAACAAAATGGAGACAAGCAAACTACCAGAGTTCAAAACAATGGTTCTAAGGATGCTCAAGGAACTTGGGAGATGGAAACCATAAAAAAGAACCAGTTGGAAGTGAAGGATATAGTAACAAATGAATAACTTAGAGGGGATCAACAGAGTAGATGAAGCTGAGGCCCAAAATTAGCAATTTGGAATATAGGGAAGCAAACAACTAATCAGAACAGCAATAAGAAAAAAGAATTAAAAAAAATAAAGATAGCGTAAGGAGCCTCTGGGACATCTGCAGGTGTACCAACATTTGCATCATTGGGCTATCGGCTCTCTTACTGGATGGATATGCCACTTATGGACAGTATCCGGATTTTGAATGAGTGACCTCGACAGGGGAGCCCCGTTCCAGTAGAGGCCTTCCTGCATCGAACAGCTGCCCCCATTCAGTTGCAGATACGCACCAAGGACATTTTACTCAAGCCAGGTTTCAGACAGCAGGGCAACATGCTCTTGCCTGCTCCAACAGCCCTTCTTAAAGGACAACAACTTCAGTAGACTTGGCCCTGGACTGTACAGGCCCCCCATCTGAGATGAGCGGCCTTGTTGGCACCACGGGGAAAGGGGCTAGAGGTGGACCTCCAGTTGACTCCTTGGGCAACCAGCACCTGGCCACCTAAAGTAGAAGTGTATTATCCCTTGAGTGCTCAAGGGGACAGCATTATGAAGGGCACCTTTGTAATTTCTTTATGGCCAATAATGAGTTCTCCTATTTTATTACACATAGAACCAGCAGATGCTGGTGTATTGGCCAATAAGGTTTGGTATGCCTACTCAGGGCGGCCTCTGGTGCCAGCTACGGTGCTGTCTGCAGACAAAACTCTGGCCTGTATTCTGCCAGAGGGAAAAGATTTGCCTCTCTTGGTGCCGCTGACAGCTCTCTCATTTCGCCCATAGCTTTTGATTTGTTAATCCTATTGCTGTAGTTGGTACTGTTTCTGTTTATTCAATGTATCCCACTCCTTGCACAGTGACCATCATGGAAGATGCCTGTGGTTTAGATTGTGAAGCGAGCAAAAGGGGTGGAATGTTGGTCAAATAAGTTGTAAATATGATATATATGTTTGCTCGCTTGTGATTTATATTGTGTGTTGGGGGCAGGCTGTGGGCAGGCAGGATCCTTGTACCCTGGGGCTTGGTTTTAGGACTAAGCCTTTCCCACCCTTTTTGATGTGGGGTGGTGCACTCTCATGAGGAATTCCATCATGCCTCAGATAAGTGACTTTGTATTAGAGACTTCCCTATTTTGTATATTGGATTAAAGGTTTTGATTTCTACACTATAAAATGAGGGCAGAACGGGAGCTTGCTCTCTTAGTTCCTGAGATTATCATTAGAGGAGACAGCAGAGAGCAAAGAAAGGCCACGTGGAGGAGGCCAGGAGAAGCAGCCAAGATGGCAGAGTGTTGAGGGAGAAGCCAGTTTGTGCAGAGTTTGTGCAGGGAGAAGGAAGGAGATGGGGAACAGAGGTGAATAAAATCTGGTGAGCTAGAAACTTTTGATTCTAGGAAACTCAGGTAAGTCAGTAGCTTTGTGAGCACTGAATGTGAGTGGGTTTTGGAGCCCAGTGTGTGTTTTTACTTGCCCGCCGGGTGCAAGCTAGGATTAAAGATGATAGCCCACCAGTTTTTGGCTCCATTGTTTCTTTACCAACTGTCTGAATCCAATGCGAACCTGCATGGGCCGGGCTGCTGTGAAAGTGGCCCTGGCTACCGGCTTTCCAGGCTACCAGAATACAAGAGGGAGCAAGAAATGGAAAACCTACTGAAAAAATGACAGAAAACTTCCCTAACCTGGTGAAGTAAATAGACATACAAATCCAGGAAGCACAGAGTCCAAACCAAATAAACCCAAAAGGCCCACACCAAGACATATTATAATTAAAATGAAAAAGGTTAAAAAGATTCTTAAAAGCAGCAAGAGAAAAGAGGTTAGTTACCTAAAAGGAAGCTCCCATAAGACTGTCAGCTGTTGTTTGTTGCCGTTCCTCACACAGGGCACCACTTGTCATGGAGATAATGACTACTTGGGAGACCACGTGTGTTGGGCAGATAAAATGTATTATGCTCACTTTGTTAAAGAGGCCATCACCCAGGTGATATTAATGTGTGTTGGAGATCGTTGTAACCTGGGGCTTGGTTTTGGGATTAAGCCTTTCCCACCCTTTTTGCTGTAGGGCGGTACAATCCAATCATGCCTCAGAGAAGTGACTTTGTATTAGAGACTACCCTATTTTGTAATTGGATTAAAGGTTGTGAAGCTACACTATAAAATGGGGGCAGAACGGGACTTGGAGTTTGGTTCCTGAGGTTAGCATGAGAGAGCGGAGAGAGTAGAGCCAGCAGCTAAAGGAGGCCACGTGGAGGAGGCCAGGAGAAGCAGCCAAGATGGCGGAGTGCTGAGTGAGATGCCAGTTTGTGTAGAGTTTGTATCTGGGATAAGGAAGGAAATGGGGAACTGAGGAGAAGAAGGCTGGTGAGCTAGAAACCTTTGATTCTAGGAAACTCGGATAAGTCAGTGGCTTTGTGAGCACTGAGTGTCACTGGGTTTTGGAGCCCAGTGTGTATTTTTACTTGCCCGCCGGGTGCAAGGTAGGATTAAAGGTTATGGCCCATCAGTTTTTGGCTCCGCTGTTTCTTTACCGACTGTCCGAATCCAATGCGAACCTGCACGGGCTGGGCGGCTGTGATGGCAGCCCTGATAGCCCTGGCCGTGCCTCCTGGCTTTACAACGTGGAATGCACCGAGTGACCTAGAGGAAACCGCCTCACAATCTCCTATACAGGTTTCATGAGTTGGCCCCAACCACCAGTCCTAAAGGGGATTTATTGATACAAATAGAAGCAGAGGTCAGAATGAAGTCAGGAAGCAGGGAAGAAAATAAGGAAGTCAGGAAGGGGAACTTCTTGAGAGCAGACAAAAGGGCAAGGGAGAAGCTCAAATGTCCCCACCTATTGATTTGTCAGGTTGCTAATGCTATCTCTATTGCGCTGAGTTTAGCACAATACTGCATTCAGTATGTTTGTCAGAAAAGCCACGGTGGCTTTTCCCTCAGGGCACTGACTCTGTCCTAGTTCTAGATCCTAGTCAGGGCCTCTTCAAGCTGATTTCTCAATAGAAACTTTGTAGGCCAGAAGGGGTTGACAAGAAATATTCAAAGTGATAAAAAGGAAGGACCTACAACCAAGATTACCCAGCAAAGCTATCATTTAGAATCGAAGGACATATAAAGAGCTTCCCAGATAAGAAAAAGCTTAAGGAGTTCATCACCACCAACCAGCATTACATGAAATGTCAAAGGGGTTTTCTTTAAAGAAGAAGAAAAGATACAAAGTATGACAATAAAATGGCAATAAATATATATCAAGACTGAATCTAAAAAACAAGCAGAACAGAAATAGACTGATAGATACAGAGAATATTTTGATGGTTGGCATCTGGGAGGGGGAGGGGGAGGGGGAATAGGTATAAAAGGCAAAGGGATTAAGAAGTACAAATTGGCTCAGTGGTAGAGCATTGGTCCAGCGTATGGATATCCAGGGTTCCATTCCCAGTTAGGGCCCACAGTAGAAGTGACCATTTACTTCTCCACCCTCCTCCTTCCCCTTCTCTCTCTTTCCTGCCAGCAGCCAGTGCCTCGTTGGAGCTCATTGACCCCTGGCACTGAGGATGGCTAGGTGGAGACTCACCTCAAGCACTAAAAATAACTCAGTTACCAGCATGGCTCCACATGGGCAGAACATAGGCCATAAAGTGGGGTTGCCCAGAGGAATTCATAGGGGCACGTGGAAATTTGCCATGTGAAAATCTGGCTATTTTCCCTCCTCTCGCTTGGAAAAGAATACACACACACACACACATACACACACACACACACATACACACACACACACACACACATTTTTTAAAAAGAGAGTGGGGAAAGAAAGCCTAGTACTTCCTTTTTCGGGGAAGATACCCCTTTTATCTGTATTATGTTCACAATGGAGCTGCTACCATCCTTAGAGATTCTATCTCTGGCTCAGGCAGTGATTGGCAGAAGAGAGTGGACTTTGCCCAAATTGTGTTATTGACTTAGAGACTGAGATTTAAAAAACTTGAAACACAGATCTAGTCTCAGCATGGCAACTCTCCGCAGTTATATTTTTCTGTCATCTGGGGAGCGGGGTGTGATGCTGATTTAAAGAATCAACTTAATAAAGCATAAAGAGATGGAAACGATCCGCAAGGATTTAAACACTGATTACAGGCCCTGGCCAGTTGGCTCAGTGGTAGAGCGTCGGCCTGGCGTGCAGAAATCCCGGGTTCGATTCCCGGCCAGGGCACACAGGAGAAGCGCCCATCTGCTTCTCCACCCCTCCCCCTCTCCTTCCTCTCTGTCTCTCTCTTCCCCTCCCGCAGCCAAGGCTCCATTGGAGCAAAGTTGGCCTGGGTGCTGAGGATGGCTCTGTGGCCTCTGCCTCAGGTGCTAGAATGGCTCTGATTGTGGCAGAGTGACGCCCCAGATGGGCAGAGCATCGCCCCCTGGAGGGCATGCCGGATGGATCCCAGTCAGGCGCATGCGGGAATCTGTCTGACTGCCTTCCCATTTCCAACCTAAGAAAATTTTTAAAAAAGAAAGAAAAAAATAAACAAACAAAAATAAACACTGATTACACACCAGTCCTGAGCCCCAGCTACCCATCCATTGCTTGGTTCCTTAAGCTTAAACCTGCTCATGAACTTCTTGGGTTTCTGAACTTAAAACTGGAAGTCTGGCAAATACGAAAAACGAGAGAGAGTCAGGAAGACATCAAGGCCTACACACTGTTGAAAATAAGCCAGGTACATGACTCCAGGCTTTCTAGAAATCCACTGTAAGACCTGAATCAGAGGAGAGGAAGTAAGACACCACCGTGAAGCTCTCAAACCTTGGTGTAATGCAGTTCACGTGTGTGTGGGTGGGGGGAGGATCAAGGTCCATTGGTCCAACGGGCAGGAAGGGGAGGCTGCTAATGTGAGATGGGGGTTTGGGGGACTGCCGTAACTGCTGGAAGCCGCGCTCCCTCCCGCTAGCGGGTGGCGGTGCTGTGCCTGCCCTGGTACCTGCTGAGCGCAGGTGGTGGCTGTCATCAAAAAGTGATCCCAAGCGCCTTCTGCATCCCGCCGCCACCCCACCCTGGGCTACGGGTCTTGGCACTCGGCAGATACCAGCTGCCCGACCCCTGCTGCGGCTCAGGCAGACTCGGGCAGGATGGCGGGACTGCAGGGTGCGGCACAGGTGCAGCGTGTGGCAGCAGCAGAGCCGGGACGGTTTAGGGGGGGTGGCAGTGTTGAGCCCGCTCTGGTAAGTGTTCAGCTGGCTGGAAACATTGTCCTTCTTCTACACACACATTTTCCACAGCCCCCGACCCCCACCCCGGTGCCACCAGAATTTCTTGACTGTGTGGCCGACTGCAGCTTCTGCAACTTATTCTTTAGCACGATTTGGCTTTTTAAAAAAAAGTTTGATCTAAGGCACTGGCCGGTTGGCTCAGTGGTAGAGCATCAGCCTGGCGTGCCGAAGTCCCGGGTTCGATTCCGGCCAGGGCACACAGGAGAAGCACCCATCTGCTTCTCCACCCCTCCCCCTCTCCTTCCTCTCTGTCTCTCTCTTCCTCTCCCGCAGCAAGGCTCCATTGGAGCAAAGATGGCCCGGGCGCTGGGGATGGCTTCTTGGCCTCTGCCCCAGGCGCTAGAGTGGCTCTGGTCGCAACAGAGCGACGCCCCGGAGGGGCAGAGCATCGCCCCCTGGTGGGCAGAGCGTCGCCCCCTAAGTGGGCGTGCGGGGTGGATCCCGGTCGGGCGCATGCGGGAGTCTGTCTGACTGTCTCTCCCCATTTTCAGCTTCGGAAAAGTACAAAAAAAAAAAAAAAGTTTGATCTAAGTGTCTCTGATGCAGAAGCATGGAAGGTTGGTGTCATCTCCCAGTGAAGGTAACACAGGGGTCGATAGTACAAGGCCAGCTCCAGAGGTTCCCGAGTGGCTGACTTCAGCTCGGCAGGCCTTACAGAAGTTTGACTTCTAAGTCTCTCTGCTGTAGTCCTTGTCGGAGGGGACAGTGAGTTGCTCCTTTTTTTTTTTTCTTTTTTTTTGTATTTTTCCGAAGCTGGAAACAGGGAGAGACAGTCAGACAGACTCCCGCATGCGCCCGACCGGGATCCACCCGGCACGCCCACCAGGGGGCGACGCTCTGCTCACCAGGGGGCGATGCTCTGCCCCTCCCGGGCGTCGCTCTGTCGCGACCAGAGCCACTCTAGCGCCTGGGGCAGAGGCCAAGAAGCCATCCCCAGCGCCCGGGCCATCTTTGCTCCAATGGAGCCTTGCTGCGGGAGAAGAAGAGAGAGACAGAGAGGAAGGAGAGGGGGAGGGGTGGAGAAGCAGATGGGCGTTTCTCCTATGTGCCCTGGCCGGGAATCGAACCCGGGACCCCTGCACGCCAGGCCGATGCTCTACCACTGAGCCAACCGGCCAGGGCCTTTTTTTTTTTTTTTAATTCATTTCAGAGAGGAGAGAGAGAGAGTGAGAGAGAGAGAGAGAGAGAGATGGGGAGAAGCAGGAAGCTTCAGCTCCCATATGTGCCTTAGACCAGACAAGTGCAGAGTTTTGAACTGGCGACCTCAGCATTCCAGGTCGATGCTTTATCCACGGCGCCACCACAGGTCAGGCTCTGAGCTGCTCCTTTTGAGGCTCTGACGTTTCTACTGTTCTCGATCACTACAAGGGTTTCCAGTCCCTCATTCTCCGCTGTGAAAACTGCCTGAGTGGCTTCAGCCTGCTTCCTCTTAAGAGTCCTGTGCCTCTTCCTCTTTTTCCTATTCTTTCATCAACACCTCTTCCCTGAGGTCAGCGAGGAGTGCAGTGAAGGGAGCCACACTCCGCCCATCGCCCCAGAGACTAGCCCTATCCAGGGCCAAGGCCACCAGACCAGGAGGTGATCACCGGGGTCATAGGACTGACCTGTTCCGCTCAGCCAAAGACATCCAGAACAGTTGGACAACCCTGCCAACTGTCCAGGAATTGCTGCGTGGGAGGGGCTAGTGATCCAATTGTCAGACAGTTGCTGGGCAACCCCTGAATGAAGGGATGGGGGCGGGGGGGGGGGGGGGCGGGATGCTTCTCCCTGGAGGCATCTGGGAAGGAGGAGGTCTGGCCTGGGCGGCACAAAGGGCCCTTCTCCAGTGATAGGTCCCCTGTGGGTCTGCTCTGTTTCCTCTGTCTTGGAAAATAAACATCAACTTTGACTGTCTTGTCTCACAGCTGATGTTGTCCTGCAGCTTGTGATTTCCATGCCACCATTTATTTTACATTTGAGGTCAAATTCACCCAGTGACACGCATCCATCTTAAGTAAGGTGACTGTAAAGCCAATAGCTGCGGCCACCATCACAGCTGCCTGGCCCATGCAGGTTTGCATTTGATTTAGACAGATGGTAATGAAACAACAGAGCCAAGAACTGGTGGTCCATTAGCTTTAATCCTAGCTTGCACCTGGCAGGCAAGAAATACACACAGTGGGAAAACACCTCCCTTTCATTCAGGGCTCCTCTAAAGCCAGTAGCCAAGGCCACCATCACAGCCGCCTGGCCCGTACAGGTTCGCATTAGATTTGACAGACAGTAATAAAACAATGGAGCCAAAAACTGGTGAGCCATCACCTTTAATCTTAGCTTGCACCCGGCAGGCAAGTAAAAACACACACTGGACTCTAAAACCCACTTATTCAGTGCTCACAAAGCTACTGACTTATCTGAGTTTCCTAGAATCAAAGGTATCTACCTCACCAGCCTTATTCACCTCTGTTCCCCATCTCCTTCTCTCTGCACAAACTCTGCACAAACTGGCTTCTCCTTCAGCACTCCACCATCTTGGCTGCTTCTCCTCTCCTCCATGTAGCCTTTCTCTGCTCTCCTCCTGCATGGGCTTCTCTGGCCCATTTTATAGTGTAGAAATCAAAACCTTTAATCCAATATACAAACAAGGAAGTCTCTGATACAAAGTCACTTAGGGTGGGAAAGGCTTAGTCTTAAAACTAAGCCTTAGCCTGACCAGGTGGTGGCACAATGGATAGAGTGTTGGACTAGGATGTGGAAGACTCAGGTTCGAGACCCTGAGGTTGCCAGCTTGAGCGCGGGCTCATCTGGTTTGAGCAAAAAGCTCACCAGCTTGGACCCAAGGTCGCTGGCTCGAGCAAGGGGTTACTCGGTCAGCCGAAGGCTCATGGTCAAGGCACATATGAAAAAGCAATCAATGAACAACTAAGGTGTCACAACGAAAAACTGATGATTGATGCTTCTCATCTCTCTCTGATCCTGTCTGTCTGTCCCTCTCTATCCCTCTCTCTGACTCTCTCTCTGTCTCTCTCAAAAAAATAAAAAGAAATAAAATTTTTTTAAAAATTATAAAAAACAAAAAAACCCTAAGCCTTAGGCTATAACGACTCTGCCTGCTTAAAGCCTGTCCCCACACCCAATGCAAACTATAAGCAAGCAAACATATATATATATCATATTTACAAACTTATTTGACCAACAATGACCAACTTTTTTACCATAAAAAAGGACAAAAATAAATTGAAGAAAACAATATCATAAATAAAAGGAACATTTTATCATTGCAAGAATAATACACTATAATATAAATGCATAATAAAAACATTTGTAATATTTATACTGTAATTATGCTTACATGCCTATTAATTTTTTTATTATTATTTTTGTATTTTTTTGAAGTTGGAAACGGGGAGGCAGTCAGGCAGACTTCCGCATGCGCCCAACCGGGATCCACCTGGCATGCCCACCAGGGGGTGATGCTCTGCCCATCTGGGGTGTCACTCTGTTGCAACCAGAGCCATTCTAATGCCTGAAGCAGAGGCCACAGAGCCATCCTCAGCGCCCGGGCCAACTTTGCTCCAATGGAGCCTCGCTGTGGGAGGGGAAGAGAGAGACAGAGAGGAAGGAGAGGGGGAGGGGTGGAGAAGCAGATGGGCGCTTCTCCTGTGTGCCCTGGCCGGGAATCGAACCCAGGACTCCTGCACACCAGGCTGATGCTCTACCACTGAGCCAACTGGCCAGGGCTAATTTTTAATAATAATTGTAAGAAAAAAGTACTCATTTAAATACAAATATGACACATCACACGCAATGGATCAACTCAGCATCGATTGAATATGGACATTTACAGATTAGTCTTCCAATATCAAAAAGGAGGACATGTAGGAGGACACTTTTCAAGGGAGGATGAAACTTACAAAAGAAGGATTGTCCTCCCTAAAGGAGGACAATTGATCACCTTAATCTTTTTTTTTCTTTTTTTTTGATATTTCTTTTTTTAAAATTAATTTTAATAGAGTGACATTAATAAATCAGGGTACATATGTTCAAAGAAAACATCTCTAGGTTATCTTGTCATTCAATTATGTTGCATACCCGTCACCCAAAGTCAAATTGTCCTCTGTCACCTTCTATCTGATTTTCTTTGTGCCCTTCCCCTTCCCCCTCTCTCTCCCTTCCCCCCCAACCACCACACTCTTATCCATGTCTCTTAGTCCTGTTTTTATGTCCCACCTATGTATGGAATCATGCAGTTCTTAGTTTTTTCTGATTTACTTATTTCACTCCATATAATGTTATCAAGATCCATCTATTTTGTTGTAAATGATCTGATGTCATCATTTCTTATGGCTGAGTAGTATTCCATAGTGTATATGTACCACATCTTCTTTATCCAGTCCTCTATTGAAGGTTTTTTTGGTTGTTTCCATGTCTTGGCCACTGTGAACAATGCTGCAATGAACATGGGGCTACATGTGTCTTTACATACCAGTGTTTTTGAGTTATGTGGGTATATTCCTGATCACCTTAATCTTAAGAGCATAAGGCTCACATTTGGGCAGATGTCCATGCCTGTGCATGGTGCCCGCACTAGTAATTTTTCAACTGTCACTTATAATGCCCATTGCTCCAGGGTTATCATTACTGAGAGTTGTCTGAGGGTTACTGTTAGGCAGATAAAATATATTATGCTCATTTTGTTAAAGATGGCGCTGCCCACATGGAAGCCTGTCGTCCAAGTGATATTAATGTGTGTTGGGGGCAGGCTGTGGGCAGGCAAGATGCTTGTAGCCTGGGGCTTGGTTTTCGGACTAAGCCTTTCCTACCCTTTTTGATGGGGAGGTACAATCCCATCATGCCCCAGAAAAGCGACTTTGTATTAGAGACTTCCCTATTTTGTATATTGGATGAAAGGTTTTGATTTCTACACTATAGACTGGGGGCAGAATGGGAGCTTGCTCTCTTGGTTCCTGAGATTAGCATTAGAGAGGAGAGCAGAGAGTGGCCATGTGGAGGAGGCTAGGAGAAGCAGCCAAGATGGTGGAGTGCTGAGTGAGAAGCCAGTTTGTGCAGAGTTTGTGCAGGGAGAAGGAAGGAGATGGGGAACAGAGGTGAATAAGTCTGGTGAGCTAGAAACTTTTGATTCTAGGAAACTTGGATAAGTCAGTAGCTTTGTGAGCACTGAATGAGTGGGTTTTGGAGCCCAGTGTATGTTTTTACTTGCCCGCCGGGTGCAAGCTAGGATTAAAGATGATGGCCCACCATTTGGCTCCGTTGTTTCTTTACCAACTGTCTGAATCCAATGTGAACCTGCATAGGTCAGGCAGCTGTGATATTGGCCCTGGATACTGGCTTTACAGACACTGTTGGTCAGATAAGTTTATAAATATGATGTATATGTTTGCTCGCTTATAGTTTGCTTTAGGTTTGAGGGACAGGCTGTGGGCAGGCAAGATTGTTATAGCCTAAGGCTTAGTTTTAAAACTAAGCTTTTCCCCACACCCTTGACTGATTGCAGGATGTGGGGCAGTGCACTCTTATGAGAAATCCCATTTATGCCTCAGATAAGTGACTTAGTATGAGAGACTTCCTTGTTTGTATATTGGATTAAAGGTTTGGATTTCTACACTATAAAGTGGGACAGACCGGGAGCTTGCTCTCTCTCTTGGTTCCTGAGATTAGCATTAGGGAGGAGAGCAGAGAAAGGCCACATGGAGGAGGCCAGGAGCAGCCAGGAGGAGGCCAAGATGGCAGAATGCTGAAGGAGAAGCTAGTTTGTGCAGTTTGTACAGAGCGAAGGAGATGGGAAAGAGAGGTAAATAAGGCTGGTGAGGTAGATACCTTTGATTCTAGGAAACTTGGAAAGTCAGTGCTTTGGGAGCCCTGAATGGAAAAGGAAGTGTTTTCCCACTGTGTGTATTTCTTGCCCGCCGGGTGCAAGCTAGGATTAGAAGTAATGGCCCACCAGTTCTTGGCTCAGTTGTTTCATTACCGTCTGTCTGAATCTAATGCGAACCTGCATGGGCCAGGCGGCTGTGATGATGGCCGCGGCTACTGGCTCTACATTCACTTTGCGAGGATTACTTTGATTCCTCATGTAGAAATTGACAAATTGATAAACACTTGCTATGTTTGCAGGTGACACCAGATTGGAAAATATGGTGGTTAGAACTGTTAAGGTTAGCAAGGAGAAAGACTTGGGGCAGAGTCAGTAGGAACAAAAGGAGATTTTTGGTTTGGTTTTGTTTGAGGAGGGATGATATTGGAACATATTTGCATGTTAATGGAATGATGCTGTTGTAAAGTACCCGTACCTCACTTCCACGGGTTTACGCAGAGACACCAAGTCCAGATGAATTTTGAAGGGTTTTACTAAAGGAGGAGATTTATTTAATATGCCAGCCACATATGACTAACACAGGGCATTTCAGACCAAATTGTGCATGCCAAATACATTTCAGAGGCTGGTTATATACCCTTGATTACAAACAGGTTGGGGGGAGCATGACATCATGACACAACTATTAGCAAGCTTACATTTGTTTAGGGCAGGGGTCCCCAAACTACGGCCCGCGGGCCACATGCGGCCCCCTGAGGCCATTTATCCGGCCCCCGCTGCACTTCTGGAAGGGGCACCTCTTTCATTGGTGGTCAATGAAAGGAGCACATTGACCATCTCATTAGCCAAAAGCAGGCTGTTGGTCAAATAAGTTTGTAAATATGATATATATGTTTGCTCGCTTGTGACTTATATTGGGTGTGGGGGACAGGCTGTGGGCAGGCCAGGTCGTTGTGGCCTGGGGTTTGGTTTTGGGACTAAGCTTTTCCCCACACCCTTGACTGATTGTATGATCTGGGTGGTGCACTCTCATGAGGAATCCAATTATGCCTTGGATAGGTGACTTTGTATCGGGGACTTCCTTGTTTGTATATTGGATTAAGGGATTTTGGTTTTCTACACTATAAAGTGGGACAGACCAGGAGCTTGGACACACAGTTCCTGCTATCACAATTGCAGGGGCTTCCCTGATCCCTTGCCCTTCATGGGAAGAGCTGGTTTTCTGCTTTTCCCTTGTCTTCTTTTGTGGTTTGCCTGTCTTGGTGAGACACCAATAAATAGGATGGCCCCCCATCCTCTGACTCCGCCATTTCTTTATCGTCTGCCCGAATCCAATGGGAACCTGCATGTGAATGGCCACGATGGCGGCTCCTGGCCCTACAACTGGCGTAGTCGGCAGGATTCAGAGATTGGTATGGAGCCACCACCCTTGATGGGTGGGGTAGAGTACTGGTTGCTGCTCTGGCTCCCCATGGCTGTCCTTTTAGGGGCCATGGGCTACATGTTTTTTACTCAAGAGGAAACTGCCTGAGGTCAAAAGCTTCAGTATGAATTGCAAATAGAACGGCAGAAAAGGCTGGAATTGGAGCGAGCACTGGAGAAGGAATTACGGGTTCGTGAGTTGCAGTTTACCCTGGAAGCTGAACGTTTTCACCGGCAGTTGTTGGAGAAACAACTGCGGATTCAAGAGCTCGAGTCTCAGCTTCTGGCCAAAAGCCAGCAGCCACAGGAGCCTAAACGGTCACCAAAGGAGCAGCAGCATCTGTGCCGGTGGATTGGCTTTGAGTCAGTGGGAGCAGGCGCTTGCAACTCCTCTTCTGAGGATGAGAAGGCTCAGGCTGAAGCTGCCATATGCACACTGAGAGCCCGACCAGTTGTCGCCAAGAAGGTAAAAACCCAGCAACAAAGAGTCCCTCAGGGGCAGCCACAGCCTCCTGCCCAGGTAATGGAACACTCTGTGGTCCGGCCCTATACCCAGGCAGAGCTGATGGAGTTGGGGGCACAATTTAGGCAGAAACCTACTGAATCCCTGGTAGCCTGGTTACTACGATTATGGGATATAGGGGTGGATGGCATCATGCTCTCCAGAACAGAGATGGAGAAATTGGCCGCCATTACCACACACTCTTACTTGAGGCAGCGTCTTCAGAACTGCCATGGCAACCCAGGAGGCCATACCCTATTAGAATGGGTGATGGCTGCCATTCGTATGGTCTGGCAGAACGCTGGAGAACTGCCGGGGGCAATGAGTCGGTGGCAGTGCTACAGTGAGTTAGTAAAGGTCCTTCGAGAACTAGGTATGAAGAATGCTGTTTTCAACCCTGGGTCTCGTGGGCCAGACGAGGAAGTGTTTACAGCAAAAATGAGGGAATTTGTCCTTGCTAGCGCCCCGTCAGCCCTTTTTGGGTCACTTGTGGCTATATTGGGCCCCTATGTGGGGCAGCCCATCAATGCAGTTACACAGATGGTAGCAGATTTGGGAGAGCTGGAGGCCGCTCGGGATCATAAAGCAGTGAGGGCTGCTGCCTATGTTTCCCCCCCAACTAACAAGGGAAACGGGCCTGTAAAGGTTACCCGAACGCAGATGTGGGTAGACTTGATTGCAGCTGGAGCAGATAAGGGGAAATTGGATGGCCAGTCTAATAAAATTCTTTTGGAGCTTTGGCGGCAGCTTAAACCAGAACAGAAGTTCCAGCCACTGAGACGAAAGGCCCCAGCAGCTACCAATAAAACATTTGGTGCGCGCACAGCTCGGTTACAAGATTATATGATAGAGACAGCCGAGGGAGAGGGGAACTCCCAAGACCCATTGTACCAGTTTGAATAGGAAAAAGGCCGAGGGACCCGTCTAATGGGGATGGGTGGGGACCGGAGGCCACATGTGGAACTGGCTATCCACTGGTCCCCTTCCAATGTACAACGGGTGTTGGCCTTGGTGGATACAGGTGCAGAATGTTCCCTTCTCTATGGAAACCCAGAGCGGTTTGCTGGGACCCCAGTGGCCATTGACGGTTATGGGGGCCAAACTGTTCAAGTGAAGCCAATAACTATTCCATTGGGGATAGGGAGACTGCCTCCTAAGCCATATAAGGTGTATGTATCTTCTATTCCTGAATATATTTTGGGGGTAGATGTCTTGCAAGGACTGTGGTTGGAAACTACAGCTGGGGAGTTCCGGCTGCGGATCAGGGTTGTGAAGGCAGTATTGCGGGGACACTCATCACATTCCCCTTTGCAATTACCTGTCCCTCGGCGTGTGACTAACACCAAGCAGTACCGCCTGCCAGGTGGTTATGAAGAAGTCACAGGGACAATCCTTGAACTAGAAAAGGTGGGGATCATCCGGCCAGCACACAGTCCTTACAACTCCCCAGTATGGCCTGTGCGCAAAGCAGATGGAACCTGGAGAATGACAGTAGATTACAGGGAACTTAATAAAGTTGTTCCCCCTTTGCACGCTGCTGTTCCCTCGATAGCTAACTTGATGGATCGGCTAAGCCATGAGTTGGGGACATACCACTTTGTGGCAGACTTGGCCAATGCTTTTTTCTCTATTGATATAGCCGCAGAGAGTCAAGACCAATTTGCCTTCAGTTGGGAAGGGAGACAATGGACCTTTACAGTGTTACCCCAGGGCTATTTGCATAGCCCCACCTTGTGCCATGGGCTGGTGGCTGCTGACCTGGCTAAATGGAAACAGCCAGAGGTAGTCCGCATGTACCATTATATTGATGATATTATGCTAACTAGTGATTCTCTTTCAGAATTGGAGCAAGCAGTCCCTACCCTGCTATCCCATTTGAAAGCATGTGGCTGGGCAGTTAACGAGAACAAATTACAAGGACCTGGGTTATCTGTTAAATTCTTGGGAGTTGTCTGGTCGGGTAAGACAAAAGTTATCCCTGACGCAGTTATAGATAAGATTCAAGCCTACCCCGTGCCCACTACGGTAAAAGAGTTACAGGAATTCTTAGGTTTGTTGGGGTATTGGCAAGCATTTATACCGCATTTGGCTCAGTTACTACGCCCCTTGTACAACCTTATTCGAAAGGGGGTTCGCTGGGATTGGACTGAGCAGGCGCAAGGTTCATTTGCAGCTGCTAAGAGAGCTGTCAAGGTGGCACAGGCCTTGAATGTGTTTGATCCTGCCAGGCCCTGTGAGCTGGATGTTCATGTAACCTCGGAGGGGTTTGGATGGGGCTTGTGGCAGCGGACAGAGCGCCTACGGCAACCTATTGGATTTTGGTCCCAATTGTGGAAAGGTGCTGAAGTTCGTTACTCATTAGTAGAGAAGCAGCTGGCAGCTGTGTATGCTGCCCTCCTGGCAACTGAGAGTATTACAACCACAACACCAGTTACAGTCAAAACAACATACCCTATAGCTGGATGGGTGAGAGATTGGGCAACTAAACCACGTAGTGGTATGGCCCAAATGTCTACCCTGGCCAAGTGGGGTGCCTATCTGCAACAACGCTGTGCTCTTAGCACCAGCCCATTGAGGGCAGAACTGCAGGAAGTCTTGGGTCCCGTCACCTATGCGACCTTAGAGTCAGGTGCAACTGGGGATCAGGAGGCAGAACCTGAGGTCAGTCCCTACCAGGAGGGGCGGGTGCCCATCCCCGAAGATGCCTGGTATACTGATGGTTCCAGCAGGGGCCAACCTGCCAAATGGACGGCTATCGCCTTCCATCCGGCCACTGAGACTATTTGGATGGACACGGGTACAGGCCAAAGCAGCCAATGGGCAGAATTAAGAGCTGTTTGGCTAGTTGCCCATAATGAACCTTCACCTCTGGTGATCTGTACTGACAGTTGGGCTGTCTATTGTGGACTGACCCTTTGGATTGCTACTTGGCACATTAACCAGTGGATGGTAATGCACTGTCCATTATGGGGTCAGGCCATGTGGCAGGACTTATGGGAAATAGGACACCAGAAGCAGGTGACAGTATATCATGTCACAGGGCATGCCCCTCTAGCCCATCCTGGGAATGATGAGGCAGATACGTTGGCAAGGGTGCGATGGTTGGAGACTGCACCTGCAGGTGATGTGGCACAGTGGCTCCACCGGCGCCTGCTCCATGCAGGACAGAAAACTATGTGGGCTACGGTTAAGGCTTGGAACTTGCCTGTGTCCTATGCAGAGGTACTTTCAGCCTGTGAGCAATGTGCAGTATGTTCCAAGGAACACCCTCGGAGACCACTGGTGTCACCTGGACAGATCCAGAGGGGTCATGTCCCACTGACACGATGGCAGATAGACATCATTGGACCCTTACCAAAGTCAGAAGGGTACCAGTATGCAGTCACTTGTGTAGATACTGCCACCAGGCTGCTTGCTGCTTACCCCGCTCATAACCCTGACCAGAGGGCAGTCATACAGGCTCTGGACCGCCTGAGTGCTGCATACGGGCGACCGCTGGTCCTTGAAAGTGACAATGGTACCCACTTCACTGGTTCAACGGTGAGGCAATGGGCTCAAAAGCTGGGGGTGGACTGGAAGTACCATGTTCCCTACCACCCCCAGGCTGCTGGTATCATTGAGCGTTATAATGGACTCTTAAAGCAGGGACTGCGACAGGAGGGGGGCACCGGCTCTCTTACTGGATGGACACGCCGCTTATGGACAGTACTTCGGATTTTGAATGAGCGACCTCGACGGGGAAGCCCAGCTCCAGTAGAGGCCCTCCTGCATCGGACAGCTGCCCCTATTCAGTTGCAGATACGCACCAAGGACATTTTACTCAAGCCAGGTTTCGGACAGCAGGGCAACGTGCTCTTGCCTGCTCCAACAGCCCTTCTGTAAAGCCAGAAGCCACGGCCAGGGCCACTATCACAGCAGCCCGGCCCATGCAGGTTCGCATTGGATTCGGACAGTCGGTAAAGAAACAGCGGAGCCAAAAACTGGTGGGCCATAGCCTTTATCCTACCTTGCACCCGGCGGGCAAGTAAAAATACACACTGGGCTCCAAAACCCAGTCACACTCAGTGCACACAAAGCTACTGAGTTATCCGAGTTTCCTAGAATCAAAGGTTTCTAGCTCACCAGCCTTATTTTCCTCAGTTCCCCATTTCCTTCCTTATCCCAGATACAAACTCTGTACAAACTGGCATCTCACTCAGCACTCCACCATCTTGGCTGCTTTTCCTGGCCTCCTCCACGTGGCTGCCTTCTGCTGCTGGCTCTACTTTCTCTGCTCTCTCATGCTAATCTCAGGAACCAAGCGGCAAGTTCCCGTTCTACCCCTATTTTATAGTGTAGCTTCACAACCTTTAATCCAATATACAAAATAGGGTAGTCTCTAATACAAAGTCACTTCTCTGAGGCATGATTGGATTGTACCACCTTACACCAAAAAGGGTAGGAAAGGCTTAATCCCAAAACCAAGCCCCAGGCTACAAGGATTCTGCCTGCCTTTAGCCCACCCCAACACACATTAATATCACCTGGGCAACGGCCTCTTTAACAAAGTGAGCATAATACATTTTATCTGCCCAACACCTTCTTAAAGGACAACGGCTTCAATGGACTTGGCCCTGGACTGTACAGGCCCCCCATCTGAGATGGGTGGCCTTGTTGGCACCATGGGGAAAGGGGTTAGAGGTGGACCTCCAGTTAACTCCTTGGGCAACCAGCACCTGGCCACCTAAGATAGAAGTGTATTATCCCTTGAGCACTCAAGGGGACAGCATTTTGAAGGGCACCTTTGTAATTTCTTTATGGCCAATAATGAGTTCCCCTATTTTACTACACATAGAACCAGCAGATGCTGGTGTATTGGCCAATAAGGTTTGGTATGCCCGCTCAGGGCGGCCTCTGGTGCCAGCTATGGTGCTGTCTGCAGACAAAACTCTGGCCTGTATTCTGCCAGAGGGAAAAGATTTGCCTCTCTTGGTGCCACTGACAGCTCTCTCATTTCGCCCATAGTTTTTGATCTGTTAATCCTATTGCTGTAGTTGGTACTATTTCTGTTTATGCAATGTATCCTACTCCTTGCACAGTGACCATCATGGAAGATGCCTGTGGTTTAGATTGTAAAGCGAGCAAAAGGGGTGGAATGTTGGTCAAATAAGTTTGTAAATATGATATATATGTTTGCTCGCTTGTGACTTATATTGGGTGTGGGGGACAGGCTGTGGGCAGGCCAGGTCGTTGTGGCCTGGGGTTTGGTTTTGGGACTAAGCTTTTCCCCACACCCTTGACTGATTGTATGATCTGGGTGGTGCACTCTCATGAGGAATCCAATTATGCCTTGGATAGGTGACTTTGTATCGGGGACTTCCTTGTTTGTATATTGGATTAAGGGATTTTGGTTTTCTACACTATAAAGTGGGACAGACCAGGAGCTTGGACACACAGTTCCTGCTATCACAATTGCAGGGGCTTCCCTGATCCCTTGCCCTTCATGGGAAGAGCTGGTTTTCTGCTTTTCCCTTGTCTTCTTTTGTGGTTTGCCTGTCTTGGTGAGACACCAATAAATAGGATGGCCCCCCATCCTCTGACTCCACCATTTCTTTATCGTCTGCCCGAATCCAATGGGAACCTGCATGTGAATGGCCACAATGGCGGCTCCTGGCCTTACACAGGCCCATAGTTCCCATTGAAATACTGGTCAGTTTCTTGATTTAAATTTACTTGTTTTTTATTTTAAATATTGTATTTGTTCCCGTTTTGTTTTTTTTTACTTTAAAATAAGATATGTGCAGTGTGCATAGGGATTTGTTCATAGTTTTTTTTTTATAGTCCGGCCCTCCAACGGTCTGAGGGACAGTGAACTGGCCCCCTGTGTAAAAAGTTTGGGGACCCCTGGTTTAGGGGATCCACAAAAACATTAAAACTTTTAAGGTAATACAATCAAAGACATTTACAGATCTTTTAGTGTCTATCTCCTCTCCTTTGCCTAGAGGAGTGTTACTTTCAGGATTCCAGGAAGGGGGAAGAGCCAAAATCAATGTAGGGTGGTATGTAAATTCTGTCTTTTATTGAGAGAGAAAAGAAGTTCCTCAGACAACCTTTATTCTATAGTTAAAACTAAATGACCCATTGTTCTTGTAAGTCAGGAAGCTTCTACATTCTTCTCCCTCCCCTCCCCAAGGAAAGGATAGGACAGAAATTCTGACCTTTTCTCCTAAAATATCAATATTAATTTTTCAACTTTTTGGTACCTTACCACAATGCATTGTAGAGGGAGAAACTGATGAGTCAGGGGATAGGAGATCTTAAGACATCTGTCCTTGAGGAAGTCTGAGGAGAAGGGGAAGGAGCTCTTGGGAAGGACCAGTTTTGACAGAAAGACAGACACTTCCTCTAAGGTGACAGGAAGGAAGGAGCAGGTGTGAGTGCATGCAGGTGGGATTTTGCGGTTTGGAGGTGAGCAGTGGATAGAGCTCCCATCTGATGGTTTCTATTTTTCTGCAAAACATCAGGTGACATTGATAGTGTGAAGGGCGGGGAGAAGTAGTATCAGTGTTTTGAAGAGAGAGAATGTATGTCCTTAGTCATCCACGGTCCTGGGAGAATAAACCTGCCAGTGAGTCACATCAGGTCTGACAGCTGCGGGGAGGGCTGTGGAATTCTGTATTCATTATTTTAGAGAGAAACTACCATGTGTTATATTGATCCAATCTGGGATGCACCTCTGAAATTGGGATGCATTCTCCTATTGTTCCATAGTTTTCTAGCATTTTTTTTTTCTTAGTGGTCCATAAAACAGTGGGCATTTTATAATCAGTGGAATCTTAGAGTCAGTGAAGTATGGTGGTTTTATCCTTGCCAGGTTCAGCTGCTTGTGTGATGACATAGAGAAGACATTTCTTTCAGGGTCAGGTTTCAAAGATGAATAGATAACAGCTTGACAAAAGCTGTCAATCACAGAAGCTTATTTGAGCCCACTCACATGCAGGTAGTTCCAACCGCATGGTGAGCACTGTCTCCTGATGTGATCAGCTCTGTATTACAAGAGGTTTGGTCTATGAGGCCGATGTCTAAGATCATTTGCCAGTTTAAGAATCTATCATAAAATTTTCTTGTAAGCCAATGGCCAGCCCAAGCCTGCTCTGTGACCTCAAGAACAGGAATACAGGAGTGCGTCTGAGGAGTTAGGGGCCCTACAGGATGTGGGGGACATCTAGCCTGGTTGGGGAAGGTAGGGTGAGACCCTGTGTTGGGCAGATAAAATATATTATGTTCACTTTGTTAAAGATGGCACTGCCCACATGGAAGCCCATTGCCCAGGTGATGGTATTGGTTGCCCTTCTTGCTTGGGATGAGCATGATTATATTAATGTGTGTTGGGGCAGGCTGTGGGCAGGCAGGATCCTTGTAGCCTGGGGCTTTGTTTTAGGACTAAGCCTTCCCCATCCTTTTTGATGTAGGGTGGTGCACTCTCATGAGGAATCCCATTATGCCTCAGATAAGTGACTTTGTATCAGAGACTTCCTTGTTTGTATACTGGATTAAAGCAGTGGTCTCCAACCCCTGGGCCACGGACTGGTACCGGTCCGTGGGCCATTTGGTACTGTTAGGTTCGGGGAGGTGTGCTGTGGCTGCCAGAGTCTAACTCTTGGAGGAGCAGGAACAGGGAAGTGCTGACAGGGTCCCTGAGAGGCCAAGAACAAAGAGATCAGCACAAAGTTGGGCAAACATCCTGCATTCTATTGGTCAGAGACCCTTATCAGAAGTTTATGTTTGAAATTCGCCACTGAGCTAAACCCTTCCCCTGTTGCTATGTTGCGTGCGACCCCCCAGCGAATAGCGAACTGCCACATCTGCTTCTGTAAATGCTTGCTCACTTAGGATATATAAGAACCTTGTTGTAAGCGCCAGGCGCGACTCTCGTTTGCAGCCCCTTGTGGGTACGGTGTCTCTGGATGCCTTGAGAGTTCGTCCCTGCGCAGGTTAAACTTGGCCAATAAAGTAAGATCTAAACCCCTGAAAGTCTCTGACGTTTGTTCTCGCGCTTGGTGGATGTAACATTTGGTGCGTTGGCCGGGAAACCCCCCAGTTCGGAGATCGGATGGGCAGCTCGAGCTGAGTGAGTATTTACCGAGGATCCTCTTTTGGTTTGGTTTTTGGGCTCTGAAGCAAACAACCCTGAGGTAGTAGGTGGGACGCTGCCGGTAACCTACCCAGGACTTTCAGAGGTGGGACGCAGTTCTCTGAAATTTGGTTTTGCTAACATTAGAAGTGACCGGTCACGTTAGGGTTCTTATTTGCTTGCGCCACGCTGCGCCGCGTTAGTTTTGATTTACATGTCATTCTCGTATGTACAAAAGTTAGATTGTCTCGTCTGCTTCTTGCTAGTCTGTATTGTTTGTTTTCCCCTTTTATTCCTCCCTGATTTTCTTAGGATGGGCCAGCAGGAATCTATACCCGGCTCTCCACTTGGCTGCCTGCTGAAGAACTTTTCTGATTTCCAGAGGCGGGCCCGGGAATATGGGGGCCCGCCACCTGACCCCAAATTTCTCCAAACCTTAAGTCAGCTAGAGTGGCCCACTTTTTTTTTTTTTTTTTTTTTGTATTTTTCTGAAGCTGGAAACGGGGAGAGACAGTCAGACAGACTCCCACATGCGCCCGACCGGGATCCACCCAGCACGCCCACCAGGGGCGATGCTCTGCCCATCTTGGGCAGACCAGAGCCACTCTAGCACCTGGGGCAGAGGCCACAGAGCCATCCCCAGTGCTCGGGTCATCTTTGCTCCAATGGAGCCTTGGCTGCGGGAGGGGAAGAGAGAGACAGAGAGGAAGGAGAGGGGGAGGGGTGGAGAAGCAGATGGGCGCTTCTCCTGTGTGCCCTGGCTGGGAATCGAACCCGGGACTTCTGCACGCCAGGCCGACGCTCTACCACTGAGCCAACCAGCCAGGGCCGGCCCACTTTTAATGTAGGATGGACCACAGAGGGTACCTTTGACCTTCCGACTTTATTTGCTGTTCGAGCCACCATCTATAGGGTTCCCCCCCCCCCCCAAGATGTCTGGGTAGATATAGCTACTGAATGGCCCGATACATTAGGAAGTATTTGAAGGGAAACCAGCAAGGCAGACGGGCAGTTTGCCTCACCACAGGAGGAAAGAAGGTCAAGGAAAAGGAAAAGGGGGAAGCCCACACCCCGAAACAGCCTCGTAGCCAGCCTAGGCTCTACCCAGTCTTGCCCGAACCACTGGAGGACCACCTAGACCCGGTGAATGCGCCTCCACCTTACCCGCATCGAGAGGTACCAGATTCCTCGCGTCAGGATGCGGGTGGGCTCCCGAGCCCACACCACATCCCGGGAGGGGTATTCTATGGGGAGGGAGCTTTGCCTCCGGCGGGAGGTGCCGCCATTTTGCCTTTCCGAGAGGCGCTGCCGGCATCAGATGCTCCACCACAGGCACCTCCCCGCCTTGTTTATGTGCCCTTCTCTACCAGTGACTTATATAATTGGAAACATCAGAATCCCCCGTTCTCTGAGAAACCCCAAGGGCTGATCTCCCTCCTCGAAACCATATTCAGAACTCATCAGCTCACCTGGGATGACTGTCAACAGATTCTGCAAACTCTCTTCACTTCTGAAGAGAGAGACAGGATAATGCGGGAGGCCGCAAAGGTGGTCCTGGGGGAGGAAGGAGAGACTATGGCCGGGAGAAAGGAAAGAGAAGACATACTCCCTTCTCAGCCCCCGGCCTGGGACCCTAATACTACCAGGGGAAGGGATACGCTCCTCCAATATCGCTGGGCTCTGCTGAGGGGGCTCAAGGCAGCTGCAAGAAAACCTACCAACTTCAGTAAGGTTAGTGAAGTCATCCAGGGAAGAGAGGAATCCCCAGCAACCTTCCTAGAGAGACTCATGGAGGCTTATAGAGTATATACCCCTCTAGATCCTGAGGCAGAAGAGAACAGGAGACTAGTAAATATAGCCTTTGTGACTCAGGCTGCTCCAGATATTAGGAAAAAGCTTCAGAAGATACAGGGATTTGAAGGAGAAAATAGAAGCAAGCTATTAGAGATAGCCCAGAAGGTGTACGTCAATTGGGATGATCTGCAGGTTGGCAGGGCAAAGAAAGTTGCTAAAATCCTGATTGCTGCCCAGAAACTTCCTCCCAAAGGGAAAGGGGGACAGCAAAAGGTCCAGGGATGGCGAATAGCTAAAGATCAATGTGCCTATTGTAAGAAGAAAGGGCACTGGAAGAGAGAGTGTCCAAGGTTGAAGGCCAACAGCCAAGGGCCAACACAGGGCCCAGAGGTCTTGCTCCAAACCTTAGACTGACGGGGCCAGGGCTCCATTCCCGTTGGCTCCCAGGAGCCCATGGTCACCTGACAGTCGAAGGAAAGCCAATAGACTTCCTAGTTGACACGGGAGCCACCTACTCAGTCCTAAAGCAACCACAAGGACAAATTCAGAAGGCAACTACCAAAATAGTAGGGGCAACGGGCAAAGCAGAAGCCTATCCATGAGCTACCGCAAGAATTACTAACTTAGGCCGAGGCACCATTACCCACCCCTTCCTAGTCATTCCAGACTGCCCTTACCCACTACTTGGCAGGGACTTATTGTAGAAACTGCAGGCCACCATTACCTTCCAATGAGAGGAAAGCCCTATGAGGGACAAGGAGGTGGAGGTCAGCTTGGAGATAACTGTCCCACTGTCTGAAGAATACTTACTTGCCACTATCCAAGGAGGTAAGGAGGAAGGAGCAGGAGTTCTGGATGCCCTGCGTGCCAGCGTACCTGAAGTTTGGGCGGAAACCAACCCACCAGGTTTGGCCATCCATCAACCGCCTATCCTGGGACAGCTACTGAGCACTGCTAGCCCAGTTAGGATCAGGCAATACCCGGTCCCAGCCCGAGCCAAACTGGGCATTGCATGGCACTTGCAACGCCTGCTGAAGGCAGGCATACTCCGAGAATGCCAATCAGCCTGGAACACCCTGTTAATCCCCGTCCAAAAGCCGGGGACCCATGACTATCGCCCGGTGCAGGACTTGCGGGAGGTAAATGCACGAGTAGAGACTATCCATCCCATAGTGCCCAACCCGTATACCTTACTGAGCTCATTGCCCCCAACCCATACCTATTATTCGGTCCTGGATTTGAAGGATGCCTTCTTTTGTATTCCCCTGGTGCCTCAGAGCCAAGAGATCTTTGCCTTTAAATGGAACGACCCAGAAGATGGACTGGTGGGGCAGGTCACTTGGACCAGACTACCACAAGGGTTTAAGAATTCCCCCACCATTTTTAATGAGGCCCTCAGCAAAGATCTGCAGGCTTTCCGCTCCTCCCATCCGTCAATCGTACTGCTCCAGTATGTGGATGACATCCTCATAGCTGCCAAGGACGAAGGAGAGTGTGAGGAAGCTACCTCGGACCTGCTACAAGATCTCAGGCGAATGGGGTATCGAGTCTCTGCCAAGAAGGCCCAGATTGTGACAGAAACTGTAAGTTATTTGGGGTATAACTTACAGGGAGGGCAAAGGACATTGTCCAGCCAGCAAATCCAGACGGTCTTGCAGATCCCCGAGCCTACCAGCAAGAGGCAGGTACGAGAATTCCTGGGTGCAGTAGGATACTGCCGATTGTGGTTATTGGGCTTTGCAGAACTAGCTAGACCCCTACACGAACTAACCAGGGGAAAGGAAGAACAATTCATATGGACAGATAAGGAAAAGCAAGCGTTCCAAGCACTTAAGGAGGCCCTAGTGACTGCCCCAGCTTTGGCTCTGCCGGATATGGCCAAACCCTTTCAGCTATTTATAGCAGAAAAGGCAGGGGTAGCTCTAGGGGAACTGAGTCAGGAGCTCGGGCCATGGAAGAGGCCCGTTGCCTATCTGTCCAAGAAACTTGACCCTATAGCCTCGGGATGGCCAGCATGTCTGAGGGCACTTGCTGCCACCTCAATACTAGTCAAGGAGGCTAGTAAGTTGACTTTGGGACAGGACATCCAAGTAATTGGGGAACATTACATAGAGCAAGTGCTACGAGCACTTCCTGACAGGTGGCTATCCAATGCAAGGCTGACACAATATCAGGCTCAGTTGTTGAACCCTCTGTCTGTTCAGTTCCTCAAAACAATAGCCCTGAACCCAGCGACTCTGTTGCCAATACCAGAGTCCACAGTGAATCACAGTTGCAAGCAAATCCTTGACACAGTGACTGGCTCCCGCCCGGACTTAAGGGATCAGACCTACGGAAAGGCAGACCTGACTCTCTTTACTGATGGGAGTAGTTTTGTCAAGGATGGGCAACGGTATGCAGGGGCAGCCATGACTACGGGAGATGAGGTCCTATGGCAGAAAGCGCTGCCCGCAGGGACATCTGCACAGAGGGCAGAACTAATAGTACTAACCAGGGCCTTACAGATAGCGGAGGGAAAATTTGCCAACATCTATACTGACAGCCATTATGCATTTGCCACCGCCCATGTTCATGGAGCTATATATAAGGAGAGAGGCCTCCTGACAGCAGTGGGGAAAGACATTAAAAATCGCAATGAAATTCTTGCCCTCCTTGACGCCCTTTGGCTACCTACCAAAGTTGCCATCATCCACTGCAAAGGACACCAGAAGGGGGATTCTCCTATTGTAAAGGGTAATAACCTAGCAGACTCAGCTGCAAGAGAGGCAGCCACTGGGCCACAAGAAAGCCTTCTGCCATTGCTGCCTAAGCCAATACTATCTCCGGATCCTAGATATTCCCCAGAAGAAGAGCAGGAAGGGATGCAGTTGAAAGGGAAGAAAAATCAGCAGGGATAGATAGAGCTTCCTGACTCCCAGCTCTATTTACCCCAGGGAATAGTAAGGGAAATAGTGAGAGATATTCATACTAGCACTCACCTAGGTCAGAATAAGCTAGAACAACTTGTTAAGAAATATTATTCCGGGCCTAACATCAGGGATATTGTTCACTCCATTGTCTCTAGATGCAGCATCTGTGCCAGGGTAAATGCGCAGAATAAGAAGTTGCCTCCCTTTGTGAGGTATCGGGGGAAAGCTCCTGGAGAGTTATGGGAAGTAGATTTCACAGAGATGACCCCTGGGAAGTTGGGTTATAAGTATCTATTAGTATTAGTAGACACCTTCTCAGGATGGGTGGAAGCATTCCCCATGTGAGGAGAGGCTGCTTCCCCAGTTTGCAAAGTCTTATTAAGGGAAATCATACCTAGATATGGCATTCCCCTAGCCCTAGGATCAGATAATGGACCTGCATTCATATCCAGGATATCTCAAGAATTAGCCACTAAGTTAGGTATTAATTAAAAATTGCATTGCATTTATAGGCCCCAAAGTTCAGGACAGGTAGAAAGAATAAACAGGACTCTAAAAAAGACTATAATTAAACTGAAGGAGGAGACCGGCGAAAACTGGGTTGAGCTACTCCCTTTCGCCCTCTTTAAAACTAGATGTACCCCTTATCTTAAGAAGTGGGCCCCTTATGAAATCCTGTTTGGACAACCTGTACCCCTTGTGCCTCGATTAACCAGAGAGGAATTAGAAGTTTCTAACCATAACTTCCTCAAGTCCTTGCAGGCGCTGCAGCACATCAGGAGTGGAGTGCGAGCCCTCCAGAGATCAGCCAGTTCGGAAGGAGAATACAATCCCAGACTGCCGGAGCCACCAGAGCCTGGGCAGTAGGTATGGATTCTCAACCACAGACGGGCAACCTTGAGCCACGATGGAATGGATCATTCCAGGTACTCCTGAGCACCCCTACAGCTGTTAAGGTAGCTGAGAAGCCCTACTGGATCCACCTCTCCCACGTGAAGCTGGCCCAACCACCCAACGAAGGACCTCAGAGATAGCAAGTCAAACGGACTCCCGGAGAACCTCTAAGGCTCACCTTCTCCTCTACTCGGGACTAATAGTATTTTATTATTGGCCCAGTAGCAGACTAGGGCAGCAGGAATGGGTGTTAATTAGAACAACGGATGGGTCCGTAATTTCCTCTAACTATACGGGACAGAATACTCAAGTATTATTGAAAACTGATTTCTCACAATTGTTTGCAGATGATATTTGTGAGTCAGAATTAGGTATTAGAAGCAGTAATGGGTTTAGTGGCCCCTGAATAGTCCCTTCAACCCCGCAGACCATCAGAAATGGCCAGATTGTGATCCCGCACAGAAAAACATAAACTTATGGCATTCTCCATCATATGGATGCCTGGAACCCAAATATCAGTGGAGTCCAGAATGTGGTGGATCTAAAGATTACTATTGTAAAAGATGGAGCTGTGAAACCCTAGTAAATGGGGGACATTGGACGCCAGGGGGAGGAATAGAAAAACATATTCAGTTTTACCGAGGAGGAAAGTCACCTAAAACTGGAAGAAATGAACAATGCAGTAAACAACAATGTAACCCAGTTGAGATAACGGTCTTGAACCCCACCGATTCTGAGTGGATAAAAGGGCATACATGGGGAATTAGACTATATCTGTCTGGGCCCGATCCTGGAACCTTTTTCACTATCAGAAAACTTCCTACTAAGAACAGACTCCTCCCATAAGGAGCAGGAAGCGGGCTGCCACTCAGGCCACCTAGGCCCCCTGTCAGCCTCCCGGCAGTACCTGAGCTCCCAGACAATAAGACTGGCCCAGATCAGAGCGGAGCTGCCACGACTCCTACTGCAGACTCTTTCCCAGTCAAGCCAGAACGGCAGAACCATAAATTGCCTTTTTACACTCCCAGCCCGTTACTAGAAAGACCACACCACCAAGAGATGTATGCCCTAGATTTACTGGATAAGGTATTTCCCTTCTTTAACAGTACGCAGCCTGGAATCACAGAGTCTTGTTGGCTATGCCTTAGTCCCAGACCCCCTTTCTATGTAGGGCTGGGGGCCAACACCTCGTGAGAGGGGGAACTGGTTCCCACTACAGTAACCCTTGCAAGGGACCGAAACCAGGATCAGATAAAAGATTGTTTCTCTGAAGGATCTCTCACTTTAGCAGAGTTCCATGGGAGGGGGACCTGCTACTTTCTGGCAAATTTCACCTTAAGTAACTCCAATTATAGTGACTATTGTCTTAACCAAGAAACCCTACCTGCCACCCTAGAGGTCCCAAAAGTAATGAAGGCTCCTGAAGGACTATGGTTTGTGTGTGCTCAAGGTATCTTCAAGTGTATATAGTCCCCACTCATCCTGAGCTTTGTGTAAGTGCTTATATCATCCCACAGGTATATCTATGGAGGAAACCCCAAATTTCTTCTTACTCCCCCGAGGAGGGAAAAACGGACCCCACTCCTTATCCCTATCATAGCTACCATAAGAATGGTAGGTTCTGCAGCTGTAGGAACAGCATCACTCATTCAAGGAGAAACCAACCTCAGACAGTTATCTAAGACCTTCTCAAAGGATATCGCGCTCCTTCAGAATCAGGTAATATACCTAGAGAAGCAAATAGACTCCCTCGCCGAGGTAGCCCTTCAGAATAGGAGAGGGCTAGACCTCCTCCTCCTTAAGCAGGGAGGAGTGTGTGCTGCTTTAAGAGAAGAATGTTGTTTTTACGCTAACCACTCTGGAGTAATTAGAGAGAATATCAAGACACTTACAAACAGATAAAGAAACAGGGACCTAGAAGAAGAAAGCCCTAGCTGGTATGCCTCCATGTTTAAGACCTCTCCTTGGTTAACTACCCTCATATCCACAGTTGCCGGACCCCTCCTATTATTCTTATTGGCTCTTGCCTTTGGACCAATAATCCTTAACAAGCTCCTTGCCTTCATTAAAAAAAGAATAGAAATAGTAAAGTTAATGGTTCTGTCCCAACCTTATATCATTCTTCCCACTGATGAAGAATCAAGGGTTTGATTTATGCCCAAAAGAGATGAGGGAATGTTAGGTTCGGGGAGGTGTGCTGTGTGGCTGCCAGAGTCTAACTCTTGGAGGAGCAGGAACAGGGAGGTGCTGACAGGGTCCCTGTGAGGCCGAGAACAAAGAGATCAGTACAAAAGTTGGCAAACATCCCAGCATTCTGTTGGTCAGAGCCCTTATCAGAGTTTATAGTTTCGAAATTCACCACTGAGCTAAACCCTTCCCCTGTTGCTATGTTGTGTGCGACCCCCCCAAGCGAATAGCGAACTGCCACATCTGCTTCTGTAAATGCTTGCTCACTTAGGATATATAAGAACCTAGTTGTAAGTGCCAGGCGCGACTCGTTTGCAGCCCCTTGTGGGTATGGTGTCTCTGGATGCCTTGAGAGTTTGCCCCTGTGCAGGTTAAACTTGGTCAATAAAGTAAGATCTAAACCCCTGAAAGTCTCCGTTTGTTCTCACGCTTGGTGGATGCAACAGTACCGGTCCACAGAGGAAGAATAAATAACTTACATTAGTTCCATTTTATTTATATTTAAGTCTGAATGATGTTTTATTTTTTAAAAATGACCAGATTCCCTCTGTTACATCCGTCTAAGACTCACTCTTGACACTTGTCTTGTTTCACGTGATACATTGCTGCTAAAATTAAACCCATAAACTAGCAAAATGAGTGAAAAACAAAATTCCATCGAAAGTTTTTTGCAAAGTGGAAAAGGGCCAGTGAGGAGACAGAAGAACCTACAACCTCGAAGGAAAAGAAGGCTTCATTTAACAGACAATACCAGGAGTCCTACTTGAAGTATGGATTTATCGCAACTGGTGATTCTCACGCACCAAGGCTGTTCTGCATAATATGTGGCGACTGGCTAAGTAATGAGGCAATGAAGACTTCAAAACTGCTTCGCCACTTGGAGACCGAGCACCCTACTTTAAAAGACAAGCCTTCTGAGTATTTTGAAAGAAAAAAGCATGAACAAGAAGGACAGAAACAATTACTGGTGGCCACTACATCAATAAATGCAAGTGCACTGAGAGCATCATACTTGGTGGCTACTTGTATTGCTAAGGCTAAGAAGCCATTCACCAATGGTGAAGAATTGATCCTTCCAGCCACTAAAGATATTTGTCATGAACTTCTAGGAGAGGCTGCGGTTAAAAAGATAGCACAGATGCCTCTTTTGGCTACCACCGTCACACAGAGCATTGAGGAAATAGCAGAGGACATTGAATCACAATTGTTGGAAAGGATTAATAAATCACCGTGGTACACTCTCCAGGTTGATGAATCTACAGATATTGACAACAAGGCAATGCTACTTGTTTACGTGTGTTATCTTTATCAAGAGGATGTGCATGAGGATATGTTATGTGCACTATCATTGCCAACCAAAACCACAGCCACAGAACTATTTATATCGCTGGATGACTATATATTAGGAAAATTGAAATGGTCTTTTTGTGTCAGCATATGCACAGATGGAGCTGCTGCCATGACCGGAAGGATGTCTGGTTTAACTACTCAGATTAAAGAGGTTGCACCTGAATGCGAATCTACACATTATGTCATTCACAGGGAAATGCTGCCTAGCCGAAATATACCACTGGAACTTAACAGCGTATTGAATGATGTCGTTAAAGTTATTAACCACATAGGCCCTGGCCGGTTGGCTCAGTGGTAGAGCATCGGCCTGGCGTGCAGAAGTCCTGGGTTCGATTCCTGGCCAGGGCACACAGGCGAAGCGCCCATCTGCTTCTCCACCTCTCCCCCTCTCCTTCCTCTCTGTCTCTCCCTTCCCCTCCCGCAGCCGAGGCTCCACTGGAGCAAAGATGGCCCAGGCGCTGGAGATGGCTGGTGGGCATGCCAGGTGGATCCCGGTCGGGCGCATGCGGGAGTCTGTCTGACTGTCTCTCCCCATTTCCAGCTTCAGAAAAATACAGAAAAAAAAAAGTTATTAACCACATCAAAGCACATGCCCTCCACTCGCACCTGTTTGGGCAGCTTTGTGAGGAAATGAACGCGGAGCACAGACACCTTCTCTTATACACAGAAGTAAGATGGTTATCCCGAGAGAGGTCCCTGGCCAGAGTGTTTGAATTACGAGAGCAGCTGCAGAGATTTCTCTCAGAAAAAAAGTCACCACCCACTAGCAGCACATTTCAGTGACGAGGAATGGGTCGCAAAACTCGCTTACTTGTGCGACATATTTAACCTCCTTAATGAACTCAATAGGTCACTTCAGGGGAAAATGACAACTGTCTTCAAGTTGGCAGATAAAGTAGCTGCATTTAAAGCCAAACTGGGTTTGTGGGGACGACACGTGAACAGGGGTATATTTCATATGTTTCAGACATTCGTGGGAATTTGGGAAGAGACTGAGCCCAAGCCTTCATTGTCCCAGCTGGTGCACCATCACCTGTATTTGCTTTTAAAAGAGGTTGAATGCTACTTCCCAACCACAAAAGTCCCACGAATTGCCAAGGAATGGATCCGTGATCCATTTGTCAACAAACCAGGTGAATCCAGTGTGTCTATGCAAGAAGAGGATCAACTACTGGAGATCGCAAATGACGGCAGCCTTAAAAATATGTTGGAGACTACAACTCTGCCGGTGTTCTGGATTAAAGTCATGGCAGAATACCCCGAGATCGCCACTAAAGCACTAAAAACCCTGTTGCCATTTCCGACATACTATTTGTGTGAAGCGGGATTTTCTGCAGTGACAGCAACCAAAACAAAATTACGGAATAGACTGGACATAAGCAACACACTTCGGGTGTCATCGTCTCCCATTACCCCTAGATGGGACTGTCTCATTGCAGAGAAACAAGCTCAGGGCTCCCACTGATTTAGTGTTATGGTTGTTGAGAGATAGGCTACTCTCTCTCATTCTATATAAACATTATAATAAATAACCCTTAATTTACAATATTCATAACAATGGTGAGTTGTATTTTTCATGCACTTTATGTTTGTTTTTGTGTTGTATCTCATTTTTAAGGCATGTTTAAACGTTATGGTAACATAACGACTGGAAAGTATTTGGAGGCAGAGAGGATGTTACTCATGTTATGTTGTTGGTGCGATGTTAAGAGGACGCTTCTAATAAAGTTGCATATGAGTACACAGTGGATTCATGTTTATTTTTATTGTCGTAGGTTCATGATTGGTAGCAAGCCTGAACCTATCGTATTACATATTGATGTCAGACATGAAACCGTTGTCAAATAACACAATTTAAATACAGCCCTGAAATAATGAGGACATGCTCGTTCCTCCTTTAACTTAGCCCAATAAAAATCGTAAGTTCGACAACTATATTTAAAAATACCACAGTTTTTATGCCAGTCATATAATTTTATTTTGTGCATTTATCCGTCCCACCCTAAAGGCCGGTCCGTGAAAATATTTTCTGACATTAAACTGGTCCGTGGCCCAAAAAAGGTTGGGGACCACTGGATTAAAGGTTTTGGTTTCTACACTATAAAGAGGGGCAGACCGGGGGCTTGCTCTCTCTCAGTTCCTGAGATTAGCATTAGAGGAAAGAGCAGAGAAAGAAGAGCAGAGAAAGGCCATGTGGAGGAGAGGAGAAACAGCCAAGATGGCGGAGTGCTGAGGGAGAAGCCAGTTTGTGCAGAGTTTGTGCAGAGAGAAGGAGATGGGGAACAGAGATGAATAAGGCTGGTGAGCTAGAAACCTTTGATTCTAGGAAACTTGGATAAGTAAGTAGCTTTGTGAGCACTGAATGAGTGGGTTTTGGAACCCAGTGTGTGTATTTCTCGCCCACCGGTTGCAAGATGGGATTAAAGCTAATGGCCCACCAGTTCTTGGCTCCATTGTTTCATTACCGTCTGTCCAAATCTAATGCGAACCTGCATGGGCCAGGCGGCTGTGATGGTGGCGGTGGCTACTGACCTTACACCCTGGGACAGAGGAAGGCTGGAGAGAGCTGGCATGTTCCCAAACTGCAGGACTGGTATGTGTGTGTGGTGATGGTGATGGTGGTGGGGGGACAAAGGGCAGGATGGGGATAGTGGGGCGCGACAGGACAGAAGGTCAGAGGGGCCCAGGAGCGTGGGGAAAAGGAAGCCTTTGGAGCTGTGCTGGGACCATGGGGGCAGACAGGGGGCAGTAGCCCCAATAATCCAGCTGCCCCTCCACCGAGAGGAACAGAGGCCGGCAGGGGAGAGGCCAGCACATCCTTGCTGGGAACACCAGGACACAGGCACGCTGGGTAGAACGAGACACTCCGGGCGGGAGAGAGGGGATGGGTGCTGACCGCGGGGCCCTCACAGGCTGCTGCCGCGCCCCTGCGCCCCGCGTCTGGCGCTCCCGCATCACCAGGAGCAGGAGGACAGAAATGACAATATTTGGAGGAAAGGACCACTGCTCCTGGGGTCCTTGGCTTTCTGCGCCTGTTACATCTCCAGGCACTCGAGGAAGGCCGCCACCTCCGGGCTGGGACCAGGAGGAGATGTAGTCCCAAGCTTCTGGGCCATCAGGGGCCCCAGACCTCTGTCTACTCGGACACAGTTCAGGCCACTCAGGGCGGCCACGTCCCGAAGTCCACCCAGTTCCTCTTCACTGAGCTGGCGCTGTGACTAGGACAAGGTGCTGTTCTACTCTTTCCAGGGTAGCAAGCCCCCTCCTTCCAGAAGTGGGCTTCATCATCGATCTCCAATGACCGCTCCAGCAGCAGCCTCGAGGTGGCACCGCCCTGGTTCCCGCGACAGCGGACCTGCAACCACTGCCCGGTGGCGGCCGGCTGGGGTCTCCGGCGGCCGGTTCAGCCCCTGGTAGTCCCGTTTGTATTATTACCCGTTGTTATTCTTACTGTTAAACTTCAACGGACTCAGTTCAATGGGCTGATAATCATGTATTTCTCCCCATTCCTCTACCCCACTCTGAAATGTCTGCAATTTTCTTGAATGATTTACTCTAGAACTTTATTTATTTATTTTTTTAAATTAATTTATTTATTTTAACAGGGACAGAGAGAGAGTCAAAGAGAGGGATAGACAGGGACAGACAGACAGGAACGGAGAGAGATGAGAAGCATCAATCATTAGTTTTTCGTTGCGTGTTGCAACACCTTAGTTGTTCATTGACTGCTTTCTCATATGTGCCTTGACCATGGGCCTTCAGCAGACTGAGTAACCCCTTGCTGGAGCCAGCGACCTTGCGTTCAAGCTGGTGGGTTTTTGCTCAAACCAGATGAGCCCACACTCAAGCTGGCGACCTCGGAGTCTCGAACCTGGTTCCTCCGAATCCCAGTGCGATGCTCTATCCACTGTGCCACCGCCTGGTCAGGCGTACTCTAGAACTTTATTTCTTAGATTATTGGGCTCTTTGAGAATCAGGCCCTCCTCCCACTTAAAAAAAAAAAAGAGCAGAATCAATATAAACGGTCCCACAGCCATTGTCTTGATTAAGAGAAAGACCCAGAATTACTTCAATTCTGACATATGTGAGTTTTTGTGAATGAAATTTAAAATAGGGAAACAATGAAATGTAATATATATATATTTATATATATATTTTGCATTTTTCTGAAGCTGGAAACGGGGAGAGACAGTCAGACAGACTCCCGCATGCACCCGACTGGGATCCACCTGGCACGCCCACCAGGGCGATGCTCTGCCCACCAGGGGCGATGCTCTGCCCCTCCGGGGCGTCGCTCTGCCGCAACCAGAGCCACTCTAGCGCCTGGGGCAGAGGCCAAGGAGCCATTCCCAGCACCCGGGCCATCTTTGCTCCACTGGAGCCTTGGCTGCGGGAGGGGAAGAGAGAGACAGAGAGGAAAGAGGGGTGGGGGGTGGAGAAGCAAATGGGCGCTTCTCCTATGTGCCCTGGCCGGGAATCGAACCCGGGTCCCCCGCACGCCAGGCCGACGCTCTACCGCTGAGCCAACCGGCCAGGGCCCCGAAATGTAACATTTTTGTTTGATAACTACAAATTCAGTTCACACATGAACTGTTTTACTGGATTTGGATAATATATTTAACATGAAATTTAGTTTTTATTCATTTTAAAACTAAAGCATGAATCAAGAAAAGAAAACATCCCACGATGGTATGATTTAGTAGTTCTGTTTTGTTTGAAGATATTTTAGTTTCATTAAATTTGCTCTATAGTTACTTGCAAATTATAGGTATTTATATAAATTATTATATCAGACTAACCAAAGGATTGAAGTTATTGTTTTCTTCACTTTATGATTATGACTGAACATTATTTTCTCATTGGTGTTCAAAATTATCAGCTTCTGGTGTCAGGATAACTAAGGTATGCCACTGCCAATATGTAGTCAGAAAAGTCAGGAACGTGGAGGGCTGAAAGGCTAGGAATTAACTCAGATTTCCTGACCTCTAATCAAAGCTGTTTTTTCTTCCTTCCTTCCTTCCTTCCTTCCTTCCTTCCTTCCTTCCTTCCTTCCTTCCTCCTTCCTTCCTTCCTTCTCCTCCCTCCCTCCCTCCCTCCCTCCCTCCTCTCCCTCCCTCCCTCCTTCCCTCCCTCCCTTCCTTTTCTTTCTCTCTCCCTTTCTTTCTCTCTCCCTTTCTTTCTTTCTTTCTTTTTTTCTTTCTTTCTTTCTTTCTTTCTTTCTTTCTTTCTTTCTTTCTTTCTTTCTTTCTTTCTTTCTTTCTTTCTTTTTTCTTTTCTTTCTTTCCCTCCCTCCTTCCCTCCCTCCCTCTTTTTCTCCCTCCCTCCCTTCTTTCCTTCCTTCTTTTCACAAGAGGAGGAGAGATAGTGAGAAAGACTCCCACATGCGCTCTGACTGGGATCCACCTGGCAGCCCCCATCTAGGGCTGGTGCTCAGGTACCGAACTATTTTTAGTGCCTGAGACCAACTGAGCTATCCTCAGAGCCTGGGGTGATGCTTGAACCAACTGAGCCACTGGCTGCAGGGGAGATGAAGGAGAGAAGGGGGAGAAGGAACTGAATAGAATGTCACTTCTCATGTGTGCCCTGACCAGGAATCAAACCCAGGACATCTGCATGTTGGGCTGACACTCTATCCACAGAGCCAACCAGCCAAGGCTGAATCTACCATACTTTTGAAATGCAGAAATACATAGAGGTTGGAGACACAAAGTACACGCCAAGTGAGTTTGAAAGATTCTGAATCCTTAGGAATTGACTTTCAAAATAAATGCATGTAGCTGATTCTGTGTAATGTGAGCTAGATAGATAGATTAGGGAACAACACTGAGAGTTCTTTTTATTTTCCAAATAGAAAAAATAGTAAAAAAAAAAAAAGTGCTAATTTGAAGCTTACATCTGTTTTATTAAAATTCAAACAGTAATCACAGGACATTTTTTTAGAATTTAGATGGACAATGCCCCCCCCCAGTAGTATTTTGTCACTAAGCACGTGGCAATGATAAAAAGCAGACTGACGCTCAGTCCATCTGTATCGTTGTTTTAAAATCTCTAAAGATGATGCACTGCTCATTGTTCGCTCCTGGGGCAAACCCTGCCCATCACCTGGTCCTGGGCATGCTGCTGAACAGAGGCCACAGAATCTCCTTGTTTCTACTCCTACATCTTGATTGTAAGATCATTGCACTTGGAAGTCTGCACATTTTCCTATTCAGTTGAGTTGGGACAAAAAGACTGCAAAGCCTGAGTCTTATAATCTCTGGAATCTGGGTCAATGCTGAGGTTGGATTGGGAAGTCCATAGGCGTACATAGGACCTCTAAGACATGAACACTAGCAGTCAGAGAATCTTACAGAAGTTGACTGTGTTTAAAAGCCCTCCCTTAAAACTCTCTTGGTTTGGTAAAAATTATCTGGTTCCACGAATACCTTTCTATCTCTCTCTCAAGTCGAATTCAGGATACAATTCTAGCCACTTTCCCATAGACCTAGTAGGCTTCCAAAATCAATCTTCATACGATTTTTTGGAAGTAGGGACGTAGGCTATGATGATGGACACACAAATTAATTTTAACACTCAGGGTTTTGAACCTGGGGCAGGTTGTCCAACACACCAGCCTCAAGATTAAGTTGACACTCTCAATAACCTTGGTGATCACCGAGTGATACCCACGCTCAGGTGGACTCTAGGCTGTTCTTACTCGACTCTCTGTAACGTGGCACTAATCCATTATATAGCATTTGGGTGCCAACAGGCAGGGGTGAACTATGCCAAAGCAGAATTCACCCCCAAAAGAAACTTCTTGTAATGCTGTATTCTGGGTGTTTCTAAAAATAAATATGTGATTATCACCCCCCACCAAATTTTGTGACTGAGTCTTCTAGTATCTAACTCTGTTTTTAAGATAGTCCCACAATTAATGATTGAGTACATAGATGGACAATGTCCAGACCATGTTTAATAATATGTTAAAAAAAAAAAAGGAGTCTTAGTAAAAACCACTGGTTTGGATTTGATATAATTTATGTTGTATGTCTTCTCTCTTTCTTTTTTTATTTTTTAATTCAGTGTGAGGAGGGGAGGCAGAGAGATAGACTTCCATATGTGCCCTGACCAGAATCTACCCAGAAAGCCTGCTAAGATGCTCTGCTCATCTGTGACACTGCTCCATTGCTCAGAAATCGAGCTCTGCTTAGTGCCTGAGGCAGAGGCTATGGAGCCATCCTCAGCACCCGGGGCAACTCATTCCAATTGAACCATGGCTGCAGCAGGGGAAAAGAGAGAGAGAGAAGCAAGAGGAGGAGGGATAGAGAAGTAGATGGGTGTTTCTCCTGTGTGCCCTGACCGGGAATTGAACCCAGAACATCCATGGGCTGATGCTCTTTTTAAAAAAATAGAAGAATAAAGCTTGGTTAGAATGAAAAGTGAACTAAACAACAACAGCAATAATAGCTAATTTTGAATATTCATTGTATGTTTGGCACTATATTTTTAACTTACTCATAGAGGATAATCCTATGAGATTGACACTATTTATGTGTTATAGAACTCTGACCCACAACCTCTGGAGCAACTAACTGGGAAGACAAATAGCAACTTCTCCCGCAATCAGTCCAGAAAGATCAGGGCTCCTTGTTTGCACTCTTCCAACTCAGGACCCGCCAGAGGAAGCCCTAAACCAGTTGCATAAGAAGTCCTTCAGTGGTTGGCAAACTCATTAGTCAACAGAGCTAAATATCAATAGTATAACGATTGAAATTTCTTCTGAGAGCCAAATTTTTAAACTTAAACTATATAGGTAGGTGCATTCCTTATTGAGGTAGTACCTGCACATGGTATTTTGTGGAAGAGCCACACTCAAAAGGCCAAAGGGCCACATGTGGCTCATGAGCCACAGTTTGCTGACCAGGGCTCTAGACCAGGGGTCCCCAAACTACAGCCCACAGGCCACATGCGGCCCCGAGGCCATTTATCCGGCCCCTGCCTCACTTCCAGAAGGGGCACCTTTTGGAGTACTGTATGTGGTGGCGCCACAAAGCGTGGCGTCGCTCACATACAGTACTACTTCTGGTGATGCGGGACGCACGTGTCACAGCTCCGGAAGCGCATCATATCACTTGTTACGTCTAGCAGTGACAAATATGGAACCAGACATTGACCATCTCATTAGCCGAAAGCAGGCCCATAGCTCCCATTGAAATACTGGTCAATTTGTTTATTTAAATTTACTTGTTCTTTATTTTAAATATTGTATTTGTTCCCATTTTGTTTTTTTACTTTAAAATAAGATATGTGCAGTGTGCATAGGGATTTGTTCATAGTTTGTTTGTTTTTTGTTTTGTTTTAAAGAGTGTACTTATTTATTTATTTTATTTTTTTTTTTTTACAGAGACAGAGAGAGAGTCAGAGAGAGGGATAGACAGGGACAGACAGGAATGGAGAGATGAGAAGCATCAATCATTAGTTTTTCGTTGAACGTTGCAACACCTTAGTTGTTCATTGATTGCTTTCTCATATATGCCTTGACAGGCCTTCAGCAGACCAAGTAACCCCAGCAGACCGAGTAACCCCTTGCTGAGCCAGTGACCTTGGGCTCAAGGCAGTGAGCTTTTTACTCAAACCAGATGAGCCCACGCTCAAGCTGGTGACCTAGGGGTCTCGAACCTGGGTCTTCCACATCCCAGTCCGACGCTTTATCCACTGAGCCACCGCCTGGTCAGGCTCATAGTTTTCTTTATAGTCCGGCCCTCCAATGGTCTGAGGGACAGTGAACTGGCCCACTGTGTAAAAAGTTTGGGGACCCCTGCTCTAGACAGTTGACCTCCAGCTTCCCCGTATTAATAACGTCCGATCAGAGCAGGCATCAAGCCTTCCTTTTTTCACTATTGTCAAAGAAAACCTGCACCAAAGTCAAACAGGTAAGTAAGACTTTATTCATAACAATTGTGGCCTGACCAGGCAGTGGCACAGTGAATAGAGCATTGGCGTGGGATGCTGGGGCCCAGGTTGGAAACCCCAAGGTTGCTGGCTTGAGCATGGGGTTGCCAGCTTGCACGTGGGATCATAGACATGACCCCATGGTCATTGGTTTGAGCCCAAAGGTCACTGGCATGAAGCCCACAGTCACTGGCTTGAGCCCAACGTCACTGGCTCAGCTAGAGCCCCCGGTCAAAGCACATATGAGATAGCAATCAATGTACAACTAAGGTGCCACAACTATGCATTGATGCTTCTCATCTCTCTCCCTTCCTGTCTATCCCCATCTGTCTGTCTCTCTCCTTCTGTCCTTTGCTTTAAAAAAAAAAAGACTATTGTGCCCTGGCCGGGTAGCTCAGATGGTTAGTGCATTATCCCAATACAGCAAGGTTGTGGGTTCAATCCCTGGTCAGGGCACATGCAAGATTCAACCAATGAATACATGTATAAGTGGAACAATAAATCACTGTTGTTTCTTTACCACTTTCTCTCCCTTCCTCTCTCCCTAAAATCAATTTAAAGATAAAAGGCTCTTGCAATAAGGGAGAGATTGAACTCAACTGCTTTGCAACAAAAGGAGGGAGGGTGTTGAGGCACAGGGTGAGCTGGTGGGAAGGTCCTGGGAAGACATTAGGGGCGGCTGCTCAGCACCATTAAGCCGTCTGCTGATGCTTATGAAGTCAGGCTCCTACCCTCTCTCCGAGACTGTGTTAGTTAGGGGTCTTGTCTTTCTGGATTACTTTTCAAAGTGCTCAGGACCTTAAGAAAGACATTCTTAGGTTGTAGAAGTTCTAAGAGGTTGGGAGATGTTCATCTCAAAGCTGAAAGAGTTGACACTTGCAAGTTTTCTCAGGTAAACACTCTAAAATGAGTTCAGGAGCCCACAGTCGGGAAGAAAGTTCACTCAAGGTCTGCCAAGCTGAAGATAATGTGAGGGTCATCTTAGTCTCACTATGACGCCTTCCTATGGCCCCGCCCGCCTTGGCCTCTTTGCAAACACAGTGAGGCTGACGGACGCCCTTCCTCGGTCAAGCTCTGAATATCTGTCCTTTTCTGTGAAGGCTGCAGTCTGCGAAAAGCACTCATACTTAGAAATCTGAGTTAGAATTTAAAGTTAGTTTCTTGCTTTTGAGACAGGAGAGTAAGATGCTTGAAAAATTTCTTGGCCAGTAGGAAGGAGAAACTGAGACAGACAGCTGAACAAACTGGCCGGGCAATGAACAGCCAGATCCAGAAGGTCACCTCCCTAGAGATAACATCTAGGTCTCAGTTGTATTTCAGCTCCAGGCCCAGAAAAGCAGCAAAACCGGGTGGGTGACACCATGAACAGCTGCCGTAACTAATGACCTCCTGGCGCTGGCCAGTCAGTGGAGACCACGGCTCTGAAAGAGCACACCTGGAAAAGCTGATGGATACTTGATGGATCCTCTATTGAGATTTTCCCCTAAGACCTCCCTTAAACTCCCACTCTTTAAAATTCCTCAAAACAAAGTGTTTTCCCTTTCCCTCTTTTCCCCCAACCCCTGCCACAGGTGTGCATCTCCTAAACTTTAAGGGTCCCACAAAACTTACGAGTAGGGGAGCTGTGGGCAGCGGCAGCTCGTCCTGGGCTAATCCCCTGAACCTGTTTCCAAGGCCCCGTTTTCTCTGACTTCCCAGTGTAATAAGGAGCCAAGGAATTGCAAAAATTGTTAGCAATGCCATTTTACAGAGGAAAAGTCAGGCTTCTTATCCCCTCCTTTCTTTAGAGAATGCAGGAGCTTCCTGGCTTACAAGGACAACTGGGTCATCTAGTCATAGTTTAACTATAGTTCTCTGGAAGGACTGAGGCCACTACTTGCTAGACAACAAAGAAGATAAAACTTATCTGAAAACTTCCTCTTCCCCTTCCTTAAGATCCTTTAGAAGACAATGTATACATATCTTAATTAAAAATTCCTACACTGATTCTAACTCTTCCTCCCCTCCTGGAGTCCTGAGAGTGATGTATACCTCTAGACCAGGGGTCCCCAAACTTTTTACACAGGGGGCCAGTTCACTGTCCCTCAGACCATTGGAGGGCCGGACTATAAAAAAAACTATGAACAAATCCCTATGCACACTGCACATATCTTATTTTAAAGTAAAAAAACCAAAACAGGAACAAATACAATATTTAAAATAAAGAACAAGTAAATTTAAATCAAGAAACTGACCAGTATTTCAATGGGAACTATGCTCCTCTCACTGACCACCAATGAAAGAGGTGCCCCTTCCGGAAGTGCGGCGGGGGCCGGATAAATGGCCTCAGGGGGCCGCATGTGGCCCACGGGCCGTAGTTTGGGGACCCCTGCTCTAGACAAAGGGATCACAAGCCTATTCCCCTTGCTTGAAAAACCTGCGTTCTGTAACATTTTATATGCTTTCTAATAATCATCCCTTTTGAAATCCTTTATATGTATAAAAACTTGTAAACTAAACAAATGGGGATTATTTTAGATTTCCTAATAGGCTAGCCCCAACACTTTTAGCAAAGGTAATTTCATTTGGCTTCTCTCCTTATCCTAAGCTAACCATTTTGTTGTGGCGACGGAGACGAGGGGTAGACACTAGCAGATCTGGGACTGTCTTTGCCGGGTATGTAAAACAGTTACCACTACTGTGTTATCTCGTGGTCTTGATGTGTAAGAATGCTTTTTCCTTTTAATAGATCCTATAGATAGATGTTGTAAGCTTGTTAGTAATTGACTATTGTACCATGCTCCCTCCTTACCCACCCCAACCAGTACTTGATTTTGTATAAAATAAGGTTCAGAATGATAAGAGGGCCTGCATGATTTGGAACCGTGCCCCATGTAGCTAGCTAGCCGGCTAATTAATAAACTCCTCAAATCTCTTCTGTAACCTGTCTGGTGTCTCTATGTAACCCACAGATTGCAGCACTTTACAACACCAACGAGCCAAAGCAGCCCCGCCTAGACTCATTTCTTCCTAAAACATTTCTAGAGCCAAAGCAGCCTCGCCTGGCCTCTCTCCTGTGGCTTCTTCTAGTCTGGGCCCTTCCTGTTTCACGGTACCCAGCTTTAACAAACATACGTTCCCAAATCCCCTGGATTCTTGTTGTGAAATCTTTCCTACACGTCTAGAACCCACACAGGACCGGCCAGCCCGAAGAGGACCCGGAAGACCAGGTCCCCTTTCCAGGAACACTTTGAAGCCAACCAGGTCTTACGTTTGTTACCTATTGGCTGCGTGGTGCCTAAGAACTGCTTATAATTTATGTCTTTCCAAAGTAAACTGAACTGTTTCTTTGCTTCATCTAGAGACCTTACAAAAGAGGAAACATCTCTAACAAAAAAGTACAGGTTCGAGTTATAAAGACATGCAGATGCTCACCAGTCACCACCTTTGTGTTCTTATCTGAATCAGTGCATTAGAATTCCGCTTCCACCTTTCCCCACCTCCTAGCAGTCTATTACAAGTGGCTGACAAGTCCCGGCTGGCCGGCAGAACTGTTGCCAACTGAGCTTTCATTCAAGACCTCTTGCCTGCCTTCCCCTCAGGGATTTTAAATATTGTTCCACATTCTTAGATGATAAAAGAATCGCATTTCTGAAATAGTCATGTGCCACAGATATTTGATCAAGAGGCACCTCATATAAAATGGTGGTTCCCGAAGATTATGAGGGAGCAGAAAAATCCCTATCGCCCAGTGACTGCGTAACCATCCTGAAGTCGCAATGCAAAGCTTTACTCAGTGTCTGTAATGATGCTCGTGTAAGCAAACCTCTCGCCCTGCCAATTGTATAAAAGTATATAGTACATACAATTATGGACACTACATAATACTTCATAGTGCTTATAAACGACTGTTACTTACTATATGATACTATACTTTTCATCAATATTTGACAGCATACTCTTTCTAGTTATAATGAAAAGTTTGCTATAGAATAGGATGTTACCACAGCAACAGCCTCATACATCTATCTTGTGTTTAGCCCATCTCTTGATTCTTTTGGGCTTGACTTCATCTCATGTTGTTTTATAAATTTAGTGTATTCCAAGTGTACATTGTTTATAAAGGCTACAGTGGAGGACAGCAATGTCCTGGGCTGTCACTCTCACTCACCTCTCACTCTCTGACTCACGTAAGGCAACTTCCGGTCCTGCAACCACCGTTCACGGTAAGTGCCCTTTGCAGGTGCACAATCTTTTATACCGTATTTTGCTGAACCTTTTCTATGCTGCATACACAAACACTTAGCATTGTGTTACAACTGTCCACAGTATTCAGTACAGTGACATGCTGTACAGGGGTGTTGCATGGAAGCAATAAGCTATACTATACAGTCTAGGTGTGTAGTAGGCTAGACTATCGAGGTTTGTGTGAGCATACTGTGTTCACACAAAAATGAAAACGCCTAAAATGTGAAAACCTATTTCTCAGAACGTATGTGTATTTGTCTTGAAGCCACACATGGCTGTAGTTTTTTTTTTTTTATGATATATTTGGCTCACATATTTTCATTAAAAAAATTTTTTTTTTACAGAAACAGAGTCAGAGAGAGGGATAGATAGGGACAGACAGACAAAAATGGAGAGATGAGAAGCATCAATCATCAGTTTTTCGTTGCAACACCTTAGTTGTCCATTGATTGCTTTCTCATATGTGCCTTGACTGCGGGCCTTCAGCAGACCGAGTAACCCCTTGCTCGAGCCAGCAACCTTGGGTCCAAGCTGGTGAGCTTTCTTGCTCAAACCAGATGAGCCCGCGCTCAAGCTGGTGACCTCGGGGTCTCGAAGCTGGGTCTTCCGCATCCCAGTCCGACGCTTTATCCATTGCGCCACCGCCTGGTCAGGCCATGGCTGTAGTTTTAATTGCAACAAGCAATTGATGGTTTATTAGGAAAACTTTAGAATAAGGCTTTTAAGAACATTACAAAGCTTTTTAGAGCTTTCTTTGCCAAGTCACAAGCCAATATATAGTGAACTTTAATCTTTTGTAATCTCTAAATGTTTTCATAATTCTACAAGGTATTATTTCCCTGGCATCATTAACAATTAAGGGGGAATAGAGGAAAAATGACAACTTTTTAGTTTCGTAAGTGACAAGGTGGGGTGCAGAACGACACAGTGCACACGTCAACGCTTCAGCCTTGAATGTGAATCTCCCAGGCATCCTGTCAACCTGCACAGCTGGCTCAGCAGATGTGGGGTAGGCCTGACATCCGGCGTTTCTAAACACTTTCCCGAAGATGCCTGTGCTGCTGGTTCACAGACCACGCCCTGAGTAGCATCGGCTTCCGTTAGTTTATATAAAGATAATCCACACATTGTATATACAGCTTGTTCTCAGCACAGGGTATGTTTACAGACATAAAAACAGAACGAATGGAAGAAAACCAGACGGGAAACGTACCAAATGTGGAAAGAGATGTGGGGTCATGGGTGACTTTTTGTTTCCTTTATTCCATTTTTCTTTTTCCTAGCAAAATAATATTTTGTCAAATTTTTTCTGCAGTGACTATAACTTTATTTTAATAGAAAGTGCTCTCTCTCCTTTTTTCTTTCAAAGCAAAAAGCCACAAAGTGCTGGTGAACCAACAAGAGGGGGAGTAGCAAGTCACAGGCAATGAGTCTCAACAGTGACGGAAGTTGTGGACAACAGTTTTAAGAGAAGTTGACACTTGCCTGATCCATGGCAGTTATGTGATTATTTGTCTTACGGTCTTGATTGGCCATGTGGCTTCTGGAAGTCCTTGCTGTGATTCTTCCACCTAAGACAACTTTAAAACCTAAATAATCTTTAAAAATATTTTTAAATTGATTTTGGAGAGAGGATAGAGAGAAGGTTGGGGAAGGAGTGGGAAGCATCAACTCATAATTGCTTCTTGTATAAGCCTTGACCTGGCAAGCCTGGGGTTTTGAACCGGCGACCTCAGCATTCCAGGTCAACGCTTTATCCACTGTGCCACCACAGGTCAGGCAGACAACTTTAGATGATCACATTTTTCGGTGAGGTGGAGGTGAGGCCAGAGAGCCAAGACCCAGCCATGCTCAGAGACATCTGAGTATCGAGGATGCCCACATTCCACTTGGGATTCACTCGCAGGACAGTGTGAATGGGAAGAGAGTCCTCAGGCTCCAGGGTTCCTGGATCAGGAAAATCTGTGAAGCAAATTCAACAGGAGCTTCAACATACAACTTTTCATATCAGGGAGACATCTGTGTAAAGGAAATCTGTAAATACACTGCAGACATTTAACAGGGAGGTTGGTAAGTGCTTTAACATGCATTTTTACTTAAAGGAGTTAAGAATAACCTCAACATAATAGGATTAAAGCGTTGGAGGGTTCTCTGCTTGGGGTGCTCTTAGACACGATTGTCATTACGTGGTTTTATTTCCTTGCACCGAGTAAAGGGATGAGATTCAAATTCACAGCTCTGTCTCCCTGAAAGGGAGGCTAAGCCATTGCTTATCTACACTGATTAATGAAAAGTTGACTTCTTTGCAGCTGGCTACGCTCATCAGGTTGGGTTCCTGTCCAGTGTGTCCTGTTTATAGCTGGTCTGCAAACACAAAAGCAAGAACAGCCTGACCAGGCGGTGGCACAGTGGATAGAGCGTCAGACTGGGATGCAGAAGGACCCAGGTTTGAGACCCTGAGGTCACCAGCGCGGCTCACCTGGTTTGAGCAAAAGCTCATCAGCTTGGATCCAAGGTTGCTGGCTTGAGCAAGGAAGGGGTTACTCCGTCTGCTGAAGGCCCGCGGTCAAGGCACATATGAGAAAACAATCAATGAACAACTAAGGTGTCACAAAGCGCAACAAAAAACTAATGATTGATGCTTCTCATCTCTCTGTTCCTGTCTGTCTGTCCCTCTCTCTCTGTCTCTGTAAAAAAAAAAAAAAAAAAAAAAAAAGCAAGAATAGCATTTAGTAAGAACTGTCCAGATATTGAGACCCTTGTCCTATCTAACCAATGGGGTTAAGCTGACTTGAATAAATAGTTTAAAAGAAAAAAAAAAGAGATAAAATGAAAACTAATTGTGTCTACTCTGATTTTCTCTTACAACATAGCACCCAGTGTTAAAATCCCAGAGGGAAAATAAACTAACCTGACAGGTCCTAAAGAAAGTATTCAGCCTGACCAGGCGGCGGCGCAGTGGATAGAGTGTCAGACTGGGATGCGGAGGACCCAGGTTCGAGACCCTGAGGTCGCCAGCTTAAGCACGGGCTCATCTGGTTTGAGCAAGGCTCACCAGCTTGAGCCCAAGGTCGCTGGCTCAAGCAGGGGGTAACTTGGTCTGCTATAGCCCCCCCCCCCCCCCCCCCCGTCAAGGCACATATGAGAAATCAATCAACGAACAACTAAGGAACTGCAATGAAGAATTGATGTTTCTCATCTCTCTCCCTTCCTGTCTGCATGTTCCTATCTGTCCCTCTCTCTGACTCTGTCTCTGCCAAAAAAAAAAAAAAGTATTCAAAGCACATGCCCACCAGCAGGAACTAAGAAAGCAGTGCATTGGGACCCTCTCAACAACTCAAGCATGATGGTCCATGGTAGATCTTTGCACCTTAGGGTCAATCTTTGTTACAAGACGAGCGGATTTTTTCTAAGGAATTCAGGGAATATATTTACTGATACACTCAGTGTTGGAAAAAGCTAGAAATAAGTCTTCATTCGGCAATAGATAAGAGAGTGAATAAAAACCCCTAGTTTGAGTTCTATAGGATTTCTTGGGCTGTATGCCTTCAGCTGCTTTTTTATTAAATAAAAGACGAAATTGTATTTAGGATGAAAGTGAATTAAAAATAACGGCCCTGGCCAGTCGGTTCAGCAGTAGTGTCGGCCCGGCATGTGGAAGTCTTGGGTTCAATTCCCGTCCAGGGCACACAGGAGAAGCACCCATCTGCTTCTCCACCCTTCCCACTCTCCTTCCTCTCTGTCTCTCTCTTCCCCTCCTGCAGCCAAGGCTCCATTGGAGCAAAGATGGCCCAGGCGCTGAGGACAGCTCCATGGCCTCCCGTCTTAAGCACTAGAATGGCTCCAGTTGCAACGGAGCAATGCCCCAGATGGTCAAGCATCGCCCCCTGGTGGGCTTGCCGGGTGGATCATGGTTGAGCACACATAGGAGTCTGTCTGCTGACCCCCCTACCCTGCTTCTCACTTTGGAAAAAAAAACAAAAAATTAAAAAATTTAAAAAATAACAATAACACTACTACTAGCTAACTTTGAGCATTCACTTTATGCCAAGCATTGTTCTAAGTATATTTCATTTAACTTAATCCTGGGGGGGGGGAACCCTATGAGGTTGATAGTATTTAACAAGCACTGCCCAAAGTCACAGTAAGAAGTGGAGCAGTTCTGAATCCAAGAAAAGCTGAATTCTAGAGTTTGCCTCCATAAAGGAGGCAACCAGATGATGTTACCGTTTCTGACCAATGTTAAAGAGGCTCTTCTTTTTTTTTTTTTTAAATTTTTTTAATTTTATTTATTCATTTTTAGAGAGGAGAGAGAGACAGAGAGGGAGAGAGAGGAGAGAGAGAGAAGGGGGGAGGAGCTGGAAGCATCACTCCCATATGTGCCTTGACCAGGCAAGCCCAGGGTTTTGAACCGGCGACCTCAGCATTTCCAGGTCGACGCTCCATCCACTGCGCCACCACAGGTCAGGCAAAGAGGCTCTTCTTGTTGACTGTAGTCAGTGCGCTATCACAAGGGGCATGTGATGACACAGTCAAATTTGTCTGCCAAGAAGTTAACCTCATAGAGGGGTCAGGCAGAGTTGTATGAAAAAAGAGCAAGATCCTTTACTTTAGGGGGCTTTTATTACCTTTTCTACCCACCAAGCAGTTCTGAACACAGGTGAGCGAGCTCAGGTCCTGAGTTCCTCTCTCAAGTGTGGGTCCATTGGGCCTGAGAACTGTTAGTGGTGCCTCTTCAGCCTTTCGGGACTCAGGGACATCAAGGTGATCTAGTACCTCTCATAAATGTGAGTCGGAAAACCCAGGACACCCTCAGTCACCTTTTGGGTCCCTAGAATGAAGAACCTCTAAAGGCCACTACCAGCCTTTAGGCAAGAGATGATCATAACTTTGTCTAACTTAGTGAGTTGGTTTTATCTGGAACTATTGAAATATATATTTATCATTTTAGGAAGGTTAGCACCTACATAGAAGGAACAGTGCACGCTGGTTTACATTTATAACATGTTTACCCCTGAATACTTCACAATTTCAGTAGATATTAATATAGATTTCCAGTCCCCTGTTTGAATTTTGCTGTGAACAGGCTGACCATGTGCCAGGGACTCTGCTACTCATCGAAGAGCGAGAGCCCTTTTTGTGTTGGGGTTTTATTCCAATGTCACTAGGATAATTGTGTTGTCTTCAAATAGAGTCCAGCTGTCTTTTAGTTCCAGCTGTCTTTTAGATGAGAGACTATATCTACTCTGCTTTTGCATCCCTGATTAATTGATTACACTTTGACTTCTATTCTTTTGGGGGGGGGGCAGAGACAGGGAGAGTCAGAGAGAGGGACAGATAGGGACAGACAGGAAGGGAGAGAGATGAGAAACACCAATTCTTCATTGCGGCACCTTAGTTGTTCATTGATTGCTTTCTTATCTGTGCCTTGACAGGGGGCTACAGCAGACCGAGTGACCCCTTGCTCGAGTGAGCAACCTTGGGTCCAAGCTGGTGAGCTTTGCTCAAACCAGATGAGCCTGCGCTCAAGCTGGCGACCTTGGGGTCTTGAACCTGGGTCTTCCACATCCCAGTCCAACGCTCTATCCACTATGCCACCGCCTGGTCAGGCTAAATTTTAGTCTTAATCACAAAAGGTTCAGTCAACTATGGCCCAGAGATCAAATCATGCCCATCACCTATTTCGTATCCACTGTGTGCTAAGAATGATGATTACATTTTTAAACAGAGGAAAAGAAATGATAAGAATAATACTTCTTAACACTGGAAAATTATATGCAGGTCAAATTTTAGTGTCCATAAACAGTTTTATTGGAACACAGGCACCTGCGTTATTTGGTAAGCAGGTGCATTCCTTGCTGTGTAACTTACACAAGCCACATGACCTCTAGGCCCAGGCTGGCTCATCTACAGAATGGGGACAGAAGTACTTTACTTGTCTGCCAGGAGGCAAAAAGTGGATCAGAGGATCTCTGAGGGCACATCAAACTCTAAACTGAAAACAAGGGCAAAGTGGGAGGTGTGGGGTCGGGGACACTGTTGAACAGTTTCCGCCTCAAAAGCCAGGACCCGTTTGTCTTGTTCGTTCTTGCAGTAACCAAACACCACCCTTCAGTGGGCTAGCCAAACTGTCCTTCTCCAGCGGCAGTGCTTGGCTCCTCACAGATTTCCAAACCAGGCCACGCTGCTAAAGGGTTACTAAAGATGGTATTTAATAAAAAGAGAAATAAAGAAACTTTTTATAAATGAGTTCTTCCCATAGCACCAGAAAAAAAATTTTTTCAACAGCATCAGGAGAGATGTATTTTCAATAGTCTTGACTACATATCTTATTAATAAAACAACCATGGACAAGAATATGATATATAGTCATTTTATGGCAAACTATACATTTCTACCTTTAGCCCAGATGATATAGCTGCAGTATTTTAAACATTAAAAATTTCAGATTACAAGTATTTTTACTGAACTAAAGTAGTCACTTTGGGGCAAATCCCTTTAAAATAGTATTTCACTGTCAGAGCTCCGTTTTCCCTTCCACACCTTCTTTTCCTGGCTTCTCCTTTTTCTTCCTAACACTTAAATGACCTCAGACTTCATTTACGCTGTTAAGTCTTAAAGAGAAAGTAGGTGACAAAGAACAGGTCAAGTGAGAGGTACTGCAAAAGGAGGATTAACAACAGATTTCCTTGTTTCAAAATTCCCGCATTCTGTTAGTTTCAAAATACCTTTTCCTTCCCTCTCCTGAATGACGTGGGTCTCCCAGAGCCTCACAATATTTAAGCCACAAAAGAGGTATTGTGTTGCTTACAGCTCTTCGATCTGTACTGGGTTCCATCAACTGCTTCCCGAAGCTCCGTTCCAGCTTCTTCAAAGTCCTTGCTGCTGGTTAATTGCAGATTGGGGTTCCTGGAAACGCATTTTCCTCTCTTGAAGAGTATCCATTATTCACCAGCCCTGGACCTACCTCGGGCTCCACCTTCGCGTTTAATCTCCGCGGGAATCAGGTCCTTGGGGCCGTGAAGAGATCCGCAGCGTGGACTTGGGGTGCCTCTCTCTCTGCCGAGAGAGTGCGGGGTTCTCCAGGGGTCCCTGCGCCCCACAACCGGCTTCACTCCTTGTTGGTGCGAAACGTGAGCACGGTGGTGGAGCGCTCCTCCGTCCGCGCGGTCATGCAGCCCTTCCTCCACGCGGTCCACAGGACTTCTTGTGTCGCCTGAAAATCCACTACCCGCACGAGCACGGATCTGGGTGGGGCTGCGGTGTCCCGCGGCGGGGCCCCGGGGGGAGCGTCTACACGGCTGCCAGAAACCCGCTCTTCTCCGGGTAAGTGAGGAGAAGGGCCCTCCGGGTCGTCTCCGCCCGCCTGCGAACAGTCCTCCGCACCCGCCGCCTCTTCCTGCGCGGTGTCCCCGTAAGTCCCCAACCCTCTCTCTGGGTGGAGAAGAAAGAGCACTTTCTCTCTGACCCAGGACAGAGAGTCCAGATTCTCCTCGGCTCCGCAGTCCTCGTGGGGGCCGCCCGGGCTTCCGCTCGTCCCCGCGGGACTCCGGGCGCCCGCGGCGGCCGGGGAGGCGCGCGGGAAGGACCCCACTCGCCCCAGGCCGCGGGGCAAGTCTGCGGCGTGCGTAGCTCTACGGAGACCCAGGGCCCCCATCTTGGTCGGAGGATCATTCATTTGTTGGGTCCTGTCCGGGTCCAAACAGCCAACTCCGGCTGAGCCCTGGAAAGCGCGGGACGCGCAGCCCTAGGTGTGGTCACGCTGACCCCGCGCCCCGCCCTCCAGAGCTGGGGCTGCCAGCGGCCCTCGGCCACCTCGGGGCAGAACCGCGTTCCCTCCCTCCTCTCTCCTCTCACCTCCCACCCGCCGCTTTTAGCCGTTTAAAGGCAAAAAACCTGACATCCCTCCCTCTGCCCCGCCCCGATTGCTCCTCCTCCTCTTGCCCGGGACCGTAACCCTGCTGCGTGTGTCGTATTTCTTCTGGTCGTATCTCCTCTTGCTTCTCACCTCGATCCTAGTTTCCACTGTCCGCGTCTCTCCAGAGCGGAGGCGCAGACGCCCTCCTGCTGCGCGCTTGGAATTGCCCAACAGTGTGCCTTCCCCGGACGCTCCTCCAAGTGAAGGAACAAGGAAGTTTACTTTTAAAAAATTACCAGCCTTTATCACATTCTTCTGAAAAAGGGTTTGCTGCCCAGTCCGAATTCATATTGATGCTACTAAGACAATTGAATCAAATGATCAGATTGGTCAAGTTGAAGCCTTTGAAAAAACGGCTTTTGATTTGCTGTTCTTCCTTTGGAACGGCAGGCTGGGTTGGTCAGTCCTCTCACCTGTCTCCATTTGGCTATAATCAACGTTTATCCCGGGAAGGGGCTTAGTGCCTCTGATCAAATGGAAGCACCACAAAAAAATGCTAAATGAACTTTGTGTGTGTGTGTGGCAGAGATAGAGAGTCAGACAGACAGGAAGAGAGAGAGATGAGAAACATCAGTTCTTCCGTAGTTGTTCATTGATTGATTTCTCATATGTGCCCTGAGGGGGGGGGCGCTACAGCAGACTGAGTGATCCCTTCCTCTAGCCGGAGACCTTGGGTCCAAGCTGGGGAGCCTTGCTCAAACCAAATGAGCCCCGCACTCAAGCTGGCAACCTTGGGGTCTCGAACCTGGGTCCTCTGCATCCCAGCCCTACGCGCTATCCACTGCGCCACCGCCTGGTCAGACTAAATGAACTTCAGGATTTAAAATTTTGCAATGAATGTCATTTTGTAAATTTCCTCGTTCAACCCCTCCCCCCTTGCTCCCCTTTTCTTTAACCCCAGAGGTTAAAAATGTATGTATCCTGGGTAAGCCGGGCCCTCTGTGGCACTAATCTTTGCCAGACGTTAAGGGGGAAAGCTAGCTGTCAGGAAATGGGGAGCTTAGGTTGTGATTGATTTCCAATCCATTCTTGCTAACAGGAGCTTGTTTTATTAGAATATATTCAGTTTTCCTGTCTGCTTTAGAAAAATTACTGCCATGGTAGATATTTGTGCCCACATATGAAGCACCAAGTAATGTGGTGTAAAGCCAGTAGCCACAGCCACAGCCGCCTGGCCCGTGCAAGTTTGCATCTGATTCGAACAGACGGTAATGAAATAATGGAGCCAAGAACTGGTGGGCCATTAGCTTTAATCCTAGCTTGCACCCAGTGGGCAAGTAAAAACACACACTGGGCTACAAAACCTACTCATTCAGTGCTCACAAAGCCACTGACTTATCCGAGTTTCCTAGAATCAAAGGTTCCTAGCTCACCAGCCTTATTCATCTCTGTTCCCCATCTCCTTCTCTCTGCACAAACTGCACAAACTGGCTTCTCCTTCAGCACTCCACTATCTTGGCTGCTTCTCCTCTCCTCTATGTGGCCTTTCTCTGCTCTCCTCCCTGCTCTCTGCCCTCCTAGAACGCAATCACTCTTCTCCTATAACAATGTGATCTCTCTTCTTTTTAAAACTTTTTGGCGCAAAAGCCCTCCTCCAACACACATTAATATAATCACGCCCATCCCAAGCAAGAAGGGCAATTAATATTATCACCTGGGTGACGGGCTTCCAAGTGGGCAGCGCCATATTTAACAAAGTGAGCACAATATATTTTATCTGCCCAACATATGGCGAAGGAGATATTTGGGAAAAGAGGCTTTTCTGATGTCTGTCTCATCATAGAACAACAACAACAACAATAAAACAATGTGGTAGGAGTGAGAAAAGGGGGTGAGATCTGGCTGATTAGATGCCTGACCTTGGGCTGGTTTCTGTTAAGTCACAACTCAGTACAGTTTTTGAGTGTTGTAGTCAGGGATTGTTCTAAGCACTCTATATATTTAAACTCATTTGTTCTTTAAAAAAAAAAATTAAGGAAGTAGAAGTACTATAGTCTCCTTAAGAACTTTGAAGAACAAGGAGGTTGAGTATTTGTTCAAGGTCAAGTACTGATAAACAAGAGCCAGAATTCTAACGTTTAAATGCCTGTTCCTATTTTAAACCTATGACTTCAGGTTCTTTCCTGTTCAATTACTTAACCAGTAATTACTGAGTGTGTGCTAAATGTCAGCCACTAATCTAGGTGATAGGGACATCTGAGGGAGGGGCGGGGGAGACAAACCAATTTGCTTGTCCTCTTGAAGTTTTCTTCTTTATGTATAGTAACATATACATCAAATGCCCTGTCCAAAAATATGAAATAATAAGTTAACTTTAATGTACATTGTAGGGAAAACAGCTGTGTTAGGCTTGCTCTTTTGCACTTTGCATGATTAGCGTGTGAGCACGTGGCTGAGTCACGTGTGTACAGCCTTTGTAAGGCTGTGGGTGCTTGCCCTTGGTGGGGATCACTTGCCCGCCACTGTGAGGGTCCATCGCCTGCTACCGTGAGAAGTGGTTATGCCCAGCCTGTGTGCTGGCCCGCCACTGGGAGAATCTAAGAAATGGGAGTAGCCCAACACTTTCCGGCCGCAGTTCTTCTACCGTCTGCCGGAATCCAGTGTGAACCTGCCTGGCCTTGGCCACTGGCATTACATCAGGCCTCTCCCGATACTAATAAATCAGACCAAGAGAAGTGCTGGCAGGAGTATTTTTTTTCAAGTCATCTTGACTAAAAGGATTAATGGATCACTAAGTAAAGGAGTCGATTTATTGTTTGCTAGATATCCATCCACCACAAATAACTTATTCTTGCTAAGTAAATGCAGGAATTTCTGTTTCTAGAAATGTATAGTCACGTTGGGGGAACAAAACTAATAGTCATGAAACAGCCAAAATTTTCAGTTTGAATGAGATTGAATTGCCTCGTTACCTTTTAGACTTGATTGCACATTGGTCCTGGAGAGTATTAAAAACAAAGTAGTATCTGGCCCAGTCTTAAGAGATTGTGATTCATTCAGTTTGGCCTGGGGGATAGCTTGGGGTACTAGTAAGTTTGTTAATACTTTCCCAGATGATTCTAACACGCCACCAAGTAGGAGGACCACTGAAGTGGATTATCTATAAGGCTATGATGCTCGCAAACAAATTAAGAATATATGTTTATTAGGCAGTTAGTAAAAAGAAGTCTTCCGGGGCCCTTCCTTTTCCTCACTGTCCCAAGCTTTACTAAACCTACTCTTACTTTCACCTTGAAAAAAAAATTCTGGTAAAGGGAAGAAAGTGGGTGAGAGCTAGGGTAGTTAAGAAAAGCTCTGTGGAACGAGTGGACTTCTATCTGTGTCGGTTTGCATAGTTACTCTGGTTGGAAGCTGTGGACATATGTTGGGTTAAAAGACAAAGAATACTAAGTTTGCCAGTTAACTGTGAGGGGGGCCAGAGTTCACTACCCCAAACTGGGCCTTTTGGGGATGTTGATTATTATTTTTTAATTCATTTTAGAGAAGAAAGGGGAGAGAAACATTGATTTGTTATTCCACTTGTGCATTCATTGGCTGATTCTTGTATGTACCCTGACCAGGGATTGAACCCACAGCCGTGGTGTATAGGGACGGTGCTCTAACCAACTAAGCTACCAAGCTGATTTTTTTTTTTTTTAATTTTTTGTATTTTTCTGAAGTTGGAAACGGGGAGGCAGTCAGACAGACTCCCGCATGCGCCCGACCGGGATCCACCTGGCATGCCCACCAGGGGGCGACGCTCTGCCCCTGGGGGGGGGTTGCTCTGCGACCAGAGCCACTCTAGCGCCTGGGGCAGAGGCCGAGGAGCCATCCCCAGCGCCCGGGCCATCTTTGCTCCAATGGAGCCTTGGCTGCAGGAGGAGAGGGGGAGGGGTGGAAAAGCAGATGGGCGCTTCTTCTGTGTGCCCTCCTGGCTGGGAATCAAACCCAGGACTCCTGCATGCCAGGCCGACGCTCTACCACTGAGCCAACCGGCCAGGGCCCAAGCTGATTATTTTTAAGAAACAAAAAACTCAGAAGGAACCTTACCTACCTAAAGGAATACCTGCTTAAAAGAAGGGAGCTATTGGCTTTAGCTCTTCACTTTAGCATATTCATCTAGCATTTATGAATTGTGTGGCAGACAGGGAGAAATCTAGCAAAGCCTGTTTGTTGGACTCCTCTCTGTGCCCCATTGTTTCTGGGTGGCCCAGCAAGAATTTGTTTACCACGTTCGCTCTTTCTCATCTACCTAGGACGTGCCTACTTTTCCTCTGAATCCTGGACCCCTGCCTAGCTCTCCTTACCTCGGAACAGAATATAAGCTTCACCTGCCCATTGTGTCCTGGGGTTGCATATTCTTATGTGCACGTTGGTTCTGGAGAGTATTAAAAACAAAGTAGTATCTGGCCCACTCTAAGAGATTGCGATTCATTCCGTTTGGCCTGGGGGATGGCGTGGGGTACTAGCAAGTACCATGTGCACACGTGGAATGAATTTGGACATCCCCTCTTGTTCATCTGTCTCACATTAATTTGATTATTATTTCTGCCAGAAGAACTTACGAAGGTGGGAGAAATTTTTCTTTTTCCGCCCGGCCGACTGCAATGGATGAGTCATGTAGCACTCTCAGTAGTAGCTGCTTTAATGAGGGTTTAAAATTGTAATTCAGTGTCAGCTGTCTGCCTTATCCAGAGCTTTCAAGTATACTCATCGTCATCCCCTCCTGCCAGAGACCAGGATGCAAGACCCGGCTCTCTCACTGGGTATGAGTAAGCGGCTCATTAAGCAAGAAATGGCATCATTAGTGATTGAGTCAGCATTTAGTGATAACGAAGAACTAATTAATGTTCTTTACCTGACATCCATTCTGAGAATAAACAGAAGTTCAACAGCCGCATATAATGTCAGTCTAGAGATAATTTTATCTTTGACTCAACATGGGTGATTTAATATTTATTACAAATGTTAAATAAAATAATCACTTGGGTCAGTAAAAATAAAGGTAATGATCATAACACCCAATCTTGATTAGGTGATAATTAAATTTTTTTAAGGGGCAAGGCAGTTTTTCTTCCCATTACCTTATTATATGAATCAGTGTACATGTGATCAGGTGAGGGGTTCAGTAATACTTGACATGCAGAGAGGCTTCGTTCCCCAAGTGACTGGCTGTTATAATGCACTGCGTGGTATCAGCAAAGGGAACAGTGGGTGGAGAAGACTGAGTCTCTTGTTTAGCAAGTTTGCAAACAAGTTGATCTGGAATGCCCATGAACTCAAAGAAACTGTTAGTAATAATCCCTTCTTATCTCTTACACATACTTCATAATTCACTCCTCAAAGGCAAGGTTTGGCCCCAATGGTATAATAAGTTGAATTGGTCATTAGTAATCCCATTGTTTCTCTCTCGACTCTCCCGTCTTTCTCAACTTGTATATTAAAGATACTCTCACATTGTTTTCTTATTTTCCATACTATAAATTCATTAAGAAATGAAGGGAAGATAACCCTTCTTTAGTTCATTTTTACTTTTTAGATTTTATTTATTGATTTTACAGAGAGGAGGCGGGAGAGAGTGAGAAGCATCAACTCATAGTTGCTTCATTTTACTTGTTCATTGATTGCTTGTCGTATGTACCTTGATCAGGCGAGCCCAGGGGCCCACCTTTAGTTTAATAACCTGATAGCGATCCTTGCCTCTGACCACGCTTTGTGTCTATTTTACCTTTTCTCTGAAATTATTCTCCTTTTTTATTTTTGGGCAAGTTCCTTTCTTTCTTATGTGATGTAGTGCAGAATTGAAGAGTGTGAGTGGTGGAGCCAAACTCCCTGGATTTACTCCCTCCCCCTGCCATTATTAGCTGTGTGACTTTAGGCGGCACACTTACCCTTTCTTCTCTAACGTGGGGGTAAGCATAGACCCAATGCCATAGGTTGTTGGGGTGGAGTTAATATAGGCACAGTCCCTAGAACAGTGCCTGCTGCATGCTACCTATTTCCTCAAGGCAGGGATTGTTATTTTGTTCGTTACAATGTAACTATCACTGGAATATACCTGGAACAGTGCCTGACACCTGTTAATCCATTGTTGAATTACTCAAATTTCTGTTTCTATGTTTATCTTTCGTTTTTTTTTCTTTGGAGACTGCTTCCTCTTTCTTCCTTGAGACCTCTTTGCTTCTGCATTCTTTGCCTCTCGGGTTTTCATAATCTATTGCTGACCTAAATTGTCTCCTATGTCTGGGTTTAAGGTTTTGTTTTTTTTTTACAGAGGCAGAGATAGACAGGGACAGACAGACAGGAATGGAGGGAGATGAGAAGCATCAATTATTAGTTTTTCGTTGCGCGTTACGACTTCTTAGTTGTTCATTGATTGCTTTCTCATATGTGCCTTGACCGCAGGCCTTCAGCAGACCTAGTAACCCCTTGCTGGAGCCAGCGACCTTGGGTCCAAACTGGTGAGCTTTTTTTGCTCAAATGAGCTCACGCTCAAGCTGGCGAACTCGGGTCTCGAACCTGGGTCCTTCCGCATCCCAGTCCGATGCTCTATCCACTGCGCCACCACCTGGTCAGGCGGGTTTAAGGTTATTGACTGGAGTAAAACATAGCACTTCAATACTTATTAATAATTATTGGCCCTGGCCGGTTAGCTCAGTGGTAGAGCGTCGCCTGGCGTGTGGGAGTCCCGGGTTCGATTCCTGGCCAGGCCGGCACACAGGAGAAGCATCCATCTGCTTCTCCACCCCTCCCCCTCTCCTTCCTCTCTGTCTCTCTCTTCCCCTCCCGCAGCCAAGGCTCCATTGGAGCAAAGTTGGCCCAGGTGCTGAGGATGGCTCTGTGGCCTCTGCCTCAGGCGCTAGAATGGCTCTGATTGTGGCAGAACGACGTCCCAGATGGACAGAGCATCGTCCCCTGGGGGCGTGCCGGGTGGATCCTGGTCGGGCGCATGCGGGAGTCTGTCTGACTGCCTCCCTGGTTCCAACTTAAATTTTTAAAAAGAAAAAAAAAATTTTTTTTTTAAAAAAACAAAAAAAATTAAAATAATTATTAGTCATGAGGTTACCAATGGAAACAGAAAGCAGAACTCCCTAGCGCAGGAAAATAAAATAACATTTTAAATAAAATATTTTACATTTGTGGTGACTTATATTTGTCATTTGTACACAGTTTGAGCTGCCTGTGCACTAGTTTTATTTTGATTCAAACATACAAATAGTTGAACGCAGAGTATAATAAATAGATGCTGTACCCTTCACCTAGATTCACTAATATTAATATTTTATCGTACTTGATATCTCTACACACACACACAAACGCGTACTGTGGTATATATCTTCTCACTAGAAACTTTTTGAAAAGGTCCCCAAAATGTGTATTTTAGATTTTATTCCCAGATCCAGAATTCAATAAATGTTCATGTCTTGCAGTTGCTTAAGTCTCTTAGGATCTAGAATGAAGCACTCATCTTTCCTTTTTCCTCCATGAGATTGATTTTTTTTTTTTAAGATTTCAGGCCAATTGTCTGATAGAATGTTCGAAATTTGGATTTTTCTGATTGTTTCCTTATGATTAAGTTCGGGTTAGATAGTTTTGGAAAAAATTCTACATGGGTGATGTGTTGCACTTTGCACTGTATCCTCTCAGAAGGCTTAGAGTGTTAGGTGTTTCATTGTTGCTCCTGCGGAGGTTGATTGATCACTTGGTTAAGAGGCTGACCCCTACACATCTGCACTGTAAAGGCACCGTTTACCTTTTATAATTAATAAGTAAACTATGGAATGAAAATTTGACACTGTGTTATTATCTTGTTTCCCAACAGTCATTCATTCATGGACTTTATTATCTATTCATGATCTTAGTGTGAACTGATTGTTGTCAATTACAAAACAGGAAAACTTTAATTTTATCATTCATTCTGCATTCCTTAGTAGGTATTCTAATGTTAAGAAGGACATTCACTGGCCACCCTACCTCCCTTCCCCCATATTGTTGTGGAAACAAGGATTTTAAAAAATCCATGTTGAGCCCTGGCCGGTTGGCTCAGTGGTAGAGCGTCGGCCTGGCATGCAGAAGTCCTGGGTTCGATTCCCGGCCAGGGCACACAGGAGAAGCACCCATCTGCTTCTCCACCCCTCCCCCTCTCCTTCCTCTCTGTCTCTCTCTTCCCCTCCCACAGCGAGGCTCCATTGGAGCAAAGATGGCCTGGGCGCTGGGGATGGCTCCTTGGCCTCTGCCCCAGACGTTAGAGTGGCTCTGGTCGCGACAGAGTGACGCCCCGGAGGGGCAGAGCATTGCCCCCTGGTAGGCAGAGCGTCACCCCCTGGTGGGCATGCCGGGTGGATCCCGGTTGGGCGCATGTGGGAGTCTGTCTGACTGTCTCTCTCCATTTCCAGCTTCAGAAAAATAAAAATAAAAAAAATAAACAAACAAACAAACAAAAAATCCATGTATTTTATGGATGGACCTTGATAACATTATACGGAGTGAAATAAGTAAATCAGAAAAAAAAAACCTAAGAACTATATGAACCAATGCATAGATGGGACATAAAAATGAGACTCAGAGACATGGACAAGAATGTGATGGTAACAGGGAGTGGGGTGGAGGGGTGGGGAAGGGGCGAGGAAGGAGAGGGAGGGAGTGGGGGGAGGGGAGGGGCACAAAGAAAACCAGATAGAAGGTGAGGGAGGACGATTTGACTTTGAATGAGGGGTATGCAGCATAATCAAAGGTCAAAATAATCTGGAGATGTTTTCTCGGAACATATGTACCCTGATTTATCAATGTCACTGCATTAAAATGAATAAAAATAAGATTTAAAAAATCCATGTATTGTAATCTATTGGCATATTGTTATATTTGATGCTGTTATAGTTGATACCAAAATTTGGCAAGTAGGAGGTTTGTCATACCAGTTCTGTTTCCTTATTATTTATTTTTATTGATTTTAGAGGGAGAGGACTGGAGACAGAGAGGGAGAGAGATGTGTATGTGTTGTTCCACTTATTTGTGCATTCATTGATTGATTTTTGCGTGTACCCTGACTAGGGATCAAACCTGCACCCTTGGCAAATTGGGATGATGCTCTAAACAACTGAGCTACCCAGCCAGGGCCTGTTTCCTTTTGACATAACCACATTTAGTCTTTGAGCATTTCCTTACTTGACTGACCAACATGTTCCTCCCTTGCCACAGACCTAGAATCAGCCTTCTCCCCAAGAGTCCTATTTTTCCTGAAAGGTACTTAAAAACAAAGATCTGAGTATTAAAAATGTTCATTGGGTGGTGTTACTTGTAGGCTTTTTCAGTCGACAGAGCTAGAGACAAGATATTATCATTTTTAACCCTAGCATCATGCATTGTTCAAAAGTCAAAACTAGATATAGGCTATATATTCAGAGAAGTCTTAACCCTGCCCTACCTGCACTACTTAAAGATCACTTAAAAAACATTAGTTTCTTCCATATCTGGGCTATTGTAAATAATGCTGCAGTGAACATAGGGGTGAATGTATCTTTTCAAATTACTGTAGTGTTTTGGATTTCTTCAGTTAAATACCCAGAAGTGCAATTGCTGGGTCATGTGGTAGTTCTATTTTTAATTTTTTGAAGAACTTTCCTACTGTTTTTCATAGTATTTGCACCAATTTACAATTCTACCAAGAGCCAAGATTTGGAAGCAACCTAAATGTCCATGGACAGACAAATGGATAAAGACAACGTGGGCCCTGGCCGGATGGCTCAGTGGCTAAAGCATCATTCTGGCACATCATGGTAGCAAGTTCTACCCCAAGTCAAGGCATGTATAAGGAGCAATCAGTGAGGGCATGACTAAGTGGAACAGCAATTTGATGCTTCTCTCTCTCCCTCTCTCTCAAATCAATGGAAAAAATAAAAATAATAAATAAAAATAAATAAAATACAGGCCTGGCTGGGTAGCTCAGTTGTTTAGAGTGTAGTCCCAATATGCCAAAGTTCTGGGTTCAATCCCCAGTCAGGGCACATACCAGAAGCAACCAATGAATGCACAGCTAAGTGAAACAACAGATCATTGTTTCTCTTTCTTTCTCTCTCAAATCAATAAATTTTAAAAAATTAAAGAAAATGTGATACTTATATATATAATGGAATATTACTCAACCATAAAAAATGAAACCTTACCATTTGTGCCAACATGGATGGACCTCCTAAAGGGTAGTATTATGCCAAGTAAAATAAGTCAAACAGAGAATGACAACTACCATATGATTTCTCCTGTATGTGGAATCTAAACAACAAAATAAAAGAACAAAACAGAAACAAACTCATAGATACAGAGAACAAACTGGTGGTCACCAGATGGGAGGGGGTTTGATGGATGGACCAAAAAAGTAAAAGGAAGAACAAATTGCCAATTATAAAAATAGTCACAGGGATGTAAGTTACAGTATGTATAAAGAATATAAGTCAGTAATATTGTAATATCTACGTATGGTTTCAGGTAGGTACTAGGCTTATCAGGGTGATTATAAGTTACATAAGTTTCTAAATGACTATGTTGTACTCCTGAAACTAATATAATATTGTAATTAAATACTTTTTTTAAGTTTAAAACAATTGTATTCTGGTTTAATTTTCCTGTTTCTTTTTGCAAAAATATAGATTTATGTTGATAGACACAATTTTTCTCATTCTTTCTTACAAACTCTTGTCAACTAGCTTTTTTTAAAAATTAATTTATTTTTTTATTTAATGATAGGAGGGGAGGCAGAGATAGACTCCCACATGCACCCAGACCAAAAGCCACCTGGCAAGAAAACCAGAGGGTGATGCTTTGCCCATCTGCTCCATTGTAACTGGAGCCATTTTTTTAGCCATTTTTTTTAGCACCTGAGGTGGAGGCCATGGAGGCCTCCTCAGTGCCCGGGGCCAACTCGCTTTAATCGAGCCATGGCTGCAGGAGGGGCAGAGAAGAGAGAGAGAGAGAGAGAAATGAGAGGGGGAAGGGTGGGAAAGCAGATGGTCACTTCTCCTGTGTGCCTTGACTGGGAATTGAATCTGGAACATCCACACACCAGGCCGATGCTCTACCACTGAGCCAACTGGCCAGGGCACTTTTTTTTTTTCATTTAAAATAATCATGCGAATGATTCCAATTTATCCCATAGAGAACTTCCTTACTACTATAAGTGCTCCATTGTGTGGCTATATTACAATTCATTCAACTAGATTCTTTAGGATGGGAAGTTAGATGGTTTCCCAGAGTTTGTTCTTACAAATAATATGTGTGCCAACACTTGTTTTGTAATTATGGAGGAATAGTCAGGATAAATTCCTAAAAGTATAATTGCTTGAATAAGTGCCTATGTATTTTATTAGATCTCCCCCTCTCTGGAGTAGTAGCATTTCCTACTCCCACTCTCAATGTCTGTTTTCTTTTTTTTTTTTTTTAAGATTTTATTTATTCATTATAGAGAGGGAAGAGAGAGAGAGAGAGAGAGAGAGAAGGGGGGAGGAGCAGGAAGCATCAACTCCCATATGTGCCTTGACCAGGAAAGCCCAGGGTTTTTTTTTTTTTTTTTTTTTTGCGTTTTTCTGAAGCTGGAAACAGGGAGAGACAGTCAGACAGACTCCCGCATGCGCCCGACTGGGATCCACCCGGCACGCCCACCATGGGGCGATGCTCTGCCCACCAGGGGGTGATGCTCTGCCCATCCTGAAGCCCAGGGTTTTGAACCGGCAACCTCATTGTTTCCAGGTTGATGCTTTATCCACTGCGCCACCACAGGTCAGGCATCAATGTCTGTTTTCTACAGTTACCTCAGACTTATGTCTTGAATATGTTTTTTTGGTTTGCCGGTCTGATAGGTGAGAAACAGTATCACATAATAGTTTAATGGCAATTTTTAAAGTAAAGTTAAGCATCTTTTCATATGTTTAACGGCCATTTTGTTTTCCTGTGAACTAACCATATCTCTTGCTCATTTTTCTATTGGGTTTGAATATCATTTTTTTCTCTCTCTCAGTTTTTAGGGTTCTTTATATATTGCAGAAAATAATCATATATTTGTGATATAAGTTGCAAATGGTTTTTCCTACTTTGTTATTTGTATTTTGTCTCAAGATGTGGTGTTTTCCCATTGAAAACTCACACAAAGGAATACATACATAGATGCATATTTAATTCATTAAACTTGGCCCTGGCCAGTTGGCTCAGTTTATAGAGCATCGGCCCGGCGTATTGATGTCCTGGTTCAATTCCCAGTCAGGGCACACAGGAGAAGAGAACATCTGCTTCTCTCCCCCTCCCACTCCCCCTTCTCTCCCTCTTTCCCTCTGGCAGCCAGTGGCTCAGTTGGTTTAAGCATTGACCTTGGGCACTGAGGCTAGCTTGGTTGATTGAGCATCGGCCCCAGAGTGGGTATGCTGGGTGGATCTGGTTGGGCTGCATGCGGGAGTCTGTCTCACCATCTCCTCTCCTCTCACTTAAAAAAATTCATTGAAGTTAAAATTTCTTCTTTTATTACTTTTGAATTTGGAATTTCTGAATTTAGAAATGTATTTCTGGTGTCCGGGTTATAAAGGAACTAAACCAGGGGTCAGGAACCTATGGCTCGCGAGCCAGATGTGGCTCTTTTGATGGCTGCATCTGGCTCGCAGACAAATCTTTAATAAAAAAAATAATAACGTTAAAAATATAAAACATTCTCATGTATTACAATCCATCATTTCCTACCGCTCATGTTCATGGTTGCAGGTGGCTGGAGCCAATCACAGCTGTCCTCTGGGACAACACCAAATTTTTATTGGATAATGCGTAATGTACATGGGTCGTTGTATGGCTCTCATGGAATTACATTAAAAAATATGTGGCGTTCATGGCTCTCTCAGCCAAAAAGTTTCCCGACCCCTGAACTAAACTGTTTTCTTCTAGTATTTGTATGATTTTTTAAAGTATGTCTGTCTGTCTGTGTACCTTGGATCAGTTTGGAAGTTATTCTGTTATATATGAGGTATGAATCCAATTTTATTTTACCTTTTCCACCTTGTTACCAATTTATCTCATTACCATTTATTTAAATGCCATCTTTACCCCAGGGATTTGAAATGCTGTTTTGATTTTATTTTAAACTCTCCTAGGTACTTGCTGTTACTTGGGACCATTTTTCCTGTCTCGTTGCTTGCCTAATCATGTAGCATTGCTCTACTTAAATGATGTAATCCTTGCAGTACGCAATATGTTTTAATATTGGTGGGGGTTAATTTCTCCTTTTGTCCTGTTTTCACAGAATTTGTATTGCTATCCTTGCATATTTATTACCTCGTAGTCCCTAGATTAAACTTGTCTAGGTCCAAGAATCTGCTGGGGGAAAAAAATGCAAAATATAGCAACAATTCTAATGAAACAACAAGAAACAACTCAAGCACCCTCTTTGGGAAATAATCTAGAACTAAAATCTGACTTCTGGTGTTCATTGCAATAATTACATTGTACTAAATAATGTCGACAGTCTTATAATAAGTAATTCTTTTAATGGTGTTTAAAACCCAGATCACATTTTGCCATGGAAATACGTCGATTTGTTAGTAGAAGAGCAAAGTGCACATAATTTAACGCAAGGAATGCCTGGATGTTAGGTGTTCTTATTTGTAATTCTTTAAATCACCAGGACAGGAATAAGGGGAAGTGAACATATGTTCACTCTAGAGGGAAAAAGTTCACTTAACAAGTGAGCAAAATTGGAACAGGGCCCTGGCTGGATAACTCAGTTGATTCAAGTATCGTCCTGATACACAGATGTTACTGGTTCGATCGCCAGGCGGGCATGTACAGAAACAGATTGATCTTTCTGTCTCTTTTTCTCTATCCCTTCCTCTCTCTAAAATCAATCAATAAAAAAAATTTAAATACCCCCTTCCATATTTTATACCTTTATTATTTTCATTATCCCCACTGAAATAATTTTAATGCACATGTCCCAGGCTAGAAGGAAGAAATAATTGCAGTTAGGGATCTGCTATTCCATCTGCTGTTTTACTTTGTTTTAGTCTCCCTGCCCCTGGTGTTTACTGAGGTGAGGGATAATAGATACCCCATCACCCAAAGTCTAAAAATAAATAAATAAATAAATAAATATTGGTTGAGTAAAAAAAAAACAACTTGAGATATCGCTATGGACAGCTTAAGGAAATTTAATTCATAGTGATTTCATGTTCTTTCTCAAAATTCAAATCAAACAAATCGTGATTGAAAAGGCAAAATGAAGAGACTCCAATCCCTCCATGTTGCACTGCCTGCTCTTGCTTCCAAAATTTGAGCAGGTTGAGTTCTCAGTTGTTCCTGCGTCTTCTCCTTTAGTGGGTCTTAGGCAGAGTGAGTTGCCAAATTTTGCTAGAAAAAAGACAGACACTTGCAAACCCTGATCAGCAACCACCCAGAGCTGAGCAAGTTACTCAGACTGACTCCTTTCATGACCGCGCCATGAAATACGCACTACCTCTTAGCAAGGGCTCCTGCTTTCAGAAGTATTTGCCCCTCTACTTACTTGTTCCTTCACAGTTGAATTTTAAATAGATGATACATAACTTTCTATTTGCCTATCTGCTTGCTTCCTCCTTACTGTCACAGTTGACTTTTGCATAGATGACACATATCTTTTCTGTAATTGTTTTGCGTTGCTTTGCATTTAATATTCTCACATACATATATATTTTCCATGGCAACAGTTGTGGTTTTCTCGTGTCCCGCAGCTTCATTGAACTGTTGTACTATATTTAATCAGTGAATTACTTACAAATATTTAGTTCATTTTTCAGTCTTTACCGTGAGCACACTTGCTTTTATACCAGTAGGATAGATAACACTTTGAGATATGGAATTGTTGGATCAAAATCCAGTTTCCCCACTCCAGATTCCAGGCCTGTTTTCTGTTCATGGATATTTTCTATTCCATACCGAAAAGTGCATAAATCGTAATTGTATATCTTCGTGATCTTTCACAAGTGAACACACCTGCACAACCCACCTGGGTCAAGAATCAGACTATTACCAGAAACCAGAAGCCACTGCTCATGCATTCTCCTACTTGCTGTCCTTCTGAAGGGTAACTATGATGTCTCAGGCTATAGATTCTTTTTGCTTGATTTTGAACTTCATATAAATGAAATTGTACAGTGTGTTCTTGTTTCTAGCTTCTTTTCGGTACATGTCTTAAATATATTTGATAGTGCATTGGAAAATTTTCATTCCTTATATATTCTTGGCCTCAGTGTAATTTGACACTGTGAACCATCCCACCATCTTGAATTTTTTCTCCCTTCTCTTCTATGACAGTAATCTTCTGGCTTTCTTCTTGTCTTCCTGCTGCTCCTTCTCCTACTCCAGAGCCTTCCCCTCCAGTCAATCTTAAATCTGTGTGCACTCAAGTTCCAGTCCTAGGTGATTTCAGCCAGGTACGTACACGGCTTGGTTACCATCTATATGCCCGGGGCCCCTGCATTTATATCTCTATTGTGAACAACTTTTCTGAGATTCAAATATCCAACTGGATCTCATTTGTATGTTTTAAAACTCAACAACCCAAAATGGAACAATTTCTTCTGTGTCTGAATGCCCCAGACCTGGCACTTTCCCAGCATTTCCTATCAGTGAAAAATACCCTCAGCCATAGGTTCACAACATTAAAACCTAGGAGTCATCCTTGCCATTTCTCTCGACATATTCTACAGCCACTAAATTCTGACAGCTTTTCCTCCTAAACAGTTCTGGTAAATGGTTCACTTCTCATCATCATTGCCAGCAATCAAATCCAAGCTCAACTTGTATCATCTCTTGCTTAGATTATTGCAGTAGTCTCCCCAAACTGATTTCCAAACAGATGACTACTGTGCTTAAAACTTTTCACCGGTTACATATTATATTGAAAAGGTTACTTAAATCAGCATTAAATCAGACCCTATGCTGGTCTAGCCCCTTCCCACTCCTTGAGGCTCTCTCTCTTCTCCTTGCCCTTCTCCTTACTCTGAATTGGCTCCACACATCAGAAACAGGGTTGAAATTTGAGCAATTATGTATATCTAACATAGTTATCTGGAAGATAAAAGTGAAAAAACAAAGTTATAGGTGCCATTTAGTAAAAAAAAAATTCTCTTTCAAAGTATAGAGTACATTGTTGGGATGATGTAAAAGTGGAAAATTTAGGAAGCAGTGAGAAAAAGGACTAATTGCCTCCAAAGAGTTCCAAGCTGCTTAAAAGGCTGATTAGCGTAGTGACTAATAGTACCAGCATCCGGATCTAACGAACCCAGGTTCTGATCATGACTCAGCCACTTTTAAAACCTGCATAACTTTTGGTGAGTCATAATACCTCAGCCAGAATTCCCACAATAAGATAATACCTTCTCCTTCACAGGGATAAAGTATCTCTACTCTTTGCCACAATTATCAGCACATAAGTAAATGTCAAACAAACAATAGGCATATTATTATTAGGAAGAAAACAAAGCTATAATATTGCCATATATCAGGTAGGAGCAATCAATGCTTAATTAATGCCAAAGATAATGAGCATCCCTGGGGCAGAAACTAGACGATATTCTCCCAAGAGCTTTATGGACTCTGGTTACCTGGTGCTCGTCCCTCCGGCACCAAAGAGAAGTTTCTAGGAAACCAGGTGCTCAGGATGACGTAAGCAGATATTCACTCCCAGGGAGTCTTGTTTTGTATCAAGATGGTGCTCTCCTTCAACCAGTGTGTTTACTTTTCTCGGAATAAACACCGAAAGTTTGGATGTCCCTTTATCTTTGTAGGTGGAATTTTGTGAACCTCTATGGGATAAGAAAAACCCCCAACATTTTCTAAGGCTGAGTCACTTTTATCCAGACCAGATGACTCCAGCAGACTTGGGTCTGCTTCCAGGGCGCATGGAGAACCCGGCCAGGGGACATGCATCTCTCTCCTTGGAAGATGCATGTGCCCAAACAACTGGAACCCACATTAAAAAATAATACTGACAAGGATAAAAGACTAATAAATATACTGATTTAATTATTTAAACATTTAAATTTTCTTGATGAAAAAGATACATGATGTAGTGAAGAAAAAAAAAAAGATTGAAATCAAAATGACAACATCGTGGCTCAGACTCCAGCACAGATTATTATCTATCTATGTAATCTTGAATTCATATAGCGAATCCAGTGAGAGTATACAGACATTCTCCACACTAAAGTACAAATTTAAAGCAGTCTTTTATTAAAAGCCGGCGACCACACGGAGGCCTAAGTCAGTCAGATCATGCGGCCCTGAACACAGTTTGGGGCCAGCTTTTAAAGACAAAATCACATGCTGGTTGGGGTGGAATGGAGGGGGAGCTCAGTGAAGCATGGTACAAAAGCAATAAAACATACTCATTAATCTCACTAACAAGCTCATTAACTTTTACTGTCTAGTTACAATGTCTATCTATAGGATCAATTTAAAGAAAATAATATTTCTACCTACTAAGACTATAAGCTGTGAAGATGATAACACAGTAGTGATAAATGTTTCACACGCCTAACAAAACATTTCTAAACATCCTAGGATTTACGACCCACCCCTGACTCCCCTGCAATTTGGCGAAACTAACTTCAAGGCTGGGGGTAGGGAGTTTTAGACCTAGGTAAGTTCTGAGGTTATTTAGAGTTTAAGATAGAAGAGAAGTTAAATGAGTTTACTTATGCTAAGAGCCTTTAAAGTTACCGATTACTTTAAAAACCCCTTTCTTTTCTATATTTCAATATATTTTCCTGGGTCCTCAAAATCTTCATATGTCCTGGGAGAATTAAAGTTTATTAATCTTATCAAAATTCTGAATTCATATACATGGAGGAAATGTGAAAGAAGAATATTTATGAATGAAAGGCAGAAACCATGGGCCGAACCAAAAACAGGAGGCCAGCGTGCTCCAAAAGGAAAGTTTATTTTGAAAGCACCTGGATGCAAGCAGGCTGAGACCAGCAAAGGGTGTCAGCCCCGAGCTGCGGGAGGGAGCATTAGATGTCAGGGTTGCTGCAGGTATTTGCTGGCATGGAGTTGCCTGCACCTCGACATGCCCAGATTAGCATATCCTGGTTTGTGGCCTTGGTTACAGACTGTCTCCCTTTCCCAACCCTCAGTTCCCTCCCGATGGCCTTATCCCAAGGACATTTCTCAGAACCTTCCCAGGGTGGAGGGTGTTGCTTAAGAGGAGGGGGAGGTTGGGTGATGGAGATATTTAATGAAGAAGTTGCCCTAGTGGGAAGTTGGGTGAGGGGAATTTGAGCTTAAAAGGGGCTCTGGATTTAAAGGCGCCCTGAACCCAAACCTAACAATATATGTGTGTGTGTATATATAGGTTTGTAAGTGCATCTGTACATCCATGCTCCCATCTACAAATGCAACCGTAGTTTCTTATGAGGAAGCAAATTAGAGCCCAGGAGGCTGACATAGGTGATAGGGAAGGTCCAGTCCTATGCGGACACCATCTATTTCAGGAACTTAAAACGCCCGTATCTTCATTCCTCCAGCCAGGGCAACTAAGCAGTGGGAATTTGTTAGAAATTTCATTCTCAGGCCATATGCAGGACTCACTGAGTGAAGAAGCCCAGCCATCCTTACATCAAAATGAGAACGCCACTGCGTTCGAATATCCTCAGGGAAGAACCAGAGCCCCGAGTCCTAGGCAGACATGAAGAGCCGGTAATTAAAGACAAAAAACAAAAACAGGATCAGGAGAGTCTACAGCAGGGGTCCCCAAACTTTTTACACAGGGGGCCAGTTCACTTGCCCTCAGACCGTTGGAGGGCCGGACTATTAAAAAAAAAACAAAACTATGAACAAATCCCTGTGCACACTGCACATATCTTATTTTAAAGTAAAAAAACAAAACGGGAACAAATACAATATTTAAAATAAAGAACAAGTAAATTTAAATCAACAAACTGACCAGTATTTCAATGGGAACTATGGGCCTGCTTTTGGCTAATGAGATGGTCAATGTGCTCCTCTCACTGACCACCAATGAAAGAGATGCCCCTTCCGGAAGTACGGCGGGGCCGGATAAATGGCCTCAGGGGGCCGTAGTTTGGGGACCCCTGGTCTACAGAGAACTTGGGTCAGAGGTGGTGGCACCGAGTTTGGGGAGACACGGCAGTGTGGGCGCCAGTTCGTGGTACACACGGTGCTAGGGGGTCTGGTGTGGTTGTGAGACTACGGAGCCGAAGCCCAAGCACTGAACATAAAGCAGTAAGCCCCTGTGTCAAATCATTTGTCCTCAAGCTGTCATTTCCGCTGCGATGCTGAGACCTGCTGGCTTCAGAACCTTTTTCCAGCAGTGGATGCTGACGGAGGACAACTCCTTCTCTTCCGACCACAGCGACCTCCGACTGTAGAGGCCTGGGACAGGGAGAGTTACGGCTTCTCGCGCTGATCTTGCATGTTTTCTCCAGGCCTTTTCAACAACCAAGATTCTTCTGACCCCAGTTTTTTAAAATTATTTTTATTTTTTAATTTTAGAGCAAGAGGGAAAACGAGAGAGAGAGCCAGCGAGAGAGAGAGAGAGCGAGCCTGACTTGTGCTACTTCTTTATGGATTCATTGGTGGATTCTTGTATGCGCCCTGACTAGAGATCGAACCCACAACCTTGGTGTATCGGGATGACGCTCTAACCAACTGAGCTACCCAGCCAAGGCCTGATCCCAGATTTAATTTTCTCTTCGCTGGCAGTTAAGGGGTATGTGTGTCTTCAGGGAAAGGAAGTCAATTCCCGGAGCGCCACTGGGCTACAGGTGAACCTGGTCAGAGAGAGCCACGGGGGTGAGAATGAGCCGGTGGAACCGACAAGGCAAGAACTCAGCATGGATGTTCTTCAGGAGGCTGATGGAGGCCGTGTTGTCATCAAGGACGTTGCCCTGAGTGGGGAACCCCCGGCTTTGCAACTTCCTGGCCAGTGTGAGGACCACCAGCCGGCTGTAACCCTTCCTGCGGTGCTCTGGCAGGGTGTAGTTATGGCACATGGTGGCAAACTGGTCTGTGATCGACCAAGAGACTGGGTGTCCCTTCTCATCGCGGACACACACGCTGGGGAAGCAGGAGATGAGGCTGGCGATGTACCGGAGACACTGCGCGTTGCCGCCCCGCGCCCACGTGCGGTTGAGTAGGTCGGCATCAGCCACGCTCAGGTAAGTGAGCCGCGGGGGAGAGCACCTTCTAGAAGAAACGACAGAAGGAATATGAACTCAGGATCCCATGACTGCCGACACTGACTTATCTTTTTAGACTGATTGAGAAACCACGCCAGGGATACGAAGACGTTTTCTATGACTGATTCCATTTCTCCCCATTTACAAACATCTCCCAGGATTTCATTTCTGACAGGAAAAAAAATACTCATTTCAAGTTTAAGTCTTTCCTTCCGATTTTATGCCCATTTCCTCTTGTCCTCAGTCTAGATTAAGGCAAGTAAAACAATTCACAGACTTCTTCTAAGTCCTGATTTTATGGACACCTGCCCTGAAGCCTTGTACAGACCAGGTTCTGGAACCCCTAACCTTCTCTTGGTTTAAAAAAGAAAAGATGTGTTTGGATAGAATGTCTATCTTTATGCATCCGTGCCCAGAAAATAAATACAAATTGCTTAGCATTTCAGGCATACGCAGATGCTAAAAAAAAAACCGCTAGTTCTTCCAGACCTTCTCCTAAAAGTTGTGGGAGAAGGTCTGACATCCATGGCGTTAAAATTAAAATAAAGATAAGAGTTGGTGCCATTTCTAAGAGCTGAGGTGGGTTGCTTGTTTGAAACCCTGGGGGGCTGGCTGTGCTTCAGAATTTACTCTAGTTCTTTTCAGTTATCCATGTGGGAAGACCACCCCGAGTGACTGGTAAGAGACCGGTAGTGTCATTCTAGCTGTGACCTTTATGAAGCACAGGTGCGTGTTTTCTTTTCATTAGTGGTTCTGTAGTGTTAGCTTCTGTTCCAGGCATCCTGTGGACCCGGTACTGGGACAATCACCGAACCATGAAGCAGGGGTAAAAAAAAAAAAACACAGGCAATAACTGGCATACTAGAATTTTTTTTTTCTTTTTTTCTGAAGCTGGAAACGGGGAGAGACAGTCCGACAGACTCCCGCATGCGCCTGACCGGGATCCACCCGGCACGCCCACCAGGGGCCACGCTCTGCCCACCAGGGGGCGATGCTCTGCCCCTCCGGGGCATCGCTCTGCCATGACCAGAGCCACTCTAGCGCCTGGGGCAGCGGCCAAGGAGCCATCCCCAGTGCCCGGGCCATCTTTGCTCCAATGGAGCCTTGGCTGCGGGATGGGGGGATGGGAAGAGAGAGACAGAGAGGAAGGAGGGGGCGGGGTGGAGAAGCAAATGGGCGTTTCTCCTGTGTGCCCTGGCCGGGAATCGAACCCGGGTCCCCCGCACGCCAGGCTGACGCTCTACCGCTGAGCCAACCGGCCAGGGCCTAGAATTTTTAATTTAATTTTTGAAAATGAACTATAAACATGGCAAAGAAGCCTCAGACAGACATTTCATTGCAAATAGAAACATTGCTAAAGCAAACCAAGTGTTTCAGTAGGTATACTAGAGGCTCTGACCTTGTATCTGAAGGGCAGCATATCCCAAAATAAAGCATGTACATATTTGGGTAACGACTTTGTTAAAGACAAATTGTCTAACTTCCTATGCAGAAGGGAGCAATTCAAGTCGAAAACTGATTTTAAATGGCCTGGCTGGGGATAGAGGACATTTTAAAATAACACCCCAGGGACATGGCTCCGAACACTGCGGAAAACTCTTAACGGGCAAACCTAGCTGCTCTAACAGAAAGCCATGTGAGAAATTTAAAAGATGGAACGGGAACCTATAAGTCAAAAGAAACCTAAAAGAGATATTAACCAGTTGCAATATATGAACTTTATGTAGATGTTTATTCAAAACAAATAAATTGCTAAAATATTATGATAATTTGGGAACTGTGACTACTAACTGGTTATTTTACTTTATGGAAATATTGTTTTGTTCAAGGAGAGAAAAAGACAGGGACAGACAGACAGGAAGGGAGAGAGATAAGAAGCATCAACTCGTAGTTGTGTCACTTTATTGTTCATTGATTGCTTCTCTACGTGCCTTGGGAGGACACTCAAGCCAAGCCAGTGACCCCTTGGTCAAACCAACAACTTCAGTATTTCAAACCTGGGTCCTCAGCATCCCAGGTCGACGCTTTCTCCACTGTGCCACTACCAGGTCGGGCTAAGGAATATTGTTAATATTTTAAGGGGTTGTGCAGAAAAGAGTTAACACAGCAGGCTTGAAGCCATTATCTTTACAACAGCCTGCTGTCCAGGTTACCCCTTGGCTGGTGTCTGGCAATTTGAATTTCTGGAGGGGTCCTGCCATTCCCGGAACGAAGATGAGTGGCTCACTATGCCTGTTTGTCCAACCGGCGTGGTTCCTGCTGAACACCTGCGCTCCTTCTGGGAGTCTAGGAAACCGGCATCTGCTCGGCAGAGGGGGCCTCCTAGAAAAGTCCTAGCTCAGGTTGTTACAACTCGTTGCTGGGGAGATGAACTGCGTCCTGTGCCTCCGTGGGGACAGGGCTCTGGGAAGCTTGTGCCTTGTTTCCTCTGGGCTTAGCCAGTGCACCCTTTTCCTTTTGCTGATTTTGATTTGTATCCTTTCACTGTAACAAAATCACAGCCATGACCCTATGCATTGAGTCCCGTGAGTCTTCCTAGCCACTCACTGAGCCTCTGGGTGGTCTCAGGGACCCCTGCCCACAGAACTGGTATTAGTACATTTTTAAGAATTCTTATCTTTTGGAGATCTACACTGCTCACAATAATTAGGGGATATTTTATCGCTTCATGTTCATTTTGAAATATCCCCTAAATTTTGTGAGCAGTATATATTAGAGTGTTTAAGAATAATGGGGTAATGTTTGGTAAATTTCCTTCAGAAGAATCCAGGGTATGGGAAGAGTGGATAGGGGTGTGACTGAAACAACCCATATGTTGATGGGAAGGTTCATTATATTATTCTCCCAAGCGTTTGTATGTGTTTGTAAATCTTTATAACTGAAAAATATAAAATAAAAATAAAGTCCATTTGCTTTATGTAGTTGAAAGTATTCATTTTTCTTTAGGTTTGGTTCAACATATTCCATAGATGTAAAGAAAACTAACCTTCACAGGTGGGTATTTTTCAAATACCATGTTTCATTTGCTTGTGAAAAATAGCTAAGAGGATATTATAGATTAATTTTCAAGAAGAAGAAACTGAGTGAAGCTCAGAAAGACTAAGCAGAGGGGAAGGAACTAGTTGTTAGGTTTGGGTCCAGGGCACCTTTCAATCCAGGGCCCCTGTAAACTCAAAATCCCCTCCCCCAACCTCCCACGGGAGGTGGGGGCAGGCAGCTTCTCAGTATGCATCTCCCTCACCTGACCTCCCCCCCCCTTAAGCAACCCCCCCCCCAACTTGGGATGGTTCTGGGAGAAGCCCTTGGGACAAGGCCTTTGGGAGGGGCCTGAGGGGTTGGGAAAGGGAGACAGTCTGTGACCAAGGCTACAAACCAGGAGATGCTACTCTGAGCATGTCCAGGTGCACCAACCCCATGCCAGCAAATGCCTGCAGTAGCCCCTGTATCAGACACCACTTCCCGCAGCTCTCCGCTGATGCCGCGAGGGTCTCAGCCCATCTGTTTTGCAGACGCACAAATAAACTTCTTATAAAACTCATCAGGCCTGTGCGTCCCTCCTGTGGCTGACCTAACACTAGTAGGTGACAAAACAGGAACTCTATAGCAAGAAGAGAAGAATGCAGATAGGAGTCAGCAAATGTTTGGAAGGAGCGGATTCTGGAATCAGACCTGGTGGGATTTATTTCCTGGCTTTGCAATTTACTTGTGCATGTTACTTTGTTCAAAAAGGGAATGATACTAGTACTGCTTTACAGGGTTGGAGAAAGGATTCAAGTGGTCATATATTTAAAACGTTTTAGTGCCTGGTCTGTAACAACCCCACGTGAGTCAGTTACACACCCTTCTCCCTGAAATGACAGTCTTGGGCTCAGACAAGAGGTTACTTAGAATTGTTTGGGGAGGGAGGATACCAAAGACTGATTTTTCTGTGTACACTGTGAAAATGCAGGACTCCTGAGTTCATTTATTACTATGGACAAGCCACTGATTTGATTTTGCAGGAAATTATGAGCAGACAAGCACAGCAGAAAGGAAAAGAGAAAACACACATGCGCATGTGTACACACACACACACACACACACAACACAAACACACACTCAAATTCACACACACACACAAACACACATACTCACATACATTCACACACACACACACACACACACACACTCAAATTCAGATGTAATAGCCCAGACAAGGTACCTACATATCCCTTAATGGTACTAAGTACCCCAGGTACCGCTCTGTGTGCTCCTATAGCAGTAAGTCCTATCCCAAAGGCAGGAACTTGATTTACATACAGGAAGCTGGTGTCTGGCGGAGTTGAAACAGGAGCTAAACGAGTCGCCTTGAAGGAACTTAGCTTTACATCTAGCTGCTTTGAGTTGGCAACAGCTTTGGAAACATCATATAAATTACTCTGCAGCCCTGGGTATGGAGAGACATAAGAATGGGGTCATTTTATTTGAAAAGGCAAAGAAGGACATTTGTTGTAGTGTTTTTGAACTTCCTATCTTTAATACCACCAGCTTGCCACCGTGCATTATCCTTTTTGTGTGTGTGTGTGTGTGTGTGTGTGTGTGTGTGTGTGTGTGTGGCAGAGATGGAGAGAGTCAGAGAGAGGGACAGGCAGGAAGGGAGAGAGATAAGAAACATCAATTCTTCATTGCGGTTCCATAGTTTTTCATTGATTGCTTTCTCATATGCGCCTTGACTGTGGGGCTACAGCAGACTGAGTGACCCCTTGCTCGAGCCAGCGACCTTGGGCTCAAGCTGGTGAGCCTTGCTCAAACCAGATGAGCCCGCGCTCAAGCTGATGACCTTGGGATCTCGAACCTGGGTCCTCCACATCCCAGTCTGGCACTCTATCCACTGCGCCACTGCCTGGTCAAGCCTGTGTATTATCCTAACTGCTGTGTGTTTACATACGGATTATTAGAACTACTCCCTAGCTGATTCTGAAATTTTGAGGGGATTTTCAATCATGATCCTGTTGAGACTATCCTAGGAACTGGGAATTTTTTGTGGGAATTTAGATTTTTCTGACTTCTCAGACGTGGCTAGGTAAGAGACATTTTATAGCTCTAAAGTTGGTGAGCTACCGTGCAGCTGGAAGTGTGTAAAAGCTTAGATTTATTTGGCATGGAATTCTGTCTTTAAAAAACTCTGTTTCAACCTCTTGCTTAACGCTCTTTACAGAACTATCGAGGTATAAATTTAGTGTTGGTGAGATTCATCCCGAGTGTAACTCAGCCAGATCCCACTCATTTATCAGAGCTAGACTGTATTATCTATACATCTTTGTTCCGTGCTTGTATATAAAGCCCTGTCCTGCACTTGCTGCCCAGTGGGACGTAGGAACAGCGTGGCTCTGTTCTGACAGCTTGCAGCATTGCCGCTTAGCTTCTGAGGGCTCAGGACTGACCTGCTCTGCTTCTCCAGGTCCCCGTCTGGGTCCTGATGGATGGAGGCCTCTGGAAATGGACTTTCCTGCTTCCTTCCTTAGCTACTGGCTGTTTCTTCCTCTCGGTAAGTTACCCCCACGTGTAGAATATGTGCGTGTGAAGCCATGTTGCACTCAGTCTGATAGCTGAGCCTAGGCTCTACCCTCAGGGAGTTACGTTTAAGAAAATATAAATAGGTCTTTAAGTAAATGCTATTAAAATGATAGAGTTGGCCCTGGCCGGTGGGCTCAGCGGTGGAGCATCGGCCTGGCGTGTGGGGGACCCGGGTTCGATTCCCGGCCAGGGCACATAGGAGAAGCGCCCATTTGCTTCTCCACCCCCTCCTCCTTCCTCCCTGTCTCTCTCTTCCCCTCCCGCAGCCAAGGCTCCATTGGAGCAAAGATGGCCCGGGTGCTGGGAATGGCTCCTTGGCCTCTGCCCCAGGCGCTAGAGTGGCTCTGGTCGCAGCAGAGCGATGCCCCGGAGGGGCAGAGCATCGCCCCCTGGTGGGCAGATCGTCACCCCTGGTGGGCGTGCCGGGATCCCGGTTGGGCGCATGCGGGAGTCTGTCTGACTGTCTCTCCCCGTTTCCAGCTTCAGAAAAATGCAAAACAAAAACAAAAACAAAAACAAAAACAAAAACAAACAAAAAAAAGACGAGAAAAAAAAAATGAAAAAAAAATGATAGAGTTTGTGGCTGGCATCCCATATTATAATACTGAATTAGATCTAAGTAATGTCTATGGGGAAAAAATAGGCAGTGCATACCAAAGGTATGGGTGATAGTTCAAACAGAATTTCTCTCTCTCAGTTAGACTGAACCAATTCTTCCTAAAAGTCAGTTTAACATTTCTTTAAAAAACTTTTTTTTAAAACTTTTCTTTTTCCTTGTTTTAAGAGAGAGAGAGAGAGAGAAGAGAAGAGAAGAGAGAGAGAAAGCATCAACTTGTCATTTCACTTAGTTGTTTCGTTTAGTCATGCAATCATTGATTGCTTTTCATACGTGCCCCGACTGGGGATCGAACCCGTGACCTCTGGCGTGCTGGGTCAACACTTTATCCACTGAGCCATCTAGCCAGGGCCTAAAAAATCTTTTAAATTATAAGATGTAACAGATATAGAAAACTGCATAAAACAAATGCATATCTTAATCAATGATTATATATTTTAACTATATACTACTAAAGCCTCAAAATAGAAAGTTATTAGCCACCTTTTATTTAGACACTTTCCCAATCACAATTCCTTCTCTCTCCTTTAAAAATAACCACTATCATAATTTTTATAATAACCACTTACTTGTTTTCTTTAAAATGTTATTATGTAAGTGTGCATCATTAAGCTCTATAGTTTGATTTTATCCATTTTTTGTCTTGTAAATCTATTGATCTACAGGGTTTCTTTTAATTCCCACCTCCCCTTTAAAAAATCCTTTCAATTTATTTGTTAAAGAATCTAGTTGTTTGCTGGGTAGCATTTCCATAGTATGCATTTTGCCGATTATCTCTCCACCGTGTTGTTGACCATGTTCTTCTGTTCATTGCGTATGTTACCACTTTTAACAAATGATTTTCTTTCTCACAGAAGAAAGGAACTTCCACTTACTGTTATGCCTTTGTCCACCCTACCTCCTTAGAACAGGAAGAATTGCTAATTGGATAAGCCAGATTCAGGACATTTATTGTACCACAGTTATGGGGCAGGCTCCTGAAACTTTCAGGTTAGTGCTCATGTAGACAAGCTCTCTCTAGTTCGTTTAACAGACAGTGAGCAAAAACACCTGGCCTGCCTGGGTAGTGAGGGGAGGGGAGACAGAGAGACAGACTCCTACATGTGCCCCAACTGGGGTCCACCCAGCAAGTCCCCTACTGGGCAGTGCTCTGCCCATCTGGGCCATTGCTTGGCAACTGAACTATTTTTAGTGCCTGGGGTAAAGGCTCCAAGGAGCCATCCTCAGCACCTGGGGCTGATGCTCTCCAATTGAGGCATAGCTGTAGAAGGAAAAGAGAGAATATAAGAGAGAAGGGGGAGGCAGAGGGATAGAAAAGCAGATGATCGCTTCTCCTGTGTGCCCTGACTGGGAATCAAACCTGGGACATCCACATGCTGGGCTAACACTCTACCACTGAACCAACAATCTAGGGCTTGTATACCTTTTCATTTCTTGCCCTCACATGACAAACACAACAGTTTGGCTCCTCTGAGTAGGTTAATAGATTAACCCTGATTTAAATATTGTTTATGAATGGCTCTTAGATTAAAAATGGCAAAGAGATTTCTGTTCAGGATGTGCTGTTGTTCTGAACACCCAGCACTGAAGTAGCTCCACTAAACTAATGCTTGATCTATGCAGGTAGCCCGACTAGTAGCTCTGACTAGAGCCCGCACTGTGGCAAAGATTGAACTCATATCGCAGTAGATAGGCTTTTGGATAGGATTTGGGAATGTTGTAAAAACAGCACCATTCTAGGTGCTCTGATTTTTTTTTTTAATTTTTTAATTTTATTTATTCATTTTTAGAGAGGAGAGAGAGACAGAGAGAGAGAAGGGGGGAGGAGCTGGAAGCATCAACTCCCATATGTACTTTGACCAGGCAAGCCCAGGGTTTCAAACCGGCAACCTCAGCATTTCCAGGTCGATGCTTTATCCACTGCGCCACCACAGGTCAGGCTGATTAAGAATAATAAAGATACTGATGACCTCTTATAATATCCCTAGTCAATATTCAATATCCAAAGCAGATTATAGTTATTACCACAGAGGCCTATTGCCGAGAGGCGATGTCAGAAAACACAGGGAATACCGGCACTGACTTCTGTGCTCAGTGAGGGGCGCCTTTACCACTGCAGCTCTGTTAGGTGCTACTAATTCACATCTGTCACCACCAGGCCTTCAGGAAGGGTGAATGAGTCCACTTCAATGACTATACCTGGCTCATGGCTATCAGCTTAGCCTTTTGAAAAAAGAATATTGACATTTACGGGGATGTTTTGTCCGTAATGATGGACTCAGGTGACTTGAAGACAGTAGACATGCCGCACCAATATCCATCCAGTTACTGCCACGGTTTTGCACATCAAGGAAGAGGTGTACTCATCTCCACGTTAGAGTGATACTGGTGAGAAGACTTTCCTGAGCTGGCCGAGCAAGTGGTAGCGCCATGTCTCACTGCTCACCAGATAAAAGGGGTAATTCTGTGATGGGCAGGGACAGTTTAGAGCGTCCTCTGTAAGGTCTTTCTGAGCATTTGCAAGTGGGTTTTATGCAACACCCCAAGGCTTTAGGTTATGAATATGCATTGGTCATTGTCTGTAGATGGACACAAGGTTGTCCTTGTGAGAGGGCTTCAGTTGTCAGTGGCTGAAAAAAATCACCCAACTTTATATTTCTAACATGGGAATTCCTGCCTTCGTGTCAGATGGTCAAGGAAGGTGTCTACCTGGAATGGTATGAACGTGCTAGGAAGATGCTCTATCCACTGAGCAACCCGGCCAGGGCCCAGAAACTCTCAATCTGCCCCTAACTTGGCCTAAAGTTCTTCCACTAGCATTGATGGCCATACAGCTATCTCCTTGGAGTTCACGTATATTCTTTTTTCTTGTATTTTTCTGAAGCTGGAAATGGGGAGAGACAGTCAGACAGACTCCCGCATGCGCCCGGATCCACCCGGCACACCCACCAGGGGGCAACGCTCTGCCCACCAGGGGGCAATGCTCTACCCATCCAGGGCGTCACTCTGTTGCGACCAGAGCCACTCTAGCGCCTGGGGCAGAGGCCAAGGAGCCATCCCCAGCGCCCGGGCCATCTCTGCTCCAATGGAGCCTCGGCTGCGGGAGGGGAAGAGAGAGACAGAGAGGAAGGAGAGGGGGAGGGGTGGAGAAGCAGATGGGCACTTCTCCTGTGTGCCCTGGCTGGGAATCGAACCCAGGACTTCTGCACGCCAGGCCGACGCTCTACCACTGAGCCAACTGGATTCTTTCTTTATAAAATCATTTCAGGATATACTATGCAAATCAGCTGATTATTTCTTCCTAGAATTATTTGCTTTAGAGAAAAGAAAAGCTTACATCTTGGCTTATACTTATACTTAAACTAGAATTATTTTAGAAGACTGTAATAGCAAAGGGTTAAAAGTAGTAAGGAAAAATAGACCAATATTCATTATTATCCATATTATAGTAACATTAAAGAAAAAAATCACTTAGCCTGACCAGGCAGTGGCACAGTGGTAGAGCGTCGGACTGAGATGTGGAGGACCCAGGTTCGAGACCCTGAGGTTGCCAGCTTGAGCGTGGGCTCATCTGGTTTGAGCAAAAAGCTCACCAGCTTGAACCCAAGGTCGCTGGCTCGAGCAGGGGGTTACTCGGTCTGCTGAAGGCCCACAGTCAAGGCACAGATGAGAAAGCAATCAATGAACAACTAAGGTGTCACAATGCACAACGAAAAACTAATGATTGATGCTTCTTATCTCTCTCCATTTCTGTCTGTCTGTCCCTATCTATCCCTCTCTCTGTCTCTGTAAAAAAAAATCACTTAAAAGTAGTCCCATTTAAATGGCCTCTACCTACCCTCAAAGCCAAGCCTCATCAGGAGTAATATTCTGTAATACATAAATTGTAAATATATAAAATGTATGGATATATATTTGTGCAACCATGTATATATATCATATATGTGAAATATATGTCATAGCTATCTGATATAAATGACAAAAAGGATTTAATGACAACCTAGTGTCTTGCACTTGACCTCACCTTGTATTTGAAAAACTTGGTCCCAGTTGATAACGTCAGATTCTTCCAACAGCCGTTGGTAAGTTCCGACATCCTTGTAGAACACAGCATAGGCGTTCGTATAATGGTCCAGGTTATCTATCTCAGCCTAGGTCAGAAGACACAGTCATACACACATAAACGTATTTTCTAGAGCAGTGGTTTTCAACCTTTTTACATTTGGGGACCAGTGAACATTGGAGAATTGTTTCAGGGATCACTAAGGTAGAAATCACCCTGAGCATCAGTGAATTTGACTAAGGTCACTGCGTCTATAATTTTCACACAACAGCAGGGTGGTTAACTCTTCGCTAACCAGCACAAAATTTCTGGCAACTGGCATCGGCCCACAAACCAGAAGTTGAAAAACGGTGCTCTATGTAACCGAAATCCTAGACATCTTAGCCGGTACCATTAGCTGCGCAGGTCTAGACAATTTCCATTTGCAAAACTGGTCACCTATGAACAATGGCCAGGAGGGAATGTGGCCGATGCACTGCTGTGAGGGAGAGTGCAGAGGTTTTGGAGCCTTGACCTGTTTATTTCATTTAGTGTTAGGGAGGAGTTAAGACATTTATTTCATAGGTTTCTAGGGGTTTGTTTATTTATAAAAATGTAAAGGGTGTAACTCAGTGGACCCACTTAGAAGAATTAAATAGAACCCTCGGAACTTTCCTAATGGGGTCAGGCAGCACATCTTCCGTTAACTGAGCCTCTCTCTCTGGTCTCAGAGGCAGAGCAGGCAGATCCTGTCTTTTTCAATGTTCTTCCATATTTGTCGTCATGACCAAGGTCATCCATCCTAAGGAATCATCAACCCAGTTGAAAAACTGGTATGTTCGAGAATGTATGCTTTATGCTTCTAGAGGTCATCAAACACTACAGATGAAGTTTATTGAATGCATTTAGACTAGAGGTTTTCCGTATGATTCTCTAAAGACAAACTAGAAGCTGATCATGAAATATGCAGCTTTGTAAGCTAAAGTATATGGCTATGATGGTTATAATATCCCCTTTATCTAATCCTTTCTTTCTAAATAGTTGATGCCAACTTTCTCTCTCTCTCTCTCTCTCTCTCTTTTTTTTCCTTTCAAAACTGCACCTCGGCCCTGGCTGGGTAGCTCAGTTGGCAGAAACATCCTCCTGACACATTGAGGTTGCAGGTTCGATGCCCAGTCAGGGCACATACTAGAATCAACCAATGACGGCATGAATGAGTGGAACAACAAATTGATGCTTTCCTATCTCTCTCTCTCTCTTCCTCCCTCTCTCTAAAAATCAATAATAATAATAATAATAATAATAATAATAATAATAATAATGAAAAAACTGTACCTCTTTCTGCCGCCGAGTGATAACAGCTTTGAAGTCTGGCCACGAATCCAGTACCACTTCCTTTTGAAAGGGGTTCCCACGATTGATGTTCATCACTGCGCCATAAACCTGAGCAGAGAACCCGGAGAGACCAGCCAGGGGCATCGCCTGCTGTCTCAGCTGCGTATCACATGCCTTACCTCTTGTTCTACCGTAGAATTATGGCCACCAGAGGGGAAATTATAAATATATACACCACACACGCATACAAACTTCTCTCTTGTTATTCCACCAGTGTACATGAAAACAGATTTAAAAAAAGAAAGTCTATGAAAGCCTAAGAAAAGTCTGCTTACACTCAGTTTTGTACAGTACAGCTGTGAGAGTACACTGAATCAATAGATGGGTACAAGGCACATAGGTCAGCAATAAATACTGAGTGAATCGGAATCTCTTGTATGGATTTATGGCTCAAGCATCTTTCAGAAGTTCCACAGACAATTTCGATGCTCACCTGCTTTTGAAGTTGATTATACTGTCCACAAATAACCTGTGAATTTCAGCTACTCCTTCAACCCTGAATTAGAATGAAACATCACTTGATGGTGAATTACCCCCCCTCCCCCGCCCAAATAAGCCCCAAACACCTGCATTTCAGTTATGATAATACCAACCAAGGCTCTATAAGTATTCTCGGAGGGTTGTAAGTATGTCTCATTCATTATTACGGTATATCTGTAGAGCCTGACATAGCCGATCAAATGCTTTTTGACTAAACAATACTAAAGTACTTTAGAATTCTCTGTGGCCTTTCAAATATTTTCTCTATTAAGAATTAAAGATGTCTGTCTTACAAAACAACTTTCATATTTTATCGGTGTGCTTCTAATTTTTTTTTTTTACAGAGACAGAGAGAGAGTCAGAGAGAGGGATAGATAGATAGGGACAGACAGACAGGAACGGAGAGAGATGAGAAGCATCAATCATCAGTTTTTCGTTTCGACACCTTAGTTGTTCATTGATTGCTTTCTCATATGTGCCTTGACCGTGGGCCTTCAGCAGACTGATTAACTCCTTGCTTGAGCCAGCGACCTTGGGTCCAAGCTGGTGAGCTTTTCCTCAAACCAGATGAGACCACGCTCAAGCTGGCAACCTTGGGGTCTCAAACCTGGGTCTTCCTCATCCCAGTCCGACGCTCTATCCACTGCACCACTGCCTAGGCAGGCTATCGGTGTGCTTCTAGAGTAGAGAAAGCTGTGCTGGTAATGAGGAGAGCTAAGCCCTAGGCGAATGTTCACAGCAGCATTTTTTTGTAATAGATAAAAACAGGAAACAATCTAAATGTCTAACCAAAGTGGAAGAAATAAGTCAACTGTGGCATATTTATACTCTGGATTATAAAATAGCAACACAATGTTGAGCAAAAGAAGTTAGATACAAAGAGATACTTCTGTGATACAATGTATATTATATTCAAAATCATACAAAACTGAATCATGGCTTTAGAAGTCAGGCTAGTGTTTTCTTTGAGGGAGCAGGGCAAGGTAGTGTTTGGAAAGGAACGCTGGTTGGGGAGGAGCAGCCTCTGAAGTAACGTTCTTTCTTGGAGGGAAGGTGATCACTTTGTGAAAATTCACTGAGCTGCATGAGTATGTCATGTACACTTTCTAGTATATGCTATACTTCAATGAAAAGAATTAAATAAAAGAGGCATTAGTACCTACATTTTACCTCCTTCATTACTCAATTCAAATCACTCACCTCAATGCCTACAACCTTTTCCAACTATCTTTTTATCCAATCTGAGACCTTCCATAGAATGTATTTTTCCGAGTTTAGTCTGGCTGATACTAATATCTGACATGGATCACACTTAGAGAAAACCCAAGAACTAACGTAAACTGGAAGGTTAGTGGCTTGTTCTGCTAATCATTGTTTGACCTGACTTGTTCTGTTAATCATTATATGCTGGTGCTGCTGACCTTCCACATACGACAGAGTAGTACGCTTATCAAAATGGTTTCATCCGAGGAAGCCAAACATCCTTATTCAGGAAGGGAGCTTACATGTGATTGGAAGGTTCAGAAGGGTAAAAGAAAAAACTCTTTCCAATATTCAGATTCTGAAAGAAAAGAACCCCCCCCCCCCAGCATACCTTTTTGTCAATGATTTGCAACTAACCAACTGAGAGATTTCACATTGAAAACAAGCAAAGCCTTCTAAAAGTCATTTATTCAAAGGGGGAGAATAGAGAGGAGGTAGGAAGTGGCTAGGTGACAGTAAAGGTGCTGGACGAATGGGCGGAGAAAAGGAATTTTGAGAGAGAGTTAATTTTTTTAATGCATTTTTTTGGATTGATTTTCAGAGAGAGAGAGAGAGAGAGAGAGAGAGAAATGAGAAGCATCAATTCATAGTTGCAGCACTTGAGTTGTTCTTGGATTGCTTCTCATACAAGCCTTGACTGGGGCACTAAGCTGAGCCAGTGACCTTAGGCTCAAGCCAGTGACCTTGGGCCAAGCCAGCAACCTTGGGATCGTGTTGGTGATCCTGCATGCAAGCTGACGATCTCAGGGTTTCAAACTGCGGACCTCAGCATTCCGGGCCGACACTCTAACCACTGTGCACCACTGGTCAGATGAGATATTTAATTACTTTAACACTAATCTGAGATTATAAAATGCATAGAAGAAGAGTGAGTGACAAAACTATCTTTATCTATTTCATTCTCTAAATGGCAAAGGGAAATTTTGAAAGTATTGTTAAAGAACCAAAGGCAGGCATGCCATAACAGTGCACTAGTTGAAGCAGGATAAGGAGATCCAGGGATGAAGAGACTCAGTGTAAGGAAAAGGAGAGACTGAGGGTGTCATGCTAAGCAGCTGTTAAAGAGAAGATCAGCCTGACCAGGCGGTGGCACAGTGGATAGAGCGTCGGACTGGGATGCAGAAGACCCAGGTTCGAGACCCTGAGGTCGCCAGCTTGAGCGCGGGCTCATCTGGCTTGAGCCAAAAAATAAAAATAAAATAAAAAAGCTCACCAGCTTGGACCTAAGGTCGCTGGCTCGAGTAAGGGGTCACTCGGTCTAATGTAGCCCCACGGTCAAGGCACATATGAGAAAGCAATCAATGAACAACTAAGGTGTCGCAACGAAAAACTGATGATTGATGCTTCTCATCTCTCTCCATTCCTGTCTGTCTATCCCTCTCATTGACTCTCTCTCCATCCCTGTAAAAAGATAAATAAATAAATAAAATACAATGTCAAAAAAAAAAAAAAAAAGAGAGAAGATCATGCAAGGAAGGCATTGATTTATGCCGACATGCTTCATTCCTTTCATTCTTATTTCAAATGGGGTTATGAGGGACAAATATTTCAAAGTACACTCAATTTGGAGTCTAAAAACCTAGAGCTATATTGGAGCTCTAGCACTTAGAGATGGAAAAGTGATGTAATATCATCTCTAAAATGATAAATATTTGCCTATTCAGAAGTATTAATATTACAGAGGTACCTAATGTTAGTTTCTATGAAGCTCAAATGAGATGATATGAAAGCTATTTTTAAAAATGATGTATGCTAGCCTGACTGGTGGTTCTGCAGTGGGTAGAGCATTGACCTGGGACCCAGAGGACCCAGATTCAAAACCCTGAGGTCGTCGGATTGAGTGCAGGCTTGCCAACTTGAGTGTGGATCATCACTATGAACCAATGGTTGCTGGCTTGAGCAAGGGGTCAGTGGTTTGGCCTGAGCCCCCCGGTTAAGGCACATATGAGAAGCAATCAATGAACAACTAGAATAATGCAACTACAAGTTGATGCTTCTTGTGTCTCTCCCTTCCTGTTTTTTTTTCTCTCTCTCTCTTTTTCTCTCTCTCAAATCAATGGAAAAATTAAAAGATTTGAACACATAAGCAATTACTAAGTAATTGATGAAGTGTCCAGTGACCAATCAACAACAGTTTATTGACTGGTTATTATGGGCAAAGCTGCAGGTCAGGCACTATATGAGGAGAAAAAAAGGAAAAAAAATCAACATGTACACCTAGGTACCGGGTAGCTGGGCTGCTGTGGGAAAAGCAATAGACATGAAATCGAAGGAACTAAGATTTGATTCTGCTTTGGTTGCTGTGTTACCTTCCTGGAGCGTCAGTTTATTCATGTATAAAATGGGTTAATAAACATCTTATGAAGTTGTTGGAAGGATAAAAACCGTATGCTAAAGTACTATGCAAATACAATAATTATAATTTTTTTTTTTTTTTGTATTTTTCTGAAGCTGGAAATGGGGAGAGACAGTCAGACAGACTCCCGCATGCACCCGACCGGGATCCACCCGGCACGCCCACCAGGGGGCGATGCTCTGCCCACCAGGGGGCGATGCTCTGCCCCTCCGGGCCGTGGCTCTGTTGCGACCAGAGCCACTCCAGAACCTGGGGCAGAGGCCAAGGAGCCATCCCCAGAGCCCGGGCCATCTTTGCTCCAGTGGAGCCTCGGCTGCGGGAGGGGAAGAGAGAGACAGAGAGGAAAGAGAGGGGGAGGGGTGGAGAAGCAGATGGGCGCTTCTCCTGTGTGTCCTGGCCAGGAATTGAACCCGGGACTTCTGCACGCCAGGCTGACGCTCTACCACTGAGCCAACCGGCCAGGGCCCAATAATTATAATTTAAGGGTCCATCATCTTGTTTTGATGGTTATAACACCTTTCATGACCTTGTGAAGGTCACTGAAACCTTTTTAGTTTCTCTGGTAAAAGAGTTAGCCAAACGTTGTCAAAGAAATGTAGCCAGTCATGTCATTCCATTTTATTCAGCTCAGGGCCGGCATTCAAAATGGGAAAATTTAGTCAGACTGTCTGGTTGGTACTTTTTTAGCTGCATGCTCCCCAGTTATCAATCTGATTTTCCCTACCACACATAGTTGAAGTACCATCACAGGATGAGATGAACAGAGTTAACCAGCCCAGTACAGTGCACTAGGACTTCCTTTAGATTATTTTTGTTCAAACCGTGGTGTAAATAAGAATCATCCAAGGTGTTTGTCGAGAATACAGTCCCTGGTCTCTAGCTTTAGAAACTCGATTCATTGTATCTCTTCTAGGTTATTAGCATGCCGCTCACACCATTGTGGTCCCAGAACTCAGCCCCCAAAGACCATCTTGGTGCAGGCAACATGTTTCTCTCTGAGAGCTGGAAGATTTCTAATCTTACATTTAGCTGTAATCTTTGATTGTCATCCACAGTAACTGAGTTATCAGCATGCCCTCATGGACTCTTAGAAGTCTTCAACACGTAGGTTTGCTAACCAACACAAAGGTTTGCTGAAAAAAAAACTTCAAAAATAAAGGTTTTGAAATAAACAGAAAAAAAATTTTTTTTATAACAACCCTTAAAATTTCAGTTCCACTGTGTACGTAGGTTGCGTTCTTAGCAGGAATGCCACCCGGTCCGTACATTTCTGCCATTTAAAAACATGTATAACTGGAGTTTATCTTAGAAATAATCTAGTCCAGCATTACTTAAACGTTCCTAGGAGTCATCTAGAGTGAGTGTAGTTGTCTGGGCTGTATCCACAGTCTAGTGACTCAGTCTCCAGCAACTGGGGTCCGGGAAGCTATGTGTTGAACACATGCTTCCAGAGTCGATCACCAGAACACACTGGGAAACGGCCACCAGTCTGACGTGATTCTCACAGGTCACTGCCAGAAGGAAATACAGTAAGACTCTTAATGTCAGTACCTTGAGGGACTCAGGAAAGTGGCTCTTCAGCATTGTTTCCAGGGTCAGTAATTTCTTAGTGCAGTTGAGCACCAACATCTTCTCCGGGAGCTCTAGCACTTCACACCTAATTGAAAACGAAGTTATACTTTTAACTTTTGCCTGTTAATATTTGAATCCACCCAGTAACATCCTTGATGTCCTATGTTCCCTGGCTGTCACTCTGAATGTCACTGCTCCCTCGGAGGCACTGGGATGGGTAAATCAGGGAAAACCTGGAAATGGAAAGTGTAATGACTCAATCTTGGGAAGATGAGCATCCCCACCGGGTGAAGTCTTCCCTTTACACACGTTCATTGTACTCTGAACCCCTCCTTCAGGGTTACAGTAGCAGCTGTAGATGTACATTTATTTGTGCTTTCCTTTATTTCCTTTTAAATTAATTAGTTATTCTTCTTATTATTATTGTTATTGAGAGAGGCAGGGAGAGAGACGGACAGGATCATCGAGCTGTCCCTGTATGTGCCCTGACCAGGGAATTGAACTGCCAACCTTCATACTCCGGAATCGACGTTCCAACCAACCGAGATATCCGTCCCGGGTTTAACTTTCATTGCTTTTTCAGAGAGACAGAGAGAGGAAGGGAGAGAGACAGAGAGAGGAAGGGAGAGAGACCGGAGGGGGGAAGGGAGAGAGACAGAGAGAGGAAGGGAGAGAGGCAGAGAGAGGAAGGGAGAGAGACCGGAGGGGGAGGGAGAGAGACAGAGAGAGGAAGGGAGAGAGACAGAGAGAGGAAGGGAGAGAGACCGGAGGGGGGAAGGGAGAGAGACAGAGAGAGGAAGGGAGAGAGACCGGAGGGGGAGGGAGAGAGACAGAGAGAGGAAGGGAGAGAGACCGGAGGGGGAGGGAGAGAGACAGAGAGAGGAAGGGAGAGAGACAGAGAGAGGAAGGGAGAGAGACCGGAGGGGGAGGGAGAGAGACAGAGAGAGGAAGGGAGAGAGACAGAGAGAGGAAGGGAGAGAGACCGGAGGGGGAGGGAGAGAGACAGAGAGAGGAAGGGAGAGAGACCGGAGGGGGAGGGAGAGAGACAGAGAGAGGAAGGGAGAGAGACAGAGAGAGGAAGGGAGAGAGACAGAGAGAGGAAGGGAGAGAGACCGGAGGGGGAGGGAGAGAGACAGAGAGAGGAAGGGAGAGAGACCGGAGGGGAAGGGAAGCACCCAGTTGTTGTTCTTTCTGCTCAGCCACGCATTCTTTTGGCTGCTTCCCCTGTGTGTCCTGACCAGGGGTGGAGCCTCCAACCTTGTCGTTTCGGGAAGACACGCTTAGCCAACTGAGCTAACTGGCCAGGAACTAGTTAATTTATTGGGATGACACGGTTAGCCAAACCATACAGGCTTCAAGCGTATAACTAAAATAACACCATCTACGCCCCGCATCACGCTCCCTCCACTCAAGCAGTCTCTTTCTGTCCTCAGTTTCCTCCTCCCCCGACCTCCACTCCCCCTTCCCCTCTGGCAGAAGCTGCCCTGCTGTCTGTATCTGTGGGTTATGTGTTTATGTTTGTAGACTGTGGGATGCCTGAGGGAAGGGCCCAGTCTGCTCTGTGCTGCTCTGTCTTTTCCAGGGCCTACCACAGGGGCTGACACACAGTAAGGGACTGTAGAGCCAGTAGGCACGGCCACCATCACAGCCGCCTGGCCCATGCAGGTTCTCATTAGATTCGGACAGACGGTAATGAAACAATGGAGCCAAGAACTGGTGGGCCATTAGCTTTAATTCGATCTTGCACCTGGCGGGCAAGTAAAAACACACACTGGACTCCAAAACCCACTCATTCAGTGCTCACAAAGCTACTGATTTAAATGAGTTTCCTAGAATCAAAGGTTTCTAGCTCACCAGCCTTATTCACCTCTGTTCCCCATCTCCTTCTCTCTACACAAACTCTGCACAAACTGGCTTCTCCCTCAGCACTCCGCCACCTTGGCTGCCTTTCCTCTCCTCCATGTGGCCTCTCTCTGCTCTCCTCTCTGCTCTCTCCTCTAATGCTAATCTCAGGAACCGAGAGAGAGCAAGCTCCCATCTGCCCCACTTTATAGTGCAGAAATCAAAACCTTTAATCTAATATACAAACAAGGAAGTCTCTGATACAAAGTCACTTATCTGAGGCATACTGGGATTCCTCATGAGAGTGCACCACCCTACATCAAAAAGGGTGGGAAAGGCTTAGTTTTAAGGCTATAAGGATCCTGCCTGCTTACAGCCTGTCCCCCAACACACATTAATATAATCACACCCATCCCAAGCAAGAAAGGCACCTAATGTTATCACCTGGGTGACAGGCTTCCACATGGGCAGCACCATCTTTAACAAAGTGAGCACAATATATTCTGTCTGCCCAACAGGGACATTCTAGATCAGGGGTCCCCAAACTTTTTACACAGGGGGCCAGTTCACTGTCCCTCAGACCGTTGGAGGGCCGGACTATAAAAAAAACTATGAACAAATTCCTATGCACACTGCACATATCTTATTTTAAAGTAAAAAAACAAAACGGGAACAAATACAATATTTAAAATAAAGAACAAGTAAATTTAAATCAACAAACTGACCAATATTTCAACGGGAACTATGCTCCTCTCACTGACCACCAATGAAAGAGGTGCCCTTCCAGAAGTGCGGCGGGGGCCGGATAAATGGCCTCAGGGGGCCGCATGTGGCCCGCGGGCCGTAGTTTGGGGACCCCTGTTCTAGATGGTTGTCAAAAGCCTGCTGGGATGCTCAGAGTGAGAATCTTCACAATGTGGGACAAAGATGAAAGACTTGAGTGGCTCAGCTATTGGGTGGTTCTGAGGAACAACTTGAAACAGCTTGATAACATTATACTGAGCGAAATAAGTAAATCAGAAAAAACTAAGAGCTATATGATTCCATACATAAGTGGGACATAAAAATGAGACTCAGAGACATGGACAAGAGTGTGGGGATTACAGGGTGGGGGGGGGGAAGAGAGGGAGGGGGTTGGGGGAGGGGGGGGGACACGAAGAAAATCAGTTAGAAGATGACAGAAGACAATTGGACTTTGGGTGATGGGAATGCAGCATAATCAAATGTCAAAATAACCTAGAGATGTTTTCTCTGAACATATGTACCCTGATTTACCAATGTCACCCCATTAAAATTAATCAAAACAAAGAAACAGCTACCGTATTTCCCCATGTATAAGACGCACCCCCCATTTCAAAAAAAAAATCGGGGTCTTAAAACTGGGTGCATCTTGCCTGACCTATGGTGGCGCAGTGGATAAAGTGTCGACCTGGAAATGCTGAGGTCACCAGTTCAAAACCCTGGGCTTGCCTGGTCAAGGCACATATGGGAGTTGATGCTTCCAGCTCCTCCCCCCTTCTCTCTCTCTGTCTCTCTCTCCTCTCTCTCCCTCTCTCTCTCCCTCTCTCTCCCCTCTCTAAAAAAAAAAAAAAATGAATAAATAAAAAAAAAAATTAAAAAAAACCCAAAACTGGGTGCGTCTTACACAGTGGTTGTAGATTTTTTACTTGCATTTTCTGCTTTTTGACAGTGATGAGGAGTTGTATAAATTTTATGATGAATAAAACTTGAATTCAATAACTTTATGTAATACATCTTTATGTAATATATTGTTTTTCAAATTCAGGCCCCCAAATTAAGGTGTGTCTTATATAAGGGGAAATACGGTAGATTGGAGATGAAGAATCGTATGTGAGCAAAGGTGGAGGGTCATTGTAGTAACAGACAAAATTTAGGAACTACAGCAACAAAAGCCTGCTTATAATGTATGCAACTTCATCTATTTTGACACAGTTATATTTTCTAGATTTGGGAGCTCCATCTCCCCTGATCTTTTCCCCAAGAAAACTCTTTCCCCAACATTCCAATCAGGTCTTGACTAAATTAAAGAAAAGTCATTTTTTTCTATATTCAGTGTAACAGAGCTTTCCCACCTAATCTTTGCGGTTAGGCAGCTAGACACGAGAACCCCGTGCTCTTAGCATAGGTTACGACCCATTTTACAGACAGAGAAAGTTAGTTAATTTTCCAGTGTGGCATCTCCGTACGGCTATAAGATTTCAGAGTGTCTGATTGTGACTTACTTAAGATCCACTGTAAAGCTCTTAGCATAGGTTTTATGTGGGTCTGAACGTTAAGAGGCAACAGAAGACTTTCTGATGACTGAGCCGTGTGAGCTCCAGTTCAATGAATAAGACATGCTGTTGTCAAGTACCAGTACCTCAGTTCCGTGGGTTTATGTAGAGACACCCAGTCCAGATGAATTTTGAAGAGTTTTATTAAAGGAGGAGATTTATTAAATATGCCGCTGCATATAGCTTACACGGGGCAGCAGACCCAAATCGTGTGCCCCCAAAATATTTCAGGCTGCTTATATACCCTTGATCACACACGGGCGGGGGAGAGCATGACATATGGCACAAGCTGACAACATTTGTTTAGAGCAGGGGTCTCAAACTCAACTCAGCATGTGGGCCCCAGAGCAAGATCATAGCCGTTCGGTGGGCCGCACTAGGTCTACAAAAGGCAACTGTTACGCAACACTTTTCTCACTGCAGTTGAAAACAACAAAAAAAATCAGTACAACAAGCACAATCGTACATGCAGTTTACTCAGTGTCACAAAACGACCAGAAACTGTAGTTCGCATCACAACTGCTGTTAACTAAGCTAATATCTAGCTAGGATGCTAGAGAAATGAAAAATACAAGTAGGCCCCTAGGCTTACTTAATTTTATCCAAAATATTCTGAACTTCGTGGATTAGTCTGCGGGCCGCACAAAATTGTTCGGTGGGCCGCATGGGCCGTGAGTTTGAGACCCCTGGTTTAGAGGATACACAAAAACATTAAGACTTTCAAGGTAACACAATCAAAGATGTTTACAAATCTTTTAGGGTTCCTTTGTCTAGAGGTATTTTACCCTCAAGATTCTAGGAAGGGGAAGGAACTACAATCAATGTAAGGTGGTATGCAAATTCTGTCTCCCATTGAAAGAGAAGTTTCTCAGTTAACCTTTATTTTAGATTTAAAACTAAATGACCCATTGTTCTTGCAAGCCAGAAACTTCTACATTCTTCTCCCTCCCCTCCCCACAGGAAGGACGAGACAGGAAAGCCTAACCTTTCTTCCTAGAATATCAATACTAATTTTTCAGCTTTTTGGTACCTTACAACAATGCGAGGTGTGTCCAGTCTCTCCAGGAGTCGGAGGAGAACTAAGGGACAAGGCAGCATCAGGAACTCAGGCTTCTGGACCCTAGTACTCGCAGCCTGGGCCATATTAGAAACTTTGCAAAGACCAAGTTTCCAGAGCTCAGGTTGAACAGAGAAAGGAGAAGTGTAGCCATTCCCGCTTTACCCTGGTCTCCGCTCATTTCGTTCAGTCATGTGACCTCTAAACAAAACTAACTTCTTAGTAAAGCCTCATGTAAAATACATTCATTTACTCTAATGCAATATCTTTTGGGAGAGAGTGAAATAAAGTTATTTCAAAGGGAAGTTGATCACGTTTCTGTTACTAGTTTTGATGTCTAGAGATCTTTTTATGTCCTAATACACAGCACAGCAGCTAATGGGAAGAGCAGCTAATGGGAAGAGGAGGAATTCTAAGTACTTGTTGACGATTTGCTTATTTATTTCCTGGTTTGTTCCCAAAGGATCTAAAACCACTTACAGACATAGGTAAAATAGAGCAAGAAAAATTAAGTTTAAATTCTAATCCAGGCAAGAGGGGAAACAGAGGTACCAGAGTAACATGGAGTCCAGAGTGAGGTAGGCAGGCAAAGCATGGCGAGAAGAGCCCAACGCACAGAGACGAGCCTCTTCATCTGTGGATTCCACGTTTGTAAGTTCACTGCCTGCGATGGCGTGTGTATGCCCCCAAAGCAATCCTGACAGTGCTTTTGTAGCCATTTGTGAACATGTGCAGAGCAGTGAAAAATCTGAGACTCCCGATAATTCACATTTTCAGCTAAAGTTGAAGAAGGTGACTTTTTGTGCCAGCTCTCATACAATAAAAAAGTCCTTTATGTGGTCTATTTGGTGCCAAGGTGTGTTTTTTTTCAATTTTTTTGCTTTTTGTTGGTAGGTAATTTCTGTTTAAAATGGTCCCCAAGCATAGCGCTTAAGTACTGGTTAGTATTCCTAAGTGTGAAAAGACTATAATGTGTCTTATGGAGAAAATACATGTATTAAATAAGCCTCCTCTATTAGGCATGAGTAATAATGCTCTTGACTGTGAGTTCAATGATAATAAGTCAGCAATATATATTAAACCATGTGCCTTTATTTTTATTATTTATTTATTTTGCGAGAGAGGGGCGGAGAGAGATGGAGAGAGAGACAGACACACAGACAGGAAGGGAGGGAGAGAGATGAGAAGCATCAGCTTGTAATTGTGTCACTTTAGTTGTTCATTGATTGCTTCTCATACATGCCTTGACTGGTGGGTTCAAGCCGAGCCAGTGACCCCCTTGCTCAAGCCAGTGACCATGGGATTGTGTTGATGATACTATGCTCAAGCTGGTGACCCCATGCTCAAGCTGGATGAGCCTACGCTCAAGCCAGCAATCTGGGGGTTTCCAATCTGGGACCTCAGTATCCCAGGTTGATTCTCTATCCGCTGTGCCACTACCAGTCAGGATAACTCATGTGTCTTTAAAAATAAAGATACATCAAACAAGGTTATATATTGATCTGCCGATAAAAATGTAGTGACCAGAGGTTTGTAGGAACCTAACCCTGCCTATATTTACCCAAGAAGCAAATGTTCAAAATTGCAAAGACAGTGTTGTTCCCTGTGACTTTATTGAACATAAGGACCATGAACAATGAGAATCAACTACTTGCAGAGGGTGAGAGCCCATGTTTTATTCTAAGCTTTCCGGCAACTAACACAGAAATAAACATGATGAGTTACATGTTCAGTCTCCCATAAAATGATCCCTAACATCTCTAACACAGCATTTGCTTAACTTTTCACTTGTACCATCGCTAAATGAAGTCCAGTTCTCTAAGTATTCAAAACCTCCTTCCTCTGGCTTTAATATACCTTTCTAGACTAATCAGCTATTTCAATTCAAAAATGACCCAGGGACATGACCCCATAGTCGCTGGCTTGAGCCCAGAGGTCACTGGCTGGAAGCGCAAGATCTCTGGCTTAAGCTCAAAGTCACTGGCTTAAGCAAGGGATCTCTTGCTCTGCTGGAGCCTCCGGTCAAGGCACATATGAGAAAGCAATCAATGAGCAACTAAGGTGATGCAACGAAGAATTGATGCTTCTCATTTCTCTCCCTTCTTGTCTGTCTGTCCCTATCTGTCTCTCTGTCTCTGTCACACACACACACTCAGGGAAACAAACATTGATGATATTAAAATCAGAGACATTTCTCTCAGGGGTTCACACAGAGAGAAGACACTATAATTAATGAACAACATTGGAGGATACTGTTCAGTAAACAGTGATGAATTTTATAAAGATCTTCTTTTATTGAAAAGATAATTTTTAAAGGCCACAAAGGAAATACAAAAGTTCTTTTAGGTGCAGAAAATGGTTTTTTACACATTATTGAATTTTATTTGAAAGTCATAATGACAATTCCGAGAGCTACCAGATCAGAATATCCTCACCACTTACTTATAAATTCCCTGTAATGAATGTGTTCTAGAATGGAAAGGTTAATCCTTTAGCCAACTGTTCTCAACAGACTCACTAACTGAAGTTTTTGTGAAGGAAAATTAACCCTGCTCACATCACTTTTAGAAACTGAAGTTTCTTTGGGGTAGGGTCCATCAACATGCAGTAAGCTCCTAAAATATTTTATTTATATTAACGAGACAATAAAAGCTTGATACTCTCTTGGGAGACTTTTAATTCTGATGAATAAATAAAACAGAAGGTTTCTGCTTTTATGGTGTAATAACGCCATTTGCAGTACAATGGTGAATATCTGTTAATGAGGAGAGAAAGTTTCTTTTAAAGCACCGCAATCCAACGCTAGTAATTATATTTTTAGATGATAGATTTTCTGCTCAGAAAGTTTCCTGTCTTCCTGTTTCTTTAGTTGTGCCAATATCATAATGCAAAAATGTTTCTATTTTTCAATGCTTATTTCCCCCCATAATATTTAAGAGAACCCCCCAAACACCAAAATACAAAAACATCTTTACCTCTGAACCTAATGAAATTTATTCTTCCTATACAATGTTGAATTTTATTTCTTCTCTTTCTGTTTTCCCACTTGGTCTTGCATTATAATCGCTGATTTGAAATTTATTATTTTAATGAATTAATGCTTACCTGCTGTTGAGAGTTTAGCCTGAAACTGAGGCCTTTCACTGTGTAGTGTGGCTCTTTCTCCCAAAGTGGTGAGTTTATTCCTTAAGCCTGCTTCCCTGATTAGTTCTTAGTAGAAAGAGGAAGGAGGGAGGGAGAGAGAGAGAGGGAGGGAGAGAGAGAGAGAGGGAGAGAGAGAGGGAGAGAGGGAAGCACTCACACCTGTAGGAAGGGAGGAGTTTCTGATGTCAGGTGAAATTTATCACAAATACAGCACAAGTATTTCCTTTCTGTCACATTTAATCTTACAGTGTCAATGTTGAGGAATACTAATCTTGACCTAGAGATGAACTTTTTGTAGATACAAAACCTATCTACATGATCTCATGGAAGAGAATAAAAAACAAAACCAGCAAGCAAACAAACACCCCCTCTCAAAACAGAACCCCGGCAAATGGGGCACCATAAAACAATACAGATAATGGCCTTTTATATATTTTTACCTTTTCTGAAAAAAAATGATTTTGCTCACCTTTCCTAAGCTTCCAAGGCTGAAAGAGGGTAGTGTCTAAAGCGGATGCTTGTAAAATGGAGAGTATTTCTGAGATTTTTAATTCTTTCACTCTTATTCTTTTCAATGAAAAGTCCTTCAGAGATTCCTCACGTCCCTCAAATGGCTGCCTGCTGTCTGGAGCACCGCGCAGGCGTGTACACGGGAATCTCCTCACACAGTGCCGTCCCCAGTCTTTGGGTAGGAAACAGTACAAGTATCCCAAAGGCATCAAGTGCTTCAGTCTGAATGTGGTCACCTGGGAGGGTGCTGTTTACTACCACTGTGTGTCTCATAAAGCCAAATTCAAATGAAGGGGTCGCTTAGGGCATTCTTTACTTGAAGATGCTGATGTTAAAATAATGCAATGAGTAATCGGTAGTTGAAAGAGACAGGGGGGAAAAACTGTATTAGATGACAATTACTGGATGTCAAAATAAGAGTGTTTTTGATCTTGGTATATTGGTTGCTGCTTTTCTTTTTTCTTTAAGATGTTACTGATGGCAACATATACCTGGGCGTGTCCCTGAGGATCTTATATAAATCTCGTCTTTTTCTAAATATTATTTGAGAAGAATTGATTTTAAAAACGAACAGAAGCTGTTATTTGTCGAACAATATCTGTTTTAGATATAAAATACAATACCATAAAGACCTTTAAGTTAGGGAGTCTAATTATTTATGGATTCAGAGAGAAATAGAAATGTCTTCCCAGATTTAGGTTGCCTCCTCGTCCCTGGTGCATCCCAAACAGAAGCTTCTATTATTTTAGAAAACTAAAGTTCCTTTGCTCTCTATAAAACATCAGAACTAATTGAAATAGTTGCTTTGTGCCATTAGGAAAAGTAATCAATAAGGCAGAACTTACTACTTTTTTAGGCAAACTTCATTGTTTTAATATCAAATTAATTTCATAATTTGAAATATGTCCATTAAGCTAAGCTAACCTTTGAACTCTGAGATTAAAAGGAGAAAGAAATGGAGGTGGGGGAAGGAGGTTGCTCATACAAGAGAAATCTGGAGATTTTTTTTTTTTTTTTTTGAGATTTTCTTCTATAAACCCAGGTGAACAAAATCCATAATACATATTATCATTATACCTGAAAAAGTAGATGGATTGGTACATCGTTGTAATAGGATTTACTCATCAGCTTCAGCGGTTCCCTTGTATTTGTAGTTTATCAGCAAATTCCTGAGAAGTCAAAGTCATATTTTTTTTTTCTTTTTCTAGTTCTATCACTTACTATTTGAGGATCTTAAGACAGTCTCCCTGTGCCTCAGATTCATTACCCGAAGGATGGGGATAATAGTGATTGTTACGGGGTTTAGTCCCCATAAATGTTATTAGGATTGAACATAGGCGTAAATGTATGTAGACATGTAATGGGCTTAGAATGGTGCCTGGCATATAGCGTACATCAGTAAATATCGGCCATTTTTAATCACTGTTATTATTATATAGTCCTGTTGTTCTATTTGAAAACCTACATTAGTTTAAGGACCTCCTTGGGGAATATAAAATGGTGAAATCATCTAAGGCACATTTGTTTCTATTAGTTAAAAAAATGAACAATTTTATTTATAAAACGTAGTTAATAGTAGTTTTATGGAATTTGAAAAACATCCCTCCTTCCTCTTTGCCCCATTTTAATAACTATAACTGATCTTTTGATATAGCTGCTACTGCAATTTCATAGCCTTGATAACAGCAGAGGCCACCTTAATGACCGCAAACACCAAAGGCAAGAGCAAGTAGTTCTGTGGTGGTTTAGTAGCGAAAGATTACATGCGATGGCAGCGACTGTCTTTTTTATTATTATTTTTTTAGTGAGAGAGAGAGATAGATAGTAAGGGAGAGATGAGAAGCATCAACTTGTAGTTGCGACATTTTACTTGTTGGTTGATTGCTTCCTCATACGTGCCTTGACTGGGGGCCTCCAGCTGAACTAGTGACCCCTTGCTCAAGCCAGCGACCTTGGACTCCAGCCAGCAAACTTGGGCTTCAAGCCAGTGACCTTTGGGCTCCAGCCAGCAACCATGGGGTGTTGGAGGAAAGCCAAAGCACCGAGTGACTTTCTGTTCTCATCCTGAGAAAGTGAAGGCTGAGACCAAGCATACATGACTGAAGGCAGTCGCATTCAGGGAAGGCCTCAGGATGCGATGCTAGGCCCTGCTGGAGCTTTCTGCAGATGGAATCAGACAGCAGATGGTGTGGTGTTATGTCTCAGAAAGAGCAAGAGAAATCTAATCAGTTTTTCAAAACTAAATAATAAAATTGTACACTGTATTCTGCTTGTTAGTTTCTTATGCATGATACCATGTTTCTGCTTTAATAAATCGGATAACTGATCTCTCTAAGGCACCTCAATTCTGGAGAGATTGGGGTCCTCCACTTGCAGTATTGTTGCTGCCTCATTCCTTTGCGGCTCCTCTTCATGAAACCCGGAATACCAACAACCATGATGCCATGCTCAAGCTGGTGACGCTGCGCTCAAGCTGATGAGCCTGCGCTCAAGCTGGCCTGGGTCCTTAGTGTCCCAGGTCGATGCTCTATCCACTGCGCTACTGCCTGGTCAGGTGGCAGTGACTCTCAAGCAGAACATTTGAAACCATGTCACCACAATAAATTTAAAACATTTAAAAAGAAAAAATAAGAAAAAGACAAAAAAAAAGAGCTATTTATAACACAAAAAGGGCTCACTTTCAACATAACGTCTGAATGGGAAATTTGAATTCTCTCTGCTTTTGCTTCCCCGTCCCCTCTTCCTTAAAGCTGAATATTTCTTGACAATGAATGAAACATGAGAGGATTAAGACTTATGTTTGGAAACTAAGCCAAACTGTGTGATTCAAATCCTAATTTCGACAGGTGCACCTGCATTTATTTTTGGTAAATAAGAGAACTGCCAGGAAATTCTATTCAACCAAATAAAAGAAAGTAAATCCTTTCATTTTAGGTTCCAGTGCAGGTCCTATTTAAACAAAGCCTGTTTGTTAAATGTGTGGCCACCTGGGGTTTGGGGGAAATAGAAGGGCTCAGATAGAGCAAGAATTTTAAACGACGGACAGTATACAAAGTTCAGCCACGTATGTGCACCATGCGGGCTGCCCCCCCCCCCCCCCCCCCCGCCTCCACATCACACCAGTTTACCTCCCTTCCTTTGGCAGCATTATTGGGCACTTTTCTGTATGTTCAGCAACTTTACTTTTTTGCCTTTTTCAATCCAATAGGTGACAGCATTCTGCCTTTAAGTGACTATTATAAGGTCGAACATCTTTCAAATAACTTATTGGCCATTTATGTATCTTTGAGAATGTCACTTTCCTATTGGTACTTTTATCTATTTGTTACTGATATGTTTTTATTTTTATATTTAACCTTGTTTGGAATTGTTTTTGGCATAAAGTAAGAATACTAACCGCTGCTCCTCCATTCCCCTCTCTGGTGTGGTTAGCAGTTTTTTCAAGGCCATTTATTATTTTTCTGCACTTTTTTTTTGAAATACTGTATCATACACTACATTTCTACATTATCTTCCATTCCCAAATATGTATTTCTAGGATTTAAAGCTCCTGGCATCGGCACTTCCCCCTCCTCCCTGCAGGGGTCTACCATAGTTGGCACAGCCTGCACATGGGGGAACTCAGGTGGGTGTGGACACCACATGGGAAGACAGCCATTGGATTACGGGGGCCATGTGCAGTTGAGGCCTCATTTTATTTGGGTCTGTAATGAACTGTTACGCTATTCATTATGAGTATGCCAAAATGCAGCCTGTAAAGCAGGGGTCCCCAAACTTTTTACACAGGGGGTCAGTTCACTGTCCCTCAGACCGTTGGAGGGCCGGACTATAAAAAAAAACTGAACAAATCCCTATGCACACTGCACATATCTTACTTTAAAGTAAAAAAAAACCAAAACAAAACGGGAACAAATACAATATTTAAAATAAAGAACAAGTAAATTTAAATCAACAAACTGATCAGTATTTCAATGGGAACTATGCTCCTCTCACTGACCACCAATGAAAGAGATGCATGCCCTTTCTGGAAGTGTGGCAGGGGCCAGATAAATGGCCTCAGGGGGCTGCATGTGGCCCGCGGGCTGTAGTTTGGGGACCCCTGCTTTAAAGAAACTATGTTTGAATTGCCTGCTGCCTGTCAGAAGATCTCTCAAAATTACATCACATACTTTTCAAAGCCACCAGATGGTAGTATGACCAGTTCATGCATGAAGAACTACCACTCAGCAACAATGGCATGTAAAATTTCCAGTTGATGTTCACTAATCTGTTCAACAGATGTTCTTAGAGAAAGAGGAGACTTTTAGCATCCCCTTCCACCAAAGCTATTATAAACGTCATGATTAATGATAAAAATCAGTGAGTTGGGACTCTATCAGTCACTCTAAAACCATGAAGCTGTGTTTCCAAGTGAAGAGTTTTTAACGTTTAAGGTATTTTGTAAAATCTTTTAGTTGCTTTGCTGGACATGTAGCAGGCAGCCCGGAATATACAAACATGTTTTCTTAGATTACTGCACTAGTTTCTTTTATTGAAGACTTTCTGTCCCTCTGACCCACTAATGTCCTGTTTGGCCATTACTTCTCAGCAGGTATTGCTTCTGACCTTTTACTGAGCTGCCCAGGGTTGGCTGCCCATGGCGTGTGGTCTCCCTCACCGCTGTGAGCATCAAACTGAACTTGTTTAATGAAAGCTGTGTTCTGGGTGGTCTCTGCCTGGAGGATACTGACAGAAATACTGGCACTTTCTAAATTAACTGACAAAGTATTCTAGGTTAGATGGAGAGATAATTACATGTTATTTTATTTTACAAAAAGATAAAAGCAACCCAGACAACGTACGGTAGCTGGTTAGAAATAATTTCTGATATATTTTAGTGATCATTTAGTCACATGTATATACATATTATTACAATGGGGAAAGGTTTAGAAAGTTTTTGGTTTGGTTTTTGTTTAAAGAAATAATGTGCTTATGTTCCTTTTTAATAATTTTATGAAATAAAAGTATGATTTGATTACAGGGGAAAATAAGTATTGAACATCTATTCACTAAACCAGCCAGATATAAAATGTTCATGCTCCCTCTAAAGCTGAAGACAACATGGCAAATCTTCATCACACCAGAGTCTAGAGCAGCGGTTCTCAACCTGTGGGTCGCGACCCCGGCGGGGTCGCCTAAAGCCATCGGAAAATACATAATGATATCAGGTATTTACATTCCGAATCATAACTGTAGCAAAATTACAGTTATGAAGTAGCCACCAAAATTATTTTTTGGTTTGGGGTCACCGCAACATGAGGAACTGTATTGCGGGGTCACGGCATTAGAAAGGTTGAGAACCACTGGTCTAGAGAGTTATGTAAAGAATTAAAGACATTTGGGGATTTCTCAAGTTCCAGATGCAAGTCATCAGCTAAAGAATACCTGATGTTTTTATGAACGAGGCACTCATATACTTTATATAAAGGTACAGTATCAAATTTCCTCTGCACTAACCAATAAATGAGCTCTACTTAGTCATGATAGATCATTCGATTATGGTTCTTCTTCCTATTTTTTTTTTTTTGTATTTTTCTGAAGTGAGAAGTGGGGAGGCAGAGAGACAGACTCCCACATGTGCCCGACTGGGCATGCCCACTAAGGGGTGATGCTCTTCCCATCTGGGCTGTTGCTCTGTTGCAACAGGGGTCATTCTAGTGCCTTAGGCAGAGAGGCCATGCAGCCATCCTCAGTGCCTGGGTCAACTTTGCTCCAATGGAACTTTGGCTGTGGGAGGGGAAGAGAGAGATAGAAAGGAGATGGGGAAGGGTGGAGAATCAGATGGTTGTTTCTCCTTTGTGCTCTGGCTGGGAATCGAACCCAGGACATCCACATGCTGGGCTTACGCTGTACCACTGAGCCAGCCGGCCAGGGCTGTTGTTCTTATTTTATGATTTCAGGCAAATAATCGGAAATACAGCAACATAAATGTGAGTTCTTAGATTTGGCAACTGCTAACAGTAGTTTTCAGGACTACATTAAATGCTAATGGTAGACCGACAGAGGCTAATTTTAAATTCCCTATTAGGAAATAATAAATCCTGAAGAAGCCTCAGTCTCTTTGTAGGTTAACAGTTTCAGAAATTTATAAATATTAAATTTTTAACAAATAATCTAACATTCTTTAAGAGGCATCCAGTCTCTTATAGGCTTCTTCAATGAAATTGAGCAAGTTCTTCGTCTGAGATGAATTATGGAGAACATCAAAGTCTTTCAGAAGAGAATTCTGGTTTGGAATTTGCGCCAAAATTTCTTCCTGTGGGTAAAAGAGAATAATTAGTTAAAAATATTTTTATAGACATAAACTGACATGTAACATTAGTTTTAGGTGATTCAGTATATCCCTTAACATCACAGTGACAAAATTATTTTCTAGTGATGAGAACTTTAAAAGATTTATCTTTCTCTAACTTTCAAAAATACGTTATTACTAAACTAGTCACCATACTGTACATCCTCATGACTTATTTTATAATTGGAAGTTTGTACCTTTTGACCACCTTTACCCATAGAATTAGTTTTTAATCTTATTATGAAAAATATCAGATGTATGTTCTGGAATGGTATAATAAATCTGTAACCATCACTCAATTTCAATAACCATCAATTCACTGCTGTTCTTCTTTCAAATCTGTATTATTTGTTTTCCCTCTGCCCATTTCCACTCCTCACACCCCAGGTGAATTATAGATAGAAAAATTTCAGGCCCTGGCTGGTTGGCTCAGTGGTAGAACATTGGCCTGGTGTGTGGAAGTCCCAGGTTCGATTCCCAGTCAGGGCACGCAGGAAAAACAACCATCTGCTTCTCCAGCTCTCCCCACTCATCTCCCCTCCCACAGCCATGGCTCATTTGAGTAAGTTGGTCATGGAAACTGAGGATGGCACCATGGCCTCACCTCAGGCGCTAAAACAGCTTGGTTGCCAAACAACAGAGCAACAGCTCCATATGGGCAGAGCATCACCCCCTAGTGGGCTTGCTGGGTGGATCCCAGTCGTGGCACATGTAGGAGTCTGTCTCTCTGCCTCCCTACCTCTCACTTAATTAAAAAAAAAATTCAAATTACTTTTTGAGAAAAACAAAGATTTTCTACCACTTTAAACATTTATACTATAAAATCTATTAAAGTCCTTTGAAGAGAGATAAGTTAGTGTATAATCCACTACTAGTAAGACATAATACTAATTTATGAAGAGTAGCCATTGTTAGAAGCATAAACAAAAGCAACTCTAAGAATTTATTTGTAGAAATATATCTTAAAGTTACTACAAACATGTGTAAAAATATATGTATAAGGGCATACTCATATTATCTGTAACTGCAAAAATGATTTCCATCAGTAATTCACAGTTTATATTATGTACATCCATACAATGGAATATTATACAGCTACTGAGGAAAACAAGACACATCTACATAAATTGACAAAGATGGATGTTCAAAATATAGTGTCAAATGAGAAATAAATGTGTGTAAGTTGACACCACAAATTCCATTTTTTATTATACTATGCCATTCACAACTGAGGATACAATTAATATAGTTAAGTCGGTACTTACCTGAAGTATGGGTGCTTTCAGACTCTTCTGAGAAAGTTCTGGAAGGGAGAGTACCCCACTATCTGTTTGAAACATCTAAAGTAGACAAAGAAAGGTACAGATCATTTCAAAAGACCAATCTGTTATTACACTCCAAAGTTGTCTTGCTAAAATGTGAGCACTACCGCCACCCCCAGGGCGCAGCGACAGCAACGCGGCCTCCACAGCACCTGCTTCGCCTTCTCCTCCGCTTCCCCCACCTCCCTGGTCAGAAGGTGAATTCTGTCCTTTAGGCTCTGAATACTCCCAGTCACTGACTCTGTGGTCTCTGCTATTTTATCCACTTCCTCCTGAGTCAGAAAGAGAAAGTTTCAAGTTAAATATTTTATAATGTAAAACCCACAAAGATAGTTAATATACATATACATACTTTAAAAACATCTCATGTATTAAAACACTACTAGAAGAAACTGGTAAATACATTTTTGTTTTTCTTTCAAAAAAACAAATCTATCATTGAAATAATACATTATAAGGAAACAATTCCCTGAAATAAAAAGATATAGCCCATGTACCAGAATGTTTCCTCAAAAACTCACCAAAGATGCTAGCATCAGATTCTGGAAGACCCGTGTAAATCCAGCAGAGCCCAGGGAGTGATGGCCTAACCCTCCCATGTCCTGTCTGCTCACCCCCCCCCCCCCCACAGCATCAGATTCTGGAAGACCCACGTAAATCCAGCAGAGCCCAGGGAGTGATGGCCTAACCCTCCCATGTCCTGTCTGCTCACCCCCCCCCCCCCCCACAGCATCAGATTCTGGAAGACCCACGTAAATCCAGCAGAGCCCAGGGAGTGATGGCCTAACCCTCCCATGTCCTGTCTGCTCACCCCCCCCCCCCACAGCATCAGATTCTGGAAGACCCACGTAAATCCAGCGGAGCCCAGGGACTGATGGCCTAACCCTCCCATGTCCTGTCTGCTCACCCCCCCCCCCCCACAGCATCAGATTCTGGAAGACCCACGTAAATCCAGCGGAGCCCAGGGACTGATGGCCTAACCCTCCCATGTCCTGTCTGCTCATCCCCCCCCCCTCCCCCCCCCCCCGCAGCATCAGATTCTGGAAGACCCACGTAAATCCAGCGGAGCCCAGGGAGTGATGGCCTAACCCTCCCATGTCCTGTCTGCTCACCCCCCCCCCCACAGCATCAGATTCTGGAAGACCCACGTAAATCCAGCAGAGCCCAGGGAGTGATGGCCTAACCCTGCCATGTCCTGCCTGCTCCTTCCCCCCCCCCCCCGGCAACATCTGATCCTCTTAGTATCTCATTTTGCCTTTTCCAGATTGTCACACAGTTGTAATCATAGGGTACCTAGTTCTCTCAGAGCCAAGCGCTGGGCTGATGCTCTACCACTGAGCCAACTGGCCAGGGCCAGGAACCCTGATTTATACTTGGTTAGTCAGAGGTACAGGAGGCTTAGGCTTGCAGCTAGGATCTGGGGTCTGAAATGGGGGGGAGGGCAGTTTTGTGGAACTCAGGGGTCTGTACTAACTGCAGATAGCGTCAGAATTGAATTAAAATGTAGGACAAGCAGAGAAATGGAGAGTTGCTTCGTTTGGAAAATTCACATATTTGACGGGTGTCAGAAGTATAGAAAAAGTTTTTTCCCCCCCATTTAATGGTATTTATGCTTTTGGCACATGGAGGTCCAACTTTAGCTTTAAAACAGAAATGTCTCCCAATATTACAAAAGTCACACTTTTGTAATATTGATCATTTACTATCTCTGATCATTTTTAAGTAATTTATAGTAATGTTAAATGTTAAGCTAACACTCACCATTATTATACTTTAATTTTTAAAATTTATTGATTTTAGAGAGAGAGGGAAAGGGGAGAAAGGGAAGGAGAAAGAGAGAGAGAAACAGCTATTTGTTGTTTCACTTATTTATGCTTTCATTGGCTGGGATTGAACCTGCAACCCTTGTGTATAGACATGACGCTCTACCTGGCCAGGGCTGCAAATGTCAGCTTTTATCATTTTTAAAGTTTTATTTATTGATGAGAGAAAGAAACATTCATTTGCTGTTCCACTTATATGTGCATTCACTGGTTGATTCTTGTATGTGCCCTGACTGGGGATTGAACCTGTAACCTTGACGTATGGGGACCATGCTCTAACTAACTGAGCTTCATGGCCAGGGCACCATTATTATACTTTAAAATAACGTTAAGAAAAGTCAAACTCATAGAAACAGAGTAGGAAAGTGATTACCAGGGTCTGGGAGGTGGCAGAAATAGGGAAGGGATATTAAGAAAACAGACTTTTAGTTATAATAAGGTCTAATGAGCTAATGGGAAACATGGTGATTATAAGTGAAAACACCATATTGTGTAATTAGCTAAGAGCAGAACTTAGATGGGGAATCTTTTCACACTCAGTGCATACATATATGAAGTCACCACATTCAGATATCTTACCATTTTATTTGTCAGTTATATCTCAATAAAGCTGAAATGTAAAAGACACTGGGAGAAGATGAAACATGATTGTTAGGTTCAGCCCCAGGGTCCCTTCCTAAAAGTAAAAGCCTCAAGCAGCCAGGCTGACGTTTAGCTGGCAGTCAGGGGAGTTCCGGAGCTCTCCACCCGACAGTCCTGATTGATGTCTCACCTCCACCTGACTGCCGACATTCTGCCAGCTAGTCACCTCTCCTTCACTTACAGAATGTTCTGTTGCTTGGCCATTAGCCAATAACCCTCCGCTGTTTAACCCTTCCAGTGTTCAACCCCCGCAAGTTTCCCTGTGCAGCGAGAAATAACAGCCCAACTCAGTCCTGTGTAGGCCGAGGCTTTTCTCTGGTCGGGCCTGACGCCGCCAGGTTCTCAGCCCGTCTGTTCATCCTTCCTTTGGCGACCTATCAAGAACCTCACCCCATGAAGAGTCACGCAATCACTAAAATAGACCACCCTATTAATTTACAATATATAGGGCCTGACCTGTGGTGGCGCAGTGGATAAAGCGTCGACCTGGAAATGCTGAGGTCGCTGGTTCAAAACCCTGGGCTTGCCTGGTCAAGGCGCATAGGGGAGTTGATGCTTCCAGCTCCTCCCCCCTTCTCTCTCTCTCTCTGTCTCTCCTCTCTCTCCCTCTCTCTCTCTCCTCTCTAAAAATGAATAAAATTAAAAAAAAATTACAATATATAGATTTGTTGCTCAGAAACTAGTCCTTTCAACGTTATCTAAATTATATGGAAACAATTATTTGTGAATTTTGAAATATTAGAAATCTTTGGGAATGCATTCCTTGCATAAACTCCTACCACCTTGTACTTACTGAATTGCTAACGGAGACTTAAGTACCCCGTCTACAAACACTTTAAAATGACTAAGGGATATACGGTCCATTATGCTTTCGTTTATGATTATTTAATACTCCTTAAGGCTGTTTCTCTCTTTCTAGTTTGCCTGTACCATTTAAAATATTTTTACATTACAGGTGACATGAAATATTATAGTAGTTATACATGTATAGTAAAGTGGTTAGATATTTACATGACTGATGATCTCCCAATAAGATGCTTTTCTTAACTGTTCGACTATCAGCTAATTAAAAGGCTGACATTGATGTCAGCTAATGTTATCTCCCATTAGCTTCTACAGAGTCATGGTTAAGGACCATGCTCTGATGTCGGATTGGCTAGGTTTGCACTACTACTTTATGCAGTTTGCCTAAGGTTCGCCCAGAAATGTCTGTATGTCTCTTTTTCATTTGCAGAATGAGGATAATGTGGATCTCTCTGAAGTCATTGTGAATACTAAGGGATATAACTATAGGAGCGTAGAACAGAGTCTAGAACAGAGAGAGCCCTCATTACAGGTTAGCTATGATGATAACAGTGACGATGACTGTGTTCCTAACAATAAAGTACCACATACAGGATGGAAAAACTAATGTTTACAAGTTCTGGAGCACTTAGTGGTGAGTTCCTATAATTTGATAATCAAAGATACTAAGATAGTTCAAGTAAAAAGTCTAGTAAAAAAGAAAAACAACTACTTAATATCTAATATATAGAAATACTTTTAACTTGAGATGCCCAAAGTTTAGGTAAAGTTTTTGCTTAGATTAAAAAAAAATAATGAAAAAATCTGGTTCAAGATCTAGTATTTATTACCAGGAGAATATCATAATTAAAAAAACTTTTTGGTCTTTTCCTGTCCCAATTACTGACTCCCTGTTCAAATCTCACACCTGCAGTAACGCCAGGCCTTCCTCATTAGCTCTGTGACGCTCCCTTTCCGTCTGCAGGAGACTTGACACGTCAGTTAAGTCTTTCAGCTCCCGGGGAGGGACTTTTAGGGTTTCACACCGTTGTAGCAATCTTAAGGATAGAATAAAAAAACAATTATTAGCCTGACCAGGCAGTGGTGCAGTGGATAACAGCGTTGGACTGGGACGCAAAGGACACAGGTTTGAAACCCCAAGGTCATCAGCTTGAGCGCAGGCTCACCAGCTTGAGTGTGAGACCATAGACATGACCCTATGGTTGCTGGCTTGAGCAAGGGGTCACTGGCTCAGCTGTAAGCCCCCCCCCGGTCAAGGCACATATAAGAAAGCAATCAGTGAACAACTGTGGTGCCACAATGAAGAATTGATGCTTCTCATCTCTCTCCTTTCCTGTCTGTCTGTTCCTATCTGTCTCTCTGTCACCAAAACAAAACAAAAAAACTCCAATTATTAGTTATTTTTGAGTAACATTAGTATTATTTTTGTGCCACCACTTGGTCAGGCAAGTTTTTGATTTCTTATTTATGAACAGTTTCTTCTAAAAGTTTATTAAGTCAGTTCTGTGGAAGGGTATTCCACTGTTCCAAATATTCTAAATAGTGGTCAGAATTTCAAGATTCTTTGAAAATCTAATTAAACGAAAAGTACAGCATGAATACAACCTATAACAGCAATAGCACCTAACCAGCAACCCTGTTTGTCTGATCACGAGGCTACCATATGACACAGACTGTATCCATCCTAACAGTGTTGCCACAAGACCATCCCAAAGACAGGTGTGTCACCTCAGCTGGGCCAATCAGAGGCCATCTCCCAGACTTTTCTAACTTAGGCTAAGAGGATAAGCATTTCCTTTCCCCTCTTTCTTCACAAGGATGAGAGATGTAGGGACTAGGATTCTAATCTATTGAGTACAACGTGTCTAAAAGAATGAAGCCAAAATGCAGACAGAAGCAGAGATGAGACTAATAAAATATGAAATAAACGAGTTCCTGTGGTCAATACCAATTTGGGAGATGCTAGGCTAAAAAAATGCAATAAATTAATTTACTGCAGGACTTTTAATATGCTAATGTACCAAAACATAATTCACTAAATATCACTTTTATTCACACAGCATCTTTAAGAATGTGTTCCAAATACTTTGAAAAATGTTCCTATAGGAAAAGTTATTTAGAGATCCAGTTAATATCAATTTGCTGAGGCTGTACACACTGCTATGTTAGTAAAAGGGAAAGTATCGTGAGTATTGTTATTTGGGGAATGAAAGAAAGTGAGCTGTGAGCAAAAATGAAGCGAAAATAGGCAGCCTTTGAAATAAATCTCCGTGGCTGCTAACACTGGGGACACAGCTGTATGCTGAAGAGAATTCAGTCTTTTCTGATGACCCAGGGTGATCACAGTGAAGAGCAGATATTAGGCACTGTAATATTCTCATTCACACGTCAAACACGATTACTTATCCTACACTAAAATGAGCATAAGGAGCCGCACCTTTATTAAGTATTATTTATGCATTAGCTTTTCCAGTGCACTCCTTCCACATTGGGCCGTCGTTCCGATAAGCCATTTGCAGGCCTGCTTCTAGCAGTCTTTTTTTCTTCTCTGCCCCCTCTTTCCACAAACTCCCACCCCGGCCCAATCCGCCCCACCCTTTCCACTTGGTGACTATCCTTGAGAACTACACTTCAAGTATGCAGAATGTGTCCAGTCTTCCCAAGCCTGAGGTACTGGGTCATAACATCTCTAAGCACACTAGTAACTAATATCCTTCTACAGTATGAAAAAAAAACACGTGCAAATACTAGGAAAAGTAGTCCCTGAAAACTGTTGACAGTGGCATGGCTTTATAAGAACTCATGGGAAGAAACCACCATTTGTGACTTGCCGCAGATGAACAGTAATATCCCGGAAAATGACACTTGTTGCCTGTGCAAATAATGGAATGCAATATGAAGTCAAAGAAAAACACAGTGATAGGCTAACTATCCTACAGGATAAATAAGAGTGGTGAACTGTTAACTTCAGATTGTTCAAATGAAGTTGAAGGGAGTTTAAGATATCAAAATATTTTTCAAATCTCAATGCAGAAAAGTGAATTATGGAAGCAGGTATTTTGTCACTTTCAGATTCTTCCTTTATAAATTCTCTTAAAGAACTCAGAGTTGCATAGTTAGGATAGAATTACATTACCAAATTGTTCCTCTTTTTAAAATAACAACAAAAACCCCAAATGAGGCCCTGGCCGGTTGGCTCGGGAAGAGCGCTGGCCCGGTGTGTGGAAGTCCTGGGTTCGAATCCTGGCCAGGGTACACAGGAGAAGCGCCCATCTGCTTCTCCACCCCTCCCCCTCTCCTTCCTCTCTGTCTCTCTCTTCCCCTCCCGCAGTCAAGGCTCAACTGGAACAAAGTTGGCCCGGGCGCTGGGGATGGCTCTGTGGCCTCTGCCTCAGGTGCTAGAATGGCTCCGTTCGCAGTGGAGCAACACCCCAGATGGGCCAAGCATCGCCCCCCTGGTGGGCATGCCATGTGGATCCTGGTCAGGTGCATGTGGGAGTCTGTCTGATGCCTGCCTCCCCCAGTTTGTCACTTAGGAAAAATACAAAACAAACAAACAAACAAATGAACAAAAACTCCAAATAAAAAACTTATATTCCACAAATGTCTATTCTGGCAACAAAGACAGATTCAACTTTTAGTAGATATGTTTTAACCATTTCCATCACATAACTATATTACCTTTTCTTCAGACAGTTGAGATGATACTGAATTTCTTCATATTTTCTACCTTTGTTACTCAAAATTGCTCTAGAAAAAGGGATCAAATAAATATTAGTTTGTAACACAACTAATAGAATCTGTTTACTTTTTCTTTACAATTTCTCTCAAGTGCCTCTCCTTACTAGCCAGGCACAATCCATCACTTCTTTTACTCTGCTTTTAAGCAGAGGTATAATCAAAATTCTTTTAATCATATTATAATGTATTTTATTTATAATTCAGACTCTTCTGATGGATTTCAGCTCCTTGATGGCAGAATCCTGATTTTCTTTGTATCCCTTCTGACATAGTAACTTCCATCTAACGTGTCCATTTCGACTCGGCTTCTTCCTAAAGCATCCTATTGACAGCACATGTTAAAGTGTACAGACCAGCCCGACCAGGTGGTGGCACAGTGGATAGAGTGTTGGACTGGGACACAAGGGACCCAGGCTTGAAACCTGAGGTCACTGGCTTAAGCGTGGGTTCAGCAACTTGAGTGCAGGGTCTCTGGCTTGAGCGTGGGATCATAGACATGACCTCCTGGTCCATGGCTTGAGCCCAAATGTTGCTGGCTTGAGCAAGGGGCCACTTGCTCTGCTGTAGCCCCCAGTGAAGGCACATATGAGAAAGCAATTAATGAACAACTAAGGAGACTAAGGAGCCTCAACGAAGAACTGGTGGTTCTCATCTCTCTCCCTTCCTGTCTGTCTGTCCTTATCTGCTTTCTCTGTCTGTGCCAAAAAAAAAAAAAAAAAAAGTGTACGGATCAGGCCACATGGCTTCATTTTTATTTCCTGATGGAATTCTAAGTTTCTGAAGTTAATAAAGACTTTTTGCTAAAGCTAATGCCATTAAAAGACATTAACTATATCTTCTGAAAGAGAAAAAGAAGCCAATCACCATAAAGTACATAATAACACTTAAAAGAAGACTGTCTATAGGAAACGTAAGTAGAGATCCAGAGTAAGTGGAAACATTTCATACTCACATTATTGCCGTTTCCATCACAGTTTGCAGCTGCTTTCTGCTCCCGGAGGAGAGAGGCCGCCAGGCTTTTCCCCTGCCGGACGCCGTCTTCACCCGTCTAAGGCGAGTCTGCTCCGTCTGTCCTGTCTCTGGTGACAGAGAGACTCAGGTCAACTGAGAATTTCTGTGTTTTTACTAAAAAGTGATTGAAATATAAATTTCTCTAAAAAAGCGAATGGAAGTATGAGAATCAAAATATTATAAAGCTTTAGAAACTGTTTAAGTTCCTTTTTATTGCACCCCCATAACATGCCAGGCGCCGAATATGAATATGGCATCTAGTGTTAAATAAAGTAAACTAGTTTAACTAAACTAATATTAACTGATACTGCAGATGTAAACGAACCTGATAATTTTAAATGAAGAGGCAAGCTGCAATTAGTAGGATTCAACATAAATGTATGGTTCTCAGAAATGACTTGAATTAAAGTCTGTTAATCACTGGGTTGTACACCTTCAACTAATATAGTATTTAAAAATAAATATAACACAATATTTATTTTTCAACTGTAACTGAAAAGTAAAAAATGATTAAAAAGAGAAAAGACTAGAAAAACCATTTCTATTAAATTTTGGATGGCAACTGGACCAAGAGACTAACCAACCCGAAGCAGACAGTCAGGGGTCAGCAGACTGTGGCCCGTCCCACTTACACGGGATAACAGAGTGAACAGAGAGGATCTACGATCGGCTCACGTGAAGATTTGTTTTGGAGAGAAGAGAGATTAAACAAATAACTATAAGAATGCAAAGTGTTACAAAAGCAGAAATACTGTGCACTCTGGAAGTATAAAACCAGATGATGTAACCTGGTCTTGGGTGAGGAAAGGCAGGGGATTCTTCCAGGAAAAGGCGATAGTTAAGTAAAGGTGAATACTCCCAACGAATTCACTCTGAATAAAACCAGTGGACCAAACTCATTCATGCAGCGCTAGCAGAACAGCGGCCTGTTTGTCCTGAAGAGAAACCGGGTGTTTCTATGTATCGCGGATCAGTAATAATTCAGACTGTGGGGTACTTCTTCTCTAGCTCTTATAGAAACCTACATGATATTTTGCTAGAGATGGTAAATAAAATTTCAGTTGACCAAAATAATTGACTAACCAATACTACCTGTTCTTGCAGAAATGAGAATGCTGCTGTTTATTAGTATATTTTGCAGAACTCATACATAAGATGCTATAATTTTCTCATGAAAAAAAAAAAATAGGTAGCTTGAGAAAGATAGGTTAAACAAGATATAGAAAAGAAATACCTTCATTAGACAGATGATTTTTATTTCTTTTCACTGTGTTTCTAACCTGGTGGGGAGAACACGGGTACATACACAAAGAATTAAACATTAGGTAAAAATATATTGCTTTCACAAAAGGTTTGTCATGTGTGTTGAAGAATATTCATATACCTTCTGGCTAGGCAGAAAAAGTATATTGCCATTTCTTTTAATTCTTTTTCTTTCTTTTTTTTTTTTTAAAGAAGCTGGAAACGGGGAGAGACAGTCAGACTCCCGCATGCGCCCGACCAGGATCCACCCAGCATGCCCACCAGGGGCGATGTTCTGCCCACCAGGGGGCGTTGCTCTGCCGAGACCAGAGCCACTCTAGCGCCTGGGGCAGAGGCCAAGGAGCCATCCCCAGCGCCCGGGCCATCCTTGCTCCAGTGGAGCCTTGGCTGCGGGAGGGGAAGAGAGAGACAGAGAGGAAGGGGGGGGGATGGAGAAGCAAATGGGCGCTTCTCCTATGTGCCCTGGCCGGGAATCGAACCTGGGTCCCCTGCACGCCAGGCCGATGCTCTACCGCTGAGTCAACCGGCCAGGGCCTATATTGCCATTTCTACAGAAAAAAGGTGTATATTTGTCACAGGCACAAAATATACTAAAGCAATTTCTAGACAGTGGTGATAATGTATAATAGAGTTTCATTTGGTATCAAATAATGTTTTAAAAAAATCATTATTCGACCCTGGCTGACTGGCTTTGTGGTAGAGCACTGGCCAGCATGTGGATGTCCTGGTCAATTTCTGGTCAGGGCACACAGGAAAAGCGACCATCTGCTTCTCCACCCCTCACCCCTCTCTCTTTTCCTCCCGCAGCCATGGCTCAGCTGGAGCAAGTTGGCCCCAGGCACTGAGGATGGCTACATGGCCTTGCCTCAGGTGATAAAAATAGCTTGGTTGCTGAGCAACAGAGTAATGGCCTCAGATGGGCAGAGTATCACCCCATAGGGGACTTGCTGGGTGGATCCAGGTGGGGCACATGTGAGAGTCTGTCTCTCTGCCTCCCTGCTTCTCACTTAAGGAAAAAAAATAAAAGGAATCATTATTCATTTTGCCAGTGAAATAGTGTTACATACTTTACCTGCAAAACAGAGGCCCTGCTTACTACAGGGTAAAACACAGAAAAAATTGATTATTTAGTCATTAATTTTTTTAGAAGAGATGGGTAAAATCATGGTAGGAAAAAGCTAATTCCCACCAAACTAATTCTTCTCTATCTTAATAAAAATCTTGTCCACCATCTGACAGATTTTTGTCTTTTAACATAGGAATGCCATAGAATTTGTACACTTTATTCCTAGCCTTTCCATTTAAACACCTCACCAAATGTCCTATGACCCGCTCCTCCCCAAAGAATTATCTGATCAACATCTTCAGAATTGAAGTAAAAGTTATCTGAGACCTTTTACAAACCATGCTGTAACAGCTCCCACATAACAATATGAATTCCTATAATTTGCAGTAATAGTGACCTTTAGTCTTCAGACACCCCTTTATAGGAAACAGATGGTATGTCTAATAGAGTTCTGGATGGTAAACTAGATATTTTCATTACCTCTTTCTCTGATAACTCCACTTCCTCCTCATCAATTTTTCTTTTTGGTTTTCTTTTTAACTGTTGAGACCTCTTCTTAGAAGCATTTGCTTTACTAGACATCTTGATCTAAACAGGACAATTCTTCAAAAAAATCTGTAAGGATGAAAAGGACACAAAAAAGATGCTTAAGACTTGCATATTTTGTTCAAAAGGATACCTATAAATGTTCCTTTTAAACATTTAAAAAGAAATAACATTTGTTCTTATTTGAGTAGGGATGTCTAATTCAATTTCACTTCTAGGAAGTTCTTCCATTTGAATGGCTTTTAAAAATCATTTTAAGATGCTTTTGTATCTCTAACTTTATACTCCCCCATACAATAACATTATCTCCTTGTTTATATCCAAGAAATAGAAACATAAATTGTTCAATTATCTTACTCTGGTCACAGATAAACAATATCTACCCTGTTCACAAAAATTAGGGGATATTTTATCGCTTCATATTCATTTTGAAATATCTTCTAATTTTTGTGAGCAGTATATTATCTCACTGATATCACTCAGGTCTTCTTATTTAAGCCTAGTGGATTCATCATTCAACTTATCCCAAAGATGGAAGGAGATAATTTTTAGAATTATACCATGAATCTATGTTGGTCAGATTCACGTGGTAAATTCACTCATAAAGATTTAAGCTATAACTCAGGGGTATGTGCATGTTAACAAGAGCACAGAAGCATACTGATTCCTCTGTCCTCTCCCAAATTAAGAAACAGGCATAGAGTTGGGTTGGGGATGTCAATGACAAAATTTACAACTCCTTTTCTCTATCTTTATCCCTTTATCACCAAACTCATTTCTGCTAATAGGAACAGAGGAATAGGATATTTATTCTTGCATTTGGCCATAAGGAGTAGATAGCCAGAAGTTAGGTACAGTATACCTAGAGATGTAAATACATACATACATACATACATACATATGTGATATATACATTATATGTATTTTTAGGCATATACATAAGTTAGATATATAGATAAATCAGTCACCATTCTATTTTTAAACTTCAGACTTAATTATATTAATACAGTTTAAATACATATGTAGATTTAGACAGACAATACAAGGGGTACTCTGGATAAATTTATCACCCCCCCTCCCCCAGTAAGACTGACAGAAATAGTGGGAAAGAATTGGTTCCAAGACCACAGAATTCACTTGTGGACTACATGCGAGATCAGTTATAAAAAGTAGCGGAAGCTAAAAGGGACTTTACCTCGGTCTTGAAAAATGTGGTACCTTACTCTACAGCCAGTCGGCTATGTTCCATTCCTGAAATGCCCGAGTCTCTCAACTGACATCCCTGCTTTATACCTCCCCCACTAAAAACCAACCATGTGAACGTTTCACCTGTGGACCTCTCCTGGGAGGGCTGCCAGACAGCAGTGCAGGTTGTTCACTGAGAAAGAGTACCCAGGTCAGGAAGCAAATGAGGGCCATCTGTAGTCCTCACTCCACTTGGCAGCTTAAAAACGGTACAGATTCCTTTTCACTCCTATCATTGACACGTGAAGTCCATGTCCCCTGTCTTAAATCCTGGCAGACTCTGCCGCTGTTTGAGCAGAACAGGGTGGAAATGATTCTGTACCAGTCTACTGGCCTAAACATGAAGAGACCGGCAGCTGCACCTTCCTTTTGCTTGGAGTATTTTCTCTCTGAGCCCAAGGACCATGCTATGAGGAAGGCCAGCACGGAGAGGAACTGAAGCCCCAGGCCAGCCACACTCCCCACCAAGAGTGCGCATCAACCTGCCAGGCTGCTGCATGGACCTGAGCCAATATGCTGCGGCTGCACAGCGCAGAAGAGGTAAGAGTCAGTCCTAGCAAGTTGTTTCCAGTCTCAAATTCTGGAACCCAATAAGTGACTTAAAAAAAAAGAAATCCTTCCCGATACCTGCCTTATAATATCCAAATTCTTTGCCATGCCATTCCCGTCCTTAGCGGTCTAGCCCTGCCTAGCTTCCATTCTTCTCTCCTACAGCTCCTTTTGAATCCCCCTCTCTGGCTAGATTTGATGACTTCCTGAGCACACTCTGAGTAATGAACACACTGTGTCCTCTACCAGAGCGACTCTCTCCTGAGTCTCTGCCCATCCTCCCTGACCAGGGGCCACCTACTTCTCAAAGCCTTCCTGATCAGTCACTTCATTGTTCTCTTAAGTCTGTAGGTCCTGATGGTCTCTAGCTTTCAGCCGTCATTTATAGTTTAGTTTTTAATCACTTTTTTCTGATATTTCTTCAATAACAAAATTCACTACTACTCCAAGTTGGATTCAGAAATTGCAAGTATTCATTTAGAAACTTTTGTAGTAACTTGACAACAGTTTAATGTATATTGAATCTGATAATAAAATAATTGGCTTTTTAAAAGTTTTCATTTTTCTTTCTTTATAAGTGAGAGGACGGGAGATGATGAGATAGACTCCCCCGTGACGCATCTGGGGTCTATGCTCATTTATCAATGAAGCTATTTTTAGCACCTGAGGCTGTCAGACCAACCAAGCTATCTTCAGCACCTGGGGCGATGCTTGAACCAATTGAGCCATTGGCTGTGGGAAGGGAAGAGAGAGAGAACAGGGAGAGGGAAAGGGAGACAGGCACATGGTCACTTCTCCTGTTTCCCTGACCAGGGATTGAATCTGGAACGTCCATACATTAGCTAGACCCTTCATTTGTGTAGAATTATTTTTTTCTAATAAGCAGACTTTCTTTTTTAGAGCATTTTCAGGTTTACAGCAAAGTGAGCAGAAAGGATCGAGTTCTAGTATACCCTGTGCCTCCTTCCACCACTATCCTCCCCACTGCCAACACCCCACATCACAGTGGCACATTGCTATAATCAACGAACCTACTTCAATACATCACACCACCCAAATCTAGAGTTCACATTTCAGTTAACTTCTGGTGTGATTCATTTTATGATTTGACTAGTAATTCATTTTTAATTTTACAAAAGTGTTAGTTGTGACTGATTAAAAATTAAAAAGCAGGCCCTGGCCATTGGTTCAGTGGTAGAGCGTCGGCCTGGTGTGCAGGAGTCCCGGGTTCGATTCCCAGCCAGGGCACACAGGAGAAGCGCCCATCTGCTTCTCCATCCCTCCCCCTCTCCTTCCTCTCTGTCTCTCTCTTCCCCTCCCGCAGCCAAGGCTCTATTGGAGCAAAATTGGCCCGGGCGCTGAGGATGGCTCCATGGCCTCTGCCTCAGGCGCTACAATGGCTCTGGTTGCAACAGAGCGACGCCCCAGATGGGCAGAGCATCGCCCCCTGGTGGGCATGCTGGGTGGATCCCGGTTGGGCGCATGCGGGAGTCTGTCTGACTGCCTCCACGTTTCCAACTTCAGAAAAATACAACCCCTCCCTCCAAAAATTAAAAAGCAAAAAAACCCCAAACCAAATATTGGTCTTTTATCACAGTTTGAGAAACACCGTTTTTATCTATACCTACTTGAAGCAGTAAGCCATAATGCAAAAAGTTTCTCCACCTTGGCCCTATTAACATTTTTTTTTTTTAACAGAGACAGAGAGTCAGAGAGACGGACAGACAGGGATAGACAGACAGGAACGGAGAGATGAGAAGCATCAATCATCAGTTTTTCGTTGCAACACCTTAATTGTTCATTGACTGTCTTCTCATACGTGCCTTGACCGCGGGCCTTCAGCAGACTGAGTAACCCCTTGCTCGAGTCAGCGACCTTGGGCTCAAGCTGGTGAGCTTTTGCTCAAACCAGATGAGTCCTTGCTCAAGCCGGCAACCTCGGGGTCTTGAACCTGGGTCTTCCGCATCCCAGTCCGACGCTCTTTCCACTGTGCCACCGCCCAGTCAGGCCCTATTAACATTTGAAACAGGTAATTCTTTGTTGTAGTTGCTGTCCTGTGCACTGTAGGATGCTTAGTAGCACCCCTGTCTTAGAGTAAGTAGCCCCTTCCCTGGTTGTGACAACCAAAATTGTCTCTAGACATTATCAGATGTCCTCAGCAGTGAAATCGCCAAAGAGTGAGAACCACTGCCAAGAGTGAGCCAGGGGTGAGGAGAAACTGCCCGGGTTTCAAATCCTGGCTCTGCCATTTAACTAGCTGTATAGCCTTGGCCAAATACATTTACAGTACTCACCCACTGGTAAAATAGGTTAATTAAAGTACTAACATCAAGGGCTTTTGTAAAGCTAAAACTTAGTAAGGAATATATAAAGTACCTAAAAAAACATCTGGGACATAGTAAAAACTCAATAAATAAAAGCCATAATTTCCTATCACTACTGAGCTAGTTGCAGCTCATACAAAAAGGAGAAATTTTAGATCCCCAAGAAATCAGTCTAGTGATAGTGGGTAGAGACAGATACAAAAACAGTTAATATACATAATTATATACATTGTGACAAATGTATGAAACAAATGAGTGAATGGCCATCTCAAAATGGTGTGTGAGAGTAAATATACAATATCCACAGCAAAGAATATTTGAATTGTGAAATTCTGAGCCAGAAGGAAGGAGGATAAAGTCTTCGACAGAAATCAGCAAAATCTTAGTGGCAGGACAACTTGAAAGAGACTGGTGTGTTCAGGGACAGGAAAAGTTCAGCAACACTTTTACCACGCATGTGAGGAATGGACAGAAATAACTGGAATGCCAAGGTTGCGGGTTCGATACCAGCCCCGGGTACATACAACGGGGAAGCGACCAGTGAATGCAGGACTAAGTGGAACAACAAACGGATGCTTCTCTCTCTCCTCGACCCCCTCCTCTTCTTCCTTCCTCTCTAAAATCAATTTAAAGAATTAGAGTTGTATGCTTTATCGTGTAGGAAACAGGGAGGCATCCTAGGTTGTCTTGTGTCCTTACCGCCTTGAAACTAGTGGAAACCAAGTTTCAATCCACACCTTTGGGTGGGTGGAAGAAGTGAGCAGCACCACGTCTAGCAGAACACAAATATACAATGTTTACCTCCTGGCAAGTGACGCCAACGGAGGGCGACGCCGCAGACTGCAGAGATCTCAAGGCCAGAGACACCAACCTCTAAGGCTGCACTTCGTCCCACGACTGGCTGGGGGCGAGATTAAGAATGGAGGACGGGAGTGAGGAAGGGTCGGGGAAAGGAGAGAAGAGCCATGCGTGGCTTCACCCCCTTCTCGCGAATCAATTCCATCTCTGGCCCCGCAGGGCTGCCCTGTTCGGATTTCCCTCCCTTTGGAAAAGTCACCTCCCCCTTCTCAAATGCAAACCGCAGAGTTTGCCACAAAGACGTGAGTCACAAAACCTATTCCCGCCTGGCCCCACTGGCAGGGTCAGCGCTCTCCCTACTCACCAACCTCAGGAACCTTTCAGAAGCCGCGCGCAGAGCAATTCGCGCCCAAACAATCAAAAGCCAAAGAAGCCCGGAAGCGGTCTGGTAGGGACCGGAAACGCCTGTAGTGGGAGGCAGGCGCCAGCCGCGCTCATGACGTCAAAGCGCGCCCGCGAGAGCGCGATGGGATTGGCTGGAAGGAGGGCGGAGTCGATACACGCCCCCCGACTCCGGCTGGCTTCTGCTTTTGCTTGGTGGGGGCCCAGCTATGGGGACTTCTGACTGGTAGGGCGGAGGGTTCCGAGGTTGAGCCGCGCTCTTGCAAAGCCGAGGTCGGAGATAAACCGGCCAGTGAGTAGGACTGTGCGCCGTGGGGGGCACGTCAGCCTTTCCAATCCCTCCATTCTGATGTCCTCTCTCCTTACCCCTGTCCTCTGAGCCTCTGTCCTTCCCACCCCGCAACGTCCTCCTCCACCGTCCTGCTGTGACGGGATCCCGCTCTCCTCTTCCCCTAGCCTGAGGTTTAGCTTCTCCACCGACCCCTCACTTTCACTGAGCCCTTTGGGAGTTCGGAGGTACCGCTGGGAAGAAGGTGTTTTTAACGCCCCGGGGGCCGTGCCGCCATTTCCCCTGGCCACCCGAGCACCCCGAGGTTTCTGCAGGCAGAGGTCACTTCTTGGACGGTCCCAGAAGGGTGCGTGGTTCCACATGGTACTGTGAGGGTTTTTTTGTTAGAGGTGGTGGTACTCTAAACGACTTACTGTCTACAGGTGCAGGGAGCGGTGAGAGGTGGAACAGGAAAGAGGTCTAAACTGATATAAAACTGTAAATTAACTAACTTATTTCAGTTAGATGGGGGAGCAGTTTGTCAGAAGCTCGAAATCCTGGGCAGTGTATGTGTGTCAAGATTTAGATCACTTGATGATTTTCGCCCAGTATGTTCTGTGTTGAATGACTTATTCATGCTACTGCAATATTTAATTTGTACGCTGTTTGGTCATCTCCAACCCACACTGGCTGAACACTGGCCGGGGCTAGTTCTTGAAGTATTAATGTGGAGCTACATGTAAACAGCCCAAACTGGAAAGTTATTTGCTTTTCATGTTACTTCTTTGAATGCTTGAAATCTCTCTTGATGGATTTTCTGAGAAAATTTGGAAGTCCTGTTGCCGTCAGCAGTAGTTGTGTTTTTATCTAAGAACGATGTCTGTTTCCAACCTGTACCAATTTGTCATGTGATTTTCAGGAAGTCATTTAGATAGGGCCTTTCCAATCGTTTGTCCAGGTTTAGGAAAGGCCCATGAGTATTTTGTGCGAAATAAATGTGATGTTTCCTGTCTGCAGTCTAGTCTCAGACAGTTTTCAAATTACCTTTTATATCTTTTCAATTATAATTTAATTATTTTTGTCATCCACTTTTGAAGCTAGTACATGTAGTGTATGTCTTGCAAGATGATGAATGACAAGGACCCTGGGGATTTAGTAGAATAAAAATCATAGTAGCTTTTAAAAAATAATAGGAATTGTTTTTGTTGTATTTACTTTAGACTTTATTCCATGAATTTTTTACCTATTTGAGCATATTGTATTTACTTTTTTTTTTTCTTTTTCTGAAGTGAGAAGCAGGGAGACAGACAGACTCCCACATGTGCAGACCGGGACCCACCGGGCCTGCCCACTAGGAGGTGATGCTCTGCCCATCTGGGCTGTTGCTCCATTGCAGCCAGAGCCATTGTAGCGTCTAAGGCGGAGGCCATGGAGCCATCCTCAGCACCCAGGCCAACTTTGCTCCAGTGGAGCCTTAGCTGCAGGAGGGGAAGAGAGAGAGAGAGAGAAAGGAGAGGGGGAGGGGTGGAGAAGCAGATGGGCGCTTCTCCTGAGTGCCCTGAATGGGAATTGAAACCGGGACATCCACACACCAGGCCGATGCTCCACCACTGAGCCAGGGTGTTGATGTTTCTAACTTTTCTTTATTATAAGTAAAACTATAGGGAACACGTATTTTTGCAGTAACTTTCCCAGAAGTGATGTTTTCAGTGGAATGGCATATCGTTTCTGAGACTTCATGTACGTATTTGTCTTCTAAAGTGTTTAAAGCAGTTAATACTCCCACCAGTGGTTTATGCCTTTTGTTTCACAACCCCCTAACAAAAGTTAGGTATTCTTATTTTGAGCTTTTTTAAATTGATAGGTAAGAAATGGTATGGAAAATAGAATTTTAATCTCATATTACTTCTTGACTTATCATCCACTGTGAAACAATATGGCACGATGACTATGTTAATAAGATTTAATAAGATTTGCATCCCGCCCTGGCCGGTTGGCTCAGCGGTAGAGCGTCTGCCTGGTGTGCGGGGGACCCGGGTTCGATTCCCGGCCAGGGCACATAGGAGAAGCGCCCATTTGCTTCCTCCCGCAGCCAAGGCTCCATTGGAGCAAAGATGGCCCAGGCGCTGGGGATGGCTCTGTGGCCTCTGCCCCAGGCGCTAGAGTGGCTCTGGTTGCGGCAGAGCGACGCCCCGGAAGGGCAGAGCATCGCCCCCTGGTGGGCAGAGCGTCGCCCCCTGGTGGGCGTGCTGGGTGGATCCCGGTCGGGCGCATGCGGGAGTCTGAGTGTCTCTCCCTGTTTCCAGCTTCAGAAAAAATACAAAAAAAAAAAAAAAAAAAAAAAAGATTTGCATCCCAAAATCTTTTAAAATACTAGGCTCTAACAGGTAGTAATGCAGATGAACAGTTTACTGCTTTGCTGTGTGCAATTTTGATCAAGGTATTTGATTTCTTTATTTCTCTGGACCTTAATTTCTACATATATAAAATGATGAAATTGTACTCAATGGAACTTAGATACTTATTGTAATACTCTGTGCTAGTTATAGGGTATATATATAGCTCTAATGTTAGAGTAGTACAGTATATAGACTATCAGAGAAGACATAAATACATATATAGAGAGATGTATATGTGATTTTACATAAACATAAATTGTATCCTACATAAATGTATTTTAATATAAGCATAAAATATGTTCTAACATGTTGTCATATGGGACACGATGGATGTATAAATAGGGAAACAGAATTTGGTAGATTGCTGAAGAGGCCATTTAGCCCAGCTTGTGCATTCAAGGAGAAGCTGTATTTCTCCATGTATAAGACGCACCCTCTGCCGAAAAATTTGGGGTGTAAAAGCTGGGTGCGTCTTATACAGTCATGGTATTTCAAATGCCATAGATGGAACTGAGGACGAGGCAATAATGAAGGACCAATGAGGACAAGCTAATGGATGGGAGTTTTGACAGTGATGAGGAGTTGAATGAATTATATAATGAATAAAACTTGAGTTCAATAACTTTATGTAATATTTTTTTTTTCAAATTTCGGGCCCCAAAATTAAGGTGCGTCTTATACATGGGAGTGTTTTATACATGGAGAAGTAATGGTATTAATGAAATTCAAGGACTTTGAAATGAGACTGCCCAGGTTTAAATGCTGGCTCTTTTGTGCCTCAGTTTTCTTGTCTGTAAATGGGATAATAGTAGTACCTACAACTTGCTGTTGTGAAAATTAACATTGCTACTCTATGTATAACGTTCTTAGAGCAATGCCTGGTACATAGAAAGCCTTACATACCTGAGATGATGCCCTAGCCTGACTTAGCCAAAGAACACTGTAGGTAAGTGGAAGACAAAAATTAAGTCAGAGAACTTTGACAACTGTGGGTAATCCAGTATTTAGAGAACACAAAATGTGACAAGGGCAGAGATGAATCCGAGAGGTGAGCAGGTCATGAAGGGCTGGAATGCCCTTGTGCCTTCCTTACAACATTTTTGTCTGATAGCCAACACAATGCCTCTCATGAAGTAAGTGTTAAATGAAAACCTTTTGAATGAAAAAAAATTAAGAGGCTATATACGATATATATGCTGTAGAGTCTGGAAAATCTTAAGAGTGGTCCTGGCTGGTTAGCTCAGTGGGTAGAACGTTGGCCTGGTGTGCGGACAGCTTGGGTTTGATCCCCGGTCAGGGCACACCTGAGAAGTGACCCTCTGCTTCTCTTCCCCTCCGTCTCCTCCTTATCTCTCTCTTCTGCTCTTGCAGCTAGTGGCTCGATTGGTTTGAGCATTGGCCCCAGATGGGTTTGCTGAGTGGATCCGGTCAGGGTGCGTGTGGAAGTCTGTCTCACTATCTCCCCTCTTCTCACTTAAAAAAAGGAGAAAGAAAAACCTTAAGTGCGACATCAGATTGGCATTGATGTCAGTGTGTAGAATGGATTAGAGGGGGCTAAGATTGATCAATAAAACCTGCTAAGAGGATATTGAGGAGGAAGACTGGAACAATAAAAGCAGTTGTGGAGAAGAGGGATCGAAGTTATAAAACATCAGGGACAGGAAGCAGAAAAGGAGATGAGAGGAAATCATACTGATACAGTCTCTTCCTCACCAGTGGCTCCCATTTTGCTTCTCTCATAAGTACGTATGCATTGTGCTTTTTTTCCTAGGTCAGTTTTTGTTTCTGTCGGGTGTTTTCCGTGCTCCATCATGTTGAGGGCTAAGACTCGGCTTTTTTTGCTTTCACCTCATCACCTGAAGCAGCTAAAAGAGTCATCGGGCTCCGGGCTTTTATGGCAGCGACTTCTGCACCAGCAACCACCCCTTCACCCAGAATGGGCTGCCCTGGCTAAAAAGCAGCTGAAAGGCAAGAATCCAGAAGACCTAATATGGCACACCCCCGAAGGGATCTCCATCAAGCCCCTATATTCCAGCAGGGACACCAGGGACTTACCTGAGGAACTGCCAGGGGTGAAGCCATTCACACGTGGACCGTATCCCACCATGTACACCTTCAGGCCCTGGACCATCCGCCAGTACGCTGGCTTTAGCACCGTGGAAGAGAGCAATAGGTTCTATAAGGACAACATTAAGGGTGAGCTTTTAATGTGAGATACAATATTTATGAGCAAACATACACTTTCTTTTTTGAATAATTTTAATTTATTGGCGGATTTTAGAGAGAGAGGAAGGTGGGGAGAGAGAGAGAGAAAGAAAGAGAAACATTGATTTGCTGTTCCACTCATTCATGCATTCATTGGTTGATTCTTGTATCTGCCCTGACTGGGGATCAAACCTGCATTGGTGTTGATAACTGAACAACCCGGCCGGGGCGTTTTATACTTTCTAATCTTGGCTTTTTTTGAGGAGAGGCTGATTAATTTCTACAAAGATAATAGTGATTTTTTAATTATGTAGTTTAGATTATACTCTGAAAAAATGAAAGGTTTTCAACTTCCATGGGCAACAGACAAGTGAGCCAGAATAAAATATTAAATTTTTGAAAGCAAACGACTTACATGCATATTGTGTAAAAGGAATTAGGTAAAGTGAAGTAAGCAGAAAAGAGATACTGGCTTTGCCTTTGAAAAGCTTTTAATAAACATTTTAGGGTAGGAATAGGAGGGGAAAATGGTTTAAGTGATGCCTAAAGAAAGTAATAAACAATACTGTGGTACAAATATAGGCAGTGCAATCTGTCATTCATTCTCTGAAAATCATATTTACTGTTTCTTCTTTCTGATCTATAATAAAATCATACTGTTTGCTAAACTTGAGGGTCTTTAAATTTGTATTGGCCACAGAGGACTGAACTTACTTCGTGTAGAATTTTTTAGTTTTTTGCATGATTTTCATAGCTGTTTCCCAGAATTTTTTTTTTCTTTTTTCTTTTTTTTTTTTTTTTCATTTTTCTGAAGCTGGAAACAGGGAGAGACAGTCAGACAGACTCCCGCATGCGCCCGACCGGGATCCACCCGGCACGCCCACCAGGGGCGATGCTCTGCCCACCAGGGGACGATGCTCTGCCCATCCTGGGGGTCGCCATATTGCGACCAGAGCCACTCTAGCGCCTGAGGCAGAGGCCACAGAGCCATCCCCAGCGCCCGGGCTATCTTTGCTCCAATGGAGCCTCGGCTGCGGGAGGGGAAGAGAGAGACAGAGAGGAAAGCGCGGCGGAGGGGTGGAGAAGCAAATGGGCGCTTCTCCTATGTGCCCTGGCCGGGAATCGAACCCGGGTCCTCCGCACGCTAGGCCGACGCTGTACCGCTGAGCCAACCGGCCAGGGCCTGTTTCCCAGAATTTTTGACTAGCCAAGACATCTTGTAATGACTATATTAAATAAAAGCAAAAATAAATAAGCAAGCATACAAGTACTAAATACTGTTAACTATGTATAAACAGCCAGATCTTTATGTAAATCTTAAAAGTATTTTTATTAAAAACTGGTATGATTGGAAAAAAAAAGTCCTCAGATGGACATGAAGTAAGTGAGGTAATGTTTTGTTTCATTCTTTTTTTTTTTTTTTAATTTTTATTTATTATTTTTTTTTACAGGGACAGAGAGAGAGTCAGAGAAAGGGATAGATAGGGACAGACAGACAGGAACGGAGAGAGATGAGAAGCATCAATCATCAGTTTTTCGTTGGGACTCCTTAGTTGTTCATTGATTGCTTTCTCATATGTGCCTTGACCGCGGGCCTTCAGCAGACTGAGTAACCCCTTGCTCAACCCAGCGACCTTGGGTCCAAGCTGGTGAACTTTTTTTGGCTCAAGCCAGATGAGCCTGCGTTCAAGCTGGCAACCTCGGGGTCTCGAACCTGGGTCCTTCTGCATCCCAGTCCGATGCTCTATTCACTGCACCACCACCTGGTCAGGCTGTTTTGTTTCATTCTTACCATGAGGTCTGGAAGTCGTGCATTTTAGGACATGGGAACAACTCTTAGGAAATAAAATATCTATTTAAATTTGTTTTGACATTTAGGAGCATAAAAATGTTTGTTTTAGAAGTATACTGTAAGAGGAATTAGCACTTAGTAGTGATAGGCAAATCAGCTTACTTATATGCCACACTCTTTAATCCTACATTTTTTTTTTTATCTATTTAGCTGGTCAACAGGGATTATCAGTTGCCTTTGATCTGGCAACACACCGTGGCTATGATTCTGACAACCCTCGAGTTCGTGGTGACGTTGGAATGGCTGGAGTTGCAATTGACACTGTAGAAGATACCAAAATTCTTTTTGATGGGATTCCTTTAGAAAAAATGTCAGTTTCCATGACCATGAATGGAGCAGTTATTCCAGTTCTTGCAACTTTTATAGTAACTGGAGAAGAGCAAGGTGTACCTAAAGAGAAACTTACTGGGACAATCCAGAATGATATACTCAAGGAGTTCATGGTCAGAAACACTTACATCTTTCCTCCTGAACCATCCATGAAAATTATCGCTGACATCTTCCAGTATACAGCAAAGGTATCCTTCTTGGTTGTTATAGGTATTGCAGTGGTTCTTTGTAGGAAGTTTTATACAATACCATAACCGAATTTGAATTTGATAAGTGAGTCTGAGTAATAGTTATAGTACAAAGTAAGGGTTTTTTGTTTTGTTTTGTGTTTAGTGTACTAATTTTATGGTCTGACATTACCTGTAGGAATCTGAACACTAGACATTTACTATATTTTCTCTACTGAATAAAATTTTTATTCTCTGATAATTGTTCTAATCTGAGTGCAGTCATAATTTTTACTTCTTCCTTTCTCTCTAGAGTTCAGATTCAGCTGTGAATAGACACTGCTGTCAGACAGATGGGGATCAAATATCAGCTTTATTTCGGCTAATAATTGTATTAGAAGGTATCACTTATATCCGCAGCCACAATGAGGTTCCTAATATTTCACCCTGACCTGGGTTCACCTTTCCCAGTCAGAATGGTGGGAAAAGAAGGGGCTTAGAGTGTTCTTGTATTAGAAGCAGTCCCTCCACAGGAAACCCAAAGTTTCTTCACTTTCCTCTGAGTAATTCATGTACATTTCCACCCTTTAGTCACACTTTGCTTTTTGATGGAATTCTGTCCTTCTGAACTTTCAAATTAGACTGTTGTTTTATAGCAAAGGGCAAATCTCTCCTCCACCATCAAATCTTGATCTCTTCACCTCATATAATTGCTGTTATCTCAGAACTTTGTAAGCATTGCTCACTCTCCTCTTGATATTTAGCCTTCACACTTTGCAATTGTATTTATTGTCATCAAGTCCATTCTGCCCATGTGAAGTGTATCATATAGAACTGTACATTTCTATCACCGTCTTCAGTTTCAGGAACGTATGCTGAGGAGGATTGCGCTCAGCAGCACGGGACAGACACAGACACACAAGTAGCAGAGTGTAAGCTAACCAGGAGGCAGTTCTGTCATGTAGAAGAGTGGTAGGGTGGGCTGTCAGGATCCAGCGGTCATCAGGGTTCCAGGCTCCTCCCACCTGGCTTCTCTGTCAGCGTGCCAGCTCGTGGTTAAGGAAGCAAGTGGGCCAGGTGTGTCTGTGTGAGGAGAGTGCCCAGCTCCTCTGATAACAAACCGAACTTCTCCTTGTGTATCTCACTGGGCACACGCAGTGGTGGGAGCCGATGGGAAATGTAGCTCTTGCACATTGACACTCTGGATGTATGGTTCAGGTACTGCAGAAGAGTGGACAATGCAGCAGTCTGTGCTGTCACCTACTTAAGACATTCACCTTGTAAAAAGATCCTAATGTCATCTACGAGTTCAGAAGTGCTGTATATAGTACTTCATATAAGTGATGAAAGTGCCAGTTTCAGATATGGATCAAATAATGCTGCATTAAAGTACTTTGTAAATTTTTGTATTACTCCTTAAATTTTTTAGTTGTAAAAATACACATAGCATAAAATTTACCACCTTAAGTATTTTTAAGTGTGCAGTCAGCGGAATGAAGTACACTCACGTGACTGTGCAACCATCACCACCATTCATCTGCGGAACTATTAACCTTGCAAAACTGAAACTCTGTGCCAGTTAAATAATAACTTTCCATTTTCACCTTTCTGACCTTCTCCACAACCACCCTTCTACTTTCTAGCTTTATGACTGGACTACTGTAAGCACCTCCTATAGATGGAATCATATAGTATTTGACAGGTGTATTTCACTTAGCGTAATGTCCTCAAGGTACGTCCATGTCGTAGCATGTGTCAGACTTTCCTTTTCAAAGCTGAATAACATTTCAATATTCTAGTATTTTTATTATTTTTAAAGAAATTCTACTAAACTCCTCTTGGTGGAGAAGCACCTGTTTGTTTCCTTCTTATTTGTAAACTCCAGATATCCTCAAGTAGTATCTCAGTTCCATGTAATTCAATCCCCTTACTGCTTTTGTGAGGGAACCATTTTTTAAAGAACTTTTGGTTAGTTATACATAAAATAGTTGCCAAGATAACCCATACCATGTGCTAGAGCCACTGATGTTTTTGTGTGTGCTTACTGTATACTGACGTAATACTGAGTGGTTTAGCTGAATCATTTAATTTAATGCTACAACAACTCCACGAAGAAGGTTCAGTATTATCTGTATTTTATACTTTAGGAAGCCCAGGAATAATAAGGCTGAGAAACTTGCCTACAGTCAGTCTCATGGCTAGTTAAAGGACTAGCCATGGAATTTGAACTGTCCCTTAACTGGCCATGATTTCAGCACCCATGTTCTTAACCACTGCACTGAATTTCTGTCATTTAGTTTTTATTATTTTATGTTTGGTTAATTCTTGGGAAAGATAGTAATTTTTTGGCTCTTTAGAATATGTGTGATATGTACTCTACCTAAGGGGAATCGTGGAAATGCTCTTTTCTTAGTGGTTATGGTAGATATCTGTCTGAGATACGTTTAGCACTAAAAATCTCAGTATATCAAACTGAAATCTTTGATTTTTAAGCCATGAGTTTTATCCTGTTTTGTTTTGATATATAGTACTTAGGATTGAGTCATTTTTCAATTTTTTCCTGCATTAACTACTTATTCGTGTTCAATGACTTAATTCAAATAAGAGAATTAATAACAAGTACATAATAATTAAATTTATACATCTTCAGCAGAGTAGCCCAAAGTTAGGAGGACAAAGTCATTGGTTTTGAATGAAAGATGTCTTCATTCAGTTCTCAGGGCAAAGCTTCCATTCCCGAACTCAGCCAGCTAATTTTGAAGTTTAAACTTTTGGTGCTAAAGGTTGGTTGGTGCAAATTCCTTTTCACTAAAAACATAAAACAGGGACAGTTCTTATGATCATTCATTGCATCAGTCATTTAAATTGGGAAGTGAATTAAATGTAACAAAATAAGCATCAAATACTTTTAGTTAATATAAACTATTTACTATTCCTGAGTTGAACATCATTTAAAAATAATATTGTCTTTTAGAAAATAGGTTTAATAGAACCTATTTATATTTTTATTCCCTATTGTGATTTTTAATAATTTATTTTATATAGCACATGCCAAAATTTAATTCCATTTCAATCAGTGGATACCACATGCAGGAAGCAGGAGCAGACGCCATCTTGGAGCTGGCCTACACCATCGCCGACGGGCTGGAGTACTGCCGGACCGGGCTCCAGGCTGGCCTGACAATTGATGAATTTGCACCAAGGTCAGTAAATCCAATGTGGCTGTTCCCGCAACACTGGGAAAGCGCATAGGACAAGTTTATGAGTGCACAGCAACATATACTGATAAAATGAACTTGTATATTTAAGTGTTATACTAGATTCTATTATGTCTATTTGAGTGTTAATGAGGGCATAAGCCAATACTGTTTATATTTAAAAATTAATTGAATTTGACTGTACTTCTTGGTAAATAGGAGGGACCTGGTCTTCTGATATTCAGAGGACACAACTAATTTGCACGTTTTGATGAATACTGAAATGTGAATGTAATATTTAAGACAGATTTGCTTTTACTTTAAAATATTTTTTATTTTAAAATACAGAAATCACCTATTACATTTTATTTTTTCATCTGTTGTACTTATAAATGTTTTGGAATGCACAGTGCTATTAAAAACATTTTTTTTTTTTAAGTAAGAGGCAGGGAGGCAGAGAGACAGACTCCTGCCTGTGTCCTGACTGGGATCCAACAGGCAAGCCCTCTACAAGGGGTGCTCTGCCCACCTGGGGCTGCTGCTCTGTTGCTCGGCAACTGAGCTATTTCAGTGCCTTAAGCGAGGCCATGGAGCCATCCTTAGCAGCCAGGGCCAACCTGCTCAAACCATTCAAGCCACGGCTGCAGGAGAGGGAGAGAGAGAGAAGAGGAAGGGGGAGGGGTGGAGAAACAGATGGTTGCTTCTCCTGTGTACCCTGACCATGTATTGAACCTGGAACTTCCACATGCTGGGCTGACGTTCTCCTGCTGAGCCACTGGCCAGCGCCTAAGAACATTTTTGTTTCAAATAGCTTGTTAATAAAATTGTATGAAAAACGTGAGAAAAACTTAAATGAAGTTTATGAAATATTTAAATTTGGAGGTCAAAATCATTCTGAGGAGCAATGACTTACTAAGGTTTACTCTAGGCCAAGCATTAGGATCGTAGCATGTGAGAAACATGGCTTCTGCCCTCAGGGAGTTACAGACTAGTGCAGTGGTCGGCAAACTCGTTAGGCAGCAGAGCCAAATAACAGTACAATGATTGAAATTTCTTTTAAGAGCCACATTTTTTAAACTGAAACTATAGGTAGGCATTGTTATTAACTTAATTAGGGTTCTCCTAAGCTGGCCTTTGCGCCCGCACATGATATTTTGTGGACGAGCCACACTCAAGGGGACAAAGAGCCGCATGTGGCTCGCAAGCCGCGGTTTGCTGACCAGTGGACTAGTGAATGCTCTTTATACCAGGGATTATGACAGCAGGTCTTGAAGTGCAGCTCAAGGATGCCTAGGAGTCACTGAAACCATTTTCTGGGTCTTAAAGGTCAAAACAGTTTTCATGATTATATTAAGACTTTGCCATTTCACTTTCATTCTCTTGAGTGTGCAGTGGTATTTTCAGACTACATGATATGTGATGTAACAGATTGAATGCAGAAGCAGGTATGTGTCTCCAGCTATTTCCTTTAGCTATACATGAAAGAAATTTGCAAAAATATAAAACAATTACTTATTGCAACTAGAAATTCCAATAAGAATAATTTTAGAAATTATTTATTGTAGTTTTAGAAAAGTATTATTTTATAAATTATGTTAACATATTATAGATTTGTTATTTCTAAATCAATTATACCCAAATAAAAAGTTTTTCTTTAGTATTTTTTAAGAGTGAAAGAGAGCCTGAAGACCAAAATATTTGAGAGCTGCTGTGTTAAGAACTTCCAGAGGAATAACACTACCTAATATCAAACTATACTACAAAGCCTTAGTAATCAAAACAGCATGATACTGGCAAGAAACAGACATATAGATCAATGAAACAGAACAGAGAGCCCAGAAATAAACCCATGCCTTTATAGTCAATTAATATTTGACAAAGTAGGTAAAAATGTACATTGGGGTAAAGATAGTCTTTTCAATAAATGGTATGGGGAAAATTGGACAGATACATGCAAAAAAAAAATGACACTGGACCACCTTCTTATACCATACACAAGAATAAACTCAAATTGGATTAAAGACTTAAATATTATACTTGAAATCATAAAAATCCTAGAAGAAAACATAGGCACTAAAATCTTAGACATTTCTTGTAGCAATATTTTTTTCTGATATATGTCCTCGGGCAAGGGAAATGAAAGAAAAAATATAAACAAATGGGACTACATCAAACAAAAAGCTTATGTGCAGCAAAGGAAACCATCAACAAAATGAAAGGACAGTTCACTGAATGGGAGAATACATTTGCTAAGGAATTAATATACAAAATTTATAAAGAACTTATAAAACCCAACACCAAAAAACAAACAAACAGTCCAATTAAAAAATGGGCAAAGGACCTGAATAGACACTTTTCCAAGGACATACAGGTGGCCAGTAGACATGAAAAGGTGCTCAACATCACTAATCATCAGAGAAATTCAAATTAAAACCACAATAAGATATCACCTCACACCAGTCAGAATAGCTGTCATCAATAAATCAACAGGTGTTGGCAAGGATGTGGAGAAAGGGAACCCTTATGCACTGTTGTGGGATTGCAGATTGGTGCAGCCACTGTGGAAAGCAGTATGGAGCTATCTTAAAAAAACTTAAAATGGAAGGAACTAATTGTCTATGACCTAGCACTTCCACTTTTGGGAATATATCCAAAGAAACCTGAAACACTAATTTGAAAGAACATGTGCACCCTTGTGTTCATTGCAGCATTAGTTACAATAGCCAAGATTTAGAAGTAGCACAACGTGGTTGTAGAATTGGGCCCCTGAATCCTGTATGTTATGTTAACAAGTGTCATCCTAATAAATTCAATTAAGAAAAGAAAAAGCCACTATACATTTACACAATGGCATATACTCAGCCATAAAAAAGAAGGAAATCTTTCCTTTTGTAACAGCATGGATGGACCTAGAGAACATTATGCTAAAGTGAAATAAGCCAGCCAGAGAAAGAAAGGTACCATATAATTTCTCTCATATGTGGAATCTAATGAACAAATGAACTAACACGCAAAATAGAGACAGACTCAGAGATAGAAAACAGGCTGACAGCTGTCGGGGGCGGGCTGGGCGAGTGTGCGGAGGGATTGAGCAAACAGGAGAAAAGAAGGAAAAGCTCAGACATGGACAGCCGGGCGGTGACTGCTGGTGGGGAGTTGGGAGGGTGAGGTGGGCACAGGAGGAGAAATGCTGAGGGACAGAGTTTGACTGGGGGCCGTGAACACTCAGTACAGTGAACAGATGATGTGTTGTAGAATTGGGCACCTGAAACCTGTATAATGTTAACCAGTGTCACCCCAATAAGTTTAAAAAAGGAAAAAGAAAGAAAAGAACTTGCAGCTGGGTGAAAAAGGTGAAAGGATTAAGCCAAAAACAAAAACAAAACAGGCCTGACCTGTGGTGGCGCAGTGGATAAAGCGTCGACCTGGAAATGCTGAGGTTGCTGGTTCAAAACCCTGGGCTTGCCTGGTCAAGGCACTAATGGGAGTTGATGCTTCCAGCTCCTCCCCCCTGTCTCTCTCTTCTCTCTCTCTCTCTCTCTCTCCTCTCTAAAATGAATAAATAAAATAAAAAAATTAAAAAAAAATTAAAAAAAAAAAAAGCCAAAACAAAAAAACCCTCATAGACACAAACAACAGCATGGTGACCACCAGAGGGAAGGGGGTGGAGGGAGGCAGAGGAGGGTGAAGGGGATGAATGGCGATGGGAGGAGACTTGACTTGGGGTGGGGAGCACAATACAGTGTACAGACGATGTAGTCTGTACACCTGACACCTAAATAATTTATTAACCCGTGTTACCCCAGTAAACTCAACAAATAAAAATGTAAACAAAACAAAAAAAAATGTAAACAAAACCAAAGCCAGAAAATAGAACGTCCAAGTGCATGTCAAGAACTTTTATTATATTTTAGTGTCTTAAGGTTTACCTTGTTTTATATGGGGATTCTCAAACTTTGTGCCTTTAAAGTCGGGCAAGTGACCTAAATGTGTGTAAGATGTAAGATAAAGAAGGGTAATGGGTTAGATACAGTTGGGAAACGTATGCCTAGACCAAATACATTGTCTTACAAAAACTTAATTGCTATTCAAACAAAGTAAGTTTGTAGTTTTATTACCTTAGTATGTGGCACTTGCTTTTGTGTATTTTTTTGTTTTAGAATTTTTATGAGTTTATTTGAGCCAAACTGACAACAATTTCTGGAAAACAAAATCTCAATGGATTGAGAAAATGTTTCCAACCTTTGGGTATTATTTAAAAGGATATCTGTATCTATCTATCTATATCTATCTACATCTGTATCATCTATATCTATATTTATATCTACATATCTATATCTGTAGTGAATAATTCTTTAAGGACACAGAGGACCTTTTTTCTTTTCATTTTTTTTTTCAGACAGAGAGAGGGATAGACAGGGACAGACAGACAGGAACGAAGAGAGATGAGAAGCATCAATCATCAGTTTTTCGTTGCGCATTGCAATACCTTAGTTGTTCATTGATTGCTTTCTCATATGTGCCTTGACCGTGGCCTTCAGCAGATTGAGTAATCCCTTGCTCAAGCCAGCGACCTTGGTCCAAGCTGGTGAGCTTTGCTCAAACCAGATGAGCCCGCGCTCAAGCTGGTGAGCTTGGGGTCTTGAACCTGGGTTCTTCCGCATCCCAGTCCGACGCTCTATCCACTGCGCCACAGCCTGGTCAGACTGGGAACCTTTTTTCTTAAAAACAAAAGACAATTATAAGGTGAATTATTTCTTACTTGAAGCAAATAATCACAGCTTATCTATATGCATAAAACTTTCTATATACGTATTAGCTTAATATTACTGAAGTATATATGCTTGATTATAATTTATTTGAAGTTAAAATCTGACATTGTTTTTAGTGTGTAATACAATTTTATTTTTCATTTTATATTGTTAAACATGATCAAAATCTGGACTTTGCTATTTTAGGTTGTCTTTTTTCTGGGGAATTGGGATGAACTTCTATATGGAAATAGCAAAAATGAGAGCGGGGAGAAGACTCTGGGCTCACTTAATAGAGAAAATCTTTCAGCCTAAAAACTCGAAATCCCTTCTTCTAAGAGCACATTGTCAGACATCAGGATGGTCACTTACTGAGCAGGTATGTATATAATTCACAATGTCGAATTTGTAAGCAACATTATATGCTCAGGGAATAGATATATTTCCTGGCTGGTTGGTGCAGTAGATAGAGCGTTGGCCCGGCATGAGAACATCCTGGGTTCGATCTTTGGTTAGGGCACACATGAGAAGCTACTCTGCTTCTCTTCCCTTTCTCTCTCTCTTCCCCTCTTGTAGCCGATGGGTTGATTGGTCTGAGCGTTGGCCTGGGCACTGAGGATAGCTAGGTTGGTCCAAGTGTTTGCCTCAGGCACTGAGGATAGCTCGGTTGATTCGGACATCGGTCTCAGATGGAGGTTCCTAGGTGGATCCTGGTTGGGGCATATGTGGGAGTCTATCTCTCCTCCTCTCACTTAAAAAAAGAAAAGAACCTATATGCTAATATTTGAAAATCATAATTATTCTGAAGCATGATTTATACTTGTTCGTTTTTACACATATTATAATAAGTAAAATTGGCTCCCTCTAGTGGTTAACAATATAAAATTATTTAAATCTAGTTTACATGTTTTACTTTTTTTGTTTTTTTTAGTTGAATTCATTCGGGTGACATTGGGTAACAAAATTATACTGGTTTCAGGTGCACAATTCTACAACACTTCATCTATACACTGCACTGTCTTCTCACCACCCCAAGTCAAGTCTCCGTCACCATGTAGGTGGTGAGGAAGAAGTACAAATCATAATTTAATAACTATTATTTTAACTAATTTTAATAGTTAAAATTCATAATATAAGACTGCTTAATTAAGTTGGTTATATATATATTTTATTATAGTTAAATATTTAAATAAGCATTCATGCAAACAGACCATTTAAAAACCTATTGTCACTTGGGTAATTTATTTTAATTTCATTTCATTCTATTAAAATTTTATGATGATTTTTTTATAAGTATTTTCTTTATATATTAAATAATTTTTAATTAACTTAAAAATAATTGATAACTTCAAAGTTAGATTGCTTTTATACATTTGTAACTGAATAAAAGTAATATATACCATATTAATATAACTTTATGTCCTTATAAACTGGGAAATACAGATTTCTGGATTGGAAGAAACTTTAATCATTTTTTATGTCTTAACCTCCTCATTTTTACAGCTAAGAAAATGGAAGTTCAGAAAGGTTCAATGACTTTCCCAAATCACAGTTAGGAACACAATAACTCATTTACTGAGTGCCTGTTTTGTGTACATCTTGTGGTAGAAACTTCAAAGTATACAAAATAATTAGGAGACAGTGAATTACATACCTGCTTATAAACTAAGTAGACAAGGTATATACATTTATGATACATTTACAGAAGAGTACGGAAAACAGAAGTAAAAACAAATACTATTTCAGGGATATTATTTGGTATTCTGAAGCTAATGTGGATATTGGCAGAAAAGTATGCAGCAGGCACTGTTCAATCATAACACCTTTTATAGCTGTTATATATATATATAGTCAACTGTTGTCTTGTTTCCCCCATCAAATATCTTAGGACCCTTACAATAACATCATTCGCACCACAGTAGAAGCGATGGCAGCTGTCTTCGGAGGGACTCAGTCTCTACACACAAACTCTTTCGATGAAGCCTTGGGTTTGCCCACTGTGAAAAGTGCTCGAATTGCCAGGAACACACAAATCATCATTCAAGAAGAATCTGGGATTCCCAAAGTGGCTGATCCTTGGGGAGGTTCATATATGATGGAATCTCTCACAAGTGATGTTTATGATGCTGCTTTGAAGGTGAGTCTCTTCCCTTTGAAACTTCTTTCAAGAATTACAGGTTTAGCCCTGGCCATTTGGCTCAGTGGTAGAGTGTTGGCCTGGTGTGCAGGAGTCCCAGGTTCGATTCCTGGCCAGGGCACACAGGAGAAGCGCCCATCTGCTTTTCCACTCCTCCCCCTCTCCTCCCTCTCTGTCTCTCTCTTCCCCTCCCGCAGCAAAGTTGGCCTGGACTCCATTGGAGCAAAGTTGGCCTGGGCGCTGAGGATGGCTCTATGACCTCTGCCTCGGGCGCTAGAATGGCTCTGGTTGCAACAGAGCAACACCCCAGATGGGCAGAGCATCGCCCCCTGGTGGGCATGCCGGGTGGATCCCGGTTGGGCGCCTGTGGGAGTCTGTCTGACTGCCTCTCCGTTTTCAACTTCAGAAAAATACAAAAAAAAAAAAAAAAAAAAAAAAAGAATTACAGGTTTATAAAGATTTATAGATGTTTTAATTTATAAATCAAATCATTTACAGATTTATATCACAATTAATGAAATGATGGAAAAGGGGAATCTTAGATTTAATTTTCTAGTATTTGAAACAAACTTGATTTAAAAATACCTATGTATTTATATTAGAGTATTTTATCCAAAGGGTTAAAAAAGGTAACTGATACTGAAAATCTGGTGACGAAACAAACCCAGTAGTCCTGTCTTCCCCTTGCTTTTGTCCTGCTTCATTGAGTTAGCTACATCTTCTGTTTTTATCTCCGTATTTTAGAATTAGAGTTGTCCCTTGAATAGCGCAGGCTTGAACCACAGTGGTCCACTCTTACGTGGGTTTTTTAAAGTAAATATGCAGTCGGCCTTCCATACTCCCAGGGTTTGCATCCCCAGTTAGGAATCTGAGAATGCAGAGGGTCAACTGTATGCATTGTTCAGTGTCATTTTATATGAGGAACTTAAACACCTGAGGATGTTGGTGTCTGTGCGTGGTCCTGGAATGACTCTCCCCACCCCCCGCGGATACCGAGGGATGACAATAGTTAAGTTTTGCGGAAGTCATCAGTTACACGCAGTGGATTTTCAACTGCGCTGGCGTTGGCATCCCTCTAATCCCCACGCTGTTCAAGTGTCAACTGTATGTGTCTATACTGTTTCTTTTAATTCTATCAATTTTAGATATTATCTGTTGCTTTGCTAGTCTGGTGGTTTAGTGTTTTAGCTGATTCATACCGTTTTCCCTCGTCCCACACTACCAATGTAATTATATCTCCATATCAGTTTTTCCAGACGTCCTCGGTGTTACTGGGTTTAGACTGGTTTCTCTCCAGACCGCTGCTGTCCTTCACGTCCCCTTGCCAGTGTCCTGGCAGTTCCCTCCCCTCTGCTGTGCTAAATCCTGTGTCTGTCTCTGCTGATTTATTCCTGGTTATTAAATCACATCTCATGGTAAACTAAAAATGGTACACAAGAAGTGAATTATCTGAAAGTTTGGATGTTTGAAAAAGCATTTATTCTACTCTCATATTTGATTGATGGTTTGACTAGGTTGAAATTATTTTCATTTGGGAGTTTGTAAGCAAATTTGTAAGCATTGATCCACTTTTAAGTTTGTTTTTTTTTTAATTTTTTTTATATAATTTTATTTTTTTAATGGGGTGACATCAATAAGTCAGGATACATATATTCAAAGATAACAAGTCCAGGTTATCTTGTCGTTCAATTATGTTGCATACCCACCACCCAAAGTCAGATTGTCCTCTGTCACCTTCTATCTTGTTTTCTTTGTGCCCCTCCCCACCCACTATCCCTCTCCCATTCCCCCCTCCCCCCCCCGTAACCACCACACTCTTGTAAATGTCTCTTAGTTTCACTATTATGTCCCACCTACGTATGGAATAATACAGTTCCTGTTTTTTTCTGATTTACTTATTTCGCTTCGTATCATGTTATCAAGATCCCACCATTTTGCTGTAAATGTTCCGATGTCATCATTTCTTATGGCTGAGTAGTATTCCATAGTGTATATGTGCCACATCTTCTTTATCCAGTCATCTATTGATGGGCTTTTTGGTTGTTTCCATGTCCTGGCCACTGTGAACAATGCTGCAATAAACATGGGACTGCATGTGTCTTTATGTATCAATGTTTCTGAGTTTTTGGGATATATACCCAGTAGAGGGATTGCTGGGTCATAAGGTAGTTCTATTTTCAGTTTTTTGAGGAACCACCATACTTTCTTCCATAATGGTTGTACTACTTTACATTCCCACCAACAGTGTATGAGGGTTCCTTTTTCTCCACAGCCTCTCCAACATTTGCTGTTACCTGACTTGCTAATAACAGCTAATCGAACAGGTGTGAGGTGGTATCTCATTGCCGTTTTGATTTGCATTTCTCTAATAGCTAAAGAAGATGAGCATCTTTTCATATATCTGTTGGCCATTTGTATTTCTTCCTGGGAGAAGTGTCTATTCATATCCTCTTCCCATTTTTTTATTGGATTGTTTGTTTGTTTGTTGTTGAGTTTTATCAGTTCTTTGTATATTTTGGATATTAGGCCCTTATCTGAGCTGTCGTTTGAAAAAATCATTTCCCATTTAGTTGGCTTTCTGTTTATTTTGTTATCAGTTTCTCTTGCTGAGCAAAAACTTCTTAGTCTGATGTAGTCCCATTCATTAATTTTTGCCTTCACTTCTCTTGCCATTGGAGTCAAATTCATAAAATGCTCTTTAAAACCCAGGTCCATGAGTTGAGTACCTATGTCTTCTTCTATGTACTTAATTGTTTCAGGTCTTATGTTTAGATCTTTGATCCATTTTGAGTTAATTTTTGTACAGGGGGAGAGACTGTAGTCCAGTTTCATTCTTTTGCATGTGGCTTTCCAGTTTTCCCAGCACCATTTATTGAAGAGGCTTTCTTTTCTCCATTGTGTGTTGTTGGCCCCTTTATCAAAAATTATTTGACTATATATATGTGGTTTTATTTCTGGACTTTCTATTCTGTTCCATTGGTCTGAGTGTCTATTTTTCTGCCAATACCATGCTGTTTTGATTGTCGTGGCCCTATAATAGAGTTTGAAGTCAGGTATTGTAATGCCCCCAGCTTCATTGTTTTTCTTTAGGATTGCTTTGGCTATTCGGGGTTTTTTATAGTTCCATATAAATCTGATGATTTTTTGCTCTATTTCTTTAAAAAATGTCATTGGAAGTTTGATGGGAATTGCATTAAATTTGTATATTGCTTTGGGTAATATAGCCATCTTGATTATATTTATTCTTCCTAGCCAATAACAAGGTATATTCTTCCATCTCATTATATCTTTTTCGATTTCCCTTAACAATGGTTTATAGTTTTCATTATATAAGTCCTTTACATTCTTTGTTATGTTTATTCCTAAGTATTTTATTTTTTTTGTTGCAATCGTGAAGGGGATTGTTCTTTTGAGTTCCTTCTCAGTTGTTTCATTGTTGGCATATAGAAAGGCTATTGACTTCTGTATGTTAATTTTGTATCCTGCGACCTTACTGTATTGGCTTATTGTTTCTAGTAGTCTTTTTGTGGATTCTTTGGGGTTTTCGATGTATAGGATCATATCATCTGCAAAAAGTGATACCTTTACTTCTTCTTTTCCGATATGGATGCCTTTTATTTCTTTGTCTTGTCTGATTGCTCTGGCTAGAACCTCTAGTACCACATTAAATAAGAGTGGAGAGAGTGGACAACCCTGTCTTGTTCCTGATTTAAGGGGGAAAGCCTTCAGTTTAGTGCCATTTAATATGATGTTAGCTGATGGTTTATCATATATGGCCTTTATCATGTTGAGATATTTTCCTTCTATACCCATTTTGTTGAGAGTCTTAAACATAAAATTGTGTTGTATTTTATCGAAAGCCTTTTCTGCGTCTATTGATAAGATCATGTGGTTTTTGTTCTTTGTTTTGTTGATATGGTGTATTACATTAACCGTTTTACGTATGTTGAACCATCCTTGAGATTCTGGGATGAATCCCACTTGATCATGATGTATTATTTTTTTAATATGTTGTTGTATTCGATTTGCTAGTATTTTGTTTAGTATTTTAGCATCTGTATTCATTAGAGATATTGGTCTGTAGTTTTCTTTTTTTGTGCCATCCTTGCCTGGTTTTGGTATGAGGGTTATGTTGGCTTCGTAAAATGTGTTTGGAAGTATTGCTTCTTCTTCAATTTTTTGGAAGACTTTGAGTAGAATAGGAACCAAGTCTTCTTTGAATGTTTGATAAAATTCGCTGGTATAGCCGTCAGGGCCTGGACTTTTATTTTTGGGGAGGTTTTTAATGGTTTTTTCTATTTCTTCTCTACTGATAGGTCTGTTTAGGCTTTCTGCTTCTTCTTGACTCAGTCTAGGAAGGTTGTATTTTTCTAGGAATTTATCCATTTCTTCTAGGTTGTTGAATTTAGTGGCATAAAGTTTTTCATAGTATTCTACAATAATTCTTTGTATATCTACGGTGTCCGTGGTGATTTCTCCTCTTTCATTTTGGATTTTGTTTATATGAGTTCTTTCTCTTTTTTCCTTGGTAAGTCTTGCCAAGGGTTTGTCAATTTTGTTGATCTTTTCAAAGAACCAGGTCCTTGTTCTATTAATTTTTTCTATAGTTTTTCTGTTCTCTAATTCATTTATTTCTGCTCTGATTTTTATTATCTCCTTTCTTCGGCTGGTTTTGGGTTGTCTTTGTTCTTCTTTTTCTAGTTCCTTAAGGTGGGAAGTTAAGTGGTTCACTTGGGCTCTCTCTTGTTTGTTCATATATGCCTGAAGTGATATGAACTTCCCTCTTATCACTGCTTTTGCTGCATCCCATAGATTCTGATATGTCGTATTGTCATTTTCATTAGTCTGTATATATCTTTTGATCTCTGCACTTATTTCTTCTTTGACCCATTCATTTTTTAAAAGTATGTTGTTTAGTTTCCACATTTTTGTGGGATTTTTTTCCTCTTTTTTGCAGTTGAATTCTAGTTTCAAGGCTTTATGATCAGAAAATATGCTTGGTACAACTTCAATTTTTCTGAATTTGCTGATGTTGTTTTTGTGGCCCAACATATGGTCAATTCTTGAGAATGATCCATGTACACTGGAGAAAAATGTATACTCAGTCACTTTGGGATGAAATGTCCTGTAGATGTCTATCATATCCAGGTGCTCTAGTGTTTTGTTTAAGGCCACTATGTCTTTGTTGATTCTCTGTTTGGATGACCGATCTAGAGCCGTCAGCGGTGTATTGAGGTCTCCAAGTATGATTGTGTTTTTGTCAGTTTTTGTTTTAAGATCAATAAGTAGCTGTCTTATATATTTTGGTGCTCCTTGGTTTGGTGCATATATATTAAGAATTGTTATGTCTTCTTGATTCAGTGTCCCCTTAGCCATTATGAAATGGCCATTTTTGTCTCTGAGTACTTTTCCTGTCTTGTAGTCAGCATTATCCGATATGAGTATTGCTACACCTGCTTTTTTTTGGATGTTATTTGCTTGGAGTATTGTTTTCCAGCCTTTCACTTTGAATTTGTTTTTATCCTTGTTACTTAGATGAGTTTCCTGTAGGCAGCATACAGTTGGATTTTCTTTTTTAATCCATTCTGCTACTCTGTGCCTTTTTATTGGTGAGTTTAATCCGTTTACATTTAGTGTAATTATTGATACTTGTGGGTTCCCTATTGCCATTTTATATCTTGCTTTCTGTTAGTTTTGTGTCTTGTTTGATCCTTCTCTTTTGTTTTTCTATCTTTTGTTTTTATTTGGTTGTATTCCATACATCTTTCCACTGTTGCTATCTTTTTTATCTCATGTACTTCTGTGGTGGTTTTTTCAATGGTGGTTACCTTTGAATAATGAAAAGGGTCCCTACCCTGTTCATTGTAGCAAACTATTTTGTGAGTACTTTTGCACTCCATCGTCCTTTGCTACTGTTAATCTCCATCTTCTCCCCCTCTTTCTTTTTGTTGTTGTCACAGTTTAAATTTGGTTTTATTGTGTTCTTCTTGGAGCTTTTACTTGTGGCTCTGTTTTTTTTTGTTCTTTGTATCTGATTGGAGAACCCCCTTTAGTAATTCCTGGAGTGGGGGTTTTCTGATGATAAATTCCCTCATCTTTTCTGTATCTGTGAATGTTTTTATTTCTCCTTCATATTTGAAGGATAGCTTTGATGGGTATAGTATTCGTGGCTGAAAGTTCCTCTCTTTCAGGAATTTAAATATTGGGGTCCATTCTCTTCTAGCTTGTAGAGTTTCTGCTGAGAAATCTGATGATAATCTAATGGGCCTTCCTTTATATGTTGTATTCTTCTTTTCCCTGGCTGCCTTGAGAATTTTTTCTTTGCTGTTGGTTTGTGTCAATTTCATTATGATATGCCTTGGAGTAGGTTTGTTGGGGTTAAGAAAACTTGGAGTTCTGTTTGCTTCTTGAACTTGAGGCTTTAGTTCTTTCCACAGGCTTGGGAAGTTCTCATCTATTATTTGTTTGAGTATGTTCTCCATTCCATTTTCTCTCTCTTCTCCCTCTGATATACCTATTATTCTTATGTTATTCTTTTTGATGGAGTCAGATAATTCTTGTAGGGCTATCTCATTTTTTTTAATTTTTGAGTCTCTTTCTTCTTCTCTCTGTTGTGCCTCAAGTTGCTTGTCTTCTATTTCACTAATCCTCTCTTCTATCTGACCTGTTCTATTAGCTAAGCTTGTTACTTCGTTTTTCAGCTCGTGAATTGAGTTTTTCATCTCTGTTTGATTTGTTTTTATAGTTTCAATTTCCTTGGACATATATTCTTTGTGTTCATTGAGTTGTTTTCTGAGCTCCCTAAATTGCCTTTCTGTGTTTTCTTGTATATCTCGGAGGATTTTTAGGATTTCTATCTTGAATTCTCTGTCATTTAGCTCCAAGGTTTCCAATATATTAAATTTTTTCTCCATAGATTTTTCCTCATCTAGCTGTGTTACCTCTCTTTCTTTTGTATCCATGATATTCGATTTTCTCTTCCTTAATGGCATCTGAGGGTGGTTTTGTTGATAGTATTAATGAGATTTAATAAAGAATAAAAAGTTTAAAAAAATAATAAAAAAAAAATCAAAAAAAGTTGTTTTTTTTAAAAAAAATTAATAATGAAATAAAGAAAAATAAAATAAAAATTAAAAAAAAAAAAAAAAAAGGAAATTATTCCCCCCCTCCTTTTTTCCTCTCCTCTCCTCTCCCCTCTTTCTTGACAAAATCTTGTGGTGGACTGTGAATTATAACAAACAATGCCTGTGATGGAGGGCCTGAATTGGGGAAAAGTAATAAAGGGGCAAACAAAAAAAAAAAAAAAAAAAGAAAAAAGAAGAAAGAAAGAAAAAAAAAAGAGCGTATGGACCCACAAAAAGCAAATAAGGAAAAAATTTGGGTCAAGAATAAAATGATTTGCTTTTAGGTGTTGGTTGTCTAAGAGTTATGATGAGAGGATTAAGAGGAAAACGGAAAAATGGGTGGACAAATTAAAAAATTACTATTGTATTTAGTGGAACAAGAACTAGATAATATGGAGAGCCAGGGATGGGAGCACTGCTAGTAAGTTAAAAAGGTGAAGTAAAAACCCCCCAGAATGCCACAAACATAAGTTTGAGTCCCAGATAAGATAATTTGTTTGTTATTGAGGTTTGAGTGAGAGGAGATGTAAAGGAGAAAGGAAGAAACTAATATAGAGGGAGAAAAGAAAGAGAGAGAGAGAAAAAAAAAAAGAGGGAACCACTAAAAGAAGAAAAAAGAAAGGAGAGAGAGAGAGAGAGTTAAGGGTTTTGGAGTGCAACCCTCATAGAGAGAAAGGAAGAGAAGAGAAAAGATAATGGGAGATGTAACACTTATGGGTAGTGTAGTTCAAGGAGAGGAGAGAGTAAGACCGGTAGAGAGTTAATCGGCCAAATTGGAGGAGGAAAAAAAAAGTATCAAGAATGAAGATAAGAGAAACAAACGAACAAATATAATAAAATGGGATAGGTTATAAAGTCTGCAGATTATTCTTGATTTTGAGAGGTTATCTTCTTGCTTTTTCTTTTCTCTCCCTCTTCCTGGTCGGTGACTCTGTACCCCGGGTTTTGCCCCTTTGCCACGCTCAGGTGGAGGTTTGCAGTTGATAAGTCTCTATGGCAATGTCATGTATTGTGCTTTAGTCTCGTTGGCAGTCTAGGCTATTAGCATTTATAGGCTCCGACAGTGAGAGAGTCCGTGTTCCTAGAGCCTTTCTCCTAGTCTTTCCTTCCTCAATTAGTAGCCTGATAATCCAGTTATGGGGTTGCTGCTGCCTCTGCCTGGATAGTAAGAGGCTCAAAGAGCTGGCAACTCCCCACTCTATTTCCACTCAGCACAGGGCTCTGGGTAAGGCTCAGTCAGTCAGAGCTGCTAGCATAATCAGGCGGGCTTTCCGGCCATTCAAAGACCTCTGGCTCTGCCACTCTGTCCGGTAACACAAGCGGGTGCCCACTTCCGGGGTGCTTGGAGGAAACTCTCACTCACTGGCTGCGCGCGCAGACCAGGATATCCGGCCAGCAGTCTCACGCTCTGAGTGAAACCCCCAACCGCAGGGAAAAGTTGCAGCGTTGGTATTGAGTCTCGCTCCGTCCCCGTGCGCGGCTTTTGCAAGGCGCTGGGGCGGCCCGAGCTTCCGCTTTGGCCCACACAAAGGCCCCTGACTCTGCTCCTCTGTGCGATAACACGGGCGCGCACTGCCGAGGCACTCGGAGGAATCGCTCACTCCTTATCTGCGCGCGCAAACCCGGATATGAGGCCGGCCGCTTTCCCTCTGAGTGAAACCCCCAGCAGCACGGAAAATCTCCACCGTTGGAATTAGTTCTCACTCCCTCCCATGTGTGGCTTTCCCAGGGCGCTGGGGCTGCCCAGAGACTCTGCCCTCGGCCCACAGAAAGGCCTCTGACCCTGCCTCTCCGTGAGGCAACACGGGCACTGACTCCCGGGGCCTAGGAAGAAATCTCTCGCCCACTAACTGCGCACCAGCCAGGAGACCGGGTAAAATGGCCGCGCCGCTTGTCTTTCTTTGTTTGGGTTTGGCGCGAGTGTTAGCTTGTATTGCCCGGGTTGCCACAGGATCAGATTTTCCTCGGCTTGGATCTCCGTGCCACAGCCTGGTTCGGCCGTTTGTTTCGCGGCCTGGATGTATTCACCCCCTTTGCCCGCCTCAGTTTCTATATTCACAGTTACCAGAGAAAGCCGCCCTGTTTAGGTTAGTGAGGAAGGCGGAGCATTTCTTACTCCCTATTTCCTTCGGGGTTTGGTTATATATTTAGCCAATTTTTCACTCAATCATACCTTTGGGTGTATTGCGAAGCATCTGGAAGCTCCAAGTATAGGTTTTTCTGTTTCTGATTGAAGATCTTGTTGAGTTTTGGGGGAGATTTATCGGTATCGCTTCCTACCCCGCCATTACTCTGACGTCATCTCCACTTTTAAGTTTTTTATTCTAGCTTTCAATATTTCCGTTTAGAAATCGAATGCCATTCCCATTCAGGATCTTTCTTTCTGAAAGCTTGTGTTGATGTGTCTTCTGTCTGCATAGTTCCTCCACTGGACTGGGATTTTGGTGGACCTCTTTCATCTGGCCCTTTTGTTCATGACCTTATAGCTCTGGGAGGTGGTCTTGTATTATTTAATTTCCTCCTTGCCATGTTTCTGTGGTTTCTCTTTCTTAAATCCTTGTTATCAGTTAAATACCTTCCTAGGTGATACTCTGATGCTCTTATCTGTTCTGTAATCGATCTTTGAGGTTTTTTGTGTGTGTGATAGAGACAGAGACAGAGAGAGGGACAGATAAGGACAGACAGACAGAAAGGGAGAGAGATGAGAAGCATTAATTCTTCATTGCGGCACCTTAGTTCATTGATTGCTTTTTCATATGTTCCTTGACTGGGGGGCTACAGCAGAGTGAGTGACCCCTTGCTTAAGCCAGTGACCTTGGGCTCAAGCTGGTGAACTTTGCTTAAAACAGATGAGTCCTCCACGTCCCAGTCCGACCCTCCATCCACTGTGCCACCGCCTGGTCAGGGCATCTTTGAGTTTTTCTTCTGTTTTGTTCGAGAGTTGTCAACTTTACGTTTCTACTTAAATACTTTGAAACTTATATCTCATATTTTTAATTTGCAAGAGCTCTTTTTTTTTTTTGTATTTTTCTGAAGTGAGAAGCAGGGAGGCAGAGACAGACTCCCACATGTACCTGACCTGGATCCACCTGACATGCCCACTAGGGGGTGATGCTCTGCCCATCTGGGCTGTTGCTCCATTGCAACTGGAGCCATTCTAGCACCTGAAGTGGAGGCCATGGAGCCATCCTCAGTGCTGGGGCCAACTTTGCTCCAATGGAGCCTTGGCTGAGGGATGGGAAGAGAGAAATAGAAAGGGGAGGGGGAGAAGTAGATGGGTGCTTCTTTTGTGCGCCCTGGCTAGGAATCAAACCCAGGACTTCCACACGCCAGGCCAGTGCTCTACCACTGAGCCAACTGGCCAGGGTCATAGAGCTCATTTTTTATTTTCTAGTTTTCCCCTCTTGTATGTCATACAACTTTGTTTTATTAATGCATAGTCTCTTTCTTTTTTTTAAGTTTTCTTTTATGTCCTGTATTGTCTGTTTCCTGCCTTTTGTCTTTATTCTTATTATTCAGAATGAAGGTTTTTATTTTAGTAAGACATCTTATCCTGGCCTCTTTCTGTACTTGGTGTCTGATAGTGCATTGCCTCTCTAGTTCAGATTCGGACAGGGAACTGTTTCTCCTGACAGAATGCGAGAGGGGTAGCTGCCAATTCTCAAGTCCCCCTCTTTTCAGCTTCCTGTCTTCCCCTTGGCTTCTGTCTGATCCAGTACAAATTCCTCCGGAATTCCTCAGAAGAGAGCACGTTTGACCTTGCTCCTTTCTGCTAAGTCCTCTACTCTTCTACCACTCATGTTTCATTTCATTTATATATTAGGCTGTGATTTAAGGATTAGATGGTTCCCAGTGTCAATAAAGATGGAGTTAGAGCATTGCTCAGCTGCTCAATTCAAAAATAAAATTGCATCTTGAAATATCTTTAAAGTCTTTAAGTAACTATGAAAACTTTATTTATGTAATTAAAAATAAAGATTTGAGAATTGATGTTATCTTTAGTTTTCTCCCAAGACCTAAGAGAGAGGTTTTATTTTCCAGAATTTACTTGTTGAAGTCACTTTAACAAATTATAGAAATGATCCCTGAACGTATAGTCTTGTTGTTGAAGCCATTTTAAATACAGAATTTCTTTTTCTTTAAATTAAGATATAATTTCCATATAACATTGCATTAATTCTAGGTGTACAGCGTAATGATTTGATACATGTATATATTGTGAAATGATCACCAGAATAAGTTTAGTTAACATGTATCACCTCACCTGGTTCCAAATTTTTCTGTGAAGAGATCTTTGAAGATCTACTCTCTTAGAACTTTCAAATATAAATACAGTAATATACTCTGCAGAATTTCTAACTAATTGCTCTCGATGTTAATTCTTTCCTTATGAATCATTAAGTTTACCACTAAAACAATGGAATATCAGTAATTATGTAACATACATTTGAATAGTTTTAAAAACTATTTTTGTCTTCTCTTCTCATTTTATTAATCTCTTTTTCTTATTAGCTCATTAATGAAATTGAAGAAATGGGTGGAATGGCCAAAGCTGTAGCAGAGGGAATACCCAAACTCCGGATCGAAGAGTGCGCTGCCCGGAGACAAGCCCGAATAGACTCCGGTGAGGGAGAGCAGCTCAGTCTGTATGTGGAGTCCAGTGCTTAAAGGGAAATAGCAACATCTGTTTGAGGATAACATCTCTAGTTAATAAAACAAAACTAATGTCAAGATGGGGACTCGGGTCACACGTTTCTCATGAATTCGTCCGTCAGTCTGTGTGCCTGTGTTTGTATCTGTGCATCCATGGATGCACGTGGACAAGCATGTGTGCAGAGTGCACAGTATGAGAGGGTGTGCCCACTGCGTGCAGGTACCCTCAGCATGGGGCAGTGGCGTCATTATTGGTCACTGTGCTCCTCCTTGGAGTTTCCATTCACTTTCAGTCAATGAGCACTTTTCAGTTTTAGTATTTGAGACACTGCTGTGTCTGGGCACACACTGTAAACAGGACAGACATGGTCTCTGTACCGACAGAGGTTACATTTTAGCAAGGAAGAGAAAATTAACAGATAAACAAGTAAAAAAATAATTATAATTTGTGATACAAGTTCTCTGACGGAAATAAGAAGGGCTACAACCTGGAGTAGGGGTGACAGGATGGCTTTTGATAGACTAATAATCTGGTAGTTTGAGGCAAAATACATTCTTTGTCATGTTAAGGAATTGTCTTTGTAATTCTGGTTTATCATTTATAAACTGAAAAATATTTTTTGTTTTAATGCTATTTGCCAAAAGAGAATTCAAGAAAATACTAGAAAACGTATTGGATGTTATTTCTCTACCTTATAAATCTTAGATGGTAGCTGATATGACTGGTTTGATTTTGTAAAAGTGTTAGAAGAGGGTTTATTAGAAACTCTGGGAAAGTATATTGTTTGGGATAATAATAAAATTAATCCTTTACTGAATTCCTGATATATACCTGTTGTTTCCCCTCCCACCTGATCCCATATTGGGACTTGCTCATCTATATTGAGGTTTTTCATTAATAATTAAGAAGGTGGCTCCGGCCGGTTTGCTTAGTGAATAGAGCGTCAGCCCAGCATGTGGATGTCCTGGGTTCAGTCCCAGCCAGGGCACACAGGAGAAGTAACCGTCTGCTTCACTCTCCCTCCCTTTCCCCCTTCTCTCCCTCCTGCAGCCAGTGGTTCGGGTGGCCCAAGTGTTGGCCTCTGGTGCTGAGGATAGCTCAGTTGATTCAAGCACCAGTCCCAGACAGGGGTTACTGGGTGGATCCCTGTTGGGGCGCATGCGAGAGTCTGTCTCTCTGTGTCCCCTCCTCTCACTTAAAAAAAAATTAAGAAGGCCACTTAAAAATAAAAACTTAAAGGGAAGTGCATGATGATCAGATTATCCCTGTTATGGATTTATTTGTGAATAGAATCTACATATTATTTATCTCTGGGAAATTCACAGGTTCCGAAGTAATTGTTGGAGTAAATAAGTACCAGCTGGAAAAAGAAGAACCTGTGGACGTGATGTCCATTGATAATACGTCGGTGCGTCACAAGCAGATTGAGAAACTTAAGAAGGTAAGAATGCCTATAATGTGTTGAGTGCTTTCTGTGTTCTGGGCACTGGCTAAGCCCTTACATTGTCCTGCTTAATCCTAACAATAACCTCAGGAGGTGGGTATTGTTTCCTAGTAGTTTAAAGATAAGGGATATTGAGAAACTTGAATAGATAAGTGAACAGCCAAGACTCAAATCTAAGTCTTTTGACACCAAAAACTCATATTTTATATCATGGTATCTATCTCTGAGAAACTTATATGTTAGTATTAAAACCCACATCATAATAGTACTGCCTGCTATTTACAGATTAGAACTAAGGCATAGATGATTATGTAACTTCAAATTAAAAATAAAATAAAGTTCAGATTCAGCTGAACTCTGGACTTCTCACTGTAATTTATTTCTTCCAGACCATGGTTCCTGATACTATTTTTCTTCTTTTTCTTTAATTAAAATATATTTGGTAGTGCTTTGGTAAGCTACAATTTATAACGAACTGTATTTATTTTGATTGAAACTAAAGTACTGTTTTCCTTTTTATTTCTACGTTCTCACTGAGACCCAAAATATACAAAATTCTAAACTAGATAAAACATTAATTTTTTCTGTTGTGATTTATATATTTCTATTGTAGGAAGCTACCGTGGTCTCTAATCTCTGGCTGTTGTAATTACTGCTATGTCTAAGACAGATAACTTGGAATTCCTTAATGGCTTTTCTCTGTTCTTTTTCCCTCTGATTGGTTAAGTTATAACTCCCCCCCACCCCAGTTCAAATTTCTTCTAGAATCAGACTTTGTCCAGTAAGATTGATTGCATAATTATCTTTTTTTTTGAGGTTAAGATTATGGAAAAATAGGGTAGGGCAAAAGTAGGTTTACAGTTCATATGGAATAGAATACAGGGATTAATAAATAATAATACGAGAATGAATTGTTTTGCATACTCCCAACTGTAAGCCTATTTTTGCCTAACCTGTATAGCAGGTCTAATCTCCTGATCTCTGTTATTCTCTGCTCACTGAAATCCTCCCTTTCCCTGACCTTTCCCACAAGGTGAAGTCTAGCAGGGACCCTGCTTTGGCCGAGCGGTGTCTTGCCGCCCTGACTGAATGTGCTGCCAGTGGAGACGGGAACATTCTGGCTCTGGCAGTGGATGCCGCTCGTGCCAGGTGAGGACATTAACTGCTGAGAGTCCCAAAGAGTAAGGTTGACCAGTCGGCTTTTCACAGTGTACTAAAGTGAAAGATTGATCCCATAAACCATGTGAGCGTAATAGAAAATGTTGGAGACCAAAATTAATTCTTGTTTTTCTTAAACATCTATGTATTTAAAACATTCATAAATTTTGAATAGAGAGTATGAATACTTGTGTTTTTTTCCTGTGACTCAGGACATTGGACACTGTTGGAATGAATGCATGTCACTGATTTGCAAGGGGAAGTGTGATGGACTTTCACTTGCAGGGAGACACGGATGTGCTGGACAGTGAGAAAACTTGCTGCTCATCCAGGGGCTGACTATGTGTCTGCTTCCAGGCTGTTCATTCAGACATCTTTGAAAAGATGGACCCAAACAAAAGGCACTCAGCGCTGTGCCTCGCAGGACATGGAGAAGAGCGAGTGACTCAGAAACTTTTCTCTCAATATGTGATCATGTCATTAAATAGATCACTTTTGCTTTTATAATTTATTGCTTAAGATAATGAACTTCTGGTTCTGGCGGGTTGGCTCAGTGATAGAGCATTGCCTTGGAGTGTGGACATGCTGGGTTCGGTTTCCAGTTAGGGCACACAGGAGACGCGACCATCTGCTTCTCCACCTTCCCCTTCTCACTTCTCTCTCCCTCTCTCTCTCTCTCCTCCTCCTGCAGCCACAGCTCAATTGGAGCGAGTTGACCCCAGGTGCTGGGGATGGCTCCATGGCTTTTGCCTCAGGTGCTAAGAAGAGCTAGGTTGCTGAGCAATGGAGCAACCTCCCAGATAGGCAGAGCATCACCCCTTAGGGAGCTTGCTGGGTGGATCCTGGTCAGGGCACATGAGGGAGTCTGTCTCTCTCTGCCTCTCCACCTCTCACTTAATAATGAAAAAGAAAAGATAATTAACTTTTTTTTTTTTAACATGTTGTTTTAAGTGCTTAAGGCAGCAGTTTTCAATTTTTTCATCTCATGGCACACATAAACTACTAAAATTCTGCAACACACCAAAAAATATATTTTTTGCTGATCTGATGAAAAATAGATATAATTTTGATTCATTTACACTAGATAGCTATTGTTGTGTTGGCTGTTGTCATTTTTGTATTTGATAATCTAAGGAAAGAGAGGTCATTGCCCCTGACTGAATAGTCTGGTATTGCATGTTTTAAAAATTCTTGTGGCACACTGGTTGAAAGTCACTGGTTCAAGAGGTAAAGAGTATGTGGGTTGGTATTTTTTTCTTCTTCCAGTTTTAATATCTTAAAAGAAGTAAGATGACTTCTCTGCTTAAAATCCTATTACATTTATTGATTGATTGTATTTTTCTGAAGTGAGAAGTGGGGGTGGGTTAGGGGAGGAGGCAGACAGACGGACTCTCGCATGCGCCCAACTGGGATCCACCCGGCATTGTCCACCAGGGGGCGATGCTGGGCCCCTCTGGGATGTTGCTCTGCTACAGTGGGAGTCATTCTAGCGCCTGAGGTGGAGGCCATGGAGCCATCCTCAGCACCGGGGCCAACTTTGCTCCAATGGAGCCTTGGCTACAGGAGGGAGAGAGAGAGACAGAGAGAAAGGAGAGAGGAGAGGGTGGAGAAGCAGATGGGCACTTCTCCTGTGTGCCCTGGCTGGGAATCGAACCTGGGACTTCCACACACTGGGCCGATACTCTCCCGCTGAGCCAACCGGCCAGGGCCAATGGTCTCCCATTATTAAACCTATCTTTCCTAGGTTTGCAAGGTCATTCTGGGTATGACTCTTGCCTGTCTCTATGACCTTATCCTACTTTCGTCACGTTGCTGGATCCTCAGTGTTCTTTGTTTTTAGAATAGAAAATGTGTTTTCTGCTTCTCAGAGCCCTTGCATGTAGCATTTCCCTTTTCAAATACACTTCCCCTATGACCTCTTCCTCATCATTTAGGTCCTATTTCAAAAGTTATGTCCTCATATCCTCAGTAGCTTTAAAATTGCTTTCCCAGTCACCCCATTCCATTTTGCCTATTTTAGTGTCTTTGTAATATTGTAGTGTCTTATTACCATATGAAATTATCTTATTATTTATTTGCTTGTGTATTGATGAGATGATAAGCACATATGACCAGGTACTTTTTTATTTTTATTTCGGTCTTTGTATCAGTGTATTTCTAGTCCTTACTAGTACTTGGCTCATATTAGGTACTTGTGCATATTGAATGAATTAATAAACAAATGGATGGGATATGCTAAAAGATTGAATTGTTTTTTTTAAGTGGGAGGAAGGTAGACAGTGAGACAGACTCTCTTATATGTCCCAATCGGGATCCACCTGACAAGCCCTGTCTGGGGCCGATGCTCGAATCAACAAAGCCATCCTCAGCTCCCAGGCCGATGCTTAAACCAGTCAAGCCTCTGGCTGCAGGAGGGGGAGAGGAAGAGAAGGGGGAAAGGGTGGGGGAGAGAAGCAGATGGTCATTTCTCTTGTGTGTGCTGACTGGGAATTGAACCCAGGACCTCCACACACTGGGCCGATGCTCTATCCACTGAGCCAATGGGCCAGGGCCAAGATTGACTTTTTAAAGAAAATGTCATGGGGAATCTTGCTCTTTGCACATTCATATTATTGTGATAAATTATCCAGTAGCCTTTAGATGATCTGTTTATAAGTTTTAGGTCAGTTACTTTTTTGGTTGACTAATGTTGAAAAGAGTTTACTATATATAAAGGCATCTAAGATCATTTTTTCTAAGCATTCTAAGGAAAGATACTTTCATGATGCAGTAAAAAAATTCTTTAGATTTTTGACAATCTGGTTTTTACTTAGGAATAAACTATGTCTATTTACATTGACTATTAAGGTAACTAAATATTTTTACCTCAAATAATGATATTAACTAATCATCCTTGTAATATTTTAGATGTACAGTTGGGGAAATCACAGATGCCATGAAAAAGGTATTTGGTGAACATAAAGCCAATGATCGCATGGTGAGTGGAGCCTACCGCCAGGAATTTGGAGAGAGTAAAGAGATAGCGTTTGCCGTCAAGAGGTAATATATGAGATTGCTGAAACCAGCGTACCATCTTTTCCGTTAAAGCAATCCCTGTGAATCTACTGCAGGCTTAATTTTTCACAAACCTCTTGTATATTATTTAAATTGGTTCCTGTTAGTCTAAACATACTGCTCACAAAAATTAGGGAATATTTCAAAGTGAATATGAAGTGATAAAAAAAACAGTTGGTTTATTTTTTATTTTTTAATTTTTTTTGTATTTTTCTGAGGCTGGAAACGGGGAGAGACAGTCAGACAGACTCCCGCATGCGCCCGACCGGGATCCACCCGGCACGCCCACCAGGGGCGATGCTCTGCCCCTCCGGGTGTCGCTCTGTCGTGACCAGAGCCACTCTAGCGCCTGGGGCAGAGGCCAAGGAGCCATCCCCAGCGCCCGCCTGGGCCATCTCTGCTCCAATGGAGCCTCGGCTGCAGGAGGGGAAGAGAGAGACAGAGAGGAAGGAGAGGGGGAGGGGTGGAGAAGCAGATGGGCGCCTCTCCTGTGTGCCCTGGCCAGGAATCGAACCCGGGACCCCTGTACACCAGGCCGAAGCTCTACCACTGAGCCAACCGGCCAGGGCCAGTTGGTTTATTTTAATTTTATTTTTTACATGGTCTAAGTCTATATAAAAGTTTGTCTCATGGAAGAGAGAGTACCCAAATAGGTTAGACTTTGTTACAATAGCAAGCTCAAATTGTGTCAGTTTTGCAAGATTTATTTTTTTATTAAACCAGAACATCAGAAAAGCAGACAGCAAATCAAAGAAAGTTGTTTGATTATGCAAATGAGGTACAAAACCAACTTTTATTTCATTGGTGAAAATGCACTGTACAAATGGCTGAACGCACTGGAATATCTGCATGTTCCCTGATCCCCTAATTTTAGTGAGCAGTGTATGAGTTCCTAACTTTACTAAAATAACATCGTGAACTTTCACCATAGTCAGCTTTAGTAGCTTCTCGTTTCAAACAAATGTTTGTTTAACTAACACTGATACTGCTTCATGTCCTCCAGGTGTTGAATTTCATTCTCCTCACTAAAGTACACTTTTATATTTTCATTGTCTAATTGCTCAGATAATTATAAAATCTTAATTTTTCTATTTGAAAGTAAATATTTGGTTGCCACTTTTATGCATTTATTAAACTCAGTCCTCACTGAACTGACAGTGATACACTGTCAAATACGATTTAGAAATATAAATTGATCATACTTCTCAAGTATAAGAAATAGCTTCTTACCTCACCAGGCCATGGCACAGTGGATAGAGAGTCAGATTGGGATGCAGAGGACCCAGGTTTGAAACCCTGAGGTCACCAGCTTGAGCGCGGGCTCATCTGATTTGAGCAAGGTTCACCAGCTTGAGCCCAAGGTTACTGGTTTGAGCAAGGGTCACTTGGTTTGCTGTAGCCCCCCAGTCAAGGCACACATGAAAAAGCAATCAATGAGCAACTAAAGTTCAGTGATGAATTGATGCTTTTTATCTCTCTCTCTTCCTTTCTGTCTGTCCTTATCTGTCCTTCTCTCTATCTCTGTCACATACACACACACACAAAGAAATAGCTTCTTGATAACTGGCTTTCTCAATCTTTGTGATAGATAAATTAATTCTTTTATGTCACTACTTATAAATGAGATAAATACCAAAACAGCTAAAGTAAAAGTCATTAAAATGGAATACTTATTTTTCTTTTGTCAGAAATAAATATAGTGCTATTTCTTTTTTTTTTTTTTTCATTTTTCTGAAGCTGGAAACAGGGAGAGACAGTCAGACAGACTCCCGCATGCGCCCGACCGGGATCCACCCGGCACGCCCACCAGGGGCGGTGCTCTGCCCCCCAGGGGGCGATGCTCTGCCCATCCTGGGCGTCGCCATATTGCGACCAGAGCCACTCTAGTGCCTGAGGCAGAGGCCACAGAGCCATGCCCAGAGCCATGCCCAGCGCCCGGGCCATCTTTGCTCCAATGGAGCCTTGGCTGCGGGAGGGGAAGAGAGAGACAGAGAGGAAAGCGCGGCGGAGGGGTGGAGAAGCAAATGGGCACTTCTCCTATGTGCCCTGGCCGGGAATCGAACCTGGGTCCTCCGCACGCTAGGCCGACGCTCTACCGCTGAGCCAACCGGCCAGGGCTAATATAGTGCTATTTCTTGTGGGGTATAAATTTATTGATTTAAGTGAACAAGTATTCTGATTACATGTTATTATAAGACACCACATCACAGTCAGCTTCGGGGAGTTGACCCTTGTGAAAGGTATTTGGACAGTTCAAAACAGCTGGTGAGTCACATATATGTATAACTCTGAAAGGCACTTTTTAAGTTTATATCTAAATATTTCCACATCCTGTACTCTGGAGACGGGCTTAGGAAGGTAGAAAGTAGTCATTTTCTCACCCTGCTCCGCTGTGATGCTCTCAGTGTGGTGGGCTACAGGCTTAGCCGTCTTTCAGACTCCTTCAAGGCAGAGATGGGGAACACACCCAGGCTCTCCTGGAGTTCTCAATGTAAAATAGGGATGTTAACAAAGTAAACAGATTGGGTGTTTTAAAATAAACTTGAAAGATTTACTGTGAATAAATTACAGGTTTTGTATCCTACCTTTGAACAATTAATATTTAACTTATATTTTAAAATGTTGCTTAGGGTTCATCAATTCATGGAACGTGAAGGTCGCAGACCTCGTCTTCTTGTTGCAAAAATGGGGCAAGATGGACACGACAGAGGAGCAAAAGTTATAGCTACCGGGTTTGCTGATCTTGGTTTTGATGTGGACATTGGTCCTCTTTTTCAGGTACTGAAAATTGGGAATTTCAAAAAATATGTCATAGCTCATGTTTCTTTTTTGTTTGTTTGTTTGTTTGTTTTTAAATCAGTGATAGGAGGGGAGGCAGAGATAGATTCTCTCATGCTCCCGACTGGGATCCACTTGGCAACCCCTGTCTGAGGCCGATGCTCTGCCCATCTGGGCCCATGCTCGCAACAGAGCTATTTTTAACACCTGAGGCGGAGGCTTCACGGAGCCACCCTCAGTGCCTGGCCATGTGCTCAAATCAACTGAGCCATGACTGCAGGAGGGGAAGAGAGAGAGGGAGAGAGAAAGAAGAAGGAGGGAGAGGGGCAGAGAAGCAGATGGGTGCTTCTCCTGTGTGCCCTGACTGGGAATCGATCCCGGACATCCACAGGGCAAGCTGATGCTCCATCACTGAGCCAGCCGGCCGGGACCTCGAGCCCGCGGTTGTTACAGGGATGGGGAAAGGAGGGTATTGTCCCTGTCCAAATACCTTACTAGCTTTTGAGTCACTGGGGTTCTGTCTAGTCATGTTTCTGGCTTTTGGCTGCTAGGGCCCTGTCCCTTTCACCAGCTTTTGGCGCATTTGGACCCTGTCTGTGCAGCGCGCTTGGTGTAAGAGCGTGCCCTGCATCATCTTAGTCTGTGCCAGGGACTCGGCCGTGCTCCCTGACTGTGGGATAACTGTGACGGAAAGTAGATGTGGTCTGGGGTAGCTCAGTCCATAACTGAGTACTTGAAAATGTCCCTTAGGATTGCTGTATCCTAATCTGGTTACCACTGAATCCTTCATCATTTTGTTTCTTTTTTTTCTTTTTTTTTGTATTTTTCCGAAGCTAGAAACAGGGAGAGACAGTCAGACAGACTCCCGCATGCGCCCTACCGGGATCCACCCGGCACGCCCACCAGGGGGCGGAGCTCTGCCCCTCGGGGGAGGGGGGTCACTCTGCTGCGACCAGAGCCACTCTAGCACCTGGGGCAGAGGCCAAGGAGCCATCCCCAGCGCCCCGGCCATCTTTGCTCCAATGGAGCCTCCGCTGCGGGAGGGGAAGAGAGAGACAGAGAGGAAGGAGAGGGGGAGGGGTGGAGAAGCAGATGGGCGCTTCTCCTGTGTGCCCTGGCCGGAAATCAAACCCGGGACTTCTGCACGCCAGGCCAACGCTCTACCACTGAGCCAACCGGCCAGGGCCTGAGTCCTTCATCATTTTGGTCCACATAGTGCTGTTAATTTAGTGTCTCCCTGGGAGAACTGGGAGCTTCATAGCCTGCCCTCTCGCTAACATCACTCTTCCCGTCTATTTGAAAATCTAAGATTCACTTTTAAAACTACATTTTATATTTAATCTTTTACTTCTTCATAGATACTTTAACAGGTTGCCTTGCATTGCACAACTCAATAAATGTTGATACGGAAGACAACAGATACATTTTTTTTTAAATCATAATGAAGAGATAATATATTTTGGTGTAACTTAAATCCAATCAATTCTAGTGCTAGAGGCAAATACAGCGCTGGTGTTTCTCGCCTCAGTAGGATGAGTTAGTGTTTATGGTTTGAGAATGATGCAATACGAAGCTCTGTTTACTTCAAGACTTTTAATGAGTAAAACTTGGAAGGTCAATTAAGAAGATAACTGTTAAGACACTTTTGGGAGTAAGTGATGGTCTCTCTCCCTAATTGTTCAGACTCCCCTGGAGGTGGCCCAGCAGGCTGTGGACGCAGACGTGCACGCCGTGGGCGTGAGCACACTCGCTGCCGGCCATAAGACCCTGGTTCCTGAGCTCATCAAGCAGCTGCAGTCGCTCGGACGGCCAGACATCCTCGTCATGTGTGGGGGCGTGATCCCCCCGCAGGTACCGTCATCAACGTGTTCTCGTGCTGGGAGGGGAACCCTTAGTGACAGTCGCTCATATGTCGTTCTTTACCCCTTTCCTGAAGGGAAATCTGTTGTAGATTTTGAGCCAAATTATTTTCTGGTGATTTTGCTAAGTTCTAAAAAGTCCAAAAGTCGGCAATGTTGTTCTCTATGCAAGCTATATATTATTAACTCATTATGTGTAATTTAATTTAATAACTTATAGAGCTTCTATGAGAGAATTATCTCCTTGCAGACTAGTAACCCAAATAGAGATCCACTTACTTTATAGTCAGTAAACAGTGATGGAGGAGCAGAGTAAAGTAATAAAATCTCACAGCTGGAACGGAGGAGAGTGGTAAACACGCTGATCTGTCACCAGAGACGTAGTGCGCACTCCGTGCAACCAGAGTAAAGTGAGTCCTGTCGTTGGTTTTAGTGTAGCTACCTTGTCTATTTCTTCCGTGTTCCCATCCCTAAATGCTGCCCTCACTCAGGGCTGTATCAGTTACATGGTCTGATTAACCCCTTTTTACTAAAGATAATTTGATGGGGGTACAGTTTTCTTCGAACCAAAAATATCATATTTCAGATGTGAATGGAATCAGCCTGTCTTGAAAATTATTGACTGGGGAAGAGGTAGATTCTTGAACAAAAATGGGACCGTCTTAGCAAAGGAGAAATGGATGCTGGGTAACAATTAGTGATGACAGTTAATTTACTAATGGGGATACCTTCCACATATTACCTTACCTATCACTTAAAATAATTAGTTAAGACATAAATTGGGTCTATTTCTAATCTAATTTTTAATTATGTAAAGTTTTTTACTGAGAATGGAAAAAATATTGAGGTAGAAGAACTGTGAATGAGATTGCTCTAAGTAAATGATTTATAGACGCTACAGAGTCCTCACCAATATAGCAGGAATCTCTCATTGAAATGTGATCTGTGTCCAGGTCTACAGTTTTTTATCACTATTACAACTAGGAGTATAATATAGTGACTTTACATACTAATAATGAAACGAGAAAATACATATGTATGAGGTTATGAGATTGGTAATAGCAAACAAACTATATATTATTTATTCTTTCTAACAACATCACTTAAAGGTGAGATAGTAAACTTAAAACTTTTTGTTAACATACTTACCTATTTTTTCATAAATATAGTTTACTGTTTGGGAATATAAAGAGCTTTTATTCTTTATTGCTATCTATCAATGGAATAATTCTATCCACATTGCCGTTTTAGAGACTATAATATTTAAGCTCTTGGGCATGATGTTAAAATTCTAGAACCAAAATAATTAGCTAGCAGAAAGTATGAAATTGAATTATGAGTTGAGAAAAAACACAGGCCTGTTAACACGAGTAAGCTGACATTTTCAAGAAATATATTTTACACCAGTAGTATTAGCTCTCTGGGTACTGCAATTCTTTGGAATATCTATAGGTGTTGCTGTATTTTATTCCCCATGAGTTTAAAGACTAAGGATCATTTTCAGACATGACACACCTGAGTGTTAATATGTGTATCCTTTATGATACAGCAGTCGGCTCCCATGCATTTTTCTTATTTGTTTGCAGTAAATATATAAAATGTTATTACTTGATTGAAAGATGCTTAGATTTTAAATTAGATAGCTCTGCTAATATGGTGGTTAATCAAACATTTAGCCACGGCCATTGTGGAGCTTAGTTTTTGCAGCCTAGTTAAGTTAATGTGTAACCACCATCAGGATCTTCTAACCCAGGGGTCTCCAAACTTTTTACACAGGGGGCCAGTTCACTGTCCCTCAGACCATTGGAGGGCTGCCAAATACAGTGGTCCTCTCACTGACCACCAATGAAAGAAGTGCCCCTTCCAGAAGTGCAGTGGGGGCTGGATAAATGGCCTCAGGGGGCCGCATTGCGGCCTGCGGGCCGTAGTTTGGGGACGCCTGTTCTAACCCTTTAACAACAGTGGCTTCCAAGAATTCTAGGCAACATTAACAGCCTCATGGTGCTTACTTTCATCTGACACAGGCAATGGGATATGCCTGGCTGAGCTCAGTGGAGGGCATTTTACAATAACTTAAAAATTTTTTTAAATGCTTATTCTATTAATTTTAGAGAGAGGAAAGAAGGGAGAGAGAGACAGGAATATCGAGCTGTTCCTGTATGTGTCCTGACCGGGATCAGACTGGCAACCTCTGCTTTGGGAAGATGCTCTAACCAACCGAGCCATCTGGCCAGGGCCAATAATAACTTTTTATTTAGAAATAGTTACAAACTAATAGATAAAGTACAAAATGAAAATAGTACAAAGAACACCGGTATACCCTTTCCTCAGATTCACTTGTTTCTGACATTTTATCCTGTCATTAAAATACATTTTACAGGCTCACGAAAGGTTTAGGATAAGTCAAGGACCCTTTCTCCAGTTGCAGTTTCACAGTCTTCTCTTAGTAGAGTCCTCCATTCTAAATCCATAACTCAGACGCCAGAACAATGGTACCCAGCATTATTAGGAAGGATAGAAGAAGATAACGTATCGATTTGACCATCCCCACTTTGAAGATAATTGTTAATTACATGTTTTATCAAGTTTTCTTGTGAACTTTTAAATCTATAGCATTGCCCGAGAATAATGACATTTTGAGTGACTTTACGTACCACATGCTAAAGACACAGAGATGATTAGACATGATCTCTGTCTTTAGTAGTTCACAGAGTAGATGGAGAAAAGTTCAGAAAGATGTGTTAAGTGCCATCGCAGAATTATAGTATTACAAGAATATTATAAGGAAATAATAGAGACAGAAAAGAAATAGGGGATAATAAGCATGACCGTGTAATTTATCATCCAGATATAATGACTTTTGAGAATGAAAATTGTTGCCATTAAAAAGGATTCTGCAAAAACCAGAGAGTCTGATTTAAAAATGGGTCCATTATCTGAACAGACATGTTTCCAAAGCAAATATACAGGTGGCCAACAGGCATATGAAAAGATGCTCACCATCACTAATCATCAATGAAGTGCAATTCAAAACTAGAAGGATGTGTCACCTCACACCCGTTAGAATGACTGCCATCAAAAAGACAAGAAATGACAAATGTTGGCAAGATGTAGAGAACAGGGAATCTTTGTGCACTGTTGGCGGGACTATAAATTGGTGCAGGCACTATAGAAAACAGTATGGAGGTTCCTCAAAAAATTAAACATAGAACTACCATATGATTCATTAAGTCCACTTCTGGGCATTAATCTGAAGAAAACGCAAACATGCACCTCCATGACAATGTGGTATAAATACACAGTGGAATATTACTCAGTCACAAAGAATTGCGACAACTCTTGAGGATGTTATGCTAACTGAAATACGTCAGACAGAGAAAGCCAAGTACCTTATGATCTCACTTCTATGTGGAAGGACAGATTGGTGATTGCCACAGTTGAGGGTGCTGAAATAAATAGGTGAAGGGAGTCAAAAGGTACAAACTTCCAGTTCTAAAATAAGTAGGTCATGGTGATGTGACATATGGCAGGGTGACTGTAAATAGTACTGTCTGCATATTTGAAAGTGAAGTTCTCAAGACACACACACAATTGAGTAATTCTGTGTGGTGATGGGTGTTAGCTGGAACTATCACGGTAATCATTTTATAGTATTTATAAATGTCAAATCATTATGTTATGCACCTGAAACTAATGTTATATGTCAGTTATACCTGACTCAACAAGAAAATGGCTCATGAGAATAGAAAAGGGTGCTGCAGCTGACGCAGGCAAGCCAGAATGCCCTGGAATAACAATTGCTCAGCAATTGAGGGTCAGGGCTCTAGAGTGTGCCCTAATCTTGATATTCTAGCTCTAAACATTCCAACATTGAACCAGCCTAAAGCTTGGACGAGTATTTATGTCCTGGGAATGTTTTTACTCAAATTTTGACTTTGTTAAAAATAAACTAATGAACAGCAGCATCAACAATAGAATTTTTTTTTTTAATTTAGAAATTAAAATTAATGGGGTGAGATTGGTCCAGAGGAAACACAGGCTTCAGGTGTACATTTCCATGGCACATGAACAATCTATTGTGTGTGTACCCAGCACCCCGAGTTAAACCGCTTGCCCCCCATGTATTTGGCCCCCGGTAGTCCTCCCTGCCTCCCCCTGTTGATAACCACTTCACTTTTGTCTGTGTCCCTGAGTCTCAGTTTTATATCCCACATGACGTGAGATTATATAGTTCTTAGCTTTTTCTGGTTTACTTACTTTGTTTAACATAATATTCTCAAGGTCCATCTATAATAAGAGAATTTTTCAAAAGTGAGCTAATCTTCATTTATAAAAACCTACATTTTTCGCTCAAGACACACTTTTTTCCTCTCAAAAGTGGAGGTGAAAATGCTTGTGCATCTTATTGGAGCAAAAAAATATGGTATTTTATTAAATATTTTAACACACCATTTGTTTCAGAATATCTTTTTTCTTATTTTCCTCCTTAAAACCCCAGGTGTGTCTTATGGCCAGGAGCATTTTATAGCATGAAAACTAGCGATAATTCCATCATGAAGCCCAATTCAAAGTACCACCATTCACTAGCTGCAGACAAATGCCTTGGAGAAAATAAATAGCCTTGTAAACTCAAAGCTATACTGTGACACTAAATTTAACACAAATAATGACAAGTAGTGGGAGCTTAGGTGGGAGGAGATTGTGATTTGGGGCTCCAGTGTTCCCAAGCAGTGGCCCGGTAGCTCTCACCACAGACGCCGCCTCGGGGAGTTTGGAAAGTGGCCGAATGTGTTCTGTTCTTTCAGTGACGGAGTGGAAAGGTGGTGCTGGTGGCTGTTGGTCCCAGTCAGGGACGAGTTTTTCATCCCCAAATGCCAGTTGTGGACCAGATAAGAAAGTTTGGGGCATTGGGGACAAAGAAGGAAAAAAAGGCAAATATTGGTCTTTTGTTTTGTTTCCTTGAAATTAAAAATATTGTTTGTATTAATTAAACATTTTTTTTCCAACAGGATTATGAATTTCTGTTTGAAGTTGGTGTTTCCAATGTCTTTGGACCTGGGACTCGAATTCCAAAGGCTGCTGTTCAAGTGCTTGATGATATTGAGAAGTGCTTGGAAAGGAAGCAACAGTCTATGTAACATCTTGTTTTTGTTTGAGCTTTTTTCTAAAATAGTCTCTCAGTGATGATCAAGGAAGATATTTCCCAGTAAATTCAGCACCTGGTGTATGCTTTCCTGAAGGCTTTACTTTAAAATACCTGACTTATAAGAATGTTGTCATGCTATAGTGTGTATGTATAGTTTCACTTTAAAAAAATTGTCCTCAAAAGCTCTCAATAACACATGCTCATTACTTTACCAGAAACTCTAGAGAAAGGTATTCGTTTAAAAAATCATGACCCTCGGGCTGGCTTTAGCTCAGCAGTTCCTTCAAGTCAAGTTCGCTTGTTAAAAAACCATGGCCCTGGCTGATTGGCTCAGCTGTAGAGCGTCGGCCCAGCGTGTGGAAGTCCCGGGTTAAATTCCTGGCCAGGGCACACAGGAGAGGTGCCCATCTGCTTCTCCACCCCTCCCTCCTTCTCTCCCCCCGCCCCCACCCCATCTCACAGCCATGGCTGGATTGGTTCCAGCACATTGGCTCTGGGCGCTGAGGATGGCTCCTTTGCGAGCATGGCCCCAGATGGGCAGAGCATTGGCCCCAGATGGGGGTCACTGGGTGGATCCCAGTTGGGGTGCATGCGAGAGTCTGTCTCTCTCCCCTCCTCTCACTTGGAGAAGAAGAAAGAAAAATAATAAAATTATGATTTTTTGAACTCTTCCTTATAAATCTATTTACTTTCTATTTTAAGAATTAAATTTTACCTTAAAAAATCTGACTAGTTCTTTTTTTAGTTTAGTGTTATACTGACTTGTGCACCAGAAAATAAAATCTGTATATGAATAAAATAGTTACATCTATCTTGGAAAAGATACTGGGAGCTTATTTATGTAGGGACATATATTGTGGTTATGGTTCTCAGCCAAGTTCTGTTGGGCTTAGCGGTCAGAGTGTTAAGTCAGACCCAGGGTTGGAGCAGGAGGGAGGCGGCAGAGTTACTTCCCGTCTGACTGCTCTCTTCCTGGGCAGGACACGTGACCTTATTGCTGGGCGGGGCTCAGGACCTGGGAGAGTGGGGATTTATGAATACTCCCTCTCCATTGACAGATGAATGGACAAATAAAAGGTGGTGTATACTTAAAATAAGAATACTATTTAGCCTTAAAATGGAAGGACATTCCAACACATGCACGGCCTTACAGACATTGCAGTGGAATACGCCAGTCACAAAGGGACAGATGTGATTTCAGTTACAAAGGACAAATATGTGGTTTCAATTTTACGAGGTACCTAGAATAGTTAACTTTGTAGAGACAAGTAGAAAGGTGGTGGCCAGAGCCTGGGGCGAGGAGGGACTGAGGACTCGGTGTTGAATGGGTTGTAGAGTTTCAGGGAAGATGAGGAAGTCCCAGAGATGATGGACGGTGGTGACGGGTGCACAGCAATGTGACTGTGCTCAAACTACAGAACATTAAAGATGGTTCGTGAGGTAAATTTCATGTTACCTACATTTTACCACAATAAAGAGTATTTAGGACAGTCGACACGTACATCTTTTATGAATGTTAATTGTTTATATTATTGTTATTATATTACTACTATTATTACTTAAAAAGAATGAATGGTAAGGCATAAAACTGGGAAGGTAGATGGGCCAGATCACTATAGAGCCTTGTGCAGTGAAGAGATTTGGACTTGATCCTGTAGATGAAGCCAGAGAACCATATAAAGATTTTTGTTTGTTTGTTTGTATTTTGTATTTTTCTGAAGCTGGAAACGGGGAGGCAGTCAGACTCCTGCATGAGCCCAACCAGGATCCATCTGGCACGCCCACCAGGGGGCGATGCTCTGCCCATCCAGGGCGTCGCTCTGTTGCGACCAGAGCCATTCTAGCACTTGAGGCAGAGGCCGTGGAGCCATCCTCAGTGCCCGGGCCATCTTTGCTCCAATGGAGCCTTGGCTGTGGGAGGGGAAGAGAGAGACAGAGAGGAAGGAGAGGGGGGGTGGAGAAGCAGATGGGTGCTTCTCCTGTGTGCCCTGGCCGGGAATTGAACTCGGGACTCCCGCACACCAGGCCGATGCTCTACCACTGAGCCAACCGGCCAGGGCCCCATATAAGGATTTTACCACAGAAATAATCTGATGAGATTTGTGTTGTTAGCACAGGCGCTGTGTGGAAGATGCCTTTGAATGGAGGCAAGACTGGGGATAAAAGTTAAGAGACTGTTATAGTAATGTAACAGAAATTCTATGTGTTCCGCTTACCTGCTCAGGTGCTGCTCAGCGATGGCAAAGATGGGGAGGATGCGATCTTATTTTGGGGGATGGAAATGACAGAATCTGGCTTTATCTTAAAAAAAACAGGCTTTTGATTTTTAGGTACAATATTTGCTCTGTGGAATCTGCTATGCTCTCTCACCTATTTTGGTTGTTCTGTGGACTTTTTTTGTTTTTACATTTTTTTTTTAATTTTTATTTATTTATTTATTTTTTGTATTTTTCTGAAGCTGGAAACGGGGAGAGACAGTCAGACAGACTCCCGCATGCACCCGACCGGGATCCACCCGGCATGCCAGGGGCGACGCTCTGCCCACCAGGGGGCAATGCTCTGCCCCTCCGGGGCGTCGCTCTGTCGCGACCAGAGCCACTCTAGCGCCTGGGGCAGAGGCCAAGGAGCCATCCCCAGCGCCTGGGCCATCTTTGCTCCAATGGAGCCTCGGCTGCGGGAGGGGAAGAGAGAGACAGAGAGGAAGGAGGGGGTGGGGGGTGGAGAAGCAAATGGGCGCTTCTCCCATGTGCCCTGGCTGGGAAATCGAACCCGGGTCCCCCGCACGCCAGGCCGACGCTCTACTGCTGAGCCAACCGGCCAGGGCCTGTTTTTACATTTTTATTGGGGGCCACAGGAGCGGGGACGTCCTCCCCATCAGTGGAGGTGTTCACAGTTTTTCCAGCCGCTCCAAGCTTTGGCCCTGGGGGCGGCTGGGCATGACCCACGTGTTCCCTCATCTTGGCCGGGCACTGGGTAGTTGTAGGGCGTGACCTGGGCGATCATGGCGGTGTACTCAGTGTGGGGACCTAAGGTGGGTGGAATGAAAGCGAGGCCCCCGATGGGGAAGGGCGCAGCAACACCCTCTCCTCGACCCAGACATGCTTGAGGAAGGCGAGAGTCTCCCAGCCGCCCTGGTCTTGGTGGTGGTGACGGTTAGTGGACCTCATTTGATGTGCAGTGATTTTATGACTGGATACACAGGAATAATGTCAAAAGCAGGAAAAGGCAAAATTACGGGATTTGTTTCCTAATGATCTTTTTGTCCGTACTAGGGCTTTGGAAGCTTTACTGGCTTTGCAAGTACCCTGGAATAACATCTTTAAGGTTCTCTGAAGGCATTCGAGTCCTTTCCCTGCACCTTACTGGAAATTTACGTGCTAAGCAAAGATTGTAATAGCAGTGTAGGAAGTGGAGGAGGGGCTTGCGGAGGGACTCTCTGAGCAGATCCTACAGGGCTGGGGGAGAGACAGTGACCAAGCCAAAGGAGACACACGAGTCCTTCCTCTGGTCTCCAGGTCAGGGAGGGGAGAGGAGAGATGAGGGCGGACTAAAGAACTCTAGATCTGTCCACACAAAATTATGCCATCTGCCAGCATCACCCTCCACTTGTACTTACACTTCTGTCTGCTTCATACTCAAACACCTTTGTCAAGCAGTAACAAATGAGAAAGGGGCCTAATAAAACCGCTTAGGTTAAGGCATAAATGTCTGCTGATGTAGACTGTTCATTTTACCAGGAATATTAATATATATATTTTGTTTTATTATTATTATTTTTACAGAGACAGAGCGAGAGTCAGAGAGAGGGATAGAGAGGGACAGACAGACAGGAAGGGAGAGAGATCAGAAGCATCAATCATCAGTTTTTCGTTGCGGCACCTTAGTTGTTCATTGACTGCTTTCTCATATGTGCCTTGACCGGGGGGCTTCAGCAGACTGAGTGACCCCTTGCTCGAGCCAGCGACCTTGGGTGCAAGCTGGTGAGCTTTGCTCAAACCAGATGAGCCCGCGCTCAAGCTGGTGACCTCGGGGTCTCGAACCTGGGTCCTCTGCATCCCAGTCTGATGCTCCATTAACTGTGCCACCTCCTGGTCAGGCAGGAATATTATATTTTAAGTGAAGAAAAAAACTTATTGAAATAATGAATAATTAAATATACTAGTTACAATTTGGTAGCTACTCAGTAAAAAAAAAAAATAATGATGATGATTGAGGAGCCACTGAGCCACTTCACCCGCAGGTGTTGTAAAGTACCAAAAGCTACAGAATTAATATTAATATTTTAAGAGGCTTGGAGAACATTTTATTAATTTGGGTTAAGGTGTGCAGAGAAATTGTGAGAATAGTCTCTGTACTGTGTGATTGTATTGTAAATGCAAAGGGGAGGAAAACATGGATCCCCAGACATTCCACCACACCTGTGGGGAAAGGTGTGAATGGCTAGCCAGGTGCAGGAAGAGAAAAGCTAAAATAAACCTTTTCTTATAGCAATGAACCATTTGCGGACATTTGTCCCCACAGAAACTATATAAATGCGTGTAGTTAACACGTGTGACTCAGGACGGAGAGATAGCAGATGAACACTAGATAATACGGGAATGCCTTTTAATATGTAAAAAGATATCTTTCTGCCATTGTGTTGTTGACTTGTAAATTTTGTTTTCTTCAAAAGGATGTATGGCTTGCAAATTGAACATGGTCCTATCATGTTAAAGGACATATGACTATAACCAGTAGTGGTAAGGGGCTCCTAATTACAATTTTTGCTTCTGTACTTCCCACTTACAAAACTAGGTAGAACAAAGGGCCGGCGCGCTCTCCTTCAGATTTCTGTAGGAGTTGCTGCCGCTTGGCCAAGCTAGACAATAAAGCTTTGGTGTGTAATCAACGGACTTTGTTCGTGTCTTCGATGTTTCGGGTCCCTCCGGATTAGGCTTAACAATGATAACAGCTAATATTATTTCTACTAATAGGTAAATTCTGCCTCATTTTTAAAGAATTATGGATCATTGTTAAGGCCATTAGGCAAAGTTGATTTTGTAAGTAGCCTAAAGGTGGGAGATAAAATTTTTAGAAATCTACATAGTTCTATATGTATTTGTTACTAAGGTATTGTCTAATTTATGCTTATCATGATGGAAAATGCTCAGCATTTAAAAATACTTTTAAAGAAAAATTATTTGATTTTCCTGATTAAATATTGTTATAATGTATGATTTTCTAGTTCTCAGATTCTCATTTTCGTTTTTTCTGTTGTACCTGTAGGTGTCTCTCTAAGTCCAGGATTATTCTATATGCTTGAAACATTGAACCGATGCCCACCCTAGAGACCATAGGTGCTATAAACACGCTCAGGAGAAGTGCCTCTCTTTAATAATCTGCTTAGACGCCCCTAATGTCCTTTGTGATTGTGATCTATAGCCAGTAAAATCCAATGGTGATCGTTGTTCACAAACCGTGCTGCATTTGTGTTAAAATGGTTAGTTCATTAGCAATGAATCTAGAATATGACCTTGGATACGAGATTATTATTGAATTTTATTCAGGAAGCCCAGCTGTAATTCACACTGACTCATGGTAAGTTACTAATTCTTCATGGCCTATTTCCTCCCTCTGCACTCAAACCTCTTATTGTTATAGTGACCTTCTCTTACCACTGACCACGAAGTTCAGCATGATAAAAGTAATTTACACACAACAGGATGCACATGGTCCCCGGGAGGCCTTTAAAAGAGAAAGGCAGACTCTGACTTCTTCCAGGATTATTCTAATCATTTGATTCTGAGATCATGGACAAAATATTAATTTAGATAAATGCTATGAAATGATGTAATATAGAATTTTTGTGGGTTGGATGTCATTTGTTAAATTCTAATATGCTATTACTTTTGGAAAAACATGCAAGATTTTATTGTTTTCGCAGGGCCTGCCCTAGCCAGTCAGTGTTACAGATGTCTATAGCAAAAGGACAGTTCCCTGTTCCGTTCTTCCAGGGGTCGGGAGGCTTAGACTGAAGCTTCTCAGGGGGTAGAAGAGTAACAGTGATGACATCGTACACTTTTCTAGACTGTCCCTACTACACGTCAGCCAGAACTATAGTCTTCCTTAGTTTTGTCATTCTCATTAGACCATGCGGTCATCAGACCAATGTTGATGACAATTTTCTGCCAGAGTGGGTGCTTATCTAGACAGTAATATTTGAAGGACACTAGACAGATGGCCCCCTTTGCTCCTAACATGTTTTTGGTGTGAGGCACCAAGACCTGTAAAAATATTCTTTAAAGGTGTAAACATATCTGCTAAAAGCCTAATGTTAAGTCGAACATTTAAAGTTACTCTAAAGGCACTACAGAGAGGTGCATTGCTGCTTGTGCCGATGTGTGCTGCCCACTCCCGGAGAGCCGTTGCCATGCCAGGCGGGCACTGCCACAGCTCTGCTTGCTGTATGCTGCAGCTTTCTATCTTAAAAGAGGGCGAGGACAGAGTCTGCATAAAATGCTAATTTTAAAGATTAAATGAAATAATGCAGGCCCTGGTCTGTGGCTCAGTGGATAGAGCGTTGGCCCAGCGTATGGACATCCTGGGTTTGATCCCCAGTCAGGGAACACAGGGGAAGTGACCATCTTCTTCTCCTCTGTTCCCCTTCTCTCCATCCTCTCCTGCAGCCAGTGGCTCAACTTGTTCAGTGTTGACCCTGGGTGCTGAGGATAGCTCTGTTGGAGTGCATCATCAGCTTCAGGCACTAAAAATAGCTTGGTACTTGAGCGTTGGCTCCAGATGGGATTGCTAGGTGGATCCCAGTCCAGGCACATGCAGGAATCTGCCTCACTATCTCCCCTCCTCTCACTGAAAAAAACAACAACAAACCAAATTGCATATAACTTGCTTTGAACTGTGTGCATACATGAGGACACCAATAAATGTTTTCTATAGTAGTTATGCTAACCTCACTGAGAGCCCTTGGAAATAAAAGTAATATATGCCTATGACATGGTTCTTCTCAAGAAGCTGGTAGCCATTTTGCAGAAGATGAACTTGTAAGGAGACTGTAGCGTTTTGTAAAGGAGGTCTCTGCATAGTGCTGTGAGAGCACATGAAGTTGCTAAGTTTTTCCTATGGGAGGAATGAAAGCCACAAAGAGGAGACAGCATGTGGAGCCCGAAGCAGTGAGGGAGCTTAAACAGGGAGAGGGCTGAGGGTACCTAACAGAGCTGTGAGGAGACAGCATCAGGGAAACGGGAGCAGCTGATGAGGTTGAAGCATGAAATTCACGAGAAGGTTGAACTCTAGGATACTGGATGTTATCATTTATGAACATCTCCTTGTGAATCCTTTTTAAAAAATTGATTTCCTCCAGGGAGCTTGCTGATTTCAGGTAGAAGATATTTTTGTATGTGATTAAAGTAGAAATTATATTATCTCCTTTTTGAAAAGTCTGAGCTGTAAGATTTTTTTTCTCTCACGTGGTTCCTATAACGAAGGCCTTTGTGATGGATAATAGCTTTCTTAGAGGCCAGTGAAGTAGGGGACACGGAGAAGTTTTGCCATTTCCTTTTTGCCTAAGGCTGGCCACGGCTTCCGCAATTAGGGAGGTATTTCTCAGACTGTGGCTGACGGCCCACTCTCACATTGCTTACCAAAGATGCAGTTTAGTTCAGAGTAGGCCTCTTACTTTCAATTCATTTTGTAAACCCCACGCTCAAAACCAGGGTTGTTCTACTAAGTGTGTTACTGGTTACAGAGGAATCTCTTAACTGGATCACTGGAAAACCATTCCATAGTTTGGGGGAGAAACAAACTTTTTAGATATGAGCCTTATGTACACAGTAAGACCTCACTTAACATCAGCAGAAAAAATCTTGAAAACTGTAACTTTAAGTGAAACAATGTATAATGAAACCAATTTTGCCACAGGCTAATTGATATAAAGAATAAGTTATTGTGGTATATTTCTGGTCACTAACTTAACGCCAAACTTCTCAATAGAGACCCAAAACAAAGATTTTCTACAAAGATTTTACTTATTCATTTTTTAGAGGAGGGCGGGTAGGAAGCATCAACTCCCCTATGTGCCTTGAGCAGGCAAGCATGGGGTTTCGAACTGGCGACCTCAGTGTTCCAGGTCAACACTTTATCCACTGTGCCACCACAGGTCAGACCCAAAACACTTCTAATATTAAACATTGAAATAAATATGAGCTATACATACATTTAAGAAAGATTAATATAAAACAAAATACTTTCCCACCTGCTTTTGCAGTTCAGGGCCTGGGTGGCAGACCCTAACTTGGCAGCTCAGGGCACCAGGCTGGGCATCCTGAACAGGACACCCTTCCATCGCAGGGCCACCCACCCACACCCTCACACGCAGTCAGATGGGACAATTCGGACACGCCACTTCACCAAACGCACGCATCTCTGGGATGTAGGAGGAAATCAGACTCTCTGGAGAAAAGACACAGGACAGCGTGCAAACTTCACACGGACAGTAGCCGTGGCCAGGAATTGGTTTGCTTTTCTCATCAGTGTTATAACGAAATAACATTGAATGAAAGGATGTTATTTGAAGACCTGCTGTACTTGAATTGGCAGATCATTCATATAAAATGATTCAGAGAAGGTGTCTGCAATAGGCCAAATAATTAAGGCAAGCTGTGTTCACTGCCTTTTTAGGTGAGAGAGTTCAAGCACTTGCTTTACTGGCTCACCCAAACAAAGAGACATGCCTCCCCCCAAAATATGACAGATGGGAGGATTTATTATGATCATCTAGCAAAGAACCAGGAGAGAAAGAGACTTTTTGTTGTTTTGCTGTTGGTTTCAAAATTCTAAGTGACCTTTCTGTTCTCTAAAATGCCAGCCCTTACTATAGAAGACATTGGAGATTATTCTAGATTTCCATTTGCTAAGAATCCAGCCACGGGTTCTTTGAATATCCAGGTGTTAGCCAGTTGGTGGGTGTGACTCATTCTTCAGAGGAGTGAAAATGGTTTTGTGAAATGTCTTTCCTCCATCATTATTATGAGAATGTGGCTAATTGGACGACCACGATTTACTTGATAAAAAAGTTTTTTATTCAGTCAAATTTTCTGACTCATCAAAGTCTATATTCAGTTGGACAATAAATTTACAGACTGAGAGGAGAAATGACCCACTTAGTATGATTTCAAAAATGCTGTCTTAAAATATACATTTCTGCTGGAAATTCCTTTAACAGTAGACAGCACCCTCAATCCCAGTTAGAACTGAGAGTAGACTGCAAATAACTCTTGGAGAGGTGTTGACAATTCTTACTAGGTTTTTTTTACACACATACATTTTGCCCTGAGAGAGATTATAAAAGAGCTAAGGGTGTGAAATGGATACATGTGGATAATAGAACCAGGGGAAGGGGACAGAGAACAAGGGAAAATTAAGGCGCAGAGAAAGAAGTGTTTTTTTTTTTTTCTGAACAGTGTGAAATTGGCAGCAAAGTTATTTAAATCACCGGTGTGCAGCTTATGCTTTCATTTGCCCCATTAGGGCTTTACTGAGCCCAAATCTGGTTCAGGAACGAGAGCCCAACATAGGTACCAGAGGACACTTCCCAAAGAGAACGTCAACCGGGACTGTGCTCTCCACAAGGAACCAGAAGACACTGGGCAGTTCTTTTTTTTTTTTTTTTTTTTTTTGTATTTTTCTGAAGCTAGAAACGGGGAGAGACAGACAAACTCCCGCATGCGCCCGACCAGGATCCACCCGGCACGCCCACCAGGGGGCGACGCTCTTCCCACCAGGGGGTGATGCTCTGCCCCTCCGGGGTGTCGCTCTGCCGCGACCAGAGCCACTCCAGCACCTGGGGCAGAGGCCAAGGAGCCATCCCCAGCGCCCGGGCCATCTTTGCTCCAATGGAACCTTGGCTGCGGGAGGGGAAGAGAGAGACAGATAGGAAGGGGGGGGGGCGGAGAAGCAGATGGGCACTTCTCCTGTGTGCCCTGGCCGGGAATCGAACCCAGGACTTCTGCACGCCAGGCTGACGCTCTACCACTGAGCCAACCGGCCGGGCCTGCTGGGCAGTTCTTTATCTGCATTCAATAATTTGAGTATTTTTTAACAGATGTGTATTTGTGTGTGGACGCATGTGTGTTTTTTTACTTTAAATCTTCACGAGGCGTCCACTAAATGGTAGAGCAGAGGTGCACATGGTACAGAAGTAACCTGATTATGGGTGTTGATGGGTATAAGGCTTTCTGTTTCTAAGACGCTGACTCCAATTTGGAAATATATTTCCCTTTCCTGCTTCCTGTCCACTTGATCAAGCTTCTGCTCCGGGCTTTTGTGGTTGTGTACCCAGGACGTAGCCTCTCTTTTCCATCTCAGAGAACCATGCTCAACGGTGGGAAGAGCAAGGACTTGAGCATGAGACTGATCGAGGATCAAGTTCAGTTTCGGTCTCTTACCAGATGTTGGATTCTGGGCGGCTTATCTATTTGTTCTGCGGAGGCTCAGATGTCTTAATACTTTAATAACCTTGAATGTTTTTATTTGAATGTGTGTGTCAGAGTAAACACTGAAGACTATTAGTTTCACTTCCCTTAGGGAGATGGGAAAAATATGTGGGTTATCCAATGAGACAGTGAACAAGATTTTTCACTCAGTTAAGACAAGTAAAAAAACCCCAAAAATGATTGTCTCTTTTACCTTGATAACTAAAGCGACCTGAGGACGCTAGCACATAAGGTATGATATTTATTTAGTCCGTTGCCAAGGTGTGGATTTGTGATATATAGAAATTTACAGAAGCACATACCCAAAGCAGGCTCTGCAAATGGATTTGATTTGAGTCACCTTGTCAGTTTAAAAACAATATCATAAATATAAATGACAAAGTCCCAAGGAAAGGCAACAGACATGCCACTTTGCGAGCATTCACAAAACCTAATTTCCCATGCCATCTCTAGTGCATTAAAACAATGAAATGTAACGTCGGTGTTGAAGGGTGCCTCCAGATGGCCTTTTATTAGCTCCCGAGGAGGCTGCTGTTATTCTCCATCAGCCGCACACATGGCAACAACCATTTCACCTTGATAGGCAATCGCCCATCAGTGTTGCGTGAGATACTCAACGAGACTCGGAGGACTGTGTGCCTTGAAATATATATTTGCTGAAATGCCACGTGCACAGCATAGTTCACGGGACCACAGATCTGGATCTGCTCTATTTGCCTGAAGGTTACACAGTGTTGGTTAGAGATCGGGAGCTTCGCAGGTGAGACCTGGAATTGGCCCCCGTAGAGGGAGGGCAGGCAGAGATGGAAGGAAGAGGCAGACCACTTCCGATGGGAAGGTAGCCGATTTACTAAGCCAGGGAACTGTGCCACGAGGCTTTTCCTGGGCAGCCACAAGACAAGTTAGTTCTGCACACCTGCCCACTAGAATTTTAGAGAGGCCTTCACCGGGTTCAGTCACGTGGACTGTTTGATGGTCTCAGTGACATCAGACTCTCTGAAGGCTGAGCCCTTGAAGCAGCTTCAGCTGTGGGGACAGTGGGCAGGACATCCGTTTCAAGGACACGGGAGAGGGCGGAGGGCCTCCATTGCCTGGGTCCGGTTCGAGGGTCAACTGGGGTCACGTCCTCTAGCAGAAGGATAGTCCAGAAGATACAGGGAACTGACTGAAACAGTGAAGAAGGCCTAGGATACTCGGACCAGCCTTAGAATACAGCAAGATCTAGTTGCTTATGCAGGGAGCTGTGGATTGGGGACAAGAACAACAGGGGGCGCCAAGGAGCTGAAACAGAGGAGCACTGCTCCCTCACGTTCCACCATACCGGGTATGTGACATCTTCCCGCGGTTGGTCCTCTCCCCTCTCCTTTTCTTTCTTTTTTTTTTTTTTCTATTTCTTCTTGAGTCAGTTTTGGTAGTTTGTGTACTATGATCTATTTCTATACATAACACCTTTTTTTTTTTTTTTTAACAGGGACAGAGAGAGAATCAGAGAAAGGGATAGATAGGGACAGACAGGCAGGAATGGAGATGATGAGAAGCATCAATCATCAGTTTTTTGTTGCGACACCTTAGTTGTTCATTGACTGTTTTCTCATATATGCCTTGACCGTGGGGCTACAGCAGACCGAGTAACCCCTTGTTCGAGCCAGTGACCTTGGGTCCAAGCTGGTGAGCTTTTTTTTTGCTCAAACCAGATGAGCCCACGCTCAAGCTGGAGACCTTGGAGTCTTGAACCTGGGTCCTCCACATCCCAGTCCGATGCTCTATCCACTGCGCCACCGCCTGGTCAGGCCCCTCTAGGCCTTTTCTAACAGATGAGAAAACCGACACTTAGAGGTAACTTCCTGAAAGTTCCACAGGCTAATTGCTGTGAAGCAATCACTGAGCCCTCAGCGGCCTGTAATAAGCTGACCGTGTAGAGCAGGACAAAATGTCGACAGTGTCTGCACTGCCCTGGGGCCAGAACTCACCCCGTCTCATAGTTACCCTGGGAAATTCTCTGCGGCTTCTCTTCCATCTCTCCCTCGTCCTCCACTTCAGGCTGTTCTACCTATTGTCAGATAAGCAACTCCCAGACCTGGCTCTCTGGGCCAGTCCTGCTGGGTCACCACTTACGTACAGGAGCAAAACCTTTCTCTCAAGTCACACAGGTGATGGACACACTATATAAAATGCAAAGAATATAGAAATGTTTATTAAAAAGTTGAAAAATCCTTCTTCATCCCTGTCTCCAGATATATTCAATATAAAACATTATATGTATATGATTTATATGTTTTTATATTGTTTTTTATATAAACAGACCATTCTGTATGTGTGGTTCTTTGAATAAATAGCCTTTTATAAAAATTTACTGTGTGTTGGGTCAGTATGCATGGATCTACCCCATTTTTATTTATTTCTTTATTTTTAATGGATTTTACAGAGAGAGGAGTGGGTGGGAAGGAATGGGAAGTATTAACTCAGTTGCTTTACCTTACTTGTTCACTGATTGCTTATTGTATGTACCTTCACCGGGCAAGCCCGGGGTTTCAAACCGGCGACCTCAGTAGTCCAGGTCCATTGCGCCACCACAGGCCAGGTTACCCCATTAGAAAAATTCTCCATGGCATTTCAAAACTATGATTATAGAACACCCCCTCTACTGACAAACGTTTGGGTTGCTTCCACCTGTGTACCTATCTTCATGTTAACTTCGAATTGGCTCCCAGGATTGCTGGTCCGGTGCCTTTTAGCAATAATACTTATCGTTCTGTTAACTAAGGGAAGCCTCTCCTCAGTGCTCAAAATTGGAAGGGGAGAGCTGTCATGGTGTGCCAGCCGGGCCATTCATCTCGGTCATAACGGAGGGAGTGAGGGGCCTCGGTCGGGTGGGCGGGGCCCAGGGGATGTCCTTGAAGCTTCCCCTCTGACGGCTTTTTCTGTGCCCACCTCCCCTGAGAAAGGTTAGAAGTTCTACTGCCCAGAACTTCCAAGTGCAAGAGAAACCTCCTGGTCGTAGGCCCCTCAACACTAGGGCAGGTAAAACATGATTATTCCTTACTGTTACCTGGAGTTGGAAACCAAAAGGGATTGTTTTGGAAAAGCGCGTTGGCTAGCTCTCTGTCTTTGGGGGTTCTGCCTCCTTCACCTCCTGCCTTCCTGGGCAAACCAGCGAAGCAGCAAGACCGACAGAACTGAGCGAGTCTGGGGTTTGGCCAGACACTTCCCAATACGCCAAGACGACTGGCGCGTGACACTTGGAGCCTGTTCTGGACTTGTATTTCCTAAGAGGCACCGTTCAGACAGGGGATGCAAGGGAAGGGCTCACGGTTTAAGCAGATGGACGGAGGCCTGCAGGGCGGAGCGGGCCGCAGCCCAGCGGGTCCAACTCCACGGAGTCTGCTCTCAGGAGGGGGGTGGGGTCGCCTCAAGGGTATTTAAACGCCCCATTCCTGTTTGGCTGCCTCTTTTGTGTGTTTTTGTTTCGTGGCGTTGCTCCCATTGACCAAAGGTCACTTAATTTCAAGGAAATTATTAATGGATGTTTATGATCTCTCTCTCTCTCTTTCACACACACACACACACACACACACACACACACACACACACACACACACACGACGTCATTCTCCCTCCTCTATCTTCCTTCCGTTCCTACCTCGCCAAACAGTCTGTCAGCTTATCCGCTCCATTCTTCCATACGCCCGTCCCTATTATCTCTGCTAACACGGTGCCTCCACCTCTGACACGTTTCCTTTTTTTTTTTTTTTTTTTTTACAGGGACAGAGAGAGAGTCAGAAAGAGGGACAGATAGGGACAGACAGACAGGAAGGGAGAGAGATGAGAAGCATCAATCATTAGTTTTTTGCTGCAACATCTTAGTTGTTCATTGATTGCTTTCTCATATGTACCTTGACCGTGGGGCTACAGCAGACCGAGTAACCCCTTGCTCAAGCCAGTGACCTTGGGTCCCCCCTTGCTCAAGCCAGTGACCTTGGGTCCAAGCTGGTGAGCTTTGCTCAAACCAGATGAGTCCGCCCTCAAGCTGGCGAGCTTGGAGTCTCGAACCCGGGTCCTCTGCATCCCAATCCGATGCTCTATCCACTGCGCCACCGCCTGGTCAGGCGACACGTTTCCTTGATGGATCCCTTTTCTCCCAGAGTAAGGGAAGACGCTGCCTCCTCCCTAAAATCTGTCTATCGCTGGATCTTTCCCCAAGTGTTCACAGGACATTGAGCTTCTGCTCTGCTAGAGCGTTTGGTAGTTGGTGTTACCTGAATCTGCTCTTAGAAGGTAGTCTACTCACATCGATTTTCTCCATAGTCTGACTCTAAAGAGAGTGTAAGTAGGTGCTCAATTAACACTGGAGAATTAAAATTCTCAGTTAATTTTGCATTCATGGCCCCTGTCTTAGAATCTATCCATTTATTGCTGCTAATTTTTCCTTATTTGCTGATTTCCTGTCTTCCTAGACTGTGAGTTAAGTTTCGCTAGTGATCTATGTTGTGCTTTAGTTTCCCTGACTCAGTTTCTGGTTTTGAAGTTTCCATTCCAATTCTAACTGATGGCCGTGATTTTTTAAGTTTGTATACTACGAGACTCATAATGTTGAAGGAAGCTTAATTTGTACGGTCTCACCAGTCTTTTCCCTACTGAGGTTCACTTTCCTCATTAAAAATATGGAGTGATTTCATCTATTTTGCAAGGTAATGTGAAGATCAAGTGAAGTAATTCATGAGAAGGTGCTTTGTGAACTGTCAATCGCCATACCAAATGATGGTATTAATAGTTAATTATAAGCTCTTTGTGGAATGTGCCTATTACTATGTGACAGCTTGTGTTGATTGCTCATGTCCCAGCTACCTGCACCATGCAAGCTCCTCTGTGCTTTCTTGGCTGAAAATACCTAAACCCTGTCTTGGCCACGTCTCTGGCAGCCAGGACATGGGGAGTGAGCCCAACTCTGGCCAGTGAGACTGGAATGGAAGCAGGCTTGTTTCTGGGAGATATTTAGCTCCCTGATTAAAAAAAAAAGTGTATGAAAATAAATTCCCCCGTTTTCCATCTCGCTGTGCTTGCTGGGAACTTTGATATCTATCTTGCCGCCCAAAGAAGAAAAGCCGAGGATGAAAGCCGGTAATCTCAGGGTGGCAGAGTGGAAAGCTAAGGAGCACGGATCTCTGATTCTATTGAGTGACTGCATCAACCCGGGAACAGCCTCGCCTCCAGAACTTTTGTTACGGGGGTGGGGGGAACAGAACTGTTCTTACCAATTGCATCAGTTTTAGCTGCATAGAACATGTCCTTTGCATCCAATGAATTCTAACTAATGCTATATACTTCTTCTATTGTATCTTTCGCAGAGTCAAGACCAAGTTTAGGTCCCTAAATACATTCTGTTTGATTAGAATTACACTTATCTTCATCGCATATTTTTGTGAAATGGGTCCTCAACGTTCTCAGACTCCTTGCAAAAGCGAAGAAAATGTGCTCAAGGAAAAACAAAGACAAAGTAGACTTAATTGAGAGCAGACATGCTGTAGATAAGACACAAAGATTCAGTGAGAATGGGAACCACGGCCTGGGACAGGGCTTCGGACCGGGGCCTGCAGACTGAAGTGCTCCGCTTCACAGGCTTTTGCTGGAATGGCCCCCGCTTCATTGTGGAAACTGCTCAGTTCTTCTCTACTTCTTTCTCCTCCTCTTTCTCATTTCTGGATCAAAGTTATGTAATTTAATGGGCTACATGATAGTTTAAATTCAGAAAGACTTGCTACGCATATGCTCAGAAAGACTCAAAATAGAGTGTGTGTTTTCTAAGGGGATTGCTTTTAGAAAATCCTATGGCTATTATCAAAAACCAGTATCACCTATAAAGTAATCCATCTAAAAAATTTTTTTTTATCAGGCTACAACCATAATATAAATTACATCAAATACATTTTACCAGTTGAATAATCTTCATTGTTATAGCTTTGGTTTCTCTATCCTAACCAGCAATCAACTCTTAGCATGAAGAGAAAATTTTGCTTCAATGACTGACAGATGTCCTTATCCCATGATGGTACTAGGCTGGTTGCATTGCTAGCAGGGGACCTAAGCTGGTCACCAGTGGCTCCAATAATGTATGACCATGGAATTGCTTAGTAATGTAGTGACTGGCCACAGGAACTGCCCCAAATGAAGGCTCTGTTTTCAACCATAGCAGGAGACCTCTGGAGCTTCCTTCCAGAAGTGAGAACAGAGTCTCTAACAATGAAAGTTCCCCAAAGCAACGGATGGAATTTCAGACATCCAAGGGCCCCGTTTTCCTTCTCTTATCATTAATATTGCTGCCAAATTCAGTAGTTTTACCGTCTCATGTGGAGACTCATAATTATTAAGGTGAGTCATGCTGTTCAGTTAGGCAGAGGGAGGACACAGGTGTGATTAGAAAGGTGTGAAAACAGGGAACAGAGATGATAAAATTCAAATTTGTGATGGAAACCCAGTCTGCAAGAACTGCCTGAATCAGAAAAGTGTCCACAACTGAGAAATCCGCAGTGTCTAGGGTTGGGTGGGGAGAGAGCTCTTAAGAGTGCCCACCCATGCCTGACCTGTGGTGGCGCAGTGGATAAAGCGTTGACCTGGAAATGCTGAAGTTGCCGGTTCGAAACCCTGGGCTTGCCTGGTCAAGGCACATAAGGAGTTGATGCTTCCTGCTCCTCCCCCCTTCTCTCTCTCTCTGTCTCTCTCTCTTCTCTCTCTCTCTCTCCTTTCTAAAATTAATAAATAAAATAAAAACAAAAATTAAAAAAAAAACAAAACTCCATCTCTTAAAAAAAAAAAAAAAGAGTGCCCACCCATGCCTGACTGGTGATGGCACAGTGGATAGAGTGTTGACCTGGGACACTGAGGACCCAGGTTCAAAACCTGAGCTCTCTGGCTCGAGTGTGGGATCATAGATGTGACCCTGTGGTTGCTGGCTTAAGCTCAAAGGTCGCTGGCTTGAGCCCAAGATTGCTGGCTTAAGCAAGGGGTCACTGGCTCTGTTGGAGTCCCCTGGTCAAGGCATCTACGAAAAGCAATCAATAAACAACTAAGTGTTGCAACTGTGAGTTGATGCTTCTCATCTCTTTCCCTTCCTGTCTTTCTCTCTCACTCAAAAAAAGAGTGCCCACCCATTGTGAACTTGGATTTGGATACTGGCAACACTGATATCAAGAGGATTTAAGATTGTTGGTAGTGGTTCCCAATCAGTGTTAGCCTCTCAAGCACCTCTGGTCATTTCAGTTCATCTTGTAATAGTGAAAAGAACAGGTTGACAACTGCCTCAGTGTTATATGTGTGCTAGTGAGAAGAGTTGTAATTCCAGAAATGGCCAGGAGAGGTCAGCATTCAGGAAGATGTGACAGTATTACTTGGCTATTTGGGAAAGCGATGAGAGTCACAGGCAATTAAAAAGTGATAGGAATCTCTGACACAGACAAAAAAAAAGTGGTTTTCTCTCAGGGACTTGAGAATGCAATAGGCTCTTAAGTGTAGTATGGTAGGATTTCTCTAGGCCCTGTCTTTTCCTCCATGGTCAAGACCAGGGCTACTTAACTTTCTTTATAACTGCCTATCTCCTACGACCCCTATTTCTCCTTGAAATTTTTAGTATTTTCTTTCCTTATCTTTTTGTTATTAATGATTCACGATTTACACAATATTTATGTGTGCCTTCTGATACACACACACATAAAACCGAAACACACATACTCAGGCATGCATATAACATGATTATATTTGGTTCTGACCAGTGTTTATCCTAAAATTTCCAATATCGTGCATTTTGTATGCCCTTAAATACTCTTGGAAAACAGAACTGTTAATGACTGCATCCTCTTCCACTGACTGGCTATAAGCAATTCGTGAGTAACGGTTGAGCTTTTATATCGTTTAGAGTCGTGCCTACTTGGCCTCAGGTGCCTCCTCCATAGGCAGAGGCAAGCCTTCCTGGGTTTTGAGGACAGAAAATCAAGGAAGCAGTTTAGCAGAGTGGAAATTGCCCAGGGTCTGGGTTTCTACCTATAGTCTACCTTGTCCTAGGCACTTCTGTCTCCTCCTCCAGCTTCAGTTTCCTCACATATAAAAAAACGATTAGGTTGACAGGCACACAACATAGTCAACAGTTCAAATATCATAGAAATGTTCACCTGAAACCTGTGTACTCTTATTGATCAATGTCACCCCATTCAATTTAATTTTCTAAAAAAATAGATTAATATCATAATATATACTTTGTAAGGTTACTGTTATCAAGTTATAAAGTTGTGGGAGAAATGAATTAGACATTGAGAAAACAATGGCACTTAGAACATTCTAAAAAATGTACTATAGGAATTTAAGGACTTTTCCTTTTCTAATGAAAATCATTAGACTTGGGGTGAGCCAAAGTAGTAACACCTGCCTCAGCCAGGGTTCTTGGTTACAGAAGAAACCAACTCTGACAGTGGCATTTATTGAGAAGAGAATACATCAATCTCTGAGTTTAAGGGAGGGCAGAGGAAGTGGACTTAGTGGGTGAACCAAAATTTGAAACTATGATGCAGCCAAAATCCCATCCTACGATGAGTTTGCTGGTGAACTCTCTTGCCCCATTATTACTGGAAACCGGCCGCCAGGACATCGGTCCCTGTTATCACCAGCATCTTCATCTTTAGACACTCGGCTGCTGCTTAGCTTTCAACTTCCCTGCAGCTGCTTGGAGCAAGCACTAATTTTTTAATGTCTTTCAATAATGTTTTATACTTTATAGAGGTTACATTTTATATTTATGTTAAATTTATTCTTCTGCACCTTATTTTATGATGCCATTGTAAATGAACTGTTTTCTTAATTTCATTTTCGGATTGTTCATTGTTAGTGTATAGAGATACAATTGCTCTCTGTATATTAATATTGTGACTTGCAAATCTGCTGGATTGCATGCATTAGATTTTTAGTGGATTCCTTAGGATTTTCTATATGCAAGATCATGTTGTCTGAAATGGAGAAAGCTTTACTCATTCTTTTCCGGTCTGGTTGATTTTTATGCTATTTTCTTGCCTAATGGCCCTGACTGGAATCTCCAATACAATGTTGACTAGAAGTGACCAGAGTGGATATACTCATCCTTTTCCTGGTCTTAGGGAAAGAGCATTAAGCCTTTCACCACAAAGTACGATATTAGTTTCATCTTTCCCTAGATGCCATTGATCAGCTTGAGAAAGTTGCCTTCTATTCTGGTTCGTTGAGTGTTTTTATCAAGAGGGGGTATTGGATTTTGTGAAATGTTTTTTTCTGCGTCTGCTGAGATCATCATGTGGTTTTGGGCCTTTATTCTACTGATACAATACATTACATTGATTTTTCAGATGCCAACGTCCTTGGTCGTGGTTTACAGTTCTTTTTGTATTTGGTGGGTTCTGTTGGCCGCCATTTTACTGAGGTCTTAACTTTCCCTTTAATTTTTTGTATTAGTTTCTCAAGGCCTAAAGGCTCAACTTCTCAGCAGTTATATCTGTTGCTGATACTATACCTGACAGCCATGCTCTTGCTGCCAAAAGATTTGGAAAGACAGTCTTATTGTTTTTTAGGTTGTAAGAGATGGGACCCCACTTCTTCTTTGAGATACCCCTCAAATAGAAAAACCTGTGCATACTAGATATTCAAGAAATGACAGTGTTCAGCATAGCATTCCATACAAACATCTACATTTTGGAAGTCATTATTTTGTGATATACATTTGTTTTCTTATGTATAAGCATAGAGTATAACACTATGAAAGGTCGGCTTTATTTTATTTCATAAGGCGAGTGAGTCATACCCTCTTTTGCATTTTCACTTAGATGTGTAGCCTCTTCGGTGCCTCTGGGCTAACCCTGTCACTGTTGGGAGAGGTTCACTTCCTAAAGCACAGATGGCAATGGTAGCATGTGGGGTGATTTTTTGGTAAAATGAATCTATTTCCAGTACTTAAGAGCCATTCTCTCTACTTGAATTCTCAGAGCCATGGCCAGCTTGTGGGCGAACATGGTGACACCCCACCTCAGGAAGGTCCGTGGTCCTATTTCATTCCCATTCAGTTCTCATGCTTTCTTCTTCTTCTCCTTCTCCTTCCCCTCCTCCTCCTCCTCCTTCTTCTTATTCCTCTTCCTCCTTTTCCTTCTCCTCCTTTTCTTCTCCTTCTCCTCTTCTTCCCCTCCCCTCACCCTTTCCCTTCTTCTTCTTCTTCTTCTTCTTCTTCTTCTTCTTCTTCTTCTTCTTCTTCTTCTTGGGAGTAGGGGAGATAGAGAGACAGACTCCCACATGTGCCTCAACCGGGATCCACCCTCTGGAGCTGATGCTCTGCCCTTCTGGGGCCATGCTTGCAACTGAGCTATTTTTAGCACCTGAGGCTGAAGCTCCATGGAGCCATCCTCAGTGCCTGGGCCGATGTGCTTGAACCAATTGAGCCATGGCTACTGGAGGAGAAGAAAGAGAAAGAGAGAGGAAGAGGGAGAGGAGAGGGGGAGGGGTGGAGATGCAGAGGGTCACTTCTTTTTTCTTTTCTTTTTTTTTTTGTATTTTTCTGAAGCTGGAAACAGGGAGAGACAGTCAGACAGACTCCCGCATGCGCCCGACCGGGATCCACCCGGCTCGCCCACCAGGGGCGATGCTCTGCCCACCAGGGGGCGATGCCCTGCCCCTCCGGGGCATCGCTCTGTTGCAACCAGAGCCACTCCAGCGCCTGGGGCAGAGGCCAAGGAGCCATCATCCCCAGTGCCTGGGCCATCTTTGCTCCAATGGAGCCTCTCTGCGGGAGGGGAAGAGAGAGACAGAGAGGAAGGAGAGGGGGAGGGGTGGAGAAGCAGATGGGCGCTTCTCCTGTGTGCCCTGGCCAGGAATCGAACCCAGGACTTCTGCACGCCAGGCCAACGCTCTACCACTGAGCCAACCGGCCAGGACCTGTCAAATAAGTCACTTCTGACTGCGAATCAAACCCAGGACATCCACATGTGGGCTGATGCTGTACTACTGAGCCAACCGGCCAGGGCTCTCATGCTTCTGTATTTATTAATTCTTCCTCTTCACACCATCTTTCCACTCTCAACACCCCCCCCCACGTGCACTGGCAAGGCAAGTGTGGAGACTTGCCAGCCTGGCTGGGACCGGGAGATGCGTCAGAGGGAAGGGAGCACCAGTCCTGAGCACAGCGAGAGTCACTGTGGCGTGGTTTCATGAAGGCTTGTGAACTGATTCTCTACAGCTCCGTGATTATCTTCTGCTCCCGGCTTCCCAGAGCACTGGGGAAAGAGCAGAGCATCCGTGCTGCGCAGAGCAGAATGCGCTTTTGAGTTCAGGTCACAAAACCATCAGCCCTGGCACCGAGGAGCTCTCCTCTGCTACCCTTCAGTTTAGCTCTGCCGAGGGCAAGGTGTCGCTGATAATTGGGCACATTAATCTTTCGGTGACAGCACGATGTTACTTAGCATCCCGCCTGTCTCCCAGTGTGCTATTTGGAGTGGATGAGCTCATCTCTGATGACAGAGGGATGCAAGATAAACACGCTCCAATTTTAAATTAAATCCTGCATTTTTTGCCCCCCTTGGAAACGAACTTAAAACGATCCGATAATTGTTTATTTGACAGAGGAAATGCTTCTGAACCTTGCCGGAGGGACCTCAGACATGGATTTCATCACCAAGATGGAACAGGGGTCAGGGGTCATGACTGAGCCAAGGAAGCTGCTCTTGGCCTGAGAGATGTTGGTCAAGACACCTAGCCTCTGGGGACAAGTGGTGGGATTTATGGGCATTGTCACATTCTGAAGACTAGGGAGGTGGGAGCCTGGGAACCCTTTAAAGGTCATTTACAGTTCTTTTTCTTTTTCCCCAAACAGAGCCACATTCTCTTTCAGGCCGATAGGAGCCTATTTACAGAATGGGATTTGAAAAAAAGGTTTCTGACGTCTGTGAAACCCTGTTAGTTCATCCTTAATGATTCTGCACTCAGAACCATTTTCTGGGTTTCGGGCGTAGCTCTGCAGTAATGTTCTTTTCAAGTTCAGACCGTCCTGGGGAAGAAAATACGGGAAATCGGGGTCAGCTTTTCTCCTCCTCACTTCAAACACCTGCTTTCCCCGCACTTCTCGTCATCACGTGGCGTCGGCCACACATTTTTCTCATGTGCGTCAAATAGTAAACCCACAGGAAAATCACAGACCTTTCCCATTTTATTTATGTGCTTACTTTTTTTTAAAATTTCCTACTTTTAATTCTTTTATTTTTTTTACAGACACAGAGAGAGAGTCCGAGAGAGGGATAGATAGGCAGGACAGGAGAGATGAGAAGCATCAATCATCAGTTTTTTATTGCAACACCTTAGTTGTTCACTGATTGCTTTCTCATATGTGCCTTGACCGTGGGGCTATAGCAGACCAAGTGACCCCTTGCTCGAGCCAGCGACCTTGGGTCCAAGCTGGTGAGCTTTTGCTCAAACCAGAGGAGCCCACGCTCAAGCTGGCGACCTCGGGGTCTCAAACCTGGGTCCTCGGCATCCCAGTCTGACGTTCTATCCTCTGCACCACCGCCTGGTTAGGCTACTTTTAATTCTCTGGGTTTATACCCAGACGTGGACTTGCTGGGCTGACTATCCTTTGGGCTCCTTACATCCTAAGTAAACACAGCGTGGAGAACAAGGCAAGCGTGCTAGCAAGGGAAACCAACTGGCAATAGCTTTCAGAAGTCTGGGGCATCGGTTCCCACAACCGCAGTCCAGCCTGAGCCGCTATTGAGTATGAAACACACCTATATGTGAATTGTACAGAACACCACGGCGTCACGTCCTGAAACCAGTTCAGTCCGTCTGCGCCTGCGCCTTCTGCTAGAGAGGATGGTTTCTGAAATTCCTGTCTCGGAAGTTCTTAAAGGATCTCAAGTGAGTTGTCCTCATAAGCGAAGGCAAAAACACTGTCTGGAAAAGTCTGTGACTGACAACGTCGTTTTTGTGTTTTCCTTTTGTGACCCGCGCTCTCTGCCCGAATTCTCGAGTCCTTTGCATTCTCCCCTCGTCTCCCAGTTTTGCCGCAAACCGCTGCTGAGCACACGGAGGCCAGACTCAGGGTGCCCTTTCCTCGCTGCAGCCTGCTTCCTTCTGTCGCGGGTACCAGCGTCACAGCCCCCCTGCACGGACCTGCCACGGTTTCTGAATTTCTTAGAGGTTTCCTTCTGTCTGCTTGTCTGCACATGTATATATTTATATTTATGCAAAACCTGTAATTATGGGATAGGTGAACTTTCTGGTGTGCTACTGCGCTTTCCTGTTTAAAACCAGCTGAATTGGTCCTTTTTTATTTTGAGCCTATTGTTGCCTTTATAATTGTGACAGTTTCCTTCTCTTGACTTCTGGTACTTACAGTCTTTATGCCAGCAACTAAATATTTATGCAAAAATTATTTAAAATAATTTGTCTTTCAGTGAAATCTTAAATCTTTTCTATGTCTTGCCATCATTTAAATTGCAGCAGACTGTTAAAACATTTTGTTTTTAAAATACATTCTCCAAGGCCCTGGCCGCTTGGCTCAGTGGTAGAGCATTGGCCGGACGTGTGGAAGTCCCGGGTTCAATTCCTGGCCAGGACACACAGGAGAAGCGCCCAACTGCTTCTCCACCCCTCCCCCTCTTGCTTCTCTCTCTCTCTCTCTTTCTTTCTTCTCCTCCCCTCCTGCAGCCATGGCTTGATTGGCCCCGGGCACTGAGGATGGATTCATGACCTCTGCCTCAGGAGCTAAGAAATGGCTCCAGTTGTAAGAGAGCAAGGCCCCAGATGGGCAGAGCATCACCCCGTAGTGGGCTGGCCAGGTAGATCCTGGTCAGGGTGCACATGGGAGTCTGTCTCTGCCTCCCCTCCTCTCACTAAAAAAAATAAAATAAAAATCCAATTTTTGGAAATGAAAGTCATCAAAAATTAAGTATACAGAGCCATCCTTCGATATCCATGGGGGCACTGGTTCCAGGACCCCTGCAAATACAAACTTCACTGATGCTTACTCCCCTCAAAAGAAACGGCACAGTATTTGCATGTTACTTACACACATTCTCCCTCTACTTTAAATAATTTCTAGATTACTTATAATACCTAATACAATGTAAAACACTGTCTACATAGTTGTTACACTGTATTGTTTAGGGAGTAATGACAAGAAGAAAGTCTATACATGTTCAGTACTGAGGCAACCATCACCAGCATAGACATCAGTGACAATGTAACTTAAAAAAAAAAAGTTTTTGACCTGTGGTTGGCTGAATCCACCAATATGGAGCCCATAGATACAAAGGGCTGACTGTATATATTTAATTCTTTTACTTAAAGGTCTATGTCATCTAGTTTGAGACATTCCTAATCTACCCTTAACTTAGGAAATGTTTCATGGTTAACACATCGCATGGGCCTTTTGGAACAGTTAAAACATGTGAAACCAAGTGCAATAAATGCTTGAAAATATTTGTTGATTGATCAAAATGCTAAAAAAAAAAATTTTTTTTAAAAAGAGGGAATGGTATGCCATTGTTTATTCTTGATACTGTACATTCTGTTTTCCAGTGTGGTGGTCTTTTGTTCAAACGTGCTAACTTCCCGTGGGCTACCACAAAGCTCTTCATGGCTTTCTTTTCTCTTATTTCTCACAGTTCAGGAGGCTACAAGTCCCAGGTCAAGGTGCCAGCAGTGTTGGTTTCCAGGGAGAGCTCTCCTTGGCTGACAGAGGACCATCTTTTCTGTGCTCCCAAGTGGCCCTTTGTGTAGGCACTCTCCTGGTGTCTCCTCCTCTTCCTGAAGGACAACAGTCCTATTAGATTGGGGCCCCACCCTTAGACTCTCATTTAACCTTAATTAAACTTATAAGAAAGACAGGGTAGAGACAAGTTTACACCATGGGAAGACAGAGGGACTGGTCAAGAATGGAGATGTTTCACCTGACAACTAGCCAGGTCTCTTCACACGTCAATGCCATTTAAAAGAAAAAGGAAAAGAAAGGTCAGGGACTATTCCAGATGAAATAAAACTAAAAAGGAAATTGGACGATGAACAATATTTTGCTGCTATTAAAGAATTATTGCTAGTTTTCTTAGGTATGCATGAGAATGATTTGTTTGGGGAATATGCACACAGCAATATTTAGGCATAAAGTGGTTTGATGTTTGCAATTTACTTGCAAATGATTCAGCATAGATAAATATATAGTGAGATAAAGTTAATATGACAAGTATTCCGTATAATAAAAATCAGTTTCAAATGTTCATCTGTTACTGCTGATCTGTAATGAGGTTTTACAATTTCATCTTTAAAAATAGCTTTTCATATAAAGGGGTATTGTCAAGTACTAATACCAATTCATGCGCATGTAATTTTAGTTGAGGTTATTTGTTATTTGGGAGACACTTATAAATTCTATTAGTTTCTTCTCTTGGTGTTTTGTCTTCCTGCGTGTCATCCCAATGTAAATTAATCACTTGCAATAGGAGGTACAAAGCTCTTCATTTCTGTGGGCTGTGTTTTTCCTAAGATCTATGGAATATTTTGTTTCAGAACGAGATTTTCATTTATTTTTTATTTTTTGTTCTTCACTGAAATGGCAAACCTGAAGAGAAATAGGTGGGCTCTGATTCATTTCTACCCCGTGACATTCAGTAGATGTTAAATTTGAAGTGCTCAAAACTGGTGCCTGGAACCCAGCCTCTCGAATTATTGTTGGTGATGTTATTGTTATTATAGCTGTTGTGGCGATTGTTGTTCATCAACCCTACACAGGTTAGCCAGTGATGTTGGATGAGTGTTCCTGGTGGGCATGTCTGAGGTGGCTGTTTGATACGAGAGTAGGTATAATAAATCAGGAACAATGCACATTAAGGTTTTACCTCTGAGTATGTGGCTTGGGAGAAAGAACTTGTGGACATCCAAATCTAACCACTCTTCCCACGTCCAGTCTTTTAGCAGAGCTGTTCTTCTCTTACCCCTCCTTTTCCTTACAGCTGTTGCAGCATTCTTTCAGAAGAGGTCACGGATCTCACTTCTTTTCTCTATGATAGGGAGAAGGAGGTATCTGACTAAGTGACCCCAGAGGAAAAAAAATATCACTCCATTGATGAGACATCTTTCACTTCCACTGAATCAGAGAATGTTAGCAAAAACCATTCAGATAATAATTTTCAGGTAAAAATGATCAGTGTTTAGGAGTTTAAAGAAGATGAAAAACTTTATTAATATCTTCAGAAGAAAGCATAAACAAACAAAAACAAACAAACAAACAAGAAAACCCTCAAAAACTTGGATTGGCTCTACAAGCCAGAATCTAACTGTAGCAGGAGAGAAAAGCAAACCCTAGTGTAGAAAGATAACGTCATCGATGATTCCAGAGACGAACCAGGTCCGTTTGGAGCCCTTTGTCCCAACACTCAGCATTGAAGAAGGGAAATGCGGTTCTCCTCTTAGAGGGCCGCCGACCTTCCAAGGTGAGAGGTGAAGCTGTCATTCAGGAGGCAGCGAAGCCCGCCTCCAGGGAGGTGGGTCCCAGAGGAAGAGAGAGTTTTACACTCAGTTTATCAGGGATGGAGGCACACGCTCCCTCAGCTGGATTCAGCGAACGTGTGTGCAGCCCTCTGGAGGAGACAAGCCCACAGGAAGCACCACACGTGGCCGGAGCAGGACTCCAGTGTTAAACACAACAAGTGCCCCGGACTCACCGCGGGAACCCGCTGGGATGTCCTGTGGGGCTTCCGGCAGCTCGCCTCAGGCCAGAGCGGTCCTGGTGGCCGAAGGGACCGTGAGATCGAGTCCCCGCGCCGCCTCCGCTGGGCTCCCCTCTGGCTCCCCTCGACAGGGGTGCAGCAGTTCGCTTTGCAGCCTTAGTGGCTTTCTTTCCCAGAACTCTCCCACTTGAGAGCTTAAAGTCTAGTTCAGAAAGTAATGCTTGTGCAGAAATAACTTTAATGGAAGGCACACGGGGGCACAGTCCTTGAGAAAACAAAAGGGATATATCTGAAAGGAAAATAAACTTTATGATTATATCTATTAATTTAAAAATCATATCCAATACATATTTATTGAGTTATATCACGTGCCAGGCATTCCTCATGAAGGTGACAGTCCCGACCGGGCAGAGAGAGTAAGTGCCTGAGACCACCGTCGCGCACGGAGTTGCAGTGCGTGGGTCAGCCCCACGTCAAGGAGACAGAATGCGGTACCCAGGGGTGATGTCAGGAAAGGCCTCCCTGTCAAACGGACGTGTAAATCAAGAGCCAACACCACGGAGGAGTTAGCTGGCCCATGCCTGGAGGAGCAGAGGCAGCAGCCCTGGCTCCAGCTTAGAGGAGAAGGCACACAGACAGACGAATCTCCCTCCACACAGTGGACACTTGGAAATCGGCCAGTGGAGCATGAAACTCGGTGTGATTAGATCGGGCTGCAGTAGGGAGCCAGCATGCGTGGGGAGGACACAGGGGAGGCGAGTGCGGATGGGTGGGCCCACACACGGAATAGTGGGAGAGGGATAGAAAGGAAAGGCTTTTCCCTTATGACAGCCGGAGGTAAGAGTGCTGAGTAACCATGGGCCTAAAAGCGGAATTACGTCCTTAGGAGGCTCTCAGGAGGGCTTCAGTCATGCAAGTGGGTAAAGTGCCTTCTAAGTGTCCTGGTGTACAGCAGCTGTTAGCAACCCTTCGCTCTGTTCCTGCCTTCTCGTTTCCCTCACGCCCTTCCACACTCCCTTGCTCTCATCGTGCGTTCTGGAGAAAGGGAGAGGTCAGGCCGGGAGCGTGAGTGGGCATCCGAAGCTGTTGAACACCGAGACAGAAAGAGGTATACAAAATGGGAGTGGCAGGTCCCCGCAGGCAGGTTGGTCATCTGACTGTGGCCCCAGGCGGCAGTGTTGCTGTGGTTAAGAACAGGGGATCTGGAGTGTGGAGCTTAACTCTGGTTCCTGTGAGCTGTGGGGTCAGGATCAACTAAGCCTCCCTGTAAGTTGAGAGGAGTATCTGTATCTGTACAGTGACTGTGAGACCAAGTAAAGAAAGCTAATGTCTGTGGTGCCTAGTACAGTACCCAGAACATGGTGTGCTGGCCACTTACAGCTTTGGGAATGGACGGTCCGTGATGGATACTATGCTTCTTCTTGGATATGAACTTGGTGTGTCCAACATTCATAGGTCCTCCTCAGTGGACCTCACAATGCTCTCGTATCCTGGCCTTATGGCCCCTATGGGGCAATAGTCTCAGCAATTAAATTTGGAGGAAGAGAGAGAGAGAAAAAGAAAGAAGGAAGAAAGAGACCAGTAGAGAAAGGTTTTTTCAGAGAAATTGCTTAGTGTCTCTGTTTCAAAATTGCAGGTGTTTTATTTAAATAAACTAGATATCTAGTTTATACATAGAACCATGGGGTCATGTCTACGATCCCATGCTCAAGCTGGTGAGCATGCGCTCAAGTTCGATGACCCCAGGCTCAAGTGGACAACCTCTGGGTTTTGAACCTGGGACCTCAGCATTCCAGGTCAATGCTCTATCCACGGCACCACCAGAGGTCTGACTATTTAAAGATTTTATTTTTATTCATTTTAGAGAGGGGAAAGAGAGAAAGAGAAAGAGAGAGAAGGGGGGAGGAGCAGGAAGCATCAACTCCCACATGTGCTTTAACCAGGTAAGTGCCAGGTTTTGAACCGGTGACCTCAGCATTCCAGGTTGAAGCTTTATCCACTGCGCCACCACAGGTCAGGCCGGTCAGACTATTTAAATGTATCTTTTAAATATTGTTTAAACTTTAGAACAGTTTTAGATTTATAGAAAAAATGAGATGATCCTGTGAAGCTTTCACAAATTCCCTCTATTATTAACACTTTACCTTCTATGGTACATTTGCTACAATTGATGAACAAATACGGATACATAACTATTACCAACAAAAATCCATATTTTATTCCTATCTCATTAGTTTCACTGAGTGCTTTTTTTCTCTTCTGGGATCCCATCCAGTTACAATGTTACATTCATTATCCAGGCTTCTTAGGTTCCTCTTGACTGGGACCGTTTCTTAAACTTTCCTTATTTTTGACTTACTTGACACTTTTAAGGATCACACTTCAGATATTTTGAAGAATGTCCCTCAATTGGGATTTGTCTGATGTTTTCCTCATGATTGCGCTGGGTTGTATGTTGCCAGGAGGAATGCTACAGAAGTATCATTCTCGTCACATCATGTCAAGAGTACATATTATTAACGTGACATCAATGTTGATGTCGAGGACGCAAACACCATTAAGAGGGGATAGCAAGGGAATCGGCATTCAGTCCGCATCTAGCCTGGCCCATTTTACTTCTTACCTCATTTAACGCTAACGATCACTGTAATCATGTTTTCATCAGCGCCCTTCTGTAGGTAATGGAATTAATATTGAGAGGCTGAAATCCTTCCCACCCAGTGGTAAAATGCAGACGTAGTATTCAGAAGACTCAGGTCTAACACAAGAACTTTTCCTTCTACCGTACCCTTTTGTCTCCCTTGTAATTGGGCAAGATCTCCAGTGCTGGTTGGACTCAAGATCTATCTGAGTAGAATTACAGATGTTGTGTGATATGCCCTTTGATAAATTGAGCAGGAAACATGTGGCTTCTTTGTCAGTGGACTCAGCTGCCTCTGTTACCCCGAGACACTGACTGATAAGGGTGTATGTACCTCACACTCACACAGTCTCAGTGGGATCTCCTTTCTGAATTGCAGCTGGTCATACAGATGAAATGCACACAGGCTGACGTGAGCCAACATCATGTTTAGACATCATACGCAGTTCCCATAAATAGGTGAAATTCTTTAGATTTGATCTTGAATTTTGCTAAGCAGTTGAAATGTCTGGAGGGACATAGCCTTATAATTTGCTCATGCCAAGTCATTCCTCTGAGTGAGGGGTTTTACGGGGCCGGGAATGAATGTGGGAGGGCTGCCCATGAGTCGCTATTTAAATGCTCTGGGCACAATGTCCTGTCTCTCCGGTGGTGTTAGTCTGATCAATGAGGCAGTGATGTCCAGAGAACACGTGTATACATGAGTTGCTGACCCTCATTTCTTTCAGGCCAGAGATGTCTGCCTTTAACAAATTTTAAAGTATTGGAAAGATGTTCTCATCACTAGTAGATACAAATTTTACGTAAGCATTTAACGATAGCCTAGAGGAGTGTTGATATTAGGGATCTAGGAATTTAACGGACCTTTGATTGGATTATATAGATGTTGTTATCAGGAACAGCTACAAGGAGAACAAGGGTCACATCTAAATATTTGAATTAGAATTGCAAAAAAAAAAAAAAAAAATAGTACTACGGGCTGAATGTACTGAGGGGTTGGACATGCACAATGATGTCTGCAGAGAGCTGGGATTTGGCAGTAGACACTTTATTGTCCACCATTGATTTCCATCTTGGGGTATCTTTTGGACGAAAACCTTTACTTCCCATCCCTGGTCCTCACACTTGTGGTTTCAGGAGTGAATTCCGGTCGATTCAGACAGACCGGAAGAGCCCTGTGCAGAGTTACACAGATTGGCAATGGGCGATCATGTAAGTGATTGACAAGGGCCCAATAAGAGTAAATCTGAGGAATATTATTTGAAATGATGAGAAGGAGATTCTTTTGGTGTTCAGGAGCTTAGAACTACTGCAATCACACGGGGAGGAGCCTGGAGTTGTTGGCGGTGGGGTAGAAGGTGGAACCCTAAAATGGAGCCTGATCAGAGGAAAGAGAAAGTGGCAGATTCTGAGCGTGGCTTCTGAATTCAAGCTGGTGCCTGAGGTCAGAGGTCAGACATGTGCACGTGAACCACACGGTCTGTTCATTTGCTTATATCTGTCGCATGCATTTATTTATTTGTTTGCACCTGAAAGATCCCTAAATGATGCAGACCCCAGATTCAGCCACTACAGAAGGGTGAATTATGGGGAAAATGAGAAAAAAGTCACCATAACTGAAAAGAACGCCTGGTGTGAGCAGCATCTGCTGGAAAGTCTGACACCTATGTGTGCATCACTTCCCTAGACCCGCGGGAGGAGAAAAGGAAAACAGTGAGACCCATCAGTAAGAACTCAGTGAACTCTGAGGTTCCCTGTGGCAGAATATGTAGAGATAGAAACAGGGAGGGACAGAAAGATGAAAACAGGGAGGGGGACACAGGAAAGGGGTCAATAGCCAAAGACGAGTGCTGTGCGGACGGCCCCATTGGCCCCATCCTGAGGTCCGCAGAGCCACAGCTGATGCGTAGAAACGCACGCAGAGGAATCTCGGCGGGAAGGGGCCGTAAGCTACAGGCAAAGCTGCTGGGACGCGTGTGTTCTCCAGGTTTTAGGTGTTAGCCTTCCTGAGGTGACTGAAAGTTTTGGAAGGGAAACCCTACAAAGGGGAAGAATGTATTGTTTCAGCAGGGCAGGCCGGGGTATTCATCAGTGACAGCTTGGAACAGAGTGGTGCTGGGCCTCAGTCCTCCGCTTCACCAGACATACTTGGAGCGGGATCATTACCGCACTTCAGAGCATTCGGTCTCCAGAGAAGGAAGACAGTTCATTCCAGTATTGGAAATGTCAGTTTCAGTCAATGCCAGGGATGCTCTTTGGAGACTTAAACTTTGTCAGTCTATGAAGGGATTTGCCCACTGCAGTGGCACTATTGTGCGAGTCAGGAACTCGACTTGCATGTCTGGCTTTGCCTTGAATCAGCTGGTCGTCTGGACTCCATGGGTCTCCTTTGCCTCTAGCTAGTTATGGATATTGGGGTAAAAATGTAAACCTTCTTGGTTCATTTTTTTCTGAAAAAATGTGACCAATGTTCACTCTATCAGAGGCCTGATGTGAGGATTGAATGCGATAATTTATGCAAATCCTTTAGGACAATGCTTGTAACCCAGAAAAAAAGGTCTCAAACAAGTACAGATCTCCCCAAAATTATGATACTGGAATAGGAAAAACATACGTGAAAACTCCTTATTACTAGACTTCTTAGAGGTGAAGTATCCAAAGTCCAATCATCTTTAGCCTCCCCGAAGTCTCCCTGAGGATCCACCCTGCGCTACTGCAGAGTGAGGTGGTGTTGCGTTGTCTGCGTAAGAAGGACGTAAGAGTTAGTGTTCAGAGTACCCGGCTCCAGGCAGAGCGGTGAGAGGTTGTCATCTGTGGAGAGAACGTTTGCATATAGAAATGGCCCATTTCATCGTATATGATTTAGAGCCATTTGTATTCTATATATCCACGGTTGTGTGTTCGTTACTACCCATATCCTGTAACTGAGTGAGGTGGGAGGTATCTGGTTGAATGCAACTATGGGAAGGATGCTATTATCTTTTTCTTTCTTGTAATGCTAGGGGAGGAATGCAACATGATTGGGAACCTACCAGTTTGAAAGACTTGAGATTTTAATAACATTACGCTTTCATGCCTATTACGAATTGGATATCACTCATCAGTGTTTTTTCTTAATGAGAAAAACAATTCAGAGCTGAAAACAAAATGAATGAGGTACAAACAGGTAGCAAAATCTTCAACTAGCCTGACCAGGCAGTGACACAGTGGATAGAGCGTTGGACTGGGATGCGAAGGACCCAGGTTCGAGACCTCGAGGTTGCCAGCTTGAGCATGGGCTCATCTGGTTTTAGCAAAGCTCACCAGCTTGGACCCAAGGTCACTGGCTTTAGCAAGGGGTTACTCGGTCTGCTGTAGGCCCATGGTCAAGGCACACATGAGAAAGCAATCAATGAACAACTAAGGTGTCACAACAAAAAACTGATGATTGATGCTTCTCATCTCTCTCCGTTCCTGTCTGTCTGTCCCTATCTATCCCTCTCTCTGACTCTGTCTCTGTAAAAGAAATTTTTTTTCAACTATCAGAAGGTGTTAGGAAGAGTGGTCCTTTTACAAAACTCACCAAATAAAGTGCTTTTTCATCTCAAGCAATTAACAGATATTCTGGCTTGAGAGTAATAGTTTCAAGAAAATCAATGCTGATTAAACAAGAACAGACTGTTCCTTCTAATGGTCCCCCTGGGCAAGGAAAACCTGATATTGCCCTTTGTCACGAGACTTGCTGACAGCATGTCAAGCTCACTACAAGAGATGACTGCACAGATGTTCTGAGCACTCACAAAAATCCAGTGACGAAAGGCATGCGTTTGCATTGGGTTTGGTGAGTACATTTCCCTAGAGAAGGTGCATATTCAAACCTTTCAGATAAAGATATGTCACATTAGTGAAGAAGTTGATGATCTTTGAAACCGTTCACAAAACTTTCTCATGCAGTCTATATTTTGTTCTATAAAGAAGGAACAGTACAAAGTTATCGTTGACAGGAGGTCAGTGCTTTGATATGTGTCACCTCTTCTACCCTTTAAGATCTCATTTTTCCACATGTGCCCTGGGGCATTACTTTTTAACACATGGCTTCTCTCTTCTGTGTTCTCAGCCTCTCCCTGTCTTCTGGTTTGTTTCATGTGGCCAGGATTCTTGCTTTTTCTAACAAATCCATTTCCTGCCACCCAATAGTTCTTCCCTTCTTACCCAAGCTTCTCCGAATCGTACTCACCGTCTCTCTTCAGTTCTTCTTCACCCCTCATTTGTGCCATATCCCATGGTGCTCTGCTACTGCCCTTACTGCTCAAACGAACTGCTCTTGTTATAGGTATTACTGACTTCCTGATTAGAAAGCTATTGGACATTTCCCAGTGATTGCCTTCCTGGATTGCTTTCCTTTGCTACTGTTGATCTTTTTTATTTTTCTTTCTTTTTTCTTCTCTGTCCAAGTGAGAGGATGGGACTCTCCTTTATCCAAGTGAAAGTGAGAGAGGCAGACTCCTACATGTGCCCCAACCAGGATCCATCTGGAAATGCCCATCTGGGGCCGATGCTCTGCCCATCTGACACCAAGCTTACAACAGAGCTATTTTAGTGCCTGCAGTGAGGGCTCCATGGAGCCATCCTCCCTGTCTGGGGACATTTGCTCAAACCAATTGAGCCATGGCTGCTGGAGGGAAAGAGAGAGCGAGAAGGGAGAGGGAGGGATGGTGAACCAGATGGTTGCTTCTCCTGAGTGCCCTGACTGGAATGGGACATCCACATACCAGGCCGACGCTCTACTACTGAGCCAACCAGTCAGAGCCCTTTTTGACTTTTCAAAGCAACATTCTACTTATTTGACATAGCAACACAGTCGGTAGTTTCTTTCAACACTCTGCCTAGTCCCTTTGCCTTCTTTGGGGTTCTTCTTTTTGCACTTTTTAAAACAAATTCCTACTTTCCAACCCTCAACCTGCAACTCTTAGCCTGTACACGTATTCTCCATGTGACTAGCGAAAGGATCCATGTAAAATTCGGGTTTGCAAATACCACTTGATTGCTTTCTATTCTTCAGTAACTCTCCAAGGGAAAACTCTTTTATGTGCAAATATTCTCATCTGTGATCTTTTTCTGGAGTAACTCCATGGCTCTAGAGCTCTCCATTCTCGGCTTTATAATTTACCATCTGGCAATTTAGAGCTAGTCATGGTTCCCACTGTATCTTCTCCCTGTTTTGCTCTTCCTTGTGTTACCACTCCTGCCTGGATGCCCCTCCCTCCTCTAGTTCACTCAGCTTCCCCCTTTTGCCTGGATAACACCCACATGCCTGCCTCTTAGCTGAAGTAGATATTCAGGAAGCCCTCCCATTCCCCCAATGGCCTGAGGTGGGGGTCACTTCCCAGTGACCCACGACACCCAGCGTGGTCTCCATCAGTGTGCTTATTTCAAAGTTTTACTTATGGGCATAAAACTTATCTATTTATAGGTCTATATTCTCCATAAAAGATAAGTTCTTTGTGATCAGAGCTATTTATTCATCTTTGTGTGCAGAGTGCCTGGAGTATCAGTTTAATCAATCCTTATTACTGTCTCCCAAGAGACTTCTCAGGAGGAATCGCCTCTCTGTCTCTTTTTGCCAGAACTTTCTAAACCTGATACCTTACATTCTGTCCGACCTATTTACTTTGTGCTGCTCGTAGGAGTAAAGGTTTTGCAGGTCTAGATAAGAAATGAGACAGTAAGTAAAAAATAAAATAGGTGAAAAGAAAGACTGGTTTTTATAGATATATATTATGAGGATCCAAGATATTTGTTTTACTCTGGAATGCCAAAACTTACTAACAGTCATGACATAATTGTATTTCTCCTTATTAAATACTACAGGTAGTATTTCTAACATTAGTGCCCATGGGATTCACTATGTAGGAATAAAAGATCAAGTTGTTTTTAGAATGAAACAGTTTTCTTTAGCCATGGGCCTGAGAAATAGTCAAAGACTGAGCAAGGTGGATTCTCTCACTTTTCATTCCAACCTTCATTCCTTAGGATTTAACTCAAAGTTAGGGCAAAGATGGCTGCACTTAGACACTATGTAGCTCTAAATTGCAACAGTTGTTAGATCTCTCTAATTGATATCCACATACCTGAGTTACTTAGCAGCTGGTTTTATCCAACTTATTCTACATGTAAGTCCCAGAGAACAAATCAACTACTGCATCGACGTTTTGGATAGCCCGAGCCTGTCCTACTTTCTGAGTATACCCCCACATTTACCTATGGGTATACCTTCTTTAATCAAAGCTGTCGTAAATAGCTAGCAGAATGCCCCAGAGGTATTACTAATGGCATGACTTTTAATTATTAAAAGAACTGCAGGAAATCTGTGGGACTGCATTTACACTTGTGATTTTCAGTAATGCAGCACGACCAGGGGCCTCTCCCATGATTCATTCGTTCCATCACCGCTGCTGGATCTCCTCTGATTGTTGCTTTATTTGTGTCCCACTGGGAAGCATTACTGCCAAATAAGACCGTCCCCCCAAACTCACCTGGGCCTTTATTAGAAAATCTGGTGACTGGCTAATAAAACAGTATAGGAAACAAAGTTGGATAGGACCTGGTATCACCTAAGAGCACCCCCCCCACCAGGACAAAGAAATCTCTTCTGCAACTTTCTCAAGTGTTAGCTATTCAGTTCTCACCTGAGTCCGTCAGCGAGGGAGAGGATGCTGGTGGCACGCACATTTTACATGCTTGCTTATTCAATATTCTATTTATTTGATGTACGTTATGGCTTTAAACGTTTCCCCAGTCTACATGGCTTGCCCCTCTTCCTTCCTCTCTTCCTTTTAATGGCAGATTTGATCACCAACCTCAGTTTGGTGTGAGACAGATGTGCACCTGAGTCTTAGCATGAGCGCTTCTGAATGGATGGCCATTAGCTGTGTCACTCATCTCTAAGCTTCTGTTTCTCAGCTGTGAAACTGGAGGCGATATAACAACTCTCACAGAGTTGTTATAATAAGCACATACGTGTTAATTGTATCTTTTTTTTTTTTTGGAATTGGGTATCCAGAAATATAAGGTCCTATTCCTGACCTCAGCTGCTCCGTTCACTGAGGAAGCACGCTGACGAGCACGGGCTGGTATGATGTTAAGTGTGTGATGGAGCTGTCCACAGGGTGGAAGCCTTTGTGTACGTAGGAAGGTTCAGCAGCTTATCCTTAATTATCAGAAGGGGAAAAAGAAAATTATACTTCATTTTAAGCACTGTTGACATCTTATGGTATTTATTTTCAGATTTTTAAAATTTATATATCACATGATTTGTAAATAAAGGGGCTCCCATTCAATACTGCATTTTGTAACCTTGCTCTCTCCCTCAACAATGGACCAGGACTTGCTTTCCAGAGCCACAATTTCTAAACACCTTTTCTTTTGGGTGTTTAAATACCCTGCATTTTGGATATTCTTGTCCCCAACTCTAGTGTTTCTGTGTCTTTTTCAAGACATCTCAGGGGTCATTCCCTGTCCCCTCTGCAGAGGTATTTCTTGCTAGTGTTTGGCAGTGGAGCACTGCGGCAGCCTGGGACTATCCAGTTTGGTTTCCAGAACTCTAAATGTTATTTTATCTTCTGCTGTGTTGCTAGACCCTTGCTTAAAAAAAAAAAAGACTAATATAAAACAAGGTTGTTCTTTAATCCCCCACCCCCACTCTCTTTAGTACTAAAGCACTAAAAGCAGAACACAGTGGAAAGGACTTGACCGCTTTAATCCACTTTTTAAAAAGGTCTCATTAACTCTGTCCACTGGCTTATATTATAAACTAATTCAGACAGAAACAGGACTGAAGTTCTCTTTTTCATAGTTCACACAAAAAGGTTTTTACAAAGAAAATTAATAACAAACACACACACAGAGGGATAGTTTAGAGTCTCATAAAGAAAGTTATTTTCCTATCTTTTGGGTACATTATTTAGTTACAAACATCATTTATATACATATATGTTGGACACCCCCATTTCCCACGTCGTGTGTCTACTGTCAATAAAGTCACTCTGGTTCCCTTTCGGAGAGGGTTGGAGAGAGGGCGTGGGGTGCACGGGTCTTTGGTGGAGCTGCATGTTCCCAGTGTTGCTTTTCTAGATGCTTCTGGGATTGCCTCTCTTTGAAAGTTAAAAGATAGAGTTAACAGGGACAAGGGATTAGAGTTTCCTTTCCGTTAGAGCTCTTCTCTCCTTGCTGTTCAGCTTAAGTTTTGCTAAACATAATAGACAGGAAACACACTAGCAAGATCTGAGATGCTAAGTTTATTTGTAAGACCCAGGCTGGTGTTCAGTGGCTATAAAGTTTCAGTTATGCAAGATGAATAAATCCTAGAGCTCTGCTGTACCACACAGGGCCTATAGTGAACAATACTGCACTTGTTAAGTGGGTGGATCTCGTATTAATTGTTCTTACCACAATGAAGACAAGAAGGAAGGAAAGAAGGGAAGGAGGAAGGAAGGAAGGAAAGAAGGAAGGAAGGAAGGAAAGAAGGAAAGAAGAAAGAGGAAGGGAAGGGAAGGGAAGGGAAGGGAAGGAAAAAGACTTAAGGAAAGTGAGATTTAGGGATAAGGAGAAATAATTCTGTTTTCTTGGCTTTTTTTTCCCCCAGGGATAGAGAAAGAGTCAGAGAGAAGGATAGATAGGGACAGACAGACAGGAATGGAGAGACATGAGAAGCATCAATCATCAGTTTTTTGTTGTGACACCTTAGTTGTTCATTGATTGCTTTCTCATATGTGCCTTGACCGTGGGCCTTCAGCAGATGGAGTAACCCCTTGCTTGAGCCAGCAACCTTGGGTCCAAGCTGGTGAGCCTTTTTTGCTCAAACCAGATGAGCCCGCGCTCAAGCTGGTGACCTCAGGGTCTCAAACCTGAGTCCTTCTGCATCCCAGTTCCACACTCTATCCACTGCGCCACTGCGTGGTCAGGCTCTTGGCTTTGATTAACAGGAATTTTTTAGACACTAAATTTGAATAGCTTGCTGTCTAATCTTTTATTTTTTCAATTTTTTATAGAGCTGTTCAAGCAATCGACAAACTGTTACTTCAGATTGCCCCTCTTTCCTTAAGTAACCTTATTGTCATATTACTTTTATTTTTATTAGCAAATGCAACCATTCTTTCTATCTCTCTAGTAGTGAGAAATGGAAGAGGATTGTTCCTTCTCTGTTTCCGTCTCTTCTCTTCTGGGACTCTCTTTGCTTGCCATTATCTGATTAATGAAGAGTCTTTCCAGGCCTGTCTGTGTTTGGATTAAGAGCTTCTATGAAAGCTAGGATCTGATTCTTTGATTTCCCCCCTCTTTTATTTATTTCTCTGACTGTGCTTTTTACTCAAGGGGGTTCAATATATTTTAGTTGAAAATGCTGACCAAAAATTTCAATGTCAAAGAGAATATTCTATTGTAAAGTACATAACCCTAAAGGCCTTTGAAGATCAGAAGTAGCAAACAAAGAAAGTTACTGAAGTCTCTTTGATTCCTGTACTGGTAAAGCAAATAACTAGAACATAAAATATACAGTAAGCAATTATTTAATAGATGTATAGACAACATGCACATCATGAGCAAGTGTGTTCCCCTTGCTGAAACGTCCAGGTGAGAGCTGAATAATAAGCACTTGAGAAAGATGTAGGAGGGATTTCTGTCCTGGGGTGATGCTCCCAGGTGAGAGAGAGGCTGTCCAATTGGGTTCTCCTGTAATATTTTATTAGGGACCGTCTTCTGATTTTTTTTTAAATGAAAGCCCAGGTGATTTTCAGGGAGAGAGTCCTGTTTCTTTCTTTTGATGTCCTCTTTTGTTTGGCAGCAATGCATCCCAGTGGGACATGAATAAAGCAGCCATCGGAGACTCAGCAGCAGCAGAGAACTAATGAATCATGGGAGGGGCCCTTGGTCATGCTGCATTAACAAAAATCATGGATGTAAATGCAGACCCACAGGTTTTGTGTTCTTTTTTTTTTTAATTTAATTTAATTTAATTTTATTTATTTATTTATTTATTTATTTATTTATTTATTTATTTGTATTTTTTCTGAAGCTGGAAACGGGGAGAGACAGTCAGACAGACTCCCGCATGCGCCCGACCGGGATCCACCCGGCACGCCCAGCAGGGGCGGACGCTCTGCACACCAGGGGGTGATGCTCTGCCCCTCCAGGGGGTCGCTCTGCCGCGACCAGAGCCACTCTAGCGCCTGGGGCAGAGGCCAAGGAGCCATCCCCAGCGCCCGGGCCATCTTTGCTCCAGTGGAGCCTTGGCTGCGGGAGGAGAAGAGAGAGACAGAGAGGAAGGAGGGGGGGGTGGAGAGGCAAATGGGCGCTTCTCCTATGTGCCCTGGCCGGGAATCGAACCCGGGTTCCCCACACGCCAGGCCGATGCTCTACCACTGAGCCAACTGGCCAGGGCCTTTTTTTTTTTTTTTTGATAAGACAAGTTATGGCTTTAGTATTTTTATGCTTGACATTTATGATAACTGTAATGAAAAAGGAGATTTCTCATTCTGATTAAAAAAAAAAAGTCTGCAAATAACCTACAGCTAATGTTATACTCTATGTAGCAATATTGAAATCGTTCTCCTTAGGATCAAGGATAAGACAAGGATGTCCGCTTTTACTGCTTTTATTGAATACAGTGCTTCGAAGGCTTAGTCAATTCAATAAAGAAAGAGAGAGAGAGAGAGAGAGAGAGAGAGAACACATAAAAGTTGGATATAAAAATTCCAGAAGGATTTCTAATAGAAATCTTAAGCTGATTGTAAAGTTTATTATGAGAATCATAGGACATAGAATACTTTGAACAATTTTGGGGAAAAAAATACTTGAAGGAATCACATTTTTGCATTCAAAATTTAACAGAAGGTTACAGTATTCAATAGAGTGTGATTTTAGCAAAACAATTTCACAAATCCATAGTATTAGCAGAATCATCTGTATTTTCTATACATTGATAAAGCAAGATGGAGAATCCAGTAATAGACCTATACATATAGGGTCAATTAATTCTTGACAAAAATGCCAAGACAATTCATTGGAGAAATAATAATTTTTAAACAAATGGTGCTGGTACAATTGGACATCCATTTGTAAAATCAAAACCCCAAACTCAATTCATATCTCACACCGTATTAAAAACTACCCCAAATAGTTTATAGATCTAAACGTAAAATCCCAAACTAGCAAACTTGTAGAAGAAAGCCCAACAAAAAAAATTGTGACCATACATTAAGGAAAAAATTATCATTAGTAGATAGAATACCAAAACCTAGAACCATAAAAGAAAAAAAAAAAAGTGAATTTGATCTCTGACATCTTTTTAAATAAAGTTGATGAAAATATACATCCTTGTCTATGTCTGATTGAACAGAGAATTATTTCACTATTTCCACATTTAGTATGGTATTAGTTGTAGGTTATTTGAGAATTAAAAAAAAATCAGATTGAAGAAGCTCTTGTTTCTAGGTTTTGAAGGTGGGTTTTTTTTTTTTTTCGTCAGGAGTAGATTTTGAATATAATCAAAAGCCTTTTTCACATCTATTGAAACAAAGGTAATTTTTAAAAAAAATAATTTTATTTTTTTAATGGGGCGACATCAATAAATCAGGATACATATATTCAAAAATAACAAGTCCAGGTTATCTTGTCGTTCAATTATGTTGCATACCCATCACCCAAAGTCAGATTGTCCTTTGTCACCTTCTATCTAGTTTTCTTTGTGCCCCTCCCCCAACCCCTTCCCTCCCCCCCCCCCCCGTAATCACCACATTCTTATCAATGTCTCTTAGTTTCACTTTTATGTCCCACCTACGTATGGAATAATGCAGTTCCTGTTTTTTTCTGATTTACTTATTTTACTTCGTATCATGTTATCAAGATCCCACCATTTTGCTGTAAATGATCCGATGTCATCATTTCTTATGGCTGAGTAGTATTCCATAGTGTATATGTGCCACATCTTCTTTATCCAGTCATCTATTGACGGGCTTTTTGGTTGTTTCCATGTCCTGGCCACTGTGAACAATGCTGCAATGAACATGGGGCTGCATGTGTCTTTACGTATCAATGTTTCTGAGTTTTGGGGGTATATACCCAGTAGAGGGATTGCTGGGTCATAAGGTAGTTCTATTTTCAGTTTTTTGAGGAACCACCATACTTTCTTCCATAATGGTTGTACTACTTTACATTCCCACCAACAGTGTATGAGGGTTCCAAAGGTAATTTTCTTATCCTTCATTCTGTTAATATGGTGATTTACATAGATTGATTTTCAGATGTTACACCAACTCCTGCTTCTTGAGGTTAACCCTATTTAGTCACTATTTCCCTCAATATTGCTGGAGTTTACTATTAATATTTTGTTATTAGAGATATCACTTTCCATATTCTTTTCTTGTCATATCCATTTCAAGTGTTGGGATCAAGATTATTCTGGCTTCACAAAATGAGGTTGGAAGCAGTTTTCTCATCTGTTTTCTGTAAACACCTGTTTAGGATTGAAATGATTTTTCCTAAATATTTGATAAGATTTACCAGTGAAGCATCTGGACTGAAAGGATTTCTGTAGAAAGGTTTCTCATTTACATATTCAATTTCTTTAATAGAGGATTGTTAGAATTTTTGGATATATTTTGTAAATTCTAATATATCTCTCAGTTGATAAAAACTTATAACTCTAGAGGTTCAGTATAATCCCGAGCACATTGTAATGGTTCAACAAAATTATTGATAAAAGAAAAATTGTTGTCTGGAAAAATATGACTAGCACTGCAATTTTATGCTGTATTATTATGCATACCACACTTCAAGCATTGAGAGCCAAATGAGAAAGCTGGGATTCAGACAGTAAAGGTAGATATTAAGAGTTATTATTATGGTTCCCGCCAGGGAATATGTTCAAGTGGAAGCAGGCTATTGGGTGAGAAGTAAGTATAATCACAATATAATTCAGGAAAATAGCCGAGGCGCTAGCTAAAAGGCAAGGCAGATAGGTTCATTTTGCTACCTTTTCCTATTAATTCCAGCCAAATACAAATTGGTCCCTCTTAGTCACCTTTGGCACTGAATATTAATATCCCAGTTGCTTCATTACACTAAGTTGTAGCGTCTTGTATTGTATTTCGATAATAGTTTCTCTTTGTTTCAAATGCATCACTCTCAAACTTCTAAGGGCTTGCAAGTGAAGAGACTCTATCTCATTAGTGTTAACCTCTGAAGAGTTGGTATAATGCTTACATACAGGAGTCCCTCATCACATGATTGTTTTATGTAATCTAATTACCAAACTAGAATCAGAGGTGAAAGTTGTGACACGAGTTGGATGTTAAAATATGTTGCAAATCATAGAGAGCTTTGTGAGTATGAAATACCATCATGATCAGTTCAGCAATCTGTAAAAGAAAACATTATTATTGGGAAAGAATTTATATACAAAGTAATAGAAAATGTGTATTTATTCTTTATCATGTTTCTAAAGTATTCAGAAGAGCAGCACAATTCAGAGCATTAGACGGAAACTAACCTTCTTTAATAAGAAGAGCGAGTCAACACTCATGATATATGGCTGAGCTGTCCTCGGGAGGTGGGTGAGGCGGCTAAGTGGGGATTCTGCCTCAAAATGATCAAGTGACTTCCCTGAATTCATGTACTGACTTGAGTGACAGGAGATGCGATGTCATTATCGTAAAATGGTACCAGATTTTCTAAGACTAAGCAGAAAAATTGGTAAGAATTTAATTATATTATCTATTGACATAACCCTCTTAAAACCTCAAATAGGCCCTGGCCTGTTGGCTCAGTGGTAAGGCATCGGCCGTGCATGTGAATGTCCCGGGTTAAATTCCCTGTCAGGGGACACAGGAGAAGCGTCCATCTGCTTCTCCACCTTTCCCCCTCTTGCTTCTCCCTTTCTCTCTTTGTCCCCTTCCTCCTCCTGTGGCTATGGCTGGATTAGAGTGAGTTGGTCCCGGATGCTGAGGATGGCTTCATGGCCTCTGCCTCAGGGGCTAATAAAAGAACTTAGTTGCTGAGCAATGGAGCAACACCCCAGATGGGCAGAGCATCACTCCCTAGTGGGCTTGCCAGGTAGACCCGGGTCAGGGTGCACGTGGGAATTTATCTGCCTCCCTTCCTCTCACTGAATAAAAAACAACAACAAAAATGTCAAACAGCCCTGAGGCCAGGAGAAGAGCATTAAAAATCAGTTTGAAAACAAATAAACAAAATATTAAAAAAACCCCCAACAAACCAGCTTTAAAAAGGATAAAATTGGGAAAATAAAATCAAAGATGTGCTGATTAAAACACCTTTTGGATTGAGTAGAGTGGAGAAACCCAGAAGGATGAGGATGTAAATGAGGCTCATGAGAACGGGAATGCGTGGTTTTCAAAGGCCCGGAAAAAGGAGGCATTTTCTTTTCTACGCTGGTGATTAGGAACTGAAGAGGAAACGCTGCAATGAACTGAAGACCGCCTGAATGATTTTCTCTATCTGAAAGGACCGAAAGCTTAACAAATGAGCATTAATGAATAAAATGAGTGAATAAATTAATGCCAACTCTCTATACACAGAGATAATTTTGAATATCTCTAAGGGTTAGGTTATCAAAGCTTGTGAAATTTCAAACTAGTTGAAAATTTTAGACTGTCTTTCTATTTGTCTTTCTTTCAAAATCTTGTTTTCCCCCCTCTTTAATGTGGGTTTTAAAATCAGATTTATCCTAAGCTTTCATGTAATAGCTAAACAATACATTCACTCATGATTTATCTTCTAAGCATACATTTTTTGAGTATCTACCATATACCTGACCTTGTCCTTGGTGTTAGCGTTATAATGGTGAGCCAAATAGAAATGGTCCCTGACCTTATGGAGCACATGGTCTAGTCGAGGAGATGGATATAAAACACATAATTTCCCAAATGAAAATACAGTTATAGTGCCATTTACGGCAACATGGATGGACCTTGAGAACATTATACAAGGGAAATAAGTAAATTAGAAAAAGCTAAGAACTGTATGATTTCACACATAGGTGGGATATAAAACTGAGACTCATGGACGCAGATAAAAGTGAAGTGGTTACCTGGGGAGGGTGGAGAGAGGGGAGAAAAGAGGGACAACTCTACGGTGATGGAAAATGATTTGACTTTGGGTGGTGGGCACACAACACAGCCAGCAGCTTATGTTTGCAGAAACCCTATGTACTCTTGTCGATCAATGTCATCCTATTCCATTTAATTTCAAAATAAAAAAAATTAAAAAGAGCCTGACCTGTGGTGGCGCAGTGGATAAAGCGTCGACCTGGAAATGCTGAGGTCGTTGGTTCGAAACCCTGGGCTTGCCTGGTCAAGGCACATATGGGAGTTGATGCTTCCAGCTCCTCCCACCTTCTCTCTCTGTCTCTCTCTCCTCTCTCTCTCCCTCTCTGTCTTTCTCTCTCCTCTCTAAAATGAATAAAAAAAATTAAAAAGAAATTAAAAAGAAAATGTAATTGTAAACTATGGCACAAACTGTGGGGCAATAAAAGTTCTCTGAGAGCATATGATTGGGTTGGCTAGAAAAGTCTTTCATGAAAAGGTGGTATTTGAGTGAGATCTGGAGAATTAGCAGATAATAATTAGATGGGGAGGCAGGCATGGGATAGTAATTCAAGGGAAGTGTTGCAGGCAAAGGGAAAAAATAGTGTGGGCAGGGAAGCACGTTGAGATATTGGTGGCTAGCCTAACCAGGCAATGGCACAGTGGATAGATCATCCGACTGGGACATGGAGGACTCAGGTTCGAAACCCAGAGGTCACCAGCTTGAGCACGGGCTCATCTGTTTTGAGCAAGGCTCACCAGCTTGGACCCAAGGTCCTGGCTCGAGAAAGGGGTCACTCGGTCTGCTGAAGTCACCCCTTGTCAAGGCACATATGAGAAAGCAGTCAATGAACAACTAAGGTGCCGGAATGAGGAACTGATGCTTCTCATCTCTCTCCCTTCCTGTCTGTTTGTTTTGTCCCTATAGGTCCTTCTCTCTGACTCTCTCTCTGTCTCTATCAAAAAAAAGAAAAAAAAAAGAAAAAAGATATTGGTGGCTAATAAATAAGACATTCTTTCAAGGATTTTCTTTATTTTAACAGAGGATCCTCCCATTGCCTTTATTACAAGTGGTTTATGATTTTTTTTTCTTATTTTACAGAGAATAAGAGAGAGAGAGAGTCAGAGAGAGGGATAGATAGGGACAGATAGACAGGAACAGAGAGAGCTGAGAAGCATCAATCATCAGTTTTTCATTGCAACACCTCAATTGTTCATTGTTTGCTTTCTCATATGTGCCTTGACTATGGGGCTACAGCAGACTGAGTAACCCCTTGCTCGAGCCAGCGACCTTGGGTCCAAGCTGGTTAGCTTTTGCTCAAACCAGATGAGCCCGTGCTCAAGCTGGCAACCTCAGGGTCTCGAACCTGGGTCCTCTGCATCCCAGTTCGATGCTCTTATCCACTGCGCCACTGCCTGGTCAGGCGATTTATGAAATTTTTAAAATTATAAATGATTTAGCCCTGGACGGTTGGCTCAGCGGTAGAGCGTCGGCCTGGCGTGCGGGGGACCCGGGTTCGATTCCCGGCCAGGGCACATAGGAGAAGCGCCCATCTGCTTCTCCACCCCCCCTCCTTCCTCTCTGTCTCTCTCTTCCCCTCCCACAGCCAAGGCTCCATTGGAGCAAAGATGGCCCGGGCGCTGGGGATGGCTCCTTGGCCTCTGCCCCAGGCGCTAGAAGTGGCTCTGGTCACGGCAGAGCGACGCCCCGGAGGGGCAGAGCATCGCCGCCTGGTGGGCAGAGCGTTGCCCCTGGTGGGCGTGCCGGGTGGATCCCGGTCGGGCGCATGCGGGAGTCTGTCTGACTGTCTCTCCTCGTTTCCAGCTTCAGAAAAAAAAAAAATAAATAAAAAAAAATAAATGATTTAAGCAACTTAGAATTATGTACATTAAAATTTTGGAAAGCACTCTCTTATTTTCCCAAATGTCATTATTATGAAATTTTAATGAATTTTTCACATGTTATATACATGTACACATATGCTTTTACTTTTATTTTTTACAGAATAGGTTTATACAATACACATTCAACTGCAACTTGTTCCTTTTATTGAAGAGTATGACTTGAGAACTTTTCTTGCCAGTAGATATTGGACATGTACTCATCTATTTTATGTATGCATTATGTTCAATTATGTGATGTAAGTAATATATATATACATATATAAGGACTGTATCATAGTTTTTATAACTATTCTATACATGCACATCTCGATTGTGGTAAAGATTTTGCTACTTTTAACAATGCAGCCAGCGTGGTAGTGGCACAGTGGATAAAGCATTGACCTGGGACACTGAAGACCCAGGTTCAAAACCCTGAGATCTCTGGCTTGAGTGTGGGATTGCTGGCTTGAGAGCAGGATCATTGATATGATCCCATGGTCAATGGCTTGAGCCCAAAGGTCTCTGGCTTGAAACCCAAAGTCTCTGGCTTGAGCCTAAGGTCACTGGATTGAGCAAGCGGTCAATACCTCACCTGGAGTCCCCTGGTAAAGGCACATAAGAGAAGCAATCAATGAACAACTAAAGTGATACAACTATGAGTTGATACTTCTCCTTTCTCTTCCTTCCTGTCACTTGCTCAAAAAAAGAAGAAAAGAAATACACCCCCCCCCCCTCAAATGCAGCCAAACACATAAAAGTTTTTCTCCCTAAATGAGTGTTTAAGAATAAAACATTTCTTGGATTTGGAATTAAGAAGTCCATGGTCCAAAGTTTTAAAATTTTATAGTTACTAAGAACCAACCTATATTTCTCTCCAAAAAGACTTTCTCTTAGCTAAAATGTAGAAAGATGACTTTTTCTGCACATTTGCCAAAACTAGGCATCATTAATCTTTAAAGTTTTGACAGAGAGTTCTAGAAATATGAAGTATCTTCAGCACAAAGTTAACTGCTCTCAGAGTCCAGCAGGTGTATCACTGTCTGGATCAGGATATGAAACAATAAGAAATGGGTAGGTATTGTATCAAAATGGAGAAGTTGTGGCCAGCATAAGGGCATTCAAATTCAAATCAAAACCCTTTGACGGCCCAATGAAACAGATTTGAGCTGGAGGCCATCAGTCTGAGCTCATGAGTGTAAAAGATCTCCGGTGGGAAGATATTTGGCCCCAGTGTTCTTGGTTCACCAAATCATTCCAGTTGGCTGTCTATCTAACCCCACGTATATGGGGCGGGGCTGGTCTCTAAGTATGCTGCTAGACCCACAAATATGAAAATCACTTGTTAAAAATTGATATGGAATTTCAAGCACTGACACCTTAGAATGTGGTGAATTTTTTGTACTGCTGAGGGCCAGCTGTGTGTTTTAGTCAGTCAATATAATAGAAAAAAAATAGACTATATGTCAAGGAATTTCTTATACTTTCATTAAATTTCAATAACACGGCCCTGGCCGGTTGGTTCAGTGGTAGAGCGTCGGCCTGGCATGCAGGGGGACCCGGGTTCGATTCCCGGCCAGGGCACATAGGAGAAGCGCCCATTTGCTTCCCCCCCCCCCCCTTCCTCTCTGTCTCTCTCTTCCCCTCCCTCAGCCAAGGCTCCATTGGAGCAAAGATGGCCTGGAGCAAAGATGGCCGGGCGCTGGGGATGGCTCCTTGGCCTCTGCCCCAGGCGCTAGAGTGGCTCTGGTCGCAGCAGAACGACGCCCAGGAGGGGCAGAGTATCGCCCCCTGGTGGGCAGAGCATCGCCCCTGGTGGGCGTGCCGGGTGGATCCCGGTCGGGCGCATGCTGGAGTCTGTTTGACTGTCTCTCCCCGTTTCCAGCTAAAGAAAAATACAAAAAAAAAATTTTCATTAACACTTACTATGTGCTCTGTTTAAGATCTAACATATTAACTCTGAGAAGGAATGACCATTTTAGTAAACTCTATAAAACTGATGAGTTTTTGAAAAGATTTCTAATCCTCCTTGTTTTGCAGAAATGTAATTCAGTGAATGTCAAATAGCAATGCTTTGCCTTATGAATTGACGGAAATCATAACCAAGACCTAGAACAGTTTGTAGATTAATTAGAAAGAAAATATTTTCAATTTAGAAATGTTTTTCTCCGCCTAGAAGAGTTTCTCTCTGCTGTTCGAAAACTGAATCCGAACTGTACAGTTGACATCTGTTGAGAAATCTGAAGGCCACGTGGGTGAGGAACAACAGCAGTTACTGTATTTCCCCAGGTATAAGACGCACCCGTTTTCAAAAAATTTGGGGTCTAAAAACTGGGTGTGCCTTATACAGTGGTTGTGGCATTTCTAATGCCATAGATGAAACTGCGGACGAGGCAATATATGAAGACAGTGATTCTTCATCAGACACAGATGAAGACAAGCTAATGTACGGGAGTTTTGACAGTGATGAGGAGTTGGATGAATTTTATGATGAATAGAACTTGAGTTCAATAACTTTATGTAATACAGTTTTTTTTTTTTTCCAAATTTCGGGCCCCCAAATTAAAGTGCATGGGACCAGCTTATACATGGGGAATATGGTACTAATCTCTGAGAACATTTTTCCTGGCTTGTACCCCATGCTTTTCCTGTCAAGGAGCCTTGAAAATTTCCTTTGCTAGAAGAAGCAAGGGGTTTCATTTTCACCAAATAAGCATATATCTTATGAGCGCTCCAGACCTCTCTTAGAATGAAAATATTCCCTGTTTGCCTAGATAACTTGCATGATAGCAAGAATTTTTTTACACAGAATGTCTTTGATGATTGAAATGCATTTCTGCCCAAGAGAAGTTGAGGAATCAGCAAAATGGAATGAGAGAGCCCCCTGGTGGGGCAGTGTGGTGTTCAACACCGGGTCTGTGTTTCAAGTTCAACTCAGGCGTTTAGTGGTGATTGCTGGGCAGTTAATGAAAACTGGTTTGTTTGTGGGCATTGGATGAGACCGAGTGCGTGGGGCACCCAACACTGGGCCAGCACATAACTCAGGAAATGCTATTAGACAGAAAAAGAGTTTTTTAAAAAACTTTTCTTCCTGTTGCCTGTGCTCTGTGGATAACCACAGTTGGGTGGCTGTGCTGACTCCCTGCACAGGGGCCCCTCATTCCTTCCCCATTTCCTGTGTAGCCTCTTGAAAGTATGGACTTCCCAGAGAGAACTCATCTTTTTTTTTATTTATTTATTTATTTTTTTTCATTTTTCTGAAGCTGGAAACAGGGAGAGACAGTCTGACAGACTCCCGCATGCGCCTGACCGGGATCCACCCGGCACGCCCACCAGGGGCGGACGCTCTGCACACCAGGGGGTGATGCTCTGCCCCTCCTGGGCGTCGCCATGTTGCGACCAGAGCCACTCTAGCGCCTGAGGCAGAGGCCACAGAGCCATCCCCAGCGCCCGGGCCATCTTTGCTCCAATGGAGCCTTGGCTGCGGGAGGGGAAGAGAGAGACAGAGAGGAAAGCGCGGCGGAGGGGTGGAGAAGCAAATGGGCGCTTCTCCTGTGTGCCCTGGCCGGGAATCGAACCCGGGTCCTCTGCACGCTAGGCCGACGCTCTACCGCTGAGCCAACCGGCCAGGGCGAGAACTCATCTTTTGCTAAAGCTTCATGAAGATTTCATTCAAAGTAACCTCATTCCCCATACTTGCCATTCAATATTTGCCTCATTTGATCAATGTCTTCTTTCATTATTCATATTGTTTGATATCAGTTATTAACATCATCTCCCACAAGTTCCACGTACCTCTCAGCCCCTTTCTTGTATTTTCTCTCCAACCAGTGAAAAGGCAGCTCCTGATACACACAGGCGAGCGCTTATGTCCACACTGAGCTTCGCTTAGCCGTTTGACAGACACGTGCAGCTCCATATGCACAGCCACATCCCCGTACAAAATGAAAATAGGTCACGGGGTTGGAGCTCAGCAAACCCGCAAGGGAGTGAAGTAAAAGCAGGTGACACAGTTACTGCTCTCGACTGCTTTGTCATTTCTCCCTCCACCTGTAACTGTGATAAAGTAGCAATTTGTGTTTACCTGCATTTTCACAGTCTGAGAACAGGGTTAGTCCCGAAAGTAGCGAAATAAACCTTTTAAATGGTACACTTTGCGTCGTACCTTTGACCATGTATTTCAAGTAAGGAGAGAACCCGAGGTACAAATCTACAGTGATTCAAGGGCAGACACTAATAGGTTGGTCAAATGATCATGGGCAGGGAAAGAAGAAGATAAAAAAATTGACGGCCAGGATGTTTGGGTGAGGGGAAGATAGTGTGGGCACAGAGTGCGATGAGCTCTACGTCTTGTATAAATGGTGAGCAGCAGGGTCTCTGAGGTGCGCCGTCCTCCTGCAGGTCCAGACACTCACTCTGCCCACTGCTGGGAGCCTTGGCTCCATAGTGCTTGGATCATAGTTCTTCCTTCTTCAGAAGCGCCCTGGCTGATGGGAACCCACTCACCAAGGACAGTTCCCCTCCCCAGGGGCAGCCCACACCCAGCGACTAGTACATGTAGTGGTAAAGCCTCACCCTCTATTTCAATTTAGGAAAACTTTGAAAGTCTCCAAACACAGACTTCCCTGTGGAATTGGCTGAGGCCTCTGTTGAAAACTGTAGTTTCTTCCTTTCCAACTATCACAGCGAAGATCCTGCAAATCAAATGACTCTTAAATATTTCCTCAGAGGCTCATTATTTTATCTGTATTAATTATTTCATGTCAAGTTAATAAATAACACGTGGATTTGGTGATTTAATTGATGACGGGATTTGAGTCTCAGAATCTGGGTAAGTCTGATCTAATGGTTTAAAAGAAATGTGCTTATCTAGAAATGATTAGCTTTTACCCTTATGAATTGCAACGTAGTTTGTAAGCATCAGTTCTGAAGAGTTGGCAAAATAAAGAAGGGAAGTTTTAAGCAACACTTAAAGGAGGTTATTGCAAATGCAGTAAGAATAGTTGGTTGAAACCTGCCCGAGGAAGAAAGATCTAGCCAACCCAGCTGAAAGTTGAGCCTCTTGTGCTTCAGCTACCGGTGCCTGTGCCAACATTCCCAGGACTTCTGAGGAACATGTGTATTATGGACGTCAGGACAGACTCTCAGAGCTTCTGAGATCCCGCTGGTAGAAAGAATAACCTGATTAGCTGAAGAAGCATTTTATGATAAAAGATGGAAGGAATGTAAGTCATGACCATCCATTTAAGATGCTTTGTCAGAGTGTCTTTTCTGCTCTTGGGCTCTGCAGTAAATGCACCATAGGCTGGGAGGCATTTTCATTTTACCTTTATTTATGGGATAATGGATTCTATTCACATTGTGCACAAGAATCAGAGGAGAAGACCATTTCAGAAGGTCTCAATTTTCCTTCATAGAGAATTTTCTTCCAGTGATATAGCTGAGGTCCCAGAGAGATGCCCACACAAGTAGCTGTCCACATTCAAGGAGTTTGATATAAGTTTTTAGTTATTACAGTGAGGATAGTTATCAATAGGAGTTGTGTGGCATGATGTCACAGAAACCCAACTACAGCGGCTTAGCCAAAAAGGATTTTTTTTGCACACTTATAAGAATCATTGACACAAATAGTCGAGGTCTGCAGTAGCAGCTCCATGAGACCACCCAACTCGCAGTTTTCCGAGAGCTTTATGTCCCATCTTCCTTGTATGTGGCTCTCATACTTACAGATTCATTTTGGCTGTTTCAGCTCCAGACGACATTCCAGCTATGAAAGAGGAAAGAACAAGGCACAGGAGAACTGCTTATCTCAGTAATGCAAAGCATTTCTAGAAAGCCCTAGTAAAATATGGCTTAAATCTCATGGGCCTGAAATGTGTTACATGGCCTTGATTGCTGCAAGGGAGGCTGAACAGTGTTGATTTTAGCTGGCAAATTGCCAGTTTGTGCAAAGTCTGAGAGTACAGGGGAAAAGGGGAATGGATGGTAGGTAGGCAAACAGTGGTTCTTACAAGATGGCTTTCCACTGCTCTTTTCCCTTTCTCCCTCAATCTATAAGCACCACCGCCAGATTTTATTGATGCATACCAGTGTCTACTTAAACACTAAAAAGTTAGCACTATATTTCTCTAGAGCCATGCTTTGCATTTAAATGAAATTGGAGTATGCATAAAAATGTCTCTGGGTATTCATTTTTATGAGAGGAGCCAAGTTCAGTGTCAAGGTTGCCAAATTATGTTCTTCATAGCACTGCCAAATGTGTAATAATATTTCACTACGAAGCTATTGTTGTATTTAACATGATTCCTAATTAACTAACTTTGAAAACTCACCTTTTGATCAATGCCATGTAAATGAAATTTTTTTCTTGGGCCAGAGAAAATCATCTTTAGCATATATGTCTATTTTAAAAAATAGATTAAGTGTATATATATATTTTTGGTACCTTGTAATGCTCAGGTTGGTAAGGGCAATTTTAATTCCCTTGTAGTTCAATTACAAGAGTGATATCTCTGGCTTCATTAGCAACAGAATGACTTGCATTTTTTTTTAATGACTCAATTCCTTGCTGAATTTCACTGGCAGGCTCTTCCTAGAGGAAAATGATGAAGGACAAACTTCCCAGATTGATCAATTTCATTAAATTCTTCCCTCTGGGAAGATGACAACTTGAAGTTCAGTATTTATTTGCTGTCATCAACTCCTCCTGTCACAGATAGAACTATAACAAAATGTCCAGTGGAAGCTTTTTTTTGATGGCATTTCAAATAAAAAAATGAGAGTATTGTTGATTTCTTACTTGCCACTTAAAAAACAGCAACGATGCAGTGGCAAAACATTGTTGCAACTGAAATAATATAATTTTAAAATTGGTTTGTAATTATTAATTCAGTGGAAAAGTGTTGGATGTATCCTGATGGACATTTAACAGAAGATTACAATGTTGACAGTCGTTGTTAAAGAAAGTCGTTAGAATTGTTGTTCTGCTGTTGTTAAGCAAAGTTGTATTTAAAAATACAGAGGAACGGTAGACATAAAATGCAGCAGGAGATAAAGAAAGGCAGAAGAAAACAGACGTCTTAGGTGAATTCTGATTTACTTGGTGCTTAATAAGCAATCTAAATTCACAGCTTTACCCCAGTCATTTCTCGGTATTGAATAGCAGGGTATTTAACTGAGCGGAAAGACTGGTATTTGGGGATAGCCTTTTTTACACTGGAAAAAAAAATTTTTTTTTGAAGTAATGACTTAGAAAGTCAAGGGAAAAGGAGAATTAAATGAAATTAACCAGTTAGTTTCTCCCTCCCTCAACCGCCATTTAATTCATTTGTGGTCTTTTAAGTAAGGGCATCAAAGTAACTTGTCAATTAAGACATTTTGCTGGAGGTGTAGTCTTTATTGTCAAAGGAAAATAAGTGATTGAAATAGCTCTTGGGATCACACACACACACACACACACACACACACACACACACACACAGCGTAACAGAGGTGGACAAGTTCCTGGCCTCCTACTGAGCGCACCGGCACCTCATTGGAACGGGAGCTGTCTCTCATGCACTCAGTCTGCCCTGGCTGGGAGCTCCGGCAACGAGGTCCCAAGAAGCAGCTCCTATCAGTAATGATAGGAATTGGAGGACAGACGCCCTGGCTCCATTGGGTGGGATGATTCTGAGGTGAGTTATACCTTTCCCCAGAAGCCTTTAAGAGAATTGAAGCCCCACTTCCCAGAGCAGTAACTGGCTCAGCAGTACCTTTTAATTAGCTTTTCACTTCCCCTATCCCCAGATCACTCCCTAGATAAACTTCCCCTGAAATTCTGCTCATAGGGTCTCCTCCACTTAAAACATATGGTCTCATTTGATCACAATTACTTGACTTTTATAGGAAAAGCTATTATGAGTTTTTAAACTTTCTAACAGCCCTATTCTGTCCCCCTTGCCCCGAATTATTTAGTTACGTTAATTTTTTTGCTTTGGGTTTAGAGCCCCAGTTTTATTTATTTATTTATTTATTTTTAGTAAGAGGAGGGGAGGCAGAGAGACAGACTCCTGCATGTACCCAGTTGGGCACCCACCAGGCAAGCCCACTAGGGGGCAATGCCCTGTCCATCTGGAGCCATTGGCCCATTGCTCAGCAACTGAGCCATTTTTTAGTGCCTGAGGCAGAGGCCATGGAGCCATCCTCAGTGCCCAAGGACTACTTGCTCAAACCAGGTGAGCCATGGCTGTGGGGATTGGGGGTGGGGGGAGAAGGAGAAAGAGAAAGGGGAGGAAAAAGGGTGGAAAAGTAGATGGTCACTTCTTCTGTGTGCACTGACTGGGAATCAAACCCAGAACATCCACACACCGGGCTGATGCTCTACCACTGAGCCAACTATCCAGGGTGAGCCTCAGTTTTTTGTTTTTTTTTTAAACGTTGGTCACCTTACTCTTTTTTTTTAAATTTTATATATTTTTATTTATTTTTTACAGAGATAGAGAGTGAGTCAGAGAGAGGGATAGACAGGGACAGACAGACAGGAGCGAAGAGAGATGAGAAGCATCAATCATTAGTTTTTCATTGCGCGTTGCAATACCCTAGTTGTTCATTGATTGCTTTCTCATACGTGCCTTGACCGCGGGCCTTCAGCAGACTGAGTAACACCTTGCTGGAGCCAGTGACCTTGGGTTCAAGCTGGTGGGCTTTTTCTCAAACCAGATGAGCCCGCGCTCAAGCTGGCGACCTCGAGGTCTCGAACCTGGGTCCTCTGCAACCCAGTCCGACGCTCTATCCACTGCGCCACTGCCTGGTCAGGCGAGCTTCAGTTTTTAAGTGCAATATCTGTTTATGTATTTTCTACTCAGTAAAAAATAAGTAAATAAAAAATTGAGAGCTTGGGTAAATGCCTTTGAAGAAACCAAACAAAATGAAAAATCTTCACTATTTTATATTTTTTAAATATGCCATTTTATTTAATCTAAGAATTTTATTTGCAATATCTGTGAACAAGTAAAATGACACTGAAATAAACTGCTGTGATTATTTTCATTTAAGAGGTAGGTACAAAAAATAAAAAAAAGAGGTAGGTACAAACATTCTCACCTAATGGTTTATTGCCCAATTTTCTGCCATGTCAGACAGATACTCAGAATAAGATTTTTTCTTGGCCCTGGCCAGTTGGCTCAGTGGTAGAGCGTCGGCCTGGCGTGCAGGAGTCCCGGGTTCAGGTTCGATTCCCTGCCGGGGCACACAGGAGAAGCGCCCATCTGCTTCTCCACCCCCCTCCTTCCTCTCTGTCTCTCTCTTCCCCTCCCGCAGTCGAGGCTCCATTGGAGCAAAAAGATGGCCCGGGCGCTGGGGATGGCTCCTTGACCTCTGCCCCAGGCGCTAGAGTGGCTCTGGTCGCAACAGAGCGACACCCCAGATGGGCAGAGCATCGCCCCCTGGTGGGCCGATCCCGGTCGGGCGCATGCGGGAGTCTGTCTGCCTGCCTCCCCGTTTCCAGCTTCAGAAAAATCCCCCCCCAAAAAAAGATTTTTTCTTTACTAAATTGAATATTTTATAAAGTTTGTATTTAGTGCTTCCCTCATTCATTTATTTCTTAAATTAATTACCTCAAATTCTTTTTAGGTTTTTATCATACCACAGTTTCATATTATTTTTTGACTTCTGGCTACTGTGACGCCCATAGAAGCCTATTTCCTTTGTAGACATTTCATGAATGCTCACTGAATAAACAGTCCCTGTTCGTAGGGGTAGCTTTCTAATCTTCAACGGCAGCAAGATTGTGCGATCTCGAAGCCAGAGGCAGGGACAGAGGCTGCCTGATTGCCGCAGCGTAGGGATCCCTCTGGGACCTGGTTCCGGGGTATGTTCCTGGAAGGAATTTTGAAAATGTACCACAGAGAATTTCTCTAATTCTCACAAAAAATGTGTAAACATCCAAGTCTTTGTACTAAACTTCTTGCTGTTTAACACACCCAGAGTATTTTCTGTTAGAGTAAACCAGTACAGAATCGAGTAGCAGAGGACATTGTAAGCAACAGACCTCAGGGTTGGGAATTAGAAATTGAATACAGTATTTGACTTAGTTGGGTTTGAAAGCAGTGGGGGCAGGATACCATTAGAGAATGACGTATTAATGCATGATATCAATTTATTTAAAATATTATAGACAGCTCGAGTGGTGGTTTCCACAGCATAGTGTGATGGGTATAAGTTATACAAGGACTGTGGCGTGAGGTAGTTTCTGTAAACTCTGCTATAGAGAAAATGACTGAACCAGGGCTTTTAATTCTACACTCAAAGCTATATGTGATGGAAGGAGATTTGACTTTGGGTGGTAAACACAATGCAATACACAAATGATGTATTATTGGTTTGTACACTTGCAACCTATATAATTTTATTAGCCTGTGTCACCTCAATAAATTTTATTTATTTATTTATTTATTTTAAGTGAGAGGAGGGGACATAGTGAGACAGTTTCTCACATGCACCCTGACCCAGATCTACCTGGCAACTCTGTCTTGGGCCAATGCTTGAATCAACTGAGCTATTTTTAGTGCCTGAGGCTGACACTGGAAACAACCAAGCTATCCTCAGTGCCCGAGGCTGATGCTCAAACCAATTAAGTCACTGGCTGTGGGAGAGGGAGAGGGAGAGGGAAAGAGAGACAGAGAGAAAAGGGAGAGCGAGGGGAAGAGAAACAGATGGTTACTTCTTTTGTGTGCCCTGGCTTGGAATTGAACCTGGGACATCCATATGCCAGGCCAATAATCTATCCATTGAGCCAGATGGCCAGGGCATTTGAATAAATTTAATTTTTTTAAAAAAGGAGAGGCCCTTGCTGGTTGGCTCAGTGGCAGCATGTCAGCCCAGTGTGTGGATGTCCCATGTTTGATTCCTAGTCAGGGCACACAGGAGAAGTAGCCAACTGCTTCTCCATCTCTCCCTCCCTTTCTCTCTCTCTTTCTCTCTTCCGCTCCTGCAGACATGGGTTGATTGGTTCAAGCACATTGGCCCTGGGCACTGGGCACTGAGGATGGCTCCATGGACTCTGCCTCGGTGCTAAGAAAAGCTCAGTTGTGAGCATGGCCCCAGAGGGGAGTTGCTGGGTGGACCTGGTTGGGGCATATGAGAGAGTCTGTTTCTTTATCTCCCTGTCTCTCACTTGGAAAAGAAAAAAGAAAAAGAGAACCAAAGATTTTCTATTAAGGCACTAAGTTTTTTATTTTTACTTTTTTATAGCCACAGGGTTTCTGTAAGTAATTTTCAGGTACAGAATATGATTTTGTCATTTCTTAATTTTAAACATAGATTAATTTTGTTGTCTCAACATATCTGTTGTGGAAGTTATGATTTATTGGGAGAATGGGACATTGACATATGAAAGGAATATTTTGGTCAAATCGACATAACTTTCCATATTAGTAGAAGCCAACTTCATTCCTCTGAGGACCTTCTACATTGCTTGAAGACCCTGTACTAAACTCACATGAGCTTGTTATCTGGGAGGTAGATGCCAATTCCCATTTTCCATCCCGTTTGCCCTGTATGACCTTCTCCTGTAGCTCGAGTCAGAATGCCTGTTGGTTAGCAAACTGCCACCAGAGGGCAAAGAGATATGGGGAGAGAGGCAGGGCACTCCAGACTGGTAGGTGGCAGTTTTAATAAGTATGGGGACTTACATAGAGGCTTGTTTTGGTGACAGGACAAGTAGATTTCCTCACCTGCCACCAGAATCTTAAAAGTTTGTGTAGAGGCCTTAACTAGGTTCAGTCACATATACCATCAAGATGGTTTCAATAACACAACGCTCTCAAGTCTGCATCCTTGAAAACGGCTTGGCTGTGGGAATGGGGGCAGACTGTACCTTCCAAGCACGGAGGAGGTGAGGAACCTCTGATTGCCCAGGTCCAGCTTGGGGATAGGGGTGTCAACTGGTTGTCATGTCCTCTCGGTGACCTCCTCTAATAATGCCCTATGGTGAACAAGTCAATTGTACTATTCTTTTCTTTATTTTTATTTTTAATTTATTGATTATACATTCATTGGTTGATTCTTATATGTTCCCTGACTAGGAATCAAACCCACAACCTTGTTGGGTGATGCTCTAACCAACTGAGCTATCTGGTCAGGCTCAATTGTAAATTCAAACCCTAAAGGATTACACATAAAAAGATTTGTAAGACCTTTTTTTTCTTTTTACAATATATAAAATTTAATGTGAAAAATTTGAAATTGGTAAGCATTCTAAAATTGTTAATAAATTTTAATGAATTTGGGGCTTAGGCAGTGATTATTAGAAATGTGAGATTTCATCATATGGAATCCATGAGTTATAGTCATTAACATTTTTTGCAGATAACTAGATGTTCAATCTCCAACAGAGGCAACTGTCAGCAGCTAGTTCTGTTTTTACATGAATTTTACAGAATTTGGGAAAATCTGGCCAAAGATTTGACCAATCAGGGACACTTTCTCTTTCTTTTCTTTTCTTTTTTCTTTTCACCTCTCTTTCTTCCTTCCTTCCTTCCTTCCCTCCTTCCTTCCTTCCGCCCTTCCTTCCTTCCTTCCTTCCTTCCTTCCTTCCTTCCTTCCTTCCTTCCTTCCTTCCTTCCTTCCTTCCTTCCTTCCTTCCTTCCTTCCTTCCTTCCTTCCTTCCTTCCTTCCCTCCTTCCCTCCCTCCCTCCCTCCCTCCTTTCTTTCTTTCTTTCTTTCTTTCTTTCTTTCTTTCTTTCTTTCTTTCTTTCTTTCTTTCTTTCTTTCTTTCTTTCTTTCTTTCTTTCTTTCTTTCTTTCTTTCTTCTTTTTTGCCTTTCAATAGATTTGTAAGACTTTAAAACCTGCAGGACTTGTAGAGCAATAGAGATGGAGAATTCTAGATCAGGGAGAGATGAACATGATTTTAAGAAAGGGTCCTACAAGAGGCTCTGCTATAACTGGAGCAGCTGAGGGAAGCTTGTTTTTTTTTATAAATAAATTTTTATTAATGTTAATGGGGTGACATCAACAAATCAGGGTACATATATTAAAAAAAACATGTCCAGGTTATCTTGTCATTCAATTATGTTGCATACCCATCACCCAAAGTCAAATTGTCCTCTGTCACTTTCTATCTAGTTTTCTTTGTGCCCCTCCCCCCTCCCCTCTCCCTCCTTCTCTCCTCCCCCACCGTAACCACCACACTCTTGTCAATGTCTCTTAGTCTCGTTTTTATGTCCCACCAATGTATGCAATCATGTAGTTCTTGTTTTTTTCTGATTTACTTATTTCACTCTGTATAATGTTATCAAGATCCCACTATTTTGTTGTAAATGATCCAATATCATCATTTCTTATGACTGAGTAGTATTCCATAGTGTATATGTGCCACATCTTCTTTATCCAGTCTTCTATTGAAGGGCTTTTTGGTTGTTTTCATGTCCTGGCCACTGTGAACAACGCTGCAATGAACATGGGCCTGCATGTGTCTTTACATATCAATGTTTCTGAGTTTTTGGGGTATATACCCAGTAGAGGGATTGCTGGGTCATAAGGTAGTCCTATTTTCAGTTTTTTGAGGAACCACCATACTTTCTTCCATAATTGTTGTACTACTTTACATTCCCACCAACAGTAAATGAGGGTTCCTTTTTTTCCACAGCCTCTCCAACATTTGCAATTACCTGTCTTGTTGATAATAGCTAATCTAACAGATGTGAGGTGGTATCTCATTGTAGTTTTGGTTTGCATTTCTCTAATAACTAATGAAGATGAGCATCTTTTCATATATCTGTTGGCCATTTGTATTTCTTCCTGGGAGAAGTGTCTGTCATGTCCTCTTCCCATCTTTTTATTGGATTGTTTCTTTGTTTGTTGTTGAGTTTTATGAGTTCTTTGTATATTTTGGATATTAGGCCCTTATCTGAGTTGTTGTTTGAAAATATCATTTCCCATTTAGTTGGCTGTCTGTTTATTTTGTTGTCAGTTTCTCTTGCTGAGCAAAAACTTCTTAGTCTGATGTAGTCCTATTCATTTATCTTTGCCTTCACTTTTCTTACCTTTGGAGTCAAATTTATAAAATGCTCTTTAAAAACCCAGGTCCTTGAGTTTAGTACCTATGTCTTCTTCTATGTACTTTATTGTTTCAGGTCTTATATTTAGGTCTTTGATTCATTTTGAATTAATTTTAGTACAAGGGGACAAGCTGTAGTCGAGTTTCATTCTTTTGCATGTGACTTTCCAGTTTTCCCAGCATCATTTGTTGAAGAGGCTTTCTTTTCTCCATTGTATGTTGTTGGCCCCTTTATCAAAAATTATTTGACCATATATATGTGATTTTATTTCTGGACTTTCTATTCTGTTCCATTGGTCTGAGTGTCTATTTTTCTGCCAATACCATGCTGTTTTGATGTCGTGGCCCTTTAATATATATAGTTTGAAGTCAGGTATTGTAATGCCCCCAGCTTTATTCTTTTTCCTTAGGATTGCTTTGGCTATTCGGGGTTTTTTATAGTTCCATATAAATCTGATGATTTTTTTGTTCCATTTCTTAAAAAAATGTCATTGGAATTTTGATGGGAATTGCATTAAATTTATAAATTGCTTTGGGTAATATGGCCATTTTGATTGTATTTATTCTTCCTATCCGAGAACAAGGAATATTTTTCCATCTCATTGTATCTTTTTCGATTTCCCTTAACAATGCTTTGTAGTTTTCATTATATAGGTCCTTTACATTCTTTGTTATGTTTATTCCTAGGTATTTTATTTTATTTTTTGCAATCGTGAAGGGGATTATTTTTTTGAGTTTGTTTTCTAATATTTCATTGTTGGCATATAGAAAGGCTATGGACTTTTGTATATTAATTTTGTATCCTGCGACATTACTGTATTGGTTTATTGTTTCTAGTAATCTTTTTGTGGAGTTTTTGGGGTTTTCGATGTATAGGATCATATCATCTGCAAAAAGTGATACCTTTACTTCTTATTTTCCGATATGGATGCCTTTTATTTTTTTCTCTTGTCTGATTGCTCTGGCGAGAACTTCTAGCACCACGTTAAATAAAAATGGAGAGAGTGGACAACCCTGTCTTGTTCCTGATTTAAGGGGAAAAGTCCTCAGTGTTATGCCATTTAATATGATGTTGGCTGATGGTTTATCATATATGGCCTTTATCATGTTGAGATATTTTCCTTATACCCATTTCGTTGAGTGTCTTAAACATAAAGTTGTGTTGTATTTTATCGAATGCCTTTTCTGCATCTATTGATAAGATCATGTGGTTTTTGTTCTTTGTTTTGTTGATATGGTGTATTACGTTAACCGTTTTACGTATGTTGAACCATCCTTGAGATTCTGGAATGAATCCCACTTGATCATGCTGTATTATTTTTTTAATATGTTGTTGTATTCAATTTGCCAGTATTTTGTTTAGTATTTTAGCATCTGTATTCATTAGAGATATTGGTCTGTAGTTTTCTTTTTTTTGTGACGTCCTTGCCAGGTTTTGGTATGAGGGTTATGTTGGCCTCATAAAATGTGTTTGGAAGTATTGCTTCTTCTTCAATTTTTTGGACGGCTTTGAGTAGAATAGGAACCAAGTCTTCTTTGAATGTTTGATAGAATTCACTAGTATAACCGTCTGGGCTTGTACTTTTATTTTTGGGGAGGTTTTAATAGTGTTTTCTATTTCCTCCCTGCTAATTGGTCTGTTTAGGCTTTCTGCTTCTTCATGACTCAGTCTAGGAAAGTTGTATTGTTCTAGGAATTTATCCATTTCTTCTAGATTGTTGAATTTGGTGGCATATAGTTTTTTGTAGTATTCTACAATAATTCTTTGTATATCTATGATGTCTGTGGTGATTTCTCCTCTTTCATTTTGGATTTTGTTTATATGAGTCCTTTCTCTTTTTTCCTTGGTGAGTCTTGCCAAGGGTTTGTCAATTTTGTTGATCTTTTCAAAGAAACAGCTCCTTGTTCTATTAATTTTTTCTATAGTTTTTCTGTTCTCTATTTCATTTATTTCTGCTCTGATTTTTATTCTCTCCTTTCTTCGGCTGGTTTTGGGTTGTCTTTGTTCTTCTTTTTCTAGTTCCTTAAGGTGTGAAGTTAAGCGGTTCACTTGGGCTCTCTCTTGTTTGTTCATATATGCCTGAAGTGATATGAACTTCCCTCTTATTACTGCTTTTGATGCATCCTAGAGATTCTGATATGTCGTATTGTCATTTTCATTTGTCTGTATATATCTTTTGATCTCTGTGCTTATTTCTTCTTTGACTCATTCATTTTTTAAAAGTATGTTGTTTAGTTTCTACATTTTTGTGGGGTTTTTTCCCTCTTTTTTGCAGTTGAATTCTAGTTTCAAGGCTTTATGATCAGAAAATATGCTTGGTACAGTTTCGATTTTTCTGAATTTGCTGATGTTATTTTTGTGGCCCAACATATGGTCAATTCTTGAGACTGTTCCATGTACACTAGAGAAAAATGTATACTCTGTCACTTTGGGCTGAAGTGTCCTGTAGATGTCTATCATATCCAGGTGCTCTAGTGTTTTGTTTAAGGCCAATATATCTTTATTGATTTTCTGTTTGGATGAACAATCTAGAGCCATCAGCGGTGTATTGAGGTCTCCAAATATGATTGTATTTTTGTCAGTTTGTTTCTAGGTCAATAAGTAGCTGTCTTATATATTTTGGTGCTCCTTGGTTTGGTGCATATATATTAAAGATTGTTATGTCTTCTTGATTCAGTGTCCCCTTAATCATTATGAAATGACCATTTTTGTCTCTGAGAACTTTTGCTGTCTTGTAGTTAGCATTATTAGATATGAGTATTGCTACACCTGCTTTTTTTGGATGTTATTTGCTTGGAGTATTGTTTTCCAGCCTTTCACTTTGAATTTGTTTTTATCCTTGTTGCTTAGATGTGTTTCTTGTAGGCAGCATACAGTTGGATTTTCTTTTTTAATCCATTCTGAGTATTTTTAGGATTTCTATTTTAAATTCTCTGTCATTTAGCTCCAAGGTTTCCAATATATTAAATTTTTCTCCATAGATTTTTCCACATCTATCTGTGCTACTTCTCTATCTTTTGTATGCATGATATTTGATTTCCTTTTTTTTTTTTTTTTTTTTTTTTTTTTGTATTTTTCTGAAGCTGGAAACAGGGAGAGATAGACAGACTCCCGCATGCGCCCGACCGGGATCCACCCGGCATGCCCACCAGGGGGCGATGCTCTGCCCCTCCAGGGCATCGCTCTGTTGCGACCAGAGCCACTCTAGCGCCTGGGGCAGAGGCCAAGGAGCCATCCCCAGTGCCCGGGCCATCTTTGCTCCAATGGAGCCTCGGCTGCGGGAGGGGAAGAAAGAGACAGAGAGGAAGGAGAGGGGGAGGGGTGGAGAAGCAGATGGGCGCTTCTCCTGTGTGCCCTGGCCGGGAATCAAACCGGGAACTTCTGCACGCCAGGCTGATGCTCTACCACTGAGCCAACTGGCCAGGGCAGATTTCCTTTTTCTTAATGGCATCTGAGGGTGGTTGTTGATAGCACTAATGAGAATTAATAAAGAATAAAAAATAAAAAAAAATAATTTATTATTTCCCCCTTTTTTCCCCTTCTTCTCCCTTCCTCTCCCCTCCTCCTTAGGAAAATATTGTGATGAACTGTGAATTATATTATGCTAAATGGAACAAAAACTGCCTATAACGGAGGACCTGAGTTGGGAGAAAGTGTTCAAGGGGCAAAAAAGGAGGTAGGGACCCACAAAATGCAAAAAAGGAAAAAATTGGGGTCAAGTATAAAATGATTTGCTTATAAGTGATGGTTGACTAAGAGATATAATGGGAGGGATAAGAGGGAAACAGGAAAAAAGGAAAAAAAAATTACTATTGTATTAAGTAGAGAAAAAACTAAATAGAATAGAGAACCTGGGTTGGGAGGAGTGCTAATGAGTTAAAAAGTGAAGTAAAAAGCACCCCAAATGCCACACACACACAAAAAATTTGAGTCCCAAATAAAATAATTTGTTCATAATTAAGGATTGAATGAGAGGAAAAGTAAAAGGAGAAAAAAAGAAACTAATAGAGAGGGAGAAAAAAGAAAAAGGGGAAAAGGAACAGAAGAAAAAAGAAAAAAAAAACAAAAAGAGAGAGAGAGAGAGAGAGTTAAGGATTTTGGAGTGTAACCCTCATGGAGAGTAAGGAAGAAAAGAAATAAGGTGGGAGATGTAACACTTATGGGTAGTGTAGTTCAAGAAAAGGAAAGAATAAGAGAGGCAGAGAATAAAAGGACCAAGGTGGAGGAAAAAGAAATAATAATAATAAAGGCCAGGGCCCTGGACAGTTGGCTCAGCAGTAGAGCGTTGGCCTGGTGTACGGGGGACCCGGGTTCGATTCCCGGCCAGGGCACATAGGAGAAGCGCCCATTTGCTTCTCCACCCCCCCTCCTTCTTCTCCTTCTTCTCTGTCTCTCTCTTCCCCTCCTGTAGCCAAGGCTCCATTGGAGCAAGGATGGCCCGGGCACTGGGGATGGCTCCTTGGCCTCTGCCCCAGGCACTAGAGTGGCTCTGGTTGTGGCAGAGCGACACCCCGGAGCGGTAGAGCATCGCCCCCTGGTGGGCAGAGCGTCGCCCCTGGTGGGCGTGCCGGCTGGATCCCGGTCGGGCGCATGCGGGATTCTGTCTGCCTGTCTCTCCCTGTTTCCAGCTTCAGAAAAATACAAAAAAATAAAAAATAAAATAAAATAAAGGCCAGAAGATGAAAGAAACAAACAAAAAAAAATAGTGGAACAGGTTATAAAGTCTGTGGATTTTTCTTGATTTTGAGAGGTTAACTTCTTCCTTTTTCTTTCCTCTGCCTCTTCCTGGTCGGTGACTGTGACTCTGTACCCCAGGCTCTGCCCTCGTGGCACGGTTAGGTAGAGATTTGCAGTTGATGAGACTCTACGCCTACGGCGATGTCATATATTAGGCTTCAGTCTCGTTGGTAGTCAAGGCTTGTTAGCATTTTCAGGCTCCTACAATGAGAGAGTCTGTTTTACCGGAGCCTCTCTCCTAGTCTCTCCTTCCTGAATTAGCAGCCTGATGATCCAACTATGAGGCTGCCGCTGCCTCTGCCTGGGGAGTAAGAGGCTCAAAGAGCTGGCAAATCCCCACTCTATCCCCACTCAATGCAGGGCTCTGGGTAAAGCTCTGGCAGTCAGAGCTGCCAGTGTAATCAGGCAGGGCTGGGAGCCAATTGCTCTCAAGGTGACTTTCTATGAGCCTCCAGACCTGTTCAGCACGTCTAGCACTTTGTGGGACTACTCTCCCTAGGCTTTTTGCACTTTGTAACCTGTATTGGCTGGGAAGAAGATGCCCTAGTCGCTGCCTGCAGTACAGGAGGTCTTAATATCTGCCAAGGCCCTCTTTTTAGCATATGTCCCTGAGTATGAAAGCTCTGCCAATCGGAAGTTGCCCCCACCCCTTTAGCAAGAGGCACTAAAAAATATCACACCTCTTGCCTTAGATCGCTGAACTGAGAGAGATCTTGTCAGTTAGAGCCATGTAGGTCAGTTGGGAGGTGAGCAGACTGTGGGTTAAGCTAATTTCAGTGATTGGATCTGCCGATCTGCTCCAGAAAGGACATCAAGCTGCCTGCGTGCCCCTCCCCTGACGATCTGCTCCAGGAAGGACTGCAAGCTGCCCGCGCGCCCCTCCCCTGACACTTGATCGTTAACTTGAATGGCTGGGTGAGGCGCCTGGCCTGCCCAGAGAAGTTCAGGCGCAGGGAAGTTCACTTTGGCCCATTCCCTGCGCACCGCTGGCAGCTGCTGCTTGCTCGTGTTTGCCGGGGACAGTGTGGGCGTTTGCTCACATTGGCTGCTTCACCACAGGCACACTCTTTCCTCAGCTTGAACTGTTGGGCAGAAAAAATGTATTATGCTCACTTTGTTAAAGATGGTGCTGCCCACGAGGAGGCCATCGCCCAGGTGATATTAATGTGTTGGGGGCAGGCTGTGGGCAGGCAGGATTCTTGTAGCCTGGGGCTTGGTTTTGGGATTAAGCCTTTCCCACCCTTTTTGATGTGGGGTGGTACAATCCCATCATGCCTCAGAGAAGTGACTTTGTATTAGAGACTTCCCTATTTTGTATATTGGATTAAAGGTTTGGATTTCTACACTATAAAATAGGGGCAGAGCAGGAGTTTGCTCTTTTGGTTCCTGAGATTATCATTAGAGGAGAGAGCAGAGAGAGGAGAGCAAAAAGAGGCCATATGGCCAGGAGAAGCAGCCAAGATGGCAGAGTGCTGAGAGAGAAGCCAATTTGGGCAGAGTTTGTGCAGGGAGAAGGAAGGAGATGGGGAACAGAGGTGAATAAGTCTGGTGAGCTAGAAACCTTTGATTCTAGGAAACTCGGATAAGTCAGTAGCTTTGTGAGCACTGAATGTGAGTGGGTTTTGGAGCCCAGTGTGTGTTTTTACTTGCCTGCCGGGTGCAAGCTAGAATTAAAGATGACAGCCCATCAGTTCTTGGCTCCGTTGTTTCTTTACTGACTGTCTGAATCCACTGCAAACCTGCATGGGCCAGGCAGCTGTGATAGTAGCCGTGGATACTGGCTTTACATGAACGAATGTCCATGCCGCAGCCTAGCTTCCTCCACACCCTTAGCCCCCCCAACTCTCAGTTCCAAGTAAAAGCAGCCTTTGCTCAGGTTAGTGAGGAAGGCAGAGTGTTCCTTTTTCCATCTTATTTCCTTCAGGGTTGATTATATATTTAGTCAATTTTTCGCTTGATCCTACCTTTGTTTTCAGTATGTGGGACTCCCAGATGCTCCAAGGATAGATTTTTCTGTCTCTAGTTGATGAACTTGTTGAAATTTTGGGGAGATTTGTCGGTCACGCTCCTCATGGTGCCATTTCTCTGACGTCAAGCTTGGTTTGTTAACTAAAACTGGACTAAAGGGAGGCCTGTACTGACTGAAGCTTGAGTTGCCAGAAGTTTCTACAGTAATGTAGAAGAAAGAATCCAGACGTTTAGGAAGAGAAGGCTCAGAAGGATACAAAATACCAAGAGCTACATTTCTGATGAAGACAGCCCCTTTCTTGAAGAATTCTGCAGGGGCCATCGTGGACTTGAAATGAGGCAAAGCGTAGGAAACACTGCCAGTAAAATGAATACCCCGACTGAAACAACGACCCCTTCATTATTGCTGATGAGGTGGACATGGTTATCAGAGTAGAGCATGACCCAAGGAATTAGAATGGTGTGAATTTCACTGCCTTTTGGAGATAGTCAATTGACCATACAGCATTCAGAACTGAAGAAGATGGACTGTCCACATAACTCCCACCTTGCTCTGCTTGAACAAAAGTACTCCAAGCTGACTTGAGTCATCAGTATTAAATTATGGTCTTTCCTAAAACGGAAGTGAGAGCCCATACACAGACCCTCACCTGCTAATGGAAGAGTGGCCAGAGACACCTGAGGACCCATCACATACACATATTTCACATCTTGTTCCTGTCTTCCCATAAACCTGCAGTTCTTTCCTAACATGGTAGCAGGCTGGATAACATGATATGCCCAGACCTTTGTAGACATTTAAATACCTTTTCCTCTAAAGTTACAAATTTAGAATGCTTTGAGTATCACCAGTCAGAGGCGGAGATTAAGGTATTCAGGTAAAAGGTGTTTCGGCCTAAATCCATGTTTCACAGTGGGCCTAGTAGGTCTGAGAAAACTTTCTGGGTGTTTTCCCCTCTAGTTTCTGAGTTAATAATAGGAATAAATATATTCAGGAACTGATAGAGTCCCCCATTGACTAACTCGTGAAGTTTTTTCTGGTAACAAAGGCCATGTGGGAGCTCTTGAAATTTTCCATTGTTGCCTAAATAAAAAAAATCAAAGTCAGTACCTGATCCCAGGGGAATTAGAGATACCAGTGGCAATGTCAAAGTCTTAAAAAATGTATACAAACAAATAGAATCTTTTTAGACACCTTTGAAAATAGTGACTAGATTCAGTAGGACAATGGGTTATAGCAAACCTAACCAAGGGAAGACTGTTTTCAGATGCTTGTCCAGATATAGAATATGTAGCACAGCTAATAAGAATATACTAAGGGAGAGGAACAAACTTTCCTCTTTCTGAACGTTTCTTCTAGCTAGTCTAGTAATCAGAGACATGAGAAAGATTAGCAAGAGAAAATAACCAGACTTGATACATACCTACGTGTGGGAACCCCTCATACATGAGAGAGTCAGAGTTCCCATGTGCAGCAAAGGTTCTGAGACAGAAGGGGGGACTGAGGTATAGATGACATCCTGGGCTAGGAATGAGATAATGCATCCTGGGGGCTTCAAAAGGTCATTACAGGGTGGTAAGAAGAATGGCCATTTAATAAGTAGAAGTTTGTCTTGTACTATCTACAGTAGTACAAAAAGAGGTTATCGCTGATAATCTCTCATTATGGAAAGGCTGCTAATTCCAATTCTTCCAGGTAGTCTGTGGAGGGATGGTAGATTCTCTTGAGCCTATGCCTGAAGTTGCCCTTAGCTCAAACCAAGCTGCACACCACAGAAGCCCATCTTGGGGTGAGTTGTGGATCCCCACAATACAATGGTATCTGTGTGAGTCGATCTGGTGAATACATTTTTTAGCAGTTTGCTTTCACCTTGTCGGCTTAGCCCTATGCCTTTATCTTGTTTTAGAATTAGAGCAATTTACTCACCCTCTGTCATATTATCAGTTATATTGTGACATGCTGGTTTCTTTTTTTTTTTTTTTTTTGTATTTTTCTGAAGTTGGAAACCGAGAGGCAGTCAGACAGACACCTACATGCACCTGACCGGGATCCACCCGGCATGCCCACCAGGGGGTAATGCTCTGCCCATCTGGGGCGTTGCTCTGTTGCAACCAGAGCCATTCTAGTGCCTGAGGCAGGGTCCATAGAGCCATCCTCAGTGCCTGGGCCAACTTTGCTCCAGTGGAGCCTTGGCTGTGGGAGGGGAATAGAGAGACAGAGAGGAAGGAGAGGGGGAGGGGTGGAGAAGCAAATGGGCACTTCTCCTGTGTGCCCTGGCCGGGAATTGAACCTGGGACTCCTGCATACCAGGTCGACGGTCTACCACTGAGCCAACTGGCCAGGGCCTTTGTTTTTTTTTTTTTTTAATTTTTATTCATTTTAGAGTGGTGTGGAAAGGGGGAGGGGAGAGAGAGAGAGAGAAAGAGAAGGGCAAGGGGAGGAGCAGGAAGTATCAACTTCCAATATGTGCCTTGACCTGATAAGCTCAGGGTTAGAACCGGCAACCTCAGTGTTCCAGGTCGATGCTTTATCCACTGCGCCACTACAAGCTCGCTAGTTTCTTGATGAAGAGGATATAAGATGCACTGATTAAACAAATGTGTTAAAGGAGGTGTGAATAAGCTCTAGGCAGACAACACTGGGTCTGGTTAATTTTATAATTGGGTTTAAGATTTGGCAAATTTTTTCTGTAAAGGACAAGAAAGTAAAATATTTTAGGCTTTTCAGGAAAGGTCAGATGAAGTGTACTTACATAATAAGAGAGAAAACAAACTTACATAATGTTTTTATTGACAAAATTAAAAATACAATAATAAAAATAATAATTGAGTACACTTTTTTTTTTGGTGATACAGATTTAGTAATGAGAAAAGTAGCATATTATTTTATTTTAGGGAATAATATTTGTCTTTTATTGGTGTTCAAAGTTAGTGGTTCCCATCATCAAAATGGATTGCAAATGTTCATCTGTTAATGCTGAACTATAATTAAATTTTAGATGTTTCATCCTTGAAAATGTCTCTTTGCACAAATAGTTACTGCCAAACACTGATATAAATACATGAGCATATGATTTGAATTGAGCATATTCTGTGCTTACAAAGCATTTATATATTTCTATTGGGTTCTTCTCTTGATACTTGGCCTCTTACTGGCTTATTTCATTGCATATTAATCATTGCTAGTTGAAGGTTAGGTGGAAGCTTCTCACTTGCCCAGTAAAGTGTATTTTGAAATGTGAATATTGCTTTTGCACTTGTAGCGAGGTTCCTAAAATACTGCTGGAACTGTACTTTGATCTCATAAAATGTACCAACTACAACTTGGTATGGAAATGGTGATCTCACTTTTTATTTAAATTTTGACAGCATGGGAAGAATATAAAGCAGTTTGACATTACAGATGATTCCAAGCACCTTAATTGTCATTGTGATGACTTTATCATATTATAAGTTTTTGCATATAAATGTTTGCATATAAAAGTTGTTTGCCTTGAAATGTAAGTTGAATTCATGGGGTAAAATGATCAACCCTACAGCAATCACTAATTTCCAGACCCATTCAGTGCTCAGTGGTAATGGTTGAGGGAAGTTCTCATTTAGAAAAATGTTATTCTTTGGCCTGAATTTAAAAGTTGCAATAAGACTTAGGCCATCAGATTATTGTATAATGAGGCAAGTTAGGTTACTCAGCTTCTACTTCTGACAAAAGTTCATGAAACTGAAGAATGTTAAGTTCACAAAAGTGAGTGAAGTTTATTGTTGACACTACTGGTTCAGTAACAAATTTAAATATTTTCAGCAGAGCATTTGCTGATGAAAAATTCAGTGACGGACCATAGGTTTTGTACATCTAACATGTATACGAGCTTTGTAAATTTGTCCAACTAAACACTTTTCTGCTTCAAACCCATTTTTTACTACCATCAATTGCAGCACATCTTAGCAGATTCCATTTCAGTTTGTCCCGAATTAGTGTTTTTCTCAACTTGTTTTAAAACATTTTCATCTGCATTGATTTCAAGCACTTACAGAGGTGAATTTTTCAGTCACCGTTAGCCTCAGCATTGACCCCTTGAACAACTGAGTTCTTTGGGTAACATTTCTTCATTCACCATGAGCTAAGGAAGAACATTTCAAATAATTTTCTTGTTTAAGACATTGACTATTTGATTTTTCTCCTAATATCTTCACACCTTTGAACAAATGTTCTTACAGAAAGGCTAATAGTCATACACAAGAATCTTTTCTCTTGACACAGTTCTTCTGCTGCACTCAATATTGTGGTTAGTGCTTAATCCGCTAATGTCAACAGATATTGTAACCTTTGAGCATAGCTATACTGTCATTGTATGATAAATACAGGCTTGGTGACACAATGCAATATCAAAGTACTCCATTGTGCCTTAAAGTATAGTACAAAGTTAATTTTACTTATTTTTTTTTTTTTATTGTTTTTAAAATTTATTTGTAATTTTTTTTTAAATAAATTTTTATTAATGGTAATGGGATGACATTAATAAATCAGGGTACATATATTCAAAGAAAACATGTCCAGGTTATTTTGTCATTAAATTATGTTGCATACCCCTCGCCCAAAGTCAGATTGTCCTTCGCCACCCTCTATCTAGTTCTCTGTGCCCCTCCCCCTCCCCCTAACTCTCCCCCTGTCCTCCCTCCCCCCACCCCTGGTAACCACCACACTCTTGTCCATGTCTCTTAGTCTCATTTTTATGTTCCACCAATGTATGGAATCATGTAGTTCTTGTTTTTTTCTGATTTACTTATTTCACTCCTTATAATGTTATCAAGATCCCACCATTTTGCTGTAAATGATCTGATGTCATCATTTCTTATGGCTGAGTAGTATTCCATAGTGTATATGTGCCACATCTTCTTTATCCAGTCTTCTATTGAAGGGCTTTTTGGTTGTTTCCATGTCTTGGCCACTGTGAACAGTGCTGCAATGAACATGGGGCTACATGTGTCTTCACGTATCAATGTTTCTGAGGTTTTGGGGTATATACCCAGTAGAGGGATTGCTGGGTCATAAGGTAGTTCTATTTGCAGTTTTTTGAGGAACCACCATACTTTCCTCCATAATGGTTGTACTACTTTACAGTCCCACCAACAGTGAATGAGGGTTCCTTTTTCTCCACAGCCCCTCCAACGTTTGCTATTACCCGTCTTGTTGATAATAGCTAATCTAACAGGGGTGAGGTGGTATCTCATTGTAGTTTTGATTTGCATTTCCCTAATAACTAATGAAGCTGAGCATCTTTTCATATATCTGTTGGCCATTTGTATCTCTTCCTGGGAGAAGTGTCTATTCATGTCCTCTTCCCATTTTTTTATTGGATTGTTTGTTTGTTTGTTGTTGAGTTTTATGAGTTCTTTGTAAATTTTGGAAATTAGGCCCTTATCTGAGCTGTTGTTTGAAAATATCATTTCCCATTTAGTTGGCTGTCTGTTTATTTTTATATCAGTTTCTCTTGCTGAGCAAAAACTTTTTATTCTGATGTAGTCCCATTCATTTATCTTTGCCTTCACTTCTCTTGCCATTGGAGTCAAGTTCATAAAATGTTCTTTAAAACCCAGGTCCATGAGTTTAGTACCTATGTCTTCTTCTATGTACTTTATTGTTTCAGGTCTTATATTTAGGTCTTTGATCCATTTTGAATTAATTTTAGTACACGGGGACAGGCTGTAGTCGAGTTTCATTCTTTTGCATGTGGCTTTCCAGTTTTCCCAACACCATTTGTTGAAGAGGCTTTCTTTTCTCCATTGTGTGTTGTTGGCCCCTTTATCAAAGATTATTTGACCATATATATGTGGTTTTATTTCTGGGCTTTCTATTCTGTTCCATTGGTCTGAGTGTCTATTTTTCTGCCAATACCATGCTGTTTTGATTATCGTGGCCCTATAATATAGTTTAAAGTCAGGTATTGTAATGCCCCCAGCTTCATTCTTTTTCCTTAGGATTGTTTTGGCTATTTGGGGTTTTTTATAGTTCCATATAAATCTGATGATTTTTTGTTCCATTTCTTTAAAAAATCTCATAGGGATTTTGATGGGAATTGCATTAAATTTGTATATTGCTTTGGGTAATATGGCCATTTTGATTATATTTATTCTTCCTATCCAAGAACAAGGAATATTTTTCCATCTCATTGTATCTTTTTCGATTTCCCTTAACAATGCTTTGTAATTTTCATTATATAGGTCTTTTACATTCTTTGTTATGTTTATTCCTAGGTATTTTATTTTTTTTGTTGCAATCGTGAAGGGGATTATTTTTTTGAGTTCGTTTTCTAATATTTCATTGTTGGCATACAGAAAGGCTATGGACTTCTGTATGTTAATTTTGTATCCTGCGACCTTACTGTATTGGTTTATTGTTTCTAATAATCTTTTTGTGGAGTCCTTCGGGTTTTCGATGTATAGGATCATATCATCAGCAAAAAGTGATACCTTTACTTCTTCTTTTCCGATATGGATGCCTTTTATTTCTTTGTCTTGTCTGATTGCTCTGGCCAGAACTTCTAGCACCACGTTAAATAAGAGTGGAGAGAGTGGACAACCCTGTCTTGTTCCTGATTTAAGGTAGAAAGTCCTCAGTTTTATGCCGTTTAAAATGATGTTGGCTGATGGTTTATCATATATGGCCTTTATCATGTTGAGATATTTTCCTTCTATACCCATTTTGTTGAGAGTCTTAAACATAAAATTGTGTTGTATTTTGTCAAAAGCCTTTTCTGCATCTATTGATAAGATCATGTGGTTTTTGTTCTTTGTTTTGTTGATATGGTGTATTACGTTAACCATTTTGCGTATGTTGAACCATCCTTGAGATTCTGGGATGAATCCTACTTGATCATGATGTATTATTTTTTTAATATGTTGTTGTATTCGGTTTGCCAGTATTTTGTTTAGAATTTTAGCATCTGTATTCATTAGAGATATTGGTCTGTAGTTTTCTTTCTTTGTGCCATCCTTGCCAGGTTTTGGTATGAGGGTTATGTTGGCCTCATAAAATGTGTTTGGAAGTATTGCTTCTTCTTCAATTTTTTGGAAGACTTTGAGTAGAATAGGAACCAAGTCTTCTTTGAATGTTTGATAGAATTCACTAGTATAACCGTTTGGGCCTGGACTTTTATTTTTGGGGAGGTTTTTAATAGTTTTTTCTATTTCCTCCCTGCTGATTGGTCTGTTTAGGCTTTCTGCTTCTTCATGACTCAGTCTAGGAAGGTTGTATTGTTCTAGGAATTTATCCATTTCTTCTAGATTGCTGTATTTGGTGGCATATAATTTTTCATAGTATTCTACAATAATTCTTTGTATATCTATGATGTCTGTGGTGATCTCTCCTCTTTCATTTTGGATTTTATTTATTTGAGTCCTGTGCCTTTTTTCCTTGGTGAGTCTTGCTAAGGGTTTGTCAATTTTGTTGATCTTTTCAAAGAACCAGCTCCTTGTTTTATTGATTTTTTCTATAGTTTTTCTGTTCTCTATTTCATTTATTTCTGCTCTGATTTTTATTCTCTCCTTTCTTCGGCTGGTTTTGGGTTGTCTTTGTTCTTCTTTTTCTAGTTCCTTAAGGTGTGAAGTTAAGTGGTTTACTTCGGCTCTCTCTTGTTTGTTCATATAGGCCTGAAGTGATATGAACTTTCCTCTTATTACTGCTTTTGCTGCATCCCAGAGATTCTGATATGTCGTATTTTCATTTTCATTTGTCTGTATATATCTTTTGATCTCTGCGCTTATTTCTTCTTTGACCCATTCATTTTTTAGAAGTATGTTGTTTAGTTTCCACATTTTTGTGGGTTTTTCCCCCTCTTTTTTGCAGTTGAATTCTAGTTTCAAGGCTTTATGATCAGAAAATATGCTTGGTACAATTTCAATTTTTCTAAATTTGCTGATATTGTCTTTGTGGCCCAACATATGGTCAATTCTTGAGAATGTTCCATGTACACTAGAGAAAAATGTATACTCTGTAGCTTTGGGATGAAGTGTCCTGTAGATGTCTATCATATCCAGGTGTTCTAGTATTTCGTTTAAGGCCACTATATCTTTATTGATTCTCTGTTTGGATGACCGATCTAGAGCCGTCAGCGGAGTATTGAGGTCTCCAAGTAAGATTGTATTTTTGTTAATTTTTGTTTTAAGGTCAATAAGTAGCTGTCTTATATATTTTGGTGCTCCTTGGTTTGGTGCATATATATTAAGGATTGTTATGTCTTCTTGATTCAGTGTCCCCTTAATCATTATGAAGTGACCATTTTTGTCTCTGAGTACTTTTTCTGTCTTGTAGTTAGCATTATTAGATATGAGTATTGCTACACCTGCTTTTTTTGGATGTTATTTGCTTGGAGTATTGTTTTCCAGCCTTTCACTTTGAATTTGTTTTTATCCTTGTTGCTTAGATGTGTTCCTTGTAGGCAGCATATAGTTGGATTTTCTTTTTTAATCCATTCTGCTACTCTGTGTCTTTTTATTGGTAAGTTTAATCCATTTACATTTAGTGTAATTATTGACACTTGTGGGTTCCCTACTGCCATTTTATAAATTGCTTTCTGTTAGTTTTGTATCTAGTTTGATTCTTCTCTTTTGTTTTTCTATCATTTGTTTCTGTTTGTTTGTGTTCCATACTTCTTTCCTCTGTTGCTACCTTTTTTAAGTCATGTGTTTTTGTGGTGGTTTTTTCTAGGGTGGTTACCACTAAGTAATGAAAAGGGTACCTACCATATTCATTGTAGTACCCTATCTTATAAGTATTTCTGCACTTCATCGTCCTTTGCTACTGTTAATCTCCATTCTCTCCCCCCTTTTTTTCCTTTGTTGTCACAGTTTAAGTTTGGTTTTATTGTGTTCTTGGTGGAGCTGTTACTTGTGGTGTTGTTTTCTTTTGTTCTTTGAATCTGGTTGGAAAACCCCCTTTAGTATTTCCTGGAGTGGGGGCTTTCTGTTGATAAATTCTCTCATCTTTTCTGTATTTGTGAATGTTTTTATATCTCCTTCATACTTGAAGGATAGCTTTGATGGGTATAGTATTCTTGGCTGAAAGTTCCTCTCTTTCAGGGCTTTAAATATTGGGGTCCACTCTCTTCTAGCTTGTAGAGTTTCTGCTGAGAAATCTGATGATAATCTAATAGGCCTTCCTTTATATGTTGTACTCTTCTTTTCCCTGGCTGCCTTGAGAATTTTTTCTTTGTCATTGGTTTGTGTCATCTTTATTATGATGTGCCTTGGAGTGGGTTTGTTGGGGTTAAGAAAACTCGGTGTTCTGTTTGCTTCTTGAATTTGAGGCTTTAGTTCTTTCCACAGGCTTGGGAAGTTCTCGTCTATTATTTGTTTGAGTATATTCTCCATTCCATTTTCTTTCTCTTCTCCCTCTGATATACCTATTATTCTTATGTTATTCTTTCTGATGGAGTCAGATAATTCCTGTAGGGCTTTCTCGTTTTTTATTATTTTTGAGTCTCTTTCTTCTTCTCTCTGTTGTGCCTCAAGTTGTTTGTCTTCTATTTCACTAATCCTATCTTCAATCTGGGCTGTTCTGCTAGCTAAGCTTGTTACCTCGTTTTTCAGCTCGTGAATTGAGTTTTTCATTTCTGTTTGTTTTGTTTTTATAGTTTCAATTTCCTTGGTAATATATTCTTTGTGTTCATTGAGTTGTTTTCTGATCTCCCTATATTGCCTTTCTGTGTTTTCTTGTATATCTCTGAGTATTTTTAAGATTTCTATTTTAAATTCTCTGTCATTTAGCTCCAAGGCTTCCAATATGTTAAGTCTTTTCTCCATAGATTTTTCCACATCTATTTGTGTTACCTCTCTTTCTTTTGTATCCATAATATTCGATTTCCTCTTTCTTATTGGCATCTGAGGGTGGTCTTGTTGATAGCACTAATTAGAATTAATAAAGAGTAAAAAGTAGAAAAAAAAAAAGAAAAAAAGGTAAAACAGCCCACAAAAAAAAGAAGTAATAATTTATTATTTCCCCCTTTTTTTTCTTTCTTCTCTTTCCCTCCTCTCCCCTCCTCAGGGAAATATCGTGCCTATAATGGAGGGTCTGATTTGCGGTGAAGAGTTCAAGGGGCAAAAAAAAAGGGGAGTAGGGACCTACTAAATGCAAAAAAAAAAAAAAAAAAAAAAAAAAAAAAGGAAGAAAATCTTAGACAAGCATAAGATGATTTGCTTGTGGGTGATGGTCAACTAAGAGATATAATGAGAGGGATTAGAGGGAACCAGAAAATAGGACAAAAAAAGGAATAATAAAGAAGAAAAAAATAAAAATAATAAGTAAAAATCTGTTGTATTAAGTGGAGCGGAGACTAAATACAATGGAGACCTTGGGTTGGGAGGACCCAAAATGCCACAAAAATAAACAAACAAGAAAAAAACAAAAACAAAAGCGAAAAAGAAAAATAAAGCCAAAAAAAAGCCTTGAGTCCCAAATTAACTAATTTGTTCGTGATTGAGGATTAAGTGGGAGGAAAGTAAAACGAGAAAAAAAAAAGAAAAAACGAATAGAAAGGAAAAAATAAGAAAAAGAGAAAAACGAAGGAAGAAATAAAAAAGGAAGAGAAAAAAAACAAAATAAAGCAAAACAAAAAAAAAACAAAAGAGGAGAAAGTGAGAGTTAAGTGTTTTGGAGTATAATCTTAAAGGAGGGTGAGGATGAAGAAGAGAAATAAAATGTAACACTTATGGGTAGTGTAGTTCAAGAAAAGGGAAGCATAAGATGGGCAGAGAATATAAGGACCGAGGTGGAGGAAATAAAGGCAATAAGATAGAAGAAACAAACAACAATAACAACAACAACAAAAAATTAGTGGAACAAGTTGTAAAGTCTGTGGATTTTTCTTGATTTTGAGATGTTAACTTCTTCCTTTTTCTTTTCTCTTCCTCTTCCTGGTCGGTGACTCTGTACCCCAGGCTCTGCCCCTGTGTCACACTTAGGTAGGGATTTGCAGTTGATGGGATTCTATGGCAATGTCATATAATTGGCTTTAGTCTTGCTGGTAGTCAAGGCTTGTTGGCGTTTGCAGGGTCCAACGATGAGAGAGTTTGCTTTCCTGGATTCTCTCTCCTAGTCCCCCCTTCCTGAATTAGCAGCCTGGTGATCCAGCTATAAGGCTGCCACTGCTTCTGCCTGGGGAGTAAGAGGCTCAAAGAGCTGGGAAATCCCCACTCTATCCCCACTCAGTGCAAGGCTTTGGGAAGGGCTCTGGCAGTCAGGGCCTCCAGTGTAATCAGGCGGGGGTGGGAGTCAATTGTTGTCAAGGTGACTGTTCAGCGCCTAGCATTCCGTTGGACCTCTCAACCCAGGCTTTCCACACTTTGTAGCCTGTTTTGGCTGGGAAGAAGAGGCACTAGTCTCTGCTTGCGACTAGTGTAGTATAGATCTTATTATCTGCCAAGTCCTTCTTGTTAGTGTTTATCCCTGAATATGGAGGCTCTATCAATCAGAAGTTGCCCCCGCCCCTTTAGCGAGAGGCACTAAAAAATATCACGCCTCTTGTCTTGGGTCGGTGATCTGAGAGAGATCTTATCAATTAGAACCGAGGGTGCGCAGATTTCACGGGTTAAGTTAATTTTAGTAATTGGGTCGCAGCTGTGCTCCCGAAGGTATTTCAGGCTGCCTGCGCGCGCCCCTCCCCCAACGCTTGATTGTTAGCTTGAATGGCTGGGTGAGGTGCCCCGCCCACGGAGAGAATCTCCCAAGTAGGGAATACCGCCCTGGGGCCTCTCCCGCTCCCCGTGCCCGGGCCGCTGGGAACGTCAGCGGCGCTCGCTACGCAACCGAACCGGGCGCTGCCCGCGGCTGCTCGCAGCGGCTGCTTGCGGCGGCGGTGCTCGCTCTGCAACCGAACCGGGCGCTGCTCGCGGCGGCTCGTGGCGGCGGCTCGCGGAGGCGGCTTGTGGCTCCCGAGTATGGGCTGACTCACCACCACCACAGGTGCACTTCCTCGCGGCTTGAATGAACGTCCCTACGGTAGCTTCCTCCACACCCTCGTCTCCCAGGTCCAAGTGATAACAGTCCCTTCGCTTTCAGTTTGTGTGGAACTCCGGAATGCTCCGAAGATATATTTTCCTGTTTCTAGTTGATAAATTTGTTGTGATTTTGGGGAGATCTGTCGGACGCGCTGCTCAAGGCGCCATTTCCGTGACGTCACTCCTAATTTTACTTATTTTTATGATGAGTATGCCGTGGTAATTAAACATATAAAGTTCCAACATGGTAATATGGATGGCATTTGAAGATCTGCCAAAGTATGACTATGTTATCGTGATGTGAGCGCTGAGCAGCAGTGAAATTAATGAGAGTACCACATCTGGTCTCGGCTGCACACACTTGGCGCCACTGTAATAATGCACAGGAGGCCACCTACTGTGCATAAGTGATGAGCGTGTGGCTGTTTTGATAAAACTTTATTTGTGGACATTGACATTTGTATTTTAGAAAATCTTATTTAGTCATTCTTTGTCAAGAATGCAAAACTGTACCCCAAATACATACAGAAGTATGCAAATTAAGTAATGAAAACCCAGAGTTTTTATTAGTTAATTTAAAAGAATTATAGAATGTGTGACTATATATTAAAGATATTAAGTCCAATTCAGTTACTTTATTAGAAAACAAACTGAGGCTCTGAAGTGTTAAATGATTAGTTAGTATAAGTCGTGCAGACAGTCAGGGAGAGTGGAGGCCAGAAACCTTGATTTCAAATTTCTGATGTAGCACATTCCCTAGGTCCAACGTGGACTTTGTATATACAGTAATGAAGACATATTTTTCTTTGCTTTATAACTTTTAGAACTTTTTTTTTTCTAAAATAAAGCATAAAAATGTCTAAAACACAATATACACTTTATATGGCCACAATGATAATAATAAAACAAACACCAATGTACCTACTACTCTTAAGTCTAAAAAAGGCAAGAGATAATAGCTACATACTTGACTTTTTAAAACTTAAATGTAATGCTTTCCACATTTCGCAATTTTTTGTGATGTTTACTGTAACTGCCTTTTTTTCTCAACATAGATTTCCTTTCTCAGGTTAAGGAAGTTCCCTTAATTTCTTAGTTTCTTTAAAGATTCTCCGGTACTACTCTTTTTAGTCTTTTGGCCTAGAGCTGGGGTTGTACTTACCCTGCTCTGCTGTCCACCTCCTGTGACGGTGCCTGTGATGGGTCAGGTGGTGGGAGAACAGAGGAAAGACGCTTGCTCGCCTATCCTCTTACCATCATCCCTGACTCTGATTGGAGAGAAGGGTTCCCTTCTGTCACATGGTAGGCACCTTGGGCCCTGGCTGTTGCCAACAGCGCTCCTGTTCCCACCCTGTATTAGGATTGCAGGAGGCTGGGGTATGAGAGAACAGAAAAAATAGAGAGACCCCCCACACCCCAGCCCTAAGTTTCTCTGAGTGTTAGGAGACTCCTTTCCCATTCTTTAATACAAATCTTGAGGATTTCTGGAACTTTCTTTGTTGTTTCCAGGTATCTGCACTTCTGGGTTTTGAGCTGCCTTGGGTCTAGGTGGGGTGATACCTTGGGACAAAAAAGAGAAACTCATCATTAATTTGATGGTATTTCAAAACCTGGTCTTCCCCCCCACCCCCAATGCACCTGCCATCATTTACTGTTCAGAATCCATATGTTCTCTCTATTCAGTGGGTGAGACAGGGTATAGTCTGCCTACTCCTTACCAAGACTGGGAACTGGCAAGCTGAACTACTTATATTTTAGCTCCACCCGGAGTGAAGGTCTAGCCCTTTTATTTACCCCTCTCATCCGTGGGCCAGTGTTTAGCTGGTGGACCTTGTGAAGGTAGTGCCCTTCATTTCAGAGATCCTTCTTTTATGTGGGTGTACACCTGGTTCTTCTACCCCGCTTAGTCTCTAAGCTCTATCTCTTGCTCACTGTACTCAAACCCAGGGCAGATGCCTGCTCTCTGGAGTCAACTTTTTCTTCCTTTTCTTTTTTTAATATCTTTAAAAAAAATTTTTTTTTAATTTATTCATTTTACAGAGGAGAGGGAGAGACAGAGAGAGAGAGAGAGAGAGAGAGAGAGAGAGGAGAGAGACAGAGAGAGAGAAGGGGGGAGGAGCTGGAAGCATCAACTCTCATATGTGCCTTTACCAGGCAAGCTGGGTTTCGAAACGGCGACCTCAGCATTTCCAGGTTGACGCTTTATCCACTGCGCCACCACAGGTCAGGCTCTTCCTGTTTCTTACCTTTGAGGATATTCCTTACTTCAATATGAACTCAGCCACGTAATTGAAAAAAAGGTTGTTTTTAAATATTTTGTAGAGTTTTATTAGTGTTCTCCATATGGAGGGGTGCTTTTTATTTTTAAATATCTATAGTCACTACACTAGCTTGCTATAGAAGTTTAGATTAATTTTTTAACAATAGAATTTATTGGTGGTTTTCATAAGATGTGAATACTGTTCCAGGGACTAGTAACCTTCAGTTATAGCACCTTATAAACTAAGGTGTCATCAGCTCTTTATATCTAATAGTCTATCTCTTTTTATTTCTCTATCTGGCATATTTTTTTTGCAATATTTTGTAAACATTTAAGACAAAGAGAAGTCATGCTGACTTATGAATCTATGAATGGAATCTGTGACTCTATGACAATGAAACTTCATGAATCAGAGGGGATTTTGAGAGGAGATTCACTCTCACGTTGGACCTATGCTTGTGCGGTAGTATAAAAGGCATGGCTTCCAGCTTTGAAAATTCTGGGTTGATTTGTTGAAGGATTTTAGATGGGAAAAGTGGTTGTTTTCTATTTTGCCTGGATGGTAGCAGTACATCTCAGTTCCCTCATAACAGCCAGTGATGCTCAGTGTTATTTACAAGAAGGTATTTCAGGAATAGTGAAATACTTAAAGATAACAGTTTTCAGAACAGCTCCATCTTAGCAGTATGGCTCCCTTTGGCAAAATTTCTTTCAAAGGCCTATGAGCCCAATTATTCTTTAGTAAGAGGATTCCACTGGACAGGAGATTAGGAATATCTAGAAGGCCCAAAGGGCAAGTGCTGAGTAAGATATAATTTTAGGGTTTTAAATTAAGTTTGACTAAGACTATAGGGTAATTGAGTCTAGTATTCTCTGAACACTGCAAAGTTAATGAATGTGGTTTCAAAAAAAATCTATGTAGAAATTAGGCTGTGTTTGGTGTAGAATGTCTTAACAGTAGCTGTATGGCTGGAAAGAGAAATTAAAGTTTATTGGTGTGCTTTAGTCCATAGATAGTTCAGAGTTATTGCAGTAGCTCTTCTGGCTTGCATTTTCTATGTGGAGGACTTGGAATCCATTGGTAGAGTGAATTCCCTAAGTAACATGTTTGATCCTGATGAATCTCCTTGTACTCGCAGGATGAATTTATTTGAGTTGTTGAAAGTAAAAGTCAATAGCCACTTAGCTGTCTGGATTAAAGATACTTATCAGAGCAAGAAATGATATGGATATCAAGCAAAGTGGGTGTCTTTAAGTTTGAAGTATTGATCCGACTTACGTTGGACTTGTCACAGAGTCACTGTTACCCAATTTTGTTTATTTTGAGATTCAGCCAGTCTGGGGCTTGGATGGATCTTTGCTGTGCATTTTAGAATGAGGTCTGTGAATTGCCATGGAGCAGGGCTTCCATGATTGTGAGTGTAGTGACTCACCGGTCTGTGTGGCTTCCCTTAAGCAATAGCAATAAGCATGCACTAAGCTAGTGAATGTTTGAAAAGCTTCTCTAGGATTCCTCATTAGTCAAAGTAGAGATGCAGACATTGTACATAGCATGTGAGTTTCTTATGACTTAATTATCTATTACAGGTGTTGTTTTTTTTTTTCCTCCCCAAATCAGTCAACCTTTTCAAACTTCTGTCCCACAAGCTTCTTCTCAAACAAGTCATCTACGGAACGGCTACTCACCTGCGATCTCTTCCAGAAGATATAGGGAGTTCAAACTGTTTTTTTACCCTTATTGTTTCTGCAACCCACGTGTCATTGTGTGTGGTGGCATTTTAAGTTCTGGTGTTTCAAATAATGCTAAATTAATATGTTATGAAAGTTGTGTGACAACAGGGTCATGAAATGAAGTCTGGTATTTGCTCAGTGCCCAAGTCTCCAGTTTATGAATTAAAACAATGTTTTAACTGACATCTGCCCTTACCAAACATTTCTTTCTTTCTTTCTTTTTTAATTTCTGAAGCTGGAAATGGGGAGAGACAGTCAGACAGACTCCCGCATGCGCCCGACCGGGATCCACCCAGCACATCCACCAGGGACGGGACGCTCTGCCCACCACGGGGCGACACTCTGCCCCTCGGGGGGGGGGGTGCCCTGCCGCGACCAGAGCCACTCCAGCGCCCGGGGCAGAGGCCAAGGAGCCACCCCCAGTGCCCGGGCCATCCCCGCTCCAATGGAGCCCCGGCTGCGGGAGGGGAAGAGAGAGACAGAGAGGAAGGAGGGGGGGGGTGGAGAAGCAAATGGGCGCCTCTCCCATGTGCCCTGGCCGGGAATCCAACCCGGGTCCCCCGCACGCCAGGCCGATGCTCCACTGCTGAGCCAACCGGCCAGGGCCCAAACATTTCTTATTTTATTCTCTCATACCTACTTTCTAGCTAGAGGGTCACAAAGAATGGATTATGGACCCAAATTTTACAGTAATTTGACAGAGGAGATGCACCCCAAAATTTGACAATGAAAGTAAAATGTTTTTAAAAAACATCTCATGCCTGCTCTCTAGGTACAGGTCCATACGCAGGAGTTATGCACCCCAAATTACCTTTACTACTTCTCTCTCTGTATTTAATCTACAGAGAAAAGTTGAAGGGAGACATGCACAAAATTGTGAAGGAAGGTGTAGCCAACAGATTTTAAGGTGGCAACCCCCCTCCCATTACCTTCTGGGATGCATGCCCTTCTATAATCTATAGGTTCAAATAATACACCTGCCATTTACTAGTTAAATGACTTGAGTAAGTTCTTTAACTGGTTTTAACTGTCTCCTCATCCGGTAATAGAGATAATAATAATAATGACTTTGCAATAATGGATTGGGATAAAGGTACTGCATGCAACTTGTCTAGCACATAGTTGATGTTCAAAAAACTACTAAGGACTGACTGGTGGTGGTACAGTGGGTACAGTGTTGACCTGGGGCAGTGAGGTCCCAGGTTTGAAACCCCGAGGTCACTGGCTTGAGTGCTGGCTCATCTGGCTTGAGCACAGGCTCACCAGCTTGAGTGTGAGATCATAGACATGACCCCATGGTCGCTGGCTTGAAGCCCAAGGTCCTTGGCTTGAGCAAGGGGTCACTGGCTTGGCTGGAGTCCCCAGGTCAAGGCATATATGAGAAAGCAATCAATGAACAACTAAAGTGCTGCAACTATGAGTTGATGCTTCTCATCTTTCTCCCTTCCTCTCTCTTTCTCAAAACAAAACAAAACAAAGCAAAACATGACAAACTACTGTTTCCACCACCTGTTCTCTGCACTTGCAATACTCCTCTCTCTTTTGTGTATATATTTAAATCTCACATACACTTGTAAACAAACTCAGCTCACATTGTTTTGTGATTACATTTTCCCAGTCCATGAGCTAGACTGAAAGCTCCCGAAGACCAAAGCATGCCACACTCTTTTGTGTTCCTAGAATAATGCACATTCCTTGGCAGCAAGTAGATGCTCCTTAACACTCCTGCTCAGAGGGATCTCCAGTCCTCTAAATTCAAATGTTGGCTGTCTGGGCCTTTTATTTGGCAATTAAAGACTACCTTCCCTATTTTCCAAATGTTAATTCTACTCTTGTTATTTAAATTTTCACATGAGGTCTTGGCTCACAAATAGATTGTAAATTCCTTTAAGGTAGAAATCAAGCATGTTATTTCTTTATATCCCATACTTGGAAAACATACATAGCATTAATAAAAAAAATAAAAGATTGAGGGACTTGGGTGGGGATATTAGAGTAGAACTTGAACCGAAATGAAATATTCATGGATTAAAATAATTTAAACTTTTACTTAAAGTCTAAGTATTTTTAAAGTTATAATACTTTCTCTTTTTTAGGTTTATTGTTAACCAATTTTTAAAAAAGTATGGTTTCATTTCAGCATCATGAACCAAATAATTTTATGGTACAAGGGGTGAAATCTAGCTTGGGACTTTTATTGAAAAATCAGTCTTGAAGAACTTGTTGAATTTGCTCTTTAATTAGCATTCATTTTGTTTGCATTTTATTGCAGATTAATTTCCACCTAATTTAGAGTTAAATAAATGATCTTGAAATCAAGAAACTAGCTTAACCATAAGAAATAGCTATTTCTGAATGTGCAATGAGAAGGAAAACTGAAATTTCACCTGACAGGTCACTAAGAGGCTAGCTAAGAAAAAACAAAAAGGACATTGTTAATTTATATTAAAGCCTAAACCAAGAACACATGTTAATTTAACTATGGGTAAGGAAGGCTTGGAGCTTAGATTTCCTAATGGAAGGGTTGTTATCAAAAAGTCCAGAGGTTGAAGGCAGAATCTGTCGTCAAGCTTCATCTTCAGTTACTGCCCAACCTATTCTGTTTTCTAATTGTTGTAGCAATCAGACTTCTTTACAAGTAGTATATTATTATTCATAGACTTTTTAGAAAATTACTAAGATTTAATGAAGTTCTTTCTTTCTTTCTTTCTTTTTTTCAGGGACAGAGAGAGAGTCAGAGAGAAGGATAGATAGGGATAGACAGACAGGAATGGAGAGGGATGAGAAGCATCAATCATCAGTTTTTTGTTGCGACACCTTAGTTGTTCATTGATTGCTTTCTCATGTGTGCCTTGACCGTGGGGCTACAGCAGACCGAGTAACCCCTTGCTTGAGCCAGCGACCTTGGGTCCAAGCTGGTGAGCTTTTTGCTCAAGCCAGATGAGCCCGCGCTCAAGCTGACAACCTCAGGGTCTCGAACCTGGGTCCTCTGCATCCCAGTCAAACACTCTATCCATTGTGCCACTGCCTGGTCAAGCAAGTTATTTCTTTTTTTTTTTCAAGGTCATATCACATATTTTTTTTTATAAATTTTCATTAATTTTAATGGGGTGACAATAAATCAGGGTACATTTGTTCAAAAAAAACATCTCCAGGTTATCTTGTCATTCAATTATGTTGCATACCTGTCACCCAGAGTCAAATTGTCCTCTGTCACCTTCTATCTGGTTTTCTTTGTGCTCCTCCCCTCTCCCTCTCCCCCCTCTCCCTCTCCCCCCCGTAACCACCACACTCTTGTCCATGTTAATGAAGTTATTTCTTTGCTAACTTTACATAATAATTTCTTTCACAATGTATAAATATAAACATTTAATGCTATAAAATTCTAAGTACTTCTGTTTCATATATATATGAATATATATATATATGAATATATATATATATATTCATATATATATATATATATAGTATTTTTCTGAAATGAGAAGTGGGGAGGCAGAGAGACAGACTCCTTTATGCGTCCCACTGGGATCCACTCGGAAAGCTTACTAGGGAGCGATGCTCTGCCCATTTGGGGCGTTGCTCCATTGCAACCAGAGCCATTCTAGCACCTGAAGTGGAAGCCATGGAGCTGTCCTCAGCACCTAGGCCAACTTTACTCTAATGGAGCCTTGGCTGTGGGAGGGGAAGAGAGAGGTAGAGAGAAAGGAGGAGGGAGGGGTGGAGAAGCAGATGGGTGCTTCTCCTGTGTGCCCTGGCCAGGAATCGAACCCAGAACTTCCACATGCCAGGCTGATGCTCTACCACTAAGCCAACCAGCCAGGGCTAATGTTTCTCATATATTTTGATAATGCTGTTTTTATTTTTATTCAGTTAAAATATTTTATAATATCCTGAAACACTTTATCTTTGGACTATAGGTTATTTAGAAGTTCTTTTTAACTTTAAAATATTTAAGAATGTTTCTGATACCCTTCTGTAATTTTTTTTTGTTTGATTTTGAGATACTCAGCTAGAAAATATATTTTGTTTGATTTTAGTAGTTTTATCTTTGTTGAGGTTTGTTTTATGACAAACCCTAATAGTCTACCTTGAAGTATATTCCGTCTGTACTTCAAAAGAATACTGACTTTTGCTCTTGTTTGCTCTAAGGATTGCATTATACATTCTGAACAATGCCAAAATGATAGAGGACAAAGTTATAAAGCAAAACCCATAATTGTACAAATACGAAGGCCACGTGAAGCTGGAGACTGGTAAATCTCGGCACGGGATAATGTTACAGAGCTGACTTTATGCTGATAAGATTGTTATGCTCCATCACATATTAAAAAACAGGCACTGGTAGTACGGTCTGGTACTGTTAGCTCACTTTTTATGATTTCTATTTCAAAACAAATTGTAAGCTCTCTGAAGAGAGAAACAGTGTAGCTTGGAACATAGCGTGACTTGCACACAGCAGACACTCAACAGATTTATAGAGATTACTAAGAATTGTATTTGTATTTCTTGGATTTTGTTCTAGTTCAACAAGAGGCTGATGTTCCGTCACTGATTAACTCAATGGTTTTCAACATTTTTACACTTGGTGACTGGTGAGAATAGGAGAATTATTTTGGGGACCGCTAAAGCAGAAATCATCCTGAGCATCAGCGGATTCCACTAAGATCATTGGTTTATAATCTTTATAAAACATCAGGGTGGTTAACTCTTTCATGGGCTGGTACAAAATTTCTGGCAGACTGGTCTGCAGACTGGTGGCTGAAAAATGCTGGATTATCTATATTTCTTCTTAATATATGCTAAGAGGAGTTAAAATCTAATTGCGTGTAGCTTTTTTTTTCCAATTCAACACTAACTCTATACTTCCACTACTTCACTAATTTTATATATATATAATTTTATATTTACAGAAATGTCTGTTATTTGTGTTTGGGTTCCTCTAAAACATGTGCCTCATTTGGCAGAAGGTCTAATTTTTCTGTCATCAAAGCCAGAACATGAGAGAAAAGAAAATTAAACTGGTAATCTCTTTATGACGTCAAGAGGAAATCGTTTTCCTCATCTACAAAAATGTGGGCTAAGAGTGATCTATAAGGTTCTTTCTAATTCTAACACTTCATGGGGCCAGAAGACAATGTAGGACTTGAACATTTGCCTTTTGATATCAGAAAGCTTTTACGTTAGAAGAAATGCCCTGGAGATATAAGACTTGGTAAGGCATTGAAATGAAAAGAAGTAGGTAGTCAGGGGCAGCATGGAAGCCCTAGGTGCTCAAGGAATTGTGTGTTTACCAAAGTGGGTGCTAAAAACAGGGACAAGGACAAGGGGCATGCAAAACAAACATTAAAGCTCACGTATGATTAGGAAAGTCAACCAAATTATCTACAATATATCTCAGCTTCTCCAAGTACTAATGAATGTAATCATTCAAATACACCATATATTTGAAAACAACAATTATACAGTGTGTCCGTAAAGTCATGGTACACTTTTTGACCAGTCATAGGAAAGCAACAAAAGATGATAGAAATGTGAAATCCGCACCAAATAAAATGAAAACTCTCCCAGTTTCATACCTATTCAGTGCAGTTCGATGTGGGCTCACACACAGATTTTTTAGGGCTCCTTAGGTAGCTAACCTGTATAGCCTCTACAGACTTGTCACTGACTGATGACCTACCAGAATGGGGTTTCTCCACCAAACTGCTGGTTTCCTTCAACTGCTATCCCACCGAGTAATGTTATTCCTCTGTGGTGGCGCTTTGTTATAAACGCGCCGATATTCACGTTGCACTTTGGTCACGGATTCGAATTTAGCGAGCCACAGAACACACTGAACTTTCCTCTGTACCATCCACATCTTGACTGGCATGGCCCTGGGCTGCTCCACTGTATACACGGTGTTACGTCATCATCTGCGTATGCGCACATGCTGCCACATCATCCTACAGAAACTGGAAGGGTTTTCCTTTTATTTGGTGCAGATTTCACATTTCTATTGTCTTTTGTTGCTTTCCTGTGACCGGTCAAAAGTGCACCATGATTTTACGGACACACTGTATTAATGCCAACAAAAAATTCTAAGCATTAAAGTATTCTAAAAGAAGCTAATGGAATACATTTCCAAGCAAAAAGATGACAGTTTTTCTATACTGAGATAAATACCTATTTTATATTATGCAGCCTTCTGGAAGAAATTTGGGCTTATTTCCAAAAGGTCTAAGTAGATTCCCAATTATACTTTCCTAAATTTGATAAATTATCAAACATTTCCTGGAATCTATCTTGATCACTAATTTATTTTTTAACTGAAGTTTTCCAGAGCATGCTTTTGCTTTTATATAGATCCTTGTGTATTTATCATGAGGTACAGCAATTTACCAAGTCATTTATCATTTTGTGGCAATCTTCTGTGGCTCTTTCTTTATTAACTTAACCTAGAATCATCTATTTTCACTGATGCAAGGAGACTTAGATTCCAGAATCTTACCAATTGTGAAATATCTCTCTTTGGAGTTGTAGTTTACTACCTTGTCAGGCAGTCCAAATAGCCTCCTGGTAAAACAGGTAACTCGTTATATCGATTGTAAGAGTTAACCATATTCTAGGTCTGGGCTATTTTGATTGTATATTTTTTCCATTTTTGATCTAGCTCTTATAGAAACTTTAAAGGCTGACTCGATAGGAATTGTCTATTTCATATACCATCTATAAGGAATTTGTAAAGTATTTAATGAAATGCTTCAATGAAAAACTCCTATATGTCTATGTATTTTTGAGAAACATCACAAGTGATAAAAATTACTTTCAGTGACTTTTTAGGCATTACCCAAAAGTTGAGAGATCTACACCGAGAGCCTGCACAATGGTAATAAATGTGTTTTGCTGCTACGTCTGTTCATAGCTTTGATAAGCTTACTAAAATAAATTCTGGGAAATGCAACTTCATCAGCTGGCTGACTTGATTTAAAAGAGATTTTCAAGGACCATTCTCTAAAACATGAACTTCACAAAGTTTCGGCTGGAACCCCGGTTTGGCTGAGGCATGCTTCTCACCACTATGCCGTCATAAAGATGCAGAATCATGGGCGAAGCTTCCCACTGCTGGTTTCTGTACTTGGCTGCAGTGTGCATCCGCAAGCGCAGAGCAGACATCGGGACTGTGTGGACGTCTGCTCGTTGAAAGCAGACAAAGCGCTCTGCAATGAGGGGGAGGGGCTCTCCCAGGTGGTTCAGCCTGCGGACCGGGACATGCTTCCTCCCTGATCAATACTTTCTGCAGCCTGACCTGTGGTGGCGCAGAGGATAAAGCGTCGACCTGGAATGCTGAGGTCGCCGGTTCAAAACCCTGGGCTTGCCTGGTCAAGGCACATATGGGAGTTGATGCTTCCTGCTCCTCCCTCCCCCTTCTCTCTCTCTCTCTCTCTCTCTCTCTCTCTCCCCTCTCTAAAAATTAATAAAAGAAAAATTTAAAAAAAAAAAGAAAAAAAAAAGCAAATCCTGATATTAAAAAAAAAAAAAAATACTTTCTGCAGTTCCATGTTGACGAGATTTGGAGCTGGTGTTGAAATTGGGAAGAAATAAAGCAGGTTTCCAAGTCCAGGCTGGGGCAGCAAGTTGTCCAGGCATGATGAGCAATCGTGTTAAAGAACTGATCACTTCCCTGTCCGGTTGGCTCAGTAGTAGAGCGTCAGCCTGGTGTGTGGGAGTCCCAGATTCGATTCCAGTCAGGACACATAGTGGAAGCGATCATCTGCCCCCCGCCGCCCAATCTCTCTCTCTTCCCCTCCCGCAGCTTTGGCTCGAGTGGTTTGAACAAAGTTGGCTCTTGGTGCTGTAGATGGCTCCATGGCCTGGGCCTCAGGCACTAAAATAGTTCAGCTGCCAAGCAATGGAGTTGTGGCCCAGCTGGGCAAAGCATTGCCTGTTAGGTGCATGCAGGTGGATCCCGGTGGGGCGCATGCAGGAGTCTGTCTCTGCTTCCCTGCCTCTCACTTAAAAAAAAAAAAAAAAAAAAAAAAAGGAAAAGGAAGTGATCATGAAGTACCTTGAATGTATACTAAGGAGTTTTGGGGAAATACACATCCTAGTATGAGGAACTTGAGGCCTTAAAAAAAAAACACCAAAAAACCCCACAAAAAAACAAACTACTGAACACAGAAATACTTATCATAAAAAAAAATTGGATGACTTTGAGGAGTCCTATTGGTAGTGAGGACATTTCTTTCTTACTCGTGATGTTTTGTCCTGACGAGGATGAACTAGGGAAACGGCATTTTTCTCCCGACCTCTTCAGCATTTACTCTGGACCACAGTCCAGGGAGGTGGCTCATCTCCCACCAATCTGCAAAATTAAACCAGGATTGAGCGCCCCCTACCTTTTCACACAGGAAGTCTGAACCTGCACAGTTATCTTTGTGAAAAGGCCACTTAGTTCTTGCATTAAGCTCGCTATTACTATTTAGTCTTTATGAATATTTTGGTTTCCACCAGATTCCCTTTTTCTTATTTCAAAATCTGTTTAGAATTTGGGAAGAGAACAAATATTTATAGGGCCTCCTGGGAAACCCCAGCAGTAATTCCTTTACAACTAAAATTTGCAAGGTGGTGCAAGTGGGCCAGGTTCCCAGACTGTCCTTGGTACTGACATCACGATAAAGGGCCTCTTAAAAAAAAAGATTTTATTTATTCATTTTATTTTTTTTTTAATTTTTTTTTTTTTCTGAAGCTGGAAATGGGGAGAGACAGTCAGACAGACTCCCACATGCGCCCGACCGGGATCCACCCGGCACGCCCACCAGGGGCGACGCTCTGCCCCTCCGGGGCGTCGCTCTGCCGCGACCAGAGCCACTCTAGCGCCTGGGGCAGAGGCCAAGGAGCCATCCCCAGCGCCCGGGCCATCTTTGCTCCAATGGAGCCTTGGCTGCGGGAGGGGAAGAGAGAGACAGAGAGGAAGGGGGGGGTGGAGAAGCAAATGGGCGCTTCTCCTGTGTGCCCTGACCGGGAATCGAACCCGGGACTTCTGCACGCCAGGCCAACGCTCTACCGCTGAGCCAACCGGCCAGGGCTATTTATTCATTTTAGAGAGGAGAGAGAGAGAGAGAGAGAGAGAGAGAGAGAGAGAGAAGGGCAAAGGAACAGGAAGCACCAACTCCCATATATGCCTTGACCAGGCAAGCCTGGGGTTTTGAACCAGCGACCTCAACATTCCAGGTCAATGCTTTATCTACCGCGTCACCACAGATCAGGGCTTCTTTGTACTTTCAATGTGCCCAATGTCTCTGTTTTTGTATAATTGTAATTTAATAATTAATAAGAATAAAATCTCCATGACAATTAGAGTAGAATTATGGAATTTTAAGGCATAGTTGTATAACTTTATTTATTTATTTATTTATTTATTTATAGGTTTTAAAATGTGCTTTTGTGTAGAATTTTCTGTAGCACATGATTCTATCCAAAGCCAAATCTCACACAGTTTATACATAAAACAAATACGTAGACCTTTGTTGATATTTTCAAGAGCCACAACATATATCATCTATGAGGAATTTGGAAAATATTTTTATTTATAAATAAAAAATTAAATAAATAGTAAAAATATAAATACATTTAATAAATTTTTATTTATAAATACATTTGTATTAACATATTCTATGTAGGTTGCTTTTTTGAAACAAAGGGGCATTATTTCTTTTACTGAGAGATGGAATAATCTGTGAACAGTTTTCTCTTGGCTTAACATTATTTTTTTACTATTTGAGCGATCCATTAATTGTTTTCCTTAAGTTCAACAAGAACTAAGCCCCAGTTGTGGCTTGGTAAATGTTACTATCTGCTTTTCTTCATCTTAACAAATATGGGGTGGTAAAGGAGGTGAGGAGATATTAATACATCCTGTGAAGAAGGCTCCTTAATCAATGGCTCTCCAAGTGTGATCACTCTAACAGCAGCATTAAAATTATTAGCAATGCAAATTCTTGGGCTTCCACCCCAGATCTACTGAGTCAGAAACTGCCATGCGGCGGCTTAGTCATCTTGAGTTTTAACAAGCCCTGCAGGTGATTCTGATACACGCTGACATTTGTGAACTGCTGCCTTACCTGAGAGAGAACAGCTCCCCGCTGAGATCGTCAGCATAGGGGCATCCAACTCACCTGGGAAACGTCCAGTGGTGGGATTCAGCTGGTTCACACCAGTTTGAAGAGCCGATACCTGTTTTTTTATTGAGTTGAGTGAACCGGATGTTAAAATGATGCTTGAAGTCAGGATTCTCTCTAAGGTAGGTGCCTGGGCAGCCACCCAATGTGGAATTTACAAATTATATTCCTTACTCTTTTTTTTTTTTTTTGTATTTTTCTGAAGCTGGAAACGGGAAGAGACAGTCAGACAGACTCCCGCATGCGCCCTACCGGGCTCCACCCGGCACGCCCACCAGGGGCAAAGCTCTGCCCACCAGGGGGCGATGCTCTGCCCCTCCGGTGCGTCGCTCTGCCCCGACCAGAGCCACTCTAGCGCCTGGGGCAGAGGCCAAGGAGCCATCCCCAGCGCCCGGGCCATCTTTGCTCCAATGGAGCCTTGGCTGTGGGAGGGGAAGAGAGAGACAGAGAGGAAGGAGGGTGGGGGGTGGAGAAACAAATGGGCGCTTCTCCTATGTGCCCTGGCCGGGAATCGAACCCGGGTCCCCCCGTACACCAGGCCGACGCTCTACCGCTGAGCCAACTGGCCAGGACCTCCTTACTCTTTTTTAACGTTCCTCTGTGCAACAGTGTATTCTAAGTGTCCGTAGTTATGTTCATTCCATCTATAGGTGAGAAAAATGGCAAATGAGGATGCTAATTAAGAAGCAATATAGAAATGTCTTAAATAAAATTTTATTGTTATTTTGTCAGATATTATTTAATATTTTTTCATTAACATTTTAAAACTTTATAATATAATCCAGTTTTGTGTACCTCTTTTATTGTTCTTATTTAAGTATTAAATGTATGAAATAATAAACTACCTTTTGGTATTTTGTTTCTTATACTTAAATGGTCATTAGGTCAGAGAACCAGTTGTTAAAATTATTTGAATCCCACCACTGGAAATGTCCAGCTGCTGATCCGGTCTGCCCCTCTGAATTTTTTGAATGCAGGCAGAGGACGAACAGCCCATTTCTGTGATTAGTAATTGGTACACCTTTGATTGTGAGGAGTCACTTGTTCTGAATTCTGGCAAGACTCCCAGTTATATTCTGAGAAGCTACTATGAGCCAGGAAATGTGTTAGGCTCAGTGAATATAGGAGTGAACAAAAATCAAAGTATCTCTGCCCTCATTGATGGTGCTATTTCATGAGAACGGTTAAGAAGCAGGCAAACAAACACATACATGATTGACGGTTGTGTGATAAGGAAAACCAATGTGAATACAATGTGATGAACTATGGAAGACTGACGTGTGATGAGGTTGGGTTTGTAGGAAGGAGCTTAGTCATTCTATTCCAAAGGGGTGTCTATGCACCTCCCCATGTCTGATTCCTCATTCCTTATGAATCTCAAACATATTTCTTTTCTCTTATTATAAAAACCTATTTGCCCAGCTTGAACTTAAGGCTACAAAAACAGAAGGTCCTTGCTTCTGTTTCCCTATGTGGCTCAGTGCCTTGGACACTGATCTTAGCTTTGCCTTTAAGACTTTTGATTTTCAGATATTAGTATATGATACCATTCTCCCCCAACCCATTTAATTTTTAGAACTTTTTATTAAAATTAGGGCCAAGGTAATTTCATTAGGTATATATTGCTGCATAACAAATTATCCCATACCAGAAGTTTAAAACCACAAATATTTATTATTTCACAGTTTCTGCAGCACAAGGATACAGAAATGGCTGTTGGGTAATTTAGTCCAGGGTCTCTGATAGGGTTGCAGTCAGCTGTTGACCAGGGCTGTAGTCATCTGAAGGCTTGACTGGTTTTGGATGATTTGCTTTTAAGGTCACTTACATGATTGCTTGCAAAAGGTCTCAGTTTCTCATAACATGGGCCCCTCCACTGGGCTCCTTATGACATGGCAGCTGGCTTCTCCAGAGGCAAATGTTCCAAGAGTTAGAAGAGCTGAGATAGAGACTGTGATGTCCTTTGTAATCTGATCTTAGAAGTGGCATACCATCACTTCTACCGTGTTCTACATGGAACAGCACTGGTCCAGTGTGACCAGGGATTACACAAGGATGTGAATACCAGGAGGCAGGCGTCATGGGGGGCCATCCTGGAGAAGGTCATCACATGGATTTCGGATTAAGGTTACTAGCTCTTCCACTTACTGGTTGTATGTGTGTTTTCATGTATGTATGCCCTGAAGAGGTCCTCTTGACCTCTGCTTCTCAGCCATGATTTCTAGCTCTGCGTGCAGTTTCCCCGAAATGTTGCCTGCCAATCTGACCCTTCTTTGACTGTTTTGTTTTTGGCTTAATAACAGTAGTGTTGGCAGCAGTGGCAGCCACTGAGCATAGGAACGGGCCGAGATCAATACTTAGGAGCACACAAAGCATTTGAAACCTAAAAGGAGTTATGAGGGAAGGTCATATATATATCTAAATATTTGTCATGAATCTTCAGAAAAAGCCATTGTCCTATAGGTGAATTTCAATTTTGGTATATTTCTCTTGTGAGTTTTCCAAACAGTCTTATAAATATCATCCATTAACTCAGCCCTGGCTGGATAGAGCATCATCTTAATGTGCAGAGGTTACTGGTTTGGTTCCATCAGGGCACATGGAGAAATGGATTGATGTTTCTCTCTCTCTTTCTCTTCCTTCCTCTCTATAAAAACAATAAATAAAATATTAAAAAAATATTGTTCATTAACTCAAAAGTTTTCCAGTGCACAACATTTTGCTGAGTCAAGACATCTTTTGAAATTAGCCCTCATAGTTATCAAAGGGCAAAAATAAAAGCAATTCTTAGATTATGCTTCCTTCGAGGAAGCCCATGAGACTTTATTTAACAGACAAATGGAGGAGCCATTGACCTCTTAGTTATAATCACTTAGTTTCATAAAAAATTGAGATAATAAATTTGTGGTGTTTTCTATGGGTAAAAATAACAAGTGGGTAGAAATTATAAGTTAGTTACTCTATGCCTTGTTGATATTCTCTTGTTAATTACATCTATCACTCTGAAGTCTTATTGTTACAACATATGTATGAACTAAATTCACTCAATTAATTTGTACATATAATTATATTTTGGGAATTGCTTTATTAAGCAAAAGCAATGCCAAGACCGTGGTAGAGTTTAAATGGCTGTACTTAGGAGATAACAGTATTTGTTTAGTTATAATTATTCCTGAAGCTTGAAAGTGTATGGAAGACTCTTTTTCCTTTCTGCAATATTTTTATGTAGATGAAAATTAGTGTGGTTGAAGTATAATAATGAAAATGTCACTTGGTTTTTATTTATGGCCATTTTATGCTAATATCTGATGCTCAAAAAGACAAGGGAATTTAAAATGTAAAGTTAAATTTGATACCATTAAGGGTAGTAAATACTGAGGGGAAGGAAATAAGAATGGGAACCCTTCACCCCGGGTTCTTGGTCTATTTCTCTTAGGAAATTTATAATCTAGTATTAGCATTATCTATGCATATATTCATTTTCTTCAGTAAAATTTGAAGTCTCTGGGCAAGGACTGAGCTTTGCTTATATTTTATCTGCAGTAGTGAACACTATATATAGAACATATTAAATGCTTCATAAAATAATGATGAATAATGGAAACTATGACCCTGGGTCAAGATAATCTGAGAAACATAGCCTATAAATAATAAATACTTAATTGAAATATACACTATTAATATTAGAAAGTGAGGAGTTGAGCCCAACAAAGGGTGGTAAGAATGTGTTTCAGATAAAATGTGACCCCTTACTCAAGCCAGAGAACTTGGGCTCAAGCCAGCAACCATGGGGTCATGTCTATGACCCCAAGCTGACAAGTTCATTCAGTCTCAGGAGAGAGAAAGATGTGGCCACAGTTAGAACTTTATTTCTGTCTGTAGAAAGTAGCTGAGTGTGTTTGGGAAGTGGATGGCACAGGTCAATGTATTCTGCTAGCTTCTCCTAAACTCTGAATAGAGTTGTCTTATTGATATTAAACATACCTTTGCCTGACTGGGTGGTGGCACAGTGGATAGAACATTGGCCTGGGATACTGAGGACCCAGGTTCAAAACCCTGAGGTCATAGGCTTGAGCACGGGCTCCTCTGGCTTGAGCATGGGGTCACTGGCCTGAGCATGGGATCATAGACATGACCCCATGGTTGCTGGCTTTAGCCCAAGTTCTCTGGCTTGAGCAAGGGGGTCTCTGGCTTGGCTGGAGCCCCTGAGTAAAAGCACATATGAGAAAGCAATCAAAGAACAACTAAGGTGTTCTAATTATGAGTTGATGCTTTTCATCTCTCTCCCTTCCTGTCTGTCTCTCTCTCTCTCACTATAAAAACAAACAAACAAACAAACAAAAAAACTCCCATACTTTTATATAAGGAAGTCACTTAGGTGCTCCTGGCATAATTAAAAATAAATGTACCTAATAAGTTCTGTGTGTGTGTGTGTGTGTGTGTGTGTAATGTTTTCAATAACGGTTTCTAAACTAGCTAAGATACTCTTGACTGTCACAGCTACACTACACAGGTTGATGTAGTAGAATTTCATAAGGTAAAACTAAGAATTTATTTCTACTAATCATGCACTTTAAAGTCTCGATTTTAGCACACAGTGCTGAGAATGACAAAGTGACAGTAGGAACCCCAGAGGAGTTGTGAAATGCAATGTAGTAAAATGAAATGACATGGATTTGGATTAAGATTACTAGCACCAAGTCCTACCTCTTCTGTTGACTAGTTGTACAACCTTAGAGGTCATTTTTGCCTTTTTTGCTCCTTAGTGTCTTTATTTGTATAATAGAGATTTTATTGCTTGCTTTGAAGACCTAGAAATAAAGCTTTTGAGTACTTAAAAGGTCAAGAAATGTTAAATAAGGGAGGAGAAAAGGGCCCTTCTGGAGATATGGTCTATGAAGAGAGAAATCTCTAATCCCTTTGGTGGTAGGGAACAAATCAGAGAGAGACAGAGTGACAAAGAGAGATGTCACAGAATTAAAATTAAGTTAAAAATGTTGTATAGCAATCAATGGATAATATATTCAAGCTATTTTTCAATGGGCTAAAATGTAAATGTCTTAAAGTTATCATCTAACAATGATTAATTTAGATTCATTTCTCCAAGGAGCAAGTAAAGCAGTATATTGTAAAATTATCTAGTGAAATTAAGTTTTGTAATAAATTATACATATAGGTACCATTTTCCACCTATTTGATTAAATCTTAGATTATGTCCCTCATTATTTTTTTAATTGATTGATTTCAAGAGAAAGAGAGACAGACAGGAAAGAGGGGGAGAGAGAAAGAGAGAGAGAGAGAGAAGAATCAACTAGTGGTTGCTTCATTCCAGTTGTTCACTGATTGCTTCTCATATGTGCTTTGACCAGTTGGAAGGGGTGTTTCAAGTTGAGCCAATGACACTTTGGTCAAGCCAGCAACCTTGGCCTCAAGCCAGTGGCCTTGGGCTTCAAGTCAGCGACCTTTGAATTCAAGCCAGTGACCTTAGGATGATGTTGATGGTCCCTCACCAAAGCCAGTGATCCCAATGGTAACCTCAGGGTTTTAAGCAGGGACCTCAGCGTTCCAGGTCAGTGTTCTATCCACTGCATCACCACTGGTCAGGCACCCTTAATTTTAACCTTATTGTACTCTCAACTGCCAATTTTGCCTTTCATTCTTTTCCTTCCATCATTAAACTTGTATTCAGTTCCTTTCCTGTAGGTGCTTTGTTTGGGGCCCAGAAAATGGTATTGTTGGTTAAGGATATATAGTCTCTGTGACAACCTGTTGAGAAGGTTTCTATTGACATTTCTTTAAACTCTCTGATTCTTTCCTTCATTGTGTCTAGTCTGCTGATGAGCACATCAAGGCATTCTTCATTTTGGTGATAGTGTTTTTATTTCCTTTCAATTCTCATAAAATTTATATCTCTTTGCTTGTATTACCCATCTGTTCTTGGATATTGTTTACTTTTTTTCCATTTTTTTCTTAACATATGAGTCATAGTGAATTTAAAGTTCCTCTGTGGTAATTCCAAAGTCTGTGTCATATCCAAGTTTGGTTCCAATCCTTGCTTTGTCCTTTTTTTGATTCTGTGCTTTTTCTTGCTTTTTAGCATTCCTCATCTACATCAATTTCATTCCGTATTCCTAGGGCATAGTGATTTGTTGCATGTAACTTTATCGCACTTGAAATGGGAAGGCCTCCAATTCATATTGTTTAAATGAACACCTTTATAAAATTTGTTCTCAATATTGTCTACTCTGTGGCAATCACATTGTAGATATGCAAAATTTATGTGTAGTAAATTTCTTTAGGTCGGATAAAACATGGATTCTTTTCAAATTAAAACATTGATCATTTTAAAGATAAATTATTTACAAATCACATCATAGAATTTACAGAAATGATTATTAGTCATAACTTCCTAATTTTATTCATGGGACTATTGAGGTTCAAAATAATGCTTTTTTCCCCCCACTTACTTATTTGTGTTTTTTTTTTAAAACCAATGTCTGGGGACTGATTTTGTGCTGAGAGCAGCACCAGTTGCTGAAATTATGGAGACAGCAAGATAAAACTCCTACCCTTGAGTGAAAATCCTTAGCTGTGGTAGGGGTATAAAGAGTAAATAAGCCCAGAGCAACATAGGTATTAAAATATAAATATGTATGGAACTATAAATGAGCATACTGGAAGTAGTAACTGACTGGAAGATTCTAAGAGAGTTGCACTGAATATTTTAAGTGAGTCTTTATGACTAAAACTTTATTTTGAAAAGGAGAGGCGAAGAGGCATTTTGAGTGTGGAATGGCTTGTGTGGGGTCACAGATGTGAAACAGCATGGGGTTTCCAGTGCAGCACGCATGATGCTCGAATGGTAGTATATCCAGTTGGTGTAAGCCTGGAAGGTCAAGACTCATATTGTCAAAGGCCTGATACACTTTGCATAAGAACTTGGACTTAATTGTGCTGGCATGGGAGAGCTAGTGAAGTGTTTATGTGGATGAAGCTTGATTAGGATCAGGGTGACCAAAGTCGGGCTAAGTAGCTTGTATATCATTCCACAGAGAGTAGAGTTAAAATCCTGATTGACACCCAATATTTTTTATTTTTATAACAGCTAACTATAATATTTAGAGCTATAAAAATGATAATAATATTTATTAGACATTTGCTATCTGTTAAGTTCCAAAAGATTTATTTTTATATTAATCATCTGCCTAAGGCTGTTGAACAGAGAAGAGTTCTGTCCAGAATGCCTCGCTGATTGTAAGTAGGAAAGGATACTTTTGAAAGAGCCACTGTGCTTTGATCTTTGACCCAACCCTGCAGATTTTTACCCTCAGTTCCTCTTTGCCAGGGAACTGGAAGAATGAGCAAAAGGAGTTGTACTTTCATCACTTTGAGAAACTGAGAGACCATTTTGTGAACTTGTCACAAAATCCATTATGCTCTCAAGACGCCTCAGCTAGAATAAAGTAGATGGCAGAGGAAGAAAAATGGCCCAGGACAGAGGAAAGACCTAGAAGAAATAACATGAATGCCTTGGATAAGTTATTACATAGACCAAAATCATGCCAATGTTGGTCCATATCATGTTGGCACCATCACAGAGTGACAGAAAGTAGGATGGGGATGCAGTTGGAGGATGTCGGCTCACATGGCAACAGTAACAGATTTTAGTATCCACCCAAGAGATTGGGTGTACCATCTTGAAACTGCCAGGGGTAGGCAGGCTTTTGCAGGGTGAGATTATGAAGACTTTGCTTCTATTGATTCTCTAGTAAGTGACCAAAATCTCAAACTTCTGTGTATAAAATCCATATAGTTTTGTTTGTGTTCTGTAAGGTTGCAGTGGAAATCAGAAAGACCTAAGACAGTTGAGTTTGGTTAGTGAAAAAAATTACAAATTATTCTCAGAAAACAGAAAGTGGCATGGGACCATTAGTTAAATGCTATGAAAATGCCTTTCTTTAGTTGAGAGTCTGTATTTCACTTATTGTTAAAAGTGTCGTGTGAAATCTCAGGATGAGAAATCACTTAGAATTAGAAATAATTTTTAATAAAGCCAAAGATTAAGGCTGAGGGTATTACCAAAGCCCCTTGTGATAAATAGTTTGGTATGTGAGATGCTAAATGGTGTCCTGTGGAGTACATTTCTTCCATGAATCTATCTAAATCATTAATCATTTCAACAAAGGCTTGCACTCGAAAGAATTTGTTTTGATCATATACTGCATTACTGTTAAATGTCCAGGCATAAAAAGAAATCTATTCTGTCTTCTTGGAATATTACACTGATGGAAGAATTATGACTTTTGGTAGGAGGCTCATCTGTTTGATGTTATATTCTCCGGCGTGTGCATTTCAAAGTGACCCTGTGCACTATAGATGCTGTGCAATAATAAGTAAAAATTCTGTCTTTGTAGAGAGAAGAATGATAGCTCTCAATCCTCCTAGTCTTTCTCCTGTTCCCTCCCACCCTCCCCTGGGCCAGATGTGGTCCGTACACGCAATTCTGGTCTCTAAATATTTTCCTGTTGGTAAGTTACAATCACAGACAACCTCCTCACATTTCCCCAAATGGCTTTGATTATTCTAATCACCCAAAGAAACAGAAACAAGTTGCTCTAGGGTTTTGAGAATTTTATACAATTAACTTATCATCCTTTTTATTGATAGAACTATGATCTAGTAAGAGATTAAGCCTTTGAGGAACTTCCTTGTTAGAACTTTAGGAATATTACACTGAATGGCTAGCATAAGTCAGCTTGAAAAAACATCCTTAACACATAACTTTATGACCAGAGACTAAATATCTGTCCTATAAATAGTCAAAAGGAGGTAAGACAGTGGGGAGAGGAAGATTAGAGAAAGAATGAGGGATGAAGCAGAGGGAGGCAGAGGGCGACTTTAAATCAACTTGATTTATGGGAGGCATGGGTTTCAATCCACTGATGAGAAGGGTCCTGACAGCAAACTAGAGATAAATCATTTCTCAACAAAGAGATGGCTTGGAGGATTTTCCATGGAGAAAGAGAAATGAACAACATAAAGGATGAAAAATTGAGGCAGTTGCCTAAAAGCTTTGGTGCTCATGATCTCTATTCAAAGAGCCACATCATTTAGAGATGAAATGAGAGTACCGTCAATATCAGGAGACTATTTTACTATTTTATCTCTTAGTTAAACAGACTTGAAATAAAAGAAGCTAGGAAACATCATGCTATTGAAGTTTGCAATAAAAAAAATCAAGAGACTATAAATCAGTATGCAACTGAATTCTTGCTTATTCGGTAATGGATAATAATCTCTGAATTATTCATGCACCCCTGTGAGGAAACCCCCTGCCATCCAACATAGATTTGTTTGTATTTTTGAAGACTGGCGGCCAGCTTCTGTTTATTAGGAGTGTATGATTACTTTTGCATTTGTCTAAGAATCATGTTTGAAGTTTATTGGCAATGGATCCTTCAGGCCCCAGCAGGGAACAGATAGCACACTCAAAAAAGGGTTTGCTTAGAAACAACTTAATATAAGGTCTACCAGAAAGTTCTGTTCGTTTTTGGAATAAAACAAAATACAAATTTTTCTTACCGTCAATAAATTTTATTAAATAATATAATTGCCATTATTATTAATGATTTCTTGCCAGCGTGAGGGCAATTTGTATATTCCATTTTTGAAAAATGTTTTATCTTTTGATGTGAAAAATTGAACCAGTGCTTGTTTGATATCTTCTTCATTTTTGAATTTTTTGCCCTTCAAAAAATTTTGTAAGGACAAAAACAAGTGATAGTCGGAGGGTGCTAAGTCCGAAGAATATGGTGGATGCGACAGACATGCTTCTGTAGCATTTCTTCCTTGTTGAAATTCGTAAAAATTACAGTGGCATAAATGAACTTTATCAGTAGCCATGGGTACACTATCGCTTCACACATAAGACTAACGTGAATCAACTTTGTTTTAGTTAATTTGCTACGTCAGTATGTATACATTAAGTGATAAAAATAGAGAGGCACACATGCGCCAGATAAACATGTGCTTACATGTCGAAACTTGTTGTGATAGAAACGGACAGAACTTCCCGGTAGACCTTATAAAAAGCTGTGCACAGAGGTGTGTTTGGGGTGATGGGGACCAGCAGGGATCATAAGGCTGCCAGACGCTACCAGTAGCAGAGGCTCTTTACGATCCTCAGGCAGGATGGAGCTAGAGACTTAAGCTGGGAATGGGATGAGTGGGAGAGGGTCAGTGAAGACTCTAACCTGTCTTCTGCCATCTCTTGGATTTCCTTTCCGAGACTCCCACTAATTAAACCTAAGAGGAAGAAAGAGACAAGAGAGCTGCTGTTAATATACCATAGTCTGTAGAGGTTTCCGCCTTTGAAATAGGGCACGTAAGAAGAGAATTCATTAGGTACATACGATAATTAATTAAATTTGGGAAATAATTTACTTGATAAACCTACAGATATCCAGAGGGATGTTTTTAGTTGGAACTGAAAACATAATTCAGTCTAAGGAAAGAGATTTAGGGGTAATAAATGTTTGTCAGTACACTCAGCCTCATACTCAGGGTTCTGCCTAAAACGTTTCCTTTTTCCTTCCATCTATATATGGTGGATGACTCTATAACTCCCATAGCTTAAATTTCTATCATTACACTTCATAAAGTCTGTAATTGACATAAATGTGTATTCTATTATATAATATTTGAGTGTGATGTTTATATATACAAGAGTGGGCAAAAGAATACGTAGAACAGTTTATTCTTTAAAAAATTTTTTATTCTTGGCCCTGGCCGGTTGGCTCAGTGGTAGAGCATTGGCCTGGCATGTAGGAGTCCCGTTTCAATTCCCGGCCAGGGCACACAGGAGAAGCGCCCATCTGCTTCTCCACCCCTCCCCCTCTCCTTCCTCTCTGTCTCTCTCTTCCCCTCCCACAGCCAAGGCTCCATTGGAGCAAAGTTGTCCCGGGCGCTGAGGATGGCTCTATGGCCTCTGCCTCAGGCGCTAGAATGGCTCTGGTTGTAACAGAGCAATGCCTCAGATGGGCAGAGCATTGCCCCCTGGTGGGCATGCCAGGTGGATCCCGGTCGGGCGCATGCAGGAGTCTGTCTGACTGCCTCCCCGTTTCCAACTTAAATAAAATACACAAAAAAATTATTTTAAATTTATTATGCTGACATGGTTTCAAGTGTCCCACTCAAAATAACACCTTCAATCCCATGCATCATGCCCCCCATGTGCCATGCAGTCTCTTTCCATTCCTATTTTACCCCTTTTACCCTCCCCTCCCCCCAACCTCCATCCCCCCTTTCCCTCTGGGACTTGCTACCCTGTTGTCTATATCTATGTGTTATGTGTATATAACTTGGCTAATCCCTTCACCTTCTTTGATCCCCCTCCCCTCTGACAGCTGTCCATCTGTTTCCTGTGACCCTGCCTCTGTTTTAATTTTGTTCCTTAGTTTATTGTGTTCATTAGATTCCACAAATACGTGAGATCATATGGTTTTTCTTTCTCTGCCTGGCTTATTTCACTTAGCGTAATAATCTCCAGGTCCATCCATGTTGTCACAAAAGGTAAGATTTCCTCCTTTTTCACGGCTGTGTAGTATTTCTTTGTGTATATGTACCATAGATTTTTTACCTACTTGTCTACTGATGGACACTAGGGCTGTTTCGGGATCTTGGCTATTGCAAACAATCTTCAATGAATATGGGGGTGCACATCTGCGTTTGAATTAGTGTTTTGTAATTCTTAGGATATATTCCTAAAAGTGAGATAGCTGGGTCAAAGGGCAGTTCCATTTTTAATTTTTTGAGGAAACACCATACTGTTTTCCTCAGTGGCTGCAAAAGTCTGCATTCCCACTAGCAGCGCAGGAGGGTTCCCTATTCTCCACATCCTCACCAGCACTTGTTTGTTGACTTGTTAATGAGAGTCATTCTGGCAGGTATGAAGTGGTATCTCATTGTGGTTTTAATTTGCATTTCTCTAATGGTTAGTGATATTGAACATTTTTTCATATGCCTATTGGCCATCCATATGTCTTCTTTGGAGAAGTGTCTATTCAGGCCCTTTGCCCATTTTTTAATTGGATTCTTTACCTTCCTGGTATTGAGTTTTAGAAGTTCTTTATAAATCTTAGTCATTAACCACTTATCAGATGTATCAGTGACTATGTTCTCCCATTGTGTGGGTTGTCTTTTTGTTTTGTTAATGGTGTCTTTTGCTGTGCAAAAGCTTTTTAGTTTGATATAATCCCATTTGTTTATTTTGCCCTTTACTTCACTTGCCCATGAAGAAATATCGGCAAAAAATATTGCTATGAGAGATATTTGAGAGTCTATTGCCTATGTTTTCTTCCAAGACTTTTATGGTCTTGTGACTTATATTTGTCTTTTATCCATGTTGAGTTTGTTTGTGGATGGTGTAAATTGGTGGTCTAATTTAATTTTTTTACATGTACCTGTCCAATTTTCCCAATACCACTTATTAAAGAGATTGTCTTTACTCCATTGTATATTCTTGCCTCCTTAATCAAATATTAATTGACCATAAAGGTGTGGGTTTATTTCTGGGTTACCTGTACTGTTCCATTGATGTGTATGCCTGTTCTTATGCCTGTACCAAGCTGTTTTGATTACAATGGCCTTGCAATATAACTTGATATCAAGAAGTGTGATACTTCCTGAGAAGTAAATGTCTTATTATATTCATTTAACACATGAAGGAACTAAGGTACAGAAAAGTTAATTCCAAAGTCTTATAAGTAAGAGTTTTTGGAGCTAGAATGTAAAATCACAGACTTCTATTCTTGCGTCTGTGTTTTTGACTGCATTTCTGCCTCTGAGTGATATGAAAACCAGGTACTACAACTTATCAAAAAGGAAGGAGGCACAATAGATCCTGGAATGTTAACATATCTGTGTGTTAGAATTGGGATTCAAGATATCACTATGGGATGGGTAGTCTTAAATAATTGTTCTCCTAAAATCAGATGTTTTAGACACCTTCTGAGAAGAAAACAACTTAATGATATCCTAGAGTTTTAAATTCTGTAATTCTATGATTTTTCTTTTCAGAGTAGGAAGCACTTTTCCCTCTGTCATTCACATGCCAAAGACATAATGTAAATTTTTTTTGTACTGGAATATTTCATGCATCTGTATATTCACATGATGCTCTAGGAATATTAAGTATTCCCTTCTGCTGCATACAAAATGCAGTGTTTTATTTTTTCTATTTTTAACCAAACAAAACTAAAGCATAGCAAGGCATAGTAAGTAATGCATTCTAGATGGTAATGGATAATTAATGGATCTCATTGTGTCTAATTGTTTAATGTTTAACACATCAACAGCACACTGCAAATATTTTCTCTTAATTTTTCCTCAGAGGGATTTAATACAAATTGAAGCACATTTTAAAACAATGTTTTTCTACCTAAAGTTGAGGATAATAGATTGAAAGCACCTGAAATGCTGGCTTTTCTGCAAACATAGAAAATTATAGCCTTTAATTTAATTTTTAAAAATTTTATTTTTCTATTGGAGTAATAAAAAGGCTTGTTAATGAGTATACTAATAGGTTTATAATAGATTTGATCCCATTCAGTATTAAAGTAAGAGCATTTACTCGTTCATCATGATTGCTGTTGTAGCTTTGTTTCTATTTCTTGAAACTTCCCTGCCAAGATCTCATCATGTGCACCAATATTTTAATCTCCTTTTTTATATGCAGTTGGGAGAGAAAACATTTGGATAGGAGTAAAACATAGCCTAAAGTGTTACCAAGTTTACAAACTACCTTTGTTTGTAACCAACTCTCCTTCTTAATTGGTTGGAGGAAATATCCCAACAACTTCTCTTCCTTTGTGCTGCATCCCAAACACTAGTCAGCCTTCGATGAATTAAACAGAAAGAATGAATATATATAAATGAGTACATTCTTTACTGTCCTTGAACCTGGAGACTAATTTGGGACTCTAACACTTTGGGTTAAGGCCCCAAATACTGAAAAACCACCCAACTGATGACAAGAATTCCCACAATCAAAGGAAGGTCAAAGATGACTTAAACTCATGTACAAGGGACGTGGCTTAACCCCAAATTTGGAAGCTTCTTGGAGAGAATATAAAATAGTGCGGTCAAAGAGATCAGAGCATTAAAGCATTAGCATAACCCTGGAGTCATCTTAAAGAGACTTTGTCCAAGGGGGCTGCCTGTGTGGGCAATGGGGGACCCTCAGGGTATCTGTGGACACAGACCACCAAGAATAAGGGGCTGAAAGAGCAGCTATACATGTTTACTTGGCAAGTAAATCAACCTTTTCAGATATTTGCATGTGAGCGAACACTGGCAATGGGATGGGAGATGCTTCTGAAAGGGCCTCCCATGCTGAGTGGAGAAGTTATACAGTGGTCTAAGCTCAGCCTTTTAGTTAACGACCCACAACACCTGTTCTATGAACCATTCCCCATGCTCCTCTCTCCAGGTGCCCTAAGACTCTACTAAATCAATGCTTTGTGTTTTCCATAGAATTTTAGGCCCACCCTTTTAAACTACATACTGTTTTCTAGGGCCAAATCCGTTTTCTAATTTTTGCAGACGTATTTGCCCCTTGGAGCTGAACAAGGCAAATTGACTTATTAAATGCTGTCAGAATATCTGTAGCAAATGAGCTGTCTACTTTGGTTTATGGTCTCAGAAAGCCTTCGACAAATAGCTTTTAATAATACCCCATTCTACCTTGTGATAGTCTCTTCTGTGTGCAGACTCCCTTTTAAACCTTTCTTCACCTCGCTACTGCCAAACAAACACCAAAATTAACTCACTAGTATGAACTCTGCATACTTGTTAACCTTATGAGACACTCCTTTTAGAATTTCATGCCAAGTCTTTCCCGGTTGGGGCTCTTCTAACTATGCTTTATACACTATCTCCTAAATTTTCATTTAAGCTGTTTTCACAGAAGCAGATTTGAACAGAAGGGCAAAGAAGCTGAAGAAAGGAAGCTAAGAAGAGAGAGGAGAGAAGGTGCTAAGATTAACCAGATTGTCCTCATACAGTGGCTCTTAACTGCGGCCCAGGGTGACTCTCTCATTTGTATGGCCCACCTTCTTATAGCCATTCTTGCTTGTGTCACTTATTTTTTGTATATCCAGGGAAAATATAAACTCAGCGGTAGTCAAAGGACTATGCTTTACCCGTCAATAGATGACTGGATAATGAAGATGTGGCACATATACACTACGGAATACTACTCAGCCATAAGAAATGATGACATCGGATCATTTACAGCAAAATGGTGGGATCTTGATAACATGATACGAAGCGAAATAAGTAAATCAGAAAAAACCAGGAACTGCATTATTCCATACGTAGGTGGGACATAATAGTGAAACTAAGAGACATTGATAAGAGTGTGGTGGTTACGGGGGGGAGGGGGGAAAGGGAGAGGGAAAGGGGGAGGGGGAGGGGCACAAAGAAAACTAGATAGAAGGTGACAGAGGACAATCTGACTTTGGGTGGTGGGTATGCAACATAATTGAACGACAAGATAACCTGGACTTGTTATCTTTGAATATATGTATCCTGATTTATTGATGTTGCCCCATTAAAAAAATAAAATTAAAAAAAAAAAAAAAAAAGGACTATGCTTTAACCATACTTGTAAACTGGTGGCAGGGTGCTAATATCTTTATATGGTGCTTTTATTGACAGTGTTTTTTTCTGCATATATTAAATTTTATCTTTCACTGAGCCCATAAAGCATGTGTTAAATGATTTTGCCAATGAGTAAGCATAATTTCTAAGTGATGAAATGGCTTGTCCAAGTCTAAGGAGTTACCCAATAGAATCTAAACCCAAACTCAGGCTTCTGGATTGCAAATACAGTGCCCTGCTGGGACATGACAGCCAAACACAGAGCTCTTGATGAATGCTCTTTAAGTTAAATACATTGGGAACAAATGCTTCCTTATAACCATTTAAAAATGCCTATGCCCAATGATAAGTTTGAAAATAAAATCTAAGTAAAAGTCATTTATTTCAAAATTTAATACCAAAATTAGGTTCAGCAGTGTTACTAATCTGTCTGGAATAAATTCTGAACTAGTTCTTTATGGGCAACAAAAAAGGTTCAAATAATTACTAGATATACAGGAGATAGTCAAGTACTATCAATGGTCATAGCTGATTTAGTGATTAAACATCATCTATAATTTTCTGATGTGGTGATTGAATTTTAGCATTTTTTTTTACAGAGACATTTTTTGTTTTTATAGGGATTCTGTAGGAATTATATACTATCCTAATTTAAATGCAAGTTAGTTGCTCTACAGATGTGATCATGAGCTGATCTTTATTATATATAATATTTATAAGCTTTTACATATGAGATTAAAATGCATATACCTAAATAACATATTTAAATTGAATTCAAGTTAAATACACTTTAATATATATGTACATGTATATGTATTTGGACTTGTTTCTCTGGAAAATCACATGCACTAGGTACAAGCACGTAATTTGCTCAGTTACTCTTCAAGTGCTCTATGATTTAGATTTTTTTTCAAATTTAGCTGTTAGAATTTCTACCCAAATTTACTGTGAAGAATAATCTATATGAAGAGACAACTTAATAAATAATATTGCACTTACTCTCCGGATCTACTTCAGCTCTTCTAGAGACAGAGAAAATGAGTCAAGCAGTTACCTGAGCAATTTTACTGGGTCATCGCTCTGAACTTATTTCTGTGTCACTGTGATATCAAAATTGACAAAAATTGAACATTTCAAGTGACTGTATTATACTCATTAAAATCAAACATGATGCATAAACTTCTTTTTTTTTTTAAAAAATTTTTTCTTCTTTTCCAAGTAAGAAGAGAACAGATAGAGAAGCAGACTTCTGCATGTGTCCCATCTGGGATCCACCTGGTGACCCCTGTTTGGGGCCATGCTTGCAACTAAGCTATTTTTAACACCTGAGGCAGAGGCTTTATGGCACTATCCTCCAATCAAGCTATGGCTATGAGAGGGCAAGAGAGAGATTTAGAGAGAGAAGGGGGAGGGGGAGGGGTGGAGAAACAGATGGTTGCTTCTCCTGTGTGCCCTGACTGGAAATTGAACCCAGTATACCCACAGCCAAGCCGTTGCTTTACTACTGGGCCTATTAGCCAGGGCCTAATATTCTTAATTTTAAAAATTAAATAAATATAATATCAAAAATAAAAAACAACAGGAGGAAGGCAATAGTGAGATTTCTACTTTTTCCTCTTTGACATATTGTCAACTTACAGTCCATTATTATTATTCACAGAGTGCATAAAAATACATCTACACTTAATTATTCAGACTTTTGTTTTTATAGATGACACTGGGTCTCAAAATAGCTCACTAACTGTTAGGGCAAATAAACCAAAAGGCATTATCAGTTTTTGTCTGATAGAATTTGTTATATGGCACTAATCTCTTGAGGTTAAAAAAAAACTTGAAAAATTGCAATGTATGTAAAAAGTAGATAAGTGGAGGAAGAGAAATGATTAAAATTTTATTTAAAGAACATGAGGTTTAAAGGACCTGTAAATTACCCTATTTTTCTGTGATAAAACACTAATGTGTCCTATTTTACATCTGGGAATAATTGCCAGATAACAATTTTTGTGACTTGCTCATGCATTGTCACATTTAAATCTCATAATAATCTTTGAGGTAGACACTATTCCATTATTAACCATATGTACAAGTGAGGAAATTGTAGCTTAGAGAAATAAGGCAATGTATTCAGTGTTGCAAAGCCAGGAAAGGGCTGAGATAGGACACATTCAAATTTGTCTTCTATAGAACCCATGCTCTTACCTGTCATGTTCAGTGGAATAACAGATAATATATGAAAACCACCAAATACAGAGGTTGGACCACAGAAGATTTTCAATAAGTAAATATAGTTCATCTTCTCCTTTTAACTCACATGCAGATCTTAAGAATTTTTTAAATTCATAATAAATATTCAGTAGAAAGTTTTTGATGTATTTTCAATAAGATGGAGAACAGGAAGTATATTTATGGAGTGATAATTAGATTGTCTATAATATTAACTCTCTTTTTTATCCTTCTCTGGAAATATGTCCCTCAAATTGACCTTGTCTTATACATATAATTGATAATAAGACATATTTTATTCCTTAACTCTCAGGAAAGTCATCTCCAAGGGAAGTCATTCTTCATTCTATTAAAACAATTCTGAACTAAGGATGATTTGCTGCCAGGGGACATTTGGCAGTGTTTAAAGACATTGTTCATTGTTAAAACTGGGGGTATATGTATATGCTATTGGCATCTGATAGGCAGTATCCAGAAAGGTGCTAAACCTTCTGAAAGGCATAGGACAACCCCAGCAACAAAGATTTATTAAGCCCAAGATGTCAAGAGTGCCTTGGTTGAGAAACCCCGTGTTAGAGAGATGAATGAAAGGACGATGAATAGGGATTACAACATGGAAGCTGGCTGCAGAACATATTTTCTTTTAGTAGCCCCCAAAGTCCCCAAAACAAAACCATCCTGGCCATGAATATATTATTATGTCAGTTTATTAGAACTTATACTCATTTTCAAATGTTTTAGAATGGCTATGTCAAAGGTGTGTGTGTGCATTTATGTATTCTTTGTACAATATCATTATTAAACTAAAGAAAACTAAAGTCTTGAAGAATCAGGACAAGTCTAGGCTGCCTGGAGTCAGGGAAGATAGGGAAACAAATGTTGCCTTTTCCTGTGGCAATCTTGGTAGAGATCGTTATGTCGGCACATATTGCTTATGTATTTCTTCTCATTTTCACATCAGTCTTGTGAAAGTTTAGGCAGAGATAAGAAAACTGAGACACAGAAACACAATGACATTCTTTAGAGCAGTTGGGTCTAGACAAAGGCAGATATATGACTATCTGTGTTTTTTACTTTCTTACTCTAAGATAGAAAGAATTTGTACGTACATTTGTATCTCATAAATCAAAGTGGATAGCTCTATAATTTTGAATGTGAAAATAAGAATGAAAAAGAACAGAAAATAGGCACAATTTAGAACTCAGAAAAGTCAAAACCAATAAATTATAGTTTTGAGTTTCTAGTAACAGTATTGATACGACAATAGCCCTCCCACCACCCAACACAAAAAGCAACCCAGAAACAAAATAAATACCCATTAAAAAGTGAATAGAATAAAACCAAGAGAGATATATGTGTGTATGTTGATATATTTGGAGAGTTGTGAGTGTTATGTTCTGTTCTCTAAGGTTATCGCAGGCTCCCTCCTTCATTTCAGTTCCCAGACATGTAGCATGGACCGGGCCATTTGGGCTGCATTAATCCAGAAGAAACTTTATCTGAGACATCAATAATATGTTGAAGCATTAATAATAGTACAGTGAGTAAGTCTATGATCTGGCAAATAGCTTTCCTTCTCTACTTCCTGTGATATCTCCTGCAACCTTCACTTATTAAATCTTACTCATGTTATGGGGGCTGTATTGAGAAAATTAATACTAGAAGACTAGCCTTGAGAAGAGGCCAAAGGAGATAGTCCGGTTTTTAGCTAAGCTAGCACCTGTCTCTAGATGGTAAAAAACTGTCCATGAACTTCTCTGCAGTCTAGTCCAGTTAGCCAGGAGTCTACAATATCATTGAAGTGAAAAAAAAAAAAACCCAAAGAATTAAGAATAATTTTTGCATAGCTGACTTAAAATACTTCATATAAGGCAACAGTATTTATTGAGAAGGAAAGACATTGGTGATGGAGGATGGATGTTCCCTTTTGGCCATGTTAAATTAGAAATAGGAGGTTTTATAAAGATTATTGTACACACACACACACACACGAAAGTCTATGCTAGAGAAAATAATTTGGGGTTTGTTGATATGTAGGTATCATCTAAGATGGGAGAAGTAGAGAAGCTTTCTTGGATAGGTAACATATACAGAACAAGAGAAAGAGGCCTGGACAGCTTTAGACACATCCCAACATTAATATATCAAGAAAAGGAGAAGATGTCAAAGAAGGGAAATAAGGTAGTATGAAAACCAGCAGAGATGGTATTCCATTTGCCATCAGAAGAATATTTTTCCAGTTATATTTATTCATCAGCTGTTTTAAAAATTTGAGATGTAGCTGAATATATAAAAATACCTTTATGTGTGTTTACATTTTTCTTTAAAGTAGGAGTTAATATATATGCATGCATCTATTGAGAATGATCCACTAGAGACAGAGAAGTTGGCATTGCAGGATATCAGGGAGAAGATTGAAGGGCAGGTTCCCTGAGAGAGAAATGGGATTCTAATCAGAGAGCTTGCCTGAGCCTTGAGAGGAGGAGACACTCCACTCATCCATGCGCTATGGCAGCAGGGCTGCTACAGATGGAAGACACGCAGGTGGGTTGCCACACCAAAGTGTTTGTGGGGTTCTGTTTTCCTAACAAGGTAAGAGACAATGCCATTTTCTGAGGTGGAGGGGGGACGTGGGAGTAGACTTGTTAACAGAACAGAAAATGTGAACTAGTTATTTTGGACAGTGGAAAATCAAACATACTAAGAAAATGTACAAAGTTACTAGGCGAAGTTGTGTGATCCTTAGTGATGTGTTGAGTGGATGGACATCTCATCAATGGTGATGAGGTCAAGGAATCAGAGACCCCCCTCTGTTTGCCAAGACCGATGAAGAGATATCTATATATCAATAACTAGGTGCTAATGGTGGTACTTCTCTCCTCACTTCTTTCCCTCTGCTCCTCATTTAAATAACTCTGAGTGTCCATTTCCTGGGTTTTCCTATTTTTGGATCTGAATTTGACAAATTTTCTATATGTAGGAATTAATATAAGAAATCTTTTATGACTAGTGTTACCCCAGTAAATTCAATGAAAAGGAGGAAAGAAATCTTTTACGCTATTGGGTAGGATTAAGGACCAGGATATATCTGATGGTATAAAAAGACAAATGCAAAGATCCCTAAAAGTAATCCACCATCAGGAGGTACTATGTTAGCAATTTATTGAAACAAAACATTTGTGATTAAGAATTCAGGTGTGTTTGAAATAAACTAAGCAACACAAATGAATAAAACAAAATAAAAAACATCACCAACATCAAGAAAATAAATCAAAACTATGTTAGATTTTGACTTTTCTTTTTCTCTTAATGTTTTACAGTATAGAGGTTTCTACGAAAGATTTAAAAGAGAATCATTAAAAAGTCCTAGGGAGTTTTAATTGATCTCATATTATGTACAAATGCTCTTTTTACTTAAAGAACAACTGTGACTATGGGATGCTCTAAGAGAGAGTCTTGGGGTGGTTGGGAACACCTTTATTTGAAGATCTGAGATGTTTTTTATTTTCCACATCAGAAATAAATATGACAATGTCTCACTTCAGCTTTGTCTTTAAGATTTATAAAATTAAAAAAATCTACATAAAGTATAACTACTCCCCCAATTTCAATCAGGCATCCCTGAAGCATCCCTGCTGTGAAACATCACTTGTGACCAGATGATAAGCTAATATTATTGTTGCTGGTTTCTTCTTCCCCTGTGAGTTGTTACTTTTGGTGCTCAGACTTCCTTCTGTGTTACTTGTACAAACCTACTCTGTTTTTTAACATGTAAAACTTATCTGAGGGAGGGAGTAAAACAATTAGACGAGAAATTGCCATCGAACTCTACAGTATAATCTCCATTAGAATTTTCCCTCCAGTGTTCCCAGTGTGTTGTGAAATGAGTTCCCCCCTTTCCACCTCTTATAAGTTACCTTATTTTATCAGGATGCTCTTAGGAATATAGAGGCCTGTACACTCTGGCATGTAAAATATATTTATATACTGCTCACAAAAATTAGGGGATATTTTATAGCTTCATATTTATTTTGAAATATCCCCCAATTTTTGTGAGCAGTATGTTTGCCCTGGTTTTTGCATGAGTCACAACTCTTTTGATAATCTATTTCTATATTTGTATTTCTATAGATTCTGCCCTGAAAATTAGAATCATATACAAGTTCTCCTTTAGGAACAACATAAGAAACAAATCACGATGAATACACAAGATGAAAGGCCATACCATCCACTTTTCTTGGCTGCTGGAATCTAGATCCATGGCACCAGTTTCTAACCATATGCTGATGACCATCTCATGAAAATGTGCCGGGTTTTTGGTTGAACAGTACCTTTGCAAATTCATTCTTTGGGGGAAATCTCACAAGTCACTTGTTTGTGCTTTCCCAAGACAGAAGTCAGAAACACTCCCCCTACTTTCCTACCGTCTGGGGCATCAGCATGTGTGACCTAGGCTGTAGCCATCAGACACGGTCGTATGAGTCTTTGATACAGAAGTGAGCATGAAGAACCAGATGCCTTGGAATCCATTCTTGTTGGACTGGCCTCAAAACTGTTCAGCTTTCAGAGGCAGCTTGAATATATGATGTTAACATTTAGTGCCCAGCATCAATTAATTGTGCAAGTGGCGGCCTATGTGCTGAACATTGGCAGCATTGAATCAGAAGTGGAGTCATTTAAGAATAGTTTTTGGGGGCATAGATTTTTTTCTCCCCAATCCTTTGGTCCCTGTAGACAAACTCATATTACTCTGAAAGTCTGATGACATCATTCCTTTGAATGTCTGATTTAAAATTCAGGCATATAGCAAATATCCATAGTGAACCCTAACTATCAAGTGCAAGAACTCTAGCAGCGAATGCACAGTTTAGCTTCCAGAGGTTGTGTGTGCATAAGGACTGGGGTGGGGGGAGATTGAGCAAATTTTGTAGTTAATAACCAGATCCTCAAAATCTAGATATCGAAACTAAATTAAGTGGTGTAAATATGTTCCCGACAGGTCCAAGAAATGACCTAGCAATGCCGTTATGAAGCAGATAACTCTTATTTAATCATTCTCTGTTTAATAATATCCTTTAATTTCCCTCAGGGTAGGCTACTTTGTAGTTAGATGATAACATTTAATGTCAGTTATGAAGGAATTCGTCCAAAAATCTCTTTAAGCATGTAAAAGTGTTTATCAAGTAAAATGCTAACAATATGAGGTGTGCTGTAAAAATGCAAGTGAATAAGTTCACTGTGTTTTGAACTACAATAATTTCAGTGCCATTGGGGGGGGGGAACAGTGCTCTCTTGAGCAAGAAGCATGTGCATTTTAAAAATATAAAGATAAATGGGGTGATGTCAATGCAGCAAATTCCAAAGTCACTAAGGTTAGTTCATGTAACTGAAAAAAAAAAAAATAACAAGAAAGTAACATCTAAAGCCATTAGCAGGTGACATGGCACTGGTTGCATAGAGAAAAATATTTAAATATACAAAGGAGAATTTGTGAACTATTGGCAAAGAAGGGAATCCTAGTAGTTTGGCAGAAGAGATGTCAAATCTAAGAAGAGTTGTTGTCACATTATTATTACTATTCACATCCAATCTGAAAGAAAATTGGAAGCTCATGTGTTTCAAGTCAAGCATGGACTTTGGCACAAGACGTGTGTTTGAAGAAATAACATGCAAAATGTGTAGTACTGTGCCTGTCACAGAATAGAAATTGAATAAATGTGATTTTCCTCTGTGTAAGCAAACATGATTTTATGGCTTGAGCATTCCATGTGCTGAAAAGACTAAAATCAGTGGACCATGAAATAGCCGTGAAAACAGAACAGCCTAGGAAATTCAAGTTAGGAAAATGCAACCTCTTAGCTGACAAAATTTTATGACCTTGGTGTTTTATAGAAAAACTTCTCTAGATTGAAAAATATTGGCATTTCAGCTTCTGGTAATAACAAAGTAAGTTGGTTGGATGGATTAATCCTCCTTAAGATAACAATCATAAAACCGAACTACTTCCAGGCACTGGAGAGAAATAAAAAGCAAACAAAAACTATTCAGGAGTTTACCATTGAAAGAAGAATTAAAATGGGAAAAGGTTGTGACTTTCTGGCCTTTTGCCTGAGAGGACTTCCTTATTTGGACATAAATTAGTTTGAGAAAATTAAAGACATACAAGCCCGAGGTATCAAAGGACCGAGTTAAGGGTGCAGGAAGAGTCAGTACATTGGGTTGGGGAAATTCTGAAAGGGACAGAGTCACAAGGGAGCTGAACCCCCAGATCTGCCCAAATAATTGTCTGTTTTCTTGGTTTGTATTTTTTGGTCTTTCAGATTCCATGTATAAGTGCAATTATATGATGTTTGTCTTTCTCTGTCTGATTTATTTTACTTAGCATAACACCCCCAAGGTCCATCTGTGGCACTGCAAATAGCACGGTTTCATTCTCTTTATGGCTGAATAATATGTCATTGTTTATCTGTGTGTATTCCATTGTATGGATGTGTATATATGTGTGTATACATAAACAACCTTTTCTTTTCAATGTAAGTTCTTATTTTTAAGAGAGCCAACATAAGTAACTAGCCTTCTGTAAAACACTTCCTGGTACTTCACCTACTCTTTTGTGAAGGTGGCACCACACTCCTATGCCTCTGCCTTGATTTCTGGATTTGCCACATTTACTTCCATTTCCCTTTACAGTCTTGATCTTGGTGCTCTAGCTGGCACTTGCGCCTCTCCCCTGTCTTCCGTTTCAGTAGTCCTTGTCACTATGCTCTGGCTCTCTTTGGAGACAGACACATGATGGGTTATATTCCCTACTCCCAATAGCCAATGCAAATTACCATCCTTTTGCTTTGTCTTATGCTAAGGAAATTGTAATTTTTACATAGGATTAGCTCCCCGCCCCACAACTGTGGCATTCTCATCCAAGTGTATATTGATATCCTTATATGGAAGCCCCTTTCAGTATGTACCAAAATACCTAATTCTTCTGAATTAATCTAGCTGAAATGCAAAAGAACTGGATCCAGTAATAAGATATACATGGGTCACATATTGTTTGGCTGATTTGCAAATAGTAGAACTATGTTACCACCCATTGCACTGAATGACTGAACCAATCAATCAAAGAAATAAACAGTATTTTACTGCTGTTATATACATAACTTAGTATGAATTATAGTATATTCACTATGGTACTATACATGTTGGACATTAAGTACAAAGGACTTACTATCTACTGAGGGAAAGAAAAACAATCATAAATTAAATAGCAATAAAGTAGATTACTATTGTTCAAAACTACAGTTGAGATTCAAAAAAAGGAGCAATCAATGTGAGTAGAGTTAGATTGTTTTATAGCAAAATTATGAATGATGATAAGCCTAAAAGTGTGGGTAATTTTGGAATATAGAAGGAGAGAAAACCGTTGAAAAGATGGGAAATACCATGAGCAAAAGCATGTAGGTGGACAAATGTCAGAAACTATGAGAAAAATAACCTGACTAGAAAGAGGATATTGCCGACAGTGAAGATCATAGAGGACTTTAAGCATGAAATTCCAGTTCTGCCATAGATCATAATAGTAGGCAGGTAAAGAACTCCTTAACCTTCAAGGATCTGCTCTTCAAAAATGATAAAAATATCTTTTTTGAAGAGTTCTTATGACCTTATTTTTCTAATCATTGGAAAGTGTCTACTCAGATATCAGCTGTACTACTGTAAACAAATATAGAATCTGGATTTAATAGATAAAACAATGGTTTCTAGACATAAGACAATGACTTCTATTAAGCTGTAACCCTAGAGAGAAGGAAAGAACACAAAGTGAGCTCTACATTTGCCCAGGATTTCTCCAGGAATGATAGCTCAAGCAAACAATAGAATTTATGTTTAGAAGAGAAAGAGGTCAGGACAGTGAAAAAAGCTTGCATCTTCGGGGTTGATTACTGGAGGAGAGGAAGTTGCAGAAAAAAACTTTAAAATTCTCTGCAAAAAAATTCTTTCAAGTCTTTAGGAAACTTTTATGCTGTGTATGCAGAGCAAGACTATGAAACTTCTGGTGGAGAAGAACTGCTGGGAGGCTGACAGGTGAATTCAGATTTCCTAGGTTACACAGTGACTGGGAGATGGCGGAGTTCATATTCACCTAGTGATGAGAGAACTTGGTGAATACTATGGCCTATCAACTGAGACCTCAGAAATGCTACACTCAAGGACTAAGGGTCACACTTTAGGATTGACGTTATACCAAAACTACAGCAGAACTGAAATGAACCCATCCAACTAAATCCTAAAACCCAGCCTTCTGAGGATCAGGATGATCTTCCAGAAATTTGAGTGCTACTATAACAGAATTACACGATCTTTTGAAGACAGTAACATGATGTAGAACCTCAATACCATTTCATGTGCAGCGTCTTACGACAGTGACGTAAACTAAACTTTGGTGTAAGTCAAAACACACCCTAGCCTAAGTTACTTATATATCCTAAAACAGTTGTAAAATCATAATCTAGAACAGTGGTAGTCAACCTGATCCCTACCGCCCACTAGTGGGCGTTCCAGCTTTCATGGTGGGCGGTAGCGGAGCAACCAAAGTATAAGTAAAAAGATAGATTTAACTATAGTAAGTTGTTTTATAAAGATTTATTCTGCCAAACTTAGTTAAAATCTGACATAAAGTACTTGGTAAGTAATTATCACTTTATGCTTTAACTTGCTGTAACTCTGCTTTATAAATTTATAAAGTAAAGTTACTTCCCTACTTTATAAATCACCATTACTGTGGAACCGGTGAGTGGTTAGAAAATTTTACTACTAACAGAGATACAAAAGTGGGCAGTAGGTATTAAAAGGTTGACTACCCCTGATCTAGAACATAAAAACACAGCTAAGCCACAGAAAAAGGAAAAGAACAAATATGCTGTACTGTACACTGTACTGAGTATTCTTCTGCTGCATGCGGCCATAGTCCATAAATATGATGCTAATGGCATATGCCAAAACACTCATGTCTCAGTTTTTAAAAATTTTTATGGGAGTGGACATTGTAAACTTTAAACGTATGTTGAGACTGTTGTAACCTAAGGACCCCCTGTCTATACAAATATTGCATCATTATGTTGTATACCTAAAACTAATATAATTTATCCTTCTGTAAAAAATAATTTTTAAAAAATTTGAAAAGTATAAATGAGTGAAAGTTGGATGAATAAATGTAGCAAAAAACAAATAAGAAAGAGAAGGAAGCAGTGACGTCACGGAAATGGCGCTGTGAGCAGCACGTCCGACAGATCTCCCCAAAATCACAACAAATTTATCAACTAGAAACAGAAAAATTTATCCTCGGAGCATTCCGGAGTTCCACACAAACTGAAAGCGAAAGGACTGTTATCACTTGAATCTGAGAGACGAGGGTGTGGAGGAAGCTAACTACCGCAGGGACGTTCATTCAAGCCGCAGAGGGAGTGCCCCTGTGTGCTATCAACAAGACCACCCTCAGATGCCAATAAGAAAGAGGAAATCGAATATTATGGATACAAAAGAAAGAGAGGTAACACAAATAGATGTGGAAAATCTATGGAGAAAAGACTTAACATATTGGAAGCCTTGGAGCTAAATGACAGAGAATTTAAAATAGAAATCTTAAAAATACTCAGAGATATACAAGAAAACACAGAAAGGCAATTTAGGGAGATCAGAAAACAACTCAACGAACACAAAGAATATATTACCAAGGAAATTGAAACTATAAAAACAAATCAAACAGAAATGAAAAACTCAATTCACGAGCTGAAAAACGAGGTAACAAGCTTAGCTAACAGAACAGCCCAGATAGAAGATAGGATTAGTGAAATAGAAGACAGGCAACTTGAGGCACAACAGAGAGAAGAAGAAAGAGACTCAAAAATAATAAAAAACGAGAAAGCCCTACAGGAATTGTCTGACTCCATCAGAAAGAATAACATAAGAATAATAGGTATATCAGAGGGAGAAGAGAAAGAAAATGGAATGGAGAATATACTCAAACAAATAATAGACGAGAACTTCCCAAGCCTGTGGAAAGAACTAAAGCCTCAAATTCAAGAAGAAAACAGAACACCGAGTTTTCTTAACCCCAACAAACCCACTCCAAGGCACATCATAATAAAGATGACACAAACCAATGACAAAGAAAAAATTCTCAAGGCAGCCAGGGAAAAGAAGAGTACAACATATAAAAGAAGGCCTATTAGATTATCATCAGATTTCTCAGCAGAAACTCTACAAGCTAGAAGAGAGTGGACCCCAATATTTAAAGCCCTGAAAGAGAGGAACTTTCAGCCAAGAATACTATACCCATCAAAGCTATCCTTCAAGTACGAAGGAGATATAAAAACATTCACAAATATAGAAAAGATGAGAGAATTTATCAGCAGAAAGCCCCCACTCCAGGAAATACTAAAGGGGGTTTTCCAACCAGATTCAAAGAACAAAAGAAAACAAAACCACAAGTAACAGCTCCACCAAGAACACAATAAAACCAAATTTAAACTGTGACAACAAAAGAAAAAAAAGGGGGGAGAGGATGGAGATTAACAGTAGCAAAGGACGATGAAGTGCAGAAATACTCATAAGATACGGTACTACAATGAATATGGTAGGTACCCTTTTCATTACTTAATGGTAACCACCCTTGAAAAAACCACCACAAAAACACTTGACTTAAAAAAGGTAGCAACAGAGGAAAGAAGTATGGAACACAAACAAACAAAAACAAATGATAGAAAAACAAAGAAGAATCAAACAAGATACAAAACTAACAGAAAGCAATTTATAAAATGGCAGTAGGGAACCCACAAGTGTCAATAATTACACTAAATGTAAATGGATTAAACTTACCAATTAAAAGACACAGAGTAGCAGAATGGATTAAAAAAGAAAATCCAACTATATGCTGCCTACAAGAAACACATCTAAGCAACAAGGATAAAAACAAATTCAAAGTGAAAGGCTGGAAAACAATACTCCAAGCAAACAACACCCCAAAAAAAGCAGGTGTAGCAATACTCATATCTAATAATGCTGACTACAAGACAGAAAAAGTACTCAAGAGACAAAAATGGTCATTTCATAATGATTAAGGGGAAGTTGAATCAAGAAGACATAACAATCCTTAATATATATGCACCAAACCAAGGAGCACCAAAATATATAAGACAGCTACTTATTGACCTTAAAACAAAAACTAACAAAAATACAATCATACTTGGAGACCTCAATACACCGCTGACGGCTCTAGATCGGTCATCCAAACAGAGAATCAATAAAGATATAGTGGTTTTGAACGAAATACTAGAACACCTGGATATGATAGACATCTACAGGACACTTCATCCCAAAGCGACAGAGCATACATTTTTCTCTAGTGTACATGGAACATTCTCAAGAATTGACCATATGTTGGGCCACAAAGACAATATCAGCAAATTTAGAAAAATTGAAATTGTACCAAGCATATTTTCTGATCATAAAGCCTTGAAACTAGAATTCAACTGCAAAAAAGAGGGGGAAAAACCCACAAAAATGTGGAAACTAAACAACATACTTCTAAAAAATGAATGGGTCAAAGAAGAAATAAGCGCAGAGATCAAAAGATATATACAGACAAATGAAAATGAAAATACGACATATCAGAATCTCTGGGATGCAGCAAAAGCAGTAATAAGAGGAAAGTTCATATCACTTCAGGCCTATATGAACAAACAAGAGAGAGCTGAAGTAAACCACTTAACTTCACACCTTAAGGAACTAGAAAAAGAAGAACAAAAACAACCCAAAACCAGCCGAAGAAAGGAGATAATAAAAATCAGAGCAGAAATAAATGAAATAGAGAACAGAAAAACTATAGAAAAAATCAATAAAACAAGGAGCTGGTTCTTTGAAAAGATCAACAAAATTGACAAACCCTTGGCAAGACTCACCAAGGAAAAAAGGCACAGGACTCAAATAAATAAAATCCAAAATGAAAGAGGAGAGATCGCCACAGACATCATAGATATACAAAGAATTATTGTAGAATACTATGAAAAATTATATGCCACCAAATACAACAATCTAGAAGAAATGGATAAATTCCTAGAACAATACAACCTTCCTAGACTGAGTCATGAAGAAGCGGAAAGCCTAAACAGACCAATCAGCAGGGAGGAAATAGAAAAAACTATTAAAAACCTCCCCAAAAATAAAAGTCTAGGCCCAGACGGTTATACTAGTGAATTCTATCAAACATTCAAAGAAGACTTGGTTCCTATTCTACTCAAAGTCATCCAAAAAATTGAAGAAGAAGCAATACTTCCAAACACATTTTATGAGGCCAACATAACCCTCATACCAAAACCTGGCAAGGATGGCACAAAGAAAGAAAACTACAGACCAATATCTCTAATGAATACAGATGCTAAAATACTAAACAAAATACTGGCAAACCGAATACAACAACATATTAAAAAAATAATACATCATGATCAAGTGGGATTCATCCCAGAATCTCAAGGATGGTTCAACATACGTAAAAACGGTTAACGTAATACACCATATCAACAAAACAAAGAACAAAAACCACATGATCTTATCAATAGATGCAGAAAAGGCTTTTGATAAAATACAACACAATTTTATGTTTAAGACTCTCAACAAAATGGGTATAGAAGGAAAATATCTCAACATGATAAAGGCCATATATAATAAACCATCAGCCAACATCATATTAAACGGCATAAAACTGAGGACTTTCTACCTTAAATCAGGAACAAGACAGGGTTGTCCACTCTCTCCACTCTTATTTAACGTGGTGCTAGAAGTTCTGGCCAGAGCAATCAGACAAGACAAAGAAATAAAAGGCATCCATATCGGAAAAGAAGAAGTAAAGGTATCACTTTTTGCTGATGATATGATCCTATACATCGAAAACCCGAAGGACTCCACAAAAAGATTATTAGAAACAATAAACCAATACAGTAAGGTCGCAGGATACAAAATTAACATACAAAAGTCCATAGCCTTTCTATATGCCAACAATGAAATATTAGAAAACGAACTCAAAAAAATAATCCCCTTCACGATTGCAACAAAAAAAATAAAATACCTAGGAATAAACATAACAAAGAATGTAAAGGACCTATATAACGAAAACTACAAGGCATTATTAAGAGAAATAGAAAAAGACACAATGAGATGGAAAAATATTCCTTGTTCTTGGATAGGAAGAATAAATATAATTAAAATGGCCATATTACCCAAAGCAATATATAAATTTAATGCAATTCCCATCAAAATTCCTATGAGATTTTTTAAAGAAATGGAACAAAAAATCATCAGATTTATATGGAACTACAAAAAACCCCGAATAGCCAAAACAATCCTAAGGAAAAAGAATGAAGCTGGGGGCATTACAATACCTGACTTTAAACTATATTATAGGGCCACGATAATCAAAACAGCATGGTATTGGCAGAAAAATAGACACTCAGACCAATGGAACAGAATAGAAAGCCCAGAAATAAAACCACATATATATGGTCAAATAATCTTTGATAAAGGGGCCAACAACACACAATGGAGAAAAGAAAGCCTCTTCAACAAATGGTGTTGGGAAAACTGGAAAGCCACATGCAAAAGAATGAAAATCGACTGCAACCTGTCCCCATGTACTAAAATTAATTCAAAATGGATCAAAGACCTAAATATAAGACCTGAAACAATAAAATACATAGAAGAAGACATAGGTACTAAAATCATGGACCTGGGTTTTAAAGAACATTTTATGAACTTGACTCCAATGGCAAGAGAAGTGAAGGCAAAGATAAATGAATGGGACTACATCAGACTAAAAAGTTTTTGCTCAGCAAGAGAAACTGATATCAAAATAAACAGACAGCCAACTAAATGGGAAATGATATTTTCAAACAACAGCTCAGATAAGGGCCTAATATCCAAAATTTACAAAGAACTCATAAAACTCAACAACAAACAAACAAACAATCCAATAAAAAAATGGGAAGAGGATATGAATAGACACTTCTCCTAGGAAGAAATACAAATGGCCAACAGATATATGAAAAGATGCTCAGCTTCATTAGTTATTAGAGAAATGCAAATCAAAACTACAATGAGATACCACCTCACCCCTGTTAGATTAGCTATTATCAACAAGACGGGTAATAGCAAATGTTGGAGAGGCTGCGGAGAAAAGGGAACTCTTATCCACTGTTGGTGGGACTGTAAAGTAGTACAACCATTATGGAGGAAAGTATGGTGGTTCCTCAAAAAACTGCAAATAGAACTACCTTATGACCCAGCAATCCCTCTACTGGGTATATACCCCAAAACCTCAGAAACATTGATACGTAAAGACACATGTAGCCCCATGTTCATTGCAGCACTGTTCACAGTGGCCAAGACATGGAAACAACCAAAAAGCCCTTCAATAGAAGACTGGATAAAGAAGATGTGGCACATATACAATATGGAATACTACTCAGCCATAAGAAATGATGACATCAGATCATTTACAGCAAAATGGTGGGATCTTGATAACATTATACGGAGTGAAATAAGTAAATCAGAAAAAAACAAGAACTACATGATTCCATACATTGGTGGAATATAAAAATGAGACTAAGAGACATGGACAAGAGTGTGGTGGTTACCAGGGGTGAGAGGAGGGAGGACATGGGAGGGAGGGAGGGAGAGAGTTAGGGGGAGGGGGAGGGGCACAGAGAACTAGATAGAGGGAGGCGGAGGACAATCTGACTTTGGGCGAGGGGTATGCAACATAATTTAATGACAAAATAACCTAGACATGTTTTCTTTGAATATATGTACCCTGATTTATTAATGTCATCCCATTATCATTAATAAAAGTTTATTAAAAAAAATATTGAGAAAAAACAAATAAGAAAGAGAAGGAAGGTAGGAAGGAAAGAAGAACCACGGGAACGAAGGAAAGAAAGAAAGAAGGAAGGAAGGAAGGAACTATAGATATATTAATATCAAGCAGAGTGGAATTTAAGGCAAGATATTATAAAAGATAAGAGTAATATATTTTATAATAACATTTTCAAGTAATTGGGCTTAATTTTTTCCAACTTCTGAGCTCAGAGCATATAGCTATTGTGCAATGCTGCTATATCCAGTGACATGTTGCGTTAAGCAAGTTTATGTAGCCTTAGAATGGTATGAACCCCCAAATCCAGGAAGAAAATGTTGAGTGAGGTTTGACCTCTAGTTCATCATGATGCTTACCCCTGGGGTATAAAACCCTCAGCTTGGCTGTATTGGCTGTAGGATGCTTTTTTCTTTAGGAAAATAGTTTCTTTAGCCAAACTGTCCTTCGGATGCTTTTCTTTTCCACAGAAACATCCTGAAGAGTTGTCAGTTGCCTTGTAAAGTCCTCTGTGTTTCATTGGGGAAGGAAAACACTGAAATCAGGAGATGGAGGTTTAGCCTTTGCTCTTTCATTTTATACTTGCCTAGCCTTAGGTAAAACATTTACTTTTTTGAGACGTAGCTTTCTTATCTGTGTAATGACACGACAATACATTTTTTTCTAAACCCTAAAGCACTTTTAAAATATGGGTTATTCTTTTTATGACTCACATGCTTTTAGTTATATGTAGAGCCAAAAATAGTGGATTCTCCTTCTAGGTCCTAAGTTCTAGAACAGTCCTAAATTTTGAAACCAAATTATAAATGAGAGAAGACATAATGTAGTTTTTTTTTGGTATTTTTCTGAAGTTAGAAGTGGGGATGCAGCCAGACAGACTTCCGCAAGTGCCCGAACCAAGATCCACCCAGCATGCCAACCAAGGGGGTGATACTGTGCCCATCTGGAGTGTTGCTCCTTTGTGGCCAGAGCCATTCTAGTGCCTGAGGCAGAGGCCATGGAGCCATCCTCAGCGACTGGGCCAATTTTTGCTCCAATGGAGTGTTGGCTGTGGGAGGAGAGGAGAGATATAGAGAAGAAGAAGAGGGGAAGGGTGGAGAAGCAGATGAGCACTTCTCCTGTGTGCTCTGGCCAGGAATTGAACCTGGGACTTCCACACGCTGTCTGATGCTCTACCACTGAGCCAACCATCCAGGGCCGACATAATGTCTTTTTAACTCAATATTATTTCAAACCAGTTTAGAATTTTTACTATTTCTTGTTGTGTTTAAAATTGCATCTTTTTGAAAGAATATTACAAATTATTTTATACCACAAGGATGATGAGTAAATGCATTTTGAGATTTTTGTGGTGTTTGTAATAATGTATTTATTATAAATTTTATATAGAACAAAATCAATACAAAAAAGAATGGCAATATTTTCTAACATGCAGTTATGTTGGATTAATAAAATTAATCTAGTTAATTAAAAATTGTTTATGTTCTCTAGCATGTAAGTAATATTAAGTTGATGCTTGACACAACTAGGCTATTAAAAAAGTTATAAGTAGGTTTTTACATAAGAACTACCAAGATTGATGAAGGCAAGAGGGAAAAACTAATGAAGAAAAGTGGCATCAAACATGATTATTATTCTAAAATTAAACAATGTTATGCCATGAAATGAAAAAGGCCATTGCCAGCTAGTTGTTAATACTCTAGAGATGCTTTTGTGCAATAATTGAAATGCAAAGCTAGTCATTCCCATTTTATTGGGTGGAGGAGGCTGTAATAATAGATTTTTATGGGAACATTCAGAATTACTGCTGTCATCTGTAACTCTTTGGTCCTTTTCAAATGTAACCAACTAATGTAAATTGTTTTCAGTTGTACTGATTTATGTCATAATTATCACAATTATAGTAAGGCAGATCCTATTTGACAAGTCAGTAGAGCACTTTTAGCCAGACACAGTTGAATTACAGCTTTTAGAATGTACCCCAGGGTCTTTGAAGTGTCTATCATCAAACCTTGAACAAAACCAATTTTATAAACATAGCAGAATTTATGGGTACTACCACTGTTAAAAGCTGTTACTTTAGAAGTCTGCACATCAATTCCAATGCCTATCATTGCCCCAAGATATTTTGTGACTTTTCTTTAATTCTTAAAGAAAGGAACTTTATTTTTAATATTCTCAGTGGTAGAAAATGTATTCTTTGTGGATGATTATAATATTCAAAACCAGCTATAATTGTTTTGAAGCCAAGATTGTGAAGTGAATATATTAGTATATTCATTAATGTACAATTATATGTGTATATCTATCTCTTTATCCTCTGTGTATCTATTATCTATCTATCTATCTATCATCTATCTATCTATCTATCTATCTATTATCTATCTATCTATCTATCTATCTATCTATCATCTATCTATCAATCATCTAATCACCTATCTGGTTAATAGTAAAAATATCCCCAACATTTTAAATAAAGTAATTAATATTCTCAGTGCCACACAATTTATTCTTCTGGCAATTTCAGAAAAAGTATTTGAAATATATTTTGACAAAGAATCATCACTAGAATAGTCTCTAAGGAAGATACTTCTGTATAGTATAAAGCATAATTCAGTACATAATTTATGGTATACTTATTAAAAGGTATGTCCCTACTTTGTAGCTGCATATTAACAAAAGAACTGATAAATTGTAAAAATGGTTTGCTTTTTGTTTAATTTAAACTTATAATTTTGAAATAATTTTAGACATACACAAAGTTCCAAAAAGAACTGAAAATTCTTGAACAAAAGTGAATAGTTTGTTTAACCAAAGTACAAGTATTAAAAGGAGAAAATGAATACTGATAACAATAATGTTAACTAATCTACATACCTTATTCAATTGCCAGTTGGCTGAATTGATTAATCTAAGATTCAATAATGCATTTAGTTGTCATATCTCTTAAGTCTCCTCAAATCTAAGAGAGTTACTACTTAGTCTTTCTCTGTATTTCATGACCTTTACATATTTGAAGAAAAATAGCCAATATTTTTGAATTTGTCTCCCATTGATTTTATTTTATTTTATTTTAATTTTTTTATAAATATTTTATTTATTCATTATAGAGAGGGGAGAGAGAGAGAGAGAGAGAAGGGGGGAGGAGCAGAAAGCATCAACTCCCATATGTGCCTTGACCAGGCAAGCCCAGGGTTTTGAACCGGCACTTTATCCACTATGCCACCACAGGTCTCCCATTGATTTTAACTGGTGTCTCTTGATGATTAAATTCAGGTCATGTGTTCTTTGCAAGAAAAACACAGAAGTAATGCTATATTCTGGGTGCATCATAAGAGTAAGATATATAATGTCCATACATTTCATTAGTAGTGTTGCTAATTTTGACAACTTGGTTAAATTGGTATCTAAAAAGTGTCTACTTTTTAAAAGCTACTATTTTTATTTTTGTAATTAATAAGTATCTTGTGGGGACATACTGTTAAATTATACAAATATCCTGTTTGTCATCATACTTTTGCCCACTCATTTTAGTGTTCATTGATGAACCTTGCCTACAACAATTTTTACTGTGATGTTTGCCAAATAACATTCTATCATTCCTTCTACATTTATTAATTGCAATTTTAGTGTAAGGGAGAACCACCCCTTTCCCCACATTGTTTATTTACTTGATGATATATTTATATTGGCATGAACTTGTAGATATTTTATTCTATTATTTATAATCTATTGTTATTATTCATATTTTTGCTCAAATCATCTCAGATTTGGTACTTAGTAATCCCTTCAGATTTGCTCCTATCTTCTTTCTACATGTTCTAGTCATTGGTTTTAAGCACTTGCATCATTTCTGGCAATTCTTTCTTCCCTGTACCTTCTGTGTAGTTTTGTTCTTCATTTGTTGTTTTATTATTAAGTTGTTTTATTATTGTTTTCATTTCGTATTACTTGAATTCCTTCCACATCCTGTTTGATTTTAGTTATTTAAAAATTATTTTTGTATGTGTATCTGAAGCTTTACTGAGATACTAAAAGTCAGTATTATAATACTGAAGCAACCTCAGACCTATATTTTCAACCACACTTGCATTCTATCATTTCTTCTGCTGTATTACCATCTACATGCTGTAAGTTAACTACTGTTCTTACATCTGTTTATCCTCTTTGGTGAGGTGTCTGTTTAGATATTTGACCCATTTTTTAACTAGGTTGATTGTTTTTGTTTTATTGTTGCATTTTAAGAGTTTTATTTTTTGTTTGTTTGTATGATATATTTTGGATAGCAGCCTTTTATCAGATATGTCTTTTGCAACTATTTTCTCCAAGTCAGTATTTTGTCTTCTCATTCTCTTGGTATTGTCTTTCACGGAGCAGAAGTTTTCAATTTTAATGAAGTTCAAGTTACAGATTATTTCTTTCATGGATCATGTCTTTGGTGTTTTATCTAAAAAGACATCACCATGTTCAAGGTCATCTAGGATTTTGCTTATGTTATCTTTCCTTTTTCTGCTCATGGATGTCCAGTTGTTCCAGCCTCATTTGTTGAAAAGAATATCTTTGCTCCATTGTATTTATTGTCTTGGTCCCTTATTCAAACATCAGTTGACTGTTTTTATGAGAATCTCTTTCTGAGCTGTATATTCAGTTCTCCTGATATAATTGTCTATTCTTTTACAAATACCACACCCTCTTGATTGCTAGGGCTTTATAGTAAGCTTTGAAGTCAGGTAGAGTCAGTCCTCTGACACTTCTCCTTTAATACTGTGTTGGCTATTCTTGGTCTTTTGCTTATCCAATATAAACTTTAGACTCAGTTTGTTAATATTTGTAAAATAATTTGCAAGGATTTTTATTGGGTTTGCATTGAATTTATAGATCAAGTTAGCAAGAACTGACAACTTGACAATATTGAGTCTTCTTATCCATGAACATGGACTATCTTTTCATTTATTTCCTGTTTTGATTTGTTCATCAGAATCAAGTAGCTTTCCTTATATAGAGATCTTACACATATTTTGTTAGATTTATACCTAAATAGTTCAAGTTTTGTGCCTAATGAAAATGGTATTGTGATTGTAATTTCAAGTTCCATTTGTTAATTGTTGGTATGCAGGAAACTAATGGACTTTTTTTGTGTATCAACTTTATATCCTGCAAACTTACTGTATCACTTATTAGTTCTAGGAGTTTATTTTTTTTGTCAAAATTTTTTTCTACATCGATCATGTCACCTGTGAACAAAGATAATCTCATGTCTTCCTTCCCAATCTGTATACTTTTTATTTTCTTTCTTGAATTATTGCATTAGCAAGGACTTCCAGTACAATATTGAAAAGGAATGTTGAAAGGAACATCCTTGCCCTCTACCTGATCTTAGCAGAAAAGTTTTGAGAATCTCATCAGTAAGTATGTTAGCTGTAGATTTTTTGTTGCTAGTCTACCAATTTGAGAAAGTTACACTCCATTCCTCGATTTTTTCAAATGCTTTTCTACAGCTATTAATATGATCATGTAATTTTTCTTTTTTTAGCCTGTTGATAGAACAGAATTCAGTACTATCTGTTTTTGACTCATGCAATTTGATGCTTTGTTGTTAGGCAGATACATGTTAAAAATGGCTCTATCTTCTTCCAGAATTGACTCCTTTATTATTAATAAACAACCTCTTTTATCTTTAATAACTTTCTTACTTTGATGTCTGCTCTATCTAAAATTAACATACCTATTCATACTTTTTTTTGATTAGTATTAGCATGGTATCTTTTTCTCCATCCATTTACATTTAATCTATATGTGGCATTCATTATATTTAGAGTGGTTTTCTTGTAGACAATACATAGCTGGGTTGTATTTTCTGATCTAGTTGGATAATCTCTGTCTTTTAATTGATGTATATAGATCATTGACAAAGTGACTATTGATATAGTTAAATTAATATCTATTGTATTTGTTGCTGTTTTTATTTGTTGCCCTTGGATTTCTTTTTTACTATTTTTGTTCTCCCCTCTATTTCTGCCTTTTGTGTTTTCTTTTTGTGTGTGTGTGACAAAGACAGAGAGAGGGACAGACAGACAGGAAGGGAGAGAGATGAGAAGCATCAATTCTTCATTGCAGCTCCTTAGTTGTTCATTGATTACTTTCTCATTTGTGCCTTGACCGGAGGGCTACAGCAGAGTGAGTGACCTTTTGCTCAAGCCAGTGACCTTGGGCTCAAGCTGGTGAGCCTTGCTCAAACCAGATGAGCCTGCACTCAAGCTGGCAACCTTGGGGGTTCAACCTGCATCCTTTGCGTCCCAGTCCGACACTCTATCCACTGCGCCACCACCTGGTCAGGCTGCCTTTTGTGTTTTTTTTTTTCTTCTGAAGTTGGAAATGGGAGGCAGTCAGACAGACTCCCGCATGCACCCGACCGGGATCCACCTGGCACACCCGCCAGGGGGCAATGCTCTGCCCATCTTGGGGCGTCGCTCTGCTGCAATCAGAGCCATTCTAGCGCCTGAGGCAGAGGCCACAGAGCCATCCTCAGCGCCTGGGGAAACTGCTCCGATGGAGCCTTGGCTGCGGGAGGGGAAGAGAGAGACAGAGAGGAAGGAGAGGGGGAGGGGTGGAGAAGCAGATGGGCGCTTCTCCTGTGTGCCCTGGCCAGGAATCGAACCCCGGACTTCCGCACGCCAGGCCAACGCTCTATCACTGAGCCAAACGGCCAGGGCCGCCTTTTGTGGTTTTAAGTTAGCATTTTATATTATTTTATTTTCTCTTTTCTTAGCATACCAGTTTTACTTCTTCATTTTCATTTGTTTATTTTATTTACTTTTTATGTGGTTGCTCTTCATAATTTAAATGTATCATGCTTCTCATTTTCCTAGAAGATGCCACAACTGCTTAGAAGACTCAGCTTGAAAATTTTTTATGAAAAGAAAAAAAGAAATTCTGTTATCTTGGAAAACTCTTTGTAGACCATTTCCGTGAGGAATCATTTTAGCTGGTATGGGATGATAATGATGAAAGAGAGAGAATGGATTTAAGTTTAAAAAATAGGGAGCTTGTTAGGTATGGACACACACAAAAACTTAGGTAAATTTCAAAAAGAAAAAAAGAGGTTATCATCAATGAACTGCCACCTTGGCCTAAGGAATTTTGGAAATAGGAATATATGGCTTCTTATGGATAAATAACTATTGATAGAGTAAATAAGCACCAAAACTTCAATTTTGGAGGACATAATTACTCTAAGATGAAAATATCTATGCCACTAGATTAATTTCTTCATAGTTTTCTACTTTAAGTTCCAGAGTGAGTGTCATTATTAATGTAGATAAACTGAAGATACATACACAAAGCTCACAAGTTTAGATAATTTCAAGAGTTATAACACTTTGTAGAAAGCCACAGAATTTTACTTTCTTTCCAGCTTATTCCTCGTCAGACACATCAACATATATTCCACAAAACTGCACACAGATGCCTCTTGGAATCACAGGAAAAAGACTACGTATTGTGTATATTCTGTACAGGTATTGCTTATTACTGTGTGATTTGCTCATTCCTAGGTTAAGAAGTGGAACACATCAGCATATTTTTCTCATTTTGCAAATTATATAAGTCCTGAACAAGGACTTGAATCAGATATTTATATGTTTAATGTTATTTTGGTGTGCCTACAATTACTTGCAATCACTTGAGTTGAAATCATATTTCTAAACTGTTTTTCAAGGACGTTGGTGAACGTATTTGGCTGAATATCAACTTATTAATAAACCAACACCTGATCTTATTTTAATCTTTAGTATATCTTATTGCTGTTTATTTTGTATTTAACCCATATGTTGTTGTTTCTTCTTTCCTGTCTTTAAAAATCAAGTATTTGTTAGTGTTTCTTTTTATTTCCTCTATGGGTTTTATAGGTCTATTTCTGTGTTTTTATAGTGATTACCCTACAGATTACATATGTATGCTTACTTTATGAAGGTCTAACTTTATTAGCACTGTTATTTCATAAACAATTCAAGAACCTTTTAAAATCATATAATTTTATTTGTCACAAATATCTTTTTTATTGTCATATAATTTATATATATGTATCTATAAATTAATCCTTTTTTCTATATTCTTTTTTTGTAGTACAGGTCTGCTGTTGATAATCTTTCTAGCTTCTGTTTGCTTGAAAATGATTTTACAGTCATTTTTGAAGGATAGTTTTACAGGACATATAATTTTGCCGTTTTTTTTTTTTTTAGAGAGGAGAGACAGATAGAGAGAAAGGGGGGAGGAGCTGGAAGCATCAACTCCCATATGTGCCTTGACCAGGCAAGCCCAGGGTTTCGAACCGGCAACCTCAGCATTTCCAGGTCGACGCTTTATCCACTGCGCCACCACAGGTCAGGCCAATTTTGCCGTTTTTAAGTTTAAAAAATAGGAACTTGTTATATATGGACACAAAAAAATTAGGTAAATTTCAAAAAGAAAAAAGAGGTTATCATCAATGAACTGTCACCTTGGCCAGTTTGGAAATTTTTTTTTTTTTGTATTTTTCTGAAGCTGGAAACCTGGAGAGACAGACAGACTCCCGCATGCGCCCGACCAGGATCCACCCGGCACGCCCACCAGGGGGCGATGCTCTGCCCCTCCGGGCTCTGTCACGACCAGAGCCACTCTAGCGCCTAGGGCAGAGGCCAAGGAGCCATCCCCAGCGCCCGGGCCATCTTTGCTCCAATGGAGCCTCGCTGCGGGAGGGGAAGAGAGAGACAGAGAGGAAGGAGAGGGGGAGGGGTGGAGAAGCAGACGGGCGCTTCTCCTGTGTGCCCTGGCTGGGAATCGAACCTGGGACTCCTGCATGCCAGGCCAACGCTCTACCACTGAGCCAACCAGCCAGGGCCTTCTTTCAGTTCTTTACAGATGTAAATCTACTACCTTTTTATTTCAATAATTTCTGATAAAAATAGGCATCTTTTAATTTTTTTTCTGTAAATGTAACATGCATGGTTTTGCTGATTATTACCTTTAAGGCTTTCTAATTTTCTTTTATTTTCAGCAGTTTAGCTATTATGTGCCTAGGTGTGGTGATCTTGGTTTTTATCCTGCTTGGCTCTTGAATGTGTGGTTGATGTTTTCCATGAACTTTGCCCACCCCTTCCCCAAATTCAACCATTATCTCTCATATCCATTTTCTCTTTCTCTCTGGGATTCCTATACACATATCCTAGACTATTGATATTTTCCAACAGTGTCCGATTCACTGATCCTTTATTATTCTGTGTTCATGTATCTATTGTCTTTGCAATATAGTCTTGATTTCAAATATTATATATTTTTTGAACTCCATAATTTCTATCTGGTTGTTTTTCGAGTTACCATTTATCTTTTTAAATACTTCAACTCCTCTCTCATTTTACCTTTTTCTCTAAATCCCTCTCTCACTATATATCTTTTCCTTTAAATGCTTTAACTTATTTATAATGGTTATTTTAAAAGTCTTTGTCTGCTATTTTGGACGCCTGTATCATTTGTTTGTATGCTTCTATTGATTGCTTTATTCCATGATTATAGGGCATGTGTTTCTGCTTCATTGTTTATCCCAACTTTAAAATTTTATGTCTAACCTTGTTTATGAAATATGGTTAGAGGTAGAACTGGATAAAACTTTTCCCAGAAAGTGCTTGCCATTTCCATCCTCAGAGATTCCAGGGTGAAGGGATGGTCTCTTTGATCAACCCAGGAGTGTGCCGTGCTGGACTTGGGCTGCGGCCTCACTCAGTGTGGTCCATCTGATACATAACACGTCTGTAGGATGGGATGGAATCTGGAGAAATGGCCTACAGATCCAGCTGCCTGTTGCCAGGGAAAGCTGAACTTGTGGCACAAGTGCTGATGAGAAGGAAAGAGTTTTATTCAAGTGTTGGCCACCTGAAAAGATGTGGGGACTCCTGTTCTCAAAACCCCATCTTATTCTTTTGGTGCAGGAAGAGGTTTGTATTTGGAAGAGAAGGAGAGGAAATGAACCAAAAAATAGAACAAAGGAATAGAAAAGAGGGGGTTGAAAGTTCTTCGCTGAGGGGGATAACATGCAAGCTAGCCCACAGTGTGTTCAGATAACTATCGAAGGTCAGCAAATCTCTAGGAGCTGGCTGAACTGAAGGTCAGAGTCTGTTTCCTTGCTTGTTACAGGAACTGAATCTAGTAAGTAACCTGTAAATGAGGGTTTTTGTTTTTTGTAACGGATGCCCACAGATTCCCACAGTCAGGTTGTCCTCTTGGCCTTGAACGAGAATAAGAACTGCAAACCTGAGACAGGTGAGAGTGAGGATAAGGAGAGGGCGAAGGTTGAGGTGGAGTCAAGTGCTTCCACTTATATTTATTCTTCTTGCTCAAATGTTAATCCTTGATATGCGTCAGCAGGGGGGAAACAAGCCTTACAACTGGAATGAGAATCTGGCCAGAGGTGAAAGCACAGGATTGATTATATACCTTTGATTTGTCACAGAATCCATAACTGTATGTCACTAGCCTGGTGATACTGAATCATGGTGATAAGAGCAATAAACTGGATTTAACATTTACAGAAATTCTTTTATAAGCTAACCTCGTTAGTATATTTTTTATTTAGGTCTAATTTATGGCTAGTCAGACTAAGATCCGTAAGTCAGTAATATAACATATTTCTTCCTGGTTACAGGATTAGTACCCTTATTCCAGCACTTCTTATAATCCGTAGCATTATAAAACTAAGAAATAATTTATCTGTTTTTAAGTCCAGTCCTCATTTCCACAGGCTATTGTTTCCTGAGTCCTTTGAGGGAAAATTATCGATTGAAGAGAATCGGCTTTGTGTTAGGATTTCTTCCATTCAATTTATCATGACAGTCCACACTGTTTTTAAAAACAAGCTCATTTTTCTTTGCTACAGTCAAGTCTCATAACTTCCTCCAAGTGTTAATACCCAGACCAGGAAATTAACTCCAGAAATCAAAGGGCCACTGTTTTCTGCTCTTCGTTCTTTTCAATGACTTGAATAAAAGTCAAATTAAATTGAACGACAAGATAACCTGGACATGTTATCTTTGAATATATGTATCCTGATTTATTGATGTCGCCCCATTAAAAAAATAAAATTATTAAAAAAAATATCAAATTAAAAATCACCTGATGGTTTTGGTTGTCATGGCAAGAGCAATGCTATGTGGCAATTTTTTATATCCTCACTAGAATGAAAATACTGATTCTTTTCGTCTGAAGTTTGAACTGAGGCTTTTTTTTTTTTTGCTCGTTTTATGTGTTAATTCTATAGTCTGGAAGGTGATATTATCAGTAGTGAGGTCTTGCTAACATTGAGCTTTGGCAGAGACAGTGTGCTATGAAGTATTTGAGAGAATACTGCAGTCAAGGTATTGTTTTAAGGAAGAGAATGGTTTCCATCTGTTGAAATGCCTTTAAGTCTAATCTCATTAAATATCTGCTCGCAAAAAGTAGGGGATATTTTGTAGCTTCATATTCATTTTGAAATATCCCCTAATTTTTGTGAGCAGTATATTAGTAAGTCAAATAGATCTTATTTCATTGTTTGCATTACAAACCTGATAAAGCTTATAATAAATAAATGATAAACCCCAGCTGTTTAGCTTTCTGTCTGTGCTTATAGCACTGTCAGGAATGTCTGAATCTATTACAAATATAGCATTGTTGGTATGGACGGATAATTAGGACAGAATGAGAACATAAAATCCATTTGGAACTTTGGTAAAACAACGGCAGATGAGATCAGGTAATTATTTAACAACCGCTCATTGATTGGTGACTTCTTCACAAGACACCGTGGAAAGAATTGTAACTGAGACATACACTAAAATTTGCATGCCTGTGTATACTTGAAAGCTAAACACAGAGTGGGGACTTTTGGTACTAGAGACAGAAATAGAATAAAATCTCAAGAGTGACCTTGTATCTCTCTTGTTCTTTGAAGTTTATCTTTGCTTTTTCAAGGAAGATATATAAAAAAAGGTAACTATCATAAAAAGTAGATTAGAATATTTTTGTTCCATTTTTGAAGTACCTGTTTTTTTTAAAAGATCATTTCTGTGGGTGTACCAAAAGGGAATTGAAATATGTCACTAGAAATTCTTTTCTTCTGCCTTTGATTTTGTATTCTCTAAAGGGAAGAATACAAGAAAGATCTAATAGAGATCAGCAGAAAGAAATAAGTGACTTGTGGAAGTAGTTTGGAGAATAGAAAATATTTATATGTATTTATTTTGCGAAACCTTACAATCAATGTTATTTGAATGCTATTAGTAAAGACCTATTTTAGAAATTGGTGACCTTACTTATCAGATAAGCAGATTGCTTTGACTCCTTAGGTTGAGCAATTAGTAACCCCAAGGAGAACATCAGAGAGATTCTTTTGCACAAAAGGATGAATGCTCTTGCTTTAATGGTGCCATTGTAACAGACTACTTGTCATTTCAAGTGTCACTCTCTATTATAGAAGTAATAATTGATAAAGCAACTATTTCAACAGACATCTGTTACTTACCAAATATGTTCCCGATACTGTTTAAATTGGTAGAGATGTAATAATAATGAGAAAATTGACCAAATATTTCATCATCAGAATGAGACCCTTTTGAAAGTAGTGCTATAAATAGTTATATTTGAATAATAAATGTAAACTGTGATTATGGTCTTTTAAATAAAAAGGTTTTTAAAGGTTATTGGCATAAAAGAGGAAGTAAAGCAGTGAATGTTTACACTATTGTGTAATAACTGCTGAATTAAAGACCTGTGGGTGGGTGAGGGTCATTGGTTGTGGCACCTCTAGTTTAATCCTCACTCACAGTAGTCCTTGTCTCCTGTTACATATGCACTTGTGGAGTCCCCGTTTTTCACTGAATTTGAGATGGCCCCATGTAACAAAGGATACCTTGTAAAAGGGAATGCAGCATCCTGCTTGGTCTTCTGCAATACTGATTCACGGTGCCCTGAGCAGCCAGGGAAAGAGATAAATGGCTCTATGTGGAAGAGAGAGAAGTCCCGAGGTCCCAAGTCATTCTAGCCCCCAGCCATTTGAAGTCAGCAGAACCATATCACAGGTGCAAGACCAGTCCTCTTCACTGAGTTTTGCTGACATTGAAGATTTGTGAGAATAAAAAGAAACTATGCTTCTGACTTATGTTGTTAACTTTGGAGTAATAAGTAGCTAACTGGCACAGAATTTGGTATGCAGTGGGACTGCTGCTATAACACAAAACTGAAGTATGTGACATTGGCTTGGGGACTGGTGACAGGAGAATCCAGAAGAGCCACAAGGTGATTATTAGATAAAGAAATAAGGGCTTTGAAGGGAAGGTTGGTGAAAATTAAAAGGACAGTGAGAAACTGTTATTTTAGGGTGGAGAAAAATTCTGTACTAACATAACAGTGAAACGCCTGCCTGCAATAAGAAGGCATATAGAAAATGTTATCTAATCTTTCAGGTTCTTGCTAAAGAGGCCTCCAGATACAATATTGAAATTGCCAACTGGCCGAGATAAAATATGAGAAGAGCCAGATGGACTAAATATAAAATGTTTAGTTTTCAAGTAGAACTTAGAGAAATACAAGGGTTCAGAACTATTTTTTCCAGCCAGCCAAATGTTCTCAAAGAGAAATGGCCTTAGGACAAAGATCAACATAAGAGGTATGGCTGTTAAACTCTGATAGGACCTCAGAAAGATTTAAGGTTGTGCTCCAGGTAAACAACAGGGACACTAATTGTATTTAGGGCATGCCTCATTGTGTTTCTGAGAAACTTAGGAGCATTTCCCCACACAGCCACACTCACCCAAAATATGGAAGAACATGTCTTAGAAAGAAATATGGGTGTGATTTTTTTTTTAATTTTATTTATTCATTTTTAGAGAGGAGAGAGAGAGAGAGAGAGAGAGAGAAGGGGGGAGGAGCTGGAAGCATCAACTCCCATATGTGCCTTGACCAGGCAAGCCCAGGGTTTCGAACCGGCGACCTCAGCATTTCCAGGTCGATGCTTTATCCACTGCGCCACCACAGGTCAGGCCATGGCTGTGATTTTTATGGAATGATTGGAATTACAATTTGATCCATAGGAAGCTCACAATGTTTTTAAAAGAATAATATCACAATGGCCTTTGGGCTTTTTATTTTCCACAGTGATAACTGGAATAACAATCTGGAGAGGACTGTCTTTTCTTCCACTTTCAATAACAAGCACCTCGTCACGAGGTGCTTGTTATTGGAGGTGGAAGAAAAGACAGTCCTCTAGTCCCAGGAGCTATAGACCTTCTGGCTGAACTGTTTAGATGAGGGGTTTTATTTATTTATCTATTTTCTTCTGTTGAAGTGTTTCAGGGATTGTTTTCCTAGGTGCTAAAAAGTGATTGGGATAGATGCAAAGTAAAGGACTGGCAAGCATTGATCACCAAATGTTCTTGTCATTTGAATCTTTGTGTGAGTATGAGAGAGAAAGGGGATTTCTTTCTTCTTTTCCAAGTGAGAGGAAGGGAGATAGAGAGATACACTCCTGCATGAGACTCAACTGGGATCCACCCGGCAACCCCAGTCTGGGGCCATGCTCTGTCTATCTGGGGCCATGCTAAGAAGCACCTGAAGTGGAAGCTCCACAGAGCCATCCTTAGCACCTGGGGCCAATGTGCTTAAATCAACTGAGCCATGTCTGTGTGAGAAAAAGAGAGAGAGAGAGAGAGAGAGAGAGAGAGAAAGAAAGGGGAGAGGGAGGGATGGAGAAGCAGATGGTTACTTCTCTTGTGTGTACTGGCCAGGAACTGGGACATTCACATGCTAGGCCAATGCTCTACCACTGAGCCAACTAGCCAGGGCAAAAGGCAATGTTTGGTAATGGCTTGGATGTGAGTGCCAATTGTCCTTGATGCACAAATATCTAGTGAGAAACTGAGTAAATGTGAGTGTCCTCTGCCTCACAGGCTAGGGGAGTGTGGAGCACAAAAGCAGATAGGCCTCAGATAGAACTACTGGTGTACAGAACTTGAGAGCACATTGCCTTACTCCACCTGCACTGCTCTACTTATTAATGGTACCCCCGCTGTCAAATATAAACCCAACAGGCACACAGCAAAAAAAAAAATCCTTCATCTGAACTGATCCATCTTTCAGAGACAGGTGGTCCTGATTAAACAACTGGGATGTGAAACCAATTCCAATAAATTTTCCAGAGAAAGGAGCTGAACATAAAAATGAAAATCAGACACATAAGTAGAACCAAATGTGATGCAAAATAAGACAGTTTAGGGTTTAAAATAGTGATTTTTTTTAAAATATAAAATTTAGTAGATTAGTAATAGGAAGTAACCACTAGAAGTTCATATGCAACAAACAGCTTCTAGCAGAGTGTTGAAAGATAAAGAAATCAGAAAAAAAAGATAAGCTACTTGAAAGATCCATTTAGGAGACTTATTATGAGTAAAATAGGTGATCTGGATTAAAAAAAAAGAAAAAAAGGATAAAGGAGAGGTAGTAAATAAATAATTAGAGGGAAACATCCTCTAACAGAGAAAAGATCTGAGTGTAATATTTAAAAGCCTCACCAAGTTTTAATCTGAGTGATAAAAATTGCATGAATCTGGACATATTTTAACCCACAAACTGGACATCTGGACATGGATTCAAAGGATGAAGAGAAAATGTATATATTCTAAGAAAAAATTACAAGTTTTTACATAGAGAATAACATCTTATTTGCAATATCAGAATCTAAAATAATGAAATAAATCAGAAGACAGCTGAGAAAAAAGGACTGTGACCCAGAAGTCTGATATTCAGCCAAGATATCACTGATCTGTTCTATAAATAATAAAAATATTAATGTACAAGAAATTCGAGACTATTATTTACATTTTCCAAGCAGAGAAAATACACACGAAACGACTGCTCAAAGAAACAAATAAGTAAAGGTAAGTTAAAGTAGGGGAAGATAATGAAAAAAAGTAAATAATCTTGTGAAATGAGCCCTGTGACAAGTAATTTGCAGATAATAACAAGTTCAACTGGAATGTGTGATATCAATGCCAATTAAGAACTGTTTAAATAGGAGAGAACATTTCTATTAAGTAAAAAAAAAAAAAAAAAAAATCCAGAAAATCCTATGAATGTAGCAGGGTTGGGAAGGAGAGGAGTACAAGTACATAGTCAGAGGTCTTAACTGGGGCTGGGACGAAGGGAGAGAAGGTAGAATAAAATATTCTAAAACTCGAATCCTTGTTGTGGAATTGTGTACCTGAAACCTGTATAATTTTGTTAACCAAAGTCACTCCAATAAATTTAATAAACAAGAAAAACATAAGTATAAACCCTGGCCGGTTGGCTCAGTGGTAGAGTGTTGGTCTGATGTGTGGAAGTCCCAGGTTCAATTCCCGGCCAGGGCACACAGGAGAAGCACCCATCTGCTTCTCCACCCCTCCCCCTCTCCTTCCTTTCTGTCTCTCTCTTCTCCTCCCGCAGCCAAGGCTCCATTGGAGCAAAGTTTGCCCGGGTGCTGAGGATGGCTCCATGGCCTCTGCCTCAGGCGCTAGAATGGCTCCCTCCAGAACAGAGCAACACCCCAGATGAGCAGAGCATCGCCTCCTTGTGGGCATGCTGGGTGGATCCCAGTCGGGTGCATGCGGGCATCTTTCTGACTGTCTCCCTGCTTCTAACTTTGGAAAAATAAAAAAAAAAAAAACAACAAAAAACTATAGCTATGAAGGAAAAAAAAATCTAACATAAGGAAAAAACATAGCTGAATTGAGGTGCATTTTGCACTGTGGAGAAAACACTCAATGCAGGAAATAATAAGTATCTTGTTTATAAAATATTAAAGTCATTAGTTTCAGATTAAACAGTAATATAAGTAAATTGGAAAATAACAGTAAAATGGAGGAATAAAATTGTGTACATATATTATAACTAATATGAAAGAAGGGTTGTTCTACTGGTTTTGAAAAGAAAGTTAATCTGTGTTCAGACGGTGTGTGCGTGCACACACAAACATACACACACAATGACATTTAGTTTTAAATGTTAAAGCAGAATGGCTAAAAAGATACCAGTTCATGTAAATAAAAAAGCAGAAATGATGATAGAAATAATCAGAAATGATAACATTTAAGGACATTAAACAGTTTAAAAAGTATTTACAATAGTAAGTGACAAAACTGAAAAAAAAAAGATGTAATAGTTTTTATGCTAGGTAGTTAGTTGTGATGTTGTTTAGCACATACACACTTATTGAAGTTAAACACTTTTTTCCCAGTTTTGCCTCTTATCATGTGTCTGCAAGTAGAAGACGGATAGCTCAGTTCAGAGAGAAAAAGAGAGTAAATTCACTCTCCCTCTGCCTTTTTATTTTATCTCAGCCCTCAGTGGATTGGATGCTGCCCTGCCACACTGGGGACGGGCGCCTGCTTTACTTAGTTCACCAATTCAAATGCTAATCTCTTCCGGAAACACTCTCACAGACACACCCAGCAATGATGTTTTACTGGCTACCTGGGCATCCGTGAGTCCAGTCAAATCAACGCATAAAATTAACCATTACAATCATGTTTATACAGTTTTAAAACACTGTAAAATGTGCTATTGTTTTAATTCAGCTTCTTGGATAAAAGGGCCAGGAACAGCCTTAAATGCCCACATTTCAAAACACCCATGAGTGAGCATATGCCTTAAAATTGAGTAATACAATAATCATGGTATGATTTCATGTGAAATGAATGAATGCAATGACTTTGTGAATAGTTATGAAGGGGCAGAGTTAGAAATGTTGTTTTGGAGAGACAATATTTAAGACTTGAGTATAAGAGGTCCTCGGGTTATGACAGTTCCGTCCTACAACAGTGACAGTGACGTACCTTGAACTTTGGCGTAAGTCAAAACATACCCTAGCCTAAGTCACTTCCCTGTCCAAACACAGTTGTAAACTTATAATCTAGAACATAAAAGTACAACAAAGCCACAGAAAAAGGAAAAGGACATAAATATACTGTACTGTGAATTCTTCCGCTGCATGCAACCAAAGTAGTTTGCCCTCGTCGTCTGTAAGTATGACACTAACGGCGGAAGCTGAAACATTCACCTCTCATTTTTTCAAAGTTTTTACAGGAGTGAGCATCTTAAACTCGAAATGTTGTTGTTGAGACTGTCATAACCCGAGGATCCCCTGTACTGGTAAAATGTAGATAGCAAAGTTATAAACTGTTGTTTCCAAAGTATCCAACAGAAGCAGCTATGCAGTGGTGATATCATTTACCACATTGGAAGATAAAGGAGGAAAGAGGATTTGGAAGGAAGTGAGGTCATTTTGGGACTCTCTAATTTGAGGTGCCTGGATAACATCTGAGTAGTTATATCCTGTTGCATATAAAAGGAGTTATCTGGGCCCTGGCCGGTTGTCTCAGCAGTAGAGCGTCGGCCTGGCATGCGGGGGACCCGGGTTTGATTCCTGGCCAGGGCACATAGGAGAAGCGCCCATTTGCTTCTCCACCCCCACCCCCTCCTTCCTCTCTGTCTCTCTCTTCCCCTCCTGCAGCCAAGGCTCCATTGGAGCAAAGATGGCCTGGGTGCTGGGGATGGCTCCTTGGCCTCTGCCCCAGGTGCTAGAGTGGCTCTGGTCGCGGCAGAGCGATGCCCCTGAGGGGCAGAGCATCGCCCCCTGGTGGGCGTGCAGGGTGGATCCCGGTCGGGCGCATGTGGGAGTCTGTCTGACTGTCTCTCCCCGTTTCCAGCTTCAGAAAAAAAAAATAAATAAATAAATAAAAAAAATAAATAAAATAAATAAATAAATAAAAGGAGTTATCTGGAGTCCTGGGTAGAGATTTTGCTTTGGGCAAAATCTGAAAGGGCAGATACAATTTCAATAGTTACTATGTTAGAGTTGATGGATACTGAATCTGTTTTACTTATATTCATATTTTATAGAGATATTTTTATTAATATGCCAGTATACCACAATTTATTGATTTTAAGATGCTCACATTTTAGCATTCATGTGAAATGACTTAACACAATGATTTGTGAATAGGGATAAAAAGCATGGAACTGATGGAGGACTGTATGAATTTAATTGTCATTAATTGACAGCGTCTTCTATATTTTAATAGTACATACAGTAAGATCAGATCTTAAGTTAACAGCATCTTAAAATTGTTGGAAAAGAGTATATAATTATTCCAATTAATACAGAAAATTCCAGACATTGTTTTTATTAACATGTTAGGTAAAACTTAAATGAAATTCCTAAATTCAATCCAAGAGGGCTATGTAGTCATTCCATAAATTGACAAGACTAGTCATTCCTGACTGCACTGGTGTCATGAGACTCTAATAAGAACTTTCAACAAATAAGGCAATAGAGTAAGTTTGCTCTGGAATCATATTATTTTCTGCAGTGCAGCCAGGAACCAGTACAATAATGCTCACGCACTGCATTCAAGTCATATTCCTTATGTAGATGCAGTCTAGCACATGTCTAAGTGGCAGCAAACCATATTCAAGTCAAACTTCCATTATACATTCTGCACGTGTATAAAATAAGAACAATTATCATGTACAAAATGTCAAAAATATTGTCTTTTTCTTCTATTTCATTAGAATTCTGTACTGATTTTGATGAGGTTCTATGCTATGTCCTCTTCAGTCAATTATAAAATAAGTACCTCTGTTTACTACCAACTGCAATCAAGAAGAAAGTGAACACACCACATTTCTTTTTACTGCTAAGGAGAGGAAAAGAAAAAACCCCCCCACAACATTTGACTTATAGAATCGCAGTTTTCAGAGTTGGAAGACACCGTAGAAGTCACCTAGCCCAATCCTCACTACAGATGAGTAAATCATGATCTAGGGGCTGACTGGCTTGAACCCACAGCTATTTAATGGTAAAGTTAAAACTGGAGCTTGGTGGTTTCTGGATCCTCATTCTAGAACACCCTCCATTAGCATCTATTATAATGAAGACCCACAAGAATTGATAACATTGATTCTATTGTCATGAGAATAAATAACATACTTTTTAATGTCCAACTTGCCACTTGCCCCTCATTTATTTATTTATTTATTTTTAATAAATTTTTATTTTAATGGGGTGACATCAATAAATCAGGGTACATACATTCAAAGAAAACATTTCCAGGTTATCTTGTCATTTAGTTCTGTTGCATACCCATCACCCGAAGAGAGATCGTCCTCCGCCACCCTCCATCCAGTTCTCTCTGTACCCCCCCCTCTCCATCTCCCTTCTTCCCTCCCCCCACCCCCCATAACCACCACACTCCCGTCCATGCCTCTTAGTCTCGCTTCTATGTCCCACCAATGTATGGAATCCTGCAGTTCCTGTTTTTTTCTGATTCGCCCATTTCACCCCACACAATGCTACCAAGACTCCACCATTCCGCTGCAAGTGATCCGATGTCATTATTTCTCCTAGCTGAATAGTATACCATGGTGTATATGTGCCCCATCTTCTTCATCCAGTCCTCTATTTTTTTTTACAGTGATTAAAAGCCTTTAAGCAAACTCTTGGCCAATACAGCAAGAATCCCTCAAAGAATAGTGTCCTTAACATGTTCACCAAGTCCAAGTTGGCCCCATTACCATGCCAAATCCCTGTAAAATGCAACCCAACCACAGTTCAGTCTGTTAGGAGCTGTCACAGGGAGCAGGAGTCCAGGAAAGTTCCCCACAGGAAAAGTCCGCATGGCACTGGAATTGTTGTCACCATTCTATACTTTGCAGCTCATGTCCAAGTCCCAATGACCACTGCTTCTAGCTGGTAATGATTCAGGTAGACTGGAAAAAGCCATTTGCAGCATGCGTGGATATGGAGCTTCTGTTCTCCTCTGCCTGGAGAGTTGAGACCAGGTTGCTTTTCCCTGGAGCTCTGTGACTGTGGCCTGGTAAGGAGAACCTTGGGATACACTAAGCTGGGTGGCAAAGGTAAATTCATAATACAAGTTGGCAAAAGGAGGAAAGAGAGCTCTAAATTAGGAGTAGGTCCCAGCCTGAAATATGAGTGGGGCATTGAGGTAGGAGGGATAAAGGAAACACTATATATTAAGCAAAGCAGCAGAAAATAGGACTATCAACACCCACAACAGAGATCTTTGAGGGAAGAATAAAAAACCTGACTATTCAGGCAAAACATAGTTAAGTGGCCCTTGTGCGAATGAGATCAGTTTACCTGCTTCTTGGAAGAAATACCCTAGGCTCATCCACAGTGTTGTAGATGGGGCCGACGGCCCTGGGCACCTTCAGCCTTCAGTGGCAAACCCCAGCTTTCTGGGCAAGGTTAGGTCATAGGTGGCTGGAGCAGGGCTGGAAGAGACTGAACCCTCCCTTAGAGGAGCGAGGGGGAAGCCCACCTTCCAGTGTCCCTGTTTCCTTACAGCAGAGGCGTGTAAGCCTGGCAGGCTTTAGCTCAATGACCTTCCTTTCCACTATTGAAGCAGGACCCAGATGGCATCCTATGAGACCCCTTTGGGGCGTTGGAGCCTTTAAGAGTGTATCCTAAAAGCTGGTAGTTCCCCTGATCTCTATTGGGCTTTTTCTGCCTCTAGGTATCTTAAAAGCCATTCTCAGAAGATCTCGCTGAGGGGTTTGAGGATCCCCATCCGCCTATATAAATCTTTTCCATATATCTGGAGCTATTTGGAAAAAAGACAGAACAGTGTTATTAACTAGATCTAATAAAGAAGGTAGTAGTTTGCAGGCGAAAAAGATTTGGTGTCTTCTGTTCATCAGCATTCAAAAGAAATGTAAATTTTTTTTTTTAAATAAAAAGCATGATATGGTAGACCCGTCGGAGTCATTGGCCTGGTGCAGGATTCCTGGGTTCGATTCCTGGCCAGAGCACACAGGAGAAGCGCCCATCTACCTCTCTACTCCTCCCCCTCTCCTTCCTCTTCATCTCTCTCCTCCCACCCACAGCCAAGGCTCCACCAGAGCAAAGGCACCCTGGGCACTAAGGATGGCCCCATGGTCTCCGCCCCAGTCGCTAGAATGGCTCTGGTTGTAACAGAGCAACACCCCAGATGGACAGAGCATTCCCCCTGGTAGGCATGCCAGGTGGATCCCAGTCAGGCGCATGCAGGAGTCTGTCTGACTCCCTCCCTATCCCCATCCTCATCCTCAGAAAAATACAAAAAATAAATAAATAAAAGAAAAAATACTAAAAAAAAAAAAAAAAGGCGGGGGGGGGGCATTCCCTTGTGCTAAAGCTCCAGGGAGCATGGAGTGAGCTTGAGTATGTCCTATGAAACATGGAGCTCTATGTTGACATATAAGTCTTTGAAGAAGGAGGAACTGCTGAAATAGTTTATCAGCATTTGTCCCTAAGACAGCAGTCTTTATAGTGGGAACACCATACGTAAATATTTGCTGTCTGTCTATAGATTAAGGGGGGAATATTTGCCCCTCATTTATGATTGCTATGTATATATTTGAGGTGCTCAGAAATGTCAGAGAGACCAAAAGTTTTACGAGAAAGAATAATACCATGTTATATACATAAAATGTTAATTAAAATACTAGTATAAGTTTCATATTATTATTACTAAAAGATGAAATGTCTCCAATAGGAATCGTTATTGGAACTCAACTAGAATCAGCAGTCCAAGTCAAGTACTACATCATGATGAATACAAAATGGAGAACACTTAGCGTCCTGTGATGGCGGTGATTAAACAGTATGCCAGATGTGTTTCTGTTTCCTGAAATGCTGCACTAATTCTTTGTGGTGTCCATCCTTTGTGATTCTTAGATGCGTTGTTATTTCTTAGTGAGGGATCAGTATGTCATATGAGGAAACTGTCCGCTATGCTCAGAGAATATTGTCTTTGGCAATCACAAACTTGAAAGTGAAAGGGCACTGTAATAAAAATTTGTTTCAGTAATAAAACAAAATTGTAAATTTGTTTTAATAGCAGCAAATCTTCCAGGATCAGAAACCAGCAAAGAAAAACATTTAATGAGTGTGTGCATAAAAGGAAAAAACTATTTATTAAATAGCATGTGAAGCCTGCCAGGCGGTGGCGCAGTGGATAGAGCATCGAACTGGGATGTGGAGGACCCAGGTTTGAGACCCTGAGGTCACCGGCTTGAGTGTGGGCTCATCTGGTTTGAGCAAAGCTTACCAGCTTAGACCCAAGGTCACTGGCTTGAGCAAGGGGTTACTTGGTCTGCTGTAGCCCCATGGTCAAGGCACATATGAGAAAGTAATCAATGAACAACTAAGGTGTCGCAATGAACAACTAACGAAAAACTAATGATTGATGCTTCTCATCTCTCTCCATTCCTGTCTGTCTGTCCGTCCCTATCTATCCCTCTTTCTGACTCTCTCTCTGTCTCTGTAAAAAAAAAAAAAAAGCATGTAAAGCCAAGGAAATTACTTCTCTTTGGCAAGTCTTGATTTTTATTATAGAGTTATATTTAATATGTTTATTGTCCCTCATAGGTTTCAAAGTTATTTCATGAAGATCCATGCTATAAAAATATACTATGGAGTGATAGCTACTTTCTTCCTTTCTAATTAGTTCAAATAAATAATTTCAATGTACATCATACATTCTATAAATTTTGGTTATAATGCATGGTATTCTGACCTTGGTTTCTGGATTAGAAGTTTTCAAAACATTACTATTTGCTTTCTGTGCTAAGGTACTAATTGTGGAATAAGCTGAGATTAAATTACTTTTTATATTCAACTTGCAAAAAATATATAATATAACCTTCTCAAAAACAAACTTGGTTCAGCTTCCTCTGGCCATTGAGGCAACCGATGGAAGTGTTGAAATGCTGTCAATCAAGCTGGGACCTAAAACAGAGCCCAAGGAAGTAACCAGTGGCTTTTAGACAGGTCATTGCCAGCTAGCTATCTTCTCAAGCCACAAGGAGTATTACGCATGTGATCCATTGCTTAGCGTGGGAGCAACTATTTTCTTTTTTTACAAAAAATATCCAAGTATTTCTCATCAACAATAATTTTTCTGTTTAAAATTGTTTGAATGGGCCAGGTAAGGAGGAAGCTTAGGCTTGATTGCTACGGCCCAAAGAAAGACTTGAGCCTACATACTCTCTCCTGTGTCCTTCGCCTTCCCCACCCCCCACACCTAACTATAAAAGTACCCTGCTGTCTGCTACCACCTGTGATACTTCTGCATTATTATAAACAATTAAAAAACAACCTTAGTGAAAACATTACCATGGGCAAGGCACTTAATTTTGCATGCTTTCTCTCCACCTCTCCTTCTGTGTCACTCCATGTTTGAAGGGAACCCCAGAAAGAAGACTCACAAAGAATTATATCCCAGGAAGAATGAGAGAAGGATGTTAGAAGTTGAAAGGCAGGTTAGGAAAGTCTTGGGGCTGGAGTGGAGAAAGGACCATGGATCAGTAGGTCTGTCCTTAGAAGGAGGGCTTGGACAGGAAGAAATGAGAAATGAATCACATATGTTGCTGGCAAGCAAGAAGAGCAGGGTCTAGGATGTGGTAAAAACAGGGTAGAAAAATTTGACACATTTTTGAAAAGCTTAGCAGGGAAGTTCATAAATTCCTTCCTGGAAAAGTTCCGAAATATAACCAAACTAGAAATTCTCACTGGTGTGTTGTTTTCTCCTTTATGATTCATTTGGCTTTAAGTAGGAGATGTATCTCTTTAGACTTAAGGTACTTTTTTTATATATAAATTTTTATTAATGTTAATGGGGTGACATCAATAAATCAGGGTACATATATTCAAAGAAAACATGTCCAGATTATCTTGTCATTCACTTATGTTGCATACCCATCACCCAAAGTCAGACTGTCCTCCGTCACCTTTTATCTAGTTTTCTTTGTGCCGCTCTCCCCTCCCCCTCCCCCTCCCCTCCTTCCCTCCCGCGCCCCCCCCTCCCCCCACCCCCCGGAACCACCACACTCCTGTCCATGTCTCTTAGTCTCATTTTTATGTCCCACCAATGTATGGAATCATGTAGTTCTTGTTTTTTTCTGATTTACTAATTTCACTCCGTATAATGTTATCAAGATCCCACCATTTTGTTGTAAATGATTCAATGTCATCATTTTTTATGGCTGAGTAGTATTCCATAGTGTATATGTGCCACATCTTCTTTATCCAGTCTTCTGTTGAAGGGCTTTTTGTTTGTTTCCATGTCCTGGCCACTGTGAACAATTCTGCAATGAACATGGGGCTACATGTGTCTTTATGTATCAATGTTTCTGAGTTTTGGGGGTATATACCCAGTAGAGGGATTGCTGGGTCATAAGGTAGTTCTATTTTCAGTTTTTTGAGGAACCACCATACTTTCTTCCATAATGGTTGCACTACTTTACAGTCCCACCAACAGTGAATGAGGGTTCCTTTTTCTCCACAGCCTCTCCAGCATTTGCTATTACCTGTCTTGTTGATAATAGCTAATCTAACAGGTGTGAGGTGGTATCGCATTGTAGTTTTGATTTGCATTTCTCTAATAACTAATGAAGATGAGCATCTCTTCATATATCTGTTGGCTATTTGTAAGGTACTTTTAAAGAAAGTGCATGTCAAATCTTCCCTGCTGAGTTTTAAACAGAAATGCCATCTACTTCAACCAGATGATGTTAGACATTATTGCTTTCATTAAAATTCCTATCCACAAGGGACTGACTTCTTCTGCTAACAAATCACCTGCTGGCTAACAAGTCACCCTTACTTTATTGTCCCTGGATGATTGTATCCTAAGTGGATTTCTTCTTCTTCTTTTCTTCTTGTTATTAATTTATTCAAGGAACTGAATTATTTGTCCTGCAGAATTCTCATTGTTTGGATTTTTTTCGTGGCTGAACAGTGCTTTATAACATGTTCTTCTATCCCCTGTATTTTCAGTAAATTGTACTTAAATATGGAGTCATGATTATATTATGGTAAAATTTTGTTTTGAAGAATGCTTAATAGGTAGTGTTTTGTTTTGTTTTTATTTTCTCTGGAGGCACGAAATGTCTGGTTGTCTCTTTATTGTGAAACTAGCAGCCATTTAGAATTATTGCCTAGATCTGTTAATTTATTAAGAATTGCAAAATATGATATTCCAATTCTATATTTCCTTTTCATCCACTAGCTGGAATGAGTCTACAAAGGGAGACATTCCATCATTAACCATTTTGTTACTCTGAGGTACAATTTATATAAAAGGAGGATAAGTGTTTGATTAGTTTTCTTTATTAACCATTTTTCAAATTATGAGTTAATTACCTGACATCCTTCAAAGGTAACAAGAACATTTTTAATTTATGTTTTTCTTTTTCAAAAATGATCATCATGAGCACAGAATTCAAAATTACTTGACATGTTTCTGCCCATTGCTATTATTTTTGTTGGTGCTGAAATTATACTATGTTTGGATCATAAGAACCTCTATTTACTTGGATGACTATTCCCCATATCTACCACTCTCCACCCATATCACCCCTTCAAGCCTATCACAACTGTTAAGAACCTCTTGCATATTTTCCCATGTTTATATAGTTATATATAAACATAAACATATGCATGTGTATACACAAAAGTCTCTATCTATCTATCTATCTATCTATCTATCTATCTATCTATCTATCTATCTATCTATCTATCACCTAACTTATAAGTACACATATATATTTGTTATTGTTGTTCGGAATGATATGATTATACCTGTGTGTTTGAACTTTGTTCTCTCACTTAAAAGTCATGGAAATTCTTCAAGTCAATTGGTAAAATGTTAATATTTTCTTTCTGTGGGCTATGTGTTATTTCAGAATGTGAATATAACATAATTTAGCCAAGTGTTACCCTGTTCATTAATATCAAACTTTTCTCCTAGTGTTTTGTCTTCTTGAACAGTACTGCAATTAATATTCTAGTTATATCCTTATGTATCAATGCTTTTATTTTTATGGTGTAGGTTTCCAGGAATGCTATTTCTAAGGTCAAGGGCGAATTCATTTTAGATTTTTAAAGATACTGCCAGATTGCTTTCTGAAAAGGATACTAAATTTTACATTTCCACCAGTGAAAAAAATAGCCTTCTTTTGAAAGCTTTCTCTGTTCCCTCTTTTCTGCTTTTAGAGAATGTTTGCAGGCCTAATAAATATAAAGTGATATATTATTGTTTACCTAGTTTGCTTTTTGCTGACAACTAGGGAAGTTGAGAGTCTTTTTATGTTAGTTTGCTCTTTCAATTTGCTCTTCTATGAATTACCCAACTGTGGCTTTTCATCTCTCTTATAAATTTATAAGAATTCTTCATGTTCGGTTTCTGTGTGTATGTGTGTGTGTTTGCCAACTATGTAACAGATATTTTCTGAGTGTTTTGTTTGTTAACTCCTTTTTTTTGTAAATTAAAAAATATATTGTCAAACAAGCTTTTTATCTTTTATTGTGTATAATTTTCCAGTCTTTTAAAAGAATGTCTCCCCCACTCCTTGATGAATATATATAGTCTCTTTTATTTTTATTTTTGTTACAAACTTTGATTTCAATTTATATTTAATTCTTTAATGTAACTAAAGATTTTTTTTTTTTAATGTGGAGGATTCTATGAGTTGGCTTAGACAACAACACCCCCAATCTTGTCCTCCTGTCATTTCTCTGCTTTCTGGGGGCTAAAAGCTTATGCTCCTTTGTAGTTTGGGGGCCATATGACCCTGGTTGAGCTGTAGGAAAAAGGTCATGGGCAAGGCATCCTTCTCTGAATAAAAACAAAAGGCTGTTAAAAAGCAAGTAAACAAACACCCATGGAGCCCCATTTCTCTGTGCCTTTCCTCCCTTCTTTCTTGCCTGTCAATGGGGACACGATGCCTTTGGCTTCTGCAGTCATCTGGCAATGATGAGAACAAACAGCACACACTGAGCATGGAGCAGAAAAGTAGAGAGAAAGAGGAGTGTGTCCTTGAGCACCTGGCAATGGGTCAAATTACCCTCTACTGGACTTACGTGAGAAAATCACCTCCGCATGTGGAAGCTACCCTAGTGTGGGGTTTTTGTTTCTTAACCCTGAAAACAACCCCTGTCAGTATGGGGAGCAATAGACACACATTTTCTTCCATAGGTTATGGCCAGGGGTGCCATAATTTATCTTTTCCCCTCAATTAAAATGCCATCTGGAAAATGTATGAAATTACTAGATATATTAAGAACTATTTTTGGATTCTTTATTCTGTTGCACTGAGTTATTATTATTCTAGTTCTATGTCATCAGCATATTGATTTGATGGCAATGATTTAATTTATATACATGCACAGAATATTGTGACTTTACCATTGCCTTAATATGCAGGAAACTTTCAAATCTATTCTCTCCTGCAAGGAAATTTTGAAGAGTTCAACAAAATAGTTTCTAAGAGCTGAGACCATGTCATACTGGGTGGCGTCCGGAGAAGTGAATTAAAGGAGGCAGTGTGATGACAGCAGTGCTGCCTCGTGGTCAGAAAATCATTTTATTTTATTATTTTATTTTACTTTATTTATATTTAGAGAGAGACAGGGAGAGAGAGAGAGAGAGAGAGAGAGAGAGACAGGAACTTCGATCTGTTCCAGTATGTGTCCTGACTAGGGATCGAACCAGCAACCTCTGCGCTTCGGAACGATGCTCCAGTTCCAACTGAGCTATCTGGCCAGGGCTTTTTTTTTTTTTTTTTTACTTATTGATTTGTAGAGAGACAGAGTGAAGAAGAGGGAGAGAGGGGAGGGGGAGGGAAGCATTTATTTGTTGTTCCATTCAGTTGTGCACTCCTTGGCTGCTTCCTGTGTGTGCCCTGACCAGGGATCGAACCTGCAACCTTGTCATTTCCAGACAACACTCTAACCAACTGAGCTAACCAGCCAGGTCAGGAAATTTTCTTTTTAGACCCCATCAAGTTTCTGAACCTACACATGCTCTTTCATTTTCTCAGTCTCTTACTGACTCATCCATAAGGTTGTAACATATGATCCTTGGAGTCCCATTCCGTTCCAACTGTCCATGAATCCCTGAATCTCTGGACTAGACATTTCTCTGTAACTATTATATTGTTTTTTCTTTATAGGAATGAAAATATCTGTAGTTGAAATCTATCATCTTCAAATAAAACCAGTTACCTGTACACTTTTGTTCAGTGCTTAAGATCAGAAGGCACACATTAACTTTTGTTCTTTTCCCATTGCTTGGGAGGGCACTGGGCGACCTTCTGGAAAAGGGGATAGAGCAAATCTGACCTGGCTCACCTTGAGTGGCTTCATACAAGACTTAACCTTGGGAGGAGAGAAGATGCAGGCAGCTAAAAGCAGCTACAGTTCTGAGAAGAAACACTGAGTTCAAACTGGGGTTAGAGTAAACTTCACCTGGGGTGAGACTGTGCCCGGCTTCGTGGACAGCCTGCACCACTCAGATGCAGCCATTTCTTTGTGTCCTTCATGTTGTCCTAGTAACCGTTCAGCTGCTTTCTTGTACACAGAAACAGATTATTTTTGAGCATATTAAGATGCAAAAAGGTAAAATCATATACCCTCCCAACAGCCCTTCTCATCAACAGTGTGAGAAAAATTATATTTGGATAATAATTTTGTACATTGTATAGTTCTTATTCTAGCATATCTTAAAATATTAATTTAAAATGAATATGAAAAATCACCAAGAACTGAGAGAGGGGTATTCTTTCTTCTTCCTCTCAGCGAATTCCACAAGTTGATGATGGTTTTCTAGGTCATGGTTCTTCCCCAGGGTTAAGACAAATGGATTGACCAAGAGATTGAGTGACTGAAAATTTATTTTTCTTTGTTTAACTTTAGGTTAACCGGGAAATTTTGGCTATCTTAAATCACCTTCAAACTTAATTTAAGAATGAAAACTAATGACCTCAATCCAAATCATTTGCAGAACCTCACAGTCTTATAAATATGGATTATAATAAGAATAATGACTTATAGGTAATGGGCTTTTTGTCTTTCTCTGGAATGTTCTCATGGCTGAAGAAGTATGAAAGGTCAGACACGCTGAGTTCTATTGCTGTCTTCCTATTTGTCTGCCACTTGCGCTGTGATTCTGCTCAAGTTCTAAATGTTACCACTCTCCTAGGAAAGTGTAATTCAGAGGGATGGTGTGAGAAGTGGATACAAACTTGATTACATTTTTCACTTATTAGGAGATTAAAACTACCATGGGACTGATTTCCTGGTTTTTCTTCTCTGAGTTCAATTATAGGCAATAAAGAAGCTCTAATGTGTTTTTTAATTTTCCAGGAGATGTGCAGGAGTCAGTGCAAGTGTCCGCTATTGTTGCACCATTTGAAAAGGAGGAATCAGAAAGCCGGAAATGAACAAACGGTGGCATTGATGGGCATGAGGCTCACAGAAATGCCCCACCCTCGTCACTGATACCATCTTTTGACAAGCTTTAGAAAATTAAATAAAATATCATGCAAAGTTACAGAAGTCGTTTAACGTAGCCAGAGAACAAGGATGCCTTTCTGGAGCTCCTGGCTGGTAAGAGCAACCCGGATGTGTGCACACGGCTAGTTTGTAGGCTCGGCGTTCTTCATGTCATTACTTACTAGTCTTCTAACATTAGATTGGTGACATGCCCTCTCCATAACTCATTTTCTTCATCGGTAAAAGGAGGTTAAAATGAGACAAATAAGGATGCCTAGTCTATGGGGTGTTTAGGCAGCTAAGAGAGCATACACAGTGCTTAGTGCAATGTCTGCACTGAGTTAACATTCAGCAACTGTTGGCTATTGTCACCAGAGCCAGACATACTTGTCTCAGGAGTTGGAAACAGGGCCTGTAGAGGTCTCCAAGAAGCTGTCTCATTAGCAATAAATAAAGAGATTGTTTTCCCTCTTGTGGAAACAGTATAACATTCCTTACTTTTCCTGATTCTTGCGGGTCCATGAAAATCTTCTTCCACTGACCGAGGTGCTGCCAGTGGAGTGAGTAGGAAGTGGCACAAGGAACTGATCTAAGGTATAATAAATAATTCAGAATCAGTTCTTTTCCTCCCTTTCTATCCCATGTTGTTCAAAGCTGATAAAGTGCATTAAATAATGCACAGACTATATGGAAGTAAAAAATAATTATAGTGTTATTGTAAAATGCATGATTTCTACTTCAGTTACTCACAACTTTCTCCTAGAAAACTTGTACAAAGTGCTACATTCTTGAAGCTTTTGGAAATATTGTATGAATGTTTTATATTTAAGAAAACTGAAGTGGAGACAACACATCTTTTCCAACAACACAGAATTATTAAGTGAGATGCAAACATGGTTCATTAATCAACACTGCCTCTAATTTAATAATTAATTTAATTAACACTGCTTAATTTACTAATTGTTAGTGTGTGTTATATAGCTTGGGGTGTGTTTCTAGGAAGTTTCTTTAATTGTTAATCTTTTCTTGACATAAATATATTAATGATTTATAAAATATATATATTTTTTAAATTTCAGAGGCTTAGGAAAAGAATTTATAAATGAACACTTAAAGAGCATAACATAATTTTCTTATTTTTCACCTCTCCCAATGCAATGATTGTAGGCTGCATTTTAAAATTTATGACTAAGAAATTTCTAGATTTTCATTTATTTTATGAATGAGAGTCCCTGTATTCACTGATTGTAGGAGAAAATGTTATAAATTATGTTGTGGGAATTGGGAGGGTATCAATAATGTTGAGAAGAAGTTATAAATATTTTGAGACATTTTAAAACATTCTATTATATTTACACTAGTAACACAATACAATTTTACTACTTTAATTGCTTTAGAAAAAAGTATTAAAGAAATTATTTTTTAAAATATCATTTTTTAAAAGTTAGCAATTTTAGGTAGTCTATAAAGAATGTGTGTCTATTAATATTCCAATTATAATCAATAAATGAATGATTATATAACTAATTTTAACTTTGTGATTGATATAATAATATTTACTTAAGAAGGGTTCAACTACCTCAAAACGAATTTTTAAAGCAACTTAAGCAATTCACAAGGAAAACTGACATTTGTTCACGTGGCATGATTGATCAAGTCTGAAGTATTCTTCTGAGATTCTCCAAACAGCTGTTGCAAATGATTCTGACTTCAGAAACGCTAGGTTAATAGCATCACCACAGGGAGTTAACTTGTGAGTTCTACACATTCTGCTAATTAGTGCTCACCAGTGCCGAATGCCATAGCAGTTACATAACGAAGAAAAGGAGAAATGATGTGCTAGGTTCCATTATCCCATAAAATGATGGAATGGATGAAACAGAAGGAAACAAATTGTTGTTTGAGGGAAAAGGAAAGAATAAATTTCAACAAGAGATGCAAAGTGAGCTAATCATTGCTACAAATGGGCCAAGAATCAGGGCCTGATTCGGTAAATCTCCTCTGAAGAGCCAACTTCTCATGAAATATGTTCTGGTCTCTCAGTTGGAACTAATTTTTCTTATTCTGCCCTTTCACTGTGCTGTTGTACCTCTATTTGTCACTTGATTCATTTGGACTTGGGTATTAATTGTTTATAGGTCTGAGTCTGTATGAGCCTGTGAATGTCTTGAGGGTAGAAGCAATGTCTTATTTAACTCTGTGTGCTTTAACCCTCACAAGAAAAATTGAGTGTCTTGTCTGGCATACTGAAAGAACCTAATAAAATTAAGTATATGGGTACTATTATAACTGTGCTGCTGCTTTTTTTAAATAAAGCCCATCAAATTAAGAAATGAAATAGAAAATCATCTCAAGAAAGCATTTTTAGCACATCTTCTAATGAGAGACAAAATTATATGGTTAATTAAATTAGTATTCTTTTCCGATCTCCATTGAGATGAATTGCTTCTCATGGGGCCTGAAAAGTGAGTAGTACAGGATACACAAGTAGGCAATCAAAGGAACTACCAAAAAATAAGTGAGATATACCAAAGACCAAATTCCCTAATTTAAACTTTTCTGTAATAAAGTTCACAGTCATCTCTCACCATATCGCAGTTCACTTTTTGTGGTCTCACCGTGTCGCCGATTTTTAAATTGTGTATATCTAATTTTGTATCATAAAATTTTTGCTATATCACAGGAGTTTGCGGTATATAGGTATTTAAAAATATTTATTATTTTAATTATTTTTGCAGTAAAAAAAGAACAGGAAGTGTTTATAAGAGTGTGGGAAAGGTTAATAACAGTGTGGGAAAGATTTGTAAGAGTATGGGGAGGGTTTATAAAGACTTAAGAGATATATAAATAATAAAATAAATATAAGGTTGCTACTTTGCAGAGTTTTGCCTATCGCGGGGGGAGGGGGTTCTGGAACCTAACCCCAGCTATAGAAGAGGGACCACTGTATTAAGACTCAATGTTACCAAGACCCTCTGTGATCAAGACATTAGTGGCAGACATGGAGTATAAGAAGATGGCAAGGATTTTGTCTTCTTTCTCAAGGAGCTAACTTACCTAGGAAGAGAGACATCGGCCCATGGTATAGTGTAGTAAAGGTTATTATCACTTCAAGAACTTAAGCTGATGACCAATGGGAGAAAAATTGAAATGCACTTATTAATCATAAACATTTGTTAAAATCTATAAAAAGTTTGGTGAATTCCTGCATGAATCCAGAGAACCCAGTGGTCTATCATGCCCAAACAAGGATGTCTTAGAAAGTTTCAGTGAGAAGAAGAAAGTTGAGTTAGAACTTATATGGTGACCTGGATTTTAGCAAGTGAGAGGGATGGTTATTTCAGGCCAAAGAAATCACCTCAGCAATGGGGTTGTGACACGGGTGTATCAAGAACAGTGAGAGATGTGGTGTGACTGGCAGTGAGGAGCTGTAGATGACTTCTAAGCTGATAGGTAGGATGAGATGAAAAGATTATAAAAATGAAGCTCTGATGGAATGGGATGAATGCATTGGAGTGGGGACAAGTGTTAGAAGCCCTTGTCCTGGTGAGACATTTTGAAGAATGGAATTGACTAGTATCAGTGAAAAAAAGAAGGAGGAAATGAGAGACTCTAAGTCCAAGAGGGTATTAATCATTCTAGCTTTTGTGGCAAGTACATTAAGATTTTTAAAAATTGATGTAAAGCCAGTAGCCATGGCCACCATCACAGCCGCCTGGCCCATGCAGGTTCGCATTAGATTCGGACAGATGGTAATGAAACAACAGAGCCACGGACTGGTGGGCCATTATCTTTAATCCTAGCTTGCACCCGGAGGGCAAGTAAAGACACACACTGGGCTCTGAAACCCACTCATTCAGCGCTCACAAAGCTACTGACTTATCCAAGTTTCCTAGAATCCAAGATCTCTAACTCACTAGCTTCATTTTTCTTTGTTCCCCATCTCCTTCTCTCTATACAAACTCTGCACTAACTGGCTTCTCTTTCAGCACTCCACCATCTTGGCTGCCTCTCCTCTCTGCTCTCCTTTCTCTGTTCTCTCCTCTAATGCTAATCTCGGGCACTGAGAGCGAGCAAGGTCCCGGTCTACCCCACTTTATAGTGTAGAAATCAAAACCCTTAATCCAAGATACAAACAAGGAAGTCTCCGACACAAAGTCACTTATCTGAGGCATGATGGGATTCCTCATGAGAGTGTACCACCCTACATCAAAAAGGGTGGGAAAGGCTTAGTCCTAAAACCAAGCCTTGGGCTATAAGAATCCTGCCTCCTTACAGCCTGTCCCCCCACATCCAATGCAAACTGTAAGTGAGCAAATATATATATTATATTTACAAAGTTATTTGACCAACAATTGACTTTATAGAGAAAGGAAGGGGGAGAGAGAGAAAGAGAAAGAGAAACATGGATTTGTTGTTCTACTTATGCATTCATTTGGTTGATTCTTTTTTTTTTTTTTTTTTTTTTTTGTGACAGGGCAGAGAGAGACAAAGAGAGGGACAGACAGACAGGAAGGGAGAGAGATGAGAAGCATCAATTCTTCTTTGTGGCACCTTTGTTGTTCATTGATTGCTTTCTTACATGTGTCTTGACTAGGGGGCTACAGCAGACAGAGTGACCCCTTGCTCAAGCCAGCGACCTTGGGCTCAAGCTGGTGAGCCTTGCTCAAACCAAATGAGTCCACACTCAAGCTGGCAACCTTGGAGTTTTGAACCTGGGTCTTCCGCATCCCAGTCCGATGCTCTATCCACTGTGCCACCGCCTGGTCAGGCTCATTTGGTTGATTCTTGTATGTGCCCTGACCGGGAGTGGAACCTGCAACCTCAGCATATCAGGACAATGCTCTAGCCAACTGGGCTATCCCACCAGAGCTAAATTAACCCTTTGAGTAGTGAGTTTTTTCATGCTCACTGACCCCTGGAGTGAGTTTTTTTTTCCCCCAAAAATGAAATTAGTTCCACTTATAGTTTTATTAACTTAAAATCATGTTTGTTTAATAACCAATTTATAGAAACAAGAACATACATTTACCTTTTTTTAATGTTGCCTTACACATTTTAAAAATGAACCGATCGCACTCTGGATGGTCAGGAGGCACGAGGATGTACATGAACGTTCATAGTACTCAAAGGGTTCAGATTCTCGATACACCTACAGAAAACACAGGGGAGGAAAACTGTTGGGGGAGTGGGGCTAAAAACTTGCCATTGGTGGAAGGTGACTTTGACAAAACTGAAAAATTTGAGAAAGCGATGGAAGACATTTGACTACATGGACCTGGGTCTTAGAGCTTTTGGGACTGGAGACAGATTAGCAGGCTGCTCACAGAGGTGGCTGTTGAATTGCTGGTGGGAGTACAGTAAACCTATCAAGGGCTGGAGGGCAGAGTCTGAAGGGAAATGAAGAAAGACTTTATTTACGGTCTATGTATACTGGGTCAGGCTCTTCTAGGATTAAGATTGGAATTCCTAGGAAAACTAGCATTCTCTGAATGAAACTAATGCAGACAAAGGAGGAGCACACAGGAGGGAGGAGTCTCTGTAAACAAAGGAGGAAAACATTTCAAAGAGAGGTGTCGGCCCTGGCCGGTTGGCTCAGCGGTAGAGTGTCAGCCTGGCGTGCGGGGGACCCGGGTTCGATTCCCGGCCAGGGCACATAGGAGAAGCGCCCATTTGCTTCTCCACCCCCCTCCCCCCCTCCTTCCTCCTTGTCTCTCTCTTCCCCTCCCACAGCCAAGGCTCCATTGGATCAAAGATGGCCCCGGGCGCTTGGGATGGCTCCTTGGCCTCTGCCCCAGGCGCTAGAGTGGCTTTGGTCATGGCAGAGCGATGCCCAGGAGGGGCAGAGCATCGCCCCCTGGTGGGCAGAGCGTCGCCCCTGGTGGGAGTGCCGGGTGGATCCCGGTCGGGCGCTTGCGGGAGTCTGTCTGACTGTCCTTCCCCGTTTCCAGCTTCAGAAAAATACAAAAAAAAAAAAAGAGAGGTGTCCCATGCCACAGTAAAATAAAGACCAAGTGTTTATCATGTAGGGTGGTGGTCGTAAACACTTCCAAATTTTATGCGAAAACATAAACCATCTGATGTCACCATTATTCCTGTAATCAGGCTGAAACCATGAAAATTTGAAAATTCATTGGTGCTAAGCAGCTGTAAAGCCAGGAGCCAAGGCCAGGACCACTATCACAGCCGCCCGGCCCATGCAGGTTCGCATTGGATTCGGACAGTCGGTAAAGAAACAACAGAGCCAAAAACTGGTGGGCCATAACCTTTAATCCTACCTTGCACCCGGCGGGCAAGTAAAAATACACACTGGGCTCCAAAACCCAGTCACACTCAGTGCTCACAAAGCCACTGACTTATCCGAGTTTCCTAGAATCAAAGGTTTCTAGCTCACCAACCTTATTCTCCTCAGTTCCCCATTTTCTTCCTTATCCCAGATACAAACTCTACACAGACTGGCATCTCACTCAGCACTCCGCCATCTTGGCTGCTTCTCCTGACCTCCTCCACGTGGCCTCCTCCTGCTGCTGGCTCTACTCTCTCTGCTCTCTCATGCTAATCTCAGGAACCAAGAGCCCAAACTCTCATTCCGTCCCCATTTTATAGTATAGAAATCCAAACCCTTAATCCAATATACAAAACAGGGAAGTCTCTGATGCAAAGTCACTCTCTGAGGCATGATTGGATTGTACCGCCCTACATCAAAAAAGGGTAGGAAAGGCTTAATCCCAAAACCAAGCCTCAGGCTACAAGGATTCTACCTGCCTTTAGCCCACCCCAACACACATTAATATCACCTGGGCGACGGCCTCCTCGTGTTATCTTTAACAAAGTGAGCATAATACATTTTATCTGCCCAACAGCAGCCCACGCAGAATAGGAAAAGCACATTTACTTGATTGTTCTATCCTGTGTCAACTGACTACTTTCTTTTCTGTGCAGGTCAGCTGCTGGGGACTCAGCAGCAGCTGTGGTCACCAATTCTGCCCAAGCAGGTCTCTGAGCAGAGACTGAATGGGTAGATGAGGTACAATGTCATCTCTACCTTCTTAGGGGTTTTGGGCTGGGTCTGAGAATGAAACTGATATAAAACAGATTAACAGGGTGTAAAGCCAGTAGGCACGGCCACTATCACAGCCGCCTGGCTCATGCAGGTTCACATTGGATTCTGACAGTCGGTAAAGAAACAACGGAGCCAAAAGCTGGTGGGCCGTTGTCTTTAATCCTAGCTTGCACCCAGCGGGCAAGTAAAAACACACACTGGGCTCCAAAACCCACTCACATTCAGTGCCCACAATGCTACTGACTTATCCGAGTTTCCTAGAATCAAAGACTTCTAGCTCACCAAACCCATTCACCTCTGTTCCCCATCTCCCTCCCTCTCCCTGCACGAACTCTGCACAAACTGGCTTCTCACTCCACACTCCGCCATCTTGGCCGCATCTCCTGGCCTCTTCCACATGGCCTTTCTCTACTCTCTGCTCTCCAATGTTAATCTCAGGAACCAAGAGAGCAAGCCCTCGCTCTTCCCCCACTCCATAGTGTAGACTCAAAACCCTCAATCCAACACACAATATAGGGAAGTCTCTAATACAAAGTCACTTATCTGAGGCATGATGGGATTGTACCACCCCACATCAAAAAGGGTGGGAAAGGCTTAATCCCAAAACCAAGCCCCAGGATCCTGCCTGCCCACAGCCTGCCCCCAAACACACATTAATATCACCTGGGCGATGGCCTCCACGTGGGCAGCGCCATCTTTAACAAAGTGAGCATAATATATTTCATCTGCCCAACACGGGAAAATCTTATAAAGTCGTATTAGTGTTACATGATAGAAGAGCCCTCGTAAGGAAGTAAAGACCCAAAGAAATGGTACAAGCTGAAGATTTTTATACTACAGTAGGTGAACAAAGAGGGGCAATTGTGGAAAAGTAACTAACGTCTGCAAGGAGGCTAAGGGAAGAGGAGAATGTTTTTTATCAAGGTCTGCTTGTACAGAATTCTCTCAGCTTTGATGCTTCATCAAAGAACAGTTTCTCTTGATACGAACAGAGATGACATCTTTCACATGAGAGGTTTTAATCCTTTGTTTTCAGAAAACATGGAGAACAGAACGGCCTTTTTTTTTTTTTTTGCATCTGCTGTTTTTTAAGTGCCTTTAACTCAAAAAATTTGACAAAGTGACATATTTTGGGTGCAATATTCTTCCCTTCTTCAAATTCGTGTCTTATTCCCTGCCTTTTAGATAAGTAAGGAATGATGGTGGACCTGACAATCTAAGAGGGTATTCCTCTTGTTCTTCCCTGAGACATATTATAGTTTGTGTTCATTTAATGAAGAGAAGTAGCAGTCAAGATTATTTACTTATTTCATTTGTAATCATATATTTGAGCTATTTTAAAAGGTAATTGCTGGGCTGCCATAGTACAGGTCCTCTCTGTTGGGATGAGGGGGAGGAGGTGGAGGACTATGTGGGGATTCTCCTGCTTCCCTCCAGGAGTGGGGCTGGAGGTGGGCCAGGGCTGCAAATCCTATTACACGTTTCCCCTGGTTTCCCAAAGCAGAACATTCCCTACGAGACCTTCTTTAGATAAAAGGGTGGAAAGCAAAGATTATCCCCTGCTTTCTGAAAACTCCTTTACACCACTTCACTTTTTGAAAGACCTACGTTAGTATTTGTATTTGTTAACTGAAAGAGATCCAAAGAGGATTTTCACTTACATGAGAGAAGGCATTACCATTACTAATGGCAGGGGACACCTGTATAGTCCCTTCCCAAGAAACAAACCAGAGACAAACAAGCAAATGGAAACACCTAGCTCCCGCAGGCTTATGAGTCAGTCTCCTGTCTTGTTGAAGAGGGAGTAGATTGGGTTTGTTATCTTCTGCACAAAGATTTTTACATTCTTTAGAAATCACGTGTTGTATGTCTGCCGTGGCTGGTGCATTCTCTGCACTGTGAATGATGATCCTTGCCTCCGTAACCATTCCTCCGCTCACCTCTCGGTGCGAGCCTCTTCCAGTGTTTCTGGGAAAAGTAAAAGGCATGGCACTTGTTATACACACTGCATTTTCTTTTCCTCCCAAGAGCATGTATAAGGAGAAGCATTGCTCTGTTCTGAATCAGCTCGATCTCCCAATAAGGTGATAATAGACATTTAATAATCTGTTTTTTTTCCCCCCAGGTTCTATCAAGTTATTTGTTCATATGGCTCATAACAATATTTTAGCTCACTTTCATTTAGAATGCTGGTGTTCTTATTCCCCAAAAGTAATGATTTTATTCAGGAAGACAAAAAAAGTTATAAGAAGTTAAGACTCTTTGTCTCAAATTACAAAGAAAAATATAACTGTCATTGCCCAATTTTTTTAGGAAGGAGAACCTGGAGCAAGGATAATGCGATAATGCAGCAATTTGGGAGGTGACAGGCAGCCCAGCACAGCGTGGGCGAGGAAAAGGGAGAGAGCAATGTTGGGGGTGGGGAGCGCATGGCCATGCTGACCAGCACGTGAAGACTCGGCAGGCTGCACGGAGAGCTAGCAGCTGCTTTGCAGGGGTATTGCTGAACATAGGGGCTGCTCTGCATGATGACAAGGAAAAACAGACTCTGACTTTGAGCATCTATGGGTGGGGGGAAGGAGAGAGAATTTATTTGCCTAAGTCTCTAACTTTTTTGCTTCCCATTGGTCCAAGCTTATCCTTTGTGGGAGTTAATTCCCTCATATTCTGGGATGCATCATTTGGCTCTTTCTGTAGAAGCTCAGAAGGTCAAGTCCCCTCCAGTGATGTGATGTTTCATCCAAATCTGGAAGAGGAGGAAGGTCATGCAGCAGGTTGGCCTGGCTGTGCACAGTCAAGGCTTGGCAGTCCCAGGGCAAGTGACTGGTTGTCCCCCTGATGGAGGACTGAGAGACCCCCTCCAAAATCCTTCAGTGTGGCAGTTTCACAACTGGGCCAGTGTGGAAGAGTCTGCCAGTTCCAATGGAATCTAAGAAAGTGCCTAAGATTTGTGTCTCATAAAATAACCTGGGTCTTTAAAAAGAACCATTAAAGCAATAAGTAGAGGTGAGTATGACATCCATCAGGAAGTCTGTCAACATGTAGGTGAACACAAAAACATGATTATTTTAAGTTGAATGAAAAAACAACAGCTGTCTTATAATCAGACTCTCAAGATTCCTGTATTTCTATTCAATGTGACACTACCAACTTTTTGTACAACATGACCCTTCACAATATTATTATTTTGATCCTTTTTTTCTCCATTGGCTTGCAGTTGTTACAGGCTTTGCAATTAACATAGTGAAGAATTTTGGGCTTCAAGTGATGCACTGAATACACACTGTGTGAAAAATGATAGCAACATAAGGAGATCCAACAGAGCTTCCAAAACTCAGTTGCAAATTTTGCAGGAAGTAGTGTATATGATTAATGCCTTTGTATCTTATAAAATCGATTTTAGAAAGAAGGGAAGAAGGGAGGGAGGAGAAAGGGGGGGGGATAGAGAGAGAGAGAGAGAGAGAGAGAGAGAGAGAAGCATTGATTTGTTGCTCCTCTTACCTATGCATTCATTGGTTCATACTTATATGTGCCCTGACGGGGGATCAAACAGGCAACTTGGGCGCATCAGGGCAATTCTGTAACCAACTGAGCTACCGGCCAGGTTGTATTTTTTTCTTATTCAACCTAACAATCAGCTTAATTTAGACCCTTGAGATTCCATGATGTGTTTATGAAACCAGGTTTAGGATTACTTTCATGGCTGTTGCTGTTGGTATGACAATGTCCTTTAAATACAAAGTGGTCATAATTCATAGTTTCAGGTATATAACATAGTGATTAGACATTTAGATAACTGATGAAGTAAAAACCCTCGTAAGTCTAAGGCCCACCTGGCACCATACATAGTTATTACAATATTTTTGACTATCTTCTCTATGCTGTACTTTACATTCCTGTGACTATTTTGTAACTATCAATTTTCACATCTTTATCCCTGTATCTTCTTAATCCAGCCCACCTATCAGGCAGCCATCAATTTGCTCTCTTGTATATATGAGTCTGTTCCAGTTTTCTTTATTTATAATTCTTTTTAGATTCCAAGTATAAGAGAAATCATATGGTATTTGTCTTTATCTGTATGATTTATTTTATTTTACATAATACTGTCTAGGTCCATCAATGTTGTCACAAATGATAAGATTTCATTCTTTTTTATGGCTGAGTCATATTCAATTGTATATATGTACGACCTCTTTATCTATTCATCTCTTAAAATTTTTTTTAAATTTTCCCTCTGTCTTATTTACTAATTTATTGCCTTCAGCTCCAAATTCATCCTTTTTAAAATTGATTTTAATTAAATTATTTATTGTGTTTACATAGATTCTAGTGTTGCCCTGAATGCATCCCCCCTCCCCGTATCAACATCTCCCTAACCCCCTCCCCATAACGCCCTCCCCCCTTCCCTTCAGGTTTATCCCATCATATCATCCCTTTCTCTCTTTCCTCTTTGCCTCTGGTCCCTTTGATCCCTCCTCTGTCTCAATTCCGTTCCTCAGTTCTCATTATTCCTTGAATTCCTCAAATGAGTGAGATCATATGATATGTTTCTTTTACTGCCTGGCTTATTTCACTTAACATAATAGTTTCCAGGTCCATCCATGTTGTCGCAAAAGGTAAGATTTACTTTTTTCATGGCCCCATAGTATTCCATTGTATACATGTACTACTGCTTTTTTTTTTTTTTTTTTGTATTTTTCTGAAGCTGGAAACGGGGAGAGACAGACAGACTCCCGCATGCGCCCGACCGGGATCCACCCCGCACGCCACCAGGGGCGACGCTCTGCCCACCAGGGGGCGATGCTCTGCCCCTCCGGGGCGTCGCTCTGCCGTGACCAGAGCCACTCCAGCGCCCGGGCCATCTTTGCTCCAATGGAGCCTTGGCTGCGGGAGGGGAAGAGAGAGACAGAGAGGAAGGAGGGGGGGATGGAGAAGCAAATGGGCGCTTCTCCTATGTGCCCTGGCCGGGAATCGAACCCAGGTCCCCCGCACGCCAGGCTGACGCTCTACCGCTGAGCCAATGGGCCAAGGCCATACTACTGCTTTTTAATCCACTTGTCTACTGATGGATACTTGGGCTGTTTCCAGATCTTCACTATTGTGAACAATGCTGCCACAAACATGGGGGTACATTTCTTCTTTTGAAATAGTGCTATGGTATTCTTGGGGTATATTCCTAAAAGTGGGATAGCTGGGTCAAAAGCTAGTTCCATTTTTAATTTTTTGAGGAATCCCCATACTGTTTTCTACAGTGGCTGCACCAGTCTGCATTCCCACCAGCAGTGCAGAAGGGTTCCCTTTTCTCCACATCCTCGCCAGCACTTATTCTGTTTTGTTTTGTTGATGAGCGCCATTCTGACTGCTGTGAGGTGATATCTCATTGTAGTTTTAATTTGCATTTCTCTAATGATTAGTGATGTTGAGCATTTTTTCATATGCCTATTGGCCATCTGTATGTCCTCTTTGGAGAAGTGTTTATTCATTTTTTTTGCTCATTTTTTTGATTGGATTGTTTGTCTTCCTGGTGTTGAGTTTTACATGTTCTTTATAAATTTTGGTTATTAACCCCTTATAGGATGTATTGTCGAATATGTTCTCCCATTGTGTGGTTTGTCTTTTTTACTCTGTTCTTATTGTCTTTAGCTGTGCAAAAGCTTTTTAGTTTGATATAGTCCTATTTGTTTATCCTGTCTTTTATTTCACTTGCCCGTAAAGATAAGTCAGCAAATATATTGCTGTGAGAGATGTCGGAGAGCTTACAGCCTATGTTTTCTTCTAAGATGCTTATGGTTTCACGGCTTACCTTTAAGTCTTTATCCATTTTGAGTTAATTTTTGTGTATGATATAAGTTGGTGATCTAGTTTCATTTTTTTGCAGGTAGATGTCCAATTTTCCCAACACCATTTGTTGAAGAGTCTGTCTTTATTCCATTGTATTTTCTTACCTCCTTTGTCAAATATCAGTTGTCCATAATAGTGTGGGTTTATTTCTGGGTTCTCTGTTCTGTTCCATTGATCTATATGGCTATTCTTATGCCAGTACCAAGCGGTTTTGAGTACAATGGCCTTGTAGTATAACTTGATACCAGGAAGTGTAATATCTCTCACTTTATTCTTCCTTTTCAAGATTGCTGAGGCTATTCGTGTTCTTTTTTGGTTCAAAATAAAATTTTGGAATATGTGTTCTATATATCTGAAGTATGTCATTGGTATTTTAATTGGTATTGCATTGAATTTATAAATTGCTTTGGGTAATATAAACATTTTAATTATGTTTATTTTTCCATGAGCATGGCATATGCTTCTACTTGTTTGTATCTTCCTTGATTTATTTATCAATGTTTTATAATTTTCTGAGTACAAGTCTTTATCTCCTTGGTTAAATTTACTTCTAGGTACTTTATTTTTTTGGTTGCAATAGTGAAGGGGATTGTTTCCATAATTTCTCTTTCTGACAGTTCATTGTTGGTGTATAAAAATGCCTCTAATTTCTAAGTATTAATTTTATATCTTGCCACCTTGCTAAATTTATTTATCAGGTCCAGTACTTTTTTGACTGAGACGTTAGGGTTTTCTATATACAATATCATATCATCTGCAAATAATGATAGATTTACTTCTTCTTTTACAATTTGGATGCCCTTTATTTCTTCTTGTTGTCTGATTGCTGTGGCTAGGACTTCCAGAACTATGTTGAATAACAGTGGTGAAAGGGGGCACCCCTGCCTTGTTCCTGATCTTAAGAGGATTGCTTTTAATTTTTGCCCATTGAATATGATGTTGGCTGTGTGTTTGTCAAAGATGGCCTTTACCATGTTGAGATATGTTCCCCATATTCCCACTTTGCTAAGAGTTTTTATCGTGAACAGGTGCTGGATTTTATCAAATGCTTTTTCTGCCTCTATTGAAATTATCATGTGGTTTTTCTCTTTCCTTTTGTTTATGTGATGAATCACATTGATTGATTTGCAAATATTGTACCAGCCTTGCCTCCCCAGAATAAATCCCACTTGAATATGTTGTATAATTTTTTTCAAAATATATTGCTGGATCCGGTTTGCTAATATTTTGTTGAGGATTTTAGCATCTATATTCATCAAAGATATTGGCCTATAATTTTCTTTCTTTGTGTTGTCTTTGCCTGGTTTTGGAATCAGAATTATGCTCGCCTCATAAAAGGAGCTTGGAAGTCTTCCTTGCTCTTGAATTTTTTGAAATAGCTTGAGAAGGTTAGGAGTTAGTTCTTCTTTGAATTTTTGGTAGAATTCATTTGTGAAGCCATCTGGCCCCAGGCTTTTGTTTGTTGGGAGTTTTTTTCCATTTTATTAATTTTAATGGGGTGACTTTAATAAATCAGGGTACATATGTTCAAAGAAATCATCTCCAGGTTATCTTGTCATTCAATTATGTTGCATACCCATCACCCAAAGTCAAATTGTCCTTCATCTGTTGGGAGTTTTTGATAACAGTTTCGATCTCATTTGCTGTAATCAGCCTGTTAAGGTTTTCTGATTCTTGCAGATTGATTTTTAAAATATATGTTTTAAGGAATTTGTCCATTTCACCTAGGTTGTCTAATTTTTTGGCATTGTATTTTCTTACAATATTTTGTATTTCTATTGTGTCGGTCTTTATTTCTCCACTCTAATTTCTAATTTTATTTATTTGAGTCCTCTCTCATTTTTCTTGGTGAGTATGGTTAAAGGTTTATCGATCTTGTTTACTTTTGCAAAGAACCAGTTCCTTGTTTCATTGATCCTCTGCATTGTTTCTTTAGCCTCTCTGTCATTTATTTCCACTCTGATCTTTATTATTTCCTTCCTTCTACTACCTCTGGACTTTACTTGCTGTTCTTTTTCTAGTTCTTTTAGATGCAAGGTCTAGTTGTTTATTTAAGCTTTTTCTAGCTTCTTAAGGTATGCCTATAATGCTATGAACTTCCCTCTCAATACTGCTTTTGCTGTGTCCCATAAATTTTGAGTTGTTGTATGCTCACTATCATTCGTTTCTAGGAATTTTTTTATTTCTTCTTTGATCTCATTCTTAATCCATTCATTCTTTAACAACCTGCTATTTAGTTTTTATGTTTGAGAATTTTTGAGTTTTTCTGTTGTGGTTGATTTCTAGTTTCATGCCATTGTGATCCGAGAAAATGCTTGATATGATTTCAATCTTCTTAAATTTGTTGAGACCCCTTTTGTGCCCTAACATGTGGTCTATCCTAGAGAATGTACCATGAGCACTTGAAAAGAATGTATATTCTGCTGCTTTAGGGTGAAAGGTTCTGAAGATATCTATTAAATCAACTTGATCTTGCAGGGGTAGTCAACCTTTTTATACCTACCACCCACTTTTGTATCTCTGTTAGTAGTAAAATTTTCTAACTGCCCACCGGTTCCACATTAATGGTGATTTATAAAGTAGGTAAGTAACTTTACTTTATAAAATTTATAAAGCAGAGTTACAGCAAGTTAAAGTATATAATAATAATTACTTATGAAGTACTTTATGTCAGATTTTTGCTAAGTTTGGCAGAATAAATCTTTATAAAACAACTTACTATAGTTAAATCTTTTTATTTATACTCTGGTTGCTCTGCTACCATCCACGATGAAAGCTGGAATGCCCACTAGTGAGCAGTAGGGACCAGGTTGACTACCACTGATCTAGTGTCCTTTAAATCTGCTGTTTCTTTGTTCATTTTCTTTCCTAAGGATCTATCTAGTGATGTTAGTGGGGTATTAAAATTCTCTACTATTTAGTATTGCTGTTGATCTCACTCTTTATATTCATCAAAGTCTGCTTTATATATTTAGGTGCTCTTATATTTGGTGCGTAGATATTTATAATGGTTATATCTTTCTGTTGGATTGCTCTCTTTATCATTATTTAGTGACCTTCTTTATCTTTTAGTATAGCCTTTGTTTTAAAGTTCATTTTGTCTGATACAAGTATTGCTACCACAGCTTTCTTTTCATTTCCATTTGCATGAAATATTTTTTTCCATCCTTTTACCTTCAGTCTATGTGCATCTTTTGTTCTAAGGTGCGTCTTTTATAGACAGCATATGTATGGGTTCTGTTTTCTTATCCACGCAGCTACCCTATGTCTTTTAGTTGGATCATTTAACCATTTACATTTAAGTTTATTATTCATATGTAGTTGTTTATTGCCATTTTATTCTTTAAAACTGTATTCCTCTTTTGCTATATTCTTTTCCTCCTTTGATCTGTTTACAACAGGCCCCTTAACATATGTTGCAGCATTGGTTTGGTTGTTATTAATTCCTTCAGTTTTTATTTGTCTGGGAAGCTTTATATTTCTCCTTCAATTTTAAACAATAACCTTGCTGGATAAAGTAGTCTTGGTTGTAGGCTCTTGTTCTGCATTTCTTTAAATATTTCTTGCCATTCCCTTCTGGCCTCAGTGTTTCTGTTAAGAAGTCAGATGTCATCATTATAGGGGCTCCTTTGTAGGTGAAAGCCTTTTTTTCTCTAGCAGCCTTTAATATTTTCTCTTTATCATTTAGCTTTGGTATTTTAATTATGATGTGTCTTGGTGTAGACTTCTTTGGATTTCTCTTTAATTGAATTCTCTGTACTTCTTGAACTTGTGTGCCTTTTTCCTGTATCAATTTAGGGAAGTTTTCAGCTATGATTTGATTGAACAATGTCTCTATCTCTTGTTATTTCTCTTCTTCAGGAACTCCTATGATGCAGATGTTATTTCTCTTCATGTTGTCACAGAACTCTTTTAGAATTTCCTCAGACTTTTTGAGTCTCTTTTCTTTTTGCTGCTCTGCTTCTATGCCTTTGTTTATCTTGTTTTCTAACTCGCTAATTCAATCTTCAGCTTCACTCATCCTGCTTTTAATTCCTTCTATTGTTGTCTTAATTTCTGATATTGTATTTGTCATTTCTGACTGATTCTATTTTATTATTTCAATGTCCTTTTTTATACTTGCTATCTCTTTATTTAGTTGTCCATTATGACCATTTATTGTTCTAATATCTTTGATCATCATAACAATCATTATTTTAAACTCTGCATCCAGTAATTTGGTTATATCTGACTAATTCAAGTCCTTTTCTGGGGATTTCTCTTGATTCATTTGGGTTGCATTTCTCTGCCTTTCCATTTTGTCTGTGTATAAGAAGGGTGTGGCGTCTGTGTTCCCTAAGTGTGGCCTGTCTGGAGGCTCGTCAACATCTTTGCCCCTGCCTTGGGCGTTTCAGTATGGGTGTTGCCGGTCCCAGCCCACTGGGGCTGTCGCTGCAGTTTTCGCCTTTCTTCCACGGGAGGGGTGTGTGTTCATGTGCCTGGGTTTACAAGCTTTTCTGGCTTCAGCCTTCACCCCATCCTTGTGGGAAGGCCTGCACACCATGCTGGGGCTACAAGCCTCGACACCATGGGCAGGCGTGAGCACCTTTGCTCAGCTGCGGGTCTCTGCCTGTTCTGGGGCTTTTACCCCGCCTCCGCGGGTGGAGCTGTGCTCACACGTTGGCTGCAAGCCCTGGCTCTGGACCACTTTCATGCATCCACCCCTCCCTCGCCAGGCAAGACTGAGCTCATGCCGGGCCTCAGTTGTGGCCAGCCTGGCTTTTACCCCTGCTGGGCGAGACTGAGCTCATGCTGAGCCTCAGTTGTGGCTGGCCCAGCTTCTACCCTTGCCGATGGACTGCGCTTCCACATCCCACTGCTGCCGGCCCTCCGGTGAGCCCTCAGCAGTGTGGGTGGCGGCACTGCAGCTCAGACCCTAGCACTCAATACTGTATTTCTGATGGCTCCCTCCTTCTAAGCAACTCTGCTCTGAGTTCCATGGGAGAGCTTGTTTGACTGGTGTCCTGCTTCCCTTTGCTGGTATTGCTGGTTCCAGGGAAAACATTCACTTCAGATTTGTGGAGTGACTCAGCCCAGGGGTTAGAATGGCTGCCCCTCAAAGTGTTTCTCCCTGTGTTTCCTAGATTACACTCTCTTCCTGCCACTCCAGTCCTCTCCTCTCTCCTCATCCCCCAGAGTCCCAGGTGAGTTGTTGTGAAAGAGGTTTTCTGTACTGTCCCTTTAAGAAGCATCCTGGGTCTGAGAAATCTGTCTCTTTCTCACAAACACTATCCTGACTTGTTTTGCAGCTAAATATTGTCCATACACTTCTTCTAGGCTCTGGGGTTGCAGGCTGGAGCTTTGTTCCTGAGGCCCAGGACCTTGCCCTCTCTGCTAAACTCGCTTTCCACCACACGAGTCTCTTCCAAGCTGCCGTTTGCTCTCGGGAGCTGGGCAGTCCTCTCAGTGTTTCTGCTTTTCCTACCAGTCTCAGTGCAGCTTCTTCAGTGTTCCTTGGTTAAAGAGTCCTTTTAGTTTAGTCCAAAGTTGGTTTTGCCAGATGATGGTTCTTAAAATTAAGTTGTAATCCACTTTGGTTCTTGGAGGTGGAAGTTGGTATATCCGCCTACTCCATTGCCATCTTGCCGCCCTCTATTCATCTCTTGGTGGGCACTTAGGTTGCTTCTGTATCTTGACTATTGTAAACAATGTTGTAATGAACATAGGGGTGCATATATCTTTTCAAATTACATTTCTTTTTTTTTTTACACTTTTCCCCCCTGCATCCCTTTATTCCCATCACCAACCCCTAGCTAAGGCTCTCTCTTTTTCTCTCTCTTCCCTCCTTCTCTATCTGTGCAATCTGTGCAGTGTATAATTGTTGGAGTTGCCTAGATTTTTGTACAGCTGTACACAATGAGCTTATTCATTCTCATGGGTAGGCCCTTCACCACAATTATCATAACACATTAACAGCACGGACTACAGTTCAGTTGGGTACTATCTGAATAAAGCTTGCTGCTTCTCTTTTACATTTTATCACAGGGATAACTTTTGATCTTACCAACACTCAGGGGAGCACAAAGGTATACTAGTTCTGACATGCCCATTCATGGCATGATCCTCTTCTCAGTTATCATCAGCATATTTCTTATTTTGAGTTCAGAATAAGAGGCTGAGCTTCATCATATGTTTAATTTTGGATTTCTTTATTAATTGATTTTTGGGGAGCACAGGTTCAAGTATGCAACTCAGTATAACATCATCTGCTCACTGCATCATGCATCTATCACCCCCAGCAAAGTCTCTTTTGTCCCTATTTCACCTACTTTATTCACCTCCCCCTACTCCACACACTGTTGTCTGTGTCTATGTGTTTTTTTTTAATATACTACTCACAAAAATTAGGGTATAGTTCAAATTGAATATGGAGCTATAAAATATCCCCTAATTTTTGTGTGCAGTATATATCTGTGTGTGTGTGTGTGTGTGTGTGTGTGTGTGTGTGTGTGTGTATTTTCTTAATCTTTTCACTCTTTATTATCCGGTCCCCAAATCCCCCCTCTCCTCTGACGCTGTCTGTCTGTTCCAAATACCCATGTCTCCAATTCTATTTTGTTTGTAAGTTTAATTTGTTCATTAGATTCCACATATGAGTGAAATCATATGGTGCTTTTCTTTCTCTTCTTGGCTTATTTCACTTAGCATAATGCTCTCCTGGTCCACCCATGCTGTTGCAAAGGCAAAAATTTTCTTCTTTTTTGCATCCATGTAGTATACCATTGTGTCAATGTACTGTAGCTTTTGGTATTTTGGATTTCTTGGGGTAAATACCCAGAAGTGGAATTGCTGGGTCATAGAGTAAGTTCTATTTTGAATTTTTTGAGGAAGCTTTGTTTTACATAATGGCTGCACCAAGTTACAACCCACCAACAATGCAATGTTTCTCTTTTCTCCACATCCTTACCAACACTTACTGGTTGATTTATTAAAGATAGACATTTTGACAAATATGAGGTAATATCTCATCTCTCTCATGATCAGTTTTTTTCATAAGCACTTTTCTTATGTCTGTTGGCCATCTGTATTCCTCTTTGGAGAAATGTCTATTTATGTTCTCTGCCCATTTTCCATGAGAATGCTTGACTTTTGGTGTTAAGTGGTTGAGTTCCTTATATATTTTGGATATTAACCCCTTATTAGATATATTGTTGAAAAATATTTTCTCCCATTCAGTAGGCTTTCATTTTGTTGATGGTTCCCTTTGCTGTGCAAATGCTCTTCAGTTTGATGTAGCCCCATTTGTTTATTTTTTATTTTGTTTCTTTTGCCTGAGGAGGCATATCCAAAAAAAAATATTACTAAGAGCAATGTCAGAGAATTTAGTGCCTATGTTTTTTTCCTGAAATTTTATGGTTTCAGGTCTTACATTAACTCTTTACTCCATTTTGAGCTTATTCTTGTATATGGTATAAGAAAGTGGTCCAGTTTCATTCTTTTCCATGTGTCTATTTAGTTTTCCCAACACCATTTATGGAAGAAACTGTATTTAACTCATTGTATTATATATTCTTGCCTTCTTTGGCATAGATTAATTGACTATAGAGGCATGAGTTTATTTCTGGGTTTTCTATTCTGTTCCATTGAGCTGTGTGTCTATTTTTATGCCAGTGCTATGCTGTTTTGACTACCATAGCTTTGTAGTATAGTTTGATACCAGGTGGCATGGTTCCCTCAACTTTGTTTATCTTTTTAAAAATTTCTTTGACTATTTGGAGTCTTTTGTGGTTCCATATAAAATGTATGATTATTTATTTCTAGTTCTTTAAAAACTGCCATTGGTATTTTGATAAGGATTGCATTAAATCTGTAGATAGCTTTGGGCAGTACAGTCACTTTACACCTTAATGCATCCTATCATGAGCACAATACATGCTTCCATTTATTTGTATCTTCTTCAGTTTCTTTCTTCAATGTCTTGGAGTTTTCTGAATACAGATCTTTTACCTCCTAGGTTAAATTTATTCCTAGGTATTTTATTCTTTTTGATTCAATGTTTTAAGTATTTTTAAAAAAAATAATTTTAATCCTAAGAGGTAAATACTACTCTTACACTCTTTTCATGGAGAAGGAAACTGAGAAGTGTAGTGCTTATGTAACCTGTCCAGAATCACACAGCAGCATATAGAATGGCAGGACTGGAATTTGAGCAGTCTAGAGCCAGCAATTTCCTCTTGACTAAAAATGATTGTTTCCTTGTTCTTATTACTTTAAAAAAACTTTTTTACTTATTGATTTTAGTGAGAGAGGAAGGGAGTGGGAGAGAGAGAGGACCATAGATCTGTTCCTGTATGTGCCATGACTGGGGATCCAACCAGTAACCTCTGTGCTTTGGGACAAAGCTCTAACCAACTGAGCTATCCCACCAGGTGTTCCTAATACTTTAAAAGATGTGCATGTGTGTGTGTGTTTGTTATTAATATGAGTGTTTAGGACTTCTTGTTTCTCTTATTTGCTCAATAGAAAATATGGGACCTATTTTCTAAGTAGGCCTCATGTTTTTCTGCTCTATCAGAGAGTAATTGTAAATCAGGAAGGGAATCTGAAGAACTCTGAAATTATCCTGTTTTCAACTCCCATAAGCTTTATATCAGATATATTACTCAATCTGCTTCCTTGTCCTTCATAAATGGGCTCAGGTTTATGAAACATGGAAAGTGACAGATTATTTAAGTCATTCAATCACTAACATATCTCCTTTTTTTCTGAAATGCTGAGATATTACTCTCGCTACTAGGAAAGTTAATTAGTTCATTACTAAGTGATTGAGAAGAGTGGTGATACATCTGTAACTGTCATATAGTACAAGGTAAATAAGCTAGGAATTATCTCCTGACACTCACAGGGCCGCCGGGGAACAGAAAGCTTCCCCTCCAGGTCCTTCCAGATTGGTTTCCTATACATTGAGCTGGCCCTTGCCAGCGAATACAAATTCAGAGGGTGAGGAGGTCGAGGACTTCAAAACATTTTACTCTTGGAATTCTGCCCCCAGAACAACTCCAAGCGTGAAATAGGTCATGACTCTCTTTTAAGATTTAAGATGTGCACAAATTCACTGTGATTTCATCTTTGTTTCCTTCATTAGACTTTTGAAATCTTTTTCAATGCACATCTAATTTGTAGACCAGTATGAGGACCTCTAGAATCAATCTATTGACAGTTGGAACCTCTAAGCGTAGTCTTACATCACTTACTAGGTTCAGGTTTACATTTTCTTCTTTTTTTTTTTTTTTTTTTACACTTTTCCCCCCTGCATTCCTTTAGTCTCATCACCAACCCCTAGCTAAGGCTCTCTCTTTCTCTCTCTCTCCCCTCCTTCTCTATCTGTGCAATCTGTGCAGTGTATAATTCTTGGAGTTGCCTAGATTTTTGTACAGCTGTACACGATGAGCTTATTCATTCTCATGAGTAGTCCCTGCCTTCACCACAATTATCATAACACATTAACAGTGCGGGGACTAGAGTTCAGTTGGGTACTATCTGAATAAAGTTTGCTGCTTCTCTTTTACATTTTATCACAGGGATAACTTCTGATCTTACCAACACTCAGGAGAGCACAAAGGTATACTAGTTCTAGTATGCCCATTCATGGTATGATACTTTTCTCAGGTATCATCAACACATTTCTTATTTCGAATTCAGAATAAGAAGCTGAGCTTCATCATATGTTTAAAGTAAAATAATTCATTCTACCAACTTCAATTGTAAATTCTTGGAGAAAAGCAGATTAGTTGTTTTGTATGAGACCTTCAGTCCTGAGAGGAGGCACTGCGGGTATCAGAATTGATCCCTCAGCAGGTGGAAGTGTCCGTCCTGGCTTAGCCATGCTGTTGAAATCTTAAACAGCTGAAGGGCTTTGGACTTTTTGTATTGGCTTTTATATTTAATGTATTTAACTTACAAATATATTAAATTATTCCTCTAAATATTTAAAGCTGCTTTTATACTTAATAAATAGCACCTGAAATTTTGTAAGCTAAATCTTTTAAGAACTTTAAAATTACAAACTTAACTAGTCGAATTCTCTTGGTCCTATCAATAAAATTGAGTCGTACATGCCAACTCCTCCTAAGTGCTTTTAGCAACCTACATCCAGATAAGACAAACCAAAATGGCAATAGGCACAGAATGTTTTGTTGTATATATACTTAACTTTTACAAACGCATGTTAAATTTGATTGAGTCCTCATAATACATAAATATATGTTGTGCCTTCCTGGGGAGTGTCACAATCAATTGTTTTTGTGATTTCAAAAAAATGAATTCAAGGACCTGGCTGGTTGGCTCAGCGGTAGAGCATCGGCCTGGCGTGCGGGGGACCGGGGTTTGATTCCCGGCCAGGGCACATAGGAGAAGTGCCCATTTGCTTCTCCACCCCCACCTCCCCTCCTTCCTCTCTGTCTCTCTCTTCCCCTCCCGCAGCCAAGGCTCCAATGGAGCAAAGATGGCCCGGGCGCTGGGGATGGCTCCTTGGCCTCTGCCCCAGGCGCTAGAGTGGCTCTGGTCGCGGCAGAGCGACGCCCCGGAGCGGCAGAGCATCACCCCCTGGTGGGCAGAGCGTCACCCCTGGTGGGCGTGCGGGGTGGATCCCGGTCAGGCGCATGCGGGAGTCTGTCTGACTGTCTCTCCCCGTTTCCAGCTTCAGAAAAAAATACAAAAAAAAAAAAAGAATTCAAAAGGAAAGGAATATTGTTTTTAATTAGTCAAGGTTGCAGTATCTGGATTGGGCCCCCGACTGCTGTTACGGCCTCCTCTTCCCAGTTCAAGGTCTCTGGTTATGTCAGCAAGGGGATCTGCTCCACGATCTCTACTGGAACCATTGCCTCCCCTTCGTTTCACCCCACCCAAGTGCTCCGAGTCCCAACGTATTTTCTCTCAGTTTCCTAAGGCTGTGCATGTCTTACTGGATTTTTAAAAAGGACGTGAGAAGTTTTACAGATAACATGAGACAGTGCAAATGTCAGTTTTCTTTTTTAATTTTTGTTTGCTTGTGGAAATTTTTTCTTCTTAATATATTCCATGTTTTCAAGATCATTGTAGGTTCACATGCAGTTCTAAGAAGCCACGTGGAGTAGTCCATGTACATTGTCCCCAGTTTCCCTCAATGGTGACATCCTGCAGAACTGAGCTCTCACATCACAGCCAGGGTGTTCCACTGATACGGCGAGATACTGAATATTTTGATCCGAAGACTGACATGTTGCCTTTTTAAGCCATGTCCACTTCCCTCCTGCCCCCACCCCTTTTACTAAGCCCTGGCAATAACCAATTTGTTCTGCATTTCTGTTATTTTATGTTGCAAGAACATCAGTGTATGAAGATGGTCAAAAGGGCCAAGCTTTCAGTTGAGAGATAAGTAAGTCCTGGGGATGTCGTGTCACCACATGGTGAAGGTGGTTAACGGTAGTGTATTATGGATGATGGGCTGTAAAGTGGCCAAGGGAGTAGATTCTAATGTTCTCACCATGAAAAGCAGTGGTAGTTATGTGTGGTGATGAAGGTGTCAACTAATGGTAATGTGAAAATCATTTCCTATTATATATGTGTATTAAATCAATACATTGTATACTTTGAGCTTACACACTGCTATGTCAATTTATAGCTCAACAAAGGTGGAAAAAAATGACATCAGTGGATAGAGCATAGGTCCAGCATTTGGACATCCCAGGTTTGTTTCCTGGTCAGGGCACACAGGGAAGTGACCATCTGCTTCTCTACTCTTCCCTCTCCCTTTTCTCTTCCTCTTCTCCTCCCACAGCCAGTGGCTTGGTTGGTCCGAGTGTTGGCCCCAGGCACTGAGGAGAGCTCTATTGGTCTGAGCATTGGCCCCAGACAGAGTTTTGCTGGGTAGATCCCAGTCGGGGCACATGTGGGAGTCTGTTTCTGTATCTACCTTCCTCTCACTTAAAAAAAAAAAGGAATAAAAATTAACATAATTTATTTTGATATATATGAATAACTAGTCACTTTTTGATATATATTTGCCTTAAAAGGTAAAATTTGTATTACCAATTTAGTGAGATAAAATGTATAACCAAGAAACCCAGGTGGAAATAAAATTATCTGTACTATTTCATCTTTGATTTAAAATGTTATTCTGTTTAAATTGTAGGGACTGAATAATCAAGGTCAAGTGGATGTCTGCAAAGAAGTAGCTTTTCAAGCAACACTGAATTACAGTATCTTACATTTATTATGATTACATCTAAGAGTGTTGTGGTTGGCATTAAGCAAACAGAGCTCACCATTCCACACCTTCTGACAGGTAAGCAAAAAATATATTACCTGAAAGTCCTGAACAGTGGCTCTAATAGGGTGATCACTGAACTGAGGTCAGAACACCTGAGTTTTGTCGATAACAAGGAGCCATAAGTATGACCTTACTAATCTGTTTACTGATGGGAAAATTAGATCAGGTGACCTCTAACTACCTGCCCGTTTAAAGCAGAGTTTTGGGTTAAACTTTTCATTATTGTGGTTTAGGAAGGTAAATCTATTGCTGAGCAAAATGCAGCAGAACAATCAATAATTACATTAATTTAGTTTTAAAAAACAAATGTGCAAAAAGAAGTGAAGAAGGAATCTGTTCTATTTCCTGTCTTTGGGCAATAGAACAACCATATAAAGTGGATATATAGAGACAAGGGCCTCCGTCCTAGCATCTTATCTGACACGGTCCAGGAAAGACCAGGGTATGCATAGGCGTCTCCCTGTATACTAATAGATATTCACCATTTCTTTGGGACTGTAAGTTATTCTGGCGACCAAGGTAAGTCTACCTTTGTCTTCCCTGTTTGGCACACTGTTAGATTCATGATATGTGCTCAACACATTTATCTTGACAAATGAAATAGTACAAGGAGTCATTGGGCTATTCATAGAATTTAAATTGCTCGCAGCTATTTATTTGTGTCATCTAATAACTCTTAACCTTAGCTGATAATGGCAAACACTGCAGAGCTTTTAAAACCTATGATGCCTACAGCCCACCCCCATAGGGTTTGATTTTATTGATTGGGAGTGGGGCCTACCATAGCGTTTTATAAACATGTTCCAGGTGACGGGCTAGGGGTGGAAAAAAACCCAGATCTTTCCCAATTCCATCATTTTACAAGGAGCCACATCAGTGCATGCACGCTGTTGTCGGCAGAGCGGGGACCTGAAGAAAACAATGACATCAGGCAAGCCCGTTCGCAAGAGGGCCTGCTCTGAAACAGCTTGTTGTCGGCACCCTCCACCATCAGGGAGTTGTACCAGTTCCACACCTGTAGGTTGCCTGTTGAGTGCAGCTGCCCAGCAAAGAGGAATAATTCCCTTTTTAGGAAAAACTTTAGGGGCCAGAGGAACTGGTCAGTAAAGAGAGATATGGGGTTATTTCCTGCCTCCATCAAGGCGTGAGATTCTGCCAAAAGCCTTTGCTTTCCTCTAGCCTCATATATATATGTTGTTTTAAAAAAAAACTTATTTACTAATTTTAGAGAGGGAGAGAGAGAGAGTTAGAAGAGAGGGAAGAGGAGGAAGCATCAAATCCCATATGTGCCTTGCCCCAGCAACCTCAGGATTCCAGGTCTATGCTTTATCCACTGCGCCACCACAGGTCAGGCATATATGTTTTTAATTGGAAAAAATGAGAGGAATGTAGGAGGAGAGTGATGAATAGATACCAAGCTTACTTGTTTAACTACATTGATTTTTCATCTCCATGAAAACTGGGATATTGAACACCTTTTTGCCAATGGTGGTTCTGTACATGTATTATATAAGCAAGTTGTTTTAAGTATTTTGAAGGACAGATGGTTAGCTTCACAGCTCTTACCTTTAGTCTGTTTTGTTTACCATGGACCCACTTGGTACCTAGGAGATGCTCAGATAATGCATGTGGAATTTGAACAGTAGAAATATGGTGGACTTGGGTATTATATAGATCTGGGTTCAGATGTGAGCTCTGGCCATTTACCACCAAAGTGGATTTTTTAAGTGGTGTAAGTCTTTTTAGTTATATATATAAGCACTTATGCTATGAAGATCATGTTCCTGCTGTCTGGTTTTGTGTGTTATTGGGGCTTGTGATAGATAAGGAGAGCAATACTCAGATCCCTCCTCAGGGAAGGTCACCTGCCCAGCCACCAAAAAATGATTGATTGGAAGTCTTTAGCTGTTAACACTTTTAAGGTCTGCCTGAATTTTCTGGCCATGTCAAACTGCTCTTGGGGGCAACCCCTCATGAATGAACAGCGAGGAGGTGGTAAAAGAGTCTCACCGTTTCCCCTGATGCAGGACTTCTGTAATGAGCAGTCTTTACTCCAGAACTCTGGTTGGGCTGGAGGAAGACTGTCTAGTGTTCCATGTCATCTGATGTCTCCTCGTCCAGGAAGTTCTTTCCTTCTCTTTTGCCCTTGAGTAACTCATATTCATCTCTGAGCATCAAGTCAAATGTCTCAGGAAAATCTTTCTGACTAGGTTCAATTGCCCTACTAAAGATGCCCAGAGCACTTTTTCTTAGTTAAATTTTATTTTTGCAGTTATTTGATGAATGTGTGTTCCCTGTGCTAGTGTATAAGTGCTCTTGTGTCTATCATTGCTCACTCTTGTTTTGCCTAGCTCAGTGGATGATGGTTATTAAAATAATCAATAAACACTTGCTGGCTTTAGAATGTAGATATTTCAATTTATATATCCATTTTACATACCCATACTCTGTAACTTTATATACCCATTAGTTATTAAAGGTTTGATGCTTAGAATGAGATCTTTCAACACTTTAAGGATTGCAAGCATTGTTGGTAATGCAAAGGCTATTTAGAGGTGTTGAAGATGGAGAATCTAGATAAGATATTGGTAGGAGGGAGAGAAACATGAAAAATTGGAGAGGAAGATATATCAGAGCTTAGTGAGTATTGAATGTGAGAGGTTACTGTTTTATTACTAAAAATATAAATAGTCAAGTTACTGAAAGTGAAGGTTTCTCCTTGATGAACTTCAACTACCCACTGGGTTTTATTCATCCTCTGTTGGGTTGAAAATAGCCAGAGAACCAGGGCAGTTTAACATTTGTTCTTTCGCTCAAGGCTACATCATGCAACTTAATTATTTCTTCAGAGCAGAGCAGAAATTTCCTTGCTTAGTGATTTCAATGAAAACAGGTCATCTTAAAAATACCGTGAGCTACTCTTCCAAACCTTAAGAACAGGGCTGTTAGTTACCTGTTTTCTCTACACTGTCATACTGATTGGAGAGCCAGCAATCTGCTTGCCTTTCACTCACACTTATTTCTTTTAGTTCTATTCCTTTGGCCCACACAGAACAAATTTATCTCTGTCATGTCTATTCTTCTTATGTCCTTTCTTCTTTCAATTTTTGTCAAATGTTTTTCATACAATGTAGTCCCCATAATATCCTGGTCACTTTTTGTAAACCCTGTAATTTAGGAGCTTATGATAGTTTCAAAATCATGCTCAGTTTTTACACTCAAAATCCTGCTGTGAGATGTTGTTATTCAACTCCTGTTTGTGAACCTGATGCTTCACAAAAACAGAATTCAAAACCTCATAGTTTGGAGCAAAGAAAGGTTTGTTGACCAAGAAGGCACTAACTAAGAAGATGGAAGACTTAGCAATGACTCAAATCCGTCACGATTGTTGGACTGAATTAGGGGGTTTGATGCACCAAGAGAGGAATGGGAGAGTAAATTTCCATAGTTTCTAGTTCTCTGATAAGATCTCAACTTTCAGATTTGGAGACACCACTAAATGATCACATGTATTTAGGGTTGGTCTTCATTTTCATTCTTTTCTGTGAAGCAAACCTATAAATCATTGCTTCCAGATCTTTTTTCTTTACTTTGTTGTATGAGGAAGAACAAAGACATTATATTAAGATGTTGTTTATAGTTTTTGTTGTTTATTTTTAGGGGGGGCAGAGACAGAGACAGACAGGAAGGGAGATAACAAACATTAACTCATAGTTGTAGCATTTTAGTTGTTCATTGATTGCTTTCTCATATGTGCCTTGACTGGGGGTCCAGCCAAGCTAATGACCCCTTGCTTAAGCCAGCAACCTTGGTCTCGAAGCCAGTGACCTTTGAGCTCAAGTCAATACCCTGGGGTCATGTCTATGATTCTACACTCAAGCCAGCCACCCCGCACTCAAGCTGGTGAACATGCACTCAAACTGGTTGGACCTACGCTCAAGCCGGTGACATTGGGGTTTTGAACTGGGGTCTTTATTGTCCCAGGGTGATGCTCTACCCACTTTGCCACCCCCTGGTCAGGCTAGATGTTGTCTATAGTTTTCTTAAGATTGTTGAGTGACAAGTCACGGGCTGTTGATTCAGAACATGTTGAGCCTATGGTTAGAATCTTAAGCAACTTGTAGCTATAAGAGAACAAACAGTAAAGTAGCTAAGGTTCAACTAGTCCTAAAGTGGGGCGGGTGGCAGCAATCAAAGGAGAGGTCTCAGCTATAAAGGCGTGGTTATACTATTTCTTTCAAAACAAATTGCTATGTTATAGTTTCCTATTATGTTTGCAAGCAAAATAACAAGCACAACGCTCCTTTGCTCTTTATTAAAATATCAATACACTTATTCTTATTTATTTATTTATTTATTTATAAATAAATTTTTATTAATGTTAATGGAGTGACATCAATAAATCAGGGTACATATATTTAAAGAAGACATGTCCAGGTTATCTTGTCGTTCAATTATGTTGCATACCCATCACCCCAAATCAGATTGTCTTCCATCACCCTCTATCTAGTTTTTTTTGTGCCCCTCCCCCTCCTCCTTCCCCTCTCCCTCCTTCCCTCCCACACCCCTCCTCCCCCCCACCCCTGATAACCACCAAACTCTTATCCATGTCTCTTAGTCTCGTTTTTATGTCCCACCAATGTATGGAATCATGTAGTTCTTGTTTTTTTCTGATTTACTTATTTCACTCAGTATAATGTTATCAAGATCCCACCATTTTGTTGTAAATGATCCAATGTCATCATTTCTTATGGCTGAGTAGTATTCCATAGTGTATATGTGCCACATCTTCTTTATCTAGTCTTCTATTGAAGGGCTTTTTGGTTGTTTCCATGTCTTGGCCACTGTGAACAATGCTGCAATGAACATGGGGCTACATGTGTCTTTACATATCAATGTTTTTGAGTTTTGGGGGTATATACCCAGTAGAGGGATTGCTGGGTCATAAGGTAGTTCTATTTTCAGTTTTTTGAGGAACCACCATACTTTCTTCCATAATGGTTGTGCTACTTTACATTCCCACCAACAATGAATGAGGGTTCTTTTTTCTCCACAGCCTCTCCAACATTTGCTATTATTACCTGTCTTGTTGATAATAGCTAATCTAACAGGTGTGAGGTGGTATCTCATTGTAGTTTTGATTTGCATTTCTCTAATAACTAATGAAGATGAGCATCTTTTCATATATCTGTTGGCCATTTGTATTTCTTTCTGGGAGAAGTGTCTGTTCATGTCCTCTTCCCATTTTTTTATTGGATTGTTTGTTGTTGAGTTTTATGAGTTCTTTGTATATTTTGGATATTAGGCCCTTATCTAAGCTGTTGTTTGAAAATATCATTTCCCATTTAGTTGGCTGTCTGTTTATTTTGTTATCAGTTTCTCTTGCTGAGCAAAAACTTCTTAGTCTGATGTAGTCCTATTCATTTATCTTTGCCTTCACTTCTCTTGCCTTTGGAGTCAAATTCATAAAATGCTCTTTAAAACCCAGGTCCATGAGTTTAGTACCTATGTCTTCTTCTATGTACTTTATTGTTTCAGGTCTTATATTTAGGTCTTTGATCCATTTTGAATTAATTTTAGTACAAGGGGACAAGCTGTAGTCGAGTTTCATTCTTTTGCATGTGGCTTTCCAGTTTTCCCAACACCATTTGTTGAAGAGGCTTTCTTTTCTCCATTATGTGTTGTTGGCCCCTTTTTCGAAAATTATTTGACCATATATATGTGGTTTTATTTCTGGACTTTCTATTCTGTTCCATTGTTCTGAGTGTCTATTTTTCTGTCAATACCATGCTGTTTTGATTGTCGTGGCTCTATAATAGAGTTTGAAGTCAGGTATTGTAATGCCCCCAGCTTCATTTTTTTCCCTTAGGATTGCTTTGGCTATTCGGGGTTTTTTATAGTTCCATATAAATCTGATGATTTTTTGTTCCATTTCTTTAAAAAATGTCATAGAAATTTTGATGGGAATTGCATTAAATGTGTATATTGCTTTGGGTAATATGGCTATTTTTACTATATTTATTCTTCCTATCCAAGAACAAGGAATATTTTTCCATCTCATTGTATCTTTTTTGATTTCCCTTAATGCTTTGTAGTTTTCGTTATATAGGTCCTTTACATTCTTTGTTATGTTTAAAATATCAGTACTTTAATGATGCAATTTAATTCAACCTCCAAATAAGAAAAAATTTAGTTTTTTAAAAAAATTTATTTATTAAATTTAATGCAGTGACATTGATAAATCAGGGTACATATGTTGAGAGAAAACATCTCTAGATTATTTTGACATTTGATTGTGCTATATACCCCTCCCCCAAAGTTAAATTGTCTTCTGTCACCTTCTATCTGATTTTCTTTGTGCCCCTCCCCTCCCCCAACCCCTCTCTCCTTCTTCATCCCATCCCCCCTCCCCCCACCCCCCACCCCTGTTGCCATCACATTCTTGTTCATGTCTCTGAGTCTCATTTTTATGTCCCTTCTATGTATGGATTCATATAGTTCTTAGTTTTTTTTTCTGATTTACTTATTTCACTTCGTATAATGTTATCAAGGTCCATCCATGTTATTGTAAATGATCTGATGTCATCATTTCTTATGGCTGAGTAGTATTCCATAGTATATATGTACCAAAGCTTTTTAATCCACTTGTCCTCTGACGGACACTTGGGCTGTTTCCAGATCTTCGCTATTGTGAACAATGCTGCCACAAACATGGGGGTGCATTTCTCCTTTTCGAGCCATTCTATGGTGTCCTTGGGGTATATTCCTAAAAGTGGGATAGCTGGGTCAAAAGGCAGTTCGATTTTCAGTTTTTTGAGGAATCTCCATACTGTTTTCCACAGTGGCTGCACCAGTCTGCATTCCCACCAGCAGTGCAGGAGGGTTCCCTTTTCTCCACATCCTCGCCAGCACTTATTCTGTGTTGTTTTGTTGATGAGCACCATTCTGACTGGTGTGAGGTGATATCTCATTGTGGTTTTAATTTGCATTTCTCTAATGATTAGTGATGTTGAGCATTTTTTTATATGCCTATTGGCCATCTGTATGTCCTCTTTGGAGAAGTGTCTATTCATCTCTTTTGCCCATTTTTGGATTGGATTGTTTATCTTCCTGGTGTTGAGCTTTACAAATTCTTTATAAATTTTGGTTATTAACCCCTTATCAGACGTATTGTCAAATATGTTCTCCCATTGTGTAGTTTGTCTTTTTATTCTGTTCTTGTTGTCTTTAGCTGTGCAAAACCTTTTTATTTTGATATAGTCCCATTTGTTTATCCTGTCTTTTATTTCACTTCCCCGTGGAGATAAATCAGCAAATATATTGCTGTGAGAGATGTCCGAGAGCTTCCTGCCTATGTTTTCTTCTAAGATGCTTATGGTTTCACGGCCTACATTTAAGTCTTTTATCCATTTTGAGTTTATTTTTGTGAGTGGTGTAAGCTTGTGATCTAGTTTCATTTTTTTGCAGGTAGCTGTCCAATTTTCCCAACACCATTTGTTAAAGAGGCTGTCTTTACTCCATTGTATTTCCTTACCTCCTTTGTCAAATATCAGTTGTCCATAATGGTGTGGGTTTATTTCTGGGTTCTCTGTTCTGTTCCATTGATCTATATGCCTGTTCTTATGCCAGTACCAGGCTGTTTTGAGTACAATGGCCTTGTAGTATAACTTGATATCAGGAAGTGTGATACCTCCCACTTTATTCTTCTTTATTAAGATTGCTGAGGCTATTCGTGTTTTCTTTTGGTTCCATATAAATTTTGGAATATGTGTTCTACAATATATATATGAAGTATGTCATTGGTATTTTAATTGGTATTGCATTGAATTTATAGATTGCTTTGGGTAATATAGACATTTTAATGATGTTTATTCTTCCTAACCATGAGCACGGTATATGCTTCCACTTGTTTGTATTTTCCTTGATTTCTTTTATCAATGCTTTGTAATTTTCCAAATACAAGTCTTTAGTCTCCTTGGTTAAGTTTATTCCTAGGTACTTTATTTTTTTGGTTGTAATTGTGAAGGGGATTGTTTCCTTAATTTCTCTTTCTGACTGTTCATTGTTGGTGTATAAAAATGCCTCTGATTTCTGAGTATTGATTTTATATCCTGCCACTTTGATGAATTCATTTATCAGGTCCAGTAGCTTTTTGACTGAGACTTTAGGGTTTTCTATATACAATATCATATCATCTGCAAATAATGATAGTTTTACTTCTTCTATTCCAACTTGAATGCCTTTTATTTCTTCTTCTTGTCTGATTGCTGTGGTTAGGACTTCCAGGACCATGTTAAATAAGAGTGGTGAAAGGGGGCACTCCTGCCTTGTTCCTGATCTTAAGGGTATTGCTTTTAACTTTTGCCCATTGAGTATGATGTTGGCTGTGGGTTTCTCATAGATGGCTTTTATCATGTTGAGGTATGTTCCCTGTATTCCCACTTTGCTGAGAGTTTTGATCATGAATGGGTGCTGGATTTTATCAAATGCTTTTTCTGCATCTATTGAAATTATCATATGGTTTTTCTCCTTCTTTTTGTTTATGTGATGAATCACATTGATTGATTTACGAATATTGTACCAGCCTTGCCTCCCCAGAATAAATCCCACTTGATCATGGTGTATGATTTTTTTCCATATATTGTTGGATCCGGTTTGCTAATATTTTGTTGAGGATTTTAGCATCTATATTCATCAGGGATATTGGTCTGTAATTTTCTTTCTTTGTGTTGTCTTTGCCTGGTTTTGGAATCAGAATTATGCTCGCCTCATAAAAGGAGCTTGGAAGTCTTCCTTCCTCTTGAATTTTTTGAAATAGTTTGAGAAGGATAGGAGTTAGTTCTTCTTTGAATATTTGGTAGAATTCTGTTGTGAAGCCATCGGGCCCCGGACTTTTCTTTGTTGGGAGTTTTTTGATAACTGTTTCAATCTCATTTGTTGTAATCGGTCTGTTTAGGTTTTCTGATTCTTCCAGATTGATTTTTGGAAGGTTGTATGTTTCAAGGAATTTGTCCATTTCATCTAGGTTGTCTAGTTTTTTGGCATACAGTTCTTCATAGTATTTTCTTAGAATATTTTGTATTTCTGTTGTGTCAGTTGTTATTTCTCCTCTCTCATTTCTAATTTTATTTATTTGAGTCCTCTCTCTCTTTTTCTTGGTGAGTCTACTTAAAGGTTCATCAATCTTGTTTACTTTTTCAAAGAACCAGCTCCTAGTTTCATTGATCCTCTGTATTGTTTCTTTAGCCTCTATGTCATTTATTTCTGCTCTGATCTTTATTATTTCCTTCCTTCTACTACATTTGGGCTTTACTTGCTGTTCTTTTTCTAATTCTTTTAGATGCAGGGTTAAGTTGTTTATTTGAGCTTTTTCTAGCTTCTGAAAGTGTGGCTGTAGTGCTATGAACTTCCTTCTCAGTACTGCTTTCGCTGTGTCCCATACATTTTGATTTGTTGTATGCTCATTGTCATTCATTTCTAGGAATTTTTTTATTTCTTCTTTGATCTCATTCTTAATCCATTCATTATTTAACACCCTGCTATTTAGTTTCCATGTGTTTGAGAATTTTTGAGGTTTTCTGTTGTGATTCATTTCTAGTTTCATGCCATTGTGATCGGAGAAAGTGCTTGCTATGATTTCAGTCTTCTTAAATTTGTTGAGAGCACTTTTGTGCACTAACATGTGGTCTATCCTAGAGAATGTACCATGAGCACTTGAAAAGAATGTATATTCTGCTGCTTTAGGGTGAAAGGTTCTGAAGATATCTATTAAATTGAGTTGATCTAGTGTTTCCAATAAGTTTGCTGTTTCTTTGTTAATTTTCTTTCTTGAGGATCTATCTAGTGATGTTAGTGGGGTATTGAAATCCCCTACTATTATAGTATTACTGTTGATCTCGCCCTTTAAATCCATCAAAGTCTGCTTTATATATTTGGGTGCTCCTATATTAGGTGCATAGATATTTATAATAGTTATATCTTCCTGTTGGATTACTCCCTTTATCATTATGTAGTGGCATTCTTTATCTCTTACTATATCCTTTGTTTTAAAGTCCATTTTGTCTGATATAAGTATTGCTACCCCAGCTTTTTTTTCATTTCCTTTTGCATGAAATGTTTTTTTCCATCCTTTTACCTTCAATCTATGTGTGTCTTTTGTTCTAAGGTGTGTCTCTTGTAGACAACATATGTATGGGTCCTGTTTTCTTATCCACGCAGCTACCCTATATCTTTTGATTGGATCATTTAATCCATTTATATTTAAGGTTATTATTGATATGTAGTTGTTTATTGCCATTGTCTTCTTAAAGGTGTATTTCTTTTTTGCTATATTCTTTTCCCACTTTGATCTGTTTACAACAGGCCCCTTAACATTTCCTGAAGCATTGGTTTGGGTGTAATGAATTCTTTGAGTTGTTTTTTGTCTGGGAAGCTTTTAATTTCTCCTTCGATTTTAAACGATAGCCTTGCTGGATAAAGTAGTCTTGGTTGTAGGTTCTTGTTCTGCATTACTTTGAATATTTTTTGCCATTCCCTTCTGGCCTCAAGTGTTTCTGTTGAGAAGTCAGATGTCTTCCTTATGGGGGCTCCTTTGTAGAAAAAAATAACTTTTTTTTCTCTTGCAGCTTTTAATATTTTGTCTTTATCGCTTAGCTTTGGTATTTTAATTATGATGTGTCTTGCTGTAGGTTTCTTTGGGTTTCTCTTTAATGGAGTCCTCTGTGCTTGTTGAATTTGTGAGAGTTACTCCTGCATTAATTTAGGGAAGTTTTCAGCTATGATATGATTGAACAAAGTCTCTATCACTTGTTCTTTCTCTTCTTCTTCAGGAACCCCTATGATGCGGATGTTATTTCTCTTCATGTTGTCACAGAGCTCTCTAAGACTTTCCTCTGACTTTTTGATCTCTTTTCTCTTTTCTTCTCTGCTTTCATGCCTTCATTCCAGTTGTCCTCTAACTCGCTGATTTGATCCTCTGCTCTATCTATCCTGTTTTTAATTCCTTCCATTGTGGTCTTTATTTCTGATATTGTATTTGTCATCTCCGACTGATTCTTTTTTATACTTGCTATTACTTTATTTAGGTTTTCATAATGACCATCCATTGTTGTTCTAAGATCCCTAAGCATCCTTACAATCATTATTTTGAACTTCACATTTGGAAGTTTGGTTATTTCCATATCACTCAGTTCATCTCTTGAAGGTGTCTCTTGTGGTTTCATTTGGATTGCACTCCTTTGTCTTCTCGTCATCTGTTTTTGGGTGTTTTATTTGTAGAGTTGTTGAGTCTTGGCTTGGTGTTGTCTGCCTCCAGTTTTCAGTTGTGTTATTTCTAGGTCTTCTTGGGTTGGTATCAGCTGTTATCTGTAATCCACTTTCGGATTTGGGCAGCTTTGAAGTCTTGATTTGTTTGTTTTCTTAACAGGTGATAGTCTTGTTAACTGATCTCAGCAGGGGGCTTCCTTGAAACTGTATCCAGTAATGCGATGGGTGTAACCTGAGACTCTGAAGGCCTCTTTAGCCAGCTAATCTCACTGGGGGCAGGGTGTTTTCTCAGCTTCAGTAGGGGGAGGTGTATCTCAGATCTCCATGGAGACCTGAGTTACTGCCCCTCCTCCCCACTTCTTGTTTTCAGCTGTGTCTTTTTGCGCTGATTGGAGCTGGATAGATGTCTGGAGATCTCTGATCCAGAAGCACTTCAGCTCTGTTTTGTGAAAGGTTCAGTCCCTCCCCCAGCTATGGCCACCTCCATCACAGATGAGTCAGCTTTTTTAGTTCGTTTCCTGCATTCCTTAGCCCCTCACAGTCTGTCCCTTTCCCTGTCCTTTCCACTTGGGAGATAAGCTGGTCTTTTCAACACACCTCGCTCCCTGGTCACCAGGCAAGTGGCTGTGAGCAGTAGTTTCTGCTCTTTTCCCTCTGTGAGATCCTCTCTGGACTCTCAGCCTCACCCCCCCTCCATTCCTGTAAGCAGAGGAGGTTCAGGCGCTCCCTACCAGGATTGTTGTGGCTTCTTCTTTGCTCCTTGGTTTTTGAGAGCTGTTCTTGCAGTTCAGAGTTGGTTTCATGCTGATTTTTCCTAAATTGATTTGTATTCCAGTTTGGTGGTGAGAGTTGGGCATCTGTGCATCCGCCTACTCCGCTGCCATCTTTTTCTCCTGTATTTTAGTTTTTAAACCTAGAGAAATCTCATGTCTCTATTTAAAATAATCAAAGACATATGAGTAGTCTGTGACATTAAAAATTGAATATATCATGCCTTTAACTACTTATATAATACAAAACTAAAGGACATAGGTAGGAATATTTTAGGCATAATTCATCTAGACATATGCCACATAAATCAGTAAAATATATAAATCCCACTAAGGCTCTTTAACAGGAACTTCTTTTATATGATACTTCTCTTAGTTACAAATGAACGGAAGTGAAAAATAATGACAGACAGAATTGCTCACTAAAACTGGGACAGAGGAAGAACAACTCTGAAAAGTGAGATTAATATGGTTTGTTAATTTTGAAGAAAAGGAGCATTGGACACCAGTATGCACTTGCTTTCATCCTTGCTTTTTTAATATATATGTTGCTTATCAAATTGGAAATCAGGAAGAATAAAAAATTGATGATGCTATACCATTATTTTGCTAGAAATACCACTAATTTTGCATATAACATAATCTTATCATTGTAGTGTCTTATCTTAGAGAACCAAATAAAAAGAAGAACTGTATTTTCTTTTTGAGAGAAGCAGGGAGAGAGAGAGAGAGAGAGAGAGAGAGAGAGAGAGAAAGAGACAGGAGCCTGAAGCTGCTCTGGATGTGCCCTGACTGGGGAAACCATCTAGCCACCTCTGTGCTCCAGGACAGAGCTCCAACCAACTGAGCTATTGGGCCAGGGCTTAATTTTTATTGATTTGTAGAGACAGGGAGAAGAAGGGAAAGAGAGTAGAGGGGGAAGGGAAGCATTCATTGTTGTTCCATTCTCTGGTTGCTTCCCAGGTGTGTCCTGAATGGGGATCAAACCTGCAACCTTGTTGTTTCTGGATGACGCCTTTGAACCAACTGAGCAAATTGGCCAGGGTAGAACTTTATATTTTTAAATCAATTACACACTACCTTCTCTGATGGCTATTTTATACTTTACAGACAGAACTGCAATAGATAAAAATTGAAACTCATTCTTATAAATTGTCTATCAACTGGCCAAAGTATTTCTGGAGAGCAGTGATAGCTGGTTTTCTTCTTACTGCTTCTGTAGGGTAGCTGGAGAAAGAAACCAAAGAACTCCAACTGGGGCAAACATTTTGTTTCACTGTTGTGTTGCTTTTGCTAGTTTTAGTATCTATTTTATACTTTATTAAAGTATAATTTACAGCCTGACCAGGTGGTGGCGCAGTGGATAGAGTGTTGGACTGGGATGTGGAGGACCCAGGTTCGAGACCCCCGAGGTCACCAGCTTGAGCGTGGGCTCATCTGGTTTGAGCTGAGCTCACCAGCTTGGACCCAAGGTCTCTGGCTCGAGCAAGGGGTTACTCGGTCTGCTGAGGACCCGTGGTCAAGGCACATATGAGAAAGCAAGCAATGAACAACTAAAGTGTCACAACAAAAAACTAATGATTTATGCTTTTCATCTCTCTCCATTCTTGTCTGTTTGTCCCTGTCTATCCCTCTCTCTGACTCTCTCTCTCTATAAATAAAAAAAAATTAAAAAAGAAAAATATAATTTACATATGACAAAATCTGTCTTTTTTACTTATATAGTTCAGTGAGTCTGAAGAATATAAATATCTATCCATCTCTTTATATACTTAAGATCTTAAACTTTCAAGGAGTATAGTATCAAATGACATAAATGTGCTTCATTATAATAGGTGGTTATATTGTTAATAAACTATTTCATAGAAGTGGGCAAATAAGTTGTATAGTGTTGAAGTGCTAACTACATGCATTTCTTAACTAAGATTCTGTTTTCATTCATTTACTTGCTGAAAACCTGTGCACCGTGCCCTGCTCTGCTCGGTGCAGTATATCTTAGAGGAGAGCAAAACGAGGGTCGTGGCCCTTAACGGAGCTTGTCATAGAAATTTCGTTCAGCCCTTGATAAACATAATTTTTATTTCTTAATAAAATATTGGGGTAAGAAGCCATAATATTTCCCAAACATCAAAGTTTAACAAATAATTTAAGATGACAGAGAACAAACCATCATCAAGTTAAATGTTTTTTAAAATAAATTCTAGGTAACATGGCAACTATGAACAGATATTCACCATATCTCTTTTCTTTATCAAGCCATATTTCCAATGCTTCATCATCTTGATAATCATTAATAATGGGAGTTGAATAAATACCAATAAATCTGGCTCTGAGAAAGTGTTGTACACAGTATTTATTTAGACCATTTGGGTGAATTTAATACATATGGAAAACAAATGCAAAGGGTGTAGAATTCTACTTTCTAATTCTATATTAGTGTGACTTTAAAATATAAACCTTTCCCACAAGACCACAAATTTTTGAGGGTCACAATTATATCTCAGAGCTTGTCATCTAGTAATTACTAAATGGTTTTGAATAAGTAACTGAGTGAAAGTGAGTAAATGAATGAATGAAATAATATGATAAATCAATTCAGAGTGCAATTATTTTAACCTACAGAGAGTGCAAAAGAGTTTTTCTTAATGGGTTTAGAAGCAAAAAGTCCACATTTAGCCCAGACTTTATGTAGACAAATTGTACAGATAAGATTCAGATCGGTTTGAATGAAAAAGCACATGAAAGTCATCATCTTATTTCTCTTGCTGGTTTCTTCTTTCTTCTCACCCTTTTACTATATTGCTAAAGCCTTATTAAATATCTTCGGTTGCTATGATTTTATATGAAGTTCTGCTTTAGTAGTAGTAGTGGTGGCATTATTTCTCCTAGACATATTTCAACTACATACATTTCCATTAAAATAATATTTTCAAGAAGGATCCAAAAATTTTGAGATAGGATTGTGATTTCATATTTTCTAAGTAGACAATTATATTGAAAAAGTAAATTAAAAAAAATGTGCTTGCCAGTGTCCAAAGTACCGCTCATACTAAATTCCTAGAAATTTTAACAAGACCAAGTGCATGGTGGATCTGAGTCAGCCAGTGTCAGCAGTACCCTGCAGACTTACACAGACTAAATGCATGTGACCAGACACCATTCTGTCACTATAAAATAAGACGCAGACCCTACTAAAGCAATTAGTATACAGGGCAGTGAATTGTAACCACTACTAGATATGACCATCCTAACAATTGTAAGCTAAAATGAATCTTAGGCTGTAATTTAGAGAAATAAATATTTCTTTGAGCAAAAGAATGTGCCACCTGCAAGCCACTCAGGTATCAAGGCAAAGAAGAGGTTGCCTTGTATAGCAAAAGTTCCTGTTCAGGTTCCCAATCAGGTCCCTTTTATGTAAATGAGGTATTCAAATTATGCAGTTCTGATTGGACAGGGCAGGTCTCAGTTCATTGGCTGAAAGACAAAACCGGTGTTTCTCCGCAGTTGTTGATGCAGGCAGTGTAAAGAGCGAGGCATAGTGTGGGAAGCTGAGAGTTCAGTCTGAATGCATGAAGGTCCCCTGTCAACAAATAGCTGCTAGACTTTTACTGTTTATAAAATTTGGGCCCTTGGCTGAGCAAGTGGAGTTCATCTCAGCGGATAAAATTCCTTCTCGGGGTTCACACATTCGAAAAGGACCAAACATGTCAAAGCAAACTTGCAAAGGACAATGTTCAACAGTTAAGGAAGACTTTATCAAAGGAATGGCAATAAAGGAGGGATACCAGAACTGAATCTGAGCTCAGCTCGACAGAGACAAAGGGCAGGCCGGAGAATCTCTTCTATCTTAGGGCGTGGGGAGTGAGGGTGTCACAGGCTGTCTGCGTATGCATTTGGTCTTACACAAAGAAAAAGTAAACTTTCCCTTATCTTTATGAGGGAAGCTAATTTTAAATCTTGGAGAAAGGCATCCATAGAAGTTAGCCCTACTTGCACTACTGGAATGGACACTATTTCCCGTTTAGAAAAGCAGTCTCCCTGGTCCTTAAGAAAAAAAGTCCTGTAATGCAAAACAAGCAAGAGGTTTTTAAAACATTTACTTCTCCAAGGGGCAGAAAAAGAATACATACTTACAAGTTTTCTAATGTAAAAGAGAGAGAAGAGGGACCTAGGATCAGGGAGAAGCCTGTCTAAAGTGTAGGCGAGCTGAGAGAGGGGAATGTGAAGGCCCATTTGGTCAGATCTGACCTTGGAGTCCTTTAAGAGTTCCCCTGTCTTCCTGCTCTTGCTTTGCTTTCAGCTGAAGGTCTGCATACCTCAACAATCAAGGATGCTTCTAACATTTCTACACCCGAGGACGCTGGCTCAGCTCTTCCCAACCAGTAACGGAAAAATGGAAATCATTTTCTTCCTTAGTTTAAGCAAAAATACCTTTTCTTTCTGTGGATCACTGTGAGGTAGTTACCAATGACCCAGGCAGAACAACCACTGTGGTGCATTTTTACAAATCTAGGCTCTTCTGTCATTGTCATTCTCTTATACAACGACATCACGGCAGTTAGAGTTTTCAGGGTCACGGCAAGTAAATTCTCTTTTCACAGTCTTCTTTCAGTAACTGTATTGCTGATCTCCAGATTCTCGGATAAGAATCACAGAACCTACCAAGAACAAGAAAACTTATAAGGTGATTAGAAGTTACCCTCCAAGTCTAGAAAAGCAAATCTGTAACCTCACTACAGGGCGGCAGCGCTATCAGAGCGCTTCAATTCACATTAGCAAGCTCATTCTGAAACATCTATAGTTGGGTTTCTCAACGGTATACAAAACTTTTTCCAAAGTGAGCAGTGGGTACTTAACTTGCATTACTAAAAAGGCCCTCTCAGAGCAGAAGAGTCTACCCCAAAGGCAAATTTCAGTTTCCTCCCTGGTAGCCAAAAGCTGCTTGAAATCCCGCTAAGCTCTTCTTCAGCCTAATAAAAACTTGACTACCCGATCTATAGCAGGTGCCCTGGTACAATTAGGTTGTGGTAATTGACCAGCATCTGCCCTTTTCCCTTATCCCTTCAGGTAATTCACTTTGATGATTGCCCACAGCTGCTGAGACCAAATTTGAAATCTATGCTGTATCTAGGAGCATTCTAGTAATTCCCATCAGCATTCAAAATCAATGTTTTCAGGCTGCTAAGAAAATAGACAAGTCTAAGTAATGAAGGATTTATATTTCCCCCGATGTATAGAAAGACTTATATTCTCTAGATGTGGCTCTGTATCTCCTGTCCAGGTTAATAACTCTGTGTGTGCATTCACCAAGAGGAAAACAGATCAGGGGGCTGCACTTTTTCCCCTAGTTTCAGAACACGGTGTGAATAAAAGAGATGATCTTAATTAAAAAAAAAACAAAACTTTATTAGAAATCTGAGTTGATAGCAGTCCTCCCCAAAGTCAGGTAACCATGAAATAGGTCATTTCATACAGGATTTAACTGAACAAACCAGGCAGCTCAGCCTCATTTGCAAGACATCCTATGGTTTAAATGGCGCTATTTTCTAAGTGTAATGAGTAGGAAAATTTCTTTCATCTGAAGACCACTGTCAAATCTCAGCATTTAATCAGGTAACAGAACCATTTAATAAGGTAGCAGTGGGATGGAGGAGAGTAATCAAGCAGAGGGGACAAAAAGTGCAAAGACCCCGAAGGAATAAAGATTAAGGGCGCTCGCCATCAAATCGGCAGGTGAATGGGGTCCAGTGCCAGGAGTGGGAGGAGAGAGCAGTGGGGAATACTATGCATGAGGCTGGCGGGGGGGGGGGGGGGGAGAGGGGGGGGCAGAGACCCACGTGACTGCAGGGGCATAGTCCTGATTCCTGTCCGTGTCTGGTCTACATGGGGGTAGACCAGACAGCTCATGCTCCAGAGTAAGCATGAGAACAATCAGGTAAGAATCATTTAATGCAGTGGTCCCCAACCTTTTTTGGTCCACGGACCGGTTTCATGTCAGAAAATATTTTCAGAGACCGGCCTTTAGGGTGGGACGGATAAATGTATCACGTGACCGAGACAAGCGTCAAGACTGAGTTTAGATGGATGTAACAGAGGGAATCTGGTCATTTTAAAAAAATAAAACATCGTTCAGACTTAAATATAAATAAAACGGAAATAATGTAAGTTATTTATTCTTTCTCTGCGGACCGGTACCAAATGGCCCACGGATGGGTACTGGTCCACGGCCCGGGGGTTGGGGACCACTGATTTAATATACAGGCATAGCTTACCTTTGTGCACTTTGCTTTATTGTGTTTAACAGGGGCCACATTTTTTACAAATCGAAGGCAAGACCCTCCCTCCACCAGCAAAAACATTGACGACTCGCTGTGTTGTGGTGCTTACTTTATTGGGGTGGTCTGGGAGCGAAGCCACAGTATTTCAGAGGTGTGCCCGTGCTTGTGTGATAGCTGCCGCTTCTGTGAGGAAGAAGTAGACATTTGAAGCTTTCACAAAGAGGGCAAGGAAAATAGCATATTGTGGATTCTTGTTAAATTAGGGGTAACCCCTAGACTAAAAGGAAATCATATGTAACTTTTAAGCTACTAGAACAGATTTTAATCTAAGCAATGGAAGCTAAGAAATAGAAGGAGGAGGAGAAAAAAGAACTAAATTATCATAAGTGAAAATATATATTAAATTACACAGCAGTTACAATATATATATATATGTGATGTTAGTAAGGACATTTAAAAATTATTCCCTTCATAAAAGCAACAAAATAAAAAACTGCATAAATGATCAGGGTCAACTTTATCAGAAGTTCAGAATTTAACCAACTTGTGGTGGCGCAGTGGGTTAAAGCATCGACCTGGAACACTGAGGTCGCCAGTTCAAAACCCTGGGCTTGCCTGGTCAAGGCACATATGGGAGTTGATGCTTCTTGCTCCTCCCCCTTCTCTTCCTCTTCCCCCCCTTCCTCTCTGAAAATTGAATAATATCTTAAAAAAAACTTAAAAAAAAAGAAATTAACCAAGACTTGGAACACTGTCTGGGGAATTTATTGAAGGAAAACGGTTATCAGGATAAACACCTTGAGCTTTGGGATGTTTTGACTGGCCCTGGTTCCATTTCCTGCATCCTGTTTTGTTAGTAGCCTCAAGAACAGACAGCCAACCTTTGTGGTGAAAACTAGCAGCGTGGAGACCAAACTTGAGCTTGTCCAATGGCTCATTCCCAGAGAATTATCACCATCTGACATCTATACTGGTTCCCCGGGAGATCCCATTTATGCATGTTTGATCAGATGGACCAGAGTTAGAAGTTGCCAGGGTAAAATGCCTCTTCCCTAGGGAGTGGGGGTGAGGGGGAGTGGGGGGGGGTAGACAGTTGTCAAGAAAGAGAGAAGGGAAAATAAGCTGTGTGCTTTCACCGCACCCTCCTGGGACCAGGTGCTCCGATCAGAGAAGGTCTTCCTTGTTAAGTGTTTTAGGGTCCTGTGAATCCTTGTGGCTGCTGCCGAAGCTCACTGCTGCTACCGCCCAAGACTGCCTGGCGGCTGGCCCACTAGACCAGTGGTCCCCAATCCCCGGGCTGTGGACCGGTACCGGTCCGTGGGCCATTTGGTACCGGTCCACAGAGAAAGAATAAATAACTTACATTATTTCCGTTTTATTTATATTTAAGTCTGAACGATGTTTTATTTTTAAAAAATGACCAGATTCCCTCTGTTACATCCATCTAACACTCACTCTTGACGCTTGTCTCGGTCACGTGATACATTTATCCGTCCCACCCTAAAGGCCGGTCCGTGAAAATATTTTCTGACATTAAACCAGTTTGTGGCCCAAACAAGGTTGGGGACCACTGCACTAGGTGATGGAGAAAAGAAAAACAGGAGAGACCCCCTTCCCGATCTTCAAGCGGGAACCCAAGTGCTGCTCTTTAAGCATGTCAACACGGATGCCCGCTTTTAGGCTTTTAGCATGTGTTGAGTTGAAGCTTCAGGGTGCTGGAGGAAGGATGAAACAAAAATCAAAACAAAACAAAAACAGAAAAACAGTGAACACCCCGCTGGTCTAGTGGTCCTTCGAAGTCTGCTCTTCACCAAGTCTCTGCCATTCTCTACCCTTCAGTCCTCGCACTGAGGCTGCGAACTTTCTCTCCAGCTTCTGCAGCTGCCGGCCGTGGGAGACCAGGGCAACGTGTCTGTCTTACTCCTTACCCAGAACCAACCCGATCTGTCTGTTCTCTTTCTGGGCAGCTTCAGTGACCAATGTGGTCATCTTTTGCACAATATTTTATGTGGTCATTCTGGAATAAGGCAGAAAAAAATGAAAAAGAAGGAAGGAAGGAAGGAGTGGCGGCAGGGAGAAAGGTAAGATCCAAGGAAAACTAAAAGGAAAGAAAGGAGGGAAGGAAGGAAGGAAGGAAGGAAGGAAGGAAGGAAGGAAGGAAGGCAGGCAGGAAGGAAGGAGGATCCTTATACTATAGTTTTCTAAACACTTTCATTTCTAGAAACAGTATTTTATCTATATGACAGCTAAAGCCAAGTTCCTCTCACAGTTATGGACATTCAAAGGTTGAAAGAAATTGAATAATAAGCTTAAAACTGTGTTCTGTCTTTCTTCCTTGTCAAATTGCTACTTACCGAACTTTGTGATTTGTTTTTATTTAGGGGTGTCCAGGAATAGAGCTGACATCTCAAGCGTCAGCTCTGCTACAGAAATAAAACAATTCGGTGTTGCCCATCACCACTGCTGGAAGATAACAGTATTTTCTGAGGCTGATGCTTAAGTTGTCTTGAAGTAAAGCATGTTTCCAGAACACAATCTGTCCTGGGCTTCAGTCTCACTCCAGTTTACACAAGCCAGGGACTGTCTGGTAAGTTGATGGATTTGTTATCCAAAGATTTGCAGACATCTGAATTCTATTCACATTAATTTTTGTTGGAAGGAAAGAGATATTTTTTTTTCTCGGAAATTTGGCTTGTTGTTTTGCTTTTTTAGTAAGTTTATAGAATTCTTCCCTTCCCTTCCCTCCTTCCCTTCTTTCCTTCCTTCCTTCCTTCCTTCCTTCCTTCCTTCCTTCCTTCCTTCCTTCCTTCCTTCCTTCCTTCCTTCCTTCCTTTCTCCCTCCCTCCCTCCCTCCCTCCCTCCCTCCCTCCCTCCCTCCCTTCCTTCCTTCCTTCTTTCCTTCCTGTATGGATGATCAGTATTTAGAATGGGACCAGAACTTCATTTTTCCTTTCTTTCTTGGTTCAGCTGATTGACGCAGCTCAGATTATATTGTGAATGTTATTGTGCAATCTAGCAAGCTAGAGGAATGCCAGATGTTGTGCTCAAGTGTTATTTCCATTTTGGCTGCATATAAAATGAGTAAATATATTGATGAAAATACATTGCAGTATATTGAAGTAAAGGATAAATTCTACACTCACTGAAATGTGGTCAAGCCCCAGGTGTGTGGAAGGCTTTCTAGATGCCATAGTCATGTAGTTTGTTTTGGAAATACTGGAAGGAAATTCTTCTGAACCAGAATGGAAACCATAAGCTTGGCCTAGAGCAGTGATTTTTCAACCTGTGTGCTGCAAGAATTTTTAAAACATGCAGTATCTGACTGTTTAGTCAGGGGCACTGACCTCTTTTCCCTTAGATTGTCAAATACAAAAGTGACAACAGCCAATACAACAACAGCTGTCTGGTGTGAATAAATCAAAATTATACTTATTATTTTATGTCAAGTTGGCAATTTGTGTGTGTGTGTGTGTATTTGGTGGGCAGCAGAATTTTAGTAGTTAGTTTCTGTGTGCCATGAGAAGAAAAAGGTTGAAAATCGCTGTTCTGGATTAGCAGGCCATTAGACAGAAGGACTGATGCTGACTATGGGGTATTGTGTGCAGCTTGGATCACTTGCCGTTGAAGTCCTCCCTGATTTATCTGTGAGTCTTCAGCAAAAGGTTCTTCAGGAAAGGCTAAAAGAACCATGTCTTTAGTATTTTGTAGGATCTGAGTCAGGGGTCCCCAAACTACGGCCCACGAGCCACATGCGGCCCCCTGAGGCCATTTATCCGGCCCCCACCGCACTTCTGGAAGGGGCACCTGTTTCATTGGTGGTCAGTGAGAGGAGCATAGTTCCCATTGAAATACTGGTCAGTTTGTTGATTTAAATTTACTTGGTCTTTATTTTAAATATTGTATTTGTTGCCGTTTTGTTTTTTTACTTAAAAATAAGATATGTGCAGTGTGCATAGGGATTTGTTCATAGTTTTTTTATACTCCGGCCCTCCAACGGTCTGAGGGACAGTGAACTGGCCCCCTGTATAAAAAGTTTGAGGACCCCTGATCTGAGTGATCTAGACAACATTGCTGCTCCCTTAGCCACTTTTACAAATAAAGGTGGATGCTATCTGGCCTGCCTCAATGATGTAAATACATTAAGATGTAGAATGGAGGAGCAGCAGGACAGGTTTTGAATCACAGGGAGAACGGAACCGTAAGGATGATGTAAGTGTGGCAGCCTCTCGGTCGGGTTCCTGCAGAGCTCACGTTGGGATCAGGAAGAGGAAAACCAGAGATGTGGGGGGGACACACTGGAAGGCTGGTGACCACTCGGCAGACAGGCTCTGGAGGGCTCTTGCACTGGTTCAGAAGAATGCCCGCTCTGCAGAAGTTTCCACACTGGCCTCTGACACAGGAGAACCTCATTTTATTATTGCTGTTAGGACACTTCTGTAGTTGCACTCCAGTTTCACATGAACAACTTAAATTTCTTTTTTGGAAAGAATAGAATAGGATTTGGAATGTATACATGTTGAAGGTAATACTCAAGAGCACAAGTTGAAATTTTGTTGACTGTATTGTGTTTTCATCGCTCTTATACCCCCTTCCAAGCTACCTAGTTTCAGAAGACTTTCGTCAGCCAAAGGAAATAATAGTCCAGTCAAAAGCCTGAGAGGCACTGTCGCTAAGGGAGGACAGCATAATTACCTGTGCTGTGTGTGGGTACAGAGATGGAGCTTTGATTCCTTTTCCCGCTCTCCCCTGATTCTAGTAGTTCCTTTAGAACAGTGGTTCTCAACCTTTCTAATGCCATGACCCGCAATACAGTTCCTCATGTTGTGGTGACCCCAAACCAAAAAATAATTTTGGTGGCTACTTCATAACTGTAATTTTGCTACAGTTATGATTTGGAATGTAAATACCTGATATGCATTATGTATTTTCCGATGGCTTTAGGTGACCCCGCTGGGGTCGCGAGCCACAGGTTGAGAACGCCTGCTTTAGAAATCTTTGTATTATCCTATGAACTCTATGATCAGCTGTGAGTAAGACTAGGCTTTTTTCTAGGAAAGGATATCTCTTAAATCTTCTTGCAGATATTTTGGGTATAATAGAATGCTTGCTATCGTTTTCTCTTTTTGGAATTTTACTAACCTCGGAAGTCCTACACTTCATGCACCTTTAGCATCTTATTCAGGAAGGCATGTTAAACCGAGTTTCAGGATATCTGCCTTTGTAACCCAGATTTCATGGAAAGAGACTTTATGTAAGCCAGTGATCTTCTGTGTGTGAGGTGGTATCAGGATCACTTAGATGGTCCTATTTCTGGATAGGGAACAATGGACAAGCAGCACATTCCTCTCTAAATAAACTTGTTGATCATCCAAAGCAGAAACAGTTTTAAGAATAATAGTAATTGATCAATATCAATATATTTTTTTTATTCAGTGAGAGGAGGGGAGGCAGAGACAGACTCCCACATGCACCCTGACCAAGATCCACCAGGAAAGCCGACTAGGAGGCGATCCTCTGCCCATCTGAAATGTTGCTCCATTGCTCAGCAACCCAGCTCTGCTTAGCACCTGAGGTGGAGGCTATGGAGCCATCCTAAGTGCCCAGGGGCCAACTCGCTCCAACTGAGCCATTTGGAGGAGACTGCAGGAGGAGAGAGAAAGAGAGAGAGAGAGAGAGAGAGAGAGAGAGAGAGAGAGAGAGAAAGAAGTGAGAAAGGGTGGGATGGAGAAGCAGATGGACACTTCGGTGTGCCCTGACTGGGAATTGAACCCAGGACATCCACATGCCGGGCTGATGCTATACCACTGAGCCAACTGGCCAGGGCCTCAAAATATTTCAGATAACTGTTTCCTTTAGTTTAGGTAGGTGATGATTCTTCCTGGAATATGGGCACATCTCCAAATGCAAGAATAGCTATCTAAGACCTCATGGCATTAACAGCATCCATGAAACAAGATGCTGAATGAATAATAACAGTGAGTATTTCTTTACCAGTGGTTACATAATGTGTATGGTTATAAGCCTTCTAAGAGATCTGAATAGAAAAATTGTAACCAATTGAAAACGGAGAAGCCAAAATTGAACTACTCAGAGTCGTGATTCACAAAAGTAAGCAGAGTATTGGCAGATGTCAGTGACCGGAATGACACTGATTATGGAACTGAGTCCATCGATGTGTTGAAGTACATGCTCCAGTGCCGAGATTGTGAGCTCCTGGAGAGCACAGGTCACAGGTCTTCGCTTTCATAGCTCCTTTTAGTCATGCATTCGTTCACTGAATCATTCAGTGCACACTAAACCCCAGGACTAGGTGAAGCGTGGAAATAGTGCTGAACAGGCCATGTGGCCCTTCTGCTCAGTGCAGCATTGAAAACGAGGTAGAGTTTTATAACTTTTTACTTAACTGAACTCTCCTTCCTTCATCTTCCCTTCCTCTCTTTATTCTGCAACCATTAACTTATTCATTGGTACTGCTTAATTATCAGTAACTATATATCTAATATGTGCATTTGAAAGACATATGGAAGTTCTACCTGATGTTTACTCATTAACAAGAAAATTTTTATAAGGAGTTGTGAAGGGCTTCACATCACTTCCAATCATTGTCTTTTCTCAGAGATTCTTGTATTATATATAATATCCTGACCTATTTACCATTTTAACTGGTTTTTGTTTTAATCACTACCAAATTTTCCCCAATTCTCCTTTAAAGCTATTTTTGCCATAAGAGCTATTAATTTAGTTTGTTGCCATTTTATTATATGTTTTCTATAAATTACGATGCACTGACACCAGTATTTTGTCTCTATAATAAGCCATCTTCATCAGATAGATGGTTTGCATTTGCATTTTTATGTCCTTTGCACATTCTTTATTGTTAGAATTAGTGACAGATCTCCCTTTCTGTATATATATTTTATCTTCCAAAACATCAAGAAAAGCTGTTATTTATTTAGGAAAAACAGATACTTAACTCTAGGTAACAGAATCTATTTTTTCCCCCTGACCTTCAATAGTGACATTCACTTTCATCCCTCCTGGTGGGTTTGTTTTGTTTGGTGTGTTATCTAAATGAGGATACATCAAATCTCATTACTTTGCAAGGAAAACATGGCCTTAATATACTCAGCTTGTATTCAGATTACATTTTGTTTTCCTCATTTTGCATTGTCTTCAAACTTTCTCATGTACTTTGGTTATTTTAAGTCACCATTGGAATGGTTGGTAAATCATTTAGTATAGTGGAAAGCAGAAAGAGATGATTAGGTCAGTTTTCTAGGACACAATTGGTTTTTCTAGATAAACATAACAATTTGAGTGGATCTAAATTCTAATTTATTTATGTGGCTAAGGAATATAACTCCTGCCTTACGGAGAACCTGGAAATATCACCACTAATCACGAGGCAGCAGAAGAAAACATTGTTTGAGAAGAAAGGCAACTTTGTATTTTGGCTTTTATTTTTTTATTTTAATTTTTAAATTTTATTTAGAAAATTAACTTTAACAGGGTGACATTGATCAATAAGAGTACATGGGTTTCAGGTAAACATTTCCATAGCATTTGAACTGTTGATTATGTTGTCTACCCATCACCCAAAGTCAAATCATTTTCCGTCACCTTATATTTGTCCCTCTTTACCACCCTCCCCCAAACTTTAATACAGTGTGTCCGTAAAGTCGTGGTGCACTTTTGACTGGTCACAGGAAAGCAACAAAAGACAATAGAAATGTAAAATATGCACCAAATAAAAGGAAAACCCTTCCAGTTTCTGTAGGATGATGTGGCAACACGTGCGCATGCGCAGATGATGATGTAACACCGTGTATACAGTGGAGCAGCCCACGGCCATGCCAGTCGAGATGTGGACGGTACAGAGGAAAGTTCAGTGTGTTTTGTGGCTCGCTAAATTCGAATCTATGACCAAAGTGTAATGTGAATATCGGCACGTTTATAACGAAGCACCACCACACAGGAATAACATTACTTGGTGGGATAAGCAATTGAAGGAAACCGGCAGTTTGGTGGAGAAACCCCGTTCTGGTAGGCCATCAGTCAGTGACGAGCCTGTAGAGGCTATACGGGATAGCTACCTAAGGAGCCCTAAAAAATCTGTGCATTAGGCCACATCGAACTGCACTGAATAGGGATGAAACTGGGAGAGTTTTCCTTTTATTTGGTGCAGATTTCACATTTCTATCGTCTTTTGTTGCTTTCCTGTGACAGGTCAAAAGTGCACCATGACTTTATGGACACACTGTACAATTCCAATAACTCTCTGAAATTACATTTAAATGACACATGAGTGAAGGTGTACCATTTCCTAGGCAGAAGGACCTCTAATTTCCAGTAGGTTCTTAAAGGTATTCCTGATGCCACCCTAATAAAAAGCTATTCTAGTTCAAGGTATACTATTTGGGGAGAGGGGTAAGAAAACAACCCATTAAATGTAATTACTGATTTCGATTCTCACATGTCTGGGTCTGTTTCATGTTCTCCTTTCTTTAAAATAGTTTATCTAAGAAGGATAAAGTAGCCTTTATTCCTCTGTGGTTTTCTGAAGTATAATGTCTCCAGATATATGACCTGAGACCTCTAACCTCCGCAGCCAGAGCCAGACCCTGGAGCCCCAGGCTGGAGCGGGGCGGGGTGTGTGTACGGGGGCTGCCTTGCACGCTTCCCAGGGTGAAATAAACCTGGTAGCAAAGGACTCGGGCCCCATGCACACACTCCACTGGTGTCCATCCCTGTGGAGGAGCTGGAAATCAGACTCAGCCCCTTTCCTAGAGTTTGCTATGATTTTTTTTTTAAAAACTGAAGGTTATTTTTATTAAAAAAATTTAATTGAATTTATTGGACTTGATATTGGTTAATAAAATTATATCAGTTTCAGGTGCACAATTCAACAGTATGTTTATTTTTTTTAAATTTTTTTTCATTGTTGTAGGCTGTCTCTGTGCCTAGGATCAGTCTGAGGTATAAACGTAAGGTCTTCACAGATCATTTTTGAGCCTCTCCCTGTGCCTGCGTGGTCACTCTAATTTTTCCCAGTATCTGCAGTTGTTTTTGAGTCTCCTAGTCTTTAATTTCTGGTCCTCACAAGGGAAAAAAAACCCCAAAAAATTAAGGGAGGAGTAAAATGGGTGTTAGCCCTTTAAATCCCTTGGAAGTCAATTCAGCCAGAAGGAGAGGGGTTTGCGGCCATGGGAGGAGGTTCAAGGACAATGTCCGCCTACCTCTTAGTCTGCACTTCTGTGATCAGAATAATGGATTAGACATTAGAGCTCAGATCCCCAATAACAAAGGATAGGGTCCTTATAGCCCACCCTGGCTTCTAGAAACTGCGGGCAGGTTGTTCTAGAAACAAGTGCACAGCCTGTCACAGGGCTGGGGTAGAGGGATAGGCAGCGGCTACTGTACTAGGAGCCAAAAAGGACCAAAATTAATTAGCAATTGATTATCCAAGCCTTCCCATAAGAAGTTGCAAACAGTTAGATCAGATTCTGCCAGTGTAATTGTTGTCTTGGTGGGGAGACAGATTTCTGGCGCTTTCTGCTCAGATATCCCCTAAGAATTCTTCAACATTAACACTTTGAGACAGTCCATCTGGCAGCTCTGTAAAGAATGGTTTGGAACACCTGGCCTGTCGATAGGAGACTGGAGGCAGGGGTGTATCAGAAGACTTACAAAAGTCTAAATGGGAGTTACTGGAGGTTTGGACTCAGAAAATAACAGGGAGAATGTTTAAAGAATGTGAGAGGCATTAAATAGACTACATAAAACATAAATGAATGGGGAAAGATTTGAAAGGAAAGAGAGGAATCAAAGATGATACCAAAGAAATATATTTATTCAATAAAATAAATGCAGCCCTGGCCGTGTGGCTGTCGTCCCGATTTTCAAAGGTTATGGGTTTGATCCCTGATCAGAGTACATACAGGAGCAGATTGGTGTTTCTGTATGTCTCCCTTCCTCTCTTTCTAAAATCAATATATATATATATATATATTTTTAATTTTTTAAATTTTATTTATTTTTATTTTTTTTTGAGAGGAGGAGAGATGACAGACTCTGCATGCTCCTTGACCAGGATCCACTTGGCAATCCCCGTCTGGGGTCAACGTTAGTATCAAATAAGCTATCCTCAGCACCTGAGGCCAATGCTCAGACCAATAGACCCATCCTTAGCACGTGGGGCCGACACAAGCAATTGAGCCATTGGCTGCAGGAAGGGGAAAGAGAGAGAAGGGGGAGAGAGAGGTAAAGAGAAGCAGATGGTCACTTCTCCTGTGTGCCCTGATCAGGGATTGAGCTGGTGATGTCTGCATGCTGGGCTGACGCTCTATCTACTGAGCAAACTGGCCAGGGCCAAATAAATTTAAAATAAATAAATAAAGCCGTTTGAAGTGGGAATGACAAATTTCATAGAAATAAAGGCGCTTAGGTGGCTTAGAATCAGGATCCAGGACAAAATGATTGAGGTCAATGTTTAAGACATTGTTAAGTAGAGGGGATAACAGATGGCAGCCAGGAGCAGGGCCCTTTGGCGCCCCCTGGTGACAACCATAATGCCATGTAGCTCATATATTGAATGTATCCTGGGAAAGTCTTCAGAACCCCTGGAGCTGGCTCAAGAAGGAAGGGTGATTGGTCTAGTTTTAGTTTTTCCTGGGTTTTCTTTCACTATGTCCTGTTTGCTGAAATTGAACTATATAATACTGATTTATGGGGCACCTTTTAATTTCCAACAAGACTATACATTTTCATGAACAATCAGAAAAATACCGCACAAAATACAGTCCACCTAAGTGTGTACACATCGATGGAAGAAGCCTCTTTGTCCTCTGGTCAGAATGGAATCTCGGTGTCAGCAGCATAGATCTGATCATGTGCTGTCCGTGTTGTTCAAACAGAAGTGTAGGAAAGTTGCCAGGAGGTATTCAGAAAAGGTGGGTGCAAATTGAGCATCTGCATATTAACATAGAAATAATACATTCTAATTCAAATAATTACCTTAAGGTGTTGGTATTATTCTTTTTACCAAAATCTGAACAAAAAAAATATAAACAAACGTTTCACCGCTGCTAAACTGAAACGAGGGCATTTGCTAACATTATTTCTCTCTCACACTTTCCCTGGTAACTGCCTAAATGTTTCCTTCCCCCTCTGTCCTGTGGGAATGGCTTTCTCAGCAAAGTTGCCATGTTACACAAATAGCATGGTCCCGCTTCAGAGATCACATAGATTAAAACAGCTGCTCCTTTTCTATTAGTCTGAGAAGCTGAGCCAGGCTCTGTAACAATTAGAATGCCCCTCAGCTTTCCCAGTATGGCAGCGGGATCCGTGGGGGAAGAGTGGCCTCGGCATTTGGCTGCCCAGCATGCTTTTCGAAACTTGGAGGTGTTGCCATTATTTTCGCTGGCAGGAAAGACTTCCCTTGCTCATCCAGGTAAGGCGGGGACGGGGAGACGCGCAGGGTGGAAGGGAAGCGTGGAAATGAGACGCAGCGTGTCTCTGCTCTCTATGGGACACCTGCGTATACCTTTTAAAATTCAGAGTTGAGTTCGACCAAGAAATAATTCATTTCAATAAATTGTATTTTCTTTATTGAAATGTCAGAGTAATATGAATTAAAATTTATTTTAAAACATTTTATTTTAATCTGACCAGGCGGTGGCGCAGTGGATAGAGCTCGACCTGGGATGCAGAGGACCCAGATTTGAAACCCCAAGGTCGCAGGCTTGAGCGCAGGCTCACCAGCTTGAGATCGTGGTGTCGCTGGCTTGAGGTCTAAGGTTCTGCTGGAGCCCCCTGGTCAAAACACATATGAGAAAGCAATCAATGAACAACGAAAGTGCCGCAACTATGACTTGATGCTTCTCATCCCTCTCCCTTCCTGTCTGTCCCTCTCTCTCTCTTTCTTGCTGAAAAAATTAAAAAAGCATTTTATTATAAAAAAAAAGACACCGATAAAGAAAACCACATGAAACAAATTTATACATTAATTAGTATTTTAAAACCAACTCTCTTATAACCACAGTCCAGGTTAAGAAATACACGGGTACCAGCCCCCCCCCCCCCCCAATTCCTCTTGGAGTGCCATCATAATCATACCATTCCTTTTACCCTCCCAAAGTAATTACAGGACTGATCTATCTACTGATCACTTCCGCCAGCTTCTTTAACTTTTGATCCTACAAATGTTGAAGGGAAGCAGTTTGATTTTTGATCAGCACGGGAGTTTTGACCTGCTCCGTTTCCGACCTGGGCCGGTTCACCCCTCCTTAGGCAACCTGGTGGTCCCCCGCTCCCGGGAGGTCACGATATTGATGCCGAACTTAGTGCGGACACCCGATCGGCATAGCGCACTACAGCCCAGAACTCCTGGGCTCAAGCGATCCTCCTGCCTTAGCCTCCCGAGTAGCTGGGACTACAGACGCACGCCACCACGCCCGGCGCAGTTTGATTTTTGAAATGTTGATTATTTTAAGCTGGTTAATTTCAAGAAATGAAAGACTAAGGAAAAACCTTTGACCTTCCCCCTAATTGCCTAAGAGGAATTTAGACGGAAGGGTGCTGTCATCACCGTAACTATAATTTAATGTGGACTAGGCGTGGTAGGCAGGGAGGAACCTGGCAAGGTCCCTTTGTTCCAAGTCCTCTCTGTGTCCCATTGTTCAAGATGTACCAGCAAATATTTACTTACCAGATATTTGCTTTTCCTCCTTCATGTGAATTACCTTCCTGCTCTTTGAAGTGCCGAACCACGACACTGCCTCTCTGAGCTCAAGATGTCAGGTAAGGCTTCACTCACCCTCTCCTCTGTCCTCAGATCTTGGGGTCTAGGGCACCTCTGTATGTACATATGTAATACATTTGTCATTGTTTTTCAGATAATTTGTCTCATGTTATTTTGATTATTATGCCAGCCATAAGAACTTAAAAGGTAGGAGCAATTTATTTTTCTTCCTTCACAATATCTATTCCTGAATACTATAGCTTAGTTTTGCCCATTTTTGTGTTTGATATGTCTTTTTGTATTTGATATATCTTTTTTTCTTTTCTTTTTTTTTTAAGTGTGAAGAGGAGAGATAGACAGACTCCCACATGCGTCCTGATTTGGATCCATCCAGCAACCCTTGTCTAGGGCTGATGCTCAAATCAACCAAGATATCTTCAGTGCCCTGGGGCTCATGAACCAATCGAGACACTGGCTGTCAGAGGGGAAGGGAGAGAGAAGGGGGAGAAGGAGGGGAAGATAAGCGGATGGTTGTTTCTCATGTGTGCCCTGACTGGGGATTGATGCTAGGACATCTGCACAGTGGGCCAACACTCTATCCACTGAGCCAACTGGCCAGGGCCTTGACATGTCTTTTAAGTCTCTGTTAATGTGTGGGTTCCCCCTCCCTTTCTTTTTAAGATAATTTATCTGTTGAAACACTTGGATTTTTTTTTTTAAGTGAGAGGAGGGGAGATAGAGAGACAGACTTCCACATGAGCCCTGATCGGGATCCACCTGGCAGCCCAGTCTGGAGCTGATGCTTGAGCACCGAGCTATTTTAGCACTTGAGGCTGACACGCTCAGACCAACCGAGCTATTCTCAGTGACCAGGGCCACTCTTGAACCAATCCAGCCACTGGTTGCAGGAGGGGAAGAGAGAGAGAAGGGTGACGGATGTGGAGAAGCAGATGGTTGCTTCTCCTATGTGCTCTGACCGGGGATAGAACCTGGGACATTCACACGTCAGGCTGATGCTCTATCCACTGAGCCACTGGCCAGGCTGAGAACTTCTCTTAACATTAAAAAAAATTCAAAAGGAAATTGTTTCTGTATATAAAATATTCAGTGGTTGATCAGAAAATATAGTACTTGAATATAGTACTTGCTGCTTTGTTAGATTTTCAAACATTTAGTCTTTAGACTTGCAATTGTTAATCAGAGGAGCTATCTTCCTTCAAAGGGAACAGTGCCAGGGATAAAAATATTTCTATCTTCACTATCTTTTGTAAATTTACTACTTGACTTACTACATTTATTAAAATGACTTGCAGGCATTTTCTCATTTTACTCTCAGCAATCAAGTCAGGGAAGTTATTACTCTTTTACATAAGGAAAAGCACCAGCAATGATTTGTACAAAATGACACTGAAATAATGACTAGAAAGCATCCGTTTCACTCTAGGTTCATTTTTTCCCCTCTACTGACACAATGAAAGCCAGCCAGCTGAGCCACACAAAGTGGCTCCAGTATACTCTCATGTTCCTGAGATGTCTTCAAGTCTCTGGACTCACACTCTAATCTTCATAGGGAGCTACCCAGCAGGTAATTGTTAGTAAAGAGATTAATACAGCATTGTAGCTCTGTTGAAATTAGAGCCCATGGTGCACTGAAGATTACAGATAACTAAAGAAAAAATTAATCTTTGACATATATGTATGTGTGACCCAGTGATTCCACTTCTGTCTGTCTATCTATTATCTATCTATCTATCTATCTATCTATCTATCTATCTATCTATCTATCTATCTATCTACTCTCTATCTACATATATTCTGACATGCCCAGGTAAGTGATCCATATAATTCAATTATATGTGAAATAATATTATTTAGGTATTTAAGGAAGTATTTCAGGAACAAAAATCTTTGAGCTAGTATCAACCACCTCTATCGGAATCCTCAGGTTCTGTTAAAATGCACATCTCCAGGTCCTATCTGAGACTTACCAGATCAGAATCTCTATGGCTCAGATCTTAAAATTTGACTAACACACTCTTAAGAAATTTGTATGTAGTTTAAAGTTTGAGAAATACTTTAATTTCACCTACTGATTATATGTATAGGTTTATATATGATAAAAAAAATAGAGTGAATCTCTGAGAGTCACAATGAAATTACAAATATCATTTATCTTTCATTCTCTTTTCCTGCTGGGAATTGGTAGAAAGAATAAGAAACAAGATATACAAATTTAAAAAAGTTTGTCTTTTGCTGTGAAATTGATTTTAATCTTAGATTCATGATCCCTTTTTAATTTGCCACCATGGGCTAAATTGTCAACACTTTAGAATAATTTTATTCCCATCCTCATGGTCAGTTTTCTTATTCCCCCCTTCATTTTACTATCAATGTTAAGAGAAGTTAAATTTAGAAATTTGAATAAACTTCCCTTAGATAACTTAATCATGGGATTAGTAAATAGAACCGTAAATGAAATAGCATGCATGATAGAAAGATGTTTAGTCCTTCATTAAATCTATATTATATACCTGTTAATTGTTAGTCTGTAGAACCGTGGGGAGAAAGATATGCTATGGTAAATAAACTACAGAAAAAGGATTTGAAATATTAGCAGTAGTAGTTTGCACCAATAACTTATTTCTGTTTATACATATTTTTTCCTCAGTAGCTAAAAAAGAAAATAGTTGACGTGAGAGTCATTTATCAGAACGGTGAACCAAACTGTATCTTGGATATTAGCATTTGGATATGTTTTATGTTACCAAATAAGGAAAAACTTACAAAAAACTTTGTGTTACCAAAACTTTAGCTACATATTCATTTTTAATATATTAATGTTAAAATAAATTATTTTTTTCAGTCAAGTTTATTCAGCTTGTTCAGTAATGCTTTTGCAACTGGCTTAATTGCCTTAAGCTCATTGCAAACAAGCTCTGATGAAATACATGTTTAATATGGTTTTTTTAGTATATGTGCTCCTGAAGTGGACACAGTATGTTTAATATTTTTAAAAACACTATTAGCTCATAAATTAAGAAGTGCTACTGAGGGGACGAGGCAATGCATAAATCAGTAGGTGAAGTTAAAAAAAATATTTTGAAAAAAAGAAAAAAAGAATTAAAATGATAAACACTATTAACATTATATGAATTATCAACAATAGATCTTGAGTCCTGGGCTGGTATCTACTTTCTAATTCTCATATTCTAAGGTAACTTTTTTGGTCAAACTCATAAAATAAAAATGTTATCCAAGTAAAATTATATTTATATGGAATGACAAATTAATTAATTGGACTTATTGGTTTAATAAAATTATACTTACCACAAAACAACAGAATTTTATTGAGATCCAGGAGAGTATAGTTAATTTCAGTGAATGCATTAATGTTTGCTCAAAACAAATATCAGTATAGCGAAAAGATAGACTTTAAATAAATGAAACAGGTTTAATTCTTTATCTGTATGGAAAATGTATTTTTTACCCTTTACCTAGAACCATATGCAAAAATAAATGTCAAGTGGATGAGGAGATCACATGTAAAATTCTTTTAGATAATACAGGGGAATATTGTGATGACTTTGTATGAAGAAAGTATTTCTTAAATAGGCTATAGAAAGAATGAGCTATACAGGAAAAGATTCACAAATTCATCTATTAAGAACTATTGCTAATCAAAAGACATCACATATATACTGAAAAAAATAGAAATCATGAAGATAAAATATTTGAGGCAACTATTCCCACAAATGACTTGTTTTGTATTAATTCTGGTGAAAGTAGCTGTCACCATCAACCCTTAACCCCACACACATACACTGTCTCAGTTTTGTGTAGAAAATAAAATTTCCCATTCATATACAGGCCAGTTAATGGTCAGGTAGGGATACGGGAAGCTCTTTTCATGCAATCATTTAGGAACACAAACTGATTTAGAATCTCTGGCACCTCTTCCTCTCATACTTTGCGTTTAAAGTCACCTTGGTCATTAACATCCGCCAGTAGGTGAGGAAAAGAGAGAGAACGTGGAGGAACATGCAGAAGTTTGTACAGGTCGGAAGTGTATATGGTATATATCCCTTCAGCCCACTCTCCAGTGAGCAGAACTTATTCCAGAGACATCCCGCTGTGAACCAGACTGAGAAATCTGGTCTAGTGCTGTGCCCAGGTGAGAGCGGGAAAGCAGTTGTGATCAACCGGCCAATCTCATCCTCAGCCCACCTTTTTTGTCTCCTTTGTCTTCTCCCCTGACATCAAGCAAACTCACCTTCTCTGAAGGTTCCTCTTCCAAATTCCTGTGTAGTTAGTGCACCGGAATGGAGGGCCAGTCTACCCTAATGAATAGGCAGCTTTCTTTCTCAGACCTAGAGGTATTTCTTTGAGTCCTGTACACTGTAAATTATATATATATATAAAAAATAGCCTGTCTGCCCCTCGGGTCAATATTTGATACATAGTATCAGTATCTGAAGGGGGACAGACCCTTCTTGTAGGCCGCATGCCTTTCCCAGCCTGTCCAAACTCATGCTGTTTGGACCACATTAATGAACTTAACATTTTTTAAGGCTCCAATAGTCAAAAGCACTTTTTTTTAGTACATTTTAAGCTTTTTAAAAAACAATTATAATTTTTCTATCAATAAAATTTCTTCAAATACCTTATTGACTTTTCATTTATTTCCTCCCAGAGAGTCCCATGTGCCAATATGAACAAAGTTCATCCCTATATAAATTCTTAAATCTTACTTCTTTCTTTCTTCTCTGTTGTACTCTCTCTCCCACAGACTATTTATTGGAAGCCATGATAACTGATAAGAGGAATGACCATATCCCCAATTTGAGTTTTGCCACAGAACTGAATCTTTATGGATTTTTATCACTCCAGAATAACCTTTCTCAGTCTGATTGATTACTGTCTGCAGTCTAAAAGAAGTCAGCTTTGCTAACTCTCAAGGCCCTGGCTTTTATCAGTGGGTACCAACTCGTTTGCAAATAAATTCTTTTCATTATTGGAACCCTTCCCTTTCAAGGTTGCTATCTGTCATATCTTTTAAAAAAACAGAGCATGAAATAAAACAGCCTTAAATACACTATTAATAGAGACCGTTTTCTTTATGGACTCAAATGCACTTGATGTAGCAGCGTTGCTGAGAATGATGAAGTGAGAGCCTGAGATCAATGGGCAGTGGTTTCAGTCTGAAGTGCGCATCACGAAGTCACTAACAGCCAAGATCGATTGCATCTCGCGCTTTCCTGGACCAGGTTTTTGCCTTCTCTGTTATCCAGCAATTTTGAAATTATATCTCTTTTAGATGACCGTTTTATCATCATTTCAGTTAAGAATGTGACTAAGAAGCATCTCATTATTCAGACAACCACTCACTCATTAATGGCAGCCCAGAAAAAGTACAACGAATGAATTCTTCGTAGTTAGAATTCTGAATATTTTTAAGAAAGACACGGCCTATGCATAAGGAGAGGTTAGGTATGTTTGCTATCACGGAGCATTGATCCTGTGACTTCATTTACAGAAGCAATTCTCTCCCATTTCGATTCTGTGACCATGATCTCAGTTCCCTGAAATACAATTTTTTTTATTTTAAATTGTAATTTATTGTGTAGACATGGTTTCAAGCGTCTCACTCAACATAACACCCTCTCCACCCCCCGTCGTGCCCCCTTGCCCCTGCCCAGTCTCTCCCACCCTGATCCCCCCCTTCCCTCTGGCTATTACTACCCTCTTGCCTGTGTCTGTGTGTTAGGTATAAATATATATGTTTTTATATGTTTTTGGCCAATCCCTTCACCTTCTTTTATCCTGTCCTCTCTTGTTCCCTGTGACCCTACCCCTCTTTCTATCTGTTCCCAGTTTATTATGTTAATTAGATTCCACATATAAGTGAGATCAAATGGTATTCAGCTTTCTCTGCCTGCCTTATTTCACTTAGCATAATAATCTCCTGGCCCAATTAAGCTGTTGCAAAAGATAAGATTTCCTTCTTTTTTATGACCGTGTAGTATTATTCCTTTGTGTAAATGTACCACAGCTTTTTTTATCCACTTGTCCACTGATAGACACCTCAAATACTTTTTATAGTAATTGAGAAAAAGTGTATCCTAATGCAGTGGTCCCCAACCCCCGGGCCACAGACCGGTACTGGTCCGTGGGCCATTTGGTACCGGTCTGCAGAGAAAGAATAAATAACTTACATTATTTCCGTTTTATTTATATTTAAGTCTGAACGATGTTTTATTTTTAAAAAATGACCAGATTCCCTCTGTTACATCCATCTAAGCCTCACTCTTGATGCTTGTCTCGGTCACGTGATACATTTATCCGTCCCACCCTAAAGGCCGGTCCGTGATAATATTTTCTGACATTAAACCGGTCCGTGGCCCAAAAAAGGTTGGGGACCACTGTCCTAATGTATTGGAAGCCTTTGAGCTCCCCTCTCTGGCCACATCCCTCTACCCTTCTCCATAAAAGTAACCACTATCCTGAATTTTGGTTACTCTTTTCTTTGTTTTTATTTGTTGTTTTTACCATATATATGCGTGTATTGTTAAACAGTATAGCGATTGATTTAATGTGGTTTTGAACTTTATGTTTATTCTGTTTGGGGTTTATTGAGATTTTTCAACCCAAAAGCTTATACTCTGAATAATATTTGTAAAAACTTAAAAACAAACAAAAATACTCTTTATGGTTTATAAATAGGTGCTAATTGAAAGTGAATGACAGTTCACTAGGTATGAAGGAATTTCAGGAAAATTCAAATAGTCTTTGGAAGAAAACATGATGCGATTACCAAACTGGTGTCGAGAACCTCTGAACTCATCATCTGCTTTCCACTCATTTGAAATAAATTTGCATTTCTCCAAATCAGTCTATTACATATTAGCATTTCAAATGGGATATGTCTTTTAACTAAACACTTCACTACTTTTTATATTCAAATATAATATATTGTTTCCAAAAATTAAATGTTAAAATCAGCTTTCCTCCATATAACAAATGCTTTAAACAACATTCTAAACTTTTTTTTTTTTTTTTAATTTTTCTGAAGCTGGAAACGGGGAGAGACAGTTAGACAGACTCCCGCATGTGCCCGACCGGGATCCACCCGGCACGCCCACCAGGGGCGATGCTCTGCCCCTCCGGGGCTTCGCTCTGCCGCGACCAGAGCCACTCTAGCGCCTGGGGCAGAGGCCAAGGAGCCATCCCCAGCGCCCAGGCCATCTTTGCTCCAATGGAGCCTTGGCTGCGGGAAGGGAAGAGAGAGACAGAGAGGAAGGAGGAGGGGGGGTGGAGAAGCAAATGGGCGCTTCTCCTGTGTGCCCTGGCCGGGAATCGAACCCGGGTCCCCCGCACGCCAGGCTGACGCTCTACCGCTGAGCCAACTGGCCAGGGCCCAACATTTAAAAATTTTGATCAGACTTTGTGAGACAGTTACTATTTAACACATGAAGATGACTAGTGAGATGCTGCAATCAATTGGGCTATTTACCACATAGTATTTATTTACCATGAAAAAAAAATTCATTCACCAAAATTTTTGGAGTCTTTATAATAATATGTAATATATTATACCTCTTTTTGTTCTGAACATTTGAGAACATATTTCTCTGATATTTAAATTATGAAGCAGAGCAAAATTCTGTTACTCTAACTGAGTAGAACAAATGAGTTTTTTAAATACTTCATTGGCTATAATTAACTTTTTAAAAAATTTCCAGTTTGCAGTTTTCTTTGGCAATTTAGCTGCTATTTAAATTCATTATATTTTATTCAAGGACATTTAAAAACCATTGGCCAAAAATTAATGAACTATAACACTCCTGTTAACTTTTGAGAAATTATAGTCATTTATAAATGAGTTTGCTTTGACAGTCGTTCTGTAAATTGTCCGAGGAAGAGTTAATATGATTTCGATCTTATGTCTTCACTTATGCATTTTTGCAACACAAGAATTTTTTATGCCACACAAGACTTCTATTGACTCCCAAATTAGGTCTCGATTTTCAAATCTAAATGAGATCATGAAATGAGCATTCCAGTTTTAGCTACCGGTCACGTTGAAGCAGGCAAATGTAGAGATGTCAAAAAAAGAAAACAAAAAGAGACATATTCTATTAATTTCCAATATCTATTTGTATGTTGGGCATTCTTCTCCTCTGCCTCCTCATTATTATCAACATGATTAATATGCTTACTGAGTGTTTACCTATATCTTCTCATTCATCTTTTCATATAGCTTCTTATTTTAAAACCTTAGAGATATCCACATGTGTATTTTGTACATGGGGCCACTGAGCCTTAAAGAAGGTAGGTAAGTTGTCGAAGATCCTACAATTAGCAAGAGGCAGAAGCAGACTTCTACCCGATGGTAGTTTTTTCTTTATGACATATGTTAGGAAAATATACTGCTCACAAAAATTAGGGGATATTTTATCATTTCATATTCCTTTTGAAAATATCCCCTGATTTTTGTGAGCAGTATAAAAAGACTTTCTTAGGAAGAACGAATGCAAACAAACAAAAAGCACAATTAAAATATTAAAAATGAGAAGTTTCAATGTCAATTTTGCTTCAAACTAGAATCCATCAGGAGGGGAAAGAGCTGTACTTTACTAACTGTTAACAGGAAAGTTTCTTCTTTTGACTCTGTGGGGCTGTTTGTTCTGCAACCTAACTTCAGGGGGTGGGAGGGGCATTACCAACTAGGTAACTGTTATATAATTTTAGGACAAGCAGATTGGCTTCTAATATGACAGATGCTTACCAGGTGCAATCCAGTAATATTTTAGACATCGCACTGGCGGTAGTTAAATGAAATAGGGAGAAATAATTCTAGCTTGCGCACTTACTATGTGACATTTGTGACTAACCCTGTTTTGGCTTATTTTGTTCCCTCACTTGTAAAATTAGATTCAATGGTTGATATGTTTGAACTATCTTTCGGTTTTATGCAAATTTTTAAAAAAGATAAAATATGTTAACTTCCTTTTATAAACTGTAAAGCAGTATAAAAATATCAGGCATTGCTTAGTTTTGCTTGATGCAGATACACAGTGTGGTACTGATAAATGGAATAATTACCAATCAGAGCAGGACACCTGAGTTTTATCAGTAGCTAATTGTGCCATTTCATATAAATAACTAAATTTTCTATCCTAGTTCTCTTTTTATATTAAAATGACAAAACAATTCGAATCTAAATAGGCTTAGGAAATGAAGACTTAAACATAAATAGTTCTCAGGCCCTGGCAGGTTAGTTCAGTAGGTTACAGAGTTATCCTGAATTGCCAAGGTTGTGGATTTGATCCCTGGTCAGGGCACATATGAGAAGCAATCAATGAATGCATAACTAAGTGGAACAACAAAAAAATGCTTCTCTTTCTCTCCCTCTCTCTTCCTTTTCCTGTCTCTTTAAAAAAAATCAATCAATAAATAATAAAAAATATTTCTTAATGTAGTATATTTTTATAATGTTTCAGATATCCTTTAGACATACTTTATATATATATATTTCCCCCCAATTTTTCTACACCCCTTTGGCAACCATCAGCTCATTCTCTATATCTATGGGTCTGTTTCTGTTTTATTTGTTTATTCATTTATTTTCATCATATATTATTCCTTAGATTCTACATGTATGTGAGATCATATGGTATTTGTCTTTGTCTGACTTATTTCACTTAATATAATATCCTATAGGTCTATCTGTGTTGTCACAAATGGCAAAATTTCATTCTTTTTATTGCTGAATAATATTCATGTGTGTATTGTGTGTGTATGTGCATATATACAACACGCACACATAGATGTATATATTCCATTGTATACATAAATTTGCATATATATCACATCTTCTTTATACATTCATTTGTTGATGGACATCTAGGTTTCTTCCATATATTGGCTATTACTGATAATGTTGCAACAAATACCAGGGTGCTGTGAATGAGTCACCCCAAGATGTAGTTCAATGATATATGCATATTACCTTGAGCTAAAGGCAACTTTTACCACAGGCTCAGGAGAAACTTCTGTTCCTCCCACCCCGGCTACCTGGAAGAATTTGTATTAGGTCCTTGCCGATAGTAAGCTACTATCAGAGATAACTTCTTTTGACCTATCTATAGGGCAGGACAAACACTATACTTACATCATTCTGCAGTGAAGCTCCCACAGTGTATTATCTTGCCCTTAGCTCAGAATGTCTTAAACACTTCAATTCCCCCTTCTATCTCTGAAGCTCTTCTGCATATGGGATCTCTGACTCTCTCTCATATGTGGGGTTCTCACATGTAGGTATGTATCAAATCTGGTTATTTTCTCTTGCCAATCTATAGGAAGGAAAATTACTAAGAACAATAAAGTTTTTTTCATAGGCATTAAAGTGGAGGAGTTAAAACAAATCAGGCTTTCATGAGGTTGCTGCGAATATGATCAGACTTTCAACATTTATTTCCAACTGGCATTTCTAGTGTTGATTACATACACTCAGGAATCTGATGGTTTCTGAGATTCTAGATATATTTCCCAAGAAAAATTTGACTATTATCTATGCAGTAAATGTTAAAAAAGAGTTTTCAAATAACTACCAAAAGACACGTTTTCATCTCAACAACCATTATTTAGAGCTTTCCTTTTTCCATTTCTATGGACTCATGCAGTGCTCTCATTAAAAAACTAAGTTTGCTGGGTAGTTACTTTTATTGGAATTACGTATATATCTTTTTGTCCAGCGAATAGGGGAAAACTCTATGCATTCATATGACATTCAGTATATATTTTTTAATATCTGTGTCTAGATCAACATTCTCAAGCCTCATTATAAGTTTAACATTCAGAATCTGGGTATCAAGAAAAAATAATATGAGCCAAAGACACATATACAGCATATTTTGAAATTGATATGAAGCTAAAACAGGGAGATTTTGAACATCTTCCTAAACCTTCCACCTGGCCAGGCCCCAGCCCATGGTTCAGTGCATCGTCATTTATTTCAACTACTTCAAAAAACCGTACATACTGAAAGGACAGATGCTAGGCGGCTCATTTTGTCTCCTGACACCAGAGATGAGGCTGGGAGCCGTGTCATTATTAGCTGAGTGATATTAAACAAATCAGAAAAGCCTGCCCCACTTCAGGATCACAGCTCTGCGTGCGATCTGAAGCCATTTGGAGCAGCAAATCCCAGTGAATTCTGCCTCACACTGTTTGTTTTTAGAAATAATGTCATCTCTTTGAGATATGGTATTTCCACACCACCAGAGGTTTTAATAAACTGAGTCCTTCACAGCCCACGAACCAAACTCATACGACTCGGGCTAACCTCTGGGTGGAGAGATGAGGTTTCTTGGGGGGGGGGGGTGTCACACAATTTGTTACACTTTTGGATTTATTTTGTTTGGAACAACACAATTATATATTGCTGTGCCTTGGAGACATAACAATGGTGCTTAGCTTACCTATTTAGAGAAGCAAGGCATAGAGTTCAAGAGCACTTATCTCATTAAGAATAAAAAACATTTTTAAACATGCTGTAAAAATAATTATTATTGTGATAGCCTTGTATAAGCTTTTGTTGCTGAACTGATGAGGTTCATTTGCCTGTGCACATCAAAGCCCAATAAAAAAATGAACAAGAATTTGCAGCAAAGAAAGTAAGGCTTTATTTTTAAGATGTGGTCCATGCCCAGAGATATAGATGCACTAATGCTCAAAAACCTGGCTTCCTGCGGGCTTTCAGGGGATGTAGTTATGGTGACTAAGGGAGGTAGGATGGTGGCCAAGCTCAAGGTCTCTACTGACTGGTTGGTACTAGGGTGGGGTGTCATTGGTCATCACATCTGATCCTGATGTCAGCCATGGTATCACATCATCTGGTTTCACTCCTCTTCTGGGCCTGGCCTTGAAACACAGCTAAGGCCTAGATCAGTGGTCCCCAACCTTTTTGGGGCCACGGACTGGTTTAATATCAGAAAATATTTTCACGGACTGGCCTATAGGGTGGGATGGATACATGCACAAAATAAAATTATGCAACCGGCGTAAAAACTGTGGTATTTTTAAATATAATTGTCAAACTTGACAAGCGTCAAGAGTGAGTCTTAGACAGATGTAACAGAGGGAATCTGGTCATTTTAAAAAAATAAAACATCATTCAGACTCAAATATAAATGAAATGGAAATAATGTAAGTAAGTTATTTATTCTTTCTCTGCAGACCAGTACCAAATGGCCCACGGGCCAGTACCGGTCCGCGGCCCAGGATTTGGGGACCACTGGCCTAGATGTTACTGTAGTTTGACCGAAACTCTGTCTCTGTGGTCAACGAACAGGAAGCTTTGTTTCTAAGGTTATTTGGTGCTGATCAGACCTTATTGCCGTGAGGGCTGAATGCTTAGGGGCGTGGTTGTGCAGGGGGGAAGGAGGCAGCTGTCAGGGTGCTGGGTGGGACCATTTGAATCAAAAAAGAAAGAAAGGGGAAAAGGTCATAATAAAGAAATGAAGTTTTTGCAGTTATAATTTAGCCTTGACTGCATTGGGGCCCAGAATTCCCATAAAAAAGGAGACGGTAGGCATTTTTGGTTAACAAGAAAGAATGTGAGTAAGAATGTAAGTATACCCATACTACAAAAAGCACAAGGAAAAAAAAAGCTCTTACATTATATATTACATATATCTAGCAATCACCAAATGGACCATATAGACTGTATCTGTCGTATCCAGAAAAAAATTAAGGCTTTCAGTTAGTATCCCCAGGAAATCCCAGGGTCAAGTCCAAGACCTAATGGACTACGGGAATAAAATGGAGCTTCTGAGGTAGCAGATACACATGTATCTGAATAATGGTCTTGGTATCAAAAAATCCCTCAAGTTTTCCTGCACTCTTTTAGTAAATTTATCTAAATCCTTGACTCTTTTTTTGGATAATTTAATCTTTTTGTCCTGACCTGTGGTGGTGCAGTGGATAAAGTGTTGATCTGGAATGCTTAGGTCACCAGCTGGAAACCCTGGGCTTGCCCAGTTAAGCCACATACAACGAGCAATCAGTGGACAACTGAAACGAAGCAACTGTGAGCTGATCTTCTTGTCCATTTCACCTCTTCTTTTACAAACTTTTCTGAAAGATGCCTCACTAATCATTGTCGCTCTGAATAGGGAAAGAAAGACTATGCTTCAACTCGGATTTAAACTAAAATCGTTATGTTTCTAGCCTAACAATGAGGAATAGCTAACGCTAGTAAAAGAACAGCGGGGTGCAGAACTCACTGATTATTTTCCAGGTGTAGAGAATTAACTCTCAGCCTCTGACCATCTTTGAGAATAATCAATGACTCATCAATCAGCCCATTCTGAGTTTTTGTATTCAAGTGCCCTGTAATGGGAAGTAGCTTAATACAGGGAGGAGTCCAATGTTCCGCCTACGTGAGTGCGGTTCGTAATGGAGAAATTGAGCTCTTGGGCTCTCAGAACTTCACTGTTTTATATGCAATAGTTATATTGAGGTAAGAAAACTCAGAATCCCTTTTTATAATAAAATAGCCATGTCTGACAATTGAAGGAGAATGTTTAACTTCTCAAATAATGAGATAGTTTTGCTTCTTCATAAGCATATTAAAAACCCTGTTAAAGTTACCCTTAGGTAAAATAGCAAAGTAAAAATTCTTCACACGTTTGTCTATTTTAAACACACATTCACGTAGTCACTATTTAATCTTTCCATTGATATTAATTAAATAGCAACAATTATACGCTAGACTTTTCAGCATACACCCTCTCTCTTGTGGAGTTTATACTCTAAGAGAGGAGAAAAAAAATGAAACAAAACACAATCTTTTGATAAAGGATAGTGTGGGTTATGTTAGGGAAGTACAGGGTGTTATGAGAGGAAACAGGACTCAGTCTACAGCCATGGAGCAAATGTTCAGCATCAACTCAAGGGCAGTCTGATGTGTTTGATGGTTATGGTCTAGACCAGGCATCTGCAAACCTTTTCTCTACGTGGAAAATATTCTAGGCTTTGCGGCCATATGCTCTCTGCCACAATTACTAACCCCTGCCCTTGAGGTATGAAAGCAGCTATAGAATAGACAATATATAAACTAATAAGCATGGTTGTATGCTAATGAACTCGATTAATGGACACAGAATTTTGAATTTTACATAATTTTCATTCATCATCATCATTATTTTTTGAGAGGGTGAGAGAGAGACAGGAATGGAGAGAGATGCAAAACATCGACTCATAGTTGTGACACTAGTTGTTCATTGATTGCTTTCTCATATGTGCCTTGACCAGGTGGCTTCAGCTGAGCCAGTGACCCCTTGCTCAAATCAGTGACTTTGGGTTTCAAGCCAGTGACTTTGGCGTCACATCTATAATTCCACACTCAAGCCAACAAACCCATGCTCAAGCCAGATGAACCTGCACTCAAGCTGGAGACCCTGCACTTAAGCCTGCGACCCCATGCTAAAGCCAGATGAACTCGCACTCAAGCCGGCAAACTTGAGCTCATGCTGGCGACCTCATGCTCAAATTAGATGAGCCCGTGCTCAAGCCGGCAACCTCAAGGTTTCGAACCTGGGTCCTCAGCATCCCAGGTCGACACTCTTTACTGTGCCAACACCTGGTCAGGAATAGTCATTATTTTCAATCAGTTAAAAATATAAATTTCAGCCTGACCAGTGGTGGCGCAGTGGATAAAGCGTCAACCTGGAAATGCTGAGGTCGCTGGTTCGAAACCCTGGGCTTGCCTGGTCAAGGCACATATGGGAGTTGATGCTTCCAGCTCCTCCCCCCCTTCTCTCTCTCTGTCTCTCCTCTCTCTCTCTCTCTCTCTCTCTCTGTCTCTCCCTCTCCTCTCTAAAATGAATAAATAAAAAATAAAAAAATATTAAAAAAATATAAATTTCATTCTAAGCTCTTAGGCTGTGCACAAACAGGTGGTAGGTGAGATTAGGCCCCAGCCTGTACGTTGCCAATCCTGGCCTAGGAAATAGGAGAGAAAAGCGGAGAATAACTTTTAGGTCTGAGTAAATAGAGAAGAGCAAATAGATGAGATTTCCTCACTTAACCTCTACTACATTTTATTTCTTTAACACAAATATTCTAGAAGGGAAATACTACCATTTTGTTAGACCCTTTTTATGTCTAACTAAGTAGGTTTATCTAAAGTCCCCTACTTTATTGACCAGTAAATGAATTCATTGGGTAATGCAAATTTTTTTTTTTCTATGATGATGGACTGACTGACAATTTTACCTTTATTCCAGATACATTTCTAGGTTTGGGGCATACAAGAGAAAAATTTCATAAACTCTATTAGTAACAGAAGGATAGTGTTAAAATAAAACTGTGTATATTTTAAACAGATATTTACTGAACCACTTTCACATGCCCCGCTTATTAGTATGCGCTGAGGAAGAAGTTCTACAGGCACACAAGCCCTGGTGCCACTGATTTTACATTCTAGTGATGTAAGACACAATAAATCAGCAGACAAAGACATAAAACCAATAGTTAACTATAAGTATGATAAAGAAAATACAATGATGTTATAATACAGAGTGACTTTTGTTATTGTATCGGACTGACTAGTCAGGAAAGTTCTCTCTACACATTTGGCATGGACACTGAGCCTTGTGTGAGGAGCAGAGCCTGCTGTGTGGAAATCTAGGGGGGAGGCTGTTACCAAGTTTGGAGGAACACAATGATGGTGTCTGTTGCTAGCATAAATATAAGCAAGGGAGAGGGAGGTAAGTCAGAGGCATAGATGAGATAAGATCAGAGAAGTAGGCGGAGTCTGTGTCATCTAGGGCACCCTAGCTTGTGGTAAGAGGTTTTGAATTATAGTATATATGACAGTAAAATTCAGGATGGTTATAGGCTAAGTATTGACTGGATGGAATCCACACTGACTGCCGCGTGGAAAAATGGATTGCGAAGAGCAAGAGTGAAATCAAGAGTGAATCCGTCTGGCAGAGATGTTGACTTGGACTAGGACAGTGGCAGTGGGAATAGAAAAAATATATGTATTAGTCAAGATTCAATAGTTGTAGTGAGAAAAAAAACAGATTTATTTCAGAATACTTAAAAAGTATTTTAATTTAAAAAATTGTACTTTCATGCTGATTAGTTTCTTAAACCCCTTTTCTCCTTTTAAAATCATTTTAATTCACTTTCACAAATTCCCTTTTAAAAACTTATTCCAAGAGTAACTGCACATAAATATTCTTAACCTATACCTTCTTAACTTCCTTTCACCTTTGATATACAGGTCTTAAATTTCTTTCACGAAGGACAGCCTTTTTAATGTCTCATTTTTATTAATTTATTTTCTTTGACAGCTTTTATTAGAGCTATTTTATTTTAAAAGGATGCCTATGGACCGCTTGTCACCCTCTTGTCGGCAAAAGCTTTATTACTTGCGGTTTGAGTCAACCCATTGCTTTTTATGTCACTTAAAGAGTAGTTCTTAATCATTAGCCCACCACAGAATTAACAGAAGAGCTTGATAAACACAAATTACTGGGCCCCACTCCCAAGGTTCTGATTCAAAGGAGCTGGCTGGGCCCATGGATTTGCATTTCTAACAAATACCCAGGGGATGGTGGCCTAAGGACCAAACTTCAAATTGCCCTGGTGTATGTAACATTTCCTTGTTCAGAAGACTTTGGGTCTTAATTATGTTGACATTTCCATATGTTTAAGTACTCCAATTTTTTTGCTATTTATCTAATATACATCCTCCTGCATTAATTCCTTCTATAATCAATTTGTGTGAAATTCACATTGTGGCTTATTTACACAGAAAAACTTCTTATGAAGTGAAAAATTAAGACTTCCTGTTATTATCAAAGTTATGCAATTATACGGACACAAAGAAAAAAAATCTGCCATGGTGCAAAAGGGTGAATGAACATACATTGAGCCTCTACTCAGACACACCCTCTGAGTTTTCCCTAGCATGTAGGCTCCTTCCTGGCCACCCTGTGAAGGGCTCAGAGACTCCTTCCATTAGTGATTTGAGTGCTGACGCTAATGACACCACACACACCAAGAACACTGGAAAAGAAGCTTGTTATTCACACAGGTGACTTCTGTGGGGAGAAGAACCCCACAGGTGGGTTCAGCATGGCTTTCGGGGAGGGAGTGGTTACATTAGGTTTGAATTGTGGTTGGAGGTAGTGTCTGTGTGAGGGTTTCCACCTGTAGGATAGGGTTTATGTGATTTGAACTTTTGAGAAAGGGGAGGGCTTTCCTAGTCATTTACCCAGATGTGGGGCAAAACACCAAGGAATAGGAGTTGATCTTGAGAGCTGTCAGTAGGCATCCATCAAAAGTGAAGTTAGATTCTATTAGGAGATTTATTGGGTTGAAGTGTTGTCACTCAGCCTCTAATTTTTCATAAGCGTTTTAAACATCTGGTAACAGAACATCAATGAATTGATTTCAGGGTAAAAATTTCCATCTTTTTTAAAAAAAACCAGTATCTGATAAAGTCCTTAAAATGACATTGGAGTACATTTTTTTTCCTGAAGTGAGAAGCAGGGAGGCAGAGAGACAGACTCTCGCATGTGCCTGATAGGGATCCACCAGGCATGCCCACCAGGAGGTGATGCTCCACTGCAACCAGAGCCATTCTAGCACCTGAGGCGCAGATTATGGAGCCATCCTCAGTGCCCATGCCAACTTTGCTCCCATGGAGCCTTGGCTGCAGTAGGGGAAGAGAGAGAGAGAGAGAGAGAAAGGAGAGGGGAAAGGGTGGAGAAACAGATGGGTGCTTCTTCTGTGTGCCCTAGTTGGGAATCAAACCTGGGACATCTATATGCTGGGTTTATGCTTTACCACTGAGCCAACCAGCCAGGGCGGCATTGGAGTACTCTGCCCATGAAAAAAGACACTGATAAGTGAAAATTTGACAGAGCCAACTGACTTAAGAGTTGTAAAAAAAAAAAAAGGGTAACAAAAAGAATGACATAAAATATATTGCATAAGAGAATGATTAATACAAGCACTTTAGGGAATATTCTGGCAATTTTTATAAAGTGAAACATATATCTACAATATTACTCAGAAATTTTATTCCCAGGTATTTATACATGAGCATGGAGTTGTTCATAAATATTTATATTAGCTTTATTCAAAATAGCAAAAATCTGAAAATCTAGCAGATGTCTATTGCTAGTTTATGGTAAAGGGTGAACAGAAACTGTGGTGTAGCCATATAATAGAATATTACTCAGTGTGAATGAATCTCAAAAATATTCCATGTAAAAGAAGCCAGACACAAAAAGTCCATTCTATGGATATTGATATGAAATTATGGAACAAATAAAAGTAACCCACAGTTTGGAAGAAGATTAGCTGTTGCCTGTGTGTGACAAGGGACTAGAGAAGAAAATGAATGCAAATGGGCAGAGGGAATTTTTTTGGTGGTGATAGAAATGTTCTCTATCTTAAAACATTTTTTTCCATTGATTTGAGAGAAAAGAAAGGAGAGAGAGAGAGAAGCATCAACTTGTTTCATTTAGTTGTTCCATTTAGTTGTGCACTCAATGATTGCTTCTTGTACTTGCCCTGACTCAGGGTTGAACCTGTGACCTCTAACATACCTGGTCGACACTTTATCCACTGAGCAACCCAGCCAGGTTAAATGTTCTCTATTTTGATGGTGGTGTTGGTTACATGAGTATATGCATTTGTCAAGGCTCAATGAACTGCATACTTAAAATAGATGCATTTATGTAAGTTATACCTCAATCAAGTTGATTAAAACAAAGAGACAATGATTTAGATGTGAAAGGATTAGGGAAATTTCTTAGGAAAATGATGATTAAGTTCAATATTGAAGAGGAAAGGTGGTTGGGAACAGGAGCGAGGTTGGAATGGAGAACGAGGGAGAGTGTGTCCAGGAAGACTTCCAGACTTGGGGCTTGCATGCCTGGAGAAACGGGGGTGCCATTCTCTGGGAGAGGGGACACTGAAGGGGATCGGGTTTGAGGGGAGGGTCATAAGGCTGATTTTGGACCTCATAAAAGTGAATTTGCTTTTTTACATCCAAAGGGGTATGTTGTATAGGCCTTTTCTATGCATCTTCAAAAGTAAAATGATTTTGATTTTTGACATGCATCATTATTTTATGTACCTCTTAAAAGGAAAAATGACATCAATTTGCACATTCATACAAATTTTAGAGGTGTTAATTATGAAAAATTGTGTCATAGAATTGATGATGAACAATCAATATAAATTGATGATATTATGGTCTGGTATTAAAAATAATTTTTAGATTCACCAGTATCTCTTTGGCAAATGAATAAAAATAAAATAAAGCCTAGGGCAATAAAAGAAAAAAAAAACTTGTTTTCTACCCCCCACAACAATTCTGACCCCAAAGGTGTGGGTCCCCCCGTCCCATGTCAACCAACTCTTCAATATCTGGACACCAATGTGTGTCCCACAATTCAATTATGACACTAATCACAGTGTGTCGGGAGCCAATCCACTAGTGCTGGTTAACAAGGTCACAGCAGAAGAAGATCCACAACTGCTGGTTGACAAAGTCACAGCAGAAGAAGACCAATGGCTGCTGGTTAATAAAGTCACCGCAGTGAAGACTAACAGCTGCGGGTTGACAAAGTCACCGCAAAGGAAAGGCACAATGATACTTCCCCCTTTGACCTTTTTGAATTAATCTGGCCTTATATCCCCCCTTTTCTGGGTGTATGCTATTATTTATGGCACAGGAATAATAGTGCCGTACTTTCCCTGTAGATTCATAGTAATTTCTTTGGAAATGAGACAGAGGGTGTGAGTTCCACAGAAAAGCCTGTAAGCCCCTTGAACTGGGCTCATAGACATAAGAGGCTGGCTATGATATCCCTTGTAAAGGGTTAAGTTTGTAGAAGAATTTCTTCTTATTAATCATGTTAGAAAGAATAGATTGTGACTTATGAATAGGTAGGAAACAGTAACTATACACAGAGCACCCTTCAGCCTTCACTTAATTCATCACTTTTCCTCCCTAGCCTTTTCATGTGGTAGAGTAAAGAAACTTTCCATTCTTCTTGCATACCTGACCTGCAGGTAGTGGAACACTCTGAGAAAAGTAAAGTTAGAACTTAATTAGAGTATGAATATAGTAATAAATAAAATTTGACTAGACAATAGAATCCTAGACAAGGTAGAGTTATTAATCAGTACTGACCTTTTGGAAGTTTGTATCAATATTGTTATTGCTGTTCAAGTTATTGTATAATTGTACTTTGAATGACTTACCACCTGATTTATAGTTTGTAGAAATGAATTAACTGTTACCTAGAAAATGTAACCATAGTGAAACAAAAACAATGACTAATCAATGTATTCTGAATACCATGTGATTGTAACTTAGTGTGTGTGCATAAAAGGAAAGCTAGACCAGCAATAGAGGGAGATGCCTGGCAGTAAATGCTAACCGGAGAATAAAGAGAAAGAAAAGAATTCGGCTCTCTCACTCGATTCGTGCCAACGCCGTCTCTTCCTGTGGGACCCCTGGATCCCCCCCCCCGGGGCTGGACCCCGGCAACAGTGCCCCCGGATTAAGGGCTCAGGGCCATAGGATTGTCCCTCATTTCAGACACCAGCTGCAAGTCCTTAGGTGTGTCCTTTGCTTCTGACTAATTAGTTCTAAATCAGGTCCCCAAATCCCTTCCTCAGGTTTCATAATTTGCTATAATGTCTGGTAGAATTCAGGGAAACAGTTGTTATGCGTACCGGCTTATTAATACAGGACACAGATGAACAGCCAGAAGAAGGAGCATATAGGACGAGGTCTGGAGGGTCCTTAGCTCCAGAGGGCTGGGCTCGGAGGTCCAGCAGCTTCTGTCCTCATGGAGCCAGGGTGCACCCCCTTCGGACTCCTTGGGAAGCTCTCTAAATCTCATAGTTTAGTGACTTGTATGGAGACTTCAAATGTAGGCATATTGTATATTAACGGTCTCCAGCCCCTCTCCTCTTCCGGCAGCATCGGCGGGTGGGGCTGAAAGTTCTGAGCCTCTGATTGTGCTTACTTAGTCTTTCTGGTGATCAGATCCACTCCAGGAGCCCAGGAGAGTCACCCCATTAGAACAGAAGATGCTCTGATTGCCCAGAAAATTCCAAAGGGTTCGGAAGCTCTGTGTAATACACTTCTGTCACTCAGCAGGTTACAAAGGCTTTGGGAGCTCTATTAGAAACCAGGGTCAGAGACCACATATATATTTATACGCCACAGGCAGAAACTTAAAGACACACTCTCTCTTCATTTAATGGCTCAGCAGATTAGGAAGGCAGAGAGGCTTGGGGTGATTGCTCAGGTCAATTGTACACTATCTCTAGGGGCGTCTCTCTACTCAACACCTTCCATGAAGCACTGTAATTGAGATGTTTTCTCTAGATTCTAGGTAGTGGGAGGGGGTCCCTACACCCCTACCAGAATCACGCAGCTCAATCACAAACTCAGGAAAGAAACAAATTTGGGGAGAAGAGATAATGGTATTTACGTTCTCATTCTGTAAGGAAAGAGCTTTGTCAATGAGCAGATATGGTCACAACCTCATATATTCAGCCAGATGGTCACCGTCTCACTATTGTGATTTCTCCTTCACAGGTGCCCTTGACATTCATGTGAACAGAATAGCTGTGCAGAAAGGGTCCTCCCAGCTCTTTCTGCTAGGGATGCCCAGCTCCAAAGATTTTCTGTGGTAACTTGATTTTCTCTCAACGTTTTATGTTTGCTCATGGTTGCAGCTTAGTCAGCTTTGAAGTCACTTTCTCATGTCACCTTGGTTGAGGGAAGAAGGAGAGTAAGACATCAAGTTTGATTCTTAGTTATTTAAAATAGTTGGTACCAGTGAGCAGGAAGGTGGTGTTCTCACTTCATTGTAGACAGAAATACTTTGGAATTTCGGAGTAGGAAACCTATGCAAGCAAAACGGAAAGCAAATACGAGCTGCAATCAGGCCTGGTGAGCAGCAGGAGTATTCATTCAACACTGCAAAGTAGTTCAACTGAACTCGGGCTGCAGGAGCATTGCTCAGTGGGAGGGGCCAGGCTCGCTCTGCAGCACTGGGTTATTGGCGGGTATTCACTACGCATCCTCCTGCTAAGGATGGGTTTCAGGGCATCTAAAAAAAGATAAGATAGGCTCAAGTAAATTGATATAGAAAGGGCATTGCCTTTGAGAGAGACTGTCCAGGATTTAATAATTGCAGTGAAAGAATATTGTCTAGGTAAGACAATCAGCATCCTTAAAAGCAAATTTAGATTCTTCTCATCAAGCCCACCTGCAGCGCAACACCAATAAGAAATGTTTCCGCCAAGGTGCTGAGGGCAGCCCGGTGGCTGCACTTGTGATGAGAGCCATGTCAGAGGCCTCTGGCGAGGGCTCCCTCAGCTCCCACGGTGAGAGAAGAGTCAGGGAAACAGAATTGGATAGGCCTTCACTAAGTAGAAGAATGTGGCCTTGCATTTACCTTCGACTTGAGTTTATGATCCTAGAGCTTAGAGTTAAGCCGGAAGAAAAAGTAGAAATATAAGATTGCATAAACTGCAAGGGTTGGAGAGGAAAAGAACTAACATAAGTAAATTTGAAAATGATATTTTAACTGGTTATTGTAAAGCTAAAGATGAAATGATCTGTGTGAAAGTACTGTAGTCTAGTTAATACATTTATTTTTCATGAGGGTTGGGTTAGCAATACTGAAACCACTTTATGCCTATACTAGGGTTATGCAAATAAGTACGTACATAGTAGATAATGATAGCTGAGTTTTATTGATGATGAGTGATGATCAATAAGAGATGTCAGAAAGAGGTTGCCAATAAAGAAAAAGAGAAAAGGTAAATTATCTACGTAATATTGAATTAGAATTATGTATACTAGTATGAACTCATGGGGTATACACACACATAAACAGACAGATAAAGAAGTAGAGATGTTTATGTAGATGCACATTTATTATACAAAGTTATACCCTCTAGCTTTGTCCACTAAACGGGCCTGGTAACAATAATACCCTAGCAACAATGAGCACAACTAGGACCCAGATCTTGGTTTGTAGACATTATTTCCCAAATAAAGAAATCCCCGCCCCTTGGAAAAATATTTGATTCTACTGTCAAATCAGAAATGAAGAATACAAAATAAGCCTGGGCTCTACTGCAGTGTCAGAAACTAAGAGGCATACTAAAAGGACGAAAGCTCATCAAAAGGATACAACCTGGACAGGCCTCTGCTGCCCAAAGGTGGGACAACGTGAGCAACGGAACAATGGTAATGTTGAACTGAATAGACTTAATGTCCATGAATCAAAGCTGATATAATAACTAATTAAATAAATAAACGGGGAAGAGAAACAGCTCTTCTTTATAAGAGAATTTCAATTAATAAATGTAAAAGAACATTTATAAAAATAGAAAATCCCCTTAGGCAAACAACACAGTAATAATTGTTTCAGACATCATCTATGTGGATGTTAAATTAGTGGGTAAAGATTTGAGAAGAAACAGGATGTTTGCTTAGTCTCAAAGCAGTTCCTCCAAGATATTTACTACTTACAAAGGGAAATGTAGTAACTTTCAGTGGAGGTCATCCTAACCAAGTGATCAAGGTTAACACCAGTAGTAATAAGACAGTGACATTATATGTTACGTACCCCTGAACTAATCCACAAAGAGAGGCATATCGATTCTGCTGTATTATTGTAAAAATAGATATTACCTCAATCTAATCATGTTAGAACATTTGAAAAACCCAAACTGAGGAACAGTCTACAGAATAACTAACCAGTGATCTTTCCATGTGCCAAGTTATGACACATAAGGTAAAGCTAAGGGCCTGTCACAGCTTGAAAAAGACTAAGAAGGTGTGACAGCTAAATGCAATGTATAATCCTTGAATTTATTCTGAAACAGAATAGGGACATTGTATGAAATTCAGATAAGGTCTGGAGTTCAGTGAATAACAAGTCCGTGTTAATTTTCTGCCTCTGATAACTATAGTTTGATTATGTAAGATGCTAGCATTAGTGTGGACTAAGGATATATGCTTATTCTCTGTAATTTTATTTCTATTCCTATACATATTTAAAAAGAAAGCAAAAAGACAGTGCATATGCACAGAGGAGGTGGTAAAAGATTTTAATCCCTACCAGTCAAGGTGCTCATCATCAAATAGGAAAAAATGTTTTAAAGCCTTTATTAGGGAAGAGAGAAAGCAATTGGATTTCACTGACCATGAAAATAATAGATAACTTCCATCATAATAGGAGCTCAATAAATGTCAAGTGAGTGAATGGCAAGACAGCTTTTAAAATGGCTTATAACAAGATAAATCAAGGGGACAAGGCAAGATCTGCCACCACAGTAATGACTCAAAAATTTTTTGATAAATGAATAAAATTTACAGGGAATTTCTTTCTTTTCCTTTTTCTTCTCTTCTCTTCTGTTTTCTTTTTCTTTTCTTTTTTTTAAGGTGAGATGAGGGGGAATAGTGAGGCAGACTCCCACAACTGCCCCAACTGGGATCCACCTAGCAACCACATCGGGGGCCAATGCGCAAGTACTGAGCTATTTTTAGCACCTGAGGCTGATGTGCTCCAATGGAGCTATCCTCAGCGCCCAGAGCCATGCTCAAACCAATCAAGCCACTGGCTGTGGAAGGGAAAGAGAGAGAGAAAGGGGAGGTGGTGGGGGGAGAAGCAGGTGGTCACTTTTTCTGTGTACCCTGACCAGGAATCGAAACCTGGACATCCAATGTAGGGCCGACACTCTATCCACTGATAGAGTAAAACATTTATTTTTATAATAATGTGAACCTACTTGCATCTAAGTTTTTGCTAACTTGCCTGTGATTATTTTAAAATATTTCAATGTGTGAATTTTAATTTATCCCATAGGAATTGTTAGTGAACCCTCAATCTTCTTTTATTTAAATACAAATTTTGGCGTGTCATGTTAGATGCTATCCAAAGTTTAACAAATCAGAAGTGGCTAACCAAAATTTTTGATTACCATGTGTCTAACAGTAATTAATGTCAGTGAGTATATTAATAAGCATGACAGATATAGAAATGGTTATGTTGGCTAAAAATATTGCACACATATTCTCAGTCAGAATCTAGGGGGTTTTATGTAGTTGTGCATGTAGTATGAAATTGCTCCCTACGCTTAGGGTCTGATTGAATCCTGACACGAGAGCATTGCTGTGCTGGCCTTGATTTGACCGCATCTTTCACGGGAGGTAGTGTTTCCTGCCTTGAAGGACAGATTATTGAGATTGCGCTGAATTTGCAGAACAGATTGTGAAACTGTTTTTGTGTCAGTTTATACTCCATATACACCCAAATTTGTGACTTGCTTTCATCTTCATAGGTAAATATCATATTGGAACAGACACTGAAAAGAACTTAATAATATAAATGACCAAATCAAATTTTATCAGTTTGCAGCACCAAAGGCCCTATCTTGAAATAGGAAAATAGCCATTTCATAAGTTATATAAAACATATGTTTTAATAAGGGAAGCCAATATTTTTTTAATTTATGAGATTATTTAGGTATCATCATGTACAAAGCACTTCACTTGGTGACTTCTATACTAATGTATCCACCTTACAAAACATGAAGTTATAACAAGCTCAAGCTGCCCCTAAGGTAGAGAATTCTGGCTACCCTGGAAGAGAGATAACATCCCCAACGGTCTTCTGCCTAGTTATGTGTTAAAGCTAATATTTTATAGAGCAAGAAAGGATGCCTATTTTCTAAGAAAGAGAGATTTAAAAAAATATTTTTGGCCCTGGCCGGTTGGCTCAGTGGTAAAGCGTCGGCCTGGCATACGGGGGGACCCGGGTTTGATTCCCGGCCAGGGCACATAGGAGAAGCGCCCATTTGCTTCTCCACACCCCCCCTCCTTCCTCTCTGTCTCTCTCTTCCCCTCCCCTAGCCAAGGCTCCATTGGAGCAAAGATGGCCCGGGCGCTGGGCATGGCTCCTTGGCCTCTGCCCCAGGCGCTAGAGTGGCTCTGGTCCCAGCAGAGCATCGCCCCCTGGTGGGCAGAGCGTCGCCCCTGGTGGGCGAGCCGGGTGGATCCCGGTCGGGCGCAGGCGGGAGTCTGTCTGACTCTCTCTCCCCGTTTCCAGCTTCAGAAAAATACAAAATATATATATATATATTTAAAATTCTTTGCTGCCTCTGTACCTGTGCCAGGATACCAGGAAAAGAGTAACTGTTTGGGTCCAGCCCAGGCACCTGATACCATCAAGGCAAATATGCTAACCACATCGCAAAGTCTGGTGACGATTCCTTTCCTCTCATATAATTGTTTAGTTGATCAGGATTAAAATGGTTACTCATAGCTGCTTTTCTATTCTTCCTTACCTACGTGCCCCATTCTAGCCATAATTTAACCTCTATCTCCTAATAATTTAAATAACTGGCATGTTTCCTGAGGGCATTAATTTTGAGAAAGGGTGGGGGGGGTACTTTGACCAGGATTTTTCTTACAAGTTAATGGGATGTGTGTTCTTGAAAAGATAAGAATGCCAAGGTCTTGTAAAGATAGAATAATTAATCTAGCCCATCATAATAGGAATAGCCATACATTTCTGTTATGGAACTGGAAGACTGTAATTTAACAGGAATGTAAATGATTGACTGTTTTTCTCCTTTGCCAGGAATGTCTTTGAAGCTATGAATTTAACCAGTAAGCTTTTTTCTCAGGTAAGAACATTTTACATTTCCTATTATTACATTTTTAAAACCCATAATCACTCATAGTTATGACATCAGTTGTCTCCATCCAGCCATGTTGATTCTGGATAGCCAGTAATTTCAGGATAGACTTGGAGGGCGAGGATGGATCTAAATGACAAAGCTTTAACTCGGGTTCATGTCTGTGTGTGTGTGCATGCATGTGCATGTGTTTGCATTTGACAAATGGAGTCATTTTAGTGAAATTTTTGCAATGAACATTTATAATGTTTAATTCCAAAGTAGAGTGCTGTTTAAGCTATAATTAGAAATAGAGGTTTTTTATTATAGCTGTATTGCGTTTTAGCAAGAATTTGCTTTCCATGTTAACTCTAGACTTAACATAAAATCTCTGGTCTTAAGAATGTACGTAGCTCACACTACTTTAGAAATACATAATGCTGGAATTTCCCCCTGCAAGTAGCTGTCACAGGTATTGCCAGATGTCTTCCTGTCTTTCCTCATTAAAATCATTGCAGCAGTCATCTTATCTTTAGATTAGACACATCATCTCCCTTGACTTTTTATGTTTTTTTCTTTTTCCAGGAGTTATTACAGGGTGAATAGAAACCATGATTACTGTGTAAATAAATTTTATGGATATACAACTAGAGAATACCAAGCTGGTTGTTTAGACCATAGAGCTCATTCTCCTTTCTCTATTCTGATGAAGACTGAAGGAATAGAATCATTTCTGACATAAATTATAACACAACAGCCGGATCGTCTGTTAAAAGAATATTTCAGATGCATAAAGGCACCATATTGTCTCCGTGGTATAGAAATTATCTATGGACTTCTTACTGCATCTTACTCTTAGGTGCGTTTTATAGGACCTACACACTGTCATCCGATCCCGGTCAGCATGTGAGCTCATTCGTTTAGACTTGTTGTGTGACATCGTGCAAGGCTCTCTGATTTGCTGCCAGGCCATGAACTTTATCGAGAGTAGAGTTGCTGTAGCTCTTGAAATGTTAAATGAATGAAAGATGCTATATTCTACTAAAATAAGACATCTTCTCTCCCTCTAGATTAAATTATATAAAATTCATTTGGGCACTAGCTTTACAAATTATATAATGTTGACCATATATGTGTTAACTACTATTATCTATCATATTAACTCTTAAAAATTTCAATGGTTTAAATAACCAAAAACACAGGCAGTGCTTATCATTTAGGCTTATCATATATCATCAAGTTGTTAACCTGAAATATATACAATTTTTGTCATTAACATCATAAAGCTGGAAATATGTATGTAAATTAGAACAAATGTGGTCTATGGATGCATTTAAATATATTTGGTATGATATAGGGTGAGGTATCCAAACAAGGTTTGCCTTAATAGTATGACAGTCAGGAAAATACTGTCTTGATAATGTGTCACATTATAATTTTTCTGTTAAGTCTAGTTACTCCCTCTCTTTTTGTTAAATTTTATTGAATTTATTGGGATGACATTTGTTAATAAAATTATGTAGGTTTTAGGTGTACAATTCTATAATACATCATCTGGACATTGTGTCGTGTGTTCACCTCCTCAAGTCAAATCTCTTCCTATCACCATTTATTCCCCCTTTACCCTTTTCTACCATCTCCCCAACCCCTTTCCCTCTTGTAATCCCCAGACTGTTGTCTGTGTCTATGAGTAAAGGGATTAAGCAAAGAACGCAATAACTCATATATCTTCTTAGTAAAAGGTGTAACATCTTCCTTTACTAAGAAGATGTTATTCATAGTGATGAACTAATGCTGAAATTAGTGTGTCTAACTCACAAAAAAAAAAGTTTAGCAAACTATAACAATTTGCTAAGTTTGTCTCTTATAGCTCTCTACTTCCGAAAGAACCTATCAGTATAAAACGGAAAGTTATTAAATCAGAAAAGGTAATCATAATGTTAATGCAATCACAGATACTACTTTTATCATGGAACTGCAGGAGGGATTAAAATTGGGGTTTTCCAATTGATTTCATGAAATGCAGAATAAAATTTAATTCCCCTAGTTTTTCTTCTAATATACCACTTTTGAGGAAGATGATTTCTCTACTCCAAGAAAACAAAATTCTACTATGTGGGCAATGATCACAAATAAGTATATGAGTGTGATTAGTACTACATTGTATTTGCTATTATACTTATGTTGGTTATGTGATTATGTCTAACTTTTTGGGAAGAATTAGTAAATATTTTGGCAAACCTCTCACTGAAAAAATTCTGTCTTGAAAATAGGTCTCTGAAGAGAATATATTTATTCAGGTAGTCCCATTTTTAAACACAAAGCCATGACCTCTTTAGAAATATATTACTACCTTTCAGGTCTTTAACAAAAAATTTTGTGGGCCAAGAAAATCAATCAAAATTGTATATATGTATTTTGGGGAATGAACGCAGGGAAACGTTAATGTAATGGAAATAGAATTGTTGTGGTAGACTCTTCTAGTAGACTTCACAATATTCATTCTTTTTCTCTTGCTTATGAAAAGAATCAATTTTATTAAGACTTTGTGACAAAACAGATGAAAACCTAGAAAAATGACATTTATTAGTTGCCTTATCCAAACAAGGTGAAGATTCAAGTGCTGGGATTTTCTTCCTGATAAAGGGGCCATCAGGACCTTCTTATATGTCCTCCTTCCTCCAGCAAAGCAGACAGGAGCCAGGAGTGGGACATGCATCTTGTGGCCATGAGACCATCATGGCGAAGACAGCTTCTTGACAAGAACGGTAAATCAAAAAGACAAAAGGAATGCAGGACATTGAAGATACTGTGGAGCTGCTCACCCAGTCCTGGTTTGCTTATTTTTAGATTTCATGTCATCATGTAAAGGAAATCCTTATTTGGTCAAGATATTGTAAATAGATTCCAATTAATGTAGCAGACCACCAGTTTTCTTTGATAAATCTATCAAGTGCAAAAAAAAAATGTATTATCGTAACAAACTTTTTGATGGTAGACAATGACTCATCTCTTAGACAGTAGAGGCCCCAAATGCATCCTTGGAGAGTATTTGGTTATAAACAACTTTGAATATGTTATGTGTACATAAACAGAAAGGTTGTCTAAGTATTACTTTAGAGAGCACTTTGTATAACACAATGGTGAGAGTTCTAGAAATGTTTGCTTATGTGTGTATTCAAATTCACGAAAAAACATTATGTTAACCGAAAAATAAAAGGCCAAACTGAGGGACAGCAGGTGTTTGTTTGTGATAAAAAAAAAAGGCAATTCTGAGAAATGCTGATTTAGACAGAAACTCAAATAGTGTTTTGATAATAAGGTGAAAGGCAAGGGCATTTTATGAGAAAGGGAAGGAGAATAATTACGTGACTAGAAGGCAGAAATTTCTGTTGGTTTTAATAAGCCAAGGAAGAAATGTATACAGATGCAAATAAGCTAAGTTATTCTTTGGTATTCATGTAGTATTGATTCTAAAGAATGTCTAATTTTTAGCCCTGTAGCCAGGATGTTTTTTTTTTCTGTTAACTTTGCATATAGTTTTTTGGAATACTCCAAAGGTTATTTCACCCAGTTCAAACATTGAACTGGATTCAAGTGTTCGAAGAGTAAGGTTTGACTCTTACTGGGATCAAGGGTTGGAAGAGTAATATTTGTTCAAAAGGTTTGAGGAAGTGAGGAGTGCAAGGCAGTTTCTCTGAGATGGTGGTTCTGACTCCATTTTGAAGTGGCTTCATTTATATGATTTTTTTTTTTTTTTACAAAATAACAGATAGATCAGAGTTCACTATAAATATTAAGTCTTTGAAAAGATCTCAAATATGACCATATATGCCTAAGTGTCTTTATTTTACATATAGCATATATCCAACCATTGTTTTGGGAAGATTTATTATGAGATAGTTGGCAAAACTCTATCTGCAAAGCCCAGACTCTATAATGGGGCTTCTCAGGGTTTTTCATATTTGGTGGTATAGAATCAATTTTCCAGTTGTTCAATTATTGTATAATGTTATTTAGAAAGTTAATGTTTCCTAGTAGATGCCTGAGATGTATTTACAACAGAATAAGAAAGATAAGGCTTTTAAAATGATTCATAACTGATTTCTATTCTTTTTCTCAAATTATCTTCAGCTATTGATAAATCTTTGGTCTACCTTAATGCACACCTCGTCAACATCTGGATCTCAGCTGCTCTGAGAATCTGTTCTGTCATTAACGATGTAAATACTTGAGTAGTCATGCTCAGGGAATATTGGTTGTAGGCAGCTAAGGGCAAAATGACAGACCAGATAATCAAATGAATCTTTTTAATTTTCGTATATCAAACAGGTGGAGATAAACAGGTTCTACTTGGTATGTGCAAAAAGTCTCTTTCGTGTTATTTACACATGCCACTGTTAAGTGATGAAAAGTTTGCTAATAAAGTCTGTGTTCCAGCAACTAAACTACATAAAAGCTAAACATTTGTAGAAAGGCATAGTTACATTTAAGCCATTGAAGAAACTTTACCAAAATTATGAGAACTGAGTGGAGTCATCTAAAGTCATCCGTTTCTAGGATGATAGTATAAATAGTCACGTAATTCCAAATTAGATTTATGTGTAGTAAGTAGTGCATGAAAACAATTAACCTCTGAGGGGACATTCAGGAGACATTCAGTCTCTGGAGCTTTGCCTTTAGCACTTCATGTATTCTTCTCTTATAACTTTAATTTTTCGTTTTAGCACCCACTGCCAGTTGCTTACCTTACATCCTATTCATAGCCCTCCTTCTACAAAATACCCCCCCATTTCGTCTTTGGTAGCAATATGTCCAGTTGAATAATTAATGTCCACACAACCACAGGGGCATGTCATCCAGTTCTTGCCAAATGAACGTTAGTCTTTGACAACAACACTGAATAGATGGACCAACTATTTACTTGTAGTTTACTGAGAAAAAAGTAACTATATTTTTGCTTAGTTAAGCTCTTGAAATCTATTCCCATTACTTGCAGCTGAACCTACTGACAGCATTCTATAGTAAAATTTTGTTAACATTTCTGCATTATATATGTGGAGACAACAGCCTTATACTGTTCATATTTAGGTGCTCAGTTCTCAGTACCTTGCATGTCACTGTAAACAGATAAATACTAAATAACCAAGTGGTTAATGATTAATTAAAGAGATTTTTCTTATATCTTGGGAGCTGAAATTACTTGATACTTGGGTATGTTTACTCTTGTAGAATGAGTCCAGATCCCAACAGGCTCTATCCTTACTTCACTGAAGACTTTAAGCATGAAAGACCATTTCTCCTTCAGCTAGGTCAAATCTCTATACACCGATTAAAGATATTTTGAAATCCTCTGGATGACAATGAGGATTCAGAAACCCTTGTTCCTTATTCAGGAACAACCTTTGCTATCATTAAAAAGACAAAATAGGGAGTGGGGTGAGGTGGAGGAGGGTATGGGGGGTGAATGGTGATGGATGGAGACTTGACTTGGGGTGGTGAACACAGAATACAGTGTACAGATGATGTGTTGTGGAAATCTGCACCTGAAACCTGTATAATTCTGTTGACCATTGTCTCCCCAATAAATTCAATTAAAAAAAGACAAACACTCCTATTGTTGTTCTTTTATTGCGAACATTTTAAGTAATTTAACCTCATCAGTTCTTCCTTTTCTTCCTTTGTCGAGTGAATTTACTATCTGAGTCTGGATCTGGGATCAATATCTTGCTTCATCAGTATAATCTCTCTCTCTCTCTCTCTCTCTCTGACATATTGACTATTAAGGTGTGCCTTCAACTTTCTTTTACACAGAGTTCAGTTCAGCAATGATAAAGTAAGTAATAATAAATAAAATGATATGCTGTGACTATACCCTGAGGATATTACCAATTGAGTCAGCACAAAATGGGAAGACAAACCTTGTCTTTTAAACCCACAGAAGAGTAACTCAACTATAATAGAATCAATGTATTTAATATATTTAAAGAGACAGTACTTTAACATGAATGCCAGAAGATGCAACTACTACAATGACTACAATAATTTCTAACAAAGAGGTAACTGGTCTGAAGGGATTCTATTAGTCCTATCAGATGCTATCCGATACCCAGTGATATCAGTATCTATCAGATACCATACTACCTCAAATCTAAAAGGCCTTTGATTGCAAATGCACCATTATGTCATGTACCATTAAGAAATAAAATTTTATTTTTTACTAATTTAAAGAGGTTTCAGATGTATTTAGACAGGTTTTCATTATATATCATTATTATGCATATGTAAAAAGGAAAATATAGATACAATAAATTGGTTTACAAATTCCTGAAATGTATTCCCATTTAGAATTCAATTTTTATGAATCATTTTTAGTTCAGAGCCATTGGCTTTTATACCTTTTTTTTTTCTGAATTATTCAGTGTGTTCCGCTATTATCTCTGGAGTATCATCTTGAGAATTTTAATCTGGTATTTCTTAAAAGGCTGTTATACTCTCATCACTGGGATTCCTTCCCAATCTACTTACATCCTTTCTACAGATTTTCTGCTGCTGCTTTTTTGGTGATACCATAAATTGTCAGACGATGAAAACTGCATGCTGACTGCCATCATACTAACAATTATAAAACAGCAGACCTTGTAAGATACTTAAGTGAACTGTAATATAGAGTGGAAGAAACTTTCAAATTCAGAGCAAAACAAGATGGGAAGTATTAAACAGATGTACAGAGATATGAAAGGAAACATGAGGCAGTAATATATAGTATGTGTAATCATAAGGCAAAAAGGCAAAAATAGTGTGAATGAAGAATTATGTCATTTAGATATCCTTTAACATCATAAAAAAATAAACATTTAAAATAAGTATTGTGTACACTGAGAAAGAAGATACCTACCAAGAAGTGCTCCTGGTGTCTGAGTTCAAATTCAAAAGCAGAACTTAGGAACTGTTTTTAAACAGGTACGTCCCATTCAAACTACACTTTAGGGAGGAGCCAGCACTGGACTACTGGCCTGTACTGTGTTCCTGACATCTGAGCCAACTCTTAAAAAGGAGTTCCTGGAATCCTATTTCAGCCAACAGGACTGAGGCTTTCCTGTGTAGTGTAGCTGCACAGCTATATTTCCATCAGTTCTACCAATCAATCAGAGTGGCTTCATTCTGACCAATCATGGCAGTGCTTTGGCCAATCAAACTTCAAGGTTTTGGAGTCTGTATTTGCATAAAGACAGACCAACCACGGACTAGGGCAGGGACTTCTGTTTATATAAGTCAGCTACTTTCTGACTGCGAGAGGACACATTCCCTTTGTACTGAAGACTAAAGATGGCATTTCTTTGGCTAGATGAGCTTCACAAAATAAAATTCTCAAGGAAATGCTTTACAGAAAAAAGAAAAATTTCTCCAAATCAGAGTTTGGAATATGACAGAGAAGCGTGAGTAAAAAAGATTGGTAGCCTGACCTGTGGTGGCGCAGTGGATAAAGCGTCGACCTGGAAATGCTGAGGTCGCCGGTTCAAAACCCTGGGCTTGCCTGGTCAAGGCACATATGGGAGTTGATGCTTCCAGCTCCTCCCCCCCTTCTCTCTCTCTCTCTGTCTGTCTCTCCCTCTCCTCTCTAAAATAAATAAATAAAAATTAAAAAAAAAAAAAAAAAAAGATTGGTAAATATCTGAGGTACATTTAATTGAACATTGTCTATATAAAATAATGACTACCAATAATATGTACATTAAATGTTAAGGCAGGTGTTAATATATATTTAAATTTTCATGTTAAAACTTAAAGTTCAAACATTAAAATAAAATGGAGTCTAAAAATAATTGAAATACCAAAAAAATCAAGAAAAAATTCTGTTAAAGAAATATTTAAAAGTACACAGTACAAACAGAAGAGGAAGAACCAGTCCAAATATAGAAATAGTAAAAAATAAATATAGCCTGGCCTGTGGTGGCACAGTGGATAAAACCTTGACCTGGGATGCTGAGGTCGCCGGTTTGAAACCCTGGGCTTGCTCAGTCAAGGCACATATGGGAGTTGATGCTTCCTGCTCCTCCCCCCTTCATCCTTTCTCTCTCTCTCTCTCTCTCTCTCTCTCTCTCTCTCTCTCCTCTCTAAAATTAATAAATAGAAAAAATCTTTAAAAAAGACATAAATCTAAACTCACCAAATATAAGATATTTTCTAATTAGGTTATTAATACCAGTCACCACCACCACCAATAACAAAATATTGTGGGATAATATATAATGGTATCCTGGAGTAAACGAAAGAGGAGATTTCTAGCTTTGTACTGCTGCCCTCAAATCACATATCACTTATGAACTCTGAAGAGCTAATGGCATCAGAATATCAGTAAAATGGTGACCTACGCATAACACACTGGTAAGTGGGGCCCAGTGTGCCCAACCGTTTGGAGATCATCTGACAGCCAGGGGAAAACACAGCAATTCAATTTATGTAATATCAGTGCTTAATATTAATACTATTTAAATATATCTTAAAATATTTCACAGGGCTTTACTTGGAAGGGTTCTTAAACATGATCTGTTCTTCTTACTTTACAGATGAAGACACCAAAATCCTATTTCCAATTAGATAATTTTCTTTCCTGCTTTTGATGCACAGATAAAAGGTATGTGGCTAATGACTCAACGATCACTCTCATCATTTTGTTATTAGACTCACGACCCAGGAAAAATATAAAAGTGCTAACAGTAATGCAGAGGGATGGTGTTATCTATTTTCAGGAAGGGGCTGGAGAAGGCAGGGGAGAACGTGCCTAACTACTCAGAATAATAAACTCTGGGTTATCCCTGGCAAAGGAAAGATGAGGAAGGTAAGGGCTGCATTCTTTTTTCAAGTTGATGGTATTTGCTAAGCAACAATATGTTAGGTTCAACCAACACAGCAACCGAGTGAAGTAAGTGGTACTATGATCACTATTTTATTTTATTTTTTTAATTAATTTTACTAGGGTGACATCAATAAATCGGGGTACATATGTTCAAAGAAAACATGTCCAGGTTATCTTGTCAATCAATTACGTTGCATACCCATCACCCAAAGTCAGATTGCCCTCCGTCACCTTCTATCTAGTTTTCTTAGATCACTATTTTAGAGATGAGAAAACTGAGGCTCAGCTGGGTTATATTAATTGTTCATTATTTAGCCACTTGTTCAATATTTAGCCAGTACATGCTGGAGATGTAATCCACGCACAGACTTCTCTGACTTCAGAGCTCATGCTGACAGCCCAGATGCACTCCATCCAACTCTGCTTGCTTTGTCATTCTGCCTGGGTTTCACTTCACTCCAATTGTGGCAAAATGCTCCTTAGTCTACAATGCTTGTTAGCAGCTAAATTTGTATCATCTTCATTTTGTGAGATGTAGAAGAGTCCTGACTTAGCCAATATTTGGGGCATGTATTGTATCAAACAAGGGCCTTTCAGGAAATAGATGACACATTCAAATGGGGCAACTAAATGTTAAAGGTTTTGGTAGAGTTAAAAAACTTTTTAAAAGATTTTATTTATTAACTTTTTTAGTGAGAGGGGAGAGAGAGAAAGGGGGTGAGGAGTGGGAAGCATCAACTTGTAGTAGTTGCTTGTCATGTGTGCCTTGACCGGGCAAGCCTGGGTTTTTGAACCAGCAAACTCAGCATTCCACATCCACGCTTTATCCACTGCGCCACCACAGGCCAGGCAAGAAAATCTTTTTTTTTTTTTTGTATTTTTCTGAAGCTGGAAATGGGGAGAGACAGTCAGACAGACTCCCGCATGCGCCCACCGGGATCCACCCGGCACGCCCAACAGGGGGCGATGCTCTGCCCACCAGGGGGTGATGCTCTGCCCCTCCGGGGTGTCGCCCTGCTGCGACCAGAGCCACTCTAGCGCCTGGGGCAGAGGCCAAGGAGCCATCCCCAGCGCCCAGGCCATCTTTGCTCCAATGGAGCCTTGGCTGTGGGAGGGGAAGAGAGAGACAGAGAGGAAGGGGGGGGGGAGTGGAGAAGCAAATGGGTGCTTCTCCTATGTGCCCTGGCCGGGAATTGAAACCGGGTCCCCCGCACGCCAGGCCGACGCTCTACCGCTGAGCCAACCGGCCAGGGCCAAGAAAATCTTTTTTAAAGGGATTAAGAAGAGGAGATAGGATCAAAGAAGGTGAAGGGATTAGCCAAAATCATATACACAACACATAGATACAGACAACAGGCTAGCAATAGCCAGAGGGAAAGGGGGCGTGGATGTAGGGAAGGGGAGAGAAGGGGGTGAAATGGCCATAGAAAGAGACTTTCTGGGGCACGGGGGCATGAAGCTGATGCACTGTGTAGGGTGTTATGTTGAGTGGACACTTGAAACCATGGCAACACAATAAATTAAAATTAAAAACAAAACAAAACAAAATAAAAGAGGTAAAGAAGCACTGCTGATTTAGTGACAGAAGGAGTTCCCACCTCCATGACTAGACTATAGGAACGAGGGGAAGGAGCCGTTTCTGCTCCCCAGAGGTAAGAGAGGAAGCTGTAAGAGAATCACCCACCAGGAGTTCTGGCTTGTGATGAGAGAATGCAGTCACTCTGAACCTGGGTCCAAAGAGGGAGGGAGCTAGAGGCATTAACACTCATCCTCTGCTCCGGACTTCTGATCTTCTGCTTCAGCTGAACCTGAAAGGAATCAGAAAGCAAAGGAACAGATGCAGCCCACGCTTGTCAGCTTCCTGGGTAGCGACCAAGGGAAACAGCTGCAATTAAAATGTAAACAATAGATACAAGCCAGAAAGAATTGTAATTTTGTAATTAGTAATGAGTGCAGTTTACTTCCTCAGGCTCATAGCTATGAGATCTATCACTACTTAGCAACCTAATTGGGTTTGGAAAGGACTGAGAAGAAATTGTTCAGGCTGGGAGAATATTTCTGTAGAAAGAAGGGTTTTTTTTTGTTTGTTTGTTTTTAATGAACTATAATTTTAGAACAAAATTCAAATTTATAAAGCCATTCATCTTATAGGGAAAACATTAACACTTAATGAAATATCTGAAAAGTTTAAAAGTTTATTATTTATTTTTCTTTTCTCAGGAAAATAACTAAAAGTTAGCTGAGATCTGGGAAGAGGATAGGAATCCAGTTCGTTAGAAGTGTAACAATGTCTTTTCTTAGCTAAGAATCCGAAACAACCATCTATTATGCTTGAAAATAGAAACTGTATTTGATATGTTGTTCAATGTTTTATTTTCTATTACCCTGACTGTTCTTAGTTTCCAAGATTATGATGAAGTAACTTACCTTTTTAGTTTCAAATAAGGACAGAATCAAGGTATAATTGAGTAAAATGGGGCCCCAAACTTTATATTCCTTTACAATTCGAACTGAAGATTCTCATGCTGGACTGAATCATATTTGGCCAGCCTGGTGGTTTTAGGAAGTTTGAATCTAAATCCTCTGAGATTTGCTATTCCTTCTTCAGTTTGCCACAGTGCTTACTTGTTGTCTTATACCTTGCTTTTAATGTGTTCCAAATTTACCCTGTAAGTTTTTAGTCTATGTTTTATATCATATACCTGTTTCTTATTTTGAGTTCTCTGATAAAATTTAAAAGGTTGATAATGGCATCTAGTTCTCCCAACTAGGAAGAGCCTAAGCACCCCCAGCTCCTTTCTGCTACGACGAAATAACACTGAACCTAGCACAGCAACAGGGGGCGGTGTCTCAGAGAGGAAGAAAGTCGAACAGCACAGATACCGGGAGACTTGAAACCTGAGATGGCAGTGAGTTCCCCGGTTTCCTTAGTGTCCCTGCCTCCCCATATATCCTGGGTAAGATCCAATCGGATCTGGAACTGCCAACAAACACAGACAAAAAAGAGTGAAGGAATGAGAAAGAAAGAAAAGCTGCCAAGAAAATCCTGTCCTCCTCCTCAAAGGCACAGGAAAAGGATGGTCTAACTGTAAGGTATTTTTCTCCACCGAGAAAGAAGGAAGGGGCCGGAGCCACGAAGTGTGGAATAGTAAAAGGCTTTGTTGAGTACAGAGTGCGCATCCCGCCCGGCGAGGTTCCCTGGCCCCCAGGAAAGATGGACGCCAAGGAAGTTGCAAGGAGTGACCCGTGTGAGGGATATTTAAAGGGTCCCTAGGGTAGTTGAGCTAATATGACGTGGTGAAATCTCACTGGCTGGCAGATGGTCGCTGTTTTCCAAAGGGTTCCTGGGAAGTTTCTTTTGGTGTGCTTAGTTGTGGGCGGTCCCAGCCAAAGTTCCCGGGCGGGCCTGACCTTTCCCATTATCCACGACCTTACACTAACAACAAAAATTTTTTGTCAATACCCATTCTGTTTCAGCCACACACCAATGGAAAGCTGTGCTCTGCCCGCTGTGATTTCAGCACACCCGAGTATGGACTCTGTTTTTCCACCTTACCTCCTACCGCAGGAACGAATGTATATTCTTTTATTAATTTATTCATGTAACCTCTTTCACTAAGGAGTTTTAGTTCATATAAGTTTTGGATAAAAAAAAATAATTTAGGCAGCATGGATATAATAGAATGTGATATATTTTTAATGCTATATATCTACTCCCTACAGGGAAAAACAGTCAAGAACCACTTTAAACCATAGTTGTGTGTCTCATTCTAACCTAATAGCTTATTTAAATTTAGTTCAATTCAGTTCCAACATTTTTGGTTTTGTGTTGCTCAGCACAAATTCTTCTGATTTATTCCTTCAGGCTCATGTCTTGTAAGAGCTGTTTACTTTGGAATTTTACGTGTCCTTTATTTACTTGTTTTAATCCTTATTTTTAGTTATGTTTTTCTAAGTTAGGTTATGGTTTTGTGCATGCCTGAATGAGGGTTAGCTCTTATAACACAGTTCAAAAAAATTGTTTGATTTAGCACTTCAGAAAAATAATAAAATTTGTTATAATTATTATATTAATCAGGGCTCACCCGTAGGAGACTGGCAAGTGTGGACACTTGAGTCTCTGAGAGTAGAATGCCCACCTGCTCCCCCTCCCTGCCAGGAAGCCATAATCTGATTGCCAGAATTTAAGAGGAAACTTAAAAACATTTTTTTATGATGTGCTAAATATTAACGTCAGGTTTCTTTCAGAGTAAAGGGGGTGTTTTAATTTATACTGTCTTTTTGTCTGAAAGTCTTTCTGGCCCTTTAATTTTAGTTCCTTTGGTGCTGAGCTATGATATTAGTTCCTAATTTTCAGTCATGAGTTCCTCAGTTGTCTCTTTATGCTTAATTACCTTGAAGGTATTTAATAAGATTCCAGAGGGTGATGGATCTTCCCATATAAGATACAGCCATTCATTCATTCATTCACTGATTTGTTCAATCAACACATATTTACTGAGCATCTAGAAAATGTCAGACATTAGGATAGAATATGGAGATAGAATGAGGCCCTTTGGTAACTCATAGACTATCAGAGAAATTTGCAATCTAATACACTCAACTTTTTAGATTCTAGCTTCCTTAATTATTGAAAAAGGAATGGAATATTCTCATCATTCTTTCTGACATTCTCTCTTACATGAAAGAAACTGCCTGGCCCTGGCTGGGTGGCTCAGTGGATAAAGCATCATCCCAGTGCACCAGAGGTCGTGGGTTTGATTCCTCATCAGGGCACGTATGAGAAGCAACCAGTGGGTACACAACTCAATGTACTAAATGAAAAAACTAAGTAGAACAGTGAGCTGATGCTTCTTTTTCTCAAATCAATGGAAAAAATGAAAAAGAAACTACAAACCTCCCTTGTCTTCAATCACCTTTGCAAAATTTGTACTGATAGACTTATTGAGTGGTTTTCAGAAAGTATTAGTCATCTTAGTGTATGCATATTAAATCAAACCACAAATAAAATCATCTAATATGAAGAAGAAGGAAATGCCATTATCTAGAGGCCATGGAAAGGTGAATATATTTAAGATGCTGCTGGCACCACATGATGTGGGCCAGCAATACGCTGCAAGCAGAATTAATAGTGGCATCCACAAAATTCAAAAGGTTGACACTGTCCTTTGAGAAACAAATTGCAATTATAGTTCTGGACAATAAAGTGCATTACCATAGATATTAGAATAGATAGGTAGCACTGATTTTAAATTCCGTACTTTTAAAATTACACTCTGTGTAACTTAATATGTTATTGGGTACTTGTGTTTACAAAAATATTTAAATTTATTTAAAATAAATATACTATACTATATTTTTATTTTTCAAATACATTAAATTCAAAGTTACAGAGCAGAAAATACCTGGGATTATTAGTTGAGGAATTATTATTAACTCTATGAAATATAAAAACATAGGTTTTATTTTTCTGGAGGTTTTTAATTCAGTACCAGTCCCTGCACTATGCAGAAGGGGTTTTGTGGATCGAAATGCTTAGTACTGTTTGTAACCACAATAAAAAGTACTAATGGTATCAGCTTTGACCTCCGGACATTTCAATGCAGGGGTTAGGTAGCAATGACTTGATGGAGTATATCTCTCTATGTGTCCTTGGAAAGAAAGCTGTTTGGGAGCACCAATGACCCTGAGTTCACTCATCATAAATTTCCAGTCTGTTAATATGCTGTAAGGAAAAGGCTTGTGAGGTAGATTAATGGAAATTTTTATATTAAGAATTTACAACAGCTGGCCATGCTGTGAAACTGCTTATACTCAGCCCTATAGACACAGGTTAGACTTGTTGAAACAACGAGGCTTATGAAAGTGTGAAAAAGGTTATACATAATTCAACTGTTTAAAGACCAAAGAGCTTCAGTTCCAAAACAAAGCTGTCATTTCCCAAATAGTGGTATGAGTTATATAAAACATGGTATATTATGTAACATATCAGGTTATATAATACACTGTTTTATGTTATTAAATGAGGTCATAAGAACAAATAGTTTTAGAAAGCACTGATTTAAATAAAGATAAACAGGTTGTTTAATTGCAGGACTTCTCCAAATACTGGCTATCACAATTAGCTCGGTGCCTCATAAGAGGAAATATATCAATAGTCTTTTTCAGCAATTGGTAAGTTTACAACACTTTTGATACATTTAACTGATCTACTACAAATAATCATTTCAGAAACACTGATTCAGGTTGATAAAGAGGACAATTAATTTTTCCCTCTGTATCAGATCAATCTTAGGTAGCAATTAATTGTAAAATTAACTGTGAGATCTACACTGATCCAAATCATCATATTCTTATTTTGAAAATAAAGAAATGGAGGGAGCGAGAGGTAAGCTGACTTAACTAAATATCACAATTGAGATATTTTATATACTATTGGGGGTTTAATAGATAAAGAACATTTTGTAAACAATGGAATATTATTCAGCTATCTAAGAAAGGGGATCCTGTCATTTGTGATAACATGGATGAAATAAGAGGTAGAGGAAGACTCATACTGTATGAACTCAGTTATATATGGAATCTAAAACGTTCAGTTATGAGATCAATAAGTTCTGGGAATATAATGTACAATGTGATGACTATGGTTAACAATATTGTATATTTGGAAGTTGCTAGGAAAGTCTATCTTATAGGTTCTAAACTCTTGGACCTTGGTTTTAAAGAGCATTTTATGAATTTGACTCCAAAGGCAAGGGAAGTGAAGGCAAAAATAAATGAATGGGACTACATCAGACTAAGAAGTTTTTGCTCAGCAAGAGAAACTGACAACAAAATAAACAGACAGCCAGCTAAATGGGAAATGATATTTTCAAACAACAGCTCAGATAAGGGCCTAATATCCAAAATATACAAAGAACTCATAAAACTCAACAACAAACAAACAAACAATCCAATAAAAGAAAAATGGGAAGAGGACATGAACAGACACTTCTCCCAGGAAGATATACAAATGGCCAACAGATATATGCAAAGATGCTCATCTTCATTAGTTATTAGAGAAATGCAAATCAAAACTACAATTAGATACCACCTCACACCTGTTAGATTAGCTATTATCAACAAGACAGGTAATAGCAAATGCTGGAGAGGCTGTGGAGAAAAAGGAACCCTCATTCACTGTTGGTGGGAATGTAAAGTAGTACAACCATTATGGAAGAAAGTATGGTGGTTCCTCAAAAAACTGAAAATAGAACTACCTTATGACCCAGCAATCCCTCTACTGGGTGTATACCCCCAAAACTCAGAAACATTGATACATAAAGACACATGCAGCCCCATGTTCATTGCAGCATTGTTCACAGTGGCCAAGACATGGAAACAACCAAAAAGCCCTTCAATAGAAGACTGGATAAAGAATATGTGGCACATATACACTATGGAATACTACTCAGCCATAAGAAATGATGACATTGGATCATTTACAACAAAATGGTGGGATCTTGATAACATTATACGGAGTGAAATAAGTAAATCAGAAAAAACCAAGAACTGCATTATTCCATATGTAGGTGGGAGATAAAAACGAGACCAAGAGACATTGACAAGAGTGTGGTGGTTATGGGGGAGGGGGAGGGAGAGGGAAAGGGGGAGGGGGAGGGACACAAAGAAAACTAGATAGAAGGTGACGGAGGACAATCTGACTTTGGGTGATGCAACATAATTGATCAACAAGATAACCTGAACATGTTTTCTTTGAACATGTGTACCCTGATTTATTGATGTCACCCTAGTAAAATTAATAAAAAAAATAAGAAAGTATATCTTGAAAGTTCTCATCACAAGAAAAATCATTTATAACCAGGTAAGGTGATGTATATTAACTAAACTTATTGTGGTGATCATTTTGCAATATATATTATACATATAGCAAATCATTATGTTTTACACTTTAACCAACTTTCCCAAAGTCACCTGGGTGATATTTGTCAAAGTTGATGCTGTGATAATGTAAACCACCAACATTACCTTGGCCTCTGGGTGCTTCCTATGCTTGCTGATGAGGCGGGTCTTGGCTCATGTGGTCCCAAAGATGCTAGGTCTTCCTTAATCTGGATGGCATTTTGGTGGCTGAGATGCAAGAGCAGCATTGGTACATTGAACAAACCAAGAATCTTTCTAGAGTATCATTGGAAGCCAGGCCATGTATGTCATACGTATCTGGCTACCCAGAAGTTTTGCCATGTTGAATCAGATATCCACCTGTGGTGGTGGGGGAGGAGGGAAAGAGAAAGCTAGGGCATGTTAAAAGAATAAATGGAGGCCCTGGCTGGTTGGCTCAGTGGTAGAGTGTTGGCCTGGCGTGTGGAAGTCCCAGGTTCAATTCTGGTCAGGGCACACAGAAGAAGCGCCCATCTGCTTCTCCACTTTTCCCCTTCTCCTTCCTCTCTTTCTCTCTCTTCCCCTCCCACAGCCAAATCTCCATTGGAGCAAAGTTGACCTGGGCACTGAGGACAGCTCCATGGCGTCTGCCTCGGGTGCTAGAATGGCTACGGCCGCAACGGAGCAATGCTCCAGATGGGCAGAGCATCACCCCTTGATGAGCATGCCAGGTGGATCCTGGTTGGGCACATGTGGGAGCCTGTGTGACTGTCTCCCCACTTCTAACTTTGGAAAAATACTAAATAAATAAATAAATGGAGAGAAGGAGAGGTAAGTTGACTTAGCAAATGTCACAACTGACACAGTTTACATTTCCTGTCTTTATAAGGTAGGTATTAGCAGACAGAAACTAGAGAAATGTTGCAGCAACTGATAATATAAAAAATATTTTACTATTTTAAATTAAATATGAATATCAGAATAAATTATCATCTATTAGTTTAAGAGACAATATATAAGTTTAAGTTATATCAATGAATTTTATTAGAGTGCCTATTTTTTTTTTTTTTTTTGTATTTTTCTGAAGCTGGAAATGGGGAGAGAGGTCACAGACTCCCGCATGTGCCCGACCGGGATCCACCCGGCACGCCCACCAGGGGGCAACGCTCTGCCCACCAGGGGGCGATGCTCTGCCCCTCCAGGGCGTCGCTCTGTTGTGACCAGAGCCACTCTAGTGCCTGGGGCAGAGGCCAAGGAGCCATCCCCAGTGCCCGGGCCATCTTTGCTCCAATGGAGCCTCGGCTGCGGGAGGGGAAGAGAGACACAGAGAGGAAGGAGAGGGGGAGGGGTGGAGAAGCAGATGGGCACTTCTCCTGTGTGCCCTGGCCGGGAATTGAACCCAGGACATCTGCACACCAGGCCTATGCTCTACCACTGAGCCAACCGGCCAGGGCCCCTATTTTTTAAGTGCTAAGGCCCAATATAGGAAAGGAAAAATCATTTATCATATCTAACAGTGATTTTCAGATTTCTTGAATTATTGTGCAAGGTAACTTAGCACTAGTAAGATTTTATATACATATAAAATATATGTATATAAACTTCCATTGTATAAATATGGGTTTTCCTTTTTAGCTATGTATAAAATCAATAAACTAGGTAAAATCACCACTATTAAATAATATAGTATTTTAGTTCAACAAATATTAACAATCATTGAATATGATATGTGGGATGATTATGGGTAATTACTTTTACAAATATCATCTTTTATAGAGTTTTAGCTTTGTAGCTCTCCATCATAATTTGAATTATTCTAAACATTTTAACATACCTTAACATTAAAATTTTGTGAAATAAAAGTGTGTCCAATAACGATTAAATGTTAATAGTTGTTCATGGCTTCATTCATTCATTCAATAAATATTTATTGAGCATACATGGTGTGTCAGGTAAATTCTAGACCTAATCCTTGCCCTCATAATGCCAATAAGGTGAGAGAGAAAGACAGATTTAATCAAGCAACTACATAAATTAATTATTCTCATAAAGCAGGAAGGAGAGTGTCTAATTTCATGAGAAATAAAAATAGTGAATTTTAACCCAGCTGTAGAGGTCAGGGAAGGTTCCCGGAAGGAGTATATATTAACTAAGATCTTTTGAAAGAAGTTACCCAGGTGAAGAAGATGGGGAGGAAAGAGTATTCCGTGCAGATAGAATAGCATGTGAAAAACACCATTCTAAGAAGTTACATAAAGACTACAAAAAATAGCCTGACCAGGTGGTGGCACAGTGGATGGAGCTTCATGCTGGGATGCGGAGGACCCAGGTTCAAGACCCCGAGGTTGCCAGCTTGAGTGCGGGCTCATCTGGTTTGAGCAAAGCTTACCAACTTGGACCCAAGGTTGCTGGCTTGAGCAAGGAGTTACTCGGTCTGCTGAAGGCCCGAGGTCAAGGCACATATGAGAAAGCTGTCAATGAACAACTAAGGTGTCACAACAAAAAAATGATGATTGATGCTTCTCATCTCTCTTTGTTCCTGTCTGTCTGTCCCTATCTATCCCTCTCTCTGACTGTCTCTCTTTCTCTGTAAAAAAAGAAAAAAAAAAAAAAAAGAAAAAAGAAAGACTAAAGAAAATAAATTGCCATTGAAATGGACGAATTGCTAGGGAGAGATGATTTTTGAGGAGGCAGAGAGTTGAGAAGAAACCACACAGTGAAGATTGTCATGTAAGCCATTGGGAAGGAAAAAGTTACTGTCATCTGTCAACTCATTCCTTCCCTTCCTAGTGCTATTTGAGTGGTTCAGGGGAAAGGTGATAGTTTAGAAGCGATGATGGAGATAGGAAGAACTAAACCGATTCAAGAGAGAAGAGGTAAAACTGACAAGACAGATTTGATGAGTCTGACTCAGAGGCAAGAGTAGAACAAAATCACTTGAACACGTTTGTGAGGCTTGTGGACTTGGATGAATAGGTTTGCCATTTACTGAGATAGCAGAAGCGAGAAGATGGTCAGGTTGTGAAGAAACAGCGATGGGTCTTGAACATATTTTGAACATGGAGCATTGAAGGTGGCTTGAGGCACACAGAAGAAAATGTTAATCCAAGTTGGAGCTCAAATGGAAGTTCTACATATTTAGAGTCATACAGGGTGGGGCAAGAGGAGGTTGAGAGTTGTTCACATGGAAACTAATACAATCATTGATAAATAATACAGTGATACCTTGAGATATGAATTTAACTCGTTCTGTAACCGAGCTCATAAGTCAGTCAACTCGTATATCAAACTACCGATACAGGACCCAGGTGCCAACCTGCCAACTAGCAGCAGCTTCCTGAATCATGACTCGTATCTTGGAATTTCTCTCGGATCTCGAACAAAAATATGGATCAAGTCACAGCTCGTATCTTAAAAAAATTTGTATGTTGATCTGTTTGTATCTCAAGGTACCGCTGTATAAGAATAAACTTTGTGTTTCATAGGCTCACAACTTTTGCCCCATCCTGCATGCGTAGAGAAAATATTCAATAGTTGGAGTTATGGGTGTGGCTGAGAATGCCTGGGGAGAATACTCTGGGGAGAGTAGAGGATCTAGACCTTGACTCTGAGTACCTTCGTAGTTAACAGCGGAAAAGGAGGATGAACCTAAGGAAAAGAAGAAAAGGAACAGAGAAGTAGAAGGAAAATCAGTGTATCTCTTCAAAATAGCCAAGGGGGGAAAAAGTCTTTCCAAAAATAAGTGATTACTAGTGTTGAATGATGCTAAGAAATGATTTAGGATAAGTACAGGCAAATTTTCTAAAAAATTAGATAACAGTCAAAGTAAAGGGCTAGAAGGATTTCCTGACACAAAGCAGGTATTAACTCCTGAAATATCCCTTTACTCTGAAAGAAATCTGGATGTCAGTTAATGTTAGCATGTAATAAAAAAAATATTTTGTTTGGGTGATAAGATTGTGGAAAAGCTAAAGTCTAATATTGTCAAAATTATTAAATTGTAGGTAGTTTTTATTTGATAAGGTGTTTCAATGTATTTTGCAATCTGTTTTATACCTTCTAGATTAAGTTTTTTTAAGTTAACAAATAAGAACATTACTACTCCTAATCACTTTCCCTCTTATCAAGCTTCAAGCTCAAGTCACTGTCTGCCCTATGTGGACAGTTTAAGCTAATAGAAGGTTCTTTTCTTGAGTGTTGAATGTTGAATTACCAAACTGAATAATGGAAAGTGGAGGCAAATTTTAACAGGAATAAAGGGTGGTTAATCCTGGACTAGACCCATTCTGTAGAGGAGGAAAACAAGACAGAAGATGTTGGGTGTGGTGAGAGTTTAGGTAACTTCGAAGCTCCGTTTTTTTGAAGAGAAAGTGGAATGGCTCTTGGAACTTTTCTTTTAAGACATTTCTGACTCTCAGATTTTCCCTGAACTATCCCATTGTGAAGTTTTCCCTTCACTTGTCAGTTTTGGTCAGTGAGTCAGCCAACCCACAAAATATACTTAAAAATTTAAAATTATTTTTAATACTGTTTTTATTTTCCTCATGGAAGGAAATGACAAATGAGTCAAGGTGGCCAGATCAAGACTCAAATAAACCTCACAATCTAAAAGCTAATAGCCTGGGCTAATCCTTTATCCCCCAGCGTGTGCCAGCTATAACATCATTGGAAAATTAAATTGCATTTGACAATATAATAGAATGTAACCGTGAACATGGTAGTAAAGAAGACAATTTTGTAGACAGCTTTATGAAACCACTAAGAAACAAAAGAGTCTTGTACAAGACAAAAAAACAGTCTCTGAAATATCATTTTAATTGATCAGGACTCATCATTTAATTTAGCAATACTCTTCCCTGGTCCTAACTCTGATGTTATATAGTTACTTTCTTTCTTTTTTTTTTTTTTTTTAAGTTTTTTTTTAAATTTATTCATTTTAGAGAGGAGAGAGAGAGAGAGAGAGAAAGGGGGGAGGAGCAGGAAGCATCAACTCCCATATGTGCCTTGACCATATATAGTTACTTTCTAAATACATAATAATCAAATATATGAAATGAGCACCTACTGGACAAAACCCAGAAGGCAAGATGATAAGAAGTTGCTCTGTTCTTGATTGATTATGGGAAACAACAGCCAGGATGGTAAAGAAGTGATGGCTCTGTAAAAATGGCAAGGTCCCCTTTGGCTAATTTGTATTTGGACTTAGGCAGAGCAACAAAGAGGAGGAGGGTCCCCTGTTTCTCTTGCTACCCTGTCACTCAGTTTTAAGTTGATGGCTAACACTGCACCACCCTGGAGAGCAGGGCCCCTTAGTCCAAGTTCAGAACCAACCCTAATTCTATGGGCCTCTCCTCTTCCCAGGTTTGTCCACTTCTGCAGTGTTGACATTGTGTACTGGATTATTCTTTATTATGGGAGTTGTTTGGTGCATTGCTGAATGTTTAGCCACTTCGCTAGCCTCTATTTTAAACTGCGAATAGAAACCTCCTAAACTGTAACAATCGATAATGTCTCCAGACATTTATAAATGTTCCCTGGGAGACATTTACAAAATAGTCCCTGTTTGAGAACCTCTGGACTAAACAAACCATGCATAGGACCTATATGAGAAGCCATATTTAAGATATCTAGGGTTACAGGCACCAGGAAAATGGTACTACCCTGTATATTTTTTCTGTACTCAGAACAATAACCTATTCCCCATGTTTAAGTGCTGCAAGGAAAAAAAGAAAAGAAAAGAAAAGAACTTTTGTGGACAAGGCCTGCCAGGGGTGAGGATGATGGAGACGTACAGACCCGACTCTGGGGACCAGGTTCAGTGATGCAGATCTGATTTATTCAGGGAGTAAGCTAGCTTATATACACAGGTTCAGCCTATAGGGTGTTACAGCGTGTTCTTCAAAGCCAATGGCTGAAAGGATCAGGGAGCTGCCTGGTTGGCACCAAGTCACTGCCTTATAGTGGGTGAGCTCCCTCCTGGGTGTGCCCAGGAAGGTTCTGGGAGCTGGAGTGTTCTCACAGCATTGCATCAGCCACAGCTGCTAGGAATGTGCTCTGTGCTCTACCTACATTTTCCCTTTCTCTTTTAATTACAGCCAGTTGGACTTGATGAATGATAGCTTGTTGTTGTTGTCTCTACGGGAAGGATAATGAAAAGCAGCCCAGATGTGGGGGTCTGCCCGCATCTGGGAGTTAGTGATTATTATAGCACACATAAGCAGGATCAGAGGACCAGGGTCTGGGGGCCTGCCAGAGTTTACGCTCTGGTCTTGCTCAGCTAAAGCCTTCATATTCCCCCCAGGTGATGGGGTGTGCACATTGGCCGTGAGGTCTTCTTCTGGAGACTCGCCATCTCCTGGGTTGGCGGGTTTGTCGGAGGGGTCATCTTGGAACATTGAGAGTGGCCTTATGTTTCATCCTGGGATCCAAATTGGCTGAGGGCTGTTTTCTGGAAAGACACAAGCATAACCTCTCCCTTGCATTAGAAGGGGGTGTGGGCCCTGCCACTGTGCCGTGGCTGGGTCCTTCCAGCATACCAATGGTAAAGGGGTTCAGGAGTGGCAACTTCCGCTTCTTCGGCTGGCAGAACCAATGGCGCAGTTAGCAATTCAGTTGGTTTCGTTTTTGCTCACTCAGCTGCGAATGTGTAATAGGGAGGGAGGTAGGGGCTCCTCAGGGAGAGGATAACCAGTGGGCAGAAGTGAGACTAAGGGGTGAGGTTTGTCCTTCATGTACTTCCACTGAACGGACGTACCGGAGAACTCGGGCCCAAGTATCGGGGTCCCAAAGAGGCACGTCCCGAAGCCAAGGATTGAAACCTGAGAGGATTTCTCAGTAGGTACAAAGATCCTTTTCACTAACTTTAACTCACCTACTCTGCAATAGGGCATGGAGGGCTCGAGCTTGCGGGGCTCTGGAGTGAGGGAGAAGGTTTCCCATGGCAGAGGGTCACTCACCTGTCCCTTGAATGCCGGTTAGGTCCCTGCTCGACGTTGGGCACCAGTTGTGGACAAGGCCTGCCGGGGGTGAAGATGACAGAGACATAGAGACCCAACTCCGGGACCAGGTTCAGTGACGCAGATCCGATTTATTCAGGGAGTAAGCTAGCTAATACACACAGGTTCAGCCTATCGGGTGTTACAGCGTGTTCTTCAAAGCCAATGGCTAAAAGGATCAGGGAGCTGCCTTGTTGGCGCTGAGTCACTTCTTTACAGTGGGTGAGCTCCCTCCTGGGTGTGCCTAGGGGGTTTCCAGCGCTGGACTGTTCTCACAGCATTGCATCAGCCACAGCTGCTAAGAGTGCGCTCTGTGCTCCACCTACAAACTTTGCCCTTCATTTTACTCTTCTGGCAGGGACACAGCTGCAGAGAGATGTCAAGGGTCATATTTGACATTTTAGGAAGAGAATTTGTTAGTCAGCTGCAGGCAGTGGGGGGCAATTGCAGGGCTTGAAATTGGGTGAAAGCAAGACTTAGAAATCTGCAGTGAATCTTCCCAGGAAAACTTGAAGGAGGAGATGGGAGGCTTGTCACAGGGCAAAAAGATGGTGGATCCATCCCAAAGGATACCAGGCATGCTGTCTCATGATTTACGGAGTTTACCATAATGGTGACCTTGACCATGAAAGTAGTTAATGCAGACCTCAAAATATGATGTTCATTATGTGAATTTATTTTATTTAATTATATTGGTATAGTTATGGACATATTTTTTTGAGAGAGAAAGAGAGAGAAAGCAATGCATTTCCAGACAAAAGGGTCGAGATGAAAATGTTAATCATGGTGTCTATGGTGTGAAGTTGAAGTATAGTGCATATGATTTTTACTTCCTTCTTTTTGCCCATCAATTGTTCCTGAGTTTCTTTACAACTAACATTGACTACATATAAGATATTGTACATTATTGTTTAAGTTATTAATGAGCCATATTAGATTAAAAAGGACTCACATCCTTCTGTGACATTTATGTCACCAGAGTCCCAGAGAAGAGAAAAAGAGTGGGGCTGAACATGTACTCAAAGAAATAATATCTACAAACTCCTCAAATTTGGCAAAACATAAAAACCTAGAGGCTCAGGAAGATGAATGAATGCAAATTAGATGAATTCAAACAAATCCATACCAAACCACATCATTGTCAAGCTTTTGACTAAGAGCACAGAAAAAATCTGGAAATAAGAGGGAGAGAAATGATACCTTGCCTATATATGGGAGATACAATTTGAATAACAGACTGATGGCTGTCAGAGGGGAAGGAGATTGGGGGATTGGATGACTGGAGGGTGAAGGAATTAAGCAAAACACACACACACACATGCACACACACACATGCACACACACATGCTCACATACATATATAACACCCACACACATATACATATATATAAAACACGGTACAGTGAATTTTAGATAAATAGTATGTACTGTTTTCAATAAAAGTATTTCCCAAATAGTACATGGGACATACTTATATGTAAAAAAAAGTCATTGTTTTTCTGAAATTCAAATTTAACTGGTTGTTCTGTAATTTTATTTGCTACATCTTATAGCCTATGCTAAAAAATTTTCTTATAGTTTGTTACACCTTTAAAATGTAAATGTAAGCAAACAGTATATCCCAAAGTCGTTAACCACAGCCCTGTCTAATCACATGGACTTTTTTGCATGCTCTACCTCCTTCACACAGGTATGCCTTTCACAGAGAGGTCTAGACTACCTGTAAGGAATCATGTGGAGAAGTGATTGTTAAAAATTGCACCGTGGACTGTTGGAACTCTGAGATTGAATCAATCCCAGCAATTTGCATTTCAAAAAGCACCAAGAATGATTTTTATGCACAAATCAAGTTAAGACTGATTATGTTAACCAGATGCAACAGATCCTTTGAAATACAAATTCAAAGAGAGTGTGGCTAATTAGGAGCCTCAGGCTTAAGTGATGCTACCTTTGAATTTGGTAGTGGTATGAGGGGGAGGGACAAGGACAATGCGGCAGGTGTCTAGGGTGTCTGTGACTCCACTTGTCACTTCAGCTGGATCGACTCAAAACAGGTTTCTATGCTTTGACATCTGGAAGATGGCTTCCGGCACCTCCAGCTGTGATTGCAATTGGACTGATTTTAGCTTAGCCAGCTGCTGTGGACAATCATTATGCTCCTAATCAATTCCATGAGTCATAAAACCATTTTAGCCCCTAAAGAATCAGCTAGCTTTTCTGCCAGCAATGCATCCAACATCCTGCAATCATTTGAAAAGAGAATTCATCAGTCATTCAAGAAACATTGTGTCTTCTTGCTGAGAGCTAAATTGCTGGCTAGGATAGAATTGGAAAGCAATAATTTAGCATTTTTGATAGCTCACCTGGTAAAATTTATCTGATACAATTTTATATCATCATCACAGCCTGAAAAACAATTTCTGAAACCCCTATGACTCACTGACTTAGGTAACTTAGAGTATAATAATAAAGTTACAATTGTCTAAGGGACTCATCTCCAAAAAAGCATTACTCATAAACTGAGTATTTCTGAACATATATTAGATTAGTGTTTCTGATTTTTAATTCACTATGGGCCAGAATTTCCTTACATTTAATAATGTTGGCCCTACAGGTAAGAGAAGTCAGGCTGGGAAAAACATAGATTAGAGAAAGTCTGAATTTTAGCCATCATCAGGGAACACAGAACTGTTATGTATAAAGCTATAAAACATTTGTGCAAAGCTTTTATGGCAAAACTCTGCTATGGAGCATTTTTTAAAATTTTGTATCAGCTTTTTTTTTTTTGCTTAAAATGTCTTCTTTTAATTTTAATCTTGTTTACTTCAGGTTTTGAAACTGTGAAATTCAGTGAAGCATATTGTCATATAACCTTGATAACTTTTTTTTTAGTGTCTTAAAGAGATTATTTCTTTTTCTTCACAAAATGAATAAGACTGTTGGCGGCTTTATCAGCTAACACAAATATAACATGAAGAGTAATATGATTATAACCACTCTGTGAAAATGTTAAACATTTGATCTGTGCCAGGTGAAGGAAACAGTTGAGAGAACATTAGTAAGAATGCTTCTGCCAGCAAATAGCAAAATATTGGCTTAAACAATAAGGGAATTCATTTTCTCACTTGAGATGTGAAAGCAAGCAGCTTTTGAATTGATATAGTGACTTAAACAAATCATCAAAGATCTGGAGTTGATTCTTCTTTCTACTGTGGCATCCTCAGTACCTAATAAGCTCTTTAAATATTTGTTGAATAATTGGATGACCAATGAAATGAATGAAGACTACACTAAATTAAAACATAATGAACTACAGTTCATTATAATGAAATCAGTAAACAACACGGGCATAAGAAAGGAACATATTTTTCTGAGGTTTCAAAAAAGAAAATACTTGAAAACTGATTAACGTGCAGCATATCTAAGCTCATTAAGGTAAAAGTAACACTGTCTAAAAAACATTGGGTGTTATCCCAATTCCAGGCCAGTATAAACTCTTAATTCTGAGAAGGAAGTTGTTATGTTTCAATGTACCCACTTGGGTTATTTTCCCAAATATTTGGAAAATACAGTGCTCTGGACATTTATGTAAGCTTGAAACCAATTCTATTGAATAAGACAGACAAGAGAGGCAGAGGAGGAAATGGGAATGTACATATACAGTTCCACATCCCGTTCTGGTCCTGTTGAAGGCCAATGCTGCATCTCAATAGTAGACTTTGAACAGTTTTTGAACTCCCTATAGAATCCATTTGAAGAACTTCTCAGATTGAGTGGATATGTTGCCTGCTACTCTGGCTTTAGAGCAACTTTGGGCTCAAAAAAAACAAAGCCTGTATAGGTCAAAATGTCACGAGTAAGTGGTATTTTATGAATTGTTGGCTTAAAATTGGGAAAGTTCTTTTCTCTGTAGTCTTTATGCTCCCTTAGTCTTTTAAAAAAATGTGAATTAGTAAATGAAAGCTTTGAAATTTCAAGATATATATATATATTATTGTTGTTGTTTGTCTTTATTTTTAAACATTTATTTTTGACCTAAGTAAGTTTAAGTAATGAATATATATTATATTCTTCAGTGGTTTCTCATCCAGTTCTCTGCTAGAAGTTCCTCTCTTTTATTTTGCCTTCCAGGCAGTACATATTTTTTCTATTCTTTTTTTTTATTATTATTTTTATTTTTTTCTGTATTTTTCTTGAAGCCGGAAACGGGGAGAGACAGTCAGACAGACTCCCGCATGCGCCCGACCGGGATCCACCTGGCACGCCCACCAGGGGGCGACGCTCTGCCCACTAGGGGGCGATGCTCTGCCCCTCCGGGGCGTCGCTCCATTGCGACCAGAGCCACTCCAGTGCCTGGGGTGGAGGCCGAGGAACCATCCCCAGCGCACCGGCCATCTTTGCTCCAGTGGAGCCACGGCTGCGGGAGGGGAAGAGAGAGACAGAGAGGAAGGAGAGGGGGAGGGGTGGAGAAGCAGATGGGCGCCTCTCCTGTGTGCCCTGGCTGGGAATCGAACCCGGGACCTCTGCACGCCAGGCCGACGCTCTACCACTGAGCCAACCAGCCAGGGCCCATATTTTTCTATTCTTAAGAAGGATGGATAAAGAGTAGTACAGCTTCGCGGTTAGGAGTCAGGGCTCATGGAAGGGTGAGATGATTTGTAAGATGTTCATAAAAAGATGATTAAGCATGATGATCTCCAGTTATAGCTGTTCAGTTTTCTCTTGGGACCCTGAAAGCTGAGTATCTTTATTCCGAACAGAAATAATAGTAAGAAGCAAATAAGTATGAATTCTCAGGACAGAGAACAATATATAAGATGTTTCACAGTATATTTAGTGTTCCCTTCTGTTAATGAACTCTTTCTGGCATGCATTGGCTCCAGCCATGTGGGACCATACCCTAGGGATACTCGCATTGTAAACTAATACCCATCTCCCTCTAGATGAAGTGAGAACTATACCAGAACTAATGGCTACACATCTTATCCATATAGTCGGGGTTATCTAAGGACATTTGGATGATTTAAGAAAATTAATCCTCTTAAAAAATTAATCCTTGTGTTTACAAGCAGACTGTTTATTATTATGACTAAGAGTATAAGCCCCTGGAGTCACCAGTCTCTGTGTTTGAAAACTACTCTGTGTGACACAGTGTTGCTGTAAAGAAAAAATAAGTTATGTCAGTCAAGAGACTAATATGTGAAAAACCACAATTAAATATAATCATAGTTACTATTGTTACTATAAACCATTTTTCTGATATTAAACTGAACATTTAGTATAGTAATTTATTAATAATTCCAAAAGAAATCAGGAAAACTGAGAAGACAATAAGTGAGAAACCCAAATTGTTCTTTTTTTTTAATTTTATTTATTCATTTTTAGAGAGGAGAGAGAGAGGGAGAGAGAGAGATAGAGAGGGAGAGAGAGGAGAAAGAGACAGAGAAAGAGAAGGGGGGAGGAGCTGGAAGCATCAACTCCCATATGTGCCTTGACCAGGCAAGCCCAGGGTTTTGAACTGGCAACCTCAGCATTTCCAGGTCAACGCTTTATCCACTGCGCCACCACAGGTCAGGCCCAAATTGTTCTTTATTGCTTAGTAATCACAATATGCCCTGTGGAGCCATTTGAAGTTCTAAAGCCTTACCCCAGCCCACGAAGAAAATGATGTCTTAGTAATGTATCTCATTTCCTAGTGAGGAAATAGATATATAGAGTATCCTGGGCTTTCTTCATTAAATTACATTATACTCTTATGGCATATCCTCCATTTTCCTGTCAACAAATGATTTCTAATTTTATTTAGACCATCAAATAGGGAATACGTGGTTACTATATCTTATTCTGATGGAAAGTGTGTTTATTTGGAAGAAAAAAAGCGACTTCTGAAAATAACACATAACAATACAGTGTGCACCAGTGTAAAATACACTGTGAGCAATATGGTAAACAGGAAATAGGAAAACAGTGTCAAGAGGGATTCTAATATTGATTTCACCATCAATGGGCAAATTATGTAAACATGCTGAGTCTGTTTTCCCATCTGTAAGTTAGGAAAGTCATACTGGAGTTTCTAGTGTGGTTGCCAAGATAAAACAGGATGTACCTGCAACTGAAATAGGCACGTTAGAGGAACCTCTCTTATCCTTCCCTCTGCCTCTCTGGCCCCTCTTGTCTGTGGCTTTGGGTCTTTTATTTGTTTTCTATACTTTCCATACACAATTACCATTATTTGGTGACATTTCAGTATAAATATTTAAGATATATTCACCTTAACACAAACACTCAGACCATTTTCTGTCTTCATTTAAAGGCTACCCGAGAAATACTTTCTTGATGAAATCTTCATAAGGTCAAATTTCACACATAAGCAATGATCTGAGATGCATTTATGTAGACTTTCTACCATTGCCTGACCCTCAAAGATTTAGAAAGAATCCGTATCTGTGGTATCCACTTCTCACACACACAAAAAAATGCTTGACATGATATTTCTAAAATATATTTTAGGGCACAGTTCTCAGAGTGTGAGCCATTATCTCTGGTCAAATGACATTTCATTGCAGAGAAAGGTAAAAATTGCTTCTGTGTTATGGAGAATTGATTGAGAGTAGAAGTTAATGAAGTTGACATGGCTGTGTCTCACAGGAGTGGGCATGAACTAGCATCCCTGTTGTATGCAGTCATTGTCTGGAAGCTTTATGAGGGAAGTGTGGCACAGCCAAACATTCTGAAGGATCCAGAGAGATGTCAGCTGAGACTATCAACTTTTCTCTGTCTGGAAAGAAATTTGAGTGTAACTTTCATGGCTTCTTCTGCCCACCTCTTGTACCATACAGATCTTTTTCATGCACCCGCATGTAGCAGTTTCTACATAGTTTTTGTGCATCTTGCTTCCAAAGGGGAAACTTTGAAGAAGAAAGTTCATGGGATAAACTGCAAGTCTTGTTGCAATAGTTGGTCTTGCAGTCACAACTGGTATTCATTCATCTTCTACCTCTACTTTCCAATCTAAATTCCTCTGGCCTATTGCTGTCCCTTTGGCTAGAGCTAGGTAGCCAAAAGACATTCCTGAGATGCTGTATTTCCAACTTTCTCAGGATGAGGTTGCTGCATAAGTCTATTCGCAACTCTAACACCAAGGAAGTGCCAATGTGCACCCAAGTGGATTACCTGGGGCTGCTCCTCTCTCTAGACTCACATATTTATTGTATTGGGAACAGAGAACCATATGTGGAGGTCTTCAATTTAATCCTTATTTTGACTCTCAAGGATGGCACACCATCCTTTCAGAGTGTTGCCTCTGAACATGCGTCTTTTGAAACTATGAATTCATGCAGTTTCAGTACTAAGTAAGGTCACTGAATTCTGAGTAGTGCAGCATGTGTTAATACCAGTGAATCCAATGGTCATGGGACCACTCCAACACTCATCTTACTGTATAGTGGATCTCCTATTTTAGCACTCCTTTGTATGCAATTCTGAGTTTATAGCATCCGGGTAATAGTGCTATTGACTTTTATGGCAGGAAAGGCAACTATATGCTCAGAATAGTATCCATCCCTATGAGGGTGAACCTCTGGCTCTTTTAGAACATGTAAGGTCCAGTAGAGTTGACTTGCTCTCCAAGTGGCCAGTGGTTAGTCTTCATGAGAAAAGATGCCATTGTGAGGGTTCAGCATTGGTTTCTGTTGCTGACAATTTTAACATACAGAGAGAACAGTAGCTAGTTCAACTCTTGGTTATCTAGTCCACACTTCTGGGCCCATACATGAGTCTCATCTCTTCCATCAGGACCACTCTGTTCATGTGTATAGTGTGCCAATTCTATGATGACCAATGATAAAAAAAATGGTTAATGTCAGCTGGTCAAGTCTTTTGAACTAACTGATTGTTCAGTTCCTCCAATTGTTCAGTTTAAAGCATACATTCTGCAGGCAGTTAAATTGTGACACAAAAATTTTCCACTTTGTGTTCACCCCCATATGTATATCTACCTGACATTACTCCAGACTTTTAAATCTAATCTTCTAGTCTGTTTCTTTTCAGCCACCTAACCAGAAGGCCAGGTCATTAGTTACTTCCCAGAAGTATGTAAGCATGTATGTACGTACTATTGACTTACCTTCTTCCATTACACTACTTCTTCCATAAAAGGTGAATGGCCATATGTACTGCCTGTTTGGGAATATTTTATCTTTTATAATATCTTGCAAGACGACCTTGAATTTGGTTATAATATATACAGGAATGTCTACATTTATCCAGCATTCCACATTCTGAGCTAACCCAATGGGAAACCAAACATGGAGTTTTACCTCCACATTCAACTAGTTATGCAGGACACTCTCCTTTCCCCCTCCAATATGGCCAAAGTGCAATCTGGGTAGGTTTTCTGGGGTAGTTATGGGGGATGACATGAAGATTTGGGCTACACCACTATTATATCATGTTGATAATATAGAATGGCATGAGGTGGCTTGTATACGGTAAGAAATGTATTCTAGAAAGTGGGAAAGTAGCCTTAAAAATTTAGGTGCCTGACCTGTGGTGGCACAGTGGATAAAGCATCGACCTGAAATGCTGAGGTCGCTGGTTTGAAACCTTGGGCTTGCCCAGTTAAGGCACATATGGGAGTTGATGCTTCCTGCTCCTCCCCCCTTCTCTCTCCCTTCTCTCTCTCTTTCTCCCCCCTTCTCTAAAATGAATAAATAAGATCTTAGAAAAAAACAAAACAAAAAAACCTTAGATTCGCCATATTTTTTTCTTTAGTATATTTGGATAGTGCAAATGGTTATAGGTTCTTTGACAGAAGGGCTTGGGAACTTACACTTGCCACAGTATTACAGAATTGTCCTCTTAGAGACAACCTACTTTATTAGTTGGCAGGTTCTAAATCTGGAAATTGGCTCTGGTCTGAGAACTGAGCAAGGGATCATGGCTTTTTGTTGAAGCAATAGCTCTTGTCTCCTGCTTGTCCATGATTGTCTTTTTCTGGTTATAGATATTAAGCTGTAGCCTTGTTGGCTGTCTGTCCAATTTTCCCCTAGGGATGTCATGCTCTTTTAACCATGTCCATAACACCCTGTGGGCCAAGACTTCTTGGATGTCCCTCTGACCTTGGTAGTTATTATGATCATTTCATCCTCTTGGTTTCTGGCTGTAAAATGCCACCACCTGGACTCTATTAGTTCAAAGCTGCTTTATTTCCGTGAATATTAATGAATCCTGGCCTGATCTCTCTTTCCATCAATTCTGGTCTGTAGAGGTGAACCACCATTAAACTGCTTAGTGACCTTGAAGCCCTTCTCACCAGTTCATTCCTGACAGCCTTGGTAAATGATATTTCCTACCGGCTCTCCCCAGATTATATTCTTAGGGTGTCTTACAGTGTTACATATCCACTTCAGCAGCCCCACTTCCTTATCTGTCTATTTCTCTATCTATGTTCCGGGAGAACTCAGGCACTGTTCCTTAATTCAGAGTATGACATTGCTTTCCCCACACTTCCTAAGGCCACTTGGCACTAAGTTTGCCACATCCCTGGGGTCTTTGCTATGGTATTAAACCTGTGTCCCAGTAAAGTGCCACACATCAATGAATTCTTGTCTCTTCAGTGTTACATTTCAGCTCTTTTGATCAAGCACTGTTAAAAATCAATTGTCGGGATATTCCTCTGCCTCCTGCTGGAACATGCTGGCTAATTTCTGTAGCCACATTAGGATATAATATATTTTTCTCCCATTACATTCTTGGCCTGATTGCACTAGGATTTAAACTTAGATAGCTGCATGATAGACAGGAGAGGTTATATTAGGTTCAGAAGGGGACACCAGTTTTGTTGTGGGGAAATGGCATCTTCAATGCCTTCTTTGAGGAATGGTTAAGAAGTTCTTTTTGCTAAGATACTAGGAAAAATGTAGGAGGATAATTTTGAAGATGATGATGTGGTCACATTGATATTGAAAAAAAATTGAACAATAAATAGCCCACAGGAGTTTTTAAGCTGACAGCCAATGTAAGTACTAGAAAGTTCTCACATATAGTTAAGTGCAGAAATATAAGCAAATAAATATGTTAAAACTAAACCAAAATACCCAGTTGATTAAATATTTACATTTATATATATTTAATGTTGTATAAATAAAAATTAAGGCAGTTTAAAATATAATGGTAATAAAAGAATTCTTTAAAACTCACTTCCCATCCTTCTCCCACTTTTTTTCTATTTTCTAAACAAAAGGAGCTTTGTGGCTATTCCTCATTAAATATAAATATTTGCTTGTCTATTTAAAATGTAAGCAATAGTTGACTCATATCACCTTGAAATATATATACTCTATCTATCTATTTATCTAGCTATTATCTATCTATCTATCTATCTACCTACCTACCTAAGGATATTATATATTTCATTAATGTTCCAAATTAAGTATTTTGATTGTGGTTATGACCTTTGGTGTTAGATTATGAATTTGTTCCACTAACTGGCAAAGTAACTGAGAAAATTTGGTCTCTTTATGTGTTTAGTGGTAATAAGAACATACACCACAAATTTGTTGTTAAAAATCAAACAATGTTTAAAAAGTCAGGCAAAGGTTAGGAGAACTATACAAGGTGAAAAGGTGAACCTGAGCATTGAGGAACAACATATAGGTAGTGCATGTTCCATCCCCACAACCAACAGAAGGAGGTGACCTCGGCTAGGTTTTTTCTGATCCCTGACTTTGCCAAAGAAAGTGTCCCAGGTAAGCTCATCCCTCCTCCAGAGCGTTCCTTTCCCAGAGCAACCACAAGACACTGTTAGGTGACGACACCAGGCAAACGGACATTGCTGTTCAGGTGGATCAATCTGGAGCCCCACAAATAGTAACTAGAGAGGGGTAGTGCTGTCCTTCCTGGTAGGCAGGCCTTTAGCTCCTTTCTCCAAGCCAAAAGATGCCAAAATGGATGGGGGATACAGGAAAAAGGAATATTGTTATAACTAGTAGTACCCTACTAGGTAAACCTCTATAACCCCAACAGCCAGAGTTCCTTTCTCCACTTGACTACATCAGGGGGTGTAGCCTGAGAAACTCTCTCCATAGCTTCAGGCTGCTTAGACAAAAGACAGTGAAAACTTCCTCCCCCCTCCCCTGGCACGCAACAAATGAAGTAGAAAAAGAAACAGAGTAAAGGTTCTGAAAATTTTCTTAAAGACACCACTGCCCACAGATGGAATCTGTGCACTAAATAAAGAGACTGTCTGCTGAAACAACACATTTAAGTAGGAGCCAGAGCCTCCTAATATATTCAAATGTTCATGATATAATAATAATAATAAAGAAACCATCATTCCAACAACCTAGTAATTCACAACTTGATTGAGACAATCCAACTAAAGGCAATACAATGATGAATCAGTATTTGGAATTATTTGATGAGTATTTTAAAGCAGCCAATAAATATATGATTCAATGATTAATTTCAAATTATCTTGAAGCAAATAAAAATAAAAAATTTCAGTAAAGAAATGGAAGTGGTCAAAAAGGAACCAAATAGATATTATAAAACTGAAAAATAAAATAACAGAAAAATACTTGCTGATGGGCTTGATAGTAGAGTGGAGCTGACAAGACAATAAACAGTAATTTTGAGAACAGAACAATAAACATATTCAATATGTACAACAGAGAGGGAAAATAAGTACCACAGCCTCAGGGACCTGTGGGACAATAATGAAAGCCAACATTCATATCATCAGAATAGCAAAACAAGAAAATAAAAACAGGGCTGAAAGAATTTATGAAAAAATATGGTTTACGACTTTTCAAATTTGACAAAAGATAAAAATTTACAGATTCAAGAAACTGAGCAAATCTTAAGCAAGATAAATCCAAAGAACTCCAATGAAGACATCATTATTCAACTTCTGAAAACTAAAGACAAAAAATAAACAAAAAAACCTAGGAAGCAGCCATAGAGTAACAACCCATTTTCTATCTGTAGGATAACATTAATTCAATTGACAATAGATTTCTCATTTGAAAACATGGAGAACAGATAAAAGTTGTGTAGTATTTTTTAAGAGCTGAAGTGAAAAGAACTGTCAACTGTAAATTCTATATCCAGTGAAACTATACTTCAGAAGTAAGGGGAAATAAAGACCTGGCTAAATTAGGAAAAACTAAAGTAATTTGTTGCTAGTAGAGCTTCCTCTAAAGATTGACTAAAGAAAGTTTTTCAAACAGAAAGGAAATAATAAAATAAATCTTGAAATATAAAAAGGAAGAAAAAACAACAGAAAGAGAAGAAATAGGGAAATATACAATAGACTAACTTGTGCTCCTGAATATTATATGCCTTTATGATTCAAACAGAAATCAAAATACCATTTTATACTGAAGAGTGATATTTAAAAGTGTAATAAAATAGTAAAATGTTAATGTCATATATGTATATTGTAATACCCAGAGCACTCACTGTGAAAAGTAATACAAGAATGTACTCAAAAATACTAAACAGCCTGACCAGGTGGTGGTGCAGTGGATCAAGTGTTGACCTGGGATGCTGAGAAGCTATGTTAGAAACCCCAGGTCAGAAACCCCAGGTCGCCTGCTTGAGCACGGCGTCATCTGGCTTAAGCATGGTGTCACTGGCTTCAGTATGGGATCATAGACATGTCCTCATGGTCTCTGGCTTGAGCCCAAAGGTTGCTGGCTTGAAGCCCACAGTTGCTGGCTTGAAGCCCACAGTTGCTGGCTTGAGCCCAAGGTTTCTGGCTTGAGCTTGGCTGGATCCCCTAGTCAAAGCACATATGAGAAGGCAATCAATGAACAACTAAAGTACTGCAACTATAAGTTGATGCTTCTCATCTCTGCTCCTTCCTAGCTGTCTGTTGCTGACTGTTCACACCCTCCTCCTCACTAAAAAAATACTTAAACAAAAAGAAACCATAAAAAATGTTCAAGTATTCACAGGAAAGCAATAAAAAAGATAAAGAAGAATAGAAAACATGGGAAAAAAACAGAAGCCAAATAATAAAATGGCAGTTTTACACTACAACATATTAATAATTATTGAAATGTAATTGGTTTAAATACATTAATTAAAGAAAGAGATTGGCATAGTGAATAAAGAAACATGACCCAACTATATGCTATTTACAAGAAAGTAATTTCAAATTCAATAGTATAGGTTAGTTAAAAATAAGAATGGAAAAAAATAGATAAAGTTGGCATTAATTAAATAACAGAATTGGCTATATTGATATTAGTTAAGTAGACTTCAGAATAAAGAAAACTATTAGAGCTAAAAAGCACATTGCATAATAATGGGATTGATTCACTGAGAAGATATAACAATCTATCCTTCAGATATGAAGGGAAATAAAGCATATTGATAGTACATTAAGCAAAAACTGATATAGGCATAGTAATAGACAAATGCACAAATAAAGTTTAGAATTTCAAATCACTCATTTAATGACTATATAGCAACTAGAAAGAACATCAACAAGGCTATGAAGGTAAACAATACAATTAATCAAAAGATCTAATTGATGGAATATTATACAAAAACTAGAATATATAATTTTTTCAAGCACCTGTGGAACACTCATCAAGATAGATTATATTCTGAATCGTAAAACAAAACTCAGTAAATATGAAAGAATGAAAATAATACACATTATTTTTTTAAACCATATTGGAGTCAAAGTAGACATTAGTAATATAAAGAAAAAGGAAAATCTTTAAATACTTGTAATTTAAAAGCACACTTGCACATAATCCATGATTTAACAAGAGAATCCCAAAGCAAATAAAGATCCATATATTAAATCAAATAAAAAATATAAAATATCAAAATATTTGGGAAGCAAAAGTATTGAGAAGGCTATTTATAATCAAATGCTTACATTAAAAAGAGAACATTTCTCAGTAATCTAAGTTGTTATTTCAAGAATCTAGAAAAATAAAAGCAAAATAAACTCAAAACCAGCAGAAGGAAGTAAATATAATATAAAGGCAACAATCAATAAAGTTGAAAACAGAGAGACCATGGAGAAAATTATTAAATAAAAACCTGCTACTTTGAAAAAAAAATCAATGAAATTGATAAATTTTTAGCATGATTGACAAGAATAAAAGTAAAGAAGACACAAATCTCCAATAGCAGAAATAAAAGAAGGCATCACAACAGAGTCTATTGTTGTTAAAATGATAATAATGTAATCCTGTTAACAGTTTTATACTTATAATATTGAAAACTTAGAAGAAATGGACTATTTTCTTGAAAACTGCAAACTACCCAAACTCAACCAAGATGAAAAAGAAAAAAATTATTTGAATAATTCTATACTTATTAAATAAGTTTAAAAAGTTCTTAAAAAGCTCTCCTAAAAAACCCCTGAAGGCCTTTATAGTTTCACCAGGGAATAATACCAAATATTTATAGAATTAACACAAATTAAGCAAAAAAAAAAAAATCCCTTTCTGACAGCAGCAGAGGAGAAAATACATGTCAACTTATTTCATGTGGCCAGCATTAGCACACTAAGAGTAGACACAGATAATACAAATAATAGAAAATAATGAGTCAATAAATATCACTAATGTAGACACAAAGATCCTCAACAAAATAGTATCAAATATAATCCACAATGTATAAAAAGAACTATTTACCAAAGCCAAATGAGATTTATTCTATGTATTCAAGGCTGCTTCAACATTTGAAAAAAAAAATGCAATCCACCATATTAACAGATTAAAAGACAGTCATGAGAATATATTAACTGAGGCAGAAAAAGCACTAGACAAATTCATCACCTATACATGATAAGCTCTCAGTAAGTTCAAAATGGAAGAGAATTCTTTTATGCTGAAACATGATAAAGAGCATGGACAAAATAGCCAATAGCTACCATCATACTTAATCCATAAAGATTGAATACTTTTTCCTAAGGTCAGGAATAAGTGATAACACAAGCAAGAAAAAGTGCATGCAGATTGATAAAACAAAGTGCATGCAAAAGAAATAAGGTTGTCCTTATTTGTAGATGGCATTACTGTCTATATGCAAAATCCCAAGGAATCTACAAAAGCAGTCCTATAACTAAATAGTGACTTCAGCAAAGTTGAAGGATACAAGATTACCACACAAAATTAAATCACATTTTTATATGTTAACTAAAAACAACTACAAATACTGGGCGTCAAAAGTAAAAACACAATGTCATTCACCATAGCTCAAAAGAAAAGGACATACACTCTTAAAAAACATGAACATGGCCCTGGCCAGTTGGCTCAGTGGTAGAGCATCAGCCTGGTGTGTGGAAGTCCCTGGTTCGATTCCTGGTCAGGGCACACAGGAAAAGCGCTCATCTGCTTCTCCTGTCTTTCCCCTCTCCTTTCTTTCTGTCTCTCTCTTCCCCTCACGCAGCCAAGGCTCCATTGGAACAAAGTTTGCCTGGGAGCTGAGGATGGCTCCATGGCCTCCACCTCAGGCACTAGAATGGCTCCGATTATAGCAGAGCAACGCCCCAGAAGAACTGAGCCCCCCCCCCCCGCCTTTCCCAGTGGGCATGCAGAGTGGATCCCAGTGGGGTGCATGCGGGAGTCTGTCTGTCTGCCTACACCCTGCTTCTCACTTTGGAAAAATAAAACAAACAAACAAAAAAAGAACAATTAGTTACAGTAACCAAGATAATGTGGTATTAGCAAAGTAATAGACCTCATAGATCAATGGAATAGAATACAGAACACGGATATAGATCCACACAAATATGCAAGATTTTTGACAAATGTTGCAGAAGCAGTTTAATGGAGGAACAATGGTACTGGAGTAATTAGACATAAATAGGAAAACAAAGAATGAAAAAATTACCTAAAAATGGATCATGGACTTAAATTTATATGAAATATAAACTACTTAAAAATAGAAGAAAAGTTTTCTGTGTTTTTGCCAGGCAAAGTTTTTGACACTAAAAGGAAAAAAAAGGAATAAAAGAAATAAATGGATAAATTAGACCTCATCAAAATTAAAAAACAGACAAAAATACTTTTGCTCTGTGAAAGACATTGTAGAAGAATAATAATACCTGGTACCGACTGGGAGAAAAATGGTTGCAAATTAAATATCCAAAAAGGATTACGGTCTAGAACCGTGATGACGAACCTATGACACACGTAGCCATTTTCGATGACACACAGCCACATGCGGGCACATATCAGAGAAGTATGGGGCTGCATGCCGAGAAGGATGTTTCATCCTCGGCTCCTGCAGGGCCAGGTGCAGTAGCCAAGGATAAAACATTTGCTGTAGTGTAGACACTCTGTGCCGGAGGACTGTAGGCCAAAACAACAGAACTCCGGCACAGAGCGTCTAGTTCTGGGACTTCCTGTTAGGCCGTTAGGGGATCTTTGACCTCACTTCCGGCCAGTGGAGCAGGGAACAGCGGAATGCTGCGGGGGACGCATCTCTGGGGCCCTGTGATCGCCATTACCAGCAACCACATAACCACAGCAACCATCATCCAATCTACTATTCTGGGGTGTCGTGGATTTCTAATTGACCATCATTACTGAGATAAGGGACGGGGAGGCTGGGAGAGGCAAGGGCCTGTGCTATGGGTGCCCTTTCCCACCATTGGAAACAGCGGCAGCCATCTTAATTTACATAAGATGCAACTTGCAGAATTTCAAGACAGCATCTGGGCTCAAGTGTTTGTCCACTTGAGGTCAAAGCTTGAGAATCTGGAAAGGTGCTGCTTGGAGAATCAAGAGGAGTGCCACTATGAACAGATTTGGAGTGCCTGCAACCAATTACCAGACACTTTTAGCACCCTGAAAAATATAGCAATGGCTTTACTCACAATTTTTCCCTCTACGTACTTTTATGAGACCTTATTCTCAGCGTTAAATAATATCAAAACAAACAAAAGAAACAGATTCACAGATGAAGTTAGTAGCGCTTGCTTGGGCTTGAAGTGTACAAAATACCAACCTTCAATTGAAGATTTAGCCAATGAAATTCAGCAACAAAAAAGTCACTAATAGGCAGGTTAGTTAAAAAATTCCCCCTCCCCCTCACTTATCTTAGTTCATGGCACCCCACACAAGTTAAATAATATCAAGACCAATAAAAGAAACGGACTGACAGATGAACAAAGAAGTCACTAAGCAGGTAAGTTAAATAATTACTTTTTGGTTTATTAAATAGTTATATATTACAATTATACATTTTTGTTATTTAAACTATAAATATCACAAAATTATGGTTTTTTTCTCAAAGTGACACACCACCCGAGTTATGCTCGGTTTTTTGGTGAATTTTGACACACCAAGCTCAAAAGATTGCCCATTACTGGTCTAGACTATATATTTATACACTCAAAAATCAACATTAAAAATCCAATTAGAAAATGTACAAAGATATGAAGGGACTTTTATTGAAAAGAATATGCAGATAGAAAATAAGCACATTGAAAAATGCTTTATATCATTTAGCCATTAGGGAAACGCAAGACACCCTCACAGAGAAATATCAGTACATACCTATCAGACTGGATAAAATCAACAATAAAGATAACACCAAGTACTGGCAGAGATGTGGAGAAACTGCATCATTTACATGTTGCTGGTAGAAATATAAAATGGTACTCTCACTCTGGAAAATAATTTGTCAGTGTCTTATAAAACTAAGCATGCAATTCTCATAGGATCCAGCAGTTGTATTCTTTGCCATTTATCCCAGAGAAATAAAAACTGATGTTCACAAAACAACCTACACTTGAATATCCACAGCAACTTTATTCATAACATAAAATCTTAAAAAGCCCAGATGTCTCTCAGGGGAACATCTATTCAATGGAATATTACTCAGCAGTGAAAAGGAATGAACTATCACTACATACAACAACCTGGATGAATCTCTAGGGAATTATGCCAATTCTCAAAGGTTACATGATTCTCTTTATATAACATTTCTGAAATGACAACACTCTAGAAATGGAGAAAAGGTTGTCAGCAGTTAAGGGTGGGAAGAAAAAGGCATGTGTAGTGGGAAGTTCAGGGTGGTTATAAAAAGCAACAGAAGGGGTACTTATGGTGATGGTACTATTCTGTATCTTGACTGTGGAGGTGGAGAGACAAACAGTGACAAAATTGTATAGGGCTAAACCCATATACACATGTACAACAAAATGGAATATTTGAATAAGATCAGTGGATTATATCACTGTAAATTCTTCTGTAAAAATCCTTTTGTAATGTACTATGGTTTTGCAAGATATTATTATTGGAAAAGCTAGGTAAAGGACATGTGAGATTTCTCTGTATTATTACTTACAACTCACATGAATCCACATGTTTGATTAAATTTTAAAATAAGAGGGTAAATATTGATCTTGAAAAATGCTAACAGTTCCCATTTCTAGAAATCTTTTATGTGAAACTTATTAATATGCCAGACAAGAAATAGAGAGTGAAAGTGTTTCTTAAGGTTGGTTTTTGAAAAAAGAAAGTTGTTTCCAGTAAAAACCAGATTACGTGACAAGCTGAGGTGTGAGCTGATGTCCTAAACATTATGCATTAGATCAGAGCAGACAGATACAAAGTCAGGTACAAAGTTTGTATCCACTTGGTAATTTTGCCAGTATAGTCTTATACAACACTCTAGAAACCTAAATCTATTCCTCTGGATAGCATTCCTTGGGTATCAGAAAATTCCAGGCCCTGGCCAGTTGGTTCAGTGGTAGAACGTTGGCCCAGTGTGTGGATGTCCTGAGTTTGATTCTCAGTCAGGGCACACAAGAGAGGTAACCATCTGCTTCTCTACTCTCCCCTTTCTCTCTCCATCTCTTCTGCTCCTGCAGCCATGGCTGGATTGGTTCAAGTGCGTCAGCCCTGGGTGCTGAGGATGGCTCTGTGAAGCCTCTGCCTCAGGTGCTAAAAATTGCTCAGTTGTGAGCATGGCCCCAGACGGGCAGAGCATCAGCCCCAGATGGGGGTTGCTGGGTGGATCCCAGTCAGGGTGCATGCGGGAGTCTCTCTCTCTCTCTCTCCCCTCCTCTCACTTGGAAAAGAAGAAAAATATATAAAAAAGAAAATTTCCAGGACCTAACTAATGCTGAGGAAATTTTCAGACATTATCAATGTGCCACACAGAACAGAGTAACAGCAGAAAGAAATTTAAATGATTGTAAGGAGTTCCTAAAAGCAAATACAGAGGATACTTTGTCTGAACGGAAACAAGTGCAATGGGTGCTGGCTACGTGGCTAGAGAGAAGTGAATAGAAATCTCTCAACTGTGAGATTAAGATGGCCTTATTCAAAATGTACTAGTGTGTCCATCTTCTGACTGTTCCTGGGTGCTTCCTGAAAGTGAATGAACCTAGTAACCACCAGTCCCTGTCCATGCTTTTAAAATTCCAGACCTGTTATCATCCTGTTTGAATGGCTGAAGGATTTGAAAATTGTAAGAAATGCTGTCAATTAAAATTTGTCTAAAGTATGAAATTTATTCCAAATAACATATCATAGCATATGAAAGGACTGGAGACGCTTCACAGACACCACGATGTGTCTTGTGTTCTTAACAACCGAAAGTACTGGGTGCAAGTTTCTTTTAAGTAGAAAACCTCAGTGCATTCTTTTAGTAATTTGCCTTACATCAAACAGCATTTTTTATTTTTTGCCTGAACTGTTGTAACAAAGGCTTATTTATCTCCCATCTGTCTGACAGTCAGCTTTCTTCTTGGCCACAATGAGGCAAGCATTGCTGAAGCCATTTCCAGTTGGGACTTCTAGTGCTGGGTTAAGAGGGTTCTTCAAGCTGCAGTATCGGAAAGTGTGCGCACATCCTTATTATCTGAGTGGAATGTCTGCCGCCAAGCAAGGAGCTGCAGTCTGTCCGGAACCAGCGCAGGCTACATGGACTTGTACACTGTGTAGTCACCCGAGGCCCCTTATTACTCAAAAAAACCTAACACCTGCTTTACTGCTCTGACCTCATTGTTTTGAAATTCTCAGTAATTTTTGAACAAGGAACTCAGCATTTTTTTTTTCCAGTGGGTCCTGGAAATGATGAATCTGGTCCTGCTTCGACCTGAAATCCGAGGATGAGAATAGCTGCCTCTCTGTAGAACGGGACAGGAAATTTCTTGACCTGACAGACTTGTAAACTCGACTTCCAGCACGCGTGGCATGGGGGTGGCTGGACCCTGCAGGTCCTTCCTCTCCTTGTTAGGGATTCAGCACACCACTCGCTGACAGGCCGTTTCACAAAATACCTGGAATGTGTTGTTTACCCAAGAGAGAGTTGACTCAGATAGAAAAACAGCAGGAAGAAGCATGCGGCAAACCAGACCCCAGTCCTGTTCTGTCTGGTACTATGGAGAGCGGGGGTGGGGGTGGGGTGGGGGGGCACTCTCCCTCACGTTTCGGGTTCATTCTATCGCCTATAAAATAATAAAGAACCTTGAGGGTTTTGCCCACTCATAAGTGCTTTGTCCATATTCTAATTCTTGCTCTTCTGGGAAATGTCTTAAGCTACATAGTTAAGGTATGTAATTCACTTTATATCTTAGATGGAAAGACACAAAATGCAGTGGATATACATCCACAAATAGAACAATATTTTTTGCAAATACTCATTACATGAGTACTATGGGGTTACAAAATAGTTCACACATTTTATATATGGTTGAATATTTTTACTGGGACATATATACAAATAGATGAATTTTGCGTGCTGAAAAGTTCTTACTGTAATAGTGAGCTTTCTTTTTTCTTTTGTTTCTTTTTTCTTTCTAAACAGCCTTACTAATATATAACATATATCATAATATTCAACTATTTTAGTTTAAAATTCAGTGATATATAGCAAATTTTATGCAGCTAGACAGCCATCATTATAATCCAGTTTTAGAACATTTCCGTAACTCTTAAAATATTCCTCATGCAATCGTTTCCTGTTCTCTTCAGGCAAACCCTGAATTAGTTTCTGTTCATATAGATTTGCCCTTTCTGAATATTTTATGTAAATTAGGTCACAGGATATGTGATCTTTTGTGTATGGCTTGGCTTCTTTCACTTAGAATGTGTTTTTGAGGCTCATTCATTTCAACAATAATTGTTAGTCTTTTTGATTACAGTCATTCTAAAGGATATGAAATAGTATTTCATATGGTTTTAATTTACATTTTTTAATGACCAATGATGTTGAACTTCTTTTATGTGTATTTATTAGCCATTCAGACAAACATACACACACACAGATATACACAGAAGCATGCACACATACATATACTTCTCTGGTGAGAATATTTTTAATGTCTTTGAGTTTTCTGTCTTCTAACTTTTGAGTATTGAGAGTGCATTCAGGCTTTCAGCATTAATATAATGTTTGCCGTAGATTTTTCGTACATGATAGTCTTTTTTTTAACTTTTTTTATTTTATTTTTTTTTACAGAGACAGAGAGTGAGTCAGAGAGAGGGATAGACAGGGACAGACAGGAATGGAGAGAGATGAGAAGCATCAATTATTAGTTTTTCATTGCACGTTGCAACACCTTAGTTGTTCATTGATTGCTTTCTCATATGTGCCTTGACCATGGGCCTTCAGCAGACCGAGTAACCCCTTGCTTGAGCCAGCGACCTTGGGTCCAAGCTGGTGAGCTTTGCTCAAACCAGATGAGTCTGCACTCAAGCTGGTGACCTCGGGGTCTCGAACCTGGATCCTTCCACATCCCAGTCTGATGCTCTATCCACTGCGCCACCTCCTGGTCAGGCCATACATGATAGTCTTTTATCAGGTTGACTAAGCTCCTTTCTATTCTAATTTGTTCAGAGCTTTTCGTTTGATTTTGCTTTTAATCATGAACAGATTTAGGTTTATCAAGTGCTTTTTTTTTTGTATTTATTGATATGACTGTATGGTTTTTGTCTTTTAAATTGTACTTGTAGACCTGGTTGGTTGGCTCAGTGGTAGAGTGTCGGCCTGACATGTGGATAACCCAAGTTTGATTCCCACTCAGAGAAGCAACCATTTATTTCTCCACCCCTCCCTCTCCCCTTTCTCTATCTCTTTCTTCCCCTCCTGCAGCCATAGCTTGATTGGTTCAAGCACATCATCCCTGGGTTCTGAAGATGGCTCCATGGAGCCTCTGCTTCAGGCACTAAAAATAGCTCAGTTGTAAGCATGGCCCCAGATGGGTAGAGCTTTGACCCCAGATGGGAGTTGCGGGGTGGATCCTTGTTCAGGCACATGTGGGAGTCTGTTCCTCTATCTCCCCTCCTTTCACTTAGAAAAGTAGAAAAAAATATTGTACTTGCTCATGGTGCTCCTATATGTTATTGGAATTGCTTTGCTAGTATTTTGTTGAGGACTTGGTGTCTGTACTCATAAAGGATATTGGTCTGTATTTTTCTGTTCTTCTTTTACCTTGATCTGGTGGTTTGGTATTAGATAATGTTGGCCTCAAAAAATTAGTTGGGAATTGTTCTCTGCTTTTATAAAATTTAGAGAAGATCTTATAGTACTGGCATTATTTTTCTTACATAAATGAATCATAGGATTTGACAGGGAAACCATCCAGGCCAGGGTTTTTTATTTTGGAAACTTTTAAATTAGTAATTCCATTTCTTGTTATATTTCTTTCAGAAATTCCATTTCTTCTTGAGTCAGCTCCAGTAATTATTATCTTTCTGGGAATTTTTCCAGTTAATCTAGGCTATACATACAGTACCCCTTTATAATTTTTTTCATTTCTGAAATGTCAGTAGTAATATTTCTTTTATTCTTGATTTTAGTAATTTAAGCCTTCTCTCTCTCTCTTTTTTGACAAAGCTAAAGATTTGTCAAATTATTATTTTCAAAGAATCCACTTTTGGTTTTATTGGTTTTCTATCTTTTTTTTGTTTTCATTTAATTGCTTTTCATCCTAATTATCTCTATGTTTTTCCTCACTCTTGTTACTTTTGGTTTAGCTTGCTCTTTTCTTTTTTCTAATTTCCTTTTTTTTTTTCCAAGCAAGAGTAAGGGAGATAGAGAGAGACTCCCACATGTGCCTCAACTGGAATCCACCTGATAACCCCTGTCTAGGGCTGATGCTCTGCCCATATGGGGCCATGCTCCTAACTGAGCTATTTTTAGCACCTGAGGTGGGGGCTCCACAGAGCCATTCTCAGTGCCCAGGGCTAAACCAATCTGCCATGGCTGTAGAAAAGAGAGAGAGAGAGAGAGAGAGAGAGAGAGAGAGAGAGAAAAGGGAAGGGAGAGGAGGAGAGAGGAGAAGCAGATGGTCACTTCTCCTGTGTGCCCTGACCAAGAATCAAACTCGGGACTTCCACATGCTGGGCTGATGCTCTACTACTGAGCCATCAGCTAGAGCCTTCTTCTAGTTTCTTAATGTGGAGGATTGTTATTGATTTTATATTTTTCTTTTTTTCTAATGTAGGAATTTATGGCACTATGTTTCCCTATAACACTGCTCTAGATTAATACTATAAATTGTAATATATTATTTTTTCAGTAAGTTAAAATATTTCAAAATATATAATGAGATTTACTTTTTGCCCAAAGGATTATTTAGAAATGCATTTTCTAGTTACCAAACATTTATATTTTTCTCTAATTTTATTCTGTTTTTGATTTATAACATAATTTTATTTTGTTCAAAAAATACACTTTGTATGATTCCAGTTCTTGTAAATATATTGAGGCTTTCCTATGGGCTAGCTTATGTTCTATCTTGGTGAATATTCCACATTTACTTATAATGAATTGTTCTCTGGTATTACAGTAGTGTGTTCTATAGATGTAAGTTAACATAATTGTTAGTCTTATTCATTAATTTTTTTTATCATTACTGATTTTTTTAACTATTCAATCAATTGTTGAGAACTGGCTGTTGAAATCTTCAACTAGTTTTGTTATATTATCTCCTCCCTTCAATTCTGTTAATTTTTGCTTCCCGGCTCTTGTACTCTGTTTTTAGTTGTATATATTTTTAGAGTTGCTTTATCTTTCTAAAGAATAGACTGTTTTCACTATAAAAAATCCTTCATTTTTCTATTAACATTTAAAAAAATTCAAGTAAATTGTGACTCATGTTAGTAAAGTCACTTTAGAACTACTATGGTTAATGTTGTATAGTGGATCTTTTTTTATTCTTTTACATTTAACAACTTTGTATACTTGGATCTAAAGTGTGGATTGACCTATAACCATCACTGTTCAGTGTATTACAGCTCTTCAGAAAGTCAGAGCCAATAGGATATGTGTTTATGTCTCTCTCTCTCTCTCTCTCTCTCTCTCTCTCTCTCTCTCTATATATATATATATATATATATATATATATATATATATATACATACACACTGGGATGGGCACAAGTAGGCTTATAGTTTTTTTGTATGAAAAAGACATGCAGGTTATGATTATTATAACAACTTTAACTCAAAATATATACAAGCTTTATTATAAAAAAAATGGCTCACATGATTATGGAAGCTGACAAGTACAAAATCTGCAGACTGGAAACCCAGGAGAGCTCGTAGTCAGTTGAAGTTTAAGGCAGTCTCCTAAAAAATTCACTCCTGTTTGAGGAGGCTGGTCTTCTTCTATGCAGGCATTCAGCTGATTGGATGAGGCTTACACATTATGGAGGGCAGTCGGCTTATTCAGAGTTCACCGATTTCAATGTTAAACTCATACAAAAGCTGACACAAAAAATTAACCATCATACTCAGTGATCCAAAATGCTGGCACTTTGAGAGTTTAAGTCAGGGATCTCAAACTCAACTCAGCATGTGGGCCGCAGAGCAAGATCACAGCCGTTCGGCGGGCCGCACTAGGTCTACAAAAGGCAACTGTTACGCAACACTTTTCTTGAACTTCGTGGATTAGTCTGCGGGCCGCACAAAATTGTTCGGCGGGCCGCATGCGGCCCGCGAGCCGCGAGTTTGAGACCCCTGGTTTAAGTCCTTGTCATCATCTCCTCTTATTGGCTTTGATATCAGTTTACATACTGCCCTATGGCTCTTTAGTTGACCTAACCAGCAGTGGCTTCATATAAATCATTACAAAGTTCTTTAAGAAGTTATCTAAGTAAGTGTTTAAAATAACATAATTAAATCTCAGATCATTTGAACAAATATTAATCTGAATATATTGAATCTACTTTTTAATATTTAAGTTCTATACTTTATACATACTTACAATTTTATATTTAAGTTAATAGAAAAATTTGGTTTTGAAAAGACTATAGAAAATATCAAGGACTAGTCCAAATTGCAGGTTAGTATTTTATTGGGAAAGCTTGCATCAATTGCTACTTTGCACACATGAAAGTGTATTTTAAATGGAGACTACAGCATAATATGTGTTTAAATTTTTAAAATGAAAAAAATGAGAATGACGTTTCTCTTGTACGAAAACACAAGAACAAAACAATATGCACAAATGACATTAAATAAATCAATATTTTGAAGAAAAAGCCATTTAAAATTTTTTTATTCAAGCACATTTATCCAATCCATAGCATATTTTATTTTATTTTATTTTTATTTTTATTTTTTGTATTTTTCTGAAGTTGGAAATGAGGAAGCAGTCAGACAGACTCCCACATGTGCCCGACCGGGATCCACCCGGCATGCCCACCAGGGGGCGATATTCTGAGCACCTGGGGCATCGCTCTGCTGCAATCAGAGCCATTCTAGCGCCTGAGGCAGAGGCCATAGAGCCATCCTCAGCGCCCGGGCAAACTTTGCTCCAATGGAGCCTTGGCTGCAGGAGGGGAAGAGAGAGACAGAGAGGAAGGAGAGGGGGAGGGGTGGAGAAGCAGATGGGCGCTTCTCCTGTGTGCCCTGGCCGGGAATCAAACCTGGGACTCCTGCACGCCAGGCCGACGCTCTACCACTGAGCCAACAGCCAGGGCCCATAGCATATTTTAAAATGTGGTTCTAGCAATTACTTTGAAGTAGTCAGAAATTAATAAAAATCTTAAAGATGTTAAAAGGAGTATATTCCTCAATGTCTACATTTATTTAAACTTCTCATTGTTAATTTCATAATAAATTTTTCCAAATAAGCTTTAAATATATTGCAGTAATCCTCCATAGCATCTGATGGGTAGTACTACACTTAAATACCAATAGCACAAATAAAACAAAACTTGTTTGCAATGCTCTGCAAGTTCCTTTTGTAGGTTTCTGATTTTTAAATATTTTGTTTCACTCCTGTATTTTTTCGTTAATTCAATCAACAGATATCTTGTAACTTGTAAATATGTGCTATGCAATGAATCATGAAAACACACATGGTCTCTGCCATTTGGAACCTATGGAATAGCGAGAGGATGGAGCACAGAGTCCATATGAATATGTTTATGGAGTCAGGCATATTATGTTGAAGAAATATGCGGTATTGTAAAATCCTATAAAAGGACCTGATTCAATATGGGACATCCGGGAAGCCTATTTTAAGAAAAACTCATGTGAGTTGAGAACTAACAGCTGAATAAGAATTTAATAGGAAAAGTGAGTTTGAACAGAATATTTTAGGCAGATGGACAGAAAGGACAAAGGCAAAGAGAAAGTCTGGTATTCTAAAAGTTGCAAGAAGTGATAGAGGTTAAAGAAAATGAGTTGGGGAGAGGAATTAAGTAATACTATCTTTACTTAAAAAAAAAAAGATACCACCATGTTTGCCACATCCAGAATAAACTAAAATGAGGCAGGGATCAAAGAGGTGAAAGCGATTACTAGCTAACTCTCACAGTGGTCCAGAAAAGGATGAAGGTAGGTGAAGCTGAGGGTGGAGTTATTAAGATAAGAAGACAGTTTTGAAAGCTATTTAGAAGGCAATATCAACAACAAACAAAAAAGTATTGACTATGATGCTGAGAAACTAGGAGTGATTAAGGTTAAATCTGCATCACTGACTTGTACAATTATACAAATTATGGCTTTGCTTATTAAGGTATATAAACCTGGATAGAAAGTGGTTTTGAGAGAAGGATTAGCCACTAATAGGTGGTTTATCAGCCTCATGTGAAGAATTATTAATGGGTCTTTGAAAAGGTCTGCCCACACACAAAAATAATAATTGCTGTTGACCTAAATTTCAAGTGAGAGCTTTAATTCCCTGATTAAGAACTTAGTCACCTCATGGTTATGAACAACAGTGTGGTAATTGCTGGGGTGGGGGGTAGGGGTGCAAGAGATTATAAAGAAGACAAATGGTGATGGATGAAGACTTGACTTGGGGGATGGTGAACACACAATACGGAGTACAGATGATATATTTTAGAATTGGGCACCTGAAACCTATAATTTTGTTAATCAGTGTCACCCCCATAAATTCAATTAAGAAAAAACCCCAACTTTTGTATTAATCATAAACTTATTCCTAACCCTACATCTAAAACATAACACTAAACACTAAATTAACCATATTTTGGCCCTGGCTGGTTTGCTCAGTGGAAACAGTGTCAGCCTGATGTACAGAACTCCTGGGTTTGATCCCTGGTCAGGGCACACATGAGAAGTGACCATCTGCTTCTCTTTCCTCCCCTTTCGCCCATCTTTCCCTCCTCCCCTCTCTCAGCCAGTGGCTTCATTGGTTCGAATATCAGCCCTGGGTGCTGAGGATAGCTCAGTTGATTCCAGCATTGGCCCCAGATGGGCGTTGTTAGGTGGATCCTGGTTTGGGTGCATGCGGAAGTCTGTCTATCTCCTTTCCTCTCACTTAAAAAAAATAATTAACGATATTCTAGCACTGAACATAACACTAATCCCTCCCTCAAAACAACAATTTATCATCTGTAAACATGCAAAACACAAGCACTATTTCTGTTTAAACAGCAACTATCTATTTATTTACAACTAAGGCTGATGATGTTCACAAGGTACTTTTCTGAGATTAGGTTATAATCAAGGAAAGAAAGGAATTAAAATCATGGTTTATGAAAGGAATTAAGGCAGACTCAAACTATATAATTTATCATTTCAATATCATCATTTTGGTTTTTATTCAGCATTATAGATGATTGACATAAATTTGAAATTTGGGTTTTCAAAAGTCATGTCAACTCTCTCCATGTTTAGGGTACCCAAGAATTTGATAACAGCTCCTTATTTATTTTAGTCTGAGCAATGGCATTGTTATTCAAGAGAATAAATGTAAGCAGATTAAAAAGTTGCTTATTAGCCACATTTATTCATCATCATATTTCTTACATATCTCTACGGTTTTTGATTTTTTTTTATATGAAATGCTATCTTTTCTATACCTAGTCAGTTTGTAATACATTATTTTGAGAAAGAGAGACTTCTTCATTGATCTTGTGATATATGGTATCAGTTCTCACATACTTCATTGATTCTTAAGTATGTCTCCATTAATAACATAAAGTGTTTAATGGAAAGTGATTCACAAGTAGGTTTTTCTTCCAATTCTGAATCAATATCTTAATTTAATTTTTTCTCTGTTATTGATATTCAGTGACAGAATGAAATTCTGTATGGATCAAGGACATTTCTCTACAAATATATCAATAGTGCAGAGTTTACGTCATATCATATGATTTAGACTAAGAAAAAAAAGATACCATTTGCTGTGTTTTTTCAGTCCTCCCTCCACCTCTCACCTTGTCTCTATTTTTTGTCTCCTAAACACTCATAAGGTTGACAACTGCTTATGCAACTGTCCTCTCAGAGACTTTTGCAAAAACCATCAAGACACTTCTTAGGCTGTGAAAAATGCCTTGGGTGGCTGCCTAGCCTGGTCTTATTAATATGCATCCGCATTGCCCTCCTGTGACAGACAGCAGAGAAAATACAGAGACAGGAGGGTGGGGAATTAAATTATGTGAATTTTCCTCTAGTGACAAGGTGATGAATCAAATAACCACATTGGTCTCTGAATATCTATTTTTATTCCTTGTTTCAGGAATTTCCCTAGCTGGTAAAGCAAACCAGAAAATGTAGAAAATGTATTCACACTGAGGTCAGTTGACAATCTTTCACAGAGTGGGTATAGAATTAACCCTTGACTTCTGAATAAGGGAATATTTTAAAGAAGGAAAGCACGAATACTTAAACATTATTTTTTGTTCATTGTTGGAAAATAGAAATGAAAAGCTTTACTGATTGGAAACTTTGGCCCTTCTAAATCATTTGCCCTTATTATGTATATTTGTTGTCATTCTTGATGTTAACATTAATTCCTTTCAAAAATAAATATGTGAAACTATTGCTTTTTTGTAACTTACTTATTTTTTAAAATTTTTGGTTCTCACTAAACTGGGCTGTGGAGTTTGGAAAGACAATTAGAAGAGTGTTATATGGCTGGATTTTTTGAGGTAAATAAAGAGGAAAGTTGTATTAGAAACAAGATGATGCAAGGGCTAGAAACAGAGACTATAATATAAATTGTGATTATACAAGATATACTCAGAGATCACTCTTAAATAATACTTTGTTGTTCAAAGTCTTCCTTCAGGTGTGACTGTGGGTTTACACCTGAAGGAAGAGAGAAACAAGAGAAAACTGATTTAAAGCATAAGGTTAAGAAGATCACTGTGTGCCTTCTCCACCCACAAGAATCAAGGCATGGCGGAGGTGGCAAGATGGCGATGGAGTAGGCAGACGTACCAACTTCCACCTCCAGAACCAAAGTGGATTACAACTTAATTTTAAGAACCATCATCTAGGAAAACAAACTTTGGACTAAACTAAGAGGACTCTTTAACCAAGGAACACTGAAGAAGCCACACTGAGACTGGTAGAAAAAGCAGAAACGTGGAGAGGGCTGCCCAGCTTCTGGCACAAACGGCAGCCTGGAGAGACTCACGTGGCAGGAAGCGAGTTTAGCAGAGAGGAGAGGGTCCTGGGCCCCTGGAACAAAGCCCCAGCCTGCAGCCCCAGAGCCTAGAAGAAGTATATGGACAGTGTTTATCTGTGAAACAAGTCAGGATACTGTTTGTGAGAAAGAGACAGAATTCTCAGACCCAGGATTCTTCTTAAAGGGACCTCACAGAAAACCTCTCTCACAACCACTAACCTGGGACTCTGGGAGACTGGGAGAGTTGAGAGGACAGGAGTAGCAGGAAGAGAGTGTAATCTAGGAGGCACAGGGAGAAACACTTTGAGGGAGAGCCATCCTAAACCCTGAGCTGAGTCATCCCCCAAATCTAAAGTGAATATTTCCCCTGGAACCAGTAATACCAGCAAAGGGAAGCAGGACACCAGCCAAACAAACTCTCCCACGGTACTCAGAGCAGAGTCGCTTAGAAGGAGGGAGCCTTCAGTAATACAGTATTGAGTGCTAGGGTCTGAGCTGCAGCGCCCCCACCCACACTGCAGAGGGCTTGCTGGAGGGTGGGCAGTGGCGGGACGTGGATGTGTAGTACTGTCAGCAGGGGAAGAAGCTGGGCTGGTCAAGACTGAGGACTGGTGTGAGCTCAGCCTCACCTGGTTAGGGCTCAAGGGGTGCACGAAAGCGATCCAACCTGGTAGCGAGTTGGGTGAGCAAAAGCGGTCCTGCCTGCAGTCCCGCCCACAGGGAAAAGGCGAAATCTGGGGAACTGCAGAGACCCACGGCTGAGTGTGGGTATGCAGCCCTGCCTGGTGTGCAGAGCCTGGGCGTACAGCTGGCACACGAGCACAGCTCTACCCGCAGGGGTGAGGTGAAAGCCGGAGAACAGGCAGAGACCCACAGCTGAGTATAGACTGCAGCCCTGCCTGCAGTGCATAGGCTTGAGGCCCCAGCACAGCATGCTGCCCCACTAGTGGGGGCGGGGTGAAGACTGAGGCCGGCTGAGGCTTGTGGACTGGGCATGTGACACAGCCCCTCCTGTGGAGGAGAAGTGGAAACTGCAGTGACTGCTGCAGCTGGCTGGCACTGGCAAAGCCCAAGGCAGGAGCACAGGGGGTGGCGGGCCTGTGGACAGACCACACCTAGGGAACACAGAGGCCACACCCATTAAACTCCAGTGGCCACACCCTTATTATACACAGACAGAATGGGAAGGCAGAGAAATGCAACCCAAATGAATCAAGAGAAATCCCTAGGAAAGGACTTGAATGAGTCAGATATAACCAAATTACTAAATGCAGAGTTTAAAATAATGATTGTTAGGGTGCTCAAATACCTTAGAACAACAATAGATGGACATACAAACACCAAAATAAAGAGATAGCAAGTATAAAAAAGAACATTGAAATAATAAAAAAGGAATCAGTCAGAAATGACAAATAAAATATCCGAAATGAAGACCACAATGGAAGGAATTAAAAGCAGGATTGATGAGGCTGAGGATCGAAGCATCGAGTTAGAGGAAAAGATAAATGAAGGCACGGAAGCAGAGCAGCAAAAAGAAAAGACACTCAAAAAGTCTGAGGAAACTCTAAGAGAGCTCTGTGACAACATGAAGAGAAATAACATCCTCATCATAGGGGTTCCTGAAGAGGAAGAGAAAGAACAAGGGATAGAGACTTTGTTCAATCAAATCATAGCTGAAAACTTCCCTAAATTGATGCAGGAAAATGTCATACAAGTTCAAGAAGTACAGAGAATTCCATTAAAGAGAAACCCAAAGAAATCTGCACTAATGCACATCATAATTAAAATACCAAAGCTAAGAGATAAAGAGAAAATATTAAAAGCTGGTAGAGAAAAAAAGGCTATCACCTACAAAGGAGCCCCCATAAAGATAACATCTGACTTCTCAACAGAAACACTTGAGGCCAGAAGGGAATGGCAAGAAAAATTCAAAGTAATGCAGAACAAGAACCTACAACCAAGACTACTTTATCCAGCAAGGCTATCATTTAAAATTGAAGGAGAAATAAAAAGCTTCCCAGACAAAAAAACCTCAAGGAATTTATTACAACCAAACCAATGCTGCCAGAAATGTTAAGGGGCCTGTTGTAAACAGATCAAAGAATAAAATAGCAATAAACAACTACATATCAATAATAACTTTAAATGTAAATAAATTAAATGATCCAATCAAAAGACATAAGGTAGCTCCATGGATAAGAAAACAGGACCCGTACATATGCTGTCTACAAGAGACACACCTCAAAACAAAAGATGCACAAAGACAAGGTAAAAGGATAAAAAAAAACATTTCATGCAAATGGAAATGAAAGAAAAAAGCTGTGGTAGCAATACTTATATCAGACAAAATGGACTTTAAAACAAAGGCTATAGTTAGAGATAAAAAAGGTTAGTACATAATGATAAATAAAGCAATTCAACAGGAAGATATAACCATTATAAATATCTACATACCTAATATAGCAGCATCTAAATATATAAAGCAGACTTTGATGGATATAAAGGGTGAGATCAACAGCAATACTATAATAGTAGGGGATTTCAATACCCCACTAACATCACTAGATAGATCCATAAGAAAGAAAATTAACAAAGAAACAGCAGACTTAAAGGACACACTAGATCAACTGGATTTAGTAGATATCTTCAGAACCTTTCACCCCAAAGAAAGAAGCAGAATTTACAGTCTTTTCAAGTGCTCATGGTACATTCTCTAAAATAGACCATGTTAAGGCTAAAAAGCGGTCTCAACAAATTTAAAAAGATTGAAATAATATCAAGCATATTCTCTGATCACAATGGCATGAAACTAGAATATCAACCACAACAGAAATACTGGAAAAAACTCAAACACTTGGAAACTAAATAGCATGTTATTAAATAATGAATGGGTTAACAATGAGATCAAAGAAGAAATAAAAAAATTCCTAGAAACAAATGATAATGAACATACAACAACTCAAAATTTATGGAACACAGCAAAAGCAGTACTGAGAGGGAAGTTCATAGCATTACAAACATACTTTAAGAAGCTAGAAAAAGCTCAGATAAACAACTTAACCCTGCATCTAAAAGAACTAGAAAAAGAACAGCAAGTTAAGCCATATTTTTTGTACCTACACATCATCTATCTTTCTATATGTCCATCCATTCATTTTCTAGTTAGTAATAATCATTCTATCAACTATGTAGTAGAACCTCTTCTTTAAAAGAAGGTAAGGTACAAAATGTGAAATAAATCAAAATAGCACTGTTCTCTTTTCAAGATAGAGCCTCAGGATTCCTGTGTTCCAGCTTCACCTTTATACCTTGCCTTTTTGGCATCTTTTTTCTTCAGAGTGACCATACAGAAGTACATGGTACTCTGCTTGAAAAAACTGCTCAGAGTCATTTTTGTAATATGAAAACCCATTGTTGACTTCTTTCCTATGTATGTAAGTTAGGCATTGAAAAATTATGACAGAAGCCAAGATAATTCTCTATCTTTCTGGTTACATCTGTTCTTTTTGGGCCACTTCTTTCTTTTCTGAATGGCTGGAAATTTTCTACAGTTTGTAGTTGATGAGATCTTCCCTCTTCCACTCGTAGTATATATCCTGCTGATATTTACTTATTCTGATTCATGTCACAAGCTTCATATGAATGACTGCTGTTTAAATTAACTGATCTCAGCTGTATAGAGGAAAGAAATAATACATTGAAATGAATAAAAACAACATCATTACTGGCTTAATTTATTTCCTCTTCTGGAATATTTCTCTCTTAAAAAATGCAATTCCCAAATCTTCCCTTGTAATATTGAAGGTTGTAATATGAGACTGCAAACTCTATTATTAGGGCACATCAATGTTTTAGATATATTGAAAAATCTCACACTATAGGAGTTTGCCAGCTCAACTTACTAATATGAGCAGCTTTGCTTCTATTTTTACCATGTATGCTCATAGAGCCTAGCATAGTGTTGGTATACTGCACATATTCAACAAATCCTAAAATTTTATCAGTTAATATATTTATTTTTTAAATTTTTATAATTTTATTTAGAAAATTAACATTAACATGGTGACATTGATCAATAAGAGTACATAGGTTTCAGGTAAACATTTCTATAGCATTTGAACTGTTGATTATGTTATATGCCCATCACTCAAAGTAATTTTTTATGTCTAATAGGAAAGTTATGTGGTCCAGGACTCTATAGCTCAGTTATAAAACAAAGTCTTTTTAAAAAAAATTATTTATAGGTGAGAAGGAATAGTGTAATGTATAAAATAAGATACATTAAGAGGGCCAAGTCATCAAAATATGGAACTTAGTTCTCTTTTCAATATTGTTTTGGTTATGTAAGGCTCCTTTGAATTACATATAAATTTCAAGATTGGATTTTCCATTTCAGCAAAAAAAAAAAAAAAAAAGAGCCATTGAAATTTAGATAGGAATTACACTGATACTCTAGATTATTTGAGGTTGGTATTACCATATCAACAGTATTCTCTCTCAATCCATGAATATGGGATGTCTTTTCATTTACACATCTTCTTTAATGACTTTCAGCAATGTTTTATAGTTTTCAATGTACACATCCTTTATCTCCTTGATTCGATTTATTCTTACTTATCTTATCCTTTTGGGTGCTACTGAAAATGGAATTAATTTCCCTTTCAAATTTAGAGAAGTTAAATGGATTTTCCATATTGATCTTTATTCTATAACTTTGCTGAATTTTCTGATAAGCTCTAGTAGTTTTTTGGTATGTTCTTTAGGATTATCTATATATAAGACCATGCAATCTACAAATAGCATTTCCCCATTTTTCTTTTATTCATTAACTCTGATTTAAATTGAATATTTATGGAGATCTGGTCAGTGCCAATGGTAAAAACAAGGTCTTATTTTTTCTTGAAGCTCATTGTTTGTTGTAATCCCATCACCTAGTTTCATGTTAAATACATAAGAATATTTAATTAATATTCAAGATAATGAAAGAAGGGATAAATGGAAATGATATGTATAATGACAGTCTTTGATTTTCAAGTGGAAGTTGTTTGAATAAAAAAAATGCTAATTAGAGAAGGGGACATTCCAACAGAGGCTCAGTGAGAAAATTATTTTTGGGGTTTATAGTTCTTAACCCTTGTTTTCCCATTAGAGTCAACCAGAATATTTTAAAAAATACCTTTATTTTTTGGCCATATCCCCAGAGTATATTCATCATAATTTCTGTTGTGGATATTTAGAATTTGTAGTTTTAAAAATTTCCCAGATGATTTTGATGTGCAGTGAAGGTTGAGAACCACTGTCTTATAGCATTACTCTTTTTCATAGCTGAATTCCTGCTCCTCCTGCCAGGTAAGTTGTACATTATTTATTAAAAGCCTGACTGTGATCACACATATAGGTATTTTCTTCTTGCTTTAACACATTAGTGTGTTTGCCACTGCATATAAAGCTCAGGAGATCTCTTTTATCATATCTGTATCATAGTGGACCTTCACCGTCTGCTCTGACAGACAATATTTGGCACTTGAAAGGCTCACATCTAATGGCACCCGTTTCCACAACAGATAAGCATGTCAGCTTAGTTAACTGGAGAAAATAGCTGCCTTGACACTAAGCAGACCACAAAGTCTTTCTCCTGAATTCCACATCTGTGGTAGATCTCTATCTATGAGTTAGTTTCACTGAAAACACAGAAACAATTTCTGGTTCACTAACCAAAAATGTCAGGGGAAAATTAACATGTTTAATTTTATATACACAGCAAAGTGTCTCAGGAAAATTATTGAGCCTAGTGTTCGGAGGAGACTTACATTCTAATTTATTTCTTGTTATAAGCAGTATGATTAGAAACAAGTTATTTCTACTACTTTGATATAAGACCTTTCATTTATAAAGTCAGAAGATGAACTTGGTATTCTTTAAGTTTCCAAAGTGGCTCTAATAATCTAATACTTTATGGCAATAAAAGATGTGTTTGTCTATAACTTAACTATGATCTAGAAAATTGAAGTTCTAGTATTTTTCCTACTATGTAGAAGAGGGTTGAAAATAAAGATAATCAGTTGTCTGAACATTATTTCATGATAACAAACATTTGTGTAATACTATATGCCAAGCCCTGTATATCGTCATCTTATCTTTAAAACATCCATGGAAGTAAATACTATTATTACCCCTATTTTACAGATGTGCAGCTGAGGGCAGAGAACTCTAACATGCTCATGTTGTCATAGCTCATATGGAGCAGAAGGGGTATGTGGTCTCAAACAACACAGCTATAGATCCTGTGGTCTTGACCACTAATAGCACCATCCTACATCCTACATGGGAACAGAAAAACACTGCCTTAAACTGATGTTCCTGCAGAAACTCAGCAAACAGACTTTAACCAACTACTAATTATACAGTTGACTGTTAAACCATGTGAGTTTGAATTATGTGGTAACACTTAAATGTGCATTTTTTTTTTTCAGTTGACTTGCTCAGTTCAATAGATAAATCTTCTGGGTTCAACGGTCCCATGCAATTCAAACCTGCATTATTCAAGGGTCAACTGATGGGAATCTAGAATGTGCATGGCCCCTTAAGGATTATTCTTTAATTTTTAAAATTTATTTATTGATTTTAGAGAGAGAGGAAAGGAGAAGGAGAAAGAAAGATTTAGAGAGAGAAACATCGATTTGTTATTCCACTTATTTATGCACTCATTGGTGGATCCTTGTATGTGCCCTGATTGGAGATCTAACCTGCAACTTTGGTATATGGAACAATACTCTAACTAACAGAGCTATTGTACTTGGCCAAGGCTCAGCGGATTTTTGACTGTAGAGACAGTAGGTGCTCCCACACCCTTCCTCTGTGCTGATCAAGGGTCAACTAGATTGTTCCATTTAAGTTCTTTATGCCTTATTTAATTATATCAGAGCTGTATTCCTTCCTGACGGCCTAGAGCTCTAGGTGAGGCCATGATTGATTGTGCGCATGTCAGCAGTTCCTCCACCGAGAGAATTAGAGTTCCTTCATTCTAGCCCTACTGCCTCTCTCAGTCTATTGATGGATTACATTGGGCTAGCGGAGTGTTTGCCTTATCATGTATTTCGTTTGGCAGCCAGAGGAGTTTATTTACATATTTTTAATACTATTGGGCAAGACATACTCTCTCTAGTTCACCATCTTGCATGACATTTTCTTCAATAATAGTTAACAAAGTTTATGGCATGCAGACAAATACTTTAATCATAGTATGCACAAAGGCTGCATGACCATAAAAATCTGAATCTTAAGGTTTTAGAAATAAATAAATCTGGGATTTTAAAAAAATGATTGAAATTGGTAGCTAAAGAAAATATATCTCCTCGACAATCAAATAAACACCAATTCCTGGACAAAAATGGAAACAGTTGACCCCCTGACATGTTTGATAAATAAGCACCATCTTGTATAAAAATACAAAGGCAAGGGTAAAAAATATTAAACCATCCCCTGTGTTCCTAACAGCATGTCCATGTGTTTTTTTTTCAAATTTATAATTTTTTATTTAAACACTGGTGTTCTAGAACATGCACAGTATCACCAACAGAGTTTTAGTCCTCAAATATTAACACTGTTTGGTAAATTCTTCTACTGAATATGAACTGTCACAGTCAAGAATGTAAGTGCTTAGGCTTAGAGAAAGAAATTGAAGCATAAAAAAGAAGAGCATTTTCAAGAAGCAGTGGATCTTTTTTTTTTTTTTTGTATTTTTCTGAAGCTGGAAACGGGGAGAGACAGTCAGACAGACTCCCACATGCGCCCGACTGGGATCCACCTGGCACGCCCACCAGGGGCGACGCTCTGCCCCCCAGAGGGCGATGCTCTGCCCCTCTGGGGTGTCGCTCTGTCGCGACCAGAGCCACTCTAGCGCCTGGGGCAGAGGCCAAGGAGCCATCCCCAGCGCCCGGGCCATCCTTGCTCCAATGGAGCCTTGGCTGCAGGAGGGGAAGAGAGAGACAGAGAGGAAGGAGGGGGTGGGGGTGGAGAAGCAAATGGGTGCTTCCCCTATGTGCCCTAGCCGGGAATCGAACCCAGGTCCCCCGCACGCCAGGCCGACGCTCCACCGCTGAGCCAACCGGCCAGGGCCAAGAAGCAGTGGATTTTATAGCCATTTTTCTTGAGGAAAATTTTGAAGTCACTGTGAAAGATTGCATCAGGAAGCTTGATATTTTTCTTGGTCTTTAATAAACAAAAGATTAAGTTTCTCCCTTGGTGTATTCCCATCCTACTTTAAAAGATACATAACCTTACTATTTGGAAAATTTTAACAGGCAATTCAAAAATCCACATTTCCTGTAGGTCACTTTGCCCTTCTAAGTCCTGTCTTTCATCCTAGTTATGGGAGATGGCTGTCCAGACTAGCCCCATAAACTAATATAATTGGACCCTGGGTATTGCCATGTATCATAAAATTTACAGCCCAAGCAAGCCACTTACTGGCTTTAATAGAATCAAGAAGAGAGAAAACACATTTTCATTATCCCATAAAATTTCCGAGACAACTTAATATTTTCGACAAGTGTAATGAAGTACTGTCGGGGCTAAGCAGGGAAGTATCAGTGAAAAAATGAGCAATGTGAGATGGTTTTAAACTCATTGACATACTACTGCTTGTGGGAGAGTCACCAAAGGTACAGATTAATGAGCAAAAACAGTGTTGGACTGTGACCAAAGTAATAGATTAGGTCCTAAACTCTATATTATATCTTACCACTGTTAGAGGAAATTCCCTGAGGCTGCCATTCTATGAATAGATACAAAAAGAGAGGATAAAAATGTGTGCTCTATGGGAGAAATTTAAAAAGATGACCCTAATTGGTTAAATGGTGTGTTGGGCTGGTTGGTGAGGTGACAATATTATGAGTAAATGTAGAATAAATTATACTACATGCTATCATTTAATTCTTGCAACTTTTTAATACTCATTTTATAATTGAGAAAATTGAAACTATTGCTGAATTGATAATATATTCTTACAGTTAATTGGTGACAGGGACATGATTAGAATCCTAAGTCTTGGTTGCCCGTGACTACTAACTATGCTTCAACGAGTTCATGTCAGATAAACAAATGTTCATTGACCACTTTCAGCATAGAGAGCATTGTGCCAGATGCTTTGGGGAAGACTGAAGGGGACGAGACCAGTTTTCACAGAGTCTACAGCTACAGTATGTGGAAAGAGCATGAATTACAATTTCACAAATCTAAGGCCATATTCTAGTACCATCTTTTACTCTAGCTCCTTGGACAAAGGCTCAACATCTCTGAGCCTAGTTTCTCATGTAGACAATTAATAAGATGCTATACATATTTCAGAAGCCTTTTAAAGCCTAGAGACAATGTTTGTTAAAAGTATGACATCACACAGTACATGACCTAAAGAAGCTCTTAAGTAAATATTAATTTAGATCACTGTTGGTAGAAGAAGACAAGAAAATAAATTATGGTGGTGATGCCAGGTAGAATAAAGTGAGTGCTTTTTTTTTTTTTTTTTTTTTAAGGGAACTTTAGGTAGTTTTTTTTTTTTTATTTTTTTATTTTTCCTTCTATCTGGTTTTCTTTGAGCCCCTCCCCTCACCCAACCCCTCTCTCCTTCCTCGCCCCATCCTCCCTTCCCCCACCCCCACCCCCATTGTTATCACATTCTTGTTCATGTCTCTGAGTCTCATTTTTATGTCCCATCTATGTATGGATTCATATAGTTCTTAGTTTTTCTCTGATTTACTTATTTCAATCCATATAATGTTACCAAGGTCCATCCATGTTATTGTAAATGATCTGATGTCATCATTTCTTATGGCTGAGTAGTATTCCATAGTATATATGTACCAAAGCTTTTTAATCCACTCGTCCTCTGACGGACACTGGGCTGTTTCCAGATCTTCGCTATTGTGAACAATGCTGCCATAAACATGGGGGTGAATTTCTTCTTTTCAAACAGTGCTATGGTGTTCTTGGGGTATATTCCTAACAGTGGGATAGCTGGGTCAAAAGGCAGTTCGATTTTCAATTTTTTAAGGAATCTCCATATTGTTTTCCACAGTGGCTGCACCAGTCTGTATTCCCACCAGCAGTGCAGGAGGGTTCCCTTTTCTCCACATCTTCGCCAGCACTTATTCTGTGTTGTTTTGTTGATGAGCGCCATTCTGACTGGTGTGAGGTGATATCTCATTGTGGTTTTAATTTGCATTTCTCTAATGATTAGTGATGTTGAGCATTTTTTCATATGCCTATTGGCCATCTGTATGTCCTCTTTGGAGAAGTGTCTATTCATCTCTTTTGCCCATTTTTGGATTGGATTGTTTGTCTTCCTAGTATTAAGTTTTACAAGTTCTTTATAAATTTTGGTTATTAACCCCTTATCAGATGTATTGTCAAATATGTTCTCCCATTGTGTAGTTTGTCTTTTTATTCTGTTCTTGTTGTCTTTAGCTGTGCAAAAGTTTTTTAGTTTGATATAGTCCCATTTGTTTATTCTGTCTTTTATTTCACTTCCCCGTGGAGATAAATCAGCAAATATATTGCTCCAAGAGATATCAGAGAGCTTACTGCCTATGTTTTCTTCTAATATAGTTTTAAGGCTTACATTTAAGTCTTTTATCTATTTTGAGTTTATTTTTGTGAGTATTGTAAGCTGGTGATCTAGTTTCATTTTTTTACAGGTAGCTGTCCAATTTTCCCAACACCATTTGTTAAAGAGGCTGTCTTTACTCCACTGTATTTCCTTACCTCCTTTGTCAAATATCAGTTGTCCATAGAACTGTGGGTTTATCTCTGGGTTCTCTGTTCTGTTCCACTGATCTATATGCCTGTTCTTATGCCAGTACCAGGCTGTTTTGAGTACAATGGCCTTGTAGTATAACTTGATATCAGGAAGTGTGATACCTCCCGCTTTTTTCTTCCTTTTCAAGATTGCTGAGGCTATTCGTGTTCTTTTTTGGTTCCATATAAATTTTTGGAATATGTGATCTATATCTTTGAAGTATTTCATTGGTATTTTAATTGGTATTGCATTGAATTTATAAATTGCTTTGGGTAATATAGACATTTTAATGATGTTTATTCTTCCTAACCATGAGCACTGTATATGCTTCCACTTGTTTGTATCTTCCTTGATTTCTTTTATCAATGCTTTGTAATTTTCCGAGTACAAGTCTTTAGTCTCCTTGGTTAAGTTTACTCCTAGGTTCTTTATTTTTTTGGTTGTAATTGTGAAGGGGATTGTTTCCTTAATTTCTCTTTCTGGCTGTTCATTGTTGGCGTATAAAAATGTCTCTGATTTCTAAGTATTGATTTTATATCCTATCACTTTGCTGAATTCATTTATCAGGTCCAGTAGTTTTTTGACTGAGACTTTAGGGTTTTCCGTATACAATAGCATATCATCTGCAAATAATGATAGTTTTACTTCTTCTTTTCCAACTTGAATGCCTTTTATTTCTTCTTCTTGTCTGATTGCTGTGGCTAGGACTTCCAGGACTATGTTGAATAAGAGTGGTGAAAGGGTGCACCCTGCCTTGTTCCTGATCTTAAGGGGATTGCTTTTAATTTTTGCCCATTGAGTATGATGTTGGCTGTGGGTTTGTCATAGATGGCTTTTATCATGTTGAGGTATGTTCCCTGTATTTCCACTTTGCTGACAGTTTCGATCATGAAAGGGTGCTGGATTTTATCAAGTGCTTTTTCTGCATCTATTGAAATTATCATATGGTTTTTCTCCTTTTTGTTTATGTGATGAATCACATTGATTGATTTATGAATATTGTACCAGCCTTGCCTCCCCAGAATAAATCCCACTTGATCATGGTGTATGATTTTTTTAATATATTGTTGGATCCGGTTTGCTAATATTTTGTTGAGGATTTTAGCATCTATATTCATCAGAGATATTGGCGTATAATTTTCTTTCTTTGTGTTGTCTTTGCCTGGTTTTGGAATCAGAATTATGCTCACCTCATAAAAAGAGCTTGGAAGTCTCCCTTCCTCTTGAATTTTTTGAAATAGTTTGAGAAGGATAGGAGTTAGTTCTTCTTTGAATATTTGGTAGAATTCAGTTGTGAAGCCATCAGGCACCGGACTTTTCTTTGTTGGGAGTTTTTTGATAACTGTTTCGATCTCATTTGGTGTAATTGGTCTGTTTAGTTTTCTGATTCTTCCAGGTTGATTTTTGGAAGATTGTATGTTTCAAGGAATTTGTTCATTTCACATGGTTGTCTAGTTTTTTTTGCATACAGTTCTTCATAGTATTTTCTTACAATATTTTGTATTTCTGTTGTGTCAGTTGTTATTTCTCGATTCTCATTTCTAATTTTATTTATTTGAGTCCTCTCTCTCTTTTTCTTGGTGAGTCTAGTTAAAGGTTCATCAATCTTGTTTACCTTTTCACAGAACCAGCTTCTAGTTTCATTGATTCTCTGTATTGTTTCTTTAGTCTCTATGTCATTTACTTCTGCTCTGATCTTTATTATTTCCTTCCTTCTACTACATTTGGGCTTTACTTGCTGTTCTTTTTCTAATTCTTTTAGATGCAGGGTTAAGTTGTTTATTTGAGCTTTTTCTAGCTTCTTAAAGTGTGCCTGTAGTGCTATGAACTTCCCTCTCAGTACTGCTTTTGCTGTGTCCCATAAATTTTGAGTTGTTGTATGCTCATTGTCATTCGTTTCTAGGAATTTTTTTTATTTCTTTGATCTCATTTTTAATCCATTCATTATTTAACAACCTGCTATTTAGTTTCCATGTGTTTGAGAATTTTTGAGGTTTTCTGTTGTGGTTCATTTCTAGTTTCATGCTGTTGTGATAGGAGAAAGTGCTTGATATGATTTCAATCTTCTTAAATTTGTGGAGACCACTTTTGTGCCCTAACATGTGGTCTATCCTAGAGAATGTACCATGAGCACTTGAAAAGAATGTATATTCTGCTGCTTTAGGGTGAAAGGTTCTGAAGATATCTATTGAATCGAGTTGATCTAGTGTGTCCAATAAGTCTGCTGTTTCTTTGTTAATTTTCTTTCTTGAGGATCTATCTAGTGATGTTAGTGGGGTATTGAAATCCCCTACTATTATAGTATTGCTGTTGATCTTGCCCTTTAAATCCACCAAAGTCTGCTTTATATATTTAGGTGCTCCTATGTTAGGTGCATAGATATTTATAATAGTTATCTCTTCCTGTTGGTTTATTCCCTTTATCATTATGTAGTGGCCTTCTTTATCTCTTACTATATCCTTTGTTTTAAAGTCCATTTTGTCTGATATAAGTATTGCTACCCCAGCTTTTTTTTCATTTCCATTTGCATGAAATGTTTTTTTTTCCATCCTTTTACCTTCAATCTATGTGTATCTTTTGTTCTAAGGTGTGTCTCTTGTAGATAGCATATGTATGAGTCCTGTTTTCTTATCCACGCAGCTACCCTATGTCTTTTGATTGGATCATTTAATCCATTTACATTTATGGTTATTATTGATATGTAGTTGTTTATTGCCATTTTATTCTTTAAAGGTGTATTCCTTTTTTGCTATATTCTTTTCCCACTTTGATCTGTTTACAACAGGCCCCTTAACATTTCCTGCAGCATTGGTTTGGTTGTAATGAATTCCTTGAGTTGTTTTTTGTCTGGGAAGCTTTTTATTTCTCTTTCAGTTTTAAACGATAGCCTTGCTGGATAAAGTAGTCTTGGTTGTAGGTTCTTGTTCTGCATTACTTTGAATATTTCTTGCCATTCCCTTTTGGCCTCAAATGTTTCTGTTGAGAAGTCCGATGTCATCCTTATGGGGGCTCCTTTGTAGGTTATAGCTTTTTTTTCTCTCGCAGCTTTTAATATTTTCTCTTTATCGCTTAGCTTTGGTATTTTAATTATGATGTGTCTTGGTGTAGGTTTCTTTGGGTTTCTCTTTAATGGAGTCCTCTGTGCTTCTTGAACTTGTGAGAGTTTCTCCTGCATTAATTTAGGGAAGTTTTCAGCTATGATATGATTGAACAAAGTCTCTATCCCTTGTTCTTTTTCTTCTTCTTCAGGAACCCCTATGATGCAGATGTTATTTCTCTTCATGTTGTCACAGAGCTCTCTTAGAGTTTCCTCAGACTTTTTGAGTCTCTTTTCTTTTTTCTTCTCTGCTTTCATGCCTTCATTCCAGTTGTCCTCCAACTCGCTGATTCAATCCTCAGCTCTATCTATCCTGTTTTTAATTCCTTCCATTGTGGTCTTTATATCTGATATTGTATTTGTCATCTTCGTCTGATTCTTTTTTATACTTGCTATTTATTTATTTAGGTGTTCATAATGACCATCCATTGTTGTTCTAAGATCCCTAAGCATCCTAAAATCATTATTTTGAACTCCGCATCTGGAAGTTTGATTATTTCCATATCACTCAGTTCATCTCCTGAAGGTATCGCCTGTGGTTTCATTTGGATTGCACTTTTTTGTCTTCTCATTGTGTTTGGGTGTTTTATTTGTAGAGTTGGTTGAGTCTAGGCTTGGTGTTGTCTGCCTCTAGTTTTCAGTTGTGTTATTTCTAGGTCTTCTTGGGTTGGTATCAGCTATTATTTGTAATCCACTTTCGGATTTGGGCAGCTTTGAAGTCTTGATTTGTTTGTTTTCTTAACAGGTGATAGTTTTGTTTACTGATTTCATCAGGGGGTTTCCTTGAAACTGTATCCAGGAATGCGATGGGTGTAACCTGAGACTCGGAAGGCCTCTTCAACCAACTAATCTCTCTGGGGGCAGGGTGTTTTCTCAGCTTCAGTAGGGGGAGGTGTATCTCAGATCTCCATGGAGACCTGAGTTACTGCCCCTCCTCCCCACTTCTTGTTTTCAGCTTTGTCTTGTGCGTTGATTGGAGCTGGAGATCTCTGATCTGGAAGCAATTCAGTACTGTTTTGTGGAAGGTTCAGTCCCTCCCCCAGCTATGGCCGCCTCCAGCATAGATGAGTCAGCTTTTTTAGTTCGTTTCCTGCATTCTTTAGCCCCTCACAGTCTGTCCCTCTCCCTGTCCTTTCCACTTGGGAGATAAGCTGGCCTTTTCAACACACCTTGCTCCCTGGTCGCCAGGCAAGTGGCTGTGAGCAGTATTTTCTGCTCTTTTCCCTTGGGTGAGATCCCCTCTGGGCTCTCAGCCTCCCCCTCGCCTCCGTTCCTGTAAGCAGAGGAGATTCAGGTGCTCCCTACCAGGTTTATTGTGGCTTCTTCTTTGCTCCTTGGTTTTTTTTTTTTTTTAAATAAATAAATTTTTATTTTAATGGGGTGACATCAATAAATCAGGGTACATACATTCAAAGAAAACATTTCCAGGTTATCTTGTCATTTAGTTCTGTTGCATACCCATCACCCGAAGAGAGATCATCCTCCGCCACCCTCCATCCAGTTCTCTCTGTACCCCTCCCCCTCCCCCTCCCCCTCTCCCTCCTTCCCTCCCCCCACCCCCCATAGCCACCACACTCCTGTCTATGCCTCTTAGTCTCGCTTTTATGTCTCACCAATGTATGGAATCCTGCAGTTCCTGTTTTTTTCTGATTCGCTTATTTCACCCCGCACAATGCTACCAAGACTCCACCATTCCTCTATAAGTGATCCAATGTCACCATTTCTCCTAGCTGAATACTATACCATGGTGTATATGTGCCCCATCTTCTTCATCCAGTCCTCTATATTTTTACAGTGATTAAAAGCCTTTAAGCAAACTCTTGGCCAATACAGCAAGAATCCCTAAAAGAGTAGTGTCCTTAACATGTTCCCCAAGTCCAAGTTGGCCCCATCACCATGCCAAATCCCTGAAAAATGCAACCCAACCACAGGTCAGTCTGTTAGGAGCTGTCACAGGGAGCAGGAGTCCAGGAAAGTTCCCCACAGGAAAAGTCCGGCTCCTTGGTTTTTGAGAGCTGTTCTTGTAGTCCAGAGTTGGTTTTTTATGCTGATTTTTCCTATATTGATTTGTATTCCAGTTTGGTGGTGAGAGCTGGGCATCTGTGCATCCGCCTACTCCGCTGCCATCTTCCCATCTCCAAAGTGAGTGCTTTTTTAAAATATACAACTTTTAGTATACAATCTTTATATTAATGAGATTTTATGACTTAGAACAAGAGAATCTCAAGAGTTGAAGGAAATAACATTCCCACACCTGTTACCCATTCTTTTGGTTCTTTGCTCTCCCTTTAGGAAAAGGGTATTTTTCTTTTTCCCTGATGTCTCTAGAACTTATCCTTCACATCATTCCTCACTAATTAGTTGTAAAACAAAACAAACAAACAAAAAAAAGCTTAAAATATTTCTTTATACACCATGAAGTGTACCAATGTTCATAATAAGAGTTTATCAAACTTCTTGGTATTCTGACTCTTGTACTGTGCCTGGCATCTAACCCATTTGTAAAGCCAGAAGCCACGGCCAGGGCCACCATCACAGCTGCCTGGCCCATGCAGGTTTGCATTGGATTCGGACAGTCGGTAAAGAAACAACGGAGCCAAAAACTGGTGGGCCATAGTCTTTAATCCTAGCTTGCACCCGGTGGGCAAGTAAAAACATACACTGGGCTCCAAAACCCACTCACATTCAGTGCTCACAAAGCTACTGACTTATCCGAGTTTCCTAGAATCAAAGGTTTCCAGCTTACCAGACTTATTCACCTCTGTTCCAATCTCCTTCCTTCTCCCTGCACAAACTCTGCACAAACTGGCTTCTCACTCAATACTCTGCCATCTTGGCTGCTTCTCTTGGCCTTCTCCACGTGGCCTTTCTCTGCTCTCTGCTCTGCTCTCTGCTCTAATGATAATCTCAGGAACCAAGAGACCAAGCTCCCGTTCTGCCCCCATTTTATAGTGTAAAAATCAAAACCCTTAATCCAATATACAAAATAGGGAAGTCTCTAATACAAAGTCACTTATCCGGGGCATGATGGGATTGTACCACTCCACATCAAAAAGGGTGGGAAAGGCTTAATCCCAAAACCAAACCCCAGGCTACAAGGATTCTACCTGCCCACAGCCAGCCCCCAACACACATTAATATCACCTGGGCAACCGCCTCCACATGGGCAGCACCATCTTTAACAAAGTGAGCGTAATACATTTTATCTGCCCAACACCATTTATATTTTAATTCAGAAAGGTAAAAAATGAAAAAGGCTATGCAGTCACAACTTGCATCTTTTAACCCAAACCAGCTTTTAAATTTCATATTAGGACATACTGTGCAACGTAAACATGATACAAATCCTTGGAAGCACCCTTTATCTTGCATACTAAACTGCACCCTTTGTTCCAAGTGCTCATTGAACTGCTGCCCTCCCCCCATAAATGACAGGAGAGCCTCAGATTAGAGTGGCTGGTGGTCAGTGAGAAGAAGCTGTGCACCCTCAGCTCACGGTGTTCACTGCCCCACCTGTTATAGTGTGACTCTTGGTTGTCAATTTGGCTTTGGTCACACACATAAATGAATTCAACGCCGGGGCTAGCAGTTTTTCTTGATCATTAAAACTTGGAATTACAGTCATCCGCCCCTTCTCTGTGGTATGTCCTGTGGTTTTCTTTGCCCTTGGTCAACCACATTCTGAAAATACTAAATAAAATATCACAGAAGTAAACAATCCATCATTTTAAATCGCTCACCATTTTGAATAGTGTAATAAAAGCTCGCGTTGTCCCTTGCGAGAGTTGACTAGTCCCTTGCTTTGTCTTCCATCTCCATGCTATATAAACACTCTCTGCCTGCTAGTCAGTTGGTAGCTGCCTCTATTATCAGATTGACTGTTACTGTGTTATGTGTTTAGGTAACCCTTGTTCTACTTAATAATGGCCTCAAGTGCAAGAACAGTGGTATAGGCGATTTGGATATGCCAAAGAGAAACTGTGAAGTTCTTGATGTATATCATCAGAAAGTTAATAGTAGCCTAATGCTATATCACCACATAGGCATTTTGTCATCTCACATCATCATAAGGGGTGAGTATAGTACAGTAAGATATTTTGAGAGAAATTGAGAGAGACCACATAATTTTTATTACAGTATTTTGCTGCAATTGTTCTATTTTTAGTTTTGTTAATATCTTACTGTGCTTAATTTATAAATTAAACTTCACAGATATGTATGGGGGAAAAACATAGTGTGTATATATATATATATGCTTCAGTACTATTCTTGGTTTCAGGCATCCCCTGAGAGGGCTACTGTAACATTACTGGAAGATTATTACCAAAGGGGTCTATGAAATAATTTTGTGGGTAAAAACATGGTTTCTGTTTTTCAAATAAGACTACCTAATAAAGTGCTAAATACAGACTAGAGAATAGAGTAATAAATCAAAAGAATGAACTAATGCCATTACCACCCATCTTTGGCTCAAGAGTACACATTACTGTAACTAAAATCTATGATCAAGGCCAACCCTCGCCAAGGAATCTTTCTCTATTTCTCCTTTTCTCATTTCTACACATGTGAATGTTTTCTTTGAATCTTTCCCCAGTTTTCCTCTTAGGAACTCCACTTTCCTCTTTTCACTTCACCCCAGCATATTATATTTCCATTTTATCCTTTTTTATAGCTCTTGTAGAAGTTACATTTATCCTACACAAATGTAGGAAAAAAGTACTTTCTTCTTTAGGTTCATCTTAAAACTTTCTAAGTTATAAATTTTTTTCTTCATTTCTGTTGGATAATAAGGAATATATATTTGTTTTTTGCCCTTAGTTCCTGACACAGAGCTCCCCAAACCCTTGTAATTTCTTGAGTGAAAGGTGTGATTAGGAGCCTTCTATCTTAATATTTGGTCTTGGTCTCTAGTTCCTAAATTCCTTGTAATTTCCTGGATGACAGGAACATCTTTTGTCTTCAAAGCTTGTTTGGTTCTGGGCTGGACACCATAAATTAGACAAAGGAGTGATTAGAAGCCTGGCACTTTCTGCCTCAACCAAACCCCAACCTCAGGGGAGAGGAGAGAGGTTGGCGACTGAGTTAAAAATTGATCATGCCTATGTGATGAAATCTCCAAAAAATCCCAAAATTACAGGGTCCAAAGACCTTCCAGGATGGTGAACACATTCACTTGCAGTGTGGGTGGTGGCACTTCTCAACTCCACAGATAGAAGCCCTTGTGTTGGGAACCCACCCGAAACTTACCCTTACCTCTTCATCTGGCTGCTCATTTGTATTTTTCACAAAATGCAATAAACATACACAAAGTGTGCTCCTGAGTCTTGTGAGCCATTCTAGCTAATTATTGAATATTAGGAGGTCTGGGAACCCCTGATTTATAAGCAGTCAGTCAGAAGTACAGCTGTCCCAGGACTTGTGATGGGCAATTTTAGTGCAGGTAGTTTTGTGGTGCTGAACGCTTTGACTTCCGGGATATGACTCTGTTCCAGGTAGATTGTGTCAGAGTTGAACTGAGTTGCTAGATACCCAATTTCATGTCCAGAGAAATCTGATAATTGGTTGTTGGTGTTGAAAAACACCACAATTCCAAAGAGTTTATAATTCATAATTCATAATCAATTTTTCTGAAATGCCAGAAAATTTGCATTACAGTTATGGTGATATAAAATACAGCATAGGAAAAATAGTCAATAATATTGTAATAACCCTGTATTGTGCCAGCTGAGTACTGGAAATAGCAGGGGGAACACTTTGCAAAATATATGATTGTCTAACCACTACACTGTACACTGGAAACTAATACAAAATAATATTGACTGTAGACTATAATTTTAAAAATTAAACGTATTTTACTATCTTTGTACTTACTCTCTTTTTTTCTAATAACTTGAGCATTCTTTCTGAAATTCTTTCCATTTACTTGTTTTGTTTTTATTTCAATCATTGATTGTTTTGTTACTGATTTTATAATTATGTGTAATTTATACATTATTTATATATATCTTATACATGACTTATATATCTTAAATGTACTTTCCAATTTTTTAAATTTATTTTTATTATTTTTTATTATTTTTTATTTTTCTGAAGTGAGAAGCAGTGGGTGGCAGACAGACAGACTCCTGCATGCACCTGACTGGGATCCACCGGGCATGCCCACCAGGGGGTGATGCTCTGCCCATCTGGGGCATTGCTCCGCTGCAACTGGAGCCATTCTAGTGCCTGAGGCAGAGGCCATGGAGCTATCCTCAGTGCCTGGGCCAACTTTGCTCCAGTGGAGCCTTGGCTGTGGGAGGGGAAGAGTGAAACAGAGAGAAAGGAGAGGGGGAAAGGTGGAGAAGCAGATGGGCACTTTTCCTGTGTGCCCTGGCTGGAAATCGAACCTGGGACTTCCACACACTGGGCTGATGCTTTATTGCTGAGCCAACCAGCCAGGGCCCCAATCAGTTGTGATAAATGCTTATTAAGATTGAAACATTTCCACCACCCCAGAAAGTTGACTCATTCTCCTTTTCCATTAATCTGATCACCACCCCAGGAGTAACTGCTGAGGTGATTTTTGTCAGTATAGATTCATTTTCCTGACTCTTCAATTTCTTCAACATAAAATTTCATGTCCAGTCTTTTTTATTCTTGGGATTGATACATGTTGTACTGATGCAGGCATCAGTAGTTTGCTGCTGTTAATCGTTGAGAGGTGTTCCATTTTGTGAAGATGAAACAGTTTGTCAGTTTTTCTGTTGATGGATCTCTCCATTGTTTCCAGTGTTTGTTTATTATGATTAAAACTGCTGTCTAACCACTTAAGAAACTGCCAACAGTTCGCAGAGGAGGTTGTAGTCTTTTAACCTTTCTCAGCAATGTATGAAAGCTCCCATTGTTTCCCATCTTTTCCTACATTTGGTATTTTCAGTCCTTTTTAATTTTAGTTATTTAGAGGGCACGTAGTGGTATCTTGTGATTTTAATTTATATTGTCTTGTGAATCAGCAATGTGGAACATCTTTTCATATGCTCATTGATCATTTGTATACATATTTGGGTAAAGAATTTGTTCAAAGTTTGGCTTATGAGGGCTACATGCTTATTTATTATTGAGTCCTAGGAATTCTTTATTTTTAATACAAGTTCTTTTTACGAAATAGATATTGCGAATATTTTCTCCCAGTTTGTGGCTTTTCTATTCTTTTCCTTGGTAGTGTTTTAGATGAGCAGAGATTTTTTATCCTGATGAAGGCTATCATTAAATCGGACATACTGGAATGAGTAAAGTCAAGGGCATAAAAAGTGAAAAACAGCAGCTGACATTTTTTCTTTGGTATCAAAAATAATGAGTTTCCTTGCAGGTCGGTGGTGGGGGTGGGGCTCCAAGTGTCAACCAGTGCTTGCAAAAATATATATAATGCTAGATTACTGAAGCTCCCTAAAGGGACCGTGGGCTAGTCTCCTAGGGCTGCTGGAATGACGTACCACAAATTAGGTGGCTTAAAACAACAGAAATATGCCTTTCAGTTCTGCAGGTCAGAAGTCCAAAATTCAGTTCCTGACAGATCCGTGCTCTCTTGAAATCTCTAGTGGAGGACTGGTTCCATGCCTTTCTTTCTGCTTCTGGTGTTGCTGTCAACCCTTGGCATTCCTTGGCTTGCCCATCTCTGCCTCCATTATCATGAGGAATTCTCCTTATGTCTCTCTATTTTCACGTGGCCATATTCTTATAAGGACATCAGTCATACTGAGTTAGGGGCCTACCCTCCTCCAAGTATAGACTCATCTTAACTAGTTGTATCCGCAATGACCTCTTTCCAAACAATGTCACATTCTGAGGTACTAGGGGTTAGAATTTCAACACGTATGTTTTGGGAGTGACTCAATTCAACCCATAACATCCAGGAAATCCTTTCCCTCTATGTGTTAGATTTTGAGGAAAACATTAGTTTGTTATTGTTGTAGTATAGTTGCACGTGGGCCATTTTGTATAGAGAATTAACACTAGAAAGATAGGTTTCCAATCACAGAGAGCTACTGCGTTGTCAAAAGAAATATGGCATTCCTTTCAGAGGCTTTGGGGACCTCCTGAAGGGTTGTAAACATGAGAATAACAAAATATTTAAAAATACTTCCTTAGACAATAACAATGACCATCTAACAGACCTCTCTGCCTTCGAGCTCTTTCCAAAGTTACCCTCAGCCAACGTGTTCACTGTCGCCATGGTTGATCTTGCTCTGAGCAGATGCTCTGCCATACCAGTTCTATTTAAGTACTCACTTTTCTATGAAGATTTTTCTAATTTTACCAAGTAGAATTGACTGCTAGTCTCTATGATCTGTTATGATCGCTTAAATTATTGGTTCTAACATAGAGCTGTACTTATGAACTCATAAATTTGTTCTCACTCTTCAGACCACCAGCAAAATGAGGGCAGAACCCCATCTGTCATCTTCATAACCCCAAAGCTAGCACAGTGACAGCTGTATGGCTTTAGCTCAGTAAATATTTGCTAAATGAAAATAATTATCTAGAAAGGGAATTAAATCTATTTTTAGCTGAGGGAAATTTTGTGGTGCTGGTAGGTTAACTGACTTGGTGTAGCACATAGGCTTAATTTTATTAGAAAAGAAGATGTATTTGAAACGAGATCTTTTGATTCCTAAGATCCAATTATTTCCTACTAAAACATAAAATATAAAAGGAGTTCAAAATTTTTACCTGTCTCTAACATCCTAATAGTATTTACAGCTCTTAGGAATACCTCTAAATTTATAGACTTCTACTGATAACAATACATAATTATAGGTAAATGCAGCAACTTTATCTCCATGTTGTTTTATAACACAAGTATTATTTACATAATAATATATGGGCTTCTAAAGTTAATTTATTAGATCAGAGTGTCATGGAGCTTAGTGAACTGCAATATTACTTATTAAATATAATGCCTTAAATTTGATACTTTAATAAGTATTGGATGGGAGATGTTTTAAAATTTGACAGGTACTTCAGTTTGATCTCTCAACTATTCCATATTTTGTAAATAATACTTACTGCTTATTTATCACTTTATGCACTTTTTGTAAATAATACCTACTACTCATTTATTACTTTATGGCAAAATTACTTTTTTGTTAAGTTGCGTATTTAGAAATTATAAGTGTCCCCATAAATTTCTAAGACACTAAACTGTCTTCTTTTGACCAGAAGCTGTATAGCATGGAAGCAAGTTTGTTAATTGGCATGTTAGGCATATTTTGTTTTCACCCAAACTCTATATTTAATATAAATTGGATGGCTAAGATCTAGCCCTACCTTAAGTGATTCCCTGATGATCATTTTCTTAGTTCCTGCCATGGCAGTGAGTATAACACAGTTAAATTCCTGAGTCCTTGTTATTAGTCCACTTAATTTAGGTTTATTTATTTACTTACTTTTGGATGCTACATCCAAAAAAGAAGCTCCCAGTCCAAAGCAGAAGCTCCCAGTAGGGAAACAAACCTTCAGAAGTTACCTATTCTATTTCAAGGCCCTTAGAAAGACACAGGCTGTGGGTTGTGGCTCAGCGGATAGAGCGTCAGCTTGGAATAGGGACATCTTGGGTTCAATTCCTGGTCAGGGCACACAAGAGAAGTGACCATCTGCTTCTCTCGCCCTCCCTCTCCCCCTTCTCTCCCTCTTCTCCTCCCACAGCCAATGGCTTCATTGGTTCAAGTGTCAGCCCCAGGTGCTGAGGGTAATTTGGTTGATTCAAGCATCAGCCCTAGGTGGGGTTGCTGGGTGGATCCTGGTCAGGCCACATGAGGGATTCTGTCTCTCACTTAAAAAAAAAAAAAAGAAAAAGACATACTTTAATTAACTATGGGAGATAACCTATGCTCCCAAGATGATAAAGTCTTGCTTTAATTCCTACCTTCCCAAACCCTGTGTGGCTATAGATTATATTCAATGCATTTCAAATATCTGGAGACCTAGAATGGTTTCACAGCCAGAGAAAAAAATTTATAACAAAATTTTATTTATGATGTTATAATCAGTTAATTTGTTCAAAATCCTATTCCTGATCTCCTCAGTCACTCCCACAAAATGTAAGCCCTAAAATTTGTGTATTCTTTCATTCTTACTACATATCATTATCTTCTTCCCATCTTCAACTTGTTCACCAGGACCGACTTTCTCTAGGCATTCACACTGTCCTGTTTATCAAGGAACAGCTCTTCTTCACTCTCAACCTTTTTATAGAAATAACCTTCTACCTTCAATATTACTTTACCAAAGCTTTGCTTACCATTGAAGAAAAAGCTCCTTTGGGAATCATTCAACTAAAGGTCATTAAACCTTTTAAATATCAATCATCAAGGCCTGGAGTGGCCATATTCTTCTCTCTAATTCTCTATTACTGTTCTCGTTCCATATCACATTTTACATCTTACAAGAGCTAACTGACACCCCAATTTTCAGGCCAATGCAAACATGACTTCCATTCCAACTACACTGCCATTTTCTCCAAGACTTTGTTATTTCTTCACTTCTATCTCCGACCTATCCACCGCAGGCCCTAACTACCTCATTTAAACCATACTCTGACCCCATTCAATACCCATTCTTCATCATATCAATGCTGTAAAAGCCCAATCATGAATAAAACCAATTATTTTTTTTACAAAAATCTTTTTAATTGAATATTTTGGGGTGACACTGGATAACCTAATTATACATAAAGTTTCAGGTGCCAGATTCTACAACACATCTCTATACACCTTACTGTGTGAGATAAAACCAAACTTTTGACATCTCAACTCCCGTAAGTGAATTGCTTGAGCACGATTTGGGAAAAATTACAATACAGTTTCTTACTTTACTAACTGCTTAATCTACATGTTTCCTAATACAAATTTCTAAAAGCAAGTCTCAGATAGGATGAGCACACTTTTTTTCTCATACATAACAAATTAGTGTCAAGCCTATGTATTACCAGCTTAGCTGAAGGGGGTGGTTCGTATAGAGATACCACTTTCTCCTCTTTATCAAATTCTTCTTTAGACTTGACACAAAAACATAGATTTCTTTTGTGCTAGGTGCCTCTTTTGCTTGTGCTTAATTTCCCACTAAGAGCTGTATGAATTACTGTGTGTATGGCATTCACCTAATTAACATGCCTAGTATGTAAGCAATTTTTGCTCTATAGTCAGGATTTAGTGCTCAGGCCTCTTTTCATTTAAAACTCATTCCCCCTCAAATTGTATCTGCATCCATGTTTTCAGCAACAATCTGAGGGCTAAGAATTCCAAATCCTCTCTTCTAGGAACAGGTATTCCTTCACCTCTAGAATGGAACGTCCAACTGCAGTTGGACATTTCCATCTGCGTGTTCGACAAGCACTTCATATGCAATACGATGAAAACTATACGAATGCTCTTTCTTAAAATGCGTTTTCTCGCCTTAGTTCTCTATTGGGGTAAATGGCTTCTGAGAGCAGGAAACAACACACTGATATTCAGATAAATGAAAAGCAAAACTTTTCATTATTTACAGCTCCAAATGAAAGTTGCCAGGCAGGACCACACAGGGAATAGCACCTGGGAACAGGTATCAGCATGCTGGCGCTGGAGGGCAGTTTATGTCGGGTAAATGCGTAGGGGTTTTCCAAGGATCCCTGTGGGCTAGGGAATTTGTTGTATGTGTTTTGCAGACTCCAGGGTATAGGTACTGTCCCTTGTTGTCTGGTCCCTTGCCCTGGGGCAGTTAGGGCACGTGGTCTCTGAATAAAGGAACCTGATAGAGGATGTAGTTGGGGTGTGAACTTAATCAGTTGCTCAAGAAGAGGAAGTGGACCATCCTCTAACTAGGGCCTCAAGGCTGGGTCAAGACAGTATTTATATATTATCACACACACATACATTTATATATTTCATTCATTTATTTATATGCAGGTTTATTGCAATAGCCAAGTAATCCAAGCCAGAGTCAAATGCAACCCTTTTCTTTTATGATTCTATTATTTTATGCCCCAAATGTCATTTTTTGTTCATTATTTTTTCAACTCTACTTATTTTTTAAATTTTTTTATTTATTTTTTTAATCAGAATTTTTTTTAATTTTTTTTATTCATTTTAGAGAGGAGAGGGAGAGACAGAGAGAGAGAGAAGAGACAGAGAGAGGGGGGGAGGAACTGGAAGCATCAACTCCCATATGTGCCTTGACCAGGCAAGCCCAGGGTTTCGAACCGTCAACTCTACTTATTTTAAGTCTGATTTTTCCCGCTCATTTTCTTCAAATGCTTCTTCATGCTTTTATTAAAGTAAGCCTTCTACTTTATAAATATGATTGTATCATCTCCATGTTAAAAAGTACTCCCTAACTTAAAAAACATTTAAGAAATAAAATCATTGTCTCGTCATTATGTGCAAAACCATCCCTACTGCAGCACCTTTAACTTTGGCTTCTCTCTCATGCCACAATGTCTAGCTTAGTTTGAGAAACAGAGGAGAACACTAAATTGTTAACTGAATAAAAAAGAACTACGTACAACATACCAATAACAAAATTTCTTAAATTTTTCTCAAGCATATGTCATGTTTTGTTGACATGCTAGGACAAGAACAAGCAAAGGGACAGTGAAATCATCATTTTGGATAAGATATGAAAATGGTGGTGTTATATAGATGGAATCAAGAATGATGACCATAACTTCTGTATTTTTATAATAATTATGAAAGTTTTATTTCATATGGTTGCATGATCCATTGGTTGGTCTGTTCAATGAGAATTCTAAATACATTTTTTTGATGTTTGCTGACAGCTTTTTATTTTTTTTTAAAATCTTTCTTTACTTAATTTATTCATTTTAGAGAGGAGAGAAAGAGAGGGAGAGAGAGAGAGAGAGAGAGAGAGAGAAGGAGGGAGGAGCAGGAAGCATCAACTCCCATATGTGTCTTGACCAGACAAGTGCAGGGTTTTGAACCAGCAACCTCAGTGTTCCAGGTTGATGCTTTATCCACTGCGCCACCACAGGCCAGGCTGCTGATAGCTTTTAAGCTTACCCTTTCCTCTTCTACTTTGCCCCATAATTGAGCTAGCTGATATAAAGCCCCCATCTTTGGTAACAAAGGGGGATTCAGACCACACTGGCCTTTCACTGCGTGCAAGGACTCTCATCCAGACCCCATCTTCCAACCACAATAAGAACTCAGACCAGTCTCCTTTTCTTGTACTTTTCAAGCCATTTGGTACATGCTTGAGAGGTCTGTCCTGCTCTCCTCAGAGACCTCAATTCTATAAGTAAGAAACCTTTTCATAGGCTTTTTGGGGAGTGTGTGTGTGTGTTGTGTGTGTAATCGATCATATCTTGATATCTGAACCAAATTTGGGATGGGGGTTCTTTCTGCTCTTTCAGGGTGACCATGATCACGTGGGGTGCCAGATGTGTTGCTCTGAGTCAGTATGTTTCAACAGTACATTTCAGAAGCAAGTGATACAGCCTCAGCAGTGTCCGAGATGGGAATTACAGGTTTCATGTCCCTTCGTAGAGAATCCTGGGACTAGCTAATGTGGAAGCACAAAAGGTGCTGAGTCAGAGACATAGCAACATGCAATCCATTCTACTTTAAAAATTTGTTTTGTGATATCATTGACATAGAACATCGAGTAGGTTTAAGGTATAAAATATATTGATTTGATGCAACTATGCATTGCAATATGATCACCACTACAGCGTTGTCTAACACCTCCATTTCTCCACATAATTACTTTTTATTTTGTAGTTGGAACAATTAAGATCCAGTCTTAGCAACACTGAGGTTTATAATGAAGTGTTGTTGTCTACAATCACTTTGCAGTGAATTAGATCTGCAGGACTTATTTATCTACAATTCCAAGTACGTAGCCTCAAACAACACATTCCCCATTTCCCTATCCCCCAGCCTCTGGGAACTACCATTCTACTCTGTTTTTATCAGTTAGGCTTTTTAAAATTCCACGTTATATCATTTAGCATTTGTTTTTCTCTGATTTTCCTCACTTATTATAATGTCCTGAAGGTCCATCCACATTATTACACACAGCAGGATTTCCTTTTCTTGTGGCAGAATAATATTCCATTGTATGTACGTATGCCCCCACCTTATCCATTCCCCTGTGGACAGACACATAGGACTTTTTCATATCTTGGCTATTGTCAATAATACTGCAATAGATATGGGAGTGCATATATCTCTTTAATATCCTGTTTTCATTTCTTGTGTTTATATACCCAGAAGTGGAACTCCTGAATCAAATATGATCAAACACAATAATAATTCTATTTAAAATTTGTTGAGGAACCTCATTACTGTTTTCCACAGCGACTGACCCCATTTACTTTCCCAGAAAGAGACAGTAATTGCGGGAAGCTGTTCTTCGGGGAAAGACCGTGGGAGCAGGCAGCTGAGGTCTCCTGAGATGACTTCCAGGCCACTCAGTGCTGCTGGGCGCTGCGCAGTGGGACAGCTGGCCCAAGTGGGGTGCAGTGAAATGCTCCGTTGGGCTGCTGTAGCCTTGGACTTGGGCAGACATGGGATTGGGGCCCCAGGAGCCCACAATGGAAGCCTGAGTCGCTGCCCCTGGTCTTCAGCCTCCCAGATGTCGACAGACTTGCAGCTTGAGCACACGCGGTTCACTCCCTCCTTCTGGCCTGGGCCGGCTTGCACAGCCATTGCGCCACAGCCCGGCCCTCAACAGGTGGCGGAGCCCCTGGAGTGAGGCCGCAAGTGGCCGTGACTCTGCCTGGTGGCAGGGGTGTTGGTGAGCATTGGTCTGCTTGCGAGGTGGTGCGAACCAGACTGCTTACTGATGAGTCTGGGAGGAGGGGCTGCTGGCCGGGTTCCCAGGTGTTTCTCATCCCAGGACTCACCTGCTGGCCTCCTAGACCTCCCGTGATTCCATGATATCTGGCTCCCTTCTGAGAAGAGGGGTTCCAGCCGCAGCAGCTCAGGTCTCGTTTCTCCGCCATCTGCTGAGCTGCTCCTGATCCACTGCGCATGTAAGTCATTTAATTTCTTTTGGTACTGTTGCAAAATTTTTATCATTCAGACAGAGAATGGTGCACAAATGTTTTAGATAAAACCTAATAAATCAGAATAATTGTCTTGAAAAACGTATTAGCCTCAAAGTAAAATATTGGGGCTACATGTGATAGTTTTTTTTTCTTTCTCTTTTTGAGTTCGAGTAGTTAAAACTTGGAAAATCCCTAGCTCACTCTTCACTGACAGTTTTCTTGAAATTCTGCAATGAGATTTCTGTCTATCTCTCGAAACACAGACACTTGTAGCTTAGGAAATTCTTATATTTTGTAACTTTATCACTAAGTCTAATAGCCTTAAATGATAGGCTTCTACAGCTTTTCTCAACTGAAAATTGGCTTACGTGTAGGAACGTGTATAATTTACTGAGTCAACTTCTTTTTTAAGAAAATGTTTTCTAGTTTATAACACACACATATTTACTAGAATGTTGTTTCTTATTTCATCTTTAGTTTACAAAAACATATGTAAACTCCTGTATCTCTTCCTTCTGTTCTTGTTTATTTATTGTTTCCTTCTGCCAAAAACCAGACTCTGCCTGTGAAATAAAATAGCAGAGAGTTGGGTTTATTGGAAGGCTTTCCTTCAACCTGCAAACCGGGAAACTCAAGGCCATGGGAACATGCGTTCGGGTTTGCTCACAGACGGTGTGATTTTTATGGGGTACATGTGCAAGTTACTTGACTTTTCAGCTGATTGGTGGTCTAGTGGTCTTCTTCCCTGTTCGGACCTTGGCAGCTGAATCAGGGGAACAAAGGAGTCCAGAGATGGCAAGAACAGATGCCAACATTAGGGAACTGGCTGGTGTCCTCTGCTGATTCCTGAGAGGAGCTGCAAATTCCTGTAAGGTTAGATTATGATTCCTTTATGTGCCGGCCTTTGTTCCTGATTGTTACAGTAATATAATGTTGTAGTAATTAAATATATAGAAATATAAAAAATATAGAAGATGTATAGAAATAAACTAGGACATAATATTAAAAGCCATTAAGACAAGTGAATAAGGCTTATGCCCTCTGGGCAAGAGCTAACCCAGTGTGTAGAGATGTGATAGGCAAGGCCGTGCCCTCTGCACAGGGCCCAGTCAGTGTGCATGTGCAATGATATGTGGATGAAAAGAGCTCCCTGCGGGGAACTCTCTAAAAGTGGCTTGGTGTGATCATCCCATAGATTAACACCCATTAGAAGGCGTATGCCAGAAAGGGTACTTAAGCTGAGGGGGCCCCAGCTGCAGTCAGTCGTCCAGACTCCAACGTTGAACGTGGATCATCTCCATGGTGCTCTGACGAAGGACAGCTGAGAGGAGCACGCCGACGGGGCCCATTAAGCTGTACCCAGGCACGCCATAGGATCTGTGAGGAATAAACTGCCTGTGTGATTCTTGCAACTAACTTGTGTGTCGGTCGTGTTTTTCCTCCAGTGGCGATTGGTCTTGGTACCGGTAAGTAGAATCCTCATAGCCACCTCAAGAGTAGTCTCAAAGAGGCCACCAGCCCTACTGTTAAACAGGAGTGTCCCACTGCATGGGGAAGTCAAATCAGGGATGCCTGATTGACATAGAGCTCATGTTCTACTGGGTCACTGACATAAGTGACTCCATTTAAATTTTGGTTCTATACTTCCAGGACAAATTTTGCTTAAGAATTAGTTTTTTTTTTTTTTTCCTTTAATAAATTAGACATTTTTTTTTTTTTTTGGTGTGACTTATCTAAAAATGTATCCTCCTTTCACCAGACCCTTATTAATGTCACACTTCTCACTATTTCTTTCTACAAATACTGTGTGCACAGGAACCACCAAGAATACTTTTCCTTATCAGAAAATTTTTGTAAAAGCAGAAGTATATGAATGGATTTAATCCCGAGTAGGGGGAAAAAAAGCAGCTATAAAATAATATTCTCCAAACAGATCACCTGGGCAGTGATGCTATGGCAGGAGGGAATCTCCCTGGATTCAGAAAAAATGTGAGCAGGATTCTGGATATAATAATAATTATTATTTTTTTTAAGTGAGAGGAAGGGAGATAGTGAGACAGACTCCCACATGCACTGTGACAGGGATCTACTTGGTAACCCCTATCTGGGGCCCATGGGTGAATCAACTGAGCTATCCTCAGTGCCTGGGGCTGATGCTCAAACCAATCAAGCCACTGGCTGTGGGAGGGAAAGAGGGAGAGAATGGGGGAGGAAGGGGGGAAGAGAAGCGGATCCTGTATGATCTGGCCAGGAATCGAACGTGGGACATCCGTATACCAGGCCAACGCTCTATCCCCTGAGCCAACGGCCAGGGCCTATTTATTATTCTTGATAAGGAAATGACTATATTATCAAATAAATGAGCCATTGAAGAAACTGGAAGTGCATTTGTGAGTAATAAAATTAGAACTAGAAGACAAGAAAGTCTAGACTTAGAAGGACATAAAAGACAGCAGCAGTCAAGATAAACTTCTACTATGTAAAGCCATAATGCTTAGTAATTTTAAAAATTAAATGGGTAAGATGCCAAGAAAAATGAAACAAAAATTTCATACAACACCTAAAGTGATTTAATGTTACTTCTCTGTTAAATTCTTTTTTATTTGCTTTAGGACTTGGTTTTCAAAGTCTTTAATACAGGAACGGAAATTACATTTGTATATATTCACAATGTTATACTTAATAATCTCAGTGATGGATTACTTTGTAATACCTGAATTTTATTCAGTGAGACAAAGAGCAAGCAGTTTCTGATATCTGGAAACTGATCTGACAAGTAGAGCTGGATCTCCACTGCTAGAAACTTACCTGTCTCTTACAGTTCAGAATCTCCAAATGTTAATTTGCTTTTCTGGGTGTTTGCCTATGGACTCTTCATATAAATTAGTGTACATCAAGAGGGTTTTCTTGTCTCCAGAAATGACCTTTAAGAATGTTTTTTGAACTGAATTTAAATGAAACTGAAGAATAGAATATTAGGTCTGCATGTAATTAAAAAAAGGTTCAGTCTTAGTTGATTACCTAAATCTTCAATTTTGTTTTTAAAATTAATTTAGGCTTTAAGGCTCACTGATGAAGAACTTTAAAATGACAACTCATCAAATGTGCTTGTCTTTACCGGTGGAGCTTTAATGCAGACTTAATTACCTCTGTGGTTTCTTACGGGTCATTGATATTCTTATTTAATGGTAATAAATATCATTTTTTCCCCTAATGGCCTGTCAATGGAAATGCAATGACTGAATTGTTATAAACTTTTGGAAACAGTGTAACTCACAAACTAACAAGGGGTCCCGAAGCTTTGTCCAAGGCAAGAGCAGGATGCTGGTCTAATTCCCCCCAGGCCATCAGATTTCCACAGCCGATGAAACTGGGAACTGAGAGGTTCAGATCGAAATCCAAAATGGCTTTACGGACATTAGTGGAACTATTTAAAACGAACTAGAATTAGTGTTTTATCTGTCATATTAATGATTTTATTTAGATTGATTTAGTATTTAATTTATCTTTGCAACTGTTGCAGCATATATTTGCACAGGAATAGAGATACAATCAGACTATAAAGGGAGCAAAATCTCCCTTGGCCCTCTGTAATCTCTGTTTATATTGATGTGTAAAGGCTCAAAGTAGGTTTTAGGGAAAAGTATTATGGTTAGCATCCGGTCCAGGGTCCCTTATTAAAACCTCACTAGCCAGGAAAGACTTTACGTGGTTTGGCTCCAGGGCTGTTCCCGTAGCTCTCCTCCAATCGCTGCCTTACAGTGACCAACCAGCACCTTGCCCCAGGGTCCCAGTCAAGGCTAACTAACCTCCTGGCTAGCCGTGCTCACTAAACCTATAAAGGCTTAAATCCCCAGACACTCGGGGGGGTTGACGCCACTAGGGTCTCAGCCCATGTGTTCTCAGGTGCATAAATAGATTTCTTATAAAACTCATCAGGCCTTGCACATCCCTTCTTTGGCGGCCTAACGATTACTTATGCGTCATTTTTTTTAATAGATGTTTTCCTTTTTAACAATACTATTTATTGGTCATCTGTTTGTGTCAATTGACGTAGTGAATAATTTATATGTCTTATAACTGATACTAACAACAATGTTTACTTATTTCTGTATTATAAATGACAAAAGTGAGGCTAATACTGATTCAATGACTTGCTGTATGTCTGTCTTGCTTCAAAGTCCATATGCTTTCCACTTTCTCAAATCTGAGGACGTTCTCATCCCATAATTGAGTTACACCCTTTATCAAACAGGCAGAAAATATCTCCCCAAATGGCAATTACATGGAGCCATTTAACTTGTCAGCAGTTCACTTAGAATTGTTCCTCTTGTTGGTTCATTATGAAGCAATTACATCTCTGGCAAGTGAAGGAGATCAGGATAACTGTATTGACTCATAGGAATAGCTTGGCCAGCATTCCGTCTTGGAGTTCTTGTGCATCTAATATTGAGACTATTATTTTACATAACAAGTTTATTACTCATATAGCAGCATCAAAATATTATGCTGTTGTATTTTAGCAAATAAAAATATCCCCTTAAAATTTACTTTTTATTTTTTTGCAAGAGGTAATTAAAATGTTACATTTCACAGTGATCAAATATGGTGGGGGGAGGACAGGCTGATCCTACTACAAAGTATTCGATTATTGTTTTAAGTCACTCCACATTAGCATGGGTTTGGTAAACACCTTGCTGGTGTGAGTCCTGGGACACACTCCCATTTGGGTTAATCTCTCTCTCTCTCTCTCTAGTTTGTTTCTAAGTATTCAAGCTCTAGTTTGAAGAGAAACTTTACTTTTAAATTTGGACTGAATTTTTCTAGTAAGTGGACTCTTTTTCAGGACATGTACATATATCAGGACATTTATTGATGTCCTTTTTATATTGCTTAATTCTTTGTAAAATGATTTACAGACAAGGTGGTTATTTGATGCAGTCCCATTTGTTTAGGTTTGCTTTTGTTCCTTGTGCTTTTGATATATTAAAAAAATTGTTGCCATGACTTATGCTATAGAGCTTTTATTTCATATGTTTCTTCTAGGAGTTTTAAAGTTTTAGGTCTTTAATACCTTTTGAGATAAATTTAGTGAGTGGTATAAGATAGGGGTTCATATATTCTTTTGCATGTGAGTATCCAGTTTTCCCAAAACCATTATTGAAAAGACTTTTACCTATTGAGTATTGTTGGCTGTATTTTAAATATTAGTTGACCATATATGAATGGATTTATGTATTCATTCTCTGCTCTATTCCATTGTCTATTTGTTTGTTGTTATGTCAGTACCATACTGTTTTGATTACTATTGCATTGAAATATAGTTTGAAATAATGTGTTACAGCTTCCACTTTGTTCTTCTTTCTCATGATTGTTTTGACTATTCAGGAAGTTTTGTGATTCCATATAAATTTTAGAATTTTTTTTTGTTTCTGTAAAAATTGCTTCAGAATTTTGATAGACATTGTATTGAATCTATGGATAGCTTTGAATAGTATGAACATTTAAATAATATTCTTCAATCCATCTATGAACATAGATATTTTGCCACCTACGTGCATCATATTTAATTTCTATCATCAATAACATAGTTTTTAGTGTACAAATAAACCTTTTACCTCATTGGTTAAATTTATTCCTAAGCATTTTATTTACAATATTATTATAAATGGGATTGTTTTCTTTATCTCTCTTTTAGATATTTCATTTTAAGAGTATAGAAAAGCAACTAGTTTTTATAAGTTGATTTTCTATTCTACAACTTTCCTGAATTAATTTTTTATATTTAACAATTTTTTGGTGGAATCTTTAGGGTTTTCTGTATATAAGATCATATAGTCTGCAGAGACAATTTTCATTATTCATTTTTTGTTTAGATAGATTTTCCTTCTTTTTCTTGTCTGGTTTTTCTTGCTAGAACTGGAAGTACAAGTGGTACCCTTGTCTGGTCCCTGACTTTGAGGAAAATCTTTCAGCATATGATATTTGTTGTGGCTTTGTCTTATATGGTCTTCATTATGTTGAAGTATGTTCATTCAGTACTCAATTTGCTGCAGCTTTTATCATGTAATGATGCTATATATTATCAATTGCTTTTATTTTATTAACCCAAATGGGAGAAAGTCCCAGGACTCACAACAGCAAGGTGTTTACCAAACCAGTGCTAATGTGGGATGACTTCAAACAATAATCAAATGCTTTGTAGTAATGGTGTTATATGTTTTCAGTTGCTTTTACTTTGCATCTATTCAGAAGATCATATAATTTTTATCTTTGTTTCTATTAATGAGCTGTACCATGTTAATTTATTTGCATATGTTGAATCATACTTGTATTGCAAGCATGAATCCCACTTGATCGTGGTATATGATTTTTTTTTAATAATTTTATTTTTAATGGGGCGACATCAATAAATCAGGATACATATATTCAAAGATAACAACTCCAGGTTATCTTGTCGTTCACTTATGTTGCATACCCATCACCCAAAGTCAGATTGTCCTCTGTCACCTTCTATCTAGTTTTCTTTGTGCCCCTCCCCCTCCCCCTTTTCCTCTCCCTTTCCCCCCTCCCCCGTAACCACCACACTCTTATCAATGTCTCTTAGTTTCACTTTTATGTCCCACCTATGTATGGAATAATGCAGTTCCTGTTTTTTTCTGATTTACTTATTTCACTTCGTATCATGTTATCAAGATCCGACCATTTTGCTGTAAATGATCCGATGTCATCATTTCTTATGGCTGAGTAGTATTCCATAGTGTATATGTGCCACATCTTCTTTATCCAGTCATCTATTGACGGGCTTTTTGGTTGTTTCCATGTCCTGGCCACTGTGAACAATGCTGCAATGAACATGGGGCTGCATGTGTCTTTACGTATCAATGTTTCTGAGTTTTTGGGGTATGGTATATGATTTTTTTAATGTCCTGTTGGATTCAGTTTGCTAGTATTTTGTTGAGAATTTTTGCATCTATATAGTCAGCAATATTGGTCCATTGTTTTTTTCTACTATTGTTATTTGACTTTGTTATTAGGATAATGCTAGCTTCATAAAATTAAGTTTGAGAAAGTTTCCTCCTCTTAATTTATTTGAAAGAATTTGTAGAAGATTGGTATCGAATGTTTGGTAAAGTTTACCAAACAGTCTGGTCCTGGGCTTTTCTGCATTGAAAGGTTTTTGATTATTGATTGAATCTTCTTACTCATTACAATCTCTTTAGATTTCTAACCTCTTTATAATTTAGTCTTGCTAAGTTGTATATTTTTGGGAATTTATCCATTTTTTTAGAATATCTAATTTGTTGGTGTGTAATTTTTCTTAGTAGTCTTATCCTTTGTATTTTTGTGGTATCAGAATGGGTCCTTCTTCATTTATAACTTTCTCTCCTTTTCTCTAATTAGTCTCATTAAAGGTTTGTCAAAAAAAGAAACTCAGTTTCATCAAATTTTTATTCTTTTTATAGTCTCTATTATATTTACTCCTGCTCTAATTTTCTTTTATTGTTTTACTTTAGCTAACTTTGGACTTAGTCTATTCTTTAATTAATTTGGGTATAAAGTTAGGTTGTTTATTTGAGATTTTTTTCTTAATGTAGGCATTTATCACTATAAAGAGTCCTCTTAGGACTACCTTTCTGCATCCCATAAGTTTTGGGGTGTTGGGGTTTTATTTTCATTTGTATCAAGGTACTTTCTGATTTCCCTTTTGATGTTTTGTTTTTGACTCATTGGTTGTGTAAAAGTATGTTATTTAATTTTTGTGTGTTTAAATTTTCAGTTTTCCTCCTGTTACTGAGTTCTAGTTGCATACCATTGTGGTCAGAAAATATACTAGATATGATTTTAATCTTCTTAAATTTGTTTAGACTTGTTTAGTGGCTCAATATATGCCCTAGCTTGGAGAATGTTTTTTGTGTGCTTGAGAGAATATGTATTCTTTCATTGTTGGATGAAATATTTTGTATATATCTGTCCACTTGTTCTATAAACTCTTCAGATCGGCAGTTTCTTTATTTTCTGTCTGGATGATCTATCCATTGTTGAAAGTGGGATATTGAAATCCCCTACTATTAAATTGCTATCTATTTCTCCCTTCAGCATTGTTAATATTTGGTTTTGTAATTATATATTTGGGTGCTCTGATGTTGAGAGTAAATATACACTGCTCACAAAATTTAGGAGATATTTTATTGCTTCATATTCATTTTGAAATATATTTACAATTATTATATTTTCTTGAGAAATTAAATCCTTTCTCACTAGTATCTTTACTTTCTTTGTTGCTTGTGACATTTTTTTTTTTTATTCAGTGAGAGAAGCAGAAAAAGAGAGACAGATTTCCTTATGTGCCCCGACTGGGATCCACCAAAAAAAACCACTAGCGGTTTTTTGCTCTGTCCATCTGGGTCATTGTTCAGTTGCTCAGCAACCCAGCTCATCTTAGTGCCTGATGCAAAAGCCATGGAGCCATCCTCAGTGCCCTGGACCAACTTGCTCCAGTCAAGCCATGATTCAGGAGGGGGGGGGGTTGAGAGAGAGAGAGAGAGAATCAAGAGGGGGAGGGGTAGAGAAGCAGATGGACACTCTTCTGTGTGCCCTGACCTGGAATCAAACCTGGGATATCCACTCGCCTGGGCTGATTCTCTACCACTGAGCCAAGTAGCCAGGGCTGACAGATTTTGATAAAATTCTATTTTATCTGATGTAAATAGAGTCACTCCTGCTCTCTTTTAGTTACCATTTGCATGGAATATTACTTCACTTTAAACCTATGTTTGTCCTTAAAGCCAACATGAATCTCTTGTGTGCCTCTATTGTTGGATCTTGTTTTTTATCCATTCAGCTACTTCATTTTATCCATGAAGCGAAATAACCTGTGTGCTATATTATCTCCTTGGAAGTTCTTTTTGCCCTTTGGAATTCAATTTTCTTGGTTTTGTGACTTTACCTCTTTGAAGGTCTCAAGAAAATTTCTGAGTTCAATCTTGTTTTGCTTTCTCTTTGTTGTTAGGCTGGAAGTTTCTTGTTCTTTTCAAGTTTCCATTTTTAATGATCTCTCTAACACTGCCTCTCAGGGTGTGTTTACCACCACGGAACTGAAAATGTTTTCTATTTTCTTCTTAGACAGAGGGTGGTACTGTGTCATATAAACAGCTTTTGCTAATGTGAGAATTTGCTAATTTGCCATTCTTTCCAGATATCAAAATATCCAAATTCTGAAAGACATTATTTTTTGTCTTCTGAAGACAGTTTAGTCAAGGCTAATATTCTAGACTTAGGACAGAATGACTCATTAATGTAGTTATCTTCAACTGTTATTAGACATTTTAGAAATCAGTTTCACGTAGTGCAATATGGTTCAGTGACTTTTCTCATAAAGATGGATTATCCGTGTCATCTTGGATGGATTACTGAACCCGTAATGGAGTTATTTTTTATTAGGCTTGTAATTTCCTATCAGTGAGATTTCATTCCTCCTGTATGAGAATAAATTGATATTTTTCCATCAGAACACTTAGCAGGACTCAGGAGGACAGACTTTACTTTGAAATTTCAAATATTGAACTCCAGATACAATAGAATAAAAATTCTGGTAAATGAAGCATAGATCAGTACAGTTCTTTTTTAGCTACAACTAGAACCTAATTAATGAAAAAGACTTAGAGGGAAAGAGAAAAAATTTGTGTGACAAATCAGTATCTGAATGGGCAATGGGAGGGAAGTCCTATTTGACAGAAGTTTGTATGGAAGGCGGGCCTAGAGGGTGATGTGAATGCTCAGAGGCACATTGCCCACCTGCCAACAACAGAGGCGGATTAAGGTCGGTTGAGGCCCCGGGCACAGAAGAAAATATTGGGCTCCTTAACAAAAAGAGAGAGACAGGGAAAATAAAAATACATGTCAACCATATTTTTAAATAAATAAAAAAATATTATGTACTATTAATGTTAAAATTGCACATATGAAACCACACTTGGTGTCATTAGAAAAAAAGTGTAAAGTTGGGGTTTTGCGGGGCCCTTCAGAAATCGGGGGTCTAGGGCACATGCCCAGTGTGCCCGCCGTTAAATCCACTTCTGCCAACAATGTGATTTGCTTCTGTTCAAAGCTAGACAGCTATTTGCCCCAGATGAGCTTGCCATCTCTTCCTGGCTGTCTGCATCCACCCCAGGGCAGTCAGGGTGGGCAGAGACCCACAGAACAATGTGGAGAGAGAGAAGGCAATGCCAGAGTGGTTTCCTGCTCTGTGGTCAGCAGCCCTCTGCCATGCACACGCCCTACTAGCCACGCTCGGCCTATCTTTCCAGGGCTTTACCACAAGTTCATATTAAGTTCTCTGATCCATCAGAGTTGAATTTAGGTGGGTGTCCAGCTTCCCGTGTTAGTTCATCACCTTTCTTGGGAGCCATCAGTACTTAATACCACAATCCCAGACACTAAACTAATGTTCATTGCATTTTTTTATTGCTCTACCAATACAAGTTAGTGGATGAACAGCTGGGATAATGATAGAATTAAAGAGGCATAAAGGAATATTGTTATGGGTGAGGAATGTAGACACCACAGGACAGCAGGTTTATGGGCATATGGTATACTCTTCTGGTTTCTAGAAAGTTGGTAGGTTTATATTTTAAATTCAGACTTTGGATTCATATTGCAGACATTTGCACAACTGGGAGTCTATTCAGTTTTGTCTCTTTTTAACTAAAGAACCTACAATCCAAGCATTGAATATTTGAATTCATCATGGGCCAGATGTTAGTTTTGCGATATTATAATGCAGTCATTTTGAAACTTACATCTTTTATAGAAACTTCTGATTAAAAATTTTCAGATGCAATTGTTTTTCTGAATGTTATCAGCAGAGATCACTGTCTGGAAAAGAATTATTAACATATTATTCCATTAATGAAACATTTGACACTCTAAAATCAAATGAGCATATATATATAAGGTTTTATTTTAATTCCATGAGGGTTCCAATAAAAAGGTTCTAGGCAGTCCTTTCTGTTGATGCTATTTTCTAATCTATTTTGGAAGAATGTAAGGAATCTACTGACAGTCAATTTTCATGGGGAAAAATTGGAAATGCAAATTGCTCCATAGCTATGAGTTTGTGACAGTTTTGTTGAATTAAACAAGCATATGTTCTCCATTGTGTCATTATCATTCCCTGTGGGATGTTCATGGCCCCTATCTTTACTTTTTGAGACAATATCTAAAGAGAAATGGATATAGAATTAGGAGATGAACAATATGTTCAAATATGTTCAAATCTCACAGTCATTGCTATTTGATACCCACTCTTTGGCAAATCACTTGATTAATGCAAACATTAATCTCTTATTTATATAAATTAAGTAATGATTAATTACTGTCTTTTTTAAGCTTCCCAAATTAACCATGTTCACTGACACGTATTATCTGTGATTTCTACAATTCTAGCTTCCAAAACGGTGAAGATGAAGTTATTGTTTGAAGCCATCAGTTTTGTGATTTGTGAAAGCATCCCTAGGAAATGACTACACCAGGGAGGAGAGAGGAGCTCTCTGCAGTACCTGCACTTAGAGTGTTGAGTTGGTACCATTGCACAGTGATCCTAGAAAATTCAAACAAACTTCTATGTCAAGTTTATGCTTTAACATGACTATAATTTCTGCAATGTGTTCAATGATAATCTTATAATGGATGTACAGTTATGTTATCATTGGGCACATTCATTTTGTTAGTTTGTTAACCTCTCACACATGTCAGACACTGGAAGACAAGGTTCCTTCTACTTGTATCCAATATTTACTTAATCATAGATTATCTGCATCTTAAAAGTCACACTGTACTTAACCATCTTCTATAGAATAACTGCCACATTCTTGTTTATACTATTTATGTTCAAGGGCAATTCAGTTTTTCTTGAAGGAGCTTATTCTGATGTTTCAAGGGTCTTTATTTTTTTCAGAGACAGAGAGTTAGAGAGAGGGATAGATAGGGACAGACAGACAGGAACGGAGAGAGATGAGAAGCATCAATCATTAGTTTTCTTTGTGACATCTTAGTTGTCCATTGATTGCTTTCTCATAAGTGCCTTGACCGTGGAGTTACAGCAGACCGAGTAACCCTTGCCTGAGCCAGCGACCTTGGGTCCAAGCTGATGACCTTTGCTCAAACCAGATGAGCCCACACTCAAGCTGGCGACCTCGGGGTCTCAAACCTGGGTCCTCCGCATCCCAGTCTGTTGCTCTATCCACTGTGCCACTGCCTGGTCAAGCTCAAGGGTCTTTAATAAATTCCTTGGCCTGACCTGTGGTGGTGCAGTGGATAAAGCATCGACCTGGAAATGCTGAGGCTGCCGGTTCGAAACCCTGGGCTTGCCTGGTCAAGGCACATATGGGAGTTGATGCTTCCAGCTCCTCCCCCTTCTCTCTCTCTGTCTCTGTCTCTCTCTCTCTCCTCTCTAAAAATGAATAAATAAATAAATAAAATGCTATTTGAAAAAGACAAAATATTAAAAAAAATTCCTTAATGTGGAATTAAACTATTGCTAACTGTAAGATCTTCATCTCCATCCAAATTCTAGCCCACAGGTCAACCAGATGAATTCTACTTTTTTCCCTATAAGAACATTATTAAAAATATTAATGCTTGCTATCTTGTTCTCTGGTACAATTATGGTGTTTTATTCCCCTTTCTTCTATAAGTTAAATATATCCACTCCCCAAACAATGCTCTGATAATAAAGTCTTAATTTCTTGTACTATCATAATCTTAGAATATTTTTCAGATTGGCTTTAGCACAGCAGCCAGATATAAACCTGCGGCCTTCTTTGTGTTTTCCACGGTGCAGTGGAAGGCGGTGCACAACGCTTTATCACTGCCTAACAGATAGGGATTGATGAACATGTTTGCTCTTCAGTGCCAGGGATTTAGAGAATCCCTGCACTGAAGATTTTACATAGAAAATGTGACCTATTTCATATAGAAAATAATTTGATATTTAGAAACAAACCACACATTTTGAAGTGTTTCCACCTCATATAAGGTACATCTACTTAGTCTATGAACTTAATAATTACCTTCCCTTTATAAACATTCTTTCTTTTTTGATTTGAATACTAATACTTAAATATGTACATGCAGCTTGCCCAGTAATTGCTTATGTGCTTTGATGAACTTCCAAATCAGTTGTGCTGCAGAACTAGGCAAGGATAGCAATGCATGTTCCAACACCTGAACTGGTCGCATATTTTTTTTGTAACTAGAGCCACCCACAAGAATACCCAGCATGCTGGGCGATTCAAGATCTCTCAGAGGAATCAAAGCCATTGCAAACAGGATCCATTGCTACATACTGAAAATCTCCTTTGTCGTTTGTACCTCATTTTCATATCATGTTAGGTCTTAGCAACAAAAAGAAATTTGTTGGTTGTTTTTGCTGGCAAAGAAAATGAAATTTGTGCTCTGGCCCATTGGCTTAGTGGTAGAGCATGTGCCTGGTGTGTGTATGTCTGGGTTTGATTCCCAGCCAGGGCACACAGGAGAGGCACCCATATATTTCTCCACCCTTCCCCTTCTTGCTTCTCTCTCTCTCTCTCTTCCCCTCCTGCAGTCATGGCTCAGTTGGAGCGAGTTGGCCCTGGGCAATGAGGATGGCATCATGGCCTTGCCTGAGGCACTAGAATGGCTCCGGTTGCAATGGAGCAACGCCCCAGATGGGCAGCACATCGCCTCCTGGTGGGCATGCTGGGTGGATCCATGTGGGGCACATGCTGGAGTATGTCTCTATCTCCCCTTCTTGCACAGGGTAAAGAAAATGAAATTTGCATTTGAAAAAGTGCCAGAATTTTAGAGATATTAAGATGGAAAGTCAGTGATTCTGAGAGAAGGAATAGGAATGCCCCAAATATATAACAGAAGAGGGGTGAGGGAGTCATACTGAGTGGTACTTACTGGACTTTATTTTTGTTCAGGAGAAGGTATCTGCCAGTAAAGATACACCATGGCCTTTAGTCTGAAAACCTGGCAGAACTAGAAAATGTCAGCATGTAACAACATACAGAAATTTTCCAATTTCTGTATGTGTGTATATATATATATATATATATATATATATATATATATATATACACACACACACACATAAAATTTTTTTTTTTTATACTCATGAGGGAAGAAAGGACTCATGGGGTAAAATCACTCATGGGAAAGCAACTTTAAATGAATAGGTGGAAGTGGCTCAATGCAATGAAAAATTAATGAAATTAAATTAGAAAATATGAGAAAAAATGCATTACAAATTCAAAAGAGCCTCAGCAATGTGAGCTATTTTAGTTTCCTAATTACAAAATAATAACTTGGGCTTCTACTGGGTGCTCTTCTGTGGAAGACTTTATTCATGAGAAGGCATTTTATCAAAAAGAGGGCTTTTCTAGTTCCAACATTTCAAACAAACCCCAGCTCTCGTTCAGGTGCTACTCAGTTGTCAGGCTGCAGGTGGGACCATCTTTTCTGGTGGCTCTTGCAGCAGCGTGTTGCTCAAGGAGAGTCTGCACTTCAAACACATTGTTAGGCTCACAGGGTAGTTACAGACCGTCTCTTGTTTAGGTAACAAAACTGAGAATGAATGGAACAGTTTTCTAGCAAAGAACTTTGCTCCATAATATACTGCTCACAAAAAGTAGGGGATATTTTATAGCTTCATATTTATTTTTGATATATCCCCTAATTTTTGTGAGCAGTATAAATAAAGGACATGCCTAAATCCTAAGGTTAATAGGAAAATGATTTAATAATGTATAAAAAAGCCATCTTTTAGGGAAAATAGTCTCTGTAGCCAGATAGCTCCTTTCCTCTAAGACAACATGTGATCAACCCTAAAGTTCAAAAATATAGGAGAAGAAAAGGAGGAGGAAGAGACAAAAGAGGAGTAGAGGGTGGTAAACCTACATTAGGTAAGAATTCAAGTGCCAGTGAGGTACATTGTTATGAATTTAATTAAGTTCTGTTTCATATTTTTATGTCAGTTTGAATGTCTCTTAATTATATAGTTTTTCTTTCCTATAGCATTTATATGAGCTTTTCTGAGGAATGGAAATGAAAATATTCATTCTAATTGAAGTATAGAAATAATTATTCCAATATATTTAAAATTGCATACATTAATATATTTTGCCAAATCCATAAAACCTAAATTTACAGTTCAAAGGCCAAAAATCAATTTAATAAAAATAGATATTATAGTTAAACTTTGGTTCAGGTCAGTTGAATATCATTTAATAAAAAAGCACATAGCAAAGAAATTGATTCATCCTATATAAATTTCAAAATTGGTCACATTTTAGGTTGAAGTTCTTGCTAAGGAAGAAGGGACTTCATATACTAAATATTTTGCCTGGCATTAGTTTTTTTTTTTTTAATTTTATTTATTTATTTTTTTTTTTCATTTTTCTGAAGCTGGAAACTGGGAGGCAGTCAGACAGACTCCCACATGCGCCCGACCAGGATCCACCCGGCACGCCCACCAGGGGGCAATGCTCTGCCCCTCTGGAGCATCACTCCGCTGCGTCCAGAGCCATTCTAGGGCCTGAGGCAGAGGCCACAGAGCCATCCTCAGCGCCTGGGCCATCTTTGCTCCAATGGAGCCTTGGCTGCGGGAGGGGAAGAGAGAGACAGAGAGGAAGGAGAGGGGGAGGGGTGGAGAAGCAAATGGGCACCTCTCCTGTGTGCCCTGGTCGGGAATCGAACCCGGGACTCCTGCACGCCAGGCCGATGCTCCACCACTGAGCCAACCGGCCAGGGCCACCTGGCATTAGTTTTTACTTTTGCATGTAACAAAAATGTCTACTTTGAAAATTATAAAAGCCATCTAATGAATGTGGTCTTATTACAATGTGTCAATAAGCTAATAGTTCTAAAAAGTATAGTTCTATTATAAGACAAGATAGCATGGAATTCAGATTTGAAGTTATTAGAAAAATCCCCTCAAATGGGTACATTCTTAAAGTAAGAGGATTAATATATTAAATAAGGCTTCTCTATCCCTAACACCTAATTCTTATGTTAAAACTTACTCAGCTCATAAAAAAACACTTGCAAGCGCTTCCCTCAAAGCTCAGTAACAAATTTACTACATACATTTCTAATGAGTGCTAAACAGGAAGAACCCTGATTTTTCTTGTATCTCCCTGCAGGAGCCTGTCATTCTTGATCCATTCACAATAATTAGCAACTGAACCAGACTAGGCATTAAAAACCAATAACCTAAACCTTATAGACTAAAATATTTTTTTTTTCTTTTTTTTTCTTTTTACTAATTTTATTTTTTTAATGAGGTGACATCAATAAATCAGGATACATATATTCAAAGATAACAAATCCAGGTTATTTTGTCGTTCAATTATGTTGCATACCCATCACCCAAAGTCAGATTGTCCTCTGTCACCTTCTATCTAGTTTCCTTTGTGCCCCTCCCCCTCCCCCTTTCCCTCTCCCTCTTCCCCATCCCCCGTAATCACCACACTCTTATCAATGTCTCTTAGTTTCACTTTTATGTCCCACCTACGTATGGAATAATGCAGTTCCTGGTTTTTTCTGATTTACTTATTTCGCTTCGTATAATGTTATCAAGATCCCACCATTTTGCTATGAATGATCCAATGTCATCATTTCTTATGGATGAGTAGTATTCCATAGTGTATATGTGCCACATCTTCTTTATCCAGTCATCTATTGATGGACTTTTTGGTTGTTTCCATGTCCTGGCCACTGTGAACAATGCTGCAATAAACATTGGGCTGCATGTGTCTTTATGTATCAATGTTTCTGAGTTTTGGGGGTATATACCCAGTAGAGGGATTGCTGGGTCATAAGGTAGTTCTATTTTCAGTTTTTTGAGGAACCACCATACTTTCTTCCATAATGGTTGTACTACTTTACATTCCCACCAACAGTGTATGAGGGTTCCTTTTTCTCCACAGCCTCTCCAACATTTGCTATTACCTGTCTTGTTAATAATAGCTAATCTAATAGGTGTGAGGTGGTATCTCATTGTAGTTTTGATTTGCATTTCTCTAATAACTAATGAAGATGAGCATCTTTTCATATATCAGTTGGCCATTTGTATATCTTCCTGGGAGAAGTTTCTGTTCATGTCCTCTTCCCATTTTTTTATTGGATTGCTTGTTTGTTTGTTGTTGAGTTTTATGAGTTCTTTGTATATTTTGGATATTAGGCCCTTATCTGAGCTGTTGTTTGAATATGTCATTTCCCATTTAGTTGGCTGTCTGTTTATTTTGTTATCAGTTTCTCTTGCTGAGCAAAAACTTCTTAGTATAGACTAAAATCTTATCAAAAAAAATTAGACCCTGATATTTTCAAATCAATTTCTGTTCATTTATAAGAAGAAAAGATCAGAGATGCAAAATGACCTAATAAAATGACCTTATTAGGTCATAACTTTATGTAACTTATACAGATACATAAAGTTAGAAATGAAACATACTTAATCTAGTACATTTTTCTCTGATCTTCAAATATATATATTTGCCTTTATCAAATAGGTGGAAGAAGAGGGATATTTAGAAAAATAAGATGGGCTGATTATTTTGGTGTACTGTGGATATTGACTCGTTTAGGATATAGATTCTGATGTTAACTTCTATAGTCCTTTAATAATTATAGTGGGTATACATAAATTCTAGGGATGTTTAGGGATTCTCCAATAATTCTATGATATTAAGTAAAAGAGAAATATATACAAAAGGCAGTCAGTTCATTTGGTACATGAATTTATTCTCCTATTTTATTCTGGGCCCTTGCACATTAGAATATGTTTTCCTTGAAAGCTGGTGTAATAAAATCTTTTACTAGCGCTCACATAGATTCATCAAAACAGTGGACTAAAGAACATGTTCTCCCTGGATCCCTTGTGTTTTGGAGAAATGGCTTCCTTGGCTCTTTGCACAAATTCAGTGTCTGTCAGCTGCAGCAACCAAAGCTTCGTCATCAATCTCAGGAAAAAGTCCTTCTTTTAAAGGGACTTTTCCTTTTGACGTGACAGAGTGTATTTCCTGCAGTCAGTGAAATAGGGGCTCTGAGGAAAGGGAGGCATCTTTGTTGCATTTGCCTAATAGACTATCATTGTTTTCCAGTTTTCTATCCATACATCTCCTCTCCTTTCTTATCTAATACCCGAATAACACATGTTTCTCTAGGCTCCCCCATCCTGGGGGAGTAGAGTTGAGAAGATTCAGGGGTAAATGAGAAGGGTAGCTGCTTCAACCCAAGCCACCTCCCCCCACTCTGCTGATGTTCCCCAACTTCCAGTCCAGAAAGGACATCAGCCTTCGTCACGGGGGTTCTACATGCTGACCTCTTCATCTTCCTTGCCTTGCTATTTGGTAACTTTAGCTCAAGAAACGCTGCCAGTTGTTATTATCTTTTTTTTTTCCCACTAGGTAAGAACTCTTGGAGGAATGTCCACTGTAGCTACTTTATGTCACCTGTGCTTTCTTTTGCTATTCTCAACTCTTGTCTTCAGCAGGCCGAGGGAGTTCTGGGTTACAGGCTAGAGGTAAACACTGCCTCCTCCCCAGCTCTTTGCTGTACTGTTTCCTGGGCTTGCAAGCAGTTCTGCTTGTACTCAAAGTCTCATAATTCCACATAACTTGCCCCCTACCCAACCACATGTACACACATGTCCTGTTCTCTGTTCTTCTTTTGAATCATTGAACCTTTCATAAAACAAATGTTTCTGTGCATAGGTCTACATACAAACAGATCTTGTGTGTATATCATGGAGAAAACTTTTCTCCACCAGCACCATCTGTGTCCTAGTGCTACCAGCCTAATATTTTACTGCTCATCATTCGTGTGTGTAAAGTATTGGAAGTACTCCTTTACTGCTTTTGGGAGAAGCATGGATCAGCTGGATATATAAATGCCAAGGTCTTCATGCCCTAGAGCACCTACATGCATCCGTTGATCTCCCAGGTTTGGGAGAATTCCTGGGACAGGCAGCAAGGGGTCAAGTTCTCCAAAGAGCCTCCTGGTTCAGAAACGAATCTTCCCAAATTCCAGATTTTATAGTTGCAGGTCACTGCAAACAAATCCCTCAGTTCACACTGCCTGACTCTGAAGTACTTGAAAAGGAGGCAGCTATATACAGAGAAATAAACTTGGGCTTAGCAGCAGAAATACATTCTAAATGCAATGAGTATACCCAGCTATGTAAAATGGCCAGATGGGCTTCAGAAAAATCAACATTTGATAAAATCTTGTCTAACAAATAAGAAAATGCACGTATCTTAAGTGTCAAGATTGTTATCATCGCCACCCTTCCTTGCAGTATTTTAAGGAGGAACAGGTCTTGATCAATGGGCTGTCCTTGCTTGGATAGCGGTAGAATACGTGTGGGCGTGCACGTTTGCTGAATTGTACTGTGTAATACAGTCAGGAAACAGGTGCTGTTTGGAGAATCAAGAGACAGGGAAGGAGACTGAAAATGGTGGGGCTTGATGCATGGGGTAAAGCTGAAGGAGATGAATCCTAGGGACAGTCTTCTCTAGGGTCTGGGAGCTGGCCATGCCTAGGGAAGAAGTCTGCTGTGGGGTGTGTGATTAAACATCTTACAAACTTCCTGCAGTCTTTCCAGTGAAATTTACGTAAGTTACTAGCATTTTTTAAGTGCATTATTTTGGGGTAATGCACTGAGTTCTGTGTAAAACAATGCAAAATGAGGGGAAAAGGTGCCCACTTAAAAATATATTATTATGTGGGAAGTGAATTGACAGCAATTTATCTTTCATCTTCTATTTTTAGTATAATATGTATTTAAAATATTTTCTAAACCACATCTTTTGCTTTTAACAAGATCAAAGATTACATTAAAAATCTCTTAAATTTTACTTTTAAGTAGTCAATCTTTTGTGCTTACTTGTTCATAAATTATTTGTAACACCAGCATCTATATCTATCTATCTATCTATCTATCTATCTATCTATCTATCTATCTATCTATCTATCTATCTATTTATCTATCTATCATCTATCTATCATCTATCTATCTATCTATCTATCTATCTATCTATCTATCTATCTATCTATCTATACACACACACACACATATTCAAAATGGAACCAGTTTTAATGATTTGGGGGCAGAATTTGTTTCAGTAAAGAATAGTTATCAGGTAATGGTATTTTTTTTTTTTTTTTTGTATTTTTCTGAAGTTGGAAACTGTGAGGCACTCAGACAGACTCCCGCATGTGCCGGACCGGGATTCACCCGGCACGCCCACCAGTTGGCGATGCTCTGCCCATCCGGGGCGTAGCTCTGTTGCGACCAGAGCCACTCTAGCACCTAGGGTAGAGGCCAAGGAGCCATCCCCAGCGCCTGGGCCATCTTTTGCTCCAATGGAGCCTTGGCTGTGGGAGGGGAAGAGAGAGACAGAGAGGAAGGAGAGGGGGAGGGGTGGAGAAGCAGAGGGGCGCTTCTCCTGTGTGCACTGGCCAGGAATCAAACCCGGGACTCCTGCATGCCAGGCCGACGCTCTACCACTGAGCCAACCAGCCAGGGCCAGGTAATGGTATTTTACTTAAAATAATTATAAGGAAGTAATATTTTCTCAAGTGAGGAGAGGTAGAATATATCTAAGAAGAGCGCCAATTATATTAAAATTGTGAACGAAAGCACGTTTGCCTGAGTATAGAATTTACAATGCACAGTGGACTCTTGAGCAACAGGAGTTAGCACCTTGACTCCCACAGAGCTGAGAATCTGGATACAACTTTTGACTCCCCCAAAACCTTTCAGTTAGTTCTTAGTATCTGCTAGATTTGGTTCCAGTATTTTTTGTGAATACCATAATCCACGATGCTCCAGTTTATTCTATAAAATAGCATAGAGCAATGCATACAGTTGGCTCAGGGCATCCATGGGTTCCCAGTCTTGGATGGAAAAGACTGTTTTCATCTGCAGTTGGTTGACTCTGCAATGTAAAACCTAAGGATAAAAAGGGCCAATTGTATATTTACTGAAAGAAAATCTGTGTAAGTGGTCCTGGGCAGTTTAAACCTGTTTTTCCAGGATCAACTGTAGTTACATGTATGTGCATTTCATGGTTTAAATATTGGTATTATTATTTTATATTTTAAGGCATTGAGGCTCAAGGGGCTTGAGAGTGTTGCCCAAGGTCACATAGCTCATTAGGCTCAGCCAGATTATATAAGATTCTGGAAGAACTGAATAAAGTTACTGTCTCTGCAGACTGAATCTTGGCTAGGTGTCAGGCCTGCACCCTTTCCAGGCCTGGCGTCTTTGCACAAGACAAACATTGCTCAACTCTCCTTGGCTGCCCTATGCTTTTGAGATCCCTGGTATGCTTACTCTTTGCCAATCAAAGACATGGGGAATTCTATAACTATCTTGGGCACATACACAAGAAGCCAAATTAATTTTGTGCTTTGATCTTTAAGCAGGAATCAGTGTTTCTTAAATAATGATGATGATTTTACAGAGCCAATTTCGTGTGAGCACCAGAGTTTTAATAAAAAGTTAATTCACTCACAGCAATACTAATGAGTGTGAGTTAGAGAATTATATCACTAGTTAGAGGAATATTTTCTGAAATAGTTTCTGTGCAAGTGTGATTTACCTAACAATCAGATTCTTGCCTCCCTGTAGGAATCACGTTATGCAAGCAAGGATTAGTATTCTATGTCATTACCATTTGAACTATCACGAATATAGAAGGATTGAGTTATTTGGCATGATTTCTCTTTTTTAATTTTTTGCCCTAAAATAAATACAGATATATTTTCACAAAAGTGTTGTTTGTGTAAGCATTTTCCTTTTCTTCATTAATCCAGTCTGAACAGAAAGAAGACATTTAACATGAATGAATTTTCCTTATAACTGAAACTTTCTATTTTGAAACTAAAACTTAAAATCTTTTAAAATACCTTTACTTATTTTGTAAGAGGATATTATGAAAGTAAGGTGATATAAAGGAAAGATTATAGGTCCTGACATCAAAAAGAACTTTTTTTTGTGTGTGGAGGAATTTACTTTGTTTTATTTGCCTTAAATTATTTCCTCTGTTTGAACTTCCATTTCTTCCTCCATTAAATGGCTTTACGTGACCTACAGGCTATTGCTTGTGAACTCTGCTTCCATGTAATAAAAGTTTAACAGTTGCCAGATGGGAGGAATAGGTGGAAAAGGTGGAGGGGGTTAAGAGGTACAAACTTCCAGTTATAAAATAAATATGTCACAAGGATGTACCATACAGCATAGGGAATATAATTTATAATATTGTGATAACTTTGTATGGTGACAGATAGTTACTAGACTTATTGTGAGATCATATCATAAGGAATATATATGTTGAATTAATATGTTGTGTACCTGAAACTAATATATATTGTATGTCAACTATAATTTTAAAAAAAGGACTAACATCACTAAACAGTGTGTGTTTAAATCAGCCTAACAAGTTCTCTAAGACTCAAACTGCCAGGGAGTAGGTACTTTACTCAGGCTTTTGGATCAAGGGAGTGTCCCCTTGGAAAGGAGAATGAGGGGATCTTATAGGGCAGTGGTCCCCAACCCCCGGTCCGCAGACCAGTACCGGTCCATGGGCCATTTGGTACCGGTCCACAGAGAAAGAATAAATAACTTACATTATTTCCATTTCATTTATATTTAAGTCTGAATGATGATTTATTTATTTATTTATTTATTTATTTATTTAAAATAATTTTATTTTTATAATGGGGTGACATCAATAAATCAGGATACATATATTCAAAGATAACAAGTCTATTTTGTCATTCAATTATGTTGCATACCCATCACCCAAAGTCAGATTGTCCTCTGTCACCTTCTATCTAGTTTTCTTTGTGCCCCTCCCTCTCCCCCTTTCCCTCTCCCTTCCCCCCCCCCCAACCACCACACTCTTATCAATGTCTCTTAGTTTCACTTTTATGTCCCACCTACGTATGGAATAATGCAGTTCCTGTTTTTTTCTGATTTACTTATTTCGCTTCGTATCATGTTATCAAAATCCCACCATTTTGCTGTAAGATGTTTTATTTTTTAAAAATGACCAGATTCTCTCTGTTACATCGTCTAAGACTCACTCTTGACGCTTGTCTCTGTCACGTGATACATTTATCTGTCCCACCCTAAAGGCCAGTCTATGAAAATATTTTCTAACATTAAACTGGTCCGTGGCCCAAAAAAGGTTGGGGACCATTATTATAGGGGGAAAAAAAAAGCAGCCAAGTACTAGTTTTAAAGAGGAGTTGGGTCTAGAAGGCAAGGATGCTCAAAAGTATGTGAGTGTTCTGGACTTGGAGGCTGAAAGACCCATGGCCTTACATAAATAACCCTTACATAATTGATCTTGTGTGTGTGTACATTCTTAGTATGGAGTTAGGTTTGTTTTTTAGTATGTGTTAATATTCATATCTTGATGTAAAGATAGGATATTAATAAAACAATATGGATAGTAGAGAGACGAGAATAGAAAGGGATGACAGATTAAGAAAATGTTGATGTAGTCCTGGTGAAAGATGAACGGAGTACAGACGAAGAAAATAGTAGTGGAGATTGAAATTCCTGAACATAGTTATATTACATAGGAGAGTTCTGTTTGGGACATGAAAATTTTGAAAAGCCTACTAGACTTGAACTCAGAGCAGTAGAAATTTGGACATTCTAAGTCTGCAATTTAGTAGAGAGGTCAAAATTCAATATCTAATTTGCAAGTTGTTGCTTTAAAGATAGCAGCAGTTAAAGCCATAGACATAAATGAAATCAGCAGGGCAAGTGAGTATTTGAGAGGAGATGGGGATTGGAGCAGAGTATTGAGACACTGCTCTGATACCAAACAGTATGGATGAGTTAGCAAAGGAAGCAGAGAAGACAAGAAGGGGTAGTGTCGCCAGCACTAATAGAACAAAGCTTCTGAAGAGGAGTAAGTGACCACAAATGATAATTTTAGCAAGTACTCAAGCAGAGATCATTAACATGATCTAAAGGAACTTGCAAGTTGTTGTTAATTCAAATAAGAATAATTTCCATAAAGTGTTCGTAAAATTAACCTGCTTAGGGTGGGTTGAGAAAGAAATGGTATGTGAACACTTGGTAACAGAGACTGAAAGATATTAAAGTGGTTTCCTTCCAAAGAGTTACCCAAAATGAAGTGGCGGCTGAAAGGAAGATGGGGGAAGAGAAGTGCATTTATTTCTGTTTTCAGGTTTCTTGGTTTCCAGACTTTTAAAACATTTGATGAAACATTTTTATTTGATAATGAGAAACAGCTAGAATGACTTGGGAAAGAGTAGACCATAGCTGAAGGAACTCCTTGAAAAGACCAAGAGAAGATGGGATTCTGACCGTAGAGGTCTGGACCTTTGATAGTAGCAGGGATTTTGAGTACAGATACAGGAAGATGAATACATTTGGTAGCAAGAGAACTCATAACCAATTGCTTATATTTTCTCAATGAAGTAGGAGGCAAGATCCTAGTGAGAGTTGTTAAAACAGGAAAAAAAATAGTTGAAAGGATAGGAGTCTTGTTGAGAAAATAAAATGCTTGAAATTGATATTTCAGCTGTAGTATAATTTTGGGAGATGGCATGTTGAAAAGAAGGAGCTCGGCTAACCAAGATGAGAGAAAGAAAAGAGATTTATTGGAAGGTAAGGAAATTAAAGCCAAGCTGTGGGATGTATCATCCAAAACTTACCCCATTCACAAATTCCAAAGCATGAAGACAAGAACCAGGATAGACGAATCCCTGGAAGCTAACCCTTTCTGTCTCTCCATCCCTTCTCCATGGCCTCTCACTCAAGGTTACTATCTGCACCCAGTCTCACTGTAGCTGTTCACTTAATTATCTGTCTCAGTATAAATTTCATTTCCATAGGGAATGATATGAAAACAAATATATTTTCCTATTTTCAGATATTAATACCAATTAAAAGAGATTACCTCTCAGTTTATGAAAGAAATTACATTAAAAGAAGATAAAGGCCCTGGCCAGGTAGCTCAATTAGTTAGAGCATCATCCCAACATGCTGAGGTTGCACGTTGACTCCCTGGTCAGGGCACATACAAGAATCAACCACTGATGGCATGAATAAGTGGAGCAAAAAAAAATGATGTTTCTCTCTGTCTCCATTTCTCTCTCTCTAAAAAGCAATTAAAAAAAAAAAAAAAAAAAGGGAGACAAACCCGGGCTAAATTTGCTTATTTTTTTAATTGAAAGAAAAAGAACAACATATCTGTAAACTCAGATGAACTGTCTCCAGGACAGAGAAACTGGTGGAACATTACAGTACGTGTTTATAGGCAGGTACACAAAAACATAAAGGAGCTAGAGCTGGAGCACTAAGAAGTGGTAAAATAATGCTGAAAGTCAAGGGAAAGGATGACCAAGGCAAATTTCATCTTTATTTTTATTAATCTTATTTTGCTAGGAATCTCTGTAATAGCAAAGCACTTCCCAAAGAATGGATTTCAAAAAGTGGCTAGTCTCGCCATGTTGATTATTCCTTTTTTCTGAAACGTTAAAATTTTTTTTAAATCCCGTGAATTTCCTTTTTTATTGTATCACACACGAATAGTCTTTTCTACAAAATAATAAATGTGTAAAACCTAGGAGAGTCTGTTGGAGAAGTTGCAAGTACATTTTTTTTTTTTAAATTGGAGACCTTGGCTATTTTCCCATTTTCTGTGAAATACTGTCTTTCTGTTTTGTATTAGGTTTGATGAAAGTAATCTCTACAAAAATATAGCCACTAATGCTGTGGGTTGGCCATGTGAATATGCACATTGGAAGGTGAGCCTTCAACATCTTTAGCTTGAATCAGGAATGCCCAAAGCCAGAGAAAGACAAATATTGTATAATTTCACTTATATGTGTAACCTAAAAAATAATATAAATGAACAAACAAAACAGAAGCAGACTTATAGGTACAGAGAACAGTCTGAGGTTGCCAGAGGGGAGGGGTTGGAGACTGGGGGAAAAAGGTGAGGGGTTTGGGAAGTACAGCTTGGTAGTGTCCAGAGTCACAGGTATGTAAAGTGCAGAATAGGCCATGGAGTCAACAACATTGTAATAACTATGCATGGTTCAGGTGGGTACTGAAAATATTGGAGGGACACATTATATGATTGTATAACTACTCTGCTGTACACCTGAAACTAATACAAGACAATATTGACTATAAACTGTAATTGAAAAAAATTTTAAATAAAGATTAGCAAGAAAAAAAAGGAATGTTCCAAAGCAACTGTATGACCACTAATGACAAGATAACCTTCTTTATTTGGAGTGTGTTTTTTCCTTTGTGAACGGAAAGCTGTCCTGGTCTTTTAAGATCAATTAATTTTTTAACTGTCCTCGGAAAACTCCAACCTCAAGCCTATTTCTCAGGAGACACATAACAGAGAAAGAAAAATATTTAATCATTTGCTCTTAATGTGCTTCAATTCTTTGTTCTTATACTCTCGAGTGTAAATCTCTGGTGTCATTTTCAGTTAGCTTTTGGAAAAGGAAGTCGGCTCCCTCTACACACCCCCTAGCCAACATCTGAAACTTTCACTTTCAAATGCCATCATTTCTAAACTGCTGTAAATCTACAAAATCTATTTGGATTTCAAAATTTGCATTTATTCCAAACCTACTGAGGTTTTCTCTCCTTTTATTCATGTTATCCCCCAGATGTTTCTAATTTTCTGCATTAATCTGCATAGAAAGTTTACAGTGTATACTGTACATCAGGGTAATTTGTGTAAGATCCATTCATCGGGTAAGAAAACTATAACATTGGCCTGTATACACCGTCCCTCTGCTTGTACACAAACAACAGCTTCAGTGTTCATCTCTACACAAGCGACTTTGTATGGGTTCAGGTGCTTTAACCCGAGCCTGTAACATGTTGAAATTGTAAATTTTGAAGCAAAAATGTCAAAATGTAAATTTGAATGATGGCTGCTTCCTATTTGTTCTGTCACAATTACTTTTAAATTCAATTTTAAGAATATGCTTTTCATAATATTAAATTAATCCATTTCAAATGTAGAGTTTGATAAACATTGACAAAGGTATTTACCCTTTAAATTCAATCAACTTGTAAATTAAAGGTGTTTATCTCTCCTAAAATATCTCTACTATCTCTTTTCTGTCAATTTATTCTAAAACCAACTCCAGGTAACAACTGCTTTTCTCTCTGAGACTGCACATTGGTTTGCCTGTCCTATAATTTCATATAAATGGAAGTATACATGAAGTGTACTTTTGGGTTTGACTTCATTTGTTTAACATGGTTTTCAAATCCACTTATCTCTTTGCATTTATTAGTAATTTGCTCCTTTTTATTTCTAAGTAGTATTGGCTTTCTTGTGATACCACATTTTCCAGTTTTTGGTTATGATTAAGAAAGCTGCCATGAATATGCAGGTTTACATCTTTATATGGATATAAGTTTTATTTTGCTTGGCTAAAGCTTAGGAGTAAAGTTTTTAGGTAAGACATACAGTAAGTGTATGTTAAATTTAATAGAGAACACTGGCAAATGATTTTCAAAAGAGGCCGTGTCATTTTACATTCCCCCTGACATGCAGTTGTCTCAGATTCCTATGAAATAATTGGTTCTTTTTTAAGTCATATTAATATAGGCGCAGTGGAATTTCATCGTACTTTTTTTTTTTTTTTTGTATTTTTCTGAAGCTGGAAACAGGGAGAGACAGTCAGACAGACTCCCGCATGCGCCCAACCGGGATCCACCCGGCACGCCCACAAGGGGCGACGCTCTGCCCACCAGGGGGCGATGCTCTGCCCCTCCGGGGCGTCGCTCTGCTGTGACCAGAGCCACTCTAGCGCCTGGGGCAGAGGCCAAGGAGCTATCCCCAGCGCCTGGGGCCATCTTTGCTCCAATGGAGCCTTGGCTGCGGGAGGGTAAGAGAGAGACAGAGAGGAAGGAGGGGGGGCGTGGAGAAGCAAATGAGTGCTTCTCCTATGTGCCCTGGCTGGGAGTCGAACCTGGGTCCCCCGCACGCCAGGCCGACACTCTACCGCTGAGCCAACCGGCCAGGGCCTGTACTTTTTTATTTATATTTTTCTGCACACTGCCAATGTTGACCAAGTTTTAAAATATGTTTATTGACCATTTATATATCTTGTTCTTGAGGTAGCTATTTGTAAGGCCAGGGGCAGCTGTCACCATCGTGGCCATTCATATGCAGGTTCTCATTGAATTCAGATAGATGGTAGAGAAACAACAGAGCCAAGAAATGGTGGGCCATTCTTTTATTCTAGCCTTGCAACCAGTGGGAGAGTAAATACACACAGTGGGAAAACACTTCCCTTTCCATTCAGGGCTCCCAAAGCCACTGACTTTCTCCCGGTTTTCCTAGAATCAAAGGCACCACCAGTTCAGTCCCCTCTGGTTCCCATCTCCTTCTCTCTGCACAAATTGGCCTCTCCTTCAGCACCCCCCCCCCCCATCCTGGCTGCTTCCCCTCTCTGCAACAATGTGACCCCGCTGCAGAAATGGCCTCCTTCTCTTTTTTTTTTTTTTTTTTTTTTTTAAATAAATTTTTATTAATGGTAATGGGATGACATTAATAAATCAGGGTACATATATTCAAAGAAAACATGTCTAGGTTATTTTGTCATTAAATTATGTTGCATACCCCTCGCCCAAAGTCAGATTGTCCTTCGCCACCCTCTATCTAGTTCTCTGTGCCCCTCCCCCTCCCCCTAACTCTCCCCCTGTTCTCCCTCCCCCCACCCCTGGTAACCACCACACTCTTGTCCATGTCTCTTAGTCTCATTTTTATGTTCCACCAATGTATGGAATCATGTAGTTCTTGTTTTTTTCTGATTTACTTATTTCACTCCTTATAATGTTATCAAGATCCCACCATTTTGCTGTAAATGATCTGATGTCATTGTTTCTTATGGCTGAGTAGTATTCCATAGTGTATATGTGCCACATCTTCTTTATCCAGTCTTCTATTGAAGGGCTTTTTGGTTGTTTCCATGTCTTGGCCACTGTGAACAGTGCTGCAATGAACATGGGGCTACATGTGTCTTCACGTATCAATGTTTCTGAGGTTTTGGGGTATATACCCAGTAGAGGGATTGCTGGGTCATAAGGTAGTTCTATTTGCAGTTTTTTGAGGAACCACCATACTTTCCTCCATAATGGTTGTACTACTTTACAGTCCCACCAACAGTGAATGAGGGTTCCTTTTTCTCCACAGCCTCTCCAACATTTGCTATTACCCGTCTTGTTGATCATAGCTAATCTAACAGGGGTGAGGTGGTATCTCATTGTAGTTTTGATTTGCATTTCCCTAATAACTAATGAAGCTGAGCATTTTTTCATATATCTGTTGGCCATTTGTATCTCTTCCTGGGAGAAGTGTCTATTCATGTCTTCTTCCCATTTTTTTATTGGATTGTTTGTTTGTTTGTTGTTGAGTTTTATGAGTTCTTTGTAAATTTTGGAAATTAGGCCCTTATCTGAGCTGTTGTTTGAAAATATCATTTCCCATTTAGTTGGCTGTCTGTTTATTTTGATATCAGTTTCTCTTGCTGAGCAAAAACTTTTTATTCTGATGTAGTCCCATTCATTTATCTTTGCCTTCACTTCTCTTGCCATTGGAGTCAAGTTCATAAAATGTTCTTTAAAACCCAGGTCCATGAGTTTAGTACCTATGTCTTCTTCTATGTACTTTATTGTTTCAGGTCTTATATTTAGGTCTTTGATCCATTTTGAATTAATTTTAGTACACGGGGACAGGCTGTAGTCGAGTTTCATTCTTTTGCATGTGGCTTTCCAGTTTTCCCAACACCATTTGTTGAAGAGGCTTTCTTTTCTCCATTGTGTGTTGTTGGCCCCTTTATCAAAGATTATTTGACCATATATATGTGGTTTTATTTCTGGGCTTTCTATTCTGTTCCATTGGTCTGAGTGTCTATTTTTCTGCCAATACCATGCTGTTTTGATTATTGTGGCCCTATAATATAGTTTAAAGTCAGGTATTGTAATGCCCCCAGCTTCATTCTTTTTCCTTAGGATTGTTTTGGCTATTCGGGGTTTTTTATAGTTCCATATAAATCTGATGATTTTTTGTTCCATTTCTTTAAAAAATCCCATAGGGATTTTGATGGGAATTGCATTAAATTTGTATATTGCTTTGGGTAATATGGCCATTTTGATTATATTTATTCTTCCTATCCAAGAACAAGGAATATTTTTCCATCTCATTGTATCTTTTTCGATTTCTCTTAACAATGCTTTGTAATTTTCATTATATAGGTCCTTTACATTCTTTGTTATGTTTATTCCTAGGTATTTTATTTTTTTTGTTGCAATCGTGAAGGGGATTATTTTTTTGAGTTCGTTTTCTAATATTTCATTGTTGGCATAGAGAAAGGCTATGGACTTCTGTATGTTAATTTTGTATCCTGCGACCTTACTGTATTGGTTTATTGTTTCTAATAATCTTTTTGTGGAGTCCTTCGGGTTTTCGATGTATAGGATCATATCATCAGCAAAAAGTGATACCTTTACTTCTTCTTTTCCAATATGGATGCCTTTTATTTCTTTGTCTTGTCTGATTGCTCTGGCCAGAACTTCTAGCACCACATTAAATAAGAGTGGAGAGAGTGGACAACCCTGTCTTGTTCCTGATTTAAGGTAGAAAGTCCTCAGTTTTATGCCATTTAAAATGATGTTGGCTGATGGTTTATCATATATGGCCTTTATCATGTTGAGATATTTTCCTTCTATACCCATTTTGTTGAGAGTCTTAAACATAAAATTGTGTTGTATTTTATCAAAAGCCTTTTCTGCATCTATTGATAAGATCATATGGTTTTTGTTCTTTGTTTTGTTGATATGGTGTATTACGTTAACCGTTTTGCGTATGTTGAACCATCCTTGAGATTCTGGGATGAATCCCACTTGATCATGATGTATTATTTTTTTAATATGTTGTTGTATTCGGTTTGCCAGTATTTTGTTTAGAATTTTAGCATCTGTATTCATTAGAGATATTGGTCTGTAGTTTTCTTTCTTTGTGCCATCCTTGCCAGGTTTTGGTATGAGGGTTATGTTGGCCTCATAAAATGTGTTTGGAAGTATTCCTTCTTCTTCAATTTTTTGGAAGACTTTGAGTAGAATAGGAACCAAGTCTTCTTTGAATGTTTGATAGAATTCACTAGTATAACCGTCTGGGCCTGGACTTTTATTTTTGGGGAGGTTTTTAATAGTTTTTTCTATTTCCTCCCTGCTGATAGGTCTGTTTAGGCTTTCTGCTTCTTCATGACTCAGTCTAGGAAGGTTGTATTGTTCTAGGAATTTATCCATTTCTTCTAGATTGTTGTATTTGGTGGCATATAATTTTTCATAGTATTCTACAATAATTCTTTGTATATCTATGATGTCTGTGGTGATCTCTCCTCTTTCATTTTGGATTTTATTTATTTGAGTCCTGTGCCTTTTTTCCTTGGTGAGTCTTGCCAAGGGTTTGTCAATTTTGTTGATCTTTTCAAAGAACCAGCTCCTTGTTTTATTGATTTTTTCTATAGTTTTTCTGTTCTCTATTTCATTTATTTCTGCTCTGATTTTTATTATCTCCTTTCTTCGGCTGGTTTTGGGTTGTCTTTGTTCTTCTTTTTCTAGTTCCTTAAGGTGTGAAGTTAAGTGGTTTACTTCGGCTCTCTCTTGTTTGTTCATATAGGCCTGAAGTGATATGAACTTTCCTCTTATTACTGCTTTTGCAGCATCCCAGAGATTCTGATATGTCGTATTTTCATTTTCATTTGTCTGTATGTATCTTTTGATCTCTGCGCTTATTTCTTCTTTGACCCATTCATTTTTTAGAAGTATGTTGTTTAGTTTCCACATTTTTGTGGTTTTTTCCCCCTCTTTTTTGCAGTTGAATTCTAGTTTCAAGGCTTTATGATCAGAAAATATGCTTGGTACAATTTCAATTTTTCTAAATTTGCTGATATTGTCTTTGTGGCCCAACATATGGTCAATTCTTGAGAATGATCCATGTACACTAGAGAAAAATGTATACTCTGTCGCTTTGGGATGAAGTGTCCTGTAGATGTCTATCATATCCAGGTGTTCTAGTATTTCGTTCAAGGCCACTATATCTTTATTGATTCTCTGTTTGGATGACCGATCTAGAGCCGTCAGCGGAGTATTGAGGTCTCCAAGTATGATTGTATTTTTGTTAGTTTTTGTTTTAAGGTCAATAAGTAGCTGTCTTATATATTTTGGTGCTCCTTGGTTTGGTGCATATATATTAAGGATTGTTATGTCTTCTTGATTCAGTGTCCCCTTAATCATTATGAAGTGACCATTTTTGTCTCTGAGTACTTTTTCTGTCTTGTAGTCAGCATTATCAGATATGAGTATTGCTACACCTGCTTTTTTTTGGGTGTTGTTTGCTTGGAGTATTGTTTTCCAGCCTTTCACTTTGAATTTGTTTTTATCCTTGTTGCTTAGATGTGTTTCTTGTAGGCAGCATATAGTTGGATTTTCTTTTTTAATCCATTCTGCTACTCTGTGTCTTTTTATTGGTAAGTTTAATCCATTTACATTTAGTGTAATTATTGACACTTGTGGGTTCCCTACTGCCATTTTATAAATTGCTTTCTGTTAGTTTTGTATCTAGTTTGATTCTTCTCTTTTGTTTTTCTATCATTTGTTTCTGTTTGTTTGTGTTCCATACTTCTTTCCTCTGTTGCTACCTTTTTTAAGTCATGTGTTTTTGTGGTGGCTTTTTCTAGGGTGGTTACCATTAAGTAATGAAAAGGGTACCTACCATATTCATTGTAGTACCCTATCTTATAAGTATTTCTGCACTTCATCGTCCTTTGCTACTGTTAATCTCCATTCTCTCCCCCCTTTTTTTTTTCCTTCGTTGTCACAGTTTAAGTTTGGTTTTATTGTGTTCTTGGTGGAGCTGTTACTTGTGGTGTTGTTTTCTTTTGTTCTTTGAATCTGGTTGGAAAACCCCCTTTAGTATTTTCTGGAGTGGGGGCTTTCTCGTGATAAATTCTCTCATCTTTTCTGTATTTGTGAATGTTTTTATATCTCCTTCATACTTGAAGGATAGCTTTGATGGGTATAGTATTCTTGGCTGAAAGTTCCTCTCTTCCAGGGCTTTAAATATTGGGGTCCACTCTCTTCTAGCTTGTAGAGTTTCTGCTGAGAAATCTGATGATAATCTAATAGGCCTTCCTTTATATGTTGTACTCTTCTTTTCCCTGGCTGCCTTGAGAATTTTTTCTTTGTCATTGGTTTGTGTCATCTTTATTATGATGTGCCTTGGAGTGGGTTTGTTGGGGTTAAGAAAACTCGGTGTTCTGTTTGCTTCTTGAATTTGAGGCTTTAGTTCTTTCCACAGGCTTGGGAAGTTCTCGTCTATTATTTGTTTGAGTATATTCTCCATTCCATTTTCTTTCTCTTCTCCCTCTGATATACCTATTATTCTTATGTTATTCTTTCTGATGGAGTCAGATAATTCCTGTAGGGCTTTCTCGTTTTTTATTATTTTTGAGTCTCTTTCTTCTTCTCTCTGTTGTGCCTCAAGTTGTTTGTCTTCTATTTCACTAATCCTATCTTCAATCTGGGTTGTTCTGCTAGCTAAGCTTGTTACCTCGTTTTTCAGCTCGTGAATTGAGTTTTTCATTTCTGTTTGATTTGTTTTTATAGTTTCAATTTCCTTGGTAATATATTCTTTGTGTTCATTGAGTTGTTTTCTGATCTCCCTATATTGCCTTTCCGTGTTTTCTTGTATATCTCTGAGTATTTTTAAGATTTCTATTTTAAATTCTCTGTCATTTAGCTCCAAGGCTTCCAATATGTTAAGTCTTTTCTCCATAGATTTTTCCACATCTATTTGTGTTACCTCTCTTTCTTTTGTATCCATAATATTCGATTTCCTCTTTCTTATTGGCATCTGGTGGTGGTCTTGTTGATAGCACTAATTAGAATTGATAAGGAGTAAAAAGTAAAAAACAAAAAACAAAAACAAAAACAAAAACAAAAAAAACAAAAACAACAACAACAAAAAAAACAAAAAACCAGAGGGTAAAACACCCCACAAAAAAAGCAGTAATAATTTATTGTTTCCCCCTTTTTTTTTTTTTTTCTTTGTTCCCCTTCCCTCCTCTCCCCTCCTCAGGGAAATATCGTGCCTATAATGGAGGGCCTGGTTTGCGGTGAAGAGTTCAAGGGGGCAAAAAAAAAAAAAAAAAAAATTAAAAATAAAAAAAGGAAGAAAATCTTAGACAAGCATAAGTTGATCTGCCTGCAGGTGATGGTCAACCAAGAGATATAATGAGAGGGAGAAGAGGGAACCAGAAAAAAGGACAAAAAAAAGGAATAATAAAGAAGAAAAAATAAAAATAATAAGTAAAAATACGTTGTATTAAGTGGAGCAAAGACCAAATACAATGGAGACCTTGGGTTGGGAGGACCCAAAATGCCACAAAAACAAACCAACCAGAAAAAAAACAAAAAGAAAACCGAAAAAGAAAAACAAAGCCAAAAAAAAAAAAAAAAAAACCTTGAGTCCCAAATTAACTAATTTGTTCGTGATTGAGGATTAAATGGGAGGAAAGTAAAACGAGAAAAGAAAAAACGAATATAAAGGGAAAAATAAGAAAAAGAGAAAAACGAAGGAAGAAATAAGAAGGCAAGAGAAAAAAACAAAATAAGGCAAAAAAAAAAAACAAAAGAGGAGAGAGTGAGAATTAAGTGTCCTGGAGTATAACCCCAAAGGAGGGTGAGGATGAAGAAGATAAATAAAATGTAACACTTATGGGTAGTGTAGTTCAAGAAAAGGGAAGCATAAGATGGGCAGAGAATAGAAGGACTGAGGTGGAGGAAATAAAGACAATAAGATAGAAGGAACAAACAACAAAAAAAAAAACAAAAAAAAAAACAGTGGAACAAGCTGCAAAGTCTGTGGATTTTTCCTGATTTTGAGATGTCAACCTCTTCCTCCTTCTCCTCTCTCCCTCTTCCCGGTCGGCGACTCTGCACCCCAGGCCCTGCCCCTGTGCCACACCCAGGCAGGGACTTGCAGTTGATGGGGTTCTACGGCAATGTCACACAATTGGCTTTAGTCTTGCTGGTAATCAAGGCCTGCCGGCGTCTGCAGGGTCTATCGACGAGAGAGTTCGCCTTCGTGGATTCTCTCTCCCAGTCCCCCCCTCCCGAACCAGCAGCCTGGCGATCCAGCCACAAGGCTGCCACTGCTTCTGCCTGGGGAGTAAGAGGCTCACAGAGCTGGGAAATCCCCACTCTATCCCCACTCAGTGCAAGGCTCTGGGAAGGGCTCTGACAGTCAGGGCCTCCAGTGTAATCAGGCGGGGGTGGGAGTCAATTGTTGTCAAGGTGATTGTTCAGCGCCTAGCATTCCGTTGGACCTCTCAACCCAGGCTTTCCACACTTTGTAGCCTGTTTTGGCCAGTAAGAAGAGGTACTAGTCTCTGCTTGCGACTAGTTTGGTATAGATCTTATTATCTGCCAAGTCCTTCTTGTTAGCGTTTATCCCTGAATATGGAGGCTCTATCAATCAGAAGTTGCCCCCGCCCCTTTAGCGAGAGGTACCAAAAAATATCACGCCTCTTGTCTTGGGTCGGTGAACTGAGAGAGATCTTATCAATTAGAACCGAGGGTGCGCAGATTTCACGGGTTAAGTTAATTTTAGTAATTGGGTCGCAGCTGTGCTCCCGAAGGTATTTCAGGCTGCCTGCGCGCGCCCCTCCCCCAACGCTTGATTGTTAGCTTGAATGGCTGGGTGAGGTGCCCCGCCCGCGGAGAGAATCTCCCAAGTAGGGAATACCGCCCTGGGGCCTCTCCCGCTCCCCGTGCGCGGGCCGCTGGGAACTTAGCGGTGCTCGGTCTGCAATGCTCGGTCTGCAACCAGACCGGGAGCGCGCCAGCAGCTGCTTGCCGCTCGTTCTGCAACCGACTGGGGCACTGTCCGCGGCCGCTGGCGGCGGCAGCGGCGGCGGCGGCGGCGGCGGCGGCGGCTCCCGAGTGCGGGATGACTTACCACAAGCGAACTTTCTCGCGGCTTGAATGAACGTCCCTGCGGTAGCTTCCTCCACACCCTCGTCTCTCAGATTCGAGCGATAACAGTCCTTTTGCTTTCAGTTTGCTCCGAAGATAAATTTTCCTGTTTCTAGTTGATAAATTTGTTGTGATTTTGGGGAGATCTGTCGGACGCGCTTCTCACGGCGCCATTTCCGTGACGTCACTCGGCCTCCTTCTCTTAAAACTTTTTGGCGTGACAACCTCTCCTCCAGCACACATTAGCATAACCAAACTTCTTCCCAAGCATGAAGGTAATTAGCAGTATCACCTGGGCAATGCAATCACATGGTCAGCGGCCATTTTTAACAATAATTGCACTGTGAATTTAACTTTGTTGGTTCCTAAATATTGTTTTGTTTCTTTAAAAACTTTTGAGATTTGTTCTGGGACACAGTTAAGTCACTGAATCAATTTATTTCTTCAAGGCTCGATTTTAAGATTTGCTAGGACAGGTTCAGAGTAGCTTTTAGTATGTGGCTAATTTAGTCCCAGTCTAAAGTGATACCACTTTTGGGACTCTATTCAATTTTCCATCTATTACGAAGCCTTTCTACTCCGACTGGTGCAAACACAAACTGTTCCCATCCCTGCAGAAATCCTGGAAAGTGTTTGGCTAACTAGTGGCATTCATGTATAAATCAGTGCTCAGTGTGACACTCAAGGACAGCCCTCTAAATATCTCTGGAGATCCCTGTACAGTCAGTCTCCTCTCAGGGTCGGGGGAGCTGGTGGAGGGTATGGGGGGATAAATGGTGATGGACAAAGACTTGACTTGGGGGGGGGGTGAACATAATACAGTGTACAGAAATGTGTTATAGAATTGGGCACCTGAAACTTGCATAAATATGTTAACCAGTGTCAAGTCAATAAAAGTTCAATTAAAACAAAAAAGTAAAGTATACCATATAGTATGAATTGACTGAATAACTTACTTCTGTCTCCTTTTCCTGATTTTTTTTCCTCTTAAACATTCTTACATGTATCCTATTATTCCTCCCGGAAGTTCCTACTGCCACCAACTCTTGAAAACATCTGAAGCTAAAAACAGTGCAGTTAGGTGCAGGGAATAAAGATCAATGCTGGCTTGCCCTAGGGTGAACATGAAACTTTTCAGAAATGTAGAAAGTTTTATTTATGTGAAAGAATAAGAACAGGCATAGCGGTAAAGCACATTATCAAAAGAATGAAGAAAAATATGGAAAAAAATAGGGGAAAACTAATATACTGCATGTTTATAAAAGTTTGATTGTAGATCAAGTAACAGGAAGTTCCTCTACCACAAACACTCTTTTCCCAAGTACCTCAATTGCCAATACCAATACCATCCTTCCATCTGATTTACTGAAGGCTTCTTTAGATGCAGCTTTCTCTGACACCTTAAACACTTGATAGTCATTCACCTATCATCATTGAATTTTACTTTTTTCGTCCTTTTTACCTCCACAGAAGAAATTAGAACCCTTTGAAACTTACTGGGGAGCCTCAACTGTTTTCGCCTGTCACAGACACAAAGCATTTCCCACACACACTGTTGACTCAGATAGATGTAGTATGAATTTAATGATGTGATGGTCGGTCTAACGTGTATAGGTGTGTGTGTGTAGTGTCTCTCTCCCCACTTGACCCTATGCTAAGCGTTGAACTCCATTAGCATCAGTATGCAGGTTCTCATTTCGAGGCCTGCAGAGTTAAAAACTCAATTATTATCTCCTACCATGTGTTGAATTACAATGACTAAATGAAAAAAGGGTGATTTATGTATGATTTATTTATCTGAAAATCAATTTGTTACTTATCATGGGAACTATATCTAACTCTTATGAAGTAGCTCTTTTCTATATCTTGGTATTTGAAAATTTTTATCATTAAGCTGAAAAATGGTTGCTGAGCAAAGACTTTTTTTTAAATTTTATTTTTTATTTTTATTTTTCCAAAGTTGGAAACGGGGAGGCAGTCAGACAGACTCCCACATGCGCCTGACCGGGATCCACCCGGCATGCCCATCAGGCGGCGATGCTCTGCCCATCTGGGGCATTGCTCTGTTGCAACCAGAGCCATTCTAGCACCTGAGGCAGAGGCCATGGAGCCATCCTCAGCGCCCGGGCTAACTTTGCTCCAATGGAGCCTTGGCTGTGGGAGGGGAAGAGAGAGACAGAGAGGAAGGAGAGGGGGAGGGGTAGAGAAGCAGATGGGGGCTTCTCCTGTGTGCCCTGGCTGGGAATCAAACCTGGGACTCCTGCACGCTAGGCCTAGGACTCTACCACTGAGCCAACTGGCCAGGGCCCAAAGACTTTTTGATAAGTAGTTGATGTCCTCAAAGAATATTCATCAAACTATTATGATCAAGTAAGTCATTGTCCCTACCACAGAATTCAACCTTACCCCATTTTTTTTTTAAATGTACATGCTAGTATCTCCTCTCAGAAATTAGCAAAGTACATATATATATGGACAAATTACTTGATCGTAAACTGTTCTATATTTATAGATCCCATGAGGGTCATCATCATTTTTATTGATGCTTGTTACCCATTCTTACGTATTTCTCATATGATGACCATAGTATTTTATTCAATTCAAAAAGTACAGACTTTAGAACAATGGCCTTTAGTTCCCAAAGAGTATTGAGTACTCATGGTACCACCATCGTAGTCTCTGAGAATACTTTTGGTTTATTTCATGCACATTGTAAATGGTTCTAGTCTGTACTCATCGAGCATTCTATAGCCCCATGAGCTCTGACAGACGTCCATTGGGCATAGTTTTACTCTCCTCTGTCAGTGCTTTCTCTGAAGAAATGGGTCGCTGCTCAGTTCTAGTCAAAGCCCGAGAGCAGCCCAGAAGTGTGGGTGGGTTATCTTCTTCAGGAATAATCCTCACTCAACAAGGAATAATAGCCAGTATGACTGTCTTTGCACAATCACGTCTTGGAGGCATTTAAAAATTATTCAGAGGTCCTGTGGAATTGGACAGCAGTAACCTTAATTATGCATTTTTATTAGACGTCCTTCCTGCATTCTCACTCTTCCTGCTCCCTCTTTCTATTTCTTTCACTTAACCCCCTCAAACTACCTGCACCTAAGTCCTTGTTTCAAGCTCAACTTTTAAGACAACCTTATAAATCATCCAACACAATTCTTCCAATTTGCAGTGGAGGAAAGGAAGGGCAAGAGAATGTAGACATTTGAGAATGTTTGGCTGAAGACACAAATAGAACAGTGATAAAACTAGTACTGACGCAAAGATCTACCTATAGCTTCCATGTTATGAGTTATTACCACATGTGTCTCTGAAATGATGACCAAGAAATAGCCTATTTCTTGACATATATGTGAGTATGTTATTCATAGAAATAATATCAACCTTGATATTTCTCAGTAACAATCACATCATCATCTAGGTCCAATTGATGTAGTACTTCAATAAAAATGATCAAAATAAATAAAAACAGAAGTTGTATGAATTATATCCTTGAAAGATATATAAGGTCTACCGGAAAGTTCTGTCTGTTTTTGGAATAAAACAAAATACAAATTTTTCTTACCGTCAATAAACTTTATTAAATAATATAATTGCCATTATTATTAATGATTTCTTGCCAGCATGAGGGTAATTTGTATATCCCATTTTTGAAAAATGTTTTATCTTTTGATGCAAAAAATTGAACCAGTGCTTGTTTAATATCTTCTTCATTTTTGAATTTTTTGCCCTTCAAAAAATTTTGTAAGGACAAAAATGAGTGATAGAGGATGCCAAGTCTGGGGAATATGGTGGATGCGACAGACATGCTTCTGTAGCACTTCTTCCTTGTTGAAATTCGTAAAAATTACAGTGGCATAAATGAACTTTATCAGTAGCCATGGGTACACTATCGCTTCACACATAAGACTAACGTGAATCAACTTTGTTTTAGTTAATTTGCTACATCAGTATGTATACATTAAGTGATAAAAATAGAGAGGCACACATACACCAAATAAACATGTGCTTACGTGTCGAAACTTGTTGTGATAGAAACGGACAGAACTTTCCAGTAGACCTTATACAATGGTTAGTATATGTTCCCCTGGTTGTAGTAAGGAATTAATATGTAAATGCTTTGCTCTCTCTGTTAGAAATGCCTATTTCTTTTTTCCCCAAAGTCTTATAATTGATCATATGTGACTCCCTCTGATCTCTTTCGGCCTTAAGAATATAATGTGAGAAGAATTTTATGAAGTTTAAAATAAATTAAATGCTTGAATATCAGAAATTTGAGAAGGAAGAATAACTCTAATATAAATTTGCTCTGACTATAAGGCAAATCAATGAATTTCTTTCTTTTTTTTTTTTTTTTGGTAAATTTCTTTTAACCACAATACTGTGATAGCTAGCTATGTCAGAAAACTACAGAAGCAAAAGGAACAACAAGAGTTTTTTTATATGTATAAAATGCGTGTTTATGAGTAAAAAAATAAATTTTTAGACATATAGGAAACAGAAGGACTCAATGTCTCCAGCAAGATGATGGTCTTTTCTCTTTATTTCATGTTTCAGTTTTTAATTTCCTTACAGATTTCAGAAGACCAAGGCTTGTAAATACAGGGATCTATTACCTTATTTTTTTATCTTGTTCACATAATAAATAATCTCTGTCTTCAAAGTAGATATTATTTTCTCTATAAAGCTACTTATGTTATAACTTGATTAAAACAGTGGCTGTTAATCCTCCTGGTAGTGATCATCTTTGAAGAATAAATTGCTACATTTTTATTAATATTTTTATTTGGATGAAAGAACTTTTGAAAAGTTAACATTTCATATACAGTAACTATATGTTAAATGAATAGTAAACTTTTACTGCAGTTCTGCTTGCGATGGCTTCTCCCTAAATACTTATTTCTTTACTAAAGTAGCTGTGTATTCCAGGCATAGAAGACCTGACTCTCCGTGGCCAATAAGGGTATTAGTTTGCCTTTTCTCTGGCCTCTTGGGGCATTTTGCACAGTGTTCCACTCTCACTAAAGCCTGATGAATTTCATCAGTTGTTGTCACATAATGTCTCCATCAGTCCCCTGGCAAACATAGTGGTGTTCTGCTTTATTCAGGCCTGTCACCAGCACCTAGGATAATGCCTGACACATAGAAGGAACTCAGTAAATGCTTTTGGAAAGTTTGCATGAGATCCTACCTTTTTAATATCTGATTTTTTCAATTTTTTAAACATGAAGAATTAATTCATATACTGAGTATCAACCCTTTTTAATGTACAATTCTGTGAGTTTTAACACATGCATAGTCATGAATTCACCACTCAATTAAAACGTAGAACCATTGTAACATTTCCAGATTTTTCCAGTAACCCCAGTGCCCGACAATCACTGATCTGCTTTTTTGTTCCTATGTTTTGTCTTTACAGGAATGTCATATAAATGAAAACATGCAGAATGAAGTTTATAATTTATTTAGTCCACTTTTCTTAGCACACTCTATTTAAGATTCATCCACATGATGGCATGTAAATTATCATCTTTTAAGGGCTAAATCCTTATAAACTTTAAAGAATAAAGGCCTCAATTAGAACAGGAGAGCAGACACCATAAATTTATATAGAATTCATCTCTAAAATTTTTTTTTAATTCTAAGAGTACCTTCTAAAATGTACCATTTGTAATTACTGTGATGCAATCCATTAAAGAAACAGAATTGAGTGACAGTTACTATGTTTAAGAAAAAAGACTACACTAATAAAATTTTAACTGTAAGCAAATTATTTCTTTTGGATCCTTTTTCATCTTTATTTTTTTTGTTGTTGTTTTAAATTTTACTTATTTATTTTTAGAGAGGAAAGAGAGACAGAGAGGGAGAGAGAGACAGAGAGAGAGAAGGGGGAGGAGCTGGAAGCATCAACTCCCATATGTGCCTTGACCAGGCAAGCCCAGGGTTTCGAACCAGCGACCTCAGCATTTCCAGGTTGACGCTTTAGCCACTGCGCCACCACAGGTCAGGCTTTTGGATCCTTTCTCAGGCAGTGTCAATTGTTTTCCAGTTGGAATCTTGAAACGGAGAGCAAGTTTGATGTAATGATGTCAGGAGAGGTATATGGGTGAGGACTAAGAACTGAAAAACTTAGTAAAGAAAAGAAGGAAAAAATTACAGGAATCAGTTAAGAGGAAATTTAGAAAAGAAGAAAAGTGTTAATCAGAAATCCAGACATTTATGTACTAGTAAGAAAGACAAATATATCCATTATTTTGACTACAGATTGTTTTTATCTTTAATTAAAATATCAGATAACTGGACAACTCTGACTGGGAAATCGATATTGCCTGGTTGATTCCTGTGGGGTAGAAATGTACAAGGTCTTGTTAGGTTCATTGCACAGATCTTAGGAAGTCCTTGCAGTGCAGTAACTAGTGGTTTTCTAGTTCCATACAAGTTGGAGGCAAACCTTTTGACAAGCACAATAAATAGTGGTTTTGAATGAAAACTAGAGCACAGGAAATGATCACAAAAGAAATATATTTGAATCAGAGCAGTTTTCCTTCCAACCAAATTCATTATGGATGCATTTTATGCAAGATTTGTTTTTAAAAATCTTATTTATTGATTTTATAGAGAGAGGACAGAGGGAAGGGGGAGCTTGAAGTATCAACGCATAGTTTCACTTTAGTTGTTTACTGATCACTTGTCATATGTGCCTTGACCAGGCAAGCCAAGGGTTTCAAACTGGTGACCTCAACGTTCCAAGTTGACATTTTATTCCACTGTGCCACTCCAGGTCAGGCTATGCAAGATTTTTTTTGTTGTTGTTATAAAAAGTTTAGCTCTGTACTAGGAGCCAAGCATGACTACCTAGAAAGTTAGATAGGTTAAGATTTCTGCTCCTGAGGGTTTTGCACTCTAGCAGGGAATATAGACAGGGAAGTGATTAGAATGGAGTGCATTAGGGAAGGGATGGAGAGTGTGAAATCTCATAACACAGGGAACAGATGGTTACAGGTGTGAGAAAGGAGAGAAAGGTCCTTTGGTTTGAGGGCAGACATAAAAACTGAGTGCTAGGTTAGGAGAAATTAAAATATAAGAGAAATAACAGGGATGATTTAAGAGAATCAAGTCTCTGAAACAGTGGGGAGGCACTGGGAGGAAAGGGGTTAACTCACCGGTCCTGGGCTGCTCCAACTCTACCTGTTCTGTTCGCAGAGCCTTCAGCAGGGCTCAGTTCCTGGGTTCCTGGAAGATAATCTCTGAATCTTGCTTATCCTGCCTGGGAAGAGTGTATGCCTGAAGCCTCAGGCCAAGAGAGATATTTCGTGCTAATGCTGTGATTTGTGGTGAATACCTGTTTTGTATGCTTCGGGCTTAAGGCCACACTTACAGGTTGACATTGGGGTGGCTAGAATCTGAGTAACTGAAGTCAGTTTTGCAGGTGCCTACCGGCGCTTATAACTGATCCCCCAACACAAACACCAAGGCTCAGGTAAGCTCTTCTAGTTGGCCACATGTATTGTCACACATGGCTGGGAGAATTGTCTTCTATGCTAGTCCCCAAGGATAAGACCACGGAAAGCTTGCATGCGATTTTTCTTGCATTTTGCCCTTTTCATCTTTGCTGAGTCTGTCTGTATTCTTTTGCTATAATAAACCATAACTGTGTTATAATAATTTTTTTTTTCTGAGTTCTTGGAGTCATCGTTATGAGTCATCAGTCCTGTGGTTGGTCTTGGGAACCCTTTTTATAAAGGTAGATATAGAGTATCCTTGACGCAAGAAGAAAAAACATTTGTGGTGTAGGGAGGTTTATAGACTGGGCAAGTGGGGAAGGGAAGAGTTGTGGTCTGCTCTCTTTGCATTTTTTTCTCTGCATTTTTTTTTTTTATTTTGCTGAAATACAATAATCAGAGGAGGTTGTTGGGTTAGGAAAAAAGCTCACGTTTTGAGGGGAGTTTACAGGGATTGAAAATTATAAGGCTGAAAGTTAGTAGGCAAATTTGGGAATTTTTATGGCAATTGGGGGATGTTGAGAACTCATTTAAAGTTTGTAAATCCTGACCTTCATCTACTGTGTTGTAGACTTCTCTTCAGTTATGCTTTATGAGTCATTCAGTACTTTGGTTTCTATCAAGTAGTTATGGTAGGAGGACAATGACATTAGGGAGGATGAGGCTGATAATATGAAAATTGTTCATTTAATTTAAGCTGAATAGAGAATACAGGATGGAGGCTGAAAACAAGGGAGGGATCAGAGAGTAAATGGACCGTGAGATGAAAAACAAACAAAACAAGCAACCCCCCCCCAAACAAATTAGTGTTCTGAATGCACACGAGACAGTGAGTGGAACAGAGTTATGATACAAGATGGGGATAACAGAAAGAATGAATTCAGTATTTCCCCTAAATACGTCTGCCAGCAGTGGTGTCAACGGGGGATGTTTAAAAGAAGAAGATGATATCTAACACTTGTAATAGTCATGGAAAATGGATTAAATTTTATTTAGATAATTCAGTGAATATTAATATCTATGCTTTCTTATGAAACTTGTTCAAGTGCTTGTATGGAGGACAAACAAGAATTGAAAATGCTCATGCATATACCATATTTCCTCATGTATATGACACACCCTTTTTCAAAAAACTTTGGGGTCTAAATACGGGTACATCTTATACAGGGGTTGTAGATATTTTTTCTTTTCCCACTTTTTTTGCTGAAATAAATTTTATTTTATTTAATTTTTTTTAATTTTATTAATTTTAATGGGGTGACATTGATAAATCAGGGTACATATGTTCAGAGAAAACATCTCTAGGTTATTTTGACATTTGATTATGCTGCATTCCCATCAATTTTATGATGAATAAAACTTGAGTACAGTAACTTTATGTAATACTTTTTTTTTTCACATTTAGGGCCCCAAAATTAAGGTGCGTCTTATACATGGGGTCGCCTTATACATGAGGAAATATAGTAGTATGTGACGTAATATTTCATTCAATCTTCAAATGAATACATCCCCACACCCTCATCTGCACTTAATCTTATGAAGTCAGATAATTTATTTAAAAATAAATATGAGTAAAAAATCAGTATTTGAAACAAATTTATCTTCTTCAGGATCTTAGTGAATTGAAATGTAGTTTTTTTGCTGTTTTTTATCAACTTTTCTCATGTTTGTCTTTTTTCTTTTAGCCTTGTTTTTTATGTACTTTTGTTTGACTCTAATATACTTCAAATTTATTCACATTTTTCATAATGGCTTGTGTATTCTGTGTCTTAATCATAAGGATTTCCTATCTCATGTTTCCTAAAATGTATTTTATATTGTATAACACTTTTATTATATTGCTTTTTCTTTAAATTATTAGTCAAGCTGAACTTTATTAAGATAAAAGGTGGGGATATAACTTATTTTTACAAAAAAAATTAATTTCCCAATTCTGTTTTTTAGCTATTGATCTTAATTCATAAAATTTAAATTCATTCTTCATCACATTATACTCTCACATATATAATTTATTCACATATCTGTTCTACTGATGTCTATTCTAGATGGTATTACTACTGTATCTTTATAATGTCTTTTGACATTTCTGTTATGTTCTTTTTCTTTTTTTAGAGAGAGATAGAGAGAGAGGGACAGACAGGGACAGACAGACAGGAAGGGAGAGAGATGAGAAGCATTAACTCATAGTTGTGGCACCTAGTTGTTCTTTGATTGCATTTTTCATATGTGCCTTGAATAGTGGACTCCAGCCGAGCCAGTGACCCCTTGCTCAAACCAGCAACTCTGGGCTCAAGCCAGTGACCATGGGGTCATGTTAATGATCTCATGCTCATGCCCGCAACCCCACACTCAAGCTGTGAGCCTGCAGCCGGAACAGTCAAGTCGGCAACCTTGGGGTTTCGACCTGGGTCCTCAGTGTCCCAGGCTGATGCTCTATCCACTGTATGACCACCTGGTCAGGCCTGATATTCAAAATGATTTGCACTTGTTGGTCAAATAAGTTTGTAAATATGATATATATGTTAGCTCGCTTATAGTTTGTGTTGGGTGTGAGGGACAGGCTGTAAGAAGGTCAGGTCGTTATAGCCTAAGGCTTAGTTTTAAGACTAAGCTTTTCCCCACACCCTTGACTGATTGCATGATGTGGGGTGGTGCACTCTCATGAGGAATCCCATTATGCCTCAGATAAGTAACTTTGTATCAGAGACTTCCTTGTTTGTATATTGGATTAAAGGTTTTGATTTCTATACTATAAAGTGGGGCAGTCCGGGAGCTTGCTCTCTCTCGGTTTCTGCTATCACCATTGCAGGGGCCTCCCTGATTCCTTGCCCTTTATGGAAAAAGTAGGTTTTCTGCTTTTCCCTTGTCTTCTCTTGTGGCTTGCCTGTCTTGGTGAGACACCAATAAACAGAATGGCCCACCATCCTCCGACTCTGCCATTTTTTTACTGTCTGCCCGAATCCAATGGGAACCTGCATGTGAATGGCCACGATGGCAGCTCCTAGCCTTACAGCCCTCCTCTTCCATATGCATTTCAAAATCAAGATATAAAATTTTCTTTAAAATATTATTATGAATTTAGGGAAATGCACTGAATAAATGTATGAAAATGCAAAAATGCATTGAATTCATTTACTAAATTGAAGAGAACTTCTTTCATGTTGTGTCTTTTTCAGTGATCTGGTTGATTCTTTTAATTAAAGTGTACTCCAATAGATTTGTACATATATTTTCTCAACAAAAAGATTTCACTTTACTTGGATTAGATTTGGTTAATGTTTTTCCTGCCAGAAAGTCCTTAGACATTTTAATTTCTGGATAGTTAAGTTTTTGTTGCTGTGTTTTCTTATTGGAACATTATTAAGTTTTGTGTTTTTTTCTAGTATTCAACTATAATATCAACTTAATTATTTTATATAATAGTTTTGCTTCTTTCCTAAGTTTTGTACAATTTTATTGATGTTTTTTGTCTTTGAGTGTTGACTAAGAACTTCAGTTTAAAATGATGAGTAATACTCAATTAAAACTCTATAGTTTTCTTCTTCTATGAATCCCCTAGAGTGTCTACCATATGGAACATCATATTCTTTGTTTTCAAACTTAGCTTTAGTCATTTACTTTTAAAACATTTTCCAGGGATTTGATGTCAGGCAAGTTGCAGAGTAGCCTTAATTTATCATCTTGAAAAAAAAATCAAAAGCTCATATTGAATTTTTAAATAAATTATGCACACTAAGCAGAGAGGTTTGATGCCACCAAACAAGTTCTCTCTGGACATAAAAAAAACCTTTATTAAATGAGAACAAAAATACTGGTAATTTACTAAGCCCTTATTGGCATTATCATTAAAAATTTAGACTCTTGGAACTATACATTATGAAACAATCCAATATAGCAGTCAGCAACATATCTATTAAAATTTTCCTAGGATGAGAAAAGGCCAGAGGGGAGAGTCCAGTAGAACTATTGATAGATAGACTTTTTGAAATTGTTTTTAGCCAAGAACATTCCTTTGCCCATGTAGGAAAGGAATCTCTGGGAGGTGAAATGCCTTATGCCTCTACTTGTCCAGGGGCAGCATTAGATAGGAACCAAACTCTTACAATGTTGCGTCTCTGCATCTGTTATATAAGCAGAGAGTAGGGTTAACTAGGGTTGGGTCTGTGGGGCATGAGGGTGAAGCAGTGTAGGGTACATATTTTAATATATATTTTTAAAATCACAGGTATTTAAGAATTTGATAAAAGCCAGGACATTCTCCTAAGAATTTTGTGTAAATGCATATTAACACAATATGATGTTCAGGTTCCTAGGTATCATTAAAAACCCAGAACTTACCCTTGGGTTTATAAATGCTAAGTTAACATATATTTAGAAAATTGACACAACAGGTCTAACAGGTGACTTATGTCACCAAAGATAATGTTTTCTAACATTTTATATTTACTTCCAATATTTCTGTCCTTTAAAAGTACTTTTACAACTAAAATAGTTTTGTGGGATTCAATTATACCGACTTTTATACTACTGACTAAATTGCAAAATAGAAAAGAAGAAAAAGATTTATCCATAAAATGATGAAGAGGTTCCTTTATGTACATTATCTCACTGTGGGAAATATAAAATATTGAAGACAATATATTTAAACATAAAAGTATTGTTCTATAGAGTTATAAATTAGGTTTTTAGAGAAAAATATATTTATATAATTCATAAATATAAATGTATTATATATAAATTATATATACATTTATAACAATAAATTATACATTTATATTTTTATAATTTATATGTTGTATATTATATATATTTATATTACATTTATATATATGTATGTTATACATTATTTTTTTTGTGTGGCAGGGACAGAGAGAGACAGAGAGAGGGACAGATAGGGACAGACAGACAGGAAAGGAGAAAGATGAGAAGCATCAATTCTTTGTTGTGGCACCTTAGTTGTTCAGTGATTGCTTTCTCATATGTGGCTTGACTGGGGGGCTACAGCAGACCGAGTGACCTCTTGCTCAAGCCAGTGACTTTGGACTCAAGCTGATGAGCCTTGTTCAAACCAGATGAGTTCGCGCTGAAGCTGGCAACCTCAGGGTTTCGAACTTGGGTTCTCTGCATCCCAGTCCGTGCTCTATCAACTGCATCACTGACTGGACAGGCTGTTATACATTTATATATGATCATATATAATTTATAAATGTAGATTAATTATATGTGAATTATATATATACTTATATAACATAATATATATATAGTACATTTATGAGTTATATGTTATATATTATGTTATGTATTATATCAATATATAAAGTAAAGTCTTTGAAATATAGTTATAAATATATATGCCTGTAAATTACATTATTTTTTAACAAATGATATTATGGAAAGGAGCATGACTTAGTAGTAATGATTATAAAATGGGAATAATACTTTCTCCCACTTCCTTGAGTTTTTTCTAGAAAATGTTCTGTTTCCCTAGAATTTTTATTATTTCCAGCACAGTTTTCCTTTTGCTATTGATTCTTGCTTTCTTGATTTTACATTATATTATACCTTTTATTCAGCCTAGGTATCTTTATACATTTTTTCATTCCTCTTGCACCTGCTCAGTGCAGATGTGATTCTCCCACAATTCCTAGCTTTTCACCTTCAGTACGCTTTTTATTTGCAATGATAGTTGAATAGAGCTGCCACTGACCTGATTAGGTGGTTATGACTTCTTTTTCACAAAAGTTAAACTAAATAAAACATATCTGTTTACCCCTCTTTCCAAAATATTTCTAGGAAAGAGTGGCTTATGTTTTCAAAATGAATATACTTGCTGAAATTTTTACATGGAGATCTGGTATTCGGTGCATGTAGTGGTGGTGTTATATTTATCCCCGAGAGGGAACACAATTCTTTGACTTAGTTCCGGATGTCAAAAATGGGAGTGTGGATTCGCAGGTTTAATCTATCCTTAAATTATTCTTAAAGATTTGTGCAATTTCCTTGGGGAGCAATAAAAAGTGATATTGGAGAATTAGATAAGCCCTTTATTTCTAAGAGAAAAGTCCATGATTAATTAAGTGATTCATTCTGGGAAAAGTGATACCGACCTTTTCTCTTGTTTTGGCTCTCCTCCTGGCAAACTAAGTCTACTCTCAGCTTCTACTTTAAGAAACTGCAAAATTAACAGCAAAGCCATAGAAAGAAACAAAAACTATTTAAAATATTAGACCAAAAAAAGTTATTGAAATGGAAAACAAAAAAATAGAGAAAAATAAATGTAAACAGAAGTTTATTAATAATATCAGTAACTTTAATAAACTTCTAGAGAAACTGATCAGGAAAAAATGATGAAACTCACAAATGAACAATATAAGCAATGGGAGAGATGATATCACTACTTATAAAGAAATATAGAAAGACTAGTAAGGAAATACTATTAATTTTTTATTAATAAACTTGATAACTTTGAGGAGATGAATACGTTTTTCTAAATATACAAATTACCAAAGTTCAATCAAAATAACCAAAATTTAAACAATTTATAGCAAATCGAATCCAACTATATATAACATTTAAAATTTCATGACCATGTTTGTCCCATGAGTGTAAACAGTTTTATTATTGAATATTCATCATATTAACAAAAAGCCACATAAGATCATTTTCATATACACACAAAAAACCATGACAAAATTCAGCACCTTATGTGATAAAACATTCAACAAATGGGAATAGAAGAGTACTTTTTCAAACCAACAAAGTGTGTCTATAAAATATATATATATATATAAGTAACATTACATATAATAGTGCAAAACTGAATACTTTCTCCAAATATCAAAAACAAGTCAAGAACGTGCATTTTTACTGTATTCTTTCAACAATGTATGGAAGTTTTTAGCCAATGCAGTTAGGCAATAGAAAGAAGTAAAAAGCATGTAGATTGGAAAGGAAGAAATATTGATTTGCTTCACAGATGTAATATTCATATAAAAATTTAAATCATAAAAAACTTCCAAAAATTAAAAACAAGTTTACAAATTTTACCAGATGTACCAAAATTGATTGTATTTCTGCATGTTATCAAGATACAAACAGAAATTGAATTTATGTAGACAATATAATTATAGCACCAAAATATGAAATACTTAGGTATAAGACTTAGAAAAATGTAAAATACCTGCATACTGGAAACTACAAAACACACAGAAAGAAAATTTTTTAAAAATTTTATTTAGGAAATTAAAATTAATTTGGTGACATTGATCAATAAGAGTACCTAGGTTTCAGGTAAATGTTTCTATAGCATTTGAAGTGTTGATTGTGTTGTATGCCCATCACTCAAAATCAAATCATTTATGAAGGAAATTAAAGAAAAACAAACTCCTATTAATGGAAGAGTTATAATTCTTTTGTTTACCAGTAAAAGACATCAACTTTGTAAAGCTATCAGTTTTCCTAAACTGATCTGTAGATTCAATGTGATATCAATCACAATCACAGCAGGGAGTTTTGTTAACATTGAGAGGCCAATCCTAAAATTCATGTGAAACTTGAAAGAAACTCGAGTAGCTGAAATGAAATACCTATACAAAAGGAGAACAAAGGTTAAGGATTCAAAACCGCCAGTAGGATACTTTCAAGTAAGACCTTTTTCTGGTTAGTCATTCTTCTTTCTTTCGGCCATAGGTTTGGGATGTGTATTTTACTTGCCATTCAAAACACAATAATACAATTTTCGAAAACAACGCTATATGTGTAAACAGTGTAGAACGGAAGGAGTACAAATTCGTCCTTGACCAGTAATTTCATTTTCTTTCCTCTACTGTTTCAAAATTTAATAAATATTAGAGGAGTATGACAAACGTGCCATCACTTCAGACTTTAAATTACCTAAAAAAAAAAAAAAGATAGGAAAAGGAAAGGGATGCTTTTGGCATTGAAGTCATTGAAAATGCACAATGCATGTATTGGGTAGGTTAATAATTGTGTTTATGATATTGTCCTGAAAGTAAACTGACTTCTCAATGTTAGAGTTAAAATAATATGCTATTGTTTTGTGCCTCTATTATTACTGTTTATATGGTTTAAACATTTTTATTCTTACAGTCTAATTCCCAAATATCATTTAGGATTCGGCTCCATGATTATTCTCCTCTCAGAAGGCTTTGCTCGTCCCCCAGGGCGAGACTAATGCCTCCCCTCTATCTATGTCTTTCCTGTTCGCAACACTTCGGCTGAAGCCTGAACACAGAGTGTTTTAAGGTTTTTCTCCAATATATGCTCACATCATTCTCATACTAAATGAAGAAAAACACTTCTGATGACTGTTTATTGTATTATAGTTTCAAAGTAGAAACTACAACATAAATAATGTCATGGTGTTACATTTCCGAAGCCTGTTTTAAGAAATATAAGAAACAGGGCAACAACTTAACAGATATATTTAACTAAAGCTTGAATATGAACCACAGCAGAACATCAAAACTTAAATTTTTTCTCTTAAGATACAGATTTCTCAAAATAATTTAGGGCAGATGCTGCAACATGGTAGAAACATTTTCAGGGGGTCAGAATGCTAGGGAAACAAAATGCTCCTCTTTGTAGAATTTAATTGAAATTCATTTTTGACCTGCTTAAAGGTAAGCTATTAAAAAAAAAATCCTTTTCTAAACACTATGCAATTTGTTTTTCTCTTTGTCGCCGCATAACCAGAGCTGTGTGGAATGCACGAATTTGCAGAAGGGCTGAGGACAGCCAAGCAGCCCTGTCAGCTGAACAGCCGCTCGATGCAGCTGTCTCCCATTAGAGCAGGACTTGCTCTTTGGAAAGCCAGCTTCCCAGCTTCGGGTGAGAAAATATCAGCCAGGCAGCTGTTGGCTCTGCGTTAAGCGGTAAAATGCATAACCGGTTGCGGAAAGTGGGACAGTAGCTACAGAATGAAGGCAGAATGAAGGAAGGAACAGTGGCTGAGCTGACATAAATCAGAGACATTTAGATTCTCCTATGGCATCAAGGAGAGGGAAGTAGAGCATATATATCTTGTCATTTTTTTCGACATCTTTAAACTAGTAAAAGTGTGATTATTCCAGATTGGCTTTCTTCAGATAGAATGTTAGTAAAATAACACAGTCTTTTCTCAGATCTTCAGTTTCTTGGCCTCTGTAAGTTTTAGCAAACAGGACAGGCTTGTCTGCAGGATTAAATGAGAGGAGGAGAGTGTCTTGCACATATAGCAGGTGCTTTGTAAGCATTGTTATCCTTCCTGATATACTTTCCACAGCAAAGACTCAGTTTGTTTTGGTCAGTGTTACATTCTCAGTGCATAGCACAGTGCCTGACAGGCAGTATGTGTTCAACAAATACTTTTTGAATTTATTATTGATTAATGTAATCCTAAAGTTTAAAAAACAAAACAAAACAAAAAGTTTTCCTATTTACCTATCGAAAAAAGAGAACCACATTTAAAGGGAGAAAAGTTATAGAATTTACTCATATGATTTAAACTTAGAAGAATCTTCAGAACTTTATATATTATGTCCCACTGTCAAAAAATCTGGGTTCCCACTATGATTTTTTAAAGTGGCTTTTTTTCCTAACAAAGTTGTTTATATGTTGACTATATTGTTACAACTTTAAAGAAAAAAAATGCAGTGAACTCCTTAAAAATTCATTTATTTGCTGTCAATTGCTCATTTATGTGAAATTCTGCATTTTAATTAGATCAAGGTTTTTTGTGTGTGTATGTTTTGTTTTGTTTTGTTTTTAGCTAATTGACATTTTGGGCTGGATAATGTTTTGTTAGGGGTTGTGCATTGTAGGACATTTAGCAGTATCCTGAGACCCTATACACTAGATAGATGCTAGTAGTGTCCCACAGTTTTGACAATAAGATATATCTCCAGAAGTTGCTAAATGTTTTGTGGAAGTATATTCACTCTTATTTGAAAATGACAATGGCCCTGGCCGGTTGGCTCAGTGGTAGAGCGTCAGCCTGGCATGCAGGAGTCCCAGGTTCAGTTCCCGGCCAGGGCATACAGGAAAAGCGCCCATCTGCTTCTCCACCCCTCCCCCTCTCATTCCTCTCTGTCTCTCTCTTCCCCTCCCACAGCCAAGGCTCCATTGGAGCAAAGATGGCCCGGGTGCTGGGGATGGCTCTGCAGCCTCTGCCTCAGGTGCTAGAGTGGCTCTGTTTGCAACAGAGCGATGCCCCAGAGGGGCAGAGCATCGCCCCCTGGTGGGCATGCCAGGTGGATCCCGGTGGGGCGCATGCAGGAGTCTGTCTGACTGCCTCCCCGTTTCCAGCTTCGGAAAAATGCAAAAAAAAAAAAGAAAATGACAATGATTTTTTTTTCAAGGATGGTATGCACACATCTGTATGAGATGGTGAAAAGAAAGAGCCAGCTTTCAATGAAACAAACTGAGTTTTAATTCCGGGACTCTTATTTAGTACATCTGTGACTTTGATAAATTTATGTAATCTCTAAAAGCTTGATTTTCTTTCCTGAAATTTTGTAATAATAAACACTAAATAAATAACATGATTAATACCTAGTAAGTAAACAGTAACTTAAAGACTATTGGTTTTATATTGAGCATTATTTATCTTAATTAGTATGCATGCAAACATTAAAATACTTGCTGATGTTCAGTTTCAGTACTTTAATCTCCACCAGTGACTCTGTTGAAATTATAAAGAAATCAAAAGGGACATTTCCATAGCTACAAGGCAACTGAAAGAAGTAATAGAGAAAGAATTTCAGTCAATATCTGAAGGACTATAGAAGTGAATGGGGGAAGTGAAGACTGAGGACAATTGGATGTATTCTTCATACAGGAAGTCATCAAAATTTGTTATTCCATACATAGGTGGCACATAAAAGTGAGACTAAGAGACATTGATAAGAGTGTGGTGGTTACGGGGGGAGGGGGAGAGGGAGAGGGAAAGGGGGAGGGGGAGGGGCACAAAGAAAACTAGATAGAAGGTGACAGAGGACAATCTGACTTTGGGTGATGGGTATGCAACATAATTGAATGACAAGATAACCTGGATATGTTATCTTTGAATATATGTATCTTGATTTATTGATGTCACCCCATTAAAAATATAAAATTATTAAAAAAAATTTGTTAGGTGACAAACCTTATCCATGCATTTATTTCTCCCAGTTATCTTTTTGTTGCTTTGTCTTTAACGTTAACTGATGCATAGCTTATCACTATTTAGGAAGGTCTGAAGAGAAAAAAAACCCAAAAGGAAGTAAAACATTTTTAAATGACCATAAAATAAATGTACATAAACAATTTTTTAAAGAATCAGGATATACAGAGAGAGTCTACCTCATGCATGAAACAAGAAAATAATATGATTTTGGGAAAGAAATAGTTAACAGTAAAAATGCTTTTTAAAATAAAAACTAATTTCTGAGGATTAAAAATAAATTTGTATAAAGCATAAGCAGACAAAGTAGAGTAAGTCTCTAAGAAAACAGAATGTCAGAAATTGAAAATAGAAAAAAGAAGAATAAACACCAAGCAGTAATACAAATTTCCACCATCAGTTGAAGAAAAAACAGAATAAAGAATAAAAAGCTGAAGAGAGTTCATCATTGATTAACAATACAGAAGAATGCTCTGGAACAAAAATATTGAACCTTCAAATTGCAAAGACCCACTAATTAGTCAGCAAATTGGATGGGGACAGTGCCTACTTAAATATATTCCTGTGAAAGGTTGAGGAAAATGAGAACATTATATAAGGCTCCAAAGAGGAAAGAAAAATAAAAGTCACCCACAAGGAATAAGAAACACATTGGCATAATACTTCAATAGCAAGAATCAAAACTAAGAGATAATGAAATCATGTTTTTGAATTTCTGGAGACATATGGTCTCAGCTTACAGTTCTACAAGCAGGTATGGATGCATACATGAATGAGGGCTGACAACAGATATTTTGTATAGATTATAACTCAAATTATAAATTCTCCACACACCTTTTCTTAAGAACTCTGGAGGTTGAATTATAGTTGAAAGAAAATTTAGAAACTTAAGTACCTGGGAATTGCAACATAATGAATAAAAGTATAATATTACAAAGATAACCAATAATGAACCTAAAAATAGTAAATATGACCATTTTGAAGAAAAATTGAGTGAAGGTAGGGATCATATAGTGAGTGACTTAACCTCTACATAGTGTAGGAAGAAGACAATACATAACTAAAACTGGAAAATCTAAAAGAACATGATCTAAAGACTACTAAGAAGTACTGAAATTAAGCATCAGAAGAAATATTTACAATAAAAATGGATTTAGTTTAGAGACAGAAAAGGGTTTGGTGAGAACATACTGTTTCATCATAAGGCACTTTGTATCATTTTAATATTTTTATGTGTGGATTTCATATTTTTAAAATATGGTTATAATGTCATGTTCTCAAAATTCTCGCTCATAAATAAAGACATGGAATAAATAATCCAGAAAAATAGGATTTACTTGTAATTATTTTCTGAATTCAAATACAAATAGGGATGAGGGGATTTGTAGCCCTTCAAATACAGAAGCAAAATCACTCTTCAGCACCAGTCCACCTTAGCAGGAGATACGCACAGAACTTTTATTTATTTTTGTCTGTCTGTCTGTTTGAGATTACCTTCCTCTAGTCTTCCAATCGCTCCTCTTCTTTACCCACTTCTTACTCCTCTATTTGGTTCATTTATGATGCCATGTGAAAGCCTTGGGAGGCTCATGTCTCTTCTCTTCCCCCAGCAAAGAAAGTGAAAACTCCCCTGACTTCTCTTGTTGTGTAAGATCAGGGTCAGAGGGTGGATATGTCAGAGGAATTAGACAGTGATGATGGTAATAATAGTCAACATTCACTAAGGTCAAATAAATGCAGGCTTTACACCCAAAATCTTACCGACTCCAAGAGTCAATACCCAAAGATGATAGCCTTTCCTCACCATGAGATTGTTTTTTAAAAGTTCAATTTCTGGTTTTCTCATAAGATAAGATTTATATTTGTTGATTTGTCTTAAAGTTGAAGCAGGGGCCTTATTAAAAAACAAAATAAAATGGGTCTTGCGCCATTGTAGTCAATTGTGTCTATAGATGCTGACCTCAGTTTAAATTCTTCGCTGTGCCCTCCAAGTAGATGCTTGTTCTTTTGTTCAGTCAGGATCTGGACCTGACCACCTTGCCTCCCTGATTTCATTTGTTTAGACTGGTAATGTGAAGATTCCTCACATCAGTGCACAGTGCTGAGAAAGCAAAGATGACATGCAGAGTAAATATCAGCAGAAATAATACGATTAAGAAAAGTCAATAAGAGATGCTGAGATAGGGAGGCTGCATTTAGAGATTCGATGCCCCTGAGGAAGGCATGCAGGCAGACATTAATATGGATGTGACCGATAAGCCCAGGCAGGTCAAGGTGGAGTAACACATCATTACTGTGATACTGCTCACCTATCGCCTACTCCAGGACACAGATAAATTGACTCTCAGTTTCTAAGGTGTTTTTTTCTTTCTTTCTTTTTTCTTTTTTTTCCCCCATACTAACTTCTTTTTACAAAGAACAAAAATAAAACAAAAATAAACACTTAGTAAAAGTTTAGAAAAAGTTAACTGTCATGTCGGACAAGGAACACTGGCAAAATTTAGCACGTGTTGGTGACAAATACCAGAAAATATAAAGCTTTATCTCAATTTTAGTAAAATGTGGAATCATAGTAGTATGCATTCTTTATATATGAAAATTATTTTCATAGCAAATTTTGTGAGATCCTTGACCACTTCAAATCAGGCTACTGTGACATGGTTGAGTTATGGTAGTGGGTACGTAGTTCTAAATTTCAGGTTTTACAATACACTACAAATTGTTCAAATAGTGAGGCACCACATAGTGTCATTCATACATACATATGTGTATGTGCACATACAGTATCCATTTAAAATTTTGGCTGGTGGCCCTGGCTGGGTAGCTCAGTTAGTCAGAGCATCATCCTGATACACCAAGGTTGCAGGTTCGATCCCACAGGACACATAAAGGTATCGCCCAATGAATGAGTAAATAAGTGAACAACAAATCAATATTTCTCTCTCTTTCTCTTCCCCTTGCTGTCTCTCTAGAATCAGTGAAAAATTTAAAGTTCTGAATGGCAATTAAATAACAAAAGATGTTATTACACTTTTGTTCTTATAGTGTACACATTTACTCTGCAAATGCAAACCCCTCAGCTCTGAAGGGTTTTTTGAAAACAAATATATAAACAATGCTTTATGCTTTAGATACCTGAAATGTATCATGCATTTAGAAAAGTCCAGCTCAAAGATATATCAGAAAGTAAATAACATGGACACAATGTCTAAAAAAAATACATCGTAGAATCTCAGAATCTTTCATTATACTCCCTTTTAATCACTACTCTTCCCCCACAAAGGTTACCACTAATCTGATTTCTGTATTTTTATCTAATTAAATTCTAGAAATACTTATAAGCATTTCTTTATAATTTTATCTCCTAAATCTTCTACCCTAAATAATGTAGTATAGTTTTAGATACATTGAATTTTGTACAAATGCATTATATATATTATATGTGGTTCTTGCTTTGGTCAACATGATGTGCATGAGAATTTTTTTCCAAATTGTGAGGTGTATTTGTAGATTGTTTTCATTCTTGTAGAATATCCCATTTTCTGAAGATGGCATTCTAAGTTGGATATTTTTATTGTTTTGGGGTTTTTGATATAATGTGTCTGTTGCGGTGGTCCATTCTTGTAAGTGCCTTTTAAGGAACGTGCAGAGGCATTTTGGATGGATTATGGTAGATCGGGGTATGTATGTCTTAAAATTTAATTTAAATGCCAAACTATTTTGCTATCACAAGTTGAGCCACCATTATTTAATAAATTGAAAGTCCTTTCATGAGTATTAGTCAGAACATTGAACATCACTTTGTATTAAAGTTTTCTGCTATTGCCAGTTTGGATTGTGTGCAGCTGGTGACTTGGCTCAGTGGCTTTTTCTTTCTGGTTTGCCAGATGTTTCAAATCAGTGGCCAGGTGATAGGATTGGTCGTTGTACTTGTTCTCCTAGGAGCAATCTGCCATTTAATTATTTTTGTGGGTACTCTTTTTTTAAATGTATTTTTAAAATTAAATTTGATCTTTAAATTTGAAATGAATGCCTTAGCATCCTATGAAAGAAATTTCAGTTATAATTTTTTTTTTTTGCTCCCACCCCTTTCCCCACCAACTCGGGCGCCCACCCCTCCCTACCCACTTCCTCTTCTCAGATATAATTTTAAGGAAATACTTTAACCCAAAACTTTGATACTAATTTACCGTGGAGGGGTCGGCTGTTCAAAACCTGATCACATGTTCAGCACGTGCAGGATATATGTTTGGGATACTTTTTTCTGGTAAAAGTGAAAGTTTTCATTGTGCTACCCCTGTCGTATACAATGTCTGGCTGTGGTTACATCTGCAGTCTGTGTCTTTGGAGCGCAGATGTTTTATTTTCCAGGTTCTGCAAAGGGAACACATGAGCTTCATTAACACTACACTGCAAATAACTAATTTAAATAGCATGGCCTTACAAGGTGTGAAATGGACAATGCATTGTTAGGTAAGTGTTAGTGAAATAGTATATTTTAAAGTGAATTGAAGAAAATAAGATTGGAAAATGGATAAGCATACCAGATCACTAGCCTGTTGGACTCTAAGACAAGTCTGATGATGCCTTTCCAACAGATGAATAAATGGTGTGAAATCAGATTAAAATCATAAAACTGTGACTAACTGAGGCCAGTTCTCTGTATTAAGTTATTTTATTCAGTTAATGTCAGTGGATGGTACAGTGAAATACTCTTTAAGTCCACGATAATGAACACACACATGCTGAATTTTGTAACATTCACCAATTAAATTAACAATGGTCAGGGAGAGAAGTGATGAATATCTTTGTTACAACAGTCAAGGAAGTACTTAAATAGGGACACAGATAACAGAAATAGACTATGTAAACAGCATGCATGTTTACACACTAATTGTTCCTGAAAATTATGTGGAATCCTTATTAATAGAATAACATTCTCAACTATAATGGATAAGAATGGCCAATGATACCATTAAAAATGTCATAAATTTCCACATGATCTGGGAAAATAATTAACTATAAATTAGTTTTAGAGTCAGCCCTCTGAACTCTCCTTGTCCTTTGGAACCACGTGTCTATAATCCTTAACAAACGACTTCTACCGATTCTCTTGGAGGTAACTGTGGAGGAACCAGAAGACATTAAAAACACATGGAAGATTCCATTGGTCTCACATAATCAAAGGAAGGACAGAGAGGGCTTATCCCTCAAAGTTGACGGAAAAAGGTTAGACTATTTTAATAAGCTGATTGAAAACATCCCTCTACATGATATCAGTATGTTTCTTCTCTTATGGAAGTTGAATGTAAATATTCTGTGATGTTTTCAGATAGATATACTGCTCACAAAAATTAAGGGATATTTCAAAATGAGTATGAAGCGATAAAATATCCCCTAATTTTTGTGAACAGTATATTTGATAGAAAAATGTTAAGAAGGTCATGTGTAGTGTGGAACATGTGTGATGTGCAGTGATGAAGTATTGGGGATGGTAATTTTTATAAAAATATTCCTTTGTACCCACTGCTTTGCTTTTATTATCTAACATATTTCTCCAAACAAGCCTTTAAGAATTCAGCATTATTTCAGAGAGAGAGGTGGGTAACTTGGTGGGAATGAGAAAATAAAATGCCCACGGTGATGCACCTTGCAAGCCAGGAAGATGGGACTTAAATTTGGAATGTTGGAGCCCCCAAGTCCCTTCTCTCTCTCCTCCAACACACCTGTGCGGCAGAGAACTGACAATTGTATTTCATAGCAAAACTTTTCTCTGTGAGGTAAACATCATTATTTATTGGAATAATATGGCTTGAAATATTGAATTAGGGGAGAGTAAAAAATGTATTTCTTTTTTATATCATCAATGAGGCAAATAATTTTTATCATTTTTTGTGATTAGGAAGAATTGCATATATATGTATATATATATGTTGAAATATAAAGAAGTCAATGTGAAAGCAGTTAGAATAAGGTAGGGATTGGGAAGGATAGTCCTTGTCTTGTCCTTCTCTTGATTGGCCTTATATATACTGCTCACAAAAATTAGGGGATATTTAAAAATGTATAAAGTGATAAAAAAAAAGCACTTGATTTTTTTTATTAAACAAGAACATCAGAAAAGCAAACAAGTCAAAAAAAGTTGTTTGATTATGCAAATGAGATGCAAAACAAACTTTTATTTCATTGGTGAAAATGCACTATATAAAAGGCTGAAAGTGCTCTAGTATCTGCACATTCCATGATCCCCTAATTTTTGTGAGCAGTGTACATCCCAAAGCTTCTTTTGTGTCTTTATACAGAATTGCAGAAAGCACCAGGACCAGTCAGGGGGCTCTGTGGTACTAATGTGGACCATTGCCATCATCTGTGGAGTATCCAAGGAGATGAATGGGACTTAACAGGCAGAGGGATTATGGTACTCATCTCATAGCTCCAAAAATTAAGGGATATTTCAAAGTTAAGTAATACATTGTACTTGAATTAGCTTGTTCTTTTACCTGATCTCTCAGTTGCTCTCTTTTATAAATAAATACACGTGCCCCTGCAGCAGGGCTAACTTGTCTATTTTGTATGAAAGCGTCTGGGTATGTTCCTCTACAGTAAGAGAAAACCTGCCTTCCATTTCTGCAATCAACCTCACCTTTGTAACAACCTTCCGCAATGCAGTGAATTAAAACAAGAAGGAACCTCCCTGTGTCTGCAGTGATGTGTTCCACATATGATGGCACATACTAGATGGAAGAAGGGATAGTAATTTTTACCCTTAATAATATCCCCTTTGCTTAGATCTTTAGAGCTTAAAATACACTTTCATGGAGGTTGTCTTATTCCATTTCTATGGACACAGGGCAAAGGCGGGGGTCATCCCGATCTCAGTGGGCAGTGCGTGATCTTGGGCTCCGTGAAGGTAAATGCCCTGACCCAAACCAGAAAACCAGCAGGGGGCAGAGCAAGGAGGCTGACCCCCTGTGTCTGTTGTCCACTTTTTATGCTTTTCAGAACTTGCTGTGGTTTCTTTCCAAGGAGTTTTTTTTTTTTCAAATACCCGGCTTCTCCAGGCTGTTCCTTCCAAATGCCATATTTCTCATTCCTGTGTCCTTGACCCTGTTGTTTTCAGTCGCCTGGGTATTTTTGTCACTTTCCCTTCACCTGTGTAAATTCTGCATATCCTTCAATACTTAGATAAAAATTTCTGCCTTTTGCCAATATCTCATCTTCTGCTTTTTAAACACCAGAGATACTTATAGTCTGTAAAATTTAGTGCTAGTTTGTTCACAGATGTGCTCTACTAGTTTCATAAGTCAGTTTTTATGTTTTATTTATTTTTTCTTTACCAGCTATTAATGATCTGAAAGTCATTTTACACACAGAAAGACATACACATTGCCCACACATGTGTGTGTGTTATAACTTTTCTTCAGGACATTTTGTCTGGCTGAGTGCTTGGTCGAACAAGGTCACCAAAGGACTATTTGTTCATAGATTAGTTTATGTTCCATCTCCTTGACATGTTATTTACTCATCCTTGACTTCCTTAGAGTACTCAGTGTGGTAAATAGATATTCTTTATTGGATACTTTTTGAATTAAATTGAATGTGTCTAGTTTGTGCATATCTTATGCAATATGAAAGCTAATCTAAAACATTACTTTTATATAATGTCAATGACATAAGATAATATGAGTCAACAGCTTGAATAGGTTTATATTTGATTTCTAAGGCTCTGGACTCATTATTATCTTCTCATTATTATCTCATAATTAAAAACAAACAAATAAAAAAAAACAAAACAAGAAAACCTTCTGGCTTCGGCTTTATCTATGGAAATGCTGAGTCAGAGACAATGAGTCCAGAAAGGCCCGTCAGCACATAGTCTCAGCCCAATATCACTGTTAGCTCACTCACTGTAACACAATTTCTAATGTTAGGAAGCATCTGTATATTCTGGGAAATGTTTCATGTCTGCTTTTTCTTGTTGCTTTATGATCAGTTTATTTTTAAATGACACTGAACAGTAACTTAGACAGTAACTTAAACATCCCTTTAAGAATTATTTTCAGCATCTAAGAAAGCCTGTTTACTGTCCAGGGCAACAGAAGACGCACACATGATACATCAAAATATTGATATGTGACTAAACAAAAGTTCTAGATAGTTGGAAAAATATGGCCCATCCTCCCTCCTACATCCAAGAAAACATCATCAAAGACAGGTGGTTCTTAAGACAATTTGCACAGCATTAAATTGTAGAGAGGTTTTATTAAAGTTCAGGGAACACCTAAACTCAGACAAAATGGGGAGGCAAGGTGCTTATTTCAAAAGTAGTAAAATGGTTCTACTCTAAGAATCTCTGTGGCTGACTACAATTTCCAGCTGTTCAAATTAGTCCAGCCCTTTTCGGTTGTAAGAAGTAGAGTCAGATGCACTTTGAATTCCTCTAGACTGATGGGTCCTAGTAATATGTTGTTTAATGTCTACATATTTATAGTTTTTTTCGCTTCCTTTTAAAAGTTGATTTCTAATTTCAAAGCATTCTCGTTGGAGAATATGCTTGGTATGATTTCAGTCTTCTTAAATTTGTTGAGGCTAGTTTTGTGTTCAACATAGGATCTATCCTTGAGAATGTTCCATGTGTACTAGAGAAGAATGTATAAACTGGTGTTATGCCCATTTGATCTAATTTGCATTTAAGGTTAATATGTCCTTATTGATTTTTTTGTTTGGATGATCTGTCAATGGGCGATTTAGACCCCCTATCATGAATGTATTTTTATAAGTTTCTTCTTTTAGTTCTGTTAGTAGTTACTTTACATGTCTCGATGTTTCCTGATTGGGTACATATATAGTGAGAAGTATTATGTCTTCTTAATGTATAGTCCCCTTTAACATTACAAAATTTCCATCATTCTCTCTTACTACCATTTTTATCTTGAAATCTATTTTGTGAGATCTAAGTATGACTACACCTGCTTTTCTGTGTATTTTATTTGACTGGTATATTATTTTTCATGCTTTCACTTTGAGTCTATGTTTGTTTTTGCAGCTGAGATATGTCTCCTGAAGGCAGCATATGGTTGAGGTTAGATTTTTGTTCTAATCTTTGCTCTGTGCCTTTATATTAATGAATTCAGTCCATCTAAATTTGGGTAATTATTGATGTATGAAGATTTCCTATAGCCATTTATCTTTTTTTTTTTTCTTTTTTTTTTACTCCATTAGTTCTTTTCCTTTGTGTTTCTGTCTGTTGTTTTTGTTTGGTGGTATTGCATAATTTTCTCATCTGTTTCCTCTTTTCTTGTTATGTGACTCAGGGTGTGTGTGTGTGTGTGTGTGTGTGTGTGTGTATGTGTGTGTGTGTGTGTGTGTGTGGTTAGCATTAGGTTTACATAAAAGAAACATTCATATATACAGTAGTTCTTTTTCTTTTGAATGCATCTAATCTCCTCTCTACCTTTACTCCTTCCCTTTTTATGTTCATTGTTGTAACAATTATTTGTATTTATGCTGTGAGTTTGCTGATGGTCTTATTTGTAGTTTTGTGACCTTTTGTTCTTTGTTTGAGGTAGAATAACCCCATTGAGTATTTCAGGAAATGAGGTATTCTGGGGGTAAATTCCCCTAGCTTCTGTATGTCTGGAAAAGTCTTTATTTCTCCTTCATATCTAAAGTATAACTTTGCTGGATATATTGTTGTTGGTAATTTCTTTCAGTAGTTTGACTATTTGATTTACTCTCTTTTGGCATGCAGGGTTTCTGCTGAAAAGTATAATGATTACCTAATGAGCTTTCTTTATAGGTTACTTTCATTCTTTCCCTGGCTGCCTTGAGAAATTTTTTTTGTTATGAGTTTTTGAGTTTTAATACAATGTGCCTTCGAGAAGACTTTTTTGGGGAATGACGTCATTAGTTGTTCTGTTTGCTTTTATGTTAGAGGATCTAGATCTTTCCATAGGTTTGGTAAGTTCTCATCAACTATGCTTTTGAATGGGCTCTTTATTCCCTTCTGCCTGTGGCTGCAGAGGACAGCACTGGGGTTTCACAGATTTCTAGACCCATTGCCCAGCACATTCCCCCACAGGGCTGGTCCTTTGAGACTAGGGGTGTGGGGTGAGCTGGTGAAGCTGACCACTGCCTTTATTACTTTGCTCTTTATATAATGGTGACTGGTAGACTTCTGTGGCTTCCCCTCTGTGTGTCCACCTGATCCTGAGATTAGTCAAAGAGTGTACCTGTTGCTCAGGGGGAAAATGTTTCTGTGGTACCAGTACTTAAGTTTGCAGATAATGTACTCTGCAACCCAATTCTACTGTTCCAGCTTCTTGTGGGGCCTGCAGCTAGCTCTGAGAGGATGAGGGAAGGCAGCCAGACTCTACAGCTTTCCTTCTCTGTCTGGAATGCTGATTGCCAGAAAACTGTGGCCACATCTCTGTGCTTAGTTCCTGCTCGGGTCTCTGGGATTAGTTGCAGCTTGTACTGATCTCTTCTGCAGGAATGCTCCCTGTATTTCTTTTTTTCCTTTCCTTTCCTTTTTTTTTACAGAGATAGAAAGTGAGTCAGAGAGAGGGATTGACAGGAATGGAGAGAGATGAGAAGCATCAATCATTAGTTTTTCATTGCGTGTTGCAACACCTTAGTTGTTCATCGATTGCTTTCTCATATGTGCCTTGACCACAGGCCTTCAGCAGACCAAGTAACCCCTTGCTCGAGCCAGCGACCTTGGATTCAAGTTGGTGAGCTTTTGCTCAAACCAGATGAGCCCGCGCTCAAGCTGGTGACCTTGGGGTCTTGAACCTGGGTCCTCTGCATCCCAGTCTGACGCTCTATCCACTGCTCCACCATCTGGTCAGGTCCCCTGTATTTCTTTGCTGCTCCTTTGCTCCTCCTGGCTGAAGGGACTGTTGGTGGCGACTAGAGTCCTCCCCATTCCAGGCCGAAACCTGCAGTGATCTCTGGACTGCAAACTCCAGTCTGAGTCTCTAACACTGTCTCAGCTCTTCTCCCACCTTTCTGGTTTGCTCCCACTTGCCCACCTTCTGATGTTTCCATGTGCAGATCTCTCAGACTTGATTTTGTGTTAAGCAGGGAATCCTTTGTTGAATTACAGTCATGCAAATTGCTGAAACTTCAAGGGAAGAAAGCAGGGGGACCACTCATGCTGCCATTTCTCTGACATCACCTTTCTATTACTTTTACTTAAAGATATCAATTATTGGTTAAGAAAATTTCTGATATGTTAAAAATCAGTAATCTGGATGCACTTTGATCTGATCAAGGCTTTTTCTGATTTTTTGATGCGACCTTATATACTTTTTTCTGTTTCTCCTTTGATAAATACAATAGATTATGATAATTGATTTTTATTGTTAAAAGAAGCTTTAATTACTGAGGTGAACTCTAATGTGCTAGGATTACATTTTGTTTACTTATTCATTGCTGGGATGCATTTACTATTTTCTGGTATAATTATTTTCCCCATCACCTTTTGAGAGAACTCATTGGTACAATTGACTGAGCCTAGAATTTTATTTATATTGATAGAAAGTATTTTTACAATTTATTTGATTCTTTTAATGGTTAAAAAACATTTATTTCTACTTATTATTGAGTCAGAGTTAGTAAGTTATATATTCTGTATATTTGTCTATTTCATCTAATTTTCAAGTTTACTTGCAAAAAGTGTTTAGAATACCCCCTTCATAATGTTTTAATGTCAATATTATCTGTAGGGGGGGTTTTCTGTTATTTTTCTTTTTACTTGATAAATATTGAAAACTGTATTTATTTTGATAGTGATTTTATTTTGTTAGTCTATTTGTTTTCTGATACCTAATACATTCTTTACTTAGTTATTTTCTGATATTAACATTATTATTTCTTTCTTTCTATATTTTCTGTGTTTATGTTTTGTTTTTTTCAAAAATTGGGGATAGTTGTATAATGTAATCCATTGATTTTTCAGTGGTCTAGAATAGAGATTAAAAGTTGAGACTTTGGATTCAGACTGCTGGTTAAATGTGAGGCTATAAGAAGTAAAATAAATTAGAGAAAGACAAATACCATAATATTTCACTTATATGTCAAATCTAAACAGCAAAATTAATGAACAAGTAAAATAGAAACAGACTTATAGAGAGAAGACTGATTGTTGCCAGAGGGAAGGAGGATTTGAGGGACTGGGTAAAAATACGTAAAGGAATTGAGATGTACAAATGAGTAGTTACAAAATAGCCACAAGGTTGTAAAGCACAGTATAGAGAATATAGTCAATAATATGGTGCCAGGTGGGTACTGGAAATATTGAGGCAGGGGGAACACTTTGTAAATCATATGATTATATAATCATTATATTATACTCCTAAACTAATACAAAACAATATTTAATGTAAACTTCAATCGAAAAATAAAAACATAAAAAAGAAAATAATGTAAAGGATATCTTAAAATGGGGAAAAAAGTCATAGCTCAAGAATTTTATTAATGTCTACTTATCCACATTAATCTATGCTAATAAAATAAATTTGAGATTCAAAGTATGACTGGTATGACATATTAATGGTATTTGTATATATGAGTTTGTGTGTGCATGTGTGTATGTATGTTTTACCAAAGTCTTTGCTAGTTGCACTGTCTGGGTGGAGGGGAAAAGGGTAGGGAGGAATAAAGGGTGATGCACAGAAACTTGACTTGGGGTGGTGAACACACCATACAGTATACAGATGAGATGTTATAGAACTGTACACCTGAAACCAGTATCACCCTAATAGATTCCATTAAAAAACATTTCACTGTCTCTTAGGACTCACAACCTCAAATTATAAAAAAAGGGTTTTGAAAATGCATTTCTGTTTTGCAAAAGCTTAATGTTCTTGCCTTTTTTGACTTTGCTCTTACAGTTGCAATTAACATCTGTTACTTTTTGGCATAATTATTAATGATGCCACCTTTAATTTTAAAGCATCCAGGTAGGATAATTAAAGATATAGTAACTATATTTAATGCCTACTTATTCTCCAGTCTTTTTAGGCTAAATTTTAATATTTTCACAAAAGTCTTCTGTAACACCTCATCCCTCTGCTACAGAATTCCACAACATTTCAGCATTTCCCATTTGTAATACTGTAGTTGTATTAGTGGTTTTTTTCACAATGTCTCTTCCCAGCTAGATATACTTATTAGGAGGGCAGGAGTTTTGACCATATTAGTCAACATTGAAACCCCCAAAACCTAATATAATGACTAGAAAATAATAGGTCCTTAAGATATATTTTTGAATGGATGAAAGAAATATACAGTTTTAAATTCTATGTTTCAAGGAATTAAGCAAAATATTGATGTGAAATCTAGGTAGACAAATGAAAAAAATACCTTAAAAATATTTTCTCAAGCTATTCACAGGCCTTACAGAAAAGAGTCTTAGATGACATGGTGCCAGATGACTTCTTTGTCTTTGAAGGTAGATTATCACTGACCTGTCTTTTCTTTCTTCCTCATAAAGACATCCCATTCCCTAGATATGCATGTAGGTTTATGTGTACATGTTTACAGAGAGGGAGAAAGAAAAAAATGCACCCACATGATAATAGTAACTATGTCCACATGGAAATTTTTCTTTATACTTTGCTACCTTGCATATGACTTACATTGTTTTTTACAAATAGAAAAACACACATTACTATAAGATATGAAGTGATTATTACTTTTTAAACAAAGAGCTAGATCATATCTAAGTAGTTTGTGTCACTGTTCACCATGTTTAGTGAGGTAGGGTATTTAGTTAAGTTAATCTAACAGTTTTCAAAATGAAACTCAGATTTGATCTGGAAGTTGCCCCCAGAACTGAGCAATTTAATCCTCAATGAATTTTTGTGGAAGGAAGTTTTCTGTGAGGGCATACAATGGAAGCAGGAGACGTTCATTGTTATAGGTAGCCAGTCTCTGAGTAAAACAATAGGAGCCAACACAGAAGGTTGGGAATCAACACTGTAATCAGCCATTTTAATTTATTATGTTGAATTTGGTTAGATCACTGTGAAAAAAAATAATAGTTCAGATGCAAACAAATCATTCAAATGGCATTGCTGAGTGTAGAACTAGAACGGGAAAGACCAAGTATTTGAAACATAATGGTCTACAGATTGCTGTCGACACTGCCGGACATAGGAAAATGTAACTTCTGGAAAGGAAATGTAAGCAAGACAATTATTTCGTGAACTACGTCGAACAGAAATAACTATTATACTGTCTTATATTGCCAATTAAATGGGCACATTTCTCAAGAAATTGTGTGCTTTCGTAAATTAGAGTTCATGTAGCTATACTGCATTGTGTACTCTATTATGAAAATTATACCGAAAAGAAAATGATGTTGTTTCAGGGCCTTCTTGCACTAAAAAAAAATCAACAAATTTAATAATCATGGAAATAGCCCCAAGTAATTTCTATCTTTAAGTAAATGTATGTTAATTCAGCATTTTAGTGCATATTTTTGTTTTGTTACTTGAGATACTCAGCTTTCTATTTAAGAGAAACCTGATTTGACCTTGTTATAGTAACTGCATCAATCTCTACCATGTTTTTTGTGTTGTTTTGTTTTTAACAGCGTTTTGATGATTGCTCTGTTTGTTAGTTTGGGACTTGAGTGGAAGAAAAATCAGTCAATACCATGCTCAGGCTATAATGATGTTTATTGTATACGCTGTGTGCAATGTATACATGTACTGTACAATGATGACCAATTGATGTGGTCCCAATGGGTGGAAAGCTGGGGGGGTACACATGATTTAAAGTCTATCCAATCAGAGGAAAACATAGCATTTTTTTTTTCTGGAAATACTTGAACTCTTTTTGTTGTTAAATATGATGTAAGAAGCATGTGGTCCTTTTGCTTGCTCACAGACATAATGGCATAGTAAAATTAGTTTTTTTAGGATAAACAAACTCCAAAGAAGGTACCTTAGAGCAGCAATTTTCAACCGGTGTTGTGTGGCCCATTGGTGTGCCACAAGATTTTTAAAAACATGCAAACCTGACTATTTAGTCAGGGGTGCTGACCTCTTTTCCCTTACATTGTCAAATTAAAAAATGACTATAGCCAACCCAATAATAGCTGTCTGGTGTGAATAAATAAAAATTATACCTATTTTTTATCAGATTGGCAAAAAATATATATTTTGGTGTGATGCAGTATTTTAGTAATGAGTTTATTTGTACCACGAGATGATAAAGGTTGAACGTTGCTGGCTTAGAGAGACCATGCTCATAGTAGAGATGGATGAGTGTAGTGGCTGCTGTAACAAGGTCAGATCAAGTGACTCTTATGTAGATTAGTTAACCATTCTTACTGCATGCTTCAGAAAGAGTCACAATAAGAAGCACCTTTTTCTTCTTGTTTAAGCCAACAGTATGGTATTTTCATTGCTTATTACTTGCATCTTAAAACAACCAAACTAATTAAAACATTAGATGTATTTCTTTAGGATTTAGCTAGAATTTCACATGATTAAAACCACAGAAACAGTATCTATTTGAAGAAATAAATGGTTATTTATAAACAAATGTATTTTATTTTCAGATTCATTAGGCTAAGGGCATACAATATTAATAAATTAGATAGTGACACTAAAACATTTATTTATGAGATCTAACTATTACAAATGACCAATCATATTTTTGAACTATTTTCCTCATATCATAAAGTCCATAGATGATATAAAATTTATTCTTTTGATGTTTACTAAACTCACAATGTTGTATAGTAGATTCATGGCTCAAAAACTTTATTCTGTATTTTTATGCAATATAGAACAAAAACTTCATTAAGAAAATATATATGTGTGTTTGTATATATATAAGTTGTTAATAAGCTCATGTGATCTATAAGTTGTCACTAACAAATAGAAAAGAACAGAAAGGAGAAATACATTTTTAGATATTAAGAGACCATTACTGAAGAGAATATAGAATCAGAATATTCATGGAATTGCTCTGTGGATAAGCATTTAAGATTTGACTAAGACAGAAAAAAATAATCCTATTAGACTTTAAGGTTTATTGTATTTCAGCCCATTCATCTTAAAATTCTTCACTCACATGGAGTAAATCTGCAAAAAGACAAATCATCGAGGAATTAGGCTGCTTAGTTGTAAAAATATAAAATAAATTTAGCTCCTCTTACAAATCCATTTTTGGCTTGCACTTATATAAAATCCAATTTCTACTGGAAATGAAAGTCACATGAAGCAAGGAAATCAGCAGAGTTTTTATTCATTGCTTTCTCTTTGCGCACATCAGGAAATGGGTAACTGTCAACAGTATTTACATGATCGTGATTGCTAAAATTTTCTATACAGTCAAATGTACAAGTTAGGACAATAAAAATGAATATTTTAATTAATATATATATATATTTTTTTTTTTTTCTGAAGCTGGAAACGGGGAGAGACAGTCAGACAGACTCCCGCATGCGCCCAACCGGGATCCACCCGGCACGCCCACCAGGGGCGATGCTCTGCCCACCAGGGGGCGATGCTCTGCCCCTCTGGGGTGTCACTCTGCAGTGACCAGAGCCACTCTAGCGCCTGGGGCAGAGGCCAAGGAGCCATCCCCAGCCCCCGGGACATCTTTGCTCCAATGGAGCCTTGGCTTGCGGGAGGGGAGGAGAGAGACAGAGAGGAAGGGGGCGGGTGGAGAAGCAAATGGGCGCTTCTCCTATGTGCCCTGGCCGGGAATTGAACCCGGGTCCCCCGCACGCCAGGCCGACGCTCTACCGCTGAGCCAACCGGCCAGGGCTTAATTAGTATATTTATATTCAATGATCTCTGAAGTATTTATTGGCCTCCTGCTTCCCCAAGGCATGCCTCACTTCTGCTACCTTTAATGCCTCAGAACTTTGGTGTCCTTGACCTCAGACACCACTTTGCTGCCTACAATCCTGTGGGTGGTGGTCTTTGGAATGGATGGTATGGAGTGGCTGTTCTCCAGGGCATCACAAAGATTGAAGTCCTTCCCTTCTTCCAGCAGGTGGCGGTAGGTAGTTACCTCAGCCTCCAGCTTGCCCTTGATGTTCAGCAGGGCCTCGTACTGCTGGGCCTGGTGCTGCCCCTCTGTCTGGGTCGGGGCCAGCTCTGACTCGTGTGCAGCAGGATCTCATTGAGCTGTTTCATCTGCATGGCATAGTGTCTCCACTTCTTTCAGGCTGTTCTCAACCTGGCCTTCAGACTTCTCATTAAGTCCCGGTAGATCTCCAAAGACTGGATGTATGTCTCAGCTCCATGATGTCATTTCAGCAGCTCCTATCTCAGCAGTCTGTGAAGGGACCACTGTGGTGCTCTTCTCAGTCTGCTGGGACCAGTATTGATCTTCTCTGTTCTTCTGAGCCAGCTCATCATACTGGTCCTGGATTCCACCATAATCTTGCTGAGATCCTGAAATTAGGGAGCATCCAACTCCATGGTCACCCCAGAATTGGCAATCTGGTTTTCTGGACCATTTACTTCCTCCATATAGTTCTTTTACATAAAGAGCAGCTCCTCCTTAAAAGTTTCAATCTCCATCTCCAGCCGCAGCCCAATGCTATTGGTATTATCAATGACCTTTTGGAGGCCATTGATGTCACTCTGCACAGACTGATGTATGACCAGTTCTTACTTGATTTTGAAGTCATAAGCAGCAAGACGAGCATTGTCAGTCTGCAGAGCGATGCGGGCACTGTCCACAGAACTTGAAAAGATCTGAACCCTCCCAGGTCCTCGATGGTTTACAGATAATGACCCCAGTCTCTGATCTAGGGTCCCTTATTTTCCAGGTGTTTCCTCCAGTCACTGATTATCAGCCTCCAGGCTTCTCACTCTCCCCAGGTATGAGGACAGGTGACTGTCCAGGCATTGCATAGTCTCCTTCTTGTTGTGGATGCCCCCTATGCCCGCCAGACATCCTGCCATCCCCGCAGGAAGGCCACTGAACCCCCAGCTGCTCTGCACACAGGTGGAGTGAGACATGGTGATCTGAGGGCTCGAGCCCCAGGACCTTGCACAGACACTGGCTGCACTGCACACAGGTGGAGTGAGACATGGCGATCTGAGGGCTCGAGCCTCCGGGACCTTGCACAGACACTGGCTGCACTGCACACAGGTGGAGTGAGACATGGCGATCTGAGGGCTCGAGCCCCCGGGACCTTGCACAGACACTGGCTGCACTGCACACAGGTGGAGTGAGACATGGCGATCTGAGGGCTCGAGCCCGCAGGACCTTGCACAGACACTGGCTGCACTGCACACAGGTGGAGTGAGACATGGCGATCTGAGGGCTTGAGCCTCCAGGACCTTGCACAGACACTGGCTGCCCTGCACACAGGTGGAGTGAGACATGGCGATCTGAGGGCTCGAGTCCCCGGGACCTTGCACAGACACTGGCTGCCCTGCACACAGGTGGAGTGAGACATGGCGATCTGAGGGCTCGAGTCCCCGGGACCTTGCACAGACACTGGCTGCACTGCACACGGGTGGAGTGAGACATGGCGATCTGAGGGCTCGAGCCCCCAGGACCTTGCACAGACACTGGCTGCACTGCTGGCTGGCCAGGTCCAGTGGCACGGTGACAGCATAGTGCAGGGACAGGCAGTTTGTGGAGAGCTAGAGTGGGTGACGAAGCTCATGTCATTCAGAGAAGAAGGCGAGAAGGCGAATCAGGTGCAAGAGGCCTAAAACTAAATATTTTAAAATAATTATTGCCAGGAGTCAGATGTTATTAAATTGATTCTGTATGAAAACAAACAACAAGGTAAATATTCTAATGCCTTTCTCATTTTTGATGCTCTAGAAAGAAACAGCTAATAGGAATGCTTCCTCTGGTACACAGACTCCATGAGCCGGGTTTAGAAGTAGGAATAGGAAATACAAGGACAAATAATTATTCTAGTTGTTTTTTTGAGACTTACTGCTTATCTTCCTTTTTTATTTATTTTACCTCTTTCTTTCCTATTTTCTGTTTTCTGATAAATCCAGAAGAAAAGTTAGAGGGACAGCTTTTATAAGCCTGTAAAATATACTATTGCCACAGATGATCACACCCTGCCTGATATCTGGTCCTCTTCTCCTTTCCAGCTTACGGGAGACTGCATTGCCCAGACCACATGCAGTTGAGAATGTCACGTGGTTATTAGCCTATGTCCATCATAAAATGTGAGTATACATGATATTTATCACATTTCAGCTGAGAAAATGAAAATGCATGATTCTCTAATCTCTGCTTTCCTCTTATGTAGTGACCAAGAAGGTTGTAGTTTAACATAAAATATGCTGATGTTTTTATCACCCAAGGTTCCTGAGGGAAAGTTTGTATCAGAGTCCCACATAATTGTGGGTAGAACATATGGCATGACCAGCTACTAACTTTTGTTCCATTGTGCAACGGAGTTGGGTGGGAAAAGAAATTGTTTTGCTGGCAACCCCTATTCTTTTACACAGTTTAGTGCTAATCGGAATAAAATATGTCTCCAACTCTACCCTTCAATTCTGGATATTGAATATGCTGTGTATCTGTTTGTGTAGAAGTCGTATTATGCCATTTTGGCTCCTTTCCATGTTTTATTTTTAGGCAACATGTTGAGATGTTAATGATGACATTGAAGAAAGTCTAAGATTTTGGGGGCTTTTGCTAAAGGGAATAGACATTTACTGTGGCCACTCATTTTTGGACAGTTTGAATTTATAGGGCTATGTAGTATCTAGAATGAGATTCCCAACTGACATTTAGAGATATACTAATTTATTCTATGCAGGAGAAATCCGTATTAAAGGTATAAGTTTGAGAGCCATCAGACTATAGATGATAGCTATTACAGTATCGATATATAAGAGTATTTAAGAGAGCATGTAGAATAAAATTATTGTGAGTTATAAGAGATGGAAAGGAAAAAAGCATAAGGAAGAGTAATTTCTTCTTTCTGTTGCGTATTTGGGAAATGAAAGAGATTAATACTTAGAATAATACTTAGAAAAACCTGGAGATTCCTTCCCCTTTTTTTCCTTTCTGATATGTGAGTGCCTTGAATTTCAATAAGTATCTAAAGAGTAGACAGAGAATAGAGTGAACATTGTGGTATGCCTTCATGTGTCAGGAGTATTGGAACTCAGAACTGAGTCTCTGTCCAAAATTTGTTGTTGGCTGAAGGAAGCTTTCTTGATAAGATTAAAACCATTCCATGGGGCAGCCCATCTTCCATGACTGGTTGATGAAAGCATGCAAATTACAGCCCTTTGCTTCAGTTGAGACAACTTTGAAGGGCCAGCCAGCTCCCGAGTTCCACTAGGATATGCGAAGGCTTCGTTGTTACTGCATTGTGGTTTAACTTCTCACACAGTTTAGTCCTGCTTGCTCCATCCCTTGTAGGTGTTGATCTACAGAGAACTCCTTAATAAGCCTCCTCAATACATGTCTCAGAGCCTAATGTCTCTTGCCTGGGCAGCTCAAACTGTGGTTATTTGTAATTAGTGAAGTAATACTGTCATTCTTTGCAGATGACATGATACTGTATATAGAGAACCCTCAAGGTTCCACCAAAACACTATTAGGACTGATAAATGAATACAGTAAAGTAGCAGGATACAAAATAAATAACCAGAAATCAGTTGCCTTTTTATACACCAATAATAAATTATAAGAAAGAGAAACTAAAAAACAACAACAAACAATCACATTCACAATTACTGGAAACAGCAACAACAACAACAACCTAGGAATAAATTTAACCAAGAGTGTAAAAGACCTGTACTTAGAAAACTATGAGACACTAAAGAAAGAAATTGAAGAAGATACAAATAAATGGAAGCATATATTGTATTCATAGATAGGAAGAATCAACATTATTAATTAAAATGTCCATACTCCCAAAGCAATATATAGGTTCAGTACAATTCCTATCAAGATACCAATGGTGTATTTCATAGAACTAGAAAAAATATTCCAAAAATTTATATGGAACCACAAAGACCTTAAATAGCCACACAATCTTGAGAAAGAACCAAGTTGGAGGAATCTTGTTACCTGATAGGAAACTACTATAAGGCCATAGTAATCAAAACTGCATGGTACTTGCATCAAAACAGACATATAGATCAATGGAACAGAATAGAAAGCTCAGAAATAAATCCACATCTTTATAGTCAATTAATATTTGACAGAGGAGGCAAAAACATACACTGGGGTTAAAATAATCTATTCAATAAATCATGGTGGGAAAATTAGACAGGTACATGCAAAAAAATGAAACTAAGACACCTTCTTACACCATACGCAAGAATGAACTCAAAATGAATAAAAGACTTAAATATTAGAGTCAAAACCATCAAAATCCTAGAAGAAAACAAAGGCATTAAAATCTCAAACATTCTTTATAGCAATAATATTTTTCTGATATAACTCTTCAGGCAAAGGAAACAAAGGAAATAAGAAACAAACAGGACTACACCAGACTAAAAGGCTTTTGTACAGCAAAAGAAACCATAAACAAATGAATAGACATCCCACTGAATGGGAGGACATATTCACCCACACATCTGATAAGGGGTCAATATCCAGAATTTATAAAGAACTTATAAAACCTAACACCAAGAAACAAACAACAAAATAAAAAGCCAATTAAAAAATGGGCAAAGGACCTGAATATATGCTTCTCCAAAGAGGACATATTGATGACCAGTTTCACATAAAAAGATGTGAATGTCACTTATCATCAGAGAAATGCAAATTAAAATTACAATGAGATATCACCTAACGTGTCAGAATGGCTCTCATATAAATCAACAAACAACAAGCGTTGACAAAGGTGTGGAGAAAAAAGGAACCTTTGTGCACTGTTGGTGGGAATGCAGAGTGGTGCAGCCGCTGTGCAAAACAGTATGGAGGTAACTCAAAAAATTTAAAATGGAACTGCCTTATGATCTAGTGATTTCTCTTCTGGGAATTTATTCTAAGAAGTCTGAAACATGATTTTAAAAGACTACATACACCCCCTATTCATTGTAGAGTTATTTATAATAGCCACAATTTGAAAGCAGCCCAAGTGCCCATCACTAGATGAATGGATTAAAAAAAAAGAGCCATGATACCTTTACACAATGGAATACTACTCAGCCATAAAAAGGAATGAAATCTTACCCCTTGTAACAGCATGGATGGACCTGGAGAACATTATGCTAAGTCAAATAAGCCAGTCAGAGAAAGACAAGTACTATGCAGTTTCACTCACATATGGAATCTACTGAACAAAATGAACTAACAAATAAAATAGAAAGAGATTCATAGAGAACAGATTGACAGCTGTCAGGGGCGGTTGCTGGGTGATGGGGGAGAAGAGATTGAGCAACAGAGGAAAAAAAATAGAAAAACTCATGGACTCGGACAGCAGTGCGGTGATTGCTGGGGGAAGCTGGAGTGTGGGGAGGTAGATGAGGGCGTGGGGGGATAAATGGTGATGAATAGACCCTTGACTTGGAGGAGTGAACACACAAGACCGTGTACAGATGATGTGTTGTAGAATTGTGCACCTAAAACCTGTATAGTTTGGTTAACCAGAGACAACCCAAAAAATTTAATAAAAAGGAAAAAACAAATTAATTGTTACAGAATAGTCAGAGAGATGTAAAGTATAGCATAGACGAATATAGTCAATAATATCCTAATAACTAAGCAAGATGTCAGATGGGGACTAGATGTATTGGGTTAATCACTTAGTAAGTTATTTAATGTTGAATCATTGGGGTGTATACCTGAAATAATATAATATATGGCACTTGTCATTGAAAAATAAAAATGAATTAAATTAAAAACAACAAAAAAATTGGTATAATATTCCAAAATTGGAAAGAAACACAGTCAGAGGCATAGACAAAAAAAAAAAAAGGGTTAATCAGAAGGTTGTACAATTCTTTTGCAGTAAAAATAATAAATAATGAGTATGTGGGTGTAGATAAATGATGAAATGGAAAACTGAGGGTGTTTGTGATTGAGAACCTTAATTTTTTTTTTCTATGCGGTTGACATCCTGGTCTGTTGAGGTGGAGAGGAGGTCTGTGAGATCCGAGGAGTCTTATAATATTTTAATCTAGTAGGTATGGAAAGTGGAGAAGGAAAGTGGCCTGGAAGTAGAATGATCTTAGTGCGATTGCTAAGGACAAAACTAAAGTTGGAAATGGCACGGAATTGGAAAGAGAAAGATATCAAATGTTGGCTGAGTTATTTTACATAAACTGATAATCTAGTATTCACCATTCATCTGAATACTTGGGATAGTAATACCTGCACTTGTTACTTTATAGAATTCCTGTGATTATTAATAACACAGCAATTTTACTAATTGAATTGATTATTTATTAATCAATTTTATTAATCAAATTGATGATTAATAAAATATTGTATAATTTTGATCAAGTATAATAACTAGGTGTATATTAATAGTTGCTTTAGTTCGTATAAAGAAATACAGACTCGACTTGGCAAAGAAAATTAAACCACGTGCAAAGAATATAGAAGTGAAAACTCCTAAGCATATTAAAATAAAACCTTCATGTTGGTGCTCTGAAGTGTCACTCAGTGCCCACTTTCATAAAGCCCAGTGATTGGAATTTGAAGTCGATAATGAGCTTTGTGAGGATGATTTATAACTGGCTACCTTTTGAAAGAATACCCCAGGGTAGATCAATGTGCTTTAATAGAACCACTTATCACTGCACTAAATGCCATGATTATCCTTATTATTTGATTCCATTCTTTCTCTCATCTCCAGATTGAAGTCATCTCTGATTGGTTTGTCTAGTCTTGGCCCGAGGCACAGCTCTGCGAGTCAGTGGAGTTTGAATTTTCTTCTTGTTTTGGTCATGTTATTAAAATTGATTCCATTAACTCCGTGTTCCCATTGGCTTTCTGAAAACCTCCAGGTAGGCAGGTGCACAGTCAGCATATTGGCTCCCTCTGGTACTCTGCTGGGTGGAAGTCTAAGTACAATGCATCTTAGAAAAAAGGAAGAAAGAAAGACATAAAAAGACAAAAAGAAACTTCAACAGAGACTTCTAGCTTTTAAAGGAATACAATGAATAGTGCACTATAAATCTGCATTCAGCTAAATGTTGTTTTAAATGCCATGCACATACCTCTACCCCACCCACATGCACACACAAACATTTTTGTCCCTTGTATACTAGAAATATGCAAAATAGATTATGGTTGTTTTGTTCTGTTTTTGTTTTTTTGTATTTTTCTGAAGTGAGCAGCGGGAAGGCAGAGAGACAGACACCTGCATGTGCCCAACCGGGATCCACCTGGCATGTCCACCAGAGGGCAATGCTCTGCCCAGCTGGGGTGTTGCTCCATTGCAACCCGAGCCATTCTAGCACCTGAGGTGGAGGCCATGGAAGCATCCTCAGCACCTGGACCAACTTTGCTCCAGTGAAGCCTTGGCTGCGGGAGGGGAAGAGAGAGACAGAAAGGAAGGAGAGGGGGAGGGGTGGAGAGGCAGATGGGCGCTTCTCCTGTGTGCCTTGCCGGGGAATCCAACCCAGTACTCCCACACGCCAAAGCGATGCTCTACCACATAGCCAACTGGCCAGGGCTGCAAAATAGATGATGTTTGATTTTTAGTGCCAACCCTTCAAAGATAAGTCAATTTTGACAGTTCCTTTCTAATTTTTTTTTCCCCCTCCAGGAGCCCAACCCTGACCTCAATTAAATATGTGCCTAACAAACAAAAACAAAACAAAGAAATTAAAAGCCTCTCAAATGGTACTGCTGTAAGCAAAAGGATGATAAATGTGATCAGGAAATAGCTTTCCCTGAATGACATTCACTGCCTAATAAAACCTGACTCATAACTTCTGACAAGTAAGTCAGGAAGGTTTGGGGCTGTAAGGTGAACTAGAACGATAATTGCATTTATTTAACTGTCAAATATTAACTCTTTTCTAATTGGAGAAAAAAAGGAGGATAATAAGCAACCTAATTTACATTGAAAAATTATTATTTGCAAAATATTATTCTATTAATCTTATTTATGTCAACTTGTTTAATGTATATAACACACCCATTTGAAGATTATTGCCATTACCTCTTTGCACTCCTGTTGCTAAACTGGTAGCTTAAATAACATAAACCCAGCATGTAGAAGCTCCGATGCTAAATGTTTCCATGGGAACCCTGAAGTCAGCATCATTCATTATCTCCCGGTTATGAGTAGGAAAAATTGAGGCTCAAGGTTTTATCTTCTTATCCCAAACGATAAGCAAGTGAGAGTCAAAGGCATGCTCGTTTGCTGGAAATCTCCTTAGAGAATTTTTATACATATTTCATTGCCTTCAGTAAGAGAGATTATTACATTTTTAATTTCTCTGAAAATTTTCCCTTTGTAGAGTTAGTGGAAGGAAGAGTGAAGAAGCCTCAGATATGGCTCTTAGAGTTTCAACCGTACTTGTATTTGCTATACAAGGGATGTAGGAGACATTTTTAATTTTTGAAAGATACTTCACTTCATTGATTTAGACTCCTAGAAAACACATTTTTCCCTGTTTTCTTTCCCTTTAATGACTCAAGAGTTTTGTAGATCAGATATTTTCCTTTTAATTTAGTGACTGACATAGGACCTGTGATTTCACATGTGCACTAATGACAGGTGAGAGGTATGTGAAATGAAGGGTAAAAAGGAGAAGAATTTTAATGAACCCAAAACAGCCTCTTTATCCCTCCTCAAAAAGATATTCTGCTAGATTTGTACTGCTTAAAAAATGTGGATGAATTTGACTGTTTATGCAGCTTAAAAGATCAGCATTAGAGGGAATTTGTGCTTTTGCTCCGGCATGTACTAGCAGGCAGAGAAGGGCAAATGGTTAGTAAGCTTCTGAATTTTAATAAAAATTAAGCCTATTTAGATTTTTGCTAAAAATGAATGAATTAGTGAGTGTGTGTGCGTCCTGCATGCTATTACTTATTAGTTAGAGCTAAAGTAAAATAACTTACTATATAAGTAATTTTAGGGTTTAAGCAATGTTCAATGAAGGCTGACATTTGTTCACAAAATTATGAGTATGAAAGCTTGAAGTATTTCTTAGGGAGGGAGAGTTACTGTTGCTATGTGACTCTATGAAAGGGCATTAGGCCTACGCTCCCAGTAAGGTTGATAATGCTCTGAATCTAGAAATGCTAGACAAATAGCATTTTATTTTTCATATGTAAATGTGCTTTAATTAAAAAATACATATATATTGGTAAACCAAAGTTCTAATATTTTTCAAAAAGCATAAAATTTAAAAGTTTATCTTAATATTACTCACAGAGTTTCTTTTTTTTAAATTAATTTTAATGCAGTGGCATTGATAAATCAGGGTACATATGTTCAGAGAAAACCTCTCCAGGTTATTTTGACATTTGATTATGTTGCATAACTCTCACCCAAAGTCAAATTGTCTTCCATCACCTTCTATCTGGTTTCCTTTGTGCCCCTCCTCTCCCCCTCCCTTTCCACCGCCCCCCCCCCATTACAATTACATTCTTGTCCATGTCTCTGAGTCTCATTTTTATGTTCCATCTATGTATGGAATCATATAGTTCTTAGTTTTTTCTGATTTACTTATTTCACTCCATATAATGTTATCAAGGTCCATCCATGTTGTTGTAAATGATCCAATGTCATCATTTCTTATGGCTGAGTAGTATTCCATAGTATATATGAACCAAAGCTTTTTAATCCACTCGTCTACTGACGGACACTTGGGCTGTTTCCAGATCTTCGCTATTGTGAACAATGCTACCACAAACATGGGGGTGCATTTCTACTTTTGGAACAGTGCTATGGTCTTCTTAGGGTATATTCCTAAAAGTGGGATGGCTGGGTCAAAAGGCAGTTCGATTTTTAATTTTTTAAGAAATTTCCATACTGTTTTCCACAGTGGCTGCACCAGTCTGCATTCCCACCAGCAGTGCAGGAGGGTTCCCTTTTCTCCACATCCTCGCCAGCACTTATTCTGTGTTGTTTTGTTGATGAACACCATTCTGACTGGTGTGAGTGAGGTGATATCTCATTGTGGTTTTAATTTGCATTTCTCTAATGATTAGTAATGTTGAGCATTTTTTCATATGCCTATTGGCCATCTGTATGTCCACTTTAGAGAAGTGTCTGTTCCTTTCTTTTGCCCATTTTTTGATTGGATTGTCTTCCTGGTGCTGAGTTTTACAAGTTCTTTATAAATTTTGGTTATTAACCCCTTATCAGATGTATTGTTGAATATGTTCTCCCATTGTGTAGTTTGTCTTTTTATTCTGTTCTTATTGTCATTAGCCTTGCAAAGACTTTTTAGTTTGATATAGTCTCATTTGTTTATCCTGTCTTTTATTTCATTTGCCCGTGGAGAAAAATCGGCAAATATATTGGTGCGAGAGATGTCAGAGAGATTACTGCCTATGTTTTCTTCTAAGATGCTTATGGTTTCACAGCTTACATTTAAGTCTTTTATCCATTTTGAGTTTGTGACTAGTGTAAGTTGGTGGTCTAGTTTCATTTTTTTGCAGGTAGCTGTCCAATTTTCCCAACACCATTTATTAAAGAGGCTGTTTTTACTCCACTGTATGCTCTTACCTCCTTTGTCAAATATCAGTTGTCCATAAAGCTGTGGGTTTATTTCTGGGTTCTCTGTTCTGTTCCATTGATCTATATGCCTCTTCTTATGCCAGTACCAGGCTGTTTTGAGTACATCGGCCTTGTAGTATAACTTGATATCAGAAAATGTGATACCTCCCACTTTATTCTTCTTTTTTAAGATTGCTGAGGCTATTCGTGTTCTTTTTTGGTTCCATATAAATTTTTGGAATATGTGTTCTATATCTTTGAAGTATGTCATTGGTATTTTAATTGGTATTACATTAAATTTATAAATTGCTTTGGGTAAAATAGACATTTTAATAATGTTTATTCTTCCTAACCATTAGCATGGTATATGCCTCCACTTCTTTGTATCTTCCTTGATTTCTTTTATCAATGTTTTATAATTTTCCAAGTACAAGTCTTTAATCTCCTTGGTTAAATTTACTCCTAGGTACTTTATTTTTTTGGTTGCAATAGTGAAGGGGATTGTTTCCTTAATTTCTCTTTCAGACAGTTCATTGTTGGTGCATAAAAATGCCTCTAATTTCTGAGTATTAATTTTATATCCTCCTACCTTGCTGAATTCATTTTTCAGGTCCAGTAGTTTTTTGACTGAGACTTTAGGGTTTTCTATATACAATATCATATCATCTGCATATAATGATAGTTTTACTTCTTCTTTTCCAATTTGGATGCCTTTTATTTTTCTTCTTGTCTGATTGCTGTGGTTAGGACTTCCAGGAGTATGTTGAATAAGAGTGGTAAAAGGGGGCACCCCTGCCTTGTTCCTGATCTTAAGGTTATTGCTTTTAATTTTTGCCCACTGAGTAATGATGATGGCTGTGGGTTTTTCATAGATGGCCTTTATCATGTTGAGGTATGTTCCCTCTATTCCCACTTTGCTGAGAGTTTATTCTGTCTTTTATTTCACTTGCCCGTGGAGATAAATCGCCAAATATATTACTGCGAGAGATGTTGGAGAGCTTCCTGCCTATGTTTTCTTCTAAAATGCTGAGTTTAGAAGATTTTCTTCTAAGATGAATGGGTGCTGGATTTTATCAAATGCTTTTTCTGCATCTATTGAAATTATCATGTGGTTTTTCTCCTTCCTTTTGTTTATGTGATGAATCACATTGATTGATTTGCGAATATTGTACCAGCCTTGCCTCCCCAGAATAAATCCCACTTGAACATGGTGTATGATTTTTTTCATATATTGCTGGATCCAGTTTGCTAATATTTTGTTGAGGATTTTAGCATCTATATTCATCAGGGATATCGGCCTATAATTTTCTTTCTCTGTGTTGTCTTTGCCTGGTTTTGGAATCAGAATTATCCTTGCCTCATAAAAGGAGCTTGGAAGTCTTCCTTCCTCTTGAATTTTTTGAAATAGCTTGAGAAGGATAGGAATTAGTTCTTCTTTGAATATTTGGTAGAATTCACTTTTGAAGCAGTCAGACCCAGGACTTTTTTTTTGTTGGGAGTTTTTTGATAACTGTTTTGATCTCATTTGTTGTAATCGGTCTGTTTAGGTTTTCTGATTCTTGCTGATTGATTTTTGGAAGATTGTATGTTTCAAGGAATTTGTCCATTTCATCTAGATTATCTAGTTTTTTGGCATACAGTTCTTCATAGTATTTTCTTACAATAATTTGTATTTCTGTTGTGTCAGTTGTTATTTCTCCACTGTCATTTCTAATTTTATTTATTTGAGTCCTTTCTCTTTTTTTCTTGGTGAGTCTAGTTAAAGGTTTATTGATCTTGTTTACCTTTTCAAAGAACCAGCTCCTGGTTTCATTGATTCTTTGTATTGTTTCTTTAGCTTCTATGTCATTTATTTCCAGTCTGATCTTTATTATTTCCTTCCTTCTACTACATCTGAGCTTTAGTTGCTGTTCTTTTTATAGTTCTTTTAGATGCAGGGTTAAGTTCTTTATTTTAGCTTTTCTAGCTTCTTAAAGTATGCCTGTAGTGATATGAACTTCCCTCTCAGTACTGCTTTTGCTGTGTCCCATAAATTTTGAGTGGCTATATGCTCTTTGTCATTCGTTTCTAGGAATTTTTAAAATATGTTCTTTGATCTCATTGTTAATCCATTTGTTATTTAACAAGCTGCTATTTAGTTTCCATGTGTTTTAGAATTTTTGAGCTTTTCTGTTGTGATTGATTTCTAGTTTCATGCCATTGTGATCAGAGAAAGTGCTTGATATGATTTCAATCTTCTTAAATTTGTTGAGACCACTTTTGTTCCCTAACATGTGGTCTATCCTAGAGAATGTACCATGAGCACTTGAAAAGAATATATATTCTGCTGCTTTAGAGTGAAAAGTTCTGAAGATATCTATTAAATCCAGTTGATCTAGGGTGCCCTTTAAGTCTGCTGTTTCTTTGTTAATTTTCTTTCTTGAGAATCTATCTAGTGATGTTAGTGGGGTATTGAAATCCCCTACTATTATAGTATTGCTGTTGATCTCGGCCTTTATATCCATCAAAGTCTGCTTTATATATTTAGGTGCTCCTATATTAGGTGCATAGATATTTATAATGGTTATATTTCCTGTTGGATTGCTCCCTTTATCATTATGTAGTGGCCTTCTTTATCTCTTATTACAGCCTTTGTTTTAAAGTCCATTTTGTCTGATATAAGTATTGCTACTCCAACTTTTTTTTCATTTCCACTTGCCTCCTTTTACCTTCAGTCTATGTGCATCTTTTGTTTTCAGGTGTGTCTCTTGTAGACAGCATATACGAGTCCTGTTTTCTTATCCACGCAGCTACCCTATGTCTTTGATTGGATCATTTAATCAATTTACATTTAAGGTTATTATTGATATGTAGTGGTTTATTGCCATTTTATTCTTTAAAGCTGTAGTCCTCTTTTGCTATATTCTTTTCCCACGTTGATCTGTTTACAACAGGCCCCTTAACAATTTCCTGCAGCATTGGTTTGGTTGTAATGAATTCCTTGAGGTTTTTTTTTTTTGTCAGGGAAGCTTTTTATTTCTCCTTCAATTTTAAATGATAGCCTTGCTGGATAACGTAGTCTTGGTTATAGGTTCTTGTTCTGCATTACTTTGAATATTTCTTGCCATTCCCTTCTGGCCTCAAGTGGTTCTGTTGAGAAGTCGGATGTCATCCTTATGGGGGTTCCTTTGTAGGTGATAGCTTTTTTTTCTCTTGCAGCTTTTAACATTTTCTCTTTCTCACTTAGCTTTGGTATTTTAATTATGATATGTCTTAGTAGATTTCTTTGGGTTTCTCTTTAATGGAGTTCTCTGTGCTTCTTGAACTTGTGAGAGTTTTTCCTGCATTAATTTAGGGAAGTTTTTAGCTATGATTGAACAAAGTCTCTATCCCTTGTTCTTTTTCTTCTTCTTCAGGAACCCCTATGATGCGAATATTATTTCTCTTCATGTTGTCACAGAGCTAAGAGTTTCCTCAGACTTTTTGAGTCTTTTTTCTTTTTTCTGCTCTGCTTCCATGCCTTCATTCAACTTGTCCTTCAACTCGCTGATTCGATCCTCAGCTTCACCCATCCTGTTTTTAATTCCTTCCATTGTGATCTTCATTTCTGATATTATATTTTTCATCTCCAACTGATTCTTTTTAAATATTTCAATGTCCTTTTTTATACTTGCTTTTTCTTTATTTAGGTGTTCGTAATGACCATCCATTATTGTTCTAAGATCCCTAAGCATCCTTACAATCATTATTTTAAACTCTGCATTTGGAAGTTTGGTTATTTCCATATCACTCAGTTCATTTCCTGTAGTTTTCTCTTGTGGTTTCATTTGGATTGCACTTCTCTGTCTTCTTATTATGTCTGTGTGTTTGGGTGTATTGTTTGTAGAACTGGTTGAGTCTAGGCTTGGTGTTGTCTGCCTCCAGTTTTCAGTTGTGTTCTTTCTACGTCTTCTTCAGTTGGCTTCATCTGTTATTTCTAATCTACTTTCAGATTTGGCTTTTCTAGTAGAGCTGCTTTGAAGTCTTGATTTGTTTGTTTTCTTCTCAGTTTTCTTAACATGTGGTAGTCTTGTTTACTGATCTCAGCAGGGGGCATATTTGAAACTGTATCCAGGAATGTGGTGGATATAACCTGAGACTCTGAAGACCTGATCTGCCAGTTACTCTCTCTGGGAATGGGGTGTTTTCTCAGCTTCAGAAGGGGGAGGTATATCTCAGATCTCCATGGAGACCTGAGCTACTGCACCTCCTCCCCACTTCTTGTTTTCAGCTGTGTCTTGTTGTGCTGACTGGAGCTGGAGAGATATCTTGAGATAGGTGACCTGGAACCACTTTAGTTTTGTGTTATGTAGAAGGATCAACTCCTCCCCCAGGTATGGCCACCTCCAGCACTGGATGAGTCAGCTTCTCAGGTCCTCCCATGCATTCTTCTGCCTGTCACTGTCTTTCTCTCTTTCCTCCCTTTCCTTTTGGAAGATAAGCCAGCCCTTTCAACACACCTCATTCCCAAGTCCCCAGGCAAGTGGCTGTGAGCAATATTTTTTACTCTTTTTCAGCTTCACTCCCCCTTCATTCCTGTAAGCAGGAGAGATCCACTGTTCCTCGGTGCTTCCTACCAGGCTCAGTGTGGCTTCTTCTTTGCTCCTTGGTTTTTGAGAGCTGTTCCTGTAGTCCAGAGTTGGTTTTTCATGCTGATTGTTCCTAAATTAATTTATAATCTGGTTTGGTGGTGTGAGCTGGAAGTCTATGCATCTGCCTACTCCTCTGCCATCTTGGAATCCCGCAAATAGTATTTTGTTATAAAACTGAAGCATATACACTCTTATATATGTTGCCAAATACCATATTTTTTGCTCCATAAGATGCACCTGACCATAAGCCCCACCTAGGGTTTTAAGGAGAAAAATAAGAAAAAAAATATTCTGAGCCAAGTGGTGTGTTAAAATATTTAATAAAATACTGTATTTTTAGCTTCATAAGACACACGGACATTTTCCCCTCTATTTTTTTTTGGGGGGGGGAGTGTGTCTTACGAAGTGAAAAATAAGGAATGCTTAATACTTACTGTTGTAATTATGGTCTGCAGTGGTTAGGAGGAGTGTGGGAAGGCCTCTGATACAGTGAGGTGATGGAAAAAATAGAAGAAATTGGAAGTTGCTGTTGGTGGGGAAGAGTGTTGAATGAACAGCAACAAGATTCACAGGGTCACAGCCTGCCTTTCCGGTGGCAGAGGGTCAGAGCACTGCTCACAAGTGAGCTTATTCTATGTGGCCCTCTCGGGTCAGAGTCAGTTTCTGATGCCTGAATCAAAATTAATTCCTCCTTCATTTGCCCTTGTGCTGGACTCCTTACACATTTTAACTCCTGTTTTATTTGGCTCTGTATGTATTTACTTTTACATATGACTTTCATCTATTAATGAAGACAGTACAGCAAGAAAGCAAGACACACAGAATCACTGTGCCTGTGTTCATGTTAATAAGCTCTGTGACGGCCCTGGCTGGTTGGCTTAGTGGTAGAGTGCCGGTCTGGTGTGTGGGCATACCTGGTTCAAATCCCAGTCAGGGAATACTGGAGAAGTGACCATCTGCTTCTCCATCTCTCCCTCTCCCCTTTCTCTTCCTCTCTCTCTTTCTCCTCCAGTAGTCATGGTTCAATTGGTTGAGCACATTGGTCCCAGCTGCTCAGTGGATCCTCCAACCTCAGGCACTAAAAATAGCTCAGTTGTGAGCATGGCTTCAGGTGGGGCTTGCCAGGTGGATCCTGGTCCGGGTGCATGCAGGAGTCTGTCTCTCTATCTCCCCTCCTCTCAGTTGGAAAAGAAAAAAAAAGCTCTGTGATTAGAGCAAATCCATTAACCATCCATCCTGCAGTTCCCATCCCAGTAGTGTGTGTCTATTAATAAAACAGCCTACCCCATGAGGCTGTTTTAAGAATCAAACATGTAAATTCATATGAATTAAATAGAATAGTATATGTTATCTAGTATGTGCTTGTTATTATTATAACTAGTTTGAGTTTTTTAACTTTTCTATTCCCCCCAACCTGATACACTCAATATGCTATTTAAAAAAATGCAAAGGCTTATAAAATTGAGTTAGTAATTAATAATATAGTTTATCTATGGGGTTTGAACTCCAGTCTATTCCTAATAGACTAGCTCACAAAAAGTACAGAAATCACTTTGTTTCATCTTACCTTCTACATAAGAGATATGGAACACTAAGACTAATTATAGCAAACCTCTTTAGTATTCTACTGGCTTTTCACCTGGGGCTGCAGAAGCTAGAGTGTATCTCCAAACACTCTCACATAACACAAAACAAGAGTATCCCAAAAAGTTTCTCAGCAATAGCACTATAATTTATCAGCTATCATTTATTTAGTGTCTCTATATGTCAAGTACTTTGATCCATGCTAGACACACAGAAATAAATTTAATTTAGTCTTTTAAATTTAATAAGTGAAAAAAATAGTAGGTTGGCATATGATTACAAAAACAGGAGTTGGTAGAAGTTGAACAACAACAAAAAAAGGAGTTTGGAATGACGTAGAGTTCTAAAATACTACACATCAGATTGGAAGAATTCAGAGAAAGGAATGCTGAATGATTCCTCAGAAAAGATGTCTGGTTCCAGGGGTGGGATTCAGCTTGGTCGTACTGGTTCAGCAGCACTAATACCTAATTTTTTTGAGTTTGGCAAACCAGTTGTTAAAATGGCACTTGTAATCAGTGTCCTCTCTAAGGTGGGCACCTGGGCAACCACCCAATGTGGAAATCACAAATTTACATTCCTTGCTTTTTTTAAATGTTCATCTGTGTAACAGCATATTCTAAGCACCCATAGTAATGTTCATTCCATCCATAGGTGAGAAAAATTGCAAGTGAGGGTGCCAATCAAGAAACAATATGGAAATATCTTAGATAGCAGTTCTATTGTTTTTTGTCAGATATTATTGAATATTTTTTCATTAATACTTTAAAACTCTTAGGATATAATCTAGCTATGTGTACCTCTTTTATTGTTATTTAAGTATTAAATGTATGAAATAATAAACTACCTTTTGGTATCTATATTTTTTCATACTTAAAGTTGTCATTAGAGTAGAGAACAAGTTGTTAAATTATTTGAATCCTACCACTGTCTGGTTTGACTGAGTTTTGGGGTTGGGCTTTGAAAAATGGAAAGGATTTCATTAGATGATCAAGTGGGTGGTATTTCAGGAAACAGGGACAGTATCAATGAAGATTCAGGGAAATAGAAGTGCTCTAAAAGGAGCTAACAAAGCACGTATACTTGGAGAGATTAAGGATTTTGAGGCAATGTAGCTAAAAAGACCAGGTGTAGCCTGCTCCAGAAACCTTGCCAGGATGTTATTCCACTGGCGATGGGACCTATGGGAAATATTCGAAAGGATGAGTTGAAGGATCCAGAGAGGATTCTGGGAATATAGTTCGGATGGCAACGTGAGGCATGGATTGGAAAAACATATACATTGGTTTAGGAAAATGCAGTGAGAAGGCCACACTGACAACACTGGCCAGAGTAAGACCTCGGCAGATAGCAGGTGGGGGAAAAGACTAAGAATTGCATTTGAGAGATAATTTTATTTTAAAATTAGCATAATTTAAACATAAGTGGGAGGTTTTGAATGGAGAAGAGAGAGAATCAAAGATGTCTGATCTGTCTTGTTTTACAAGTAATAAAATGGCGTTGCAATAATGGAGGAAGAAAACTTTCAAGGGGATGGTGATTATAAATTAAATTTTAAGGAGGTGAATTTTGTTTTTTTCAGGGAAAGATAATGAGACAATAGCCAGGAAACAGTTGGCTTTGTGTGTCTGGGGGCTCCATGAGGAGTGTGGGACAGGAGAAGGAGATCCTAGCACTCTTAACAGAATGTTGAATGAGACCATAGACATAAATGGCAGGGAGAGCTGGAGGAACACAGGGGAAAAGACATTTTTTATTGTCTACTATTTGAAAGGGACTATATTAGACTCTTTAATCAAAGTCAAGGTCACAGCTATAACCACAGGACAAAATAGTACTTACTCTATGAAGAGAGAAACAAAAGTTAACAAGTAAAACAAGGACCATTAACATGGGTATGAAGTACAAGGTGCATCCGTCTGAAGACACAGTTCATAGTTGTAAAACTATCAATTAATTATTGAGTTTTTACATCACTCTTGTTCCTCTGGTCAGGATGATTCCGAGAAATAGTCTGAAGAACAAAAGAGCTCAGCCAACGTTGGAAAGGTCCCCTTTAACTGATGTCCGAATCCTGATTATCTTTCCTCAGCAGACTTGGGTTCTTGGGTCTCCATGTGCTCATACTTTCCATCAGCTGTTGGTGCAGAGTTTGCTATGAACACCAGCTGAGCAGGCCAGGGGGAAGGGTGACAGAAGTGGGTCTCATATAGTTAGCCAAGTATTTTGTGTTTGTTTCATTGTATCTATAGGGAGCATTAAAGTGACTATATGATCAAAAAGGGTTTTCTTCTTGTTCCTTTCCAAGATTTCCTGCTTTTCCTATAGCTTATGCTAAGTTGAAAAGACCCTGATGACCAGTGTCTTCCTGTGCATGACTGTCAGCTATTCTGTTTCATCTGTATACAAATGTTTAAGTGTCTGGTTCACCTGTTGTTGGAAGGGTTTACTCTGTTACGTTGTGATGTGAAGAGGATGGATGAATGTATACTGCATCTCTTTGTCTCCAAAAAGAAGTAAAGATGCAGGAAGATAAAGTAAATAAATTTCTTTCCTGTGCTTCCTCAAAGAACAAACCAAAAGATTAAAGAACAGAAGGTAAAGGACGAAAAAACAGGTAAATAAAGGTCCCATAGGCAGGGGTGCATTGTTAAGTTGGCTCACCAGGAAAAAAGTCTTGTTTTGTAGCATTGGACAATTTCTGTGTTATACTCCCAACACAGCCAGTTTCCATCAGGGGTTTAGTAAGCAGTTTGCAAAATGTCTGAACCTTTAACAGCCAGGTGTAGTGAGCCATGCAAGCTAGCTTCAGCACACCATTGCTCGCATACGCGTGATAGGTCAGAGAACTGTGTGTACTTTTTTGTGGAATATTTATCTTTTAGAAAATCATCTTTGCCTTTTTTTATCTGCCTTTCTTGAACTCACTTGTGCACTGAAAATAACTATCAATAGCTCAATAATCATTTTTTCTTTATTGCCTCTTAGAGATATGGTAGTTTTTCTCTGCTCCAAAGACAAAAGAAAAGCATGAGGCTTGAAGGGCACATTTCATATACATTTTTTCCCAAAACACATAAATAGATCCCCTGAATGCTCTGAATTGAGTTGGTTGCCTGATGAAGCCTTTATTTATCTGATCTTTTTAGGTTTAATCAAAACATCTGTCATATTGGCCAGGTATTGCATTTGGCTCTAAATTAGGAGAACATCATGTCACCCAGGCAACCAAAACCAACTTTTTAATTCAGAAAGAGAAAAACAACTGAAAAAAATTAAGATAAAAAAATCAAAGGATAAATATACCTCTGGATTATTATTATTAAATTAATTAAGTAAGAAGCGGGGAGGCAGAGACATACTCCTGCATGCAACCCAACTGGGATCCACCCAGTAAGCCCACTAGGGGATGATGCTCTGCCCATCTGGGGCCGCTGTTCTGTTGCTTGGCAACTGGGCTATTTTAGCACCTGAGGCAAGGCCATGGAGCCACTGGATTTTTTTTTAAAAATGGCAGCCTAGGAATAAATAAAAATTACAACATTTAAATTGTAGTTAAAATGCCACTGTCAAATGTAAGTGTATCCAGGAATTGTGATTAAATATAATTAAAGAATTTATCTTAAACTACAATCAAAGCAAGAAGCTGTTACTTTCAAGCTGCAATTTTTCCTCAATTAGCTTTTTATAAAAAGTTCTGTAAGGTGATACTGAATTAAACTGTTTTATTGCCATTCATATCATAGACTATTATTATATTTTATTACTGTTAACGGTGTACTGACTTTCTGAGACTAGGAGGAAAATTAGCTTATATAATCATCAGTAACTTGAACATTTGGACTTTTGGCAGTGATTCATTTACTTTCAAGTTTTGCTGAGCTACATAAAAATGTACATAATTATGCTGTGTATGGTTATTCTTGTTGAGACCCCCACTCAGCTTAGTTAAGACAGTGCTACTGTTAAGTGATATTATGTAATTACTTTTACAGTTTTGCCTAGCTTAAGATTCTATTTACCTACCTATCATGTATAATTACATAAATAGAGATAACATGCTTGGAGAGTTCAGTTTCTTAGGAATACAAAGCTGTCATATTTTATCAACTGGTGTTTAAGAATTCCTCCCTTCTGGATATTTTGGTAGTAATCACCAGTGTCTGGTGATGTAATGGGGGAAGGGAAAGAGGAGGAGAAGCAAACACATAGGGATTTTCCCACATCTCATTATAAAACTTAGAGAGCCAAGTAGGCAGATTGGTGGAAAGGGTGGAGGTATTGAGTAATTGCAGTGAGTAATTGTGACATCCCTCAGCTTCACACAACTAGGATGATCGGGAGCACTTGAAGAGCCAAGGTTAAAGACATCTTTGCTGAACTCTAACAAAACTATGCAAGAACTGTCTCTGCCACCCACTAATCCTGAGGCAAAGTAATAGCAAAAAAGGAGGTCTTACCTGTTGTAATAAACAAAACCTTGTCATATTATGACAGGAACAATTGTAATAAATTTATTTAGGCCTTGGCCAATTGGCTCAGTGAGTAGAACATTGGCCCAGTGTGCAGAAGTCTCAGGTTCAATCCCCAATCAGAGCACACATGAGAAGCAACTATCTGTTTTTCTTTCTCTCTCTTTCCCCCTTTTCTCCTTCTTTCCTGCCTGCAGTCAGTGGCTCAGTTGGTTCAAGCATCAGCCCCAGGTGCAGAAGGTAGCTTGGTTGATTTGAACATTGGTCCCAGATGGGGGTTGTTGCGTGGATCCCAGTTGGAGCATGTGAGGGAGTCTGTCTATCTCCCCTCCTCTCATTTAAAAATAACTAAGTAAGTAAGTAACTAACTAAATAAATTTCTCTAAAGGTTTATTTGCTTAGAAAGGTAAATACTTAAAAAGTTAACCTTGATTTGTTAAAATATATTTCTTTCCTACTAGTTCATTTAGTTTGCATGTGTATGCATGTGTGCATACAACCTTAAGTTACCGATAATCAGTTACCAAATACTAATAACATCTCTCTGGTTTGGTAGATAGGAAGGCAATCTGGTACTTTCTGAAATTCTCATTCTTCAGTCCTTCTAAATATCTTAAGCTTCATGTCGGAAAAGCTAAGGAATTAAGATCCTTGTCTTTCATAAATGTTCTCAGGTTTGGTAAAATAAGACAAGTGATAGATTTATAATTGACATTCATGTCATTGACACAACCCCTCTTTTCAAATACTGAGATATCACTCCCGCTGCTTGGAAATTTACTAACCTTATTACTGAGCTACTGAGAAAAGCTAGGATGCATCTGTTAAATATTTTATAAAGACAAGGCAAATAAAGTAGCAATTACATAGCAGAAAAGCAGGATACACTCAAGCAGCCAGAGGTTCTCAACAATATCTGCTTTAAATAATTCATTTTCCTGAATTTAAAAATATAGAATATAAAATATATTCAAAGTCTCCAGAATATGAAAATATATTCAAAGCCTCCAAAACATTTTACCCTTAAAAAAAGCAAAGTGAAAAATCACAGAGCTTTATTAGTACTTATTTTGGTTTAACAACTCAGTGCATAAATTTAAAATATTCTTACCTTCAATTCTTCCAGCACATTTTTCTAAGGTAAAGTATCTTCTATAGCCCAACACATTTAGAACCTTGTTCGGTACACTTTGATGTTTATTCCAGAATAAGATTGTTTCGGGTACAGAGTGTTCATATGTCAGGTGCACATTGTTTATATCGTACAGTCTTTTCTTACTTAACTTGGCACAGGTTTAAAAGACAAAATAAAGACTCTTACTACATCTTTAGTTTTTTTTCTTTTGCAGTTTCTTTGTTGTTGTTATAACACTTTATTTTTATCTCTGCCTCTTGCATATCTATTTCTCTCTCTCCCTTCCTCCACCTACTTTCTCTCTCTCTCTCTCTCTCTCTCTCTCTCTCTCTCTCTCTCTCTCACACACACACACACACACACACACACACACACACGCACGCACACACTCACAGACACATCTCTTAGATCCCTGGAGAAACTGGATCTATTTCTGTGAAAGTTAGTTTTAGTTTTATTCTCAGTTATGGTGCTTCTCTACAGAGTTAAATTGTTCCTGTCTCCTGAACTGTTGTCCTGTATACTTTACAGTTGTTTCTGGTTCTGGTCACTTGTAATCTTTTCTTAGTTGTCCTAATACAAACATCCCATTCCTGAAAACACCTTAAATACCATTTCATGGTTGAAATACAGTAATTCATCAACAAATGTTATTAGTATTATTACTATTATTACTATTTTGTCTTTTCATCGTACTGGTTTTTCACTCCTTTTGTTTTTTATCTTTATTGTAACATTCTGACTGTCTCTAATTCCTGATTTTGTAGATTGTGCCCATATATTGCAAAATAATTCTCAAATCTTCCATTTTCCAAACACACGGACACATTCATACATATAATCATAAGCACGTATATACATACACACATCTGTTTCATAATACTCTATAGATCCTCTTAATATGCTTAAGTCAATTTGAGACTCTCCTGCCTCAAATATATTTCCAGTTTAAATTAATTAATAACATGATTATAGTTTGGTATAAAAGTAAATGTTGTATATTTTTATCTCATCACTGGAAGTTCTTTTTTATCTAGCTATCACTTTTCATCTAGCACCCTAAAATATTAACCACTTTTAGTTAAGAGTTAAGGTCTTATGTAAAATATCAATCTATCATCTATCTATCTATCTATCTATCTATCTATCTATCTATCTATCTATCTATCTATCTATCTATCATCTATCTATCATCTGTCATCTATCTATCTATCTATCTATCTATCTATCTATCTATCTATCTATCTATCTATCATCTATCTACCTAGCACACTGTGCAGGCTGTGTTTTTAATGACTTGTGAGATCCAGTTTCATAATAGGTTTTAAGACTTTGACATCTTGATTGCCAGCATTTTAGATTAAGATAGGTTCGACTTTTGATTGTGTCCTGGGCATGTGGCTAGGGTTCTTAATCCTCTAGCAGGTTTTATATTTGGAGAGAATACGCCCTGCTATTTATACTTTGTTTAATGTTCAATATATAAATTCTTTCAATATTTAATATTTCCACTTATAAACATCCAATTTAATGTATATTTTATAAATCATATACTATTCAACATTTAAAAATTTGTTGCAAGCATAACTAGTCAAATCTCTCTAAATAAAGGATTATCATTCCTGCACAGTAAATTTGTGTGGGAAGTTGTAAAAATAAAATACAAAGCCCCAGCCTCAATTCCAGAAATTCTTACATAATTTGTTCATGTATTAGTATTTTTACAACTTTCTTAAGTCATTGCAATAGGCAATTAAAACTGAGAATGACTGATTTATTTTAATAAATTTAAAGCTTTACATGACTTTTAAAAAAGGTTTCCAACACCTTTTAAACACACAGAAACACACACATTATTTTAATGGTAAAAAAAACCTTCTGATTATTCTTATGTTCCACATAATATCAAATCATTATTTTATTAATTTGTACATTTTATAAATTTTATTATTCTCTAATGATTTCATATAGTCAGGGTTATACAATTTATACAATTAGTTGAATTAAAGTGATATTTATCATTCTTAACGGAAAAGGTATTGTCTCAAGCCATTCAACTTATATATACTTTATTATACTTTCTGAATTATTGATAAAATTAGTCTTGATTGTGACACAAATCCTTCACAGTGATTCACATCCATGACGACCTGGATTGTACTGGGCCCCTTTCTGAGTGTGAAGTAATACCAATGGGACTGTCTCACTGAAGTACTTATCTCTTTCCTCCCTTGTCCATTTTGTCTCTTGTGCTTTTGGTGCATTTGCATTCATTCAGTTACACTTTTGTTACATCTCAGTGTACTCAGTAGGGTCATCTGAAGCTTAGATTCTAGGAGTTGGGTAATCAAGTCCACATAGCCAGTTGCTCCCACAAGACATTTATGAAAGCATCATTTAATAATACACTGTTGGAATTGTTATTGTGTGGATATTTTTGCTTGCTACTGGTTCTAATCAGTACACTATTTTAACCACCGCTATTCTGTTTTAAATATTTTAAGTTTTATATTATTTATTTGTGTGTATTTTTACTTTATCATAATTATCTGTATATCTACAATTATAAAGATAGAGGAAAGTGTGTATCTATAATAAAACTACTAACATCCATAGATGTAAATATTTTAGTGCTTATTTGATAGATATTAATCACAAATTGCTGTTTAAACCTTTCCTTTTTATCATCACTAATTGAAATAGTTAAAGTAACTGCTTTTTCACTTTTCTGTTCTATGTTTCAGATTTTTCAAATACTTTATGAGTAGTGCATATATTCGTTGTCTATTTGGATATGAGATAAAAAGTTGGTCATAAGGAAAGGGATATAATTTAACATGGAAACTGGTTTATAGGAGACATGTTAGAAATTATTTCTGTGTTGTAACAAATTAAGTGATCAGGCTGCAGAAAATGTATAACTAAACAATTTTTTTATGTTACAATAGTATTTTGTCAAAGCAATCCTGTTGAACATGGCAGGCTCCATATGCCTACAGTGAGTTCTCCATTAAGAAGGTCCAGTATCTTTTTCAAGTGGTCTTATGTGTCAGTCACAGTGACACCTAATACTAAATTTAAGCTTGGCCAATAATAATAGTCTAACAATTAGACTGTAAGAAAACTCTATTATGTGAAGACGGGGTAATAAAAGCAATGTACAAATGCCTTCTAATGGCTCTTGGGTTGAGTTTTGCTAATGGTCTCATAGAATCATTAAGGAGGTAATGAAAGTGGTTTATGCCAATTAAAATCAAGCTAAATGCAGGAGAAAAAAAGCAACCAGTAAATCAAATGAACTTCAAGATGCTGACCTATTCTCACCTACTGCTTTATTTTGGATGACAAAAAAAAAATAGTTTTTAAATTGTAATGCTAAAAGAATTGGCAGTTTCATTATAGTTTGGGGGCAGAGCTCTCAATATTATTTACAAATTAAATAAATGTTTGGCAGAAAAGGGCATATTATAAAGCCAATATCTTTCTTTTAGAGAAACCACTGAAAATGCATTTAACTTGTCTATTCTCCTTTCAAAAAAAAGGGGGGGAAATCTAGGTCCAAAAATAAAACTTACTAGTCTCTAAATTTACTGTACTATTACTTAATTCATTCTCTCATATGTCCAGTAGAACCTTTTGAGATGACAAAAATGAGCCTAATCTGTACTGCCCAATAGAGGTGCAACTAGTCACAATTAGCTATTGACCATTGACATGCAGCCGGTATAACTGACAAACTAAACTTGTAATTTTAAAAATTCTAATCAATTTAAATTTAAATAATTCTGTGTTTAGGGGCTACTGTAGTAGGTACTTCTGAAGCTTAAATTGTGTATGCTGCTCATTTGAGCTTTTCAAAACAAACTGATTCTGCTTGCTGTGATAAATTAGTTAGAAGACAATGAAATGCATTCAGTGAATCTGGGAAATTAATCTGGAAATGGATTAGACTGATGTTACGACACAGGAATATTTTAAATTGCAGGAAGACGTGCTCACATCAGGAGAGAACGTGGCGTTCAGTGGCAGAGGCACTTGTTAAACAAGTGTAATGAATGCTGCCTGTGTATCCTCATTCACTCCCAATCCCTGGCCAGCTTGCAGCTGTGCTGTCCAGTACAGTGACCACAGCTGGGCCCTCTTGGGCACTGAAATGTGCTAGTCAGGATTGAGTTGTGCCGTAAGGATAAAATAGGTACCAGTTTTCGAAGACCTAATGTGAGATAAAGAATCTAAGTTATGTCAAAATTTGTACATGTTGAGAGGATAATATTTAGGCTGAGCTAAGTGTGTGTGCATGTACACACACACACACACACACACACACACACACACAGAGAGTAAGAAGGGTGGGGACAGACAGAGACAGACCGACAGGAAGGAAGAGAGATGAGAAGCATCAATTCTTTGTTGCTTTCTCATATGTGCCTTGACTGGGGGGCTCCAGCTGAGCCAGTGACACCGTGCTCAAACCAGTGACCTTGGGCTTCAAGCTAGTGACCATGGGGTCATGTCTATTATCCCATGCTCAAGCTGGCAACCCTGCACTAAAGCTGGAAAACTCAAACGCTCAAGCCAGATGAGCCCATGCTCAAGCCGGCAACCTGGGGGTTTCGAACCTGGGTCATCTGTATCACAAGCCAATACTCTATTCCCTATGCCACTACCTGGTTAGGCGTAAATATCTTATCATATGCAATTTCACTTGTTTATTTTTACTTTGTATATGTGGCTACTAGAAAATTTTAAATCATTCACGTGGCTTATATTAGCGGCGTACATTGTTTCTATAGGAAAGCCAGGGCCTAGGGGACTCTGAGTTGGACAACATTGATCCACCTCTCACACCTTGTGTAGGGTCTGGTCTCTGTGCAGTGCCTCTGAAAACAAAATTGCCAGTCACACCCTTCCTCTGCCTCATTAATTAGAAGAGATTTACTTCTGATCACATTATATACTGCACATTTCCCCCAAAGTTCTATTACATGCTTTTATTCTCAGAATAATATTTTATTCTCAGAATAATCTCAAGATATAGGCACACTGTGTTTCAGGAACTCTCAGGAGGGAGTGATGAATTGCCTGGGGTGTTGAGTAAAGCTTTATTTAATAAATTACATTTAAATCAGGTTATTAAAAATAAGTAAAAATTGACTAGGCTAAAGAAGGAGAGGTATTTAAATAGAGGATTTTTCCATACTTGGGAATTTGAAAATTGTCTGTTAGGGCAGGTGGAAAGAGACCACTGAATAATTTTTAGCTCACGTAGGAAACGTTAGAAATTATATTCTGATAATTTAGAATTGGAATTAATTTAAGATGAAGGCCTGAAGACCAGATAGTACAGTGTAATGAGAAACTTGGGAAAGAAATATTTGCACAGGGTCTCCAGTGTTTCTGGCCCATTTCAGTTGCTGACCCGAGACCCCCTCACACTCTTTTCAAGTCTTATCACATGACATGCCATGTCTGAGTGTCTGGCCCCTTATATAAAAATTCAGCATATGCTTAAGTCACCTTCAACTATCTTGTGTTGTTTCTATATAGAACATATTTCCCATTTTTCCCCCAAAGAGCTCGCCCCATGCATTAGTAATCATTGTTTTCATATCATTTCACATTGAAAGGAATTATTTTGTTATTGGCTTCGGTCAGGACTTCTAAAGAGGGGAGCAATGTAGACACTGTGATGTTGGGAATTTACTGTGACGCCTCACTGCGACTGCTTGTCAGGTTTTCTTGTCCCATTGGCACGGCAGTATCCTATAGAGCTATGAATGATGCCTCTACCATGTATTAAGCATGTGACTCAACTTATAAGTTGTGTAATCTTTCTATTCTCAGTTTCATCATCTGTAAAATGAGGATAATGGCATCCAGTTGACAGGGTTTTGTAAGGATCATATATTATAAGATGCTTGAAGAGGCCTGGCATATATCAATAGTAAAAGCTCAATGTGTGTTAACCTAATACACTCTTGTTTTATCGTTATTACACTGGAAATAGAAGTCCCCCCCCCCCAGAGAGTTAAAAAAATAGATAACATTTAAGAAACAGAAAGGGGTATGTGTTTAATCAAGCATCTTACTTATTATGCAACAAAATTTCCAAACCGTGAAAGTATGACCATAAAATATAGAGTAATTGCCTATGATAGATGGTCCATTCGTTATGGTCTATGTTCTAAAATGTGTTAAAATTACAGGATTAGTTTGAGACCATATACTTCATCTTGAATTCTAATAATTCCTCTCAACTGAGTTTTATTTATGCCTCAAAGCACTGGGTGACAATGTATACTTGTTTAGTAAAAATACCTCTTTTGAAATCTTTGTCATGATATTCTTTATTGTTGAATATCCAGAAAGCCACAGAGCTTTATTTTCTCGCTATTCTTCAGCGATCATTCTCCTTGACACTTTGAGCCAAGATTTCCTGTCTATGCATAGTTCATGTTCCATTCCTGGTCGTCACCACCACTCCCTATGCAGCTTCCAGCCATTGGCCTCCTCTTCTCACACTTCCCATCGGAGATTCCACTCACTGTTAGAGTTTTGACCAGTGTTTGTTATATAGATCATTCCCAGATATGCACTCTCATTCAGCCTCTCTGACTTTTTTAACTTAAATAATTTCCACCTACTGTTCATTCTGAGTTTTTATTCCCATCAGCCAACCCCTAACTGAACTCATCCTTTCATTTAGAAAACAAATTTGTATATAAAACTAGCTTTTCCATTTAACTCCAAGAATGGTAACACCATTTTTCAAATCGTATGTATTCAAAACTACATAGTTGACATTATAGTATAATGTTTAGGAGCTGTCTTTGAAACTAAATGGACCACAAATTTTTCTGACACGACCACTTTGACCACTTTGTGACATTTAGCAAATCTCTAGTGTTTCAGCCTCAGTGTGCTCACATATAAATGGAGAATAAGAATACCTTCATGTGTAGACTCAACGAAGATGAAATCATTTATCATTTATAAAGTGGTTAACCTAGTGCCTGTTATGAAGTCAGAGTTCGGTAAGTGGCAATTGCTTTACTAGGGCTGTCCTCACAGAGAGTGAAGCAGTCAATGCATATGTGTGTTTAATGAAGGACTCCATCCATTCTCCATCTCCTATAAGACTCAGTCAATGAATCAATTCGTAAAACGCATCAGGTCCTGGTTTCTTTGCCTCCCTGCTTTATGACTTCAGATCAGTGCCATATAGTTACTAACATGCAGAGTGTGTCCCACACTAATTCCTTAGCTGACTACCACAGGGCTCAGAAGAACACTCACAACTACAGTTTTGCCTTTTCTGAATTGGCTGTAATATTTGAAATCTAAAGCATGAATGACCTGAATGATCTTCTCAGGATAATGAAGATAATTATGATGCTGACCCTGAAAGGCATGAGAAGGAAAGAGCAAATCTGTAACACTCTGTGACATCTATAGTGTGGCAGCAGGCATAGAGCTAGTAAGCACCGTATGCAGTGTTCAAGCCTGGTTAGCAACACTCTTGGAGGAACTGGTGGCTCCATTAAGCTCCAGTATCCTTAGAAATCATCCCCTCAATTTTCTTAACCTCACTTTTTGCCATCCATACTTCTTTCCTAATAATTCAGAATTTCTTGGGCCCAGATGAACTTCTGAATAAAACTTCTTGCTTATTCTTTCCTATTTGTAGTTTCCTGACAATTTTAGATACGAACTCTCTCACGTCTGAACTGTGGCTGTGGCCTGTGATCTCCCCCTGAGGAGATCTGTCAACAGAAAAGCCTCTAATGTCTCACCGTTACTTAAAGGCCAAATAAATACAGATTAACTTTGTTCCCTGACTCTTTTGAGTTAACTGAACTACACACCTCAAGTTTTGGCCCTACTAGTTTAAAAAATTTTTTTAGGAAAGAAAAGAATAAGAATAAATTACCTTTCAAATACTCCCATTGGCTCAAAAAACAAACAAACAAAATAAAACCTTTTCTTTTCTCTACGGTCTTCCTAGGAGACTCTTGGCTACCCCTGCCCCCAAACTGGTTACTTGTTATACCTAAAATAAGAGAAATATTCCAGTTCCTCCCCCCACAGGTAGTCCTTGGCCTCCTCTGAGGACAGCTCCCTGGGGGGTACCCAGTAATCTCTTCACTGTACACTCCCCCCCCCCCCCCCCGCAATCACGGGGCCTTCAGCTGTCTTTGTTAGTGTGTGCCTGATGCAAGATGTGTCCCAGCTTTGCTCACATTGGGGACCTTGGTGTGGTGCCCCAGCTCAAGACAGAATTGGGTGACGGTGGTTGAAATCCACCTTAGGGCCGTAAGATGAGGACCTTCGGGGGTTTGGCTGGAGAGGGCGTTAGCTGGGCTGCACCCTGCTTTCCTGCCGGCCAGGTTGGGGCTGCGTGCGCACCTGGCTCCAGGAGAGCTCCGGAGGCCCGGAGAGGTAGAAGGCGGAGGCTCTGCCTGGCTGGCCACGGACAGGGTGGGGAAGATGGCTCTGAGGCCTGGGCTTTCCCAGCCTGGGGGCTAGTGGGTGGGGGGTGGGCAGTGATAACCAGCATAGGAGCTCAAACATCCATAGAGGCAGGAGTTGGTCCAGGCTTGGCTCGAGTGACCTCTTCTTCTAGTGTGAGGATGCCTGAGGGGCCATCAGATGGCCTTGCCCACACTGGTTGCCCTAATTCAGGAAACTTGGTTTACCCATTATTTCTTAAATATACTGCTACTGGTTAGTACATGCCCCCTTTTCTTACCTACTGGTTTGTTTTTTTTTAAAGAGAATGCATGATGAGATATGAAAGATTCCTGAAACAAATGATTCATTTTTACAAGTGAGAAAACAGCTAAGCTTTCAAATACATTGTAAATTCTACAGCACCTGCTATTCCATGGCATGTTCCGTAACCCACAGAGGTTTCTTTTCTTTCTAGACTCGTTTGCCTTTTACTAATGCTTTGCATTTCCGATGAATTATCCTTTTATCTCTGAGAATAAGGATTGTACATGACACTTCTCTTATCTTGTATATTTTCTAGCCTATAGTAGATGCTTGATAACTGGATGTTATTTTTGGCAGATTATTGTTATTAACAGAATAAATAAGCAAGGAGAGGGGTAAAGCACATTTAATAACATGTACAATTAAAATGAGATTCATGCCATTTTTTAATTTAGAGGACATCTTTCTGCCCCAAACCATAACAGTGTGATAAGAATAGTGACTCCTTATTCAAGCTCAGTCATTCAAAACCTTGGTTTTCACATCTGTAAATGCTGGACAGTTGTGTTAGATAATACGCAGTAAGCACAGTATTAGAATATAGTAATGCTCAATAGAGTTACTTATGATTGCAAAGATGGTAAAGAAGATGATTATGAGGTTGACACAAAGGAATTGGAAGGGAAAACGTCTTTAATCTTCTTTGGAACCTATAGTAGTCAAGCAGGCATAAAATTACTATTACAAATTGATTGTAAGACTGTGATTTACAACACTTGCCAAGAAATGGGGGGCGTCGCCAAGCTCCAATATCCAACTTAGAATCATCCCCACTGAAACTGTTTCCACGTTACCGTCTCAGAAGTGTCAAGTGAAAATGTTTTTTAATTCTTCTCAAATGTGGTACTCTTTATATTTAAATTAGTCCTCTATTGAGTTTTTCAATTTATTGAGTTGCCATATGTGCAGAAAGAAATAACCATTGCGGTTTTGAGCATTTAGAATCCTATAAGCCCCCAAGCAGCCTGTTAGTTTCAGGGAGTGTATAAATAAATCATGCCTCTTACAGCCACATATATAAAAGCCGATTTAAGCTTCCCAGCTTGATGGACTGAAGTCACCACTCTTCTCCTCTTTGCTCTGCCTGGGCTCGGAAGCTCCTTCTGCCCGTGTGCTGGCATGGTAGAAGATCATTGAGGTCTCCTCGAATCTCCTCACCAGACTGTTTATTCATTAAGCAAATACGTACTAGAACACTTACTAGAAAGGCACAGACTTTGAGGCACTGATTACAAAACAGAAAAAAATACATAATGCAATGGACTTCTTGCTGGCAAAAGTAGGCCTCTTCTGAAGTCTCTTCCTCTAATCACGCAGAGCCCAGAGCCTTGCAGAGCTAGAAAGCAGAAAATCCTCAAGTGGGTCACCTGGATTGATAGTAATTGGGGCCGGTCTGCTTTCATCTCTTGTTCCTGGGTCCATAGAGTGCCATGTATGTCTTTTATTCAGTTAATATATTTCATCCGGAAAGGTAGTATGCCTGTATTTGCCAAGTATAGTTTCCTAGCTAGCGCCACAGTTCGCCCTTCAAATGCTGTTATGTCAGCAGCTTTTGGGTTATGTGATATGTGATATGGTCAGTGGATTCTGTTGCCATGAGTCACTTCCTTTTCTGTAAAGTGGTTTCCATGGTTGTATGTGATATTTCATGGAATTCTAATCTAGTGGATTGCATGGTACTTGAAACCTTAGATCATTATATGCAGTGAGGCCCCGAGGACAGTAAAGGCAATTCCATTCCTGTGAGAATGAACTTCTTACAGGTCTTTCTAAAGTGGAAGGGGCCTAGTGTAGTTAATTTGTCACCAAGTGGCTTCTTGGTCTTCTTGAGAAATAGTGCCATATTAGAAACATCAACTCAGTCTCTGTTCCTGTTGTTAGACATTTGGCTGTGGCAGTAACTACATCATGCTTAGTAACTGGGAGTCCATACTGCTGGATCCGTGCATAGCCTCTCTGCCGCTGTGGCCCTTTTATTCATGTGAGTAATATCAATTGCCTGTATCTTTATTTTTTATTACAGTTATTTAGTGCCTTTCCCATAGTAGATGCTCTCTGGTGGGCATTGACATGTAAAAAAACTTTTCACATCACTAGCTTATTACCACTCTCATTACTTACCCTTGACTTCCTTCTGCTTTAAATATTATTATGTACATGGCCATGTGCAGCCAGCCAAAATTGTCCCCACTGCTTATTTTGTGTGTGTGTGTATGTGTGTGTGTGTGTGTGTGTGTGTGTGTGTATATATATATATATATATACATATATATATATATATCTAAACTTGAGTCATTTTTCTTTTGTTACAAGGTAGATGGCCAGATGTACTACTCAAAGATCTTCCCATCAGGGAAGATTTTCTCTCATCACTATCTTTTCCCCCTGAATGAGGCTATATTGTACCCACCATTGGATTTTAGCTTGTACTTACCTACTGAGCCCATTCTTCCATAAACCAAGCTTGGAATGTTAAATTCTTCTTTAGGTTATTTTATGTGATTTCCTATATGACTATATGCATAAATGAGAGAAGAGTGCTTGTACAACATTGAAGAGTACTTCCTAAGTTTGGACTACTGCTTAAGCAGTTTGCTGTGTCTTCTGTTCCTGCTTGCGTGCAAGCTTGAGTGTATCACTTCCATATTACAATTGGTTGCTATTGGGCCTTTCTGACTTTATAACTCAACAATATCAATAGGAGACAACTCATGATGAGCATATCTAGCCATATGGTTACTTGTGTCTCACGGTCAAGCGTCCCATATCTACCAGGGACCAGAAGCATGTCAATATTTGTTCTTCAGCAGGCAGATTCTTACCCACTGCAGATGGAATAGTTTTGCTTCATAACCTCAGGGCCAGGATTGTGAGTTTTTTCATTGGGACTTTGCATCCACTTTACATGGTATCTGTACCCACCACTCTACCTCCAAATCATGGGATCTAGATTGCATTGTACAAGAGACAGGGCTGCTTGTACCAGAGTTCACTCCCACTGCAGAGGTTTCCAGCTCTGGGCACTCCAAGTGTTGGCAGACAACCCTGTCACCCAGAATATAGGATAGGAGAGGTTTCCTTGATACAGAGTTTTTGTCTCCAGAGCCTATAAAAACCTATCAGGTTTTGTGCTTTCTTCTCTATTATAGAGGAGATAGATGCTAAAATTTATCTTTAAGTAAGAGAGGATTTCTGGACTTACAACTAGCTGCTAATATTCTGTAAAATTTTATGAATGGAGCATGTCTTCATTTTTTGCAGGGGTTACCTACTACCTTCTGAAGCTTGTGTGCTTTACCAAGGTCTCCAGTTGCTAACCATCTGGTCTTTATTTAGATCAGTCAACGTGCTGTCAATGATTTCATAGATTGATAGGTTGTCTGCAGGATGTCCAGATGGTTCATATCCCTTTGGCCTGAATTATAATGAAAGACAGAGCTAACATTAGCCTTCAAGCAAAAAACTGTACATGTACATTGTTGTTTGTTCAAAGTGAATTCAAATTAGATTTTCTGATTGAGATAGTATAAAAACAATTTCTCCAAGTCAGTGGCCACATGTCATGGACCTGTGATCTTACTGATCTTTTCTAGCTGAGCTACCACATCTTGTGCAGTGAATGCTAAGAGGATGAATACAGGTTTACCCTCCTATCTAAAATTAGAATGTTTCTATGAAACCTTTTATAAGCTGAAATGGCATAAAGTGAATTACCGTAGGATGCATCTTGCTAATGGAGGCACAGAATAAATCAACATGAAGCACAGATGCTTACAGCCACAATTCAAAGCTTTGGTGGCTTGGTGCTGACATGATGAGTGTAGTTCTGAAGAAGGCATTTGGCAGGGCCACCCTTGCTGTTCAGGGTGTATATTGCCTCTATAATAGCTTGTTAGAAACCAAAAACTGAGCATTCTCATATTTTACTGTGTTTTTTTTTTAAATGAAAATTTTCTTTAGATTTCTTTCAGCTTAGTGAAAGCAGGTATTAATATAGGACTTTTGTAAAAGTGAAGTGGCATGGAGCAGACTTTGGAAAAACATGGGATACCTCTACTTGGTTGAGTTTTGGTAGTCTACAGCCATCTTCCAGGATCTGTTTGGTTTCTTCAAGTGTCAGACTGATGAATTAAATGGGGATAGGATGGTCACAATACCATTAACTCTTTAAGGGTAGCAAGAATCCTTGCCATACTAAAACAGGATGCATATTTGTTTTAATTTATCTCATGGTAGAGAGAGGTTTTCCCATTTTGATGGTGATTACTCCAGAAGGACACACTATGGAGACTAGGCTAACTAAAAGAGAGATGTCTGTATATCCAATGACCCCAATTGGCCAACCTGAATGTTGGCCAAGGCTCTCTTTATGATTATACTCCCACATTTCCCCCTAACAGGGATCCATGGAGGCACTGTGGTTCTATTGTTAATAACATCAATACAGCTTCCCCATCATCTTGTGGCTAGAACACCAATGACAAACTATCTTCACAGATCATCTTGGGACTCTCCCCAGTTTTATCAGAAAATACTTGTCATGCTACATAAATTTTAAGAATTTTGAGTTAGCACTGTATTTTGATATCCTTTCCTTCAATGAATATATACTGGACGCATACTATATGAAGAACATTATTTCAGGTACCAAGTATATAATTATGATCCAAAAAAGGAAACAAGTTCTGAAAATATGTGACATATGATTTAATGAGAGCAAGAAGTAATCTCATTGTTAATAGATTTGAAAAAAAGATGTATCAAGAGGTAAGAAGAGAATAATGGTTTTAGTGTATATATGTTTGAGTGTGGATGGGTAAGTTGACTAAAATAGTGTAGTAACAGATGACTTAGAATGCTGTTCCTTACCCACTAGTGATAAGCATTTATTTATTTCTCAAGACTCAGCTTACATTACTTGCTTTATGCAGCCATTTCTAGTCCTTCTAGAAAGACATTTTAAGTTACTTTTCTTTGTGTGTGTAGGTGTGTGAGTGTGTACAGATATATTTATTTCTGTATTAAACACTTCTTTGGTCGGGGGGGGGAATACATGATTAATTAGAACAGCTGCTGCAATCCCAGTATCTGGCAGATTATAGACTCACAGATAGAGTGTACATTAGTGTATCTATAAAGGACAGAAAATACAAATAGAATTTTGTTAGTGTATGATAAGAACATTCTGCTAAGAAGATTCATGGTAAGTCCAGGCAACAGGAAACATCCCTACATGATTAATATATAGTGCGTGTGTAGAAGTATAGTAAGAGTGTGGAAGTATAGAAAAGTTTCTAAGTCTAACAGCAAACATATTATATCTCCTTAGTTGATTCAAGGTTCCTTCAAACTCTGTTTGTCCATTTTAACCCTCAAGACTTTTTTCTTATAAATCTTATCTAATTACATTTTTTTTCTTTTTTTTCTTCCCCTCAGAACAAGACCTCTTTATCCAATAGTTGGGCTGACCAGATACCTAAGAGTCATTCTTAACCCTCCCCTATCTTTAACCTTCTATATCCAATGTATTGCCAAGATCTGAAAGTTTTATTTTCTAAATTCTGCAGAGCTAGATTCTCTCATCTTCACCCTGAGATTTGAATTTAATTGGGTAGAGTCTAGACATTGAGATTTTAAAAAATCTTCCCAAGTAATCCTAAAGTACAACCACAATAGATGACTTGATAATTGATTGATTTGGTTTAGGATTCCAGACAAAAAGATAAAATAAATAACCTCCCCACAGGTATGATGTTTATCAGAATTGTAAATATGAAGTATCAGCATGTATTTAGACATGTGAACAAACCTGAATACCTTCATCATATCATTAGTTTTTATTGAGTAGTTATGAATGGGGAGGGATGATTACTGTTTCATATGTTGACTTTTAATTTAAAATCTTATTTATATAATTCTGTGTAAGCATTGCTTTCATTTATTTCAAGTTCTCCCAAGTTATAATTAAGAATGGAAGAAAAGAGGGCACGCTAACCTGAAAATTATTTATGATTCAATTTGTCCAGAGCATTTCATATTAAAATATAATGACATTAGAATGACTTTAGATAAAGAGACTGATAGAATTTAAAATTTAAGCCCATCTTGTATGATCTACATCGAGAGTTGGTAAATGGGTTCTGTAAAAGGCTAGATAGTAAATATTTTATATTCTGTGGGATATATGGTCTCTGTAACTTAGCCCTGTCATTGTAGCATTAAATAGGCATAGTCAATACAAAAATGTATGAATGTGGCAATGTTCCCATAAAAACACATTTATTATTTATAAAAATAGATAGTAGGCTGGTTTTACACCAGAGGCCAGGCCATATTTTGCCAAGTCCTGATCTACATTAATAGAAATCTTTTTTTCCCTCATTTATGAGTTCAGTGGTAAATATTTAAATAGCAGAAAGTATATCAAGGGCATTATCTGTGATCTTTTGGGGCCAGTTCAACCAGGGTGGGTTTAGTGAGGCAAGTGAGTCACTGTTGTCAGGTAAAAATTTTAAGGGACACCAAGAAATTCAGTGATCAGATAAATCATATTTATGCCGTGTTAAAAATTGTCAAACTATACCCCAAGGGTTGTATATCCCTACCTCAACCTAATCATATTTCTGGTTCCAATAAAACACCATTAATAAAAACAGACAGTAGACCCTTGGGGTATAGTTTGACAGGGGTAGTCAACCTTTTTATACCTACCGTCCACTTTTGTATCTCTGTTAGTAGTAAAATTTTCTAACCTCCCACCAGTTCCACAGTAATAGTGATTTATAAAGTAGGGAAGTAACTTTACTTTATAAAATTTATAAAGCAGAGTTATAGCAAGTTAAAGCATATAATACTTGGTAAGTAATAATTATTTACCAAGTACTTTATGTCGGATTTTTGCTAAGTTTGGCAGAATAAGTCTTTATAAAACAACTCACTATAGTTAAATCTATCTTTTTATTTATACTCTGGTTGCTCCGCTACTGCCCACCATGAAAGCTGGAACACCCACTAGTGGGCGGTAGGGAACAGGTTGACTATAACTGATTTGGACAGTCGATTATGCTGTATACCCATCACCCAAAGTCAAATCATCTTCTGTTACCCTATATTTTCTCTTTAAACCTCTCCCCTTCCCCCTACCCCTGTCCTTCTCCTCTCTTCCCCTCCCCCTGGTAACCACTGCACTTTTATCTATGTCCATGAGTCTCAATTTTGTGTCCCACCTATGTATGGAATTATATAGTTCTTGGCATTTTCTGATTTACTTATTTCACTCAGTATAATGTTATCAAGGTCCATACATGTTGTCATAAATGATACTATGCCATCATTTCTTATGGCTAACTTGACTATGGTTTGTCTCTTTGCACAAAAATTAATTAAAAATGGGTCAAAAACCTAAATATAAGATCTAAAACAATCAATTACATAGAAGAAAACATAGGTACTAAACTCACGGACCTTGACAGTAGAGAACATGTTATGAATTTGACCCCAAAGGCAAGGGAAGTAAAGGCAAAGACAAATGAATGGCACTACATCAAACTAAGAAGCTTCTGCACAGCAAAAGAAACTGTCAATAAAACAAATAGATAACCCACTAAATGGGAGATGATATTTTCAAATAACAGCTCAGATAAGGGGCTAATATCCAAGATATATAAAGAACTCACAAAACTCAGCAGCAAACAATCCAATTAAAAATGGCAAGAGAACATGAACAGACACTTCTCCCAAGAAAAAATACAAATGGCCAACAGATATATGGAAAAAATGCTCATCTTCACTAGCTGTTAGAGAAATGCAAACCAAAACTACAATGAGATACCACTTCACACCTGTTAGATCGGCTATTATCAACAAGACAGGTAATAAAAGTGCTGGAGAGGCTGTGGAAGAAAAGGAACCCTCATTCACTGTTGGTGGGAATGTAAATTAGTGTAACCATTATGGAAGAAAGTATGGTGATTCCTCAAAAAAATTAAGAATAGAACTACTATATGACCCAGCAATCCCTCTACTGGATATCTACCCACAAAACTTGAAAACATGGGTACGTAAAGACACATGCACCTCCATGTACATTGCAGCATTGTTCACAGTGGCCAAGACATGGAAACAGCCAAAATGCCCTTCAATAGAGAATTGGATAAAGAAGATGAAGCACATAGGGCCACCTTTAAAAAGGTTAGATATTACTTGGCAGACAAATATCCTAATATTCTTTGTGCCACAAACTACATCAGAAAATTCAGTCTATATGACTTATTTGGAACTTCTATTAACCACTGACTAGTGTTGTAAGCATGAGGTTCTGTTTTGTCTCTTTAATTTATTTGTATTGGCTTTTTTTTTTAAGGTTTTTTTTTTTTTTGAGAGAGAGAGAAAGACAAGCAAGGATGGGAAGGAAGAGAAAGGGGGAGAAAAGAGATGAGAAGCATCTACTTGTAGTTGCTTCACGTTAGTTATTCATTGATTGCTTCTTATACGTGCCTTGCCTGAGGGACTCAAGCAGAGCAGTGACCCTTTGCTCCAGCTAGCAATCTTGGGCTCAAGCTAGTGACCTTTGGGCTCTAGCAAGTAACTTCTGAGCTTTTAGCAGCAAAGTTTGGATTATGTCGGTGATCCTATGCTCAAGCCAATGACCCTGCACTCAAGCAGGCAAACCCATGCTCAAGCCAGTGATGACCTTGGGATTTCCATGGGGCCCTCAGCATCCTGGGATGATGCTCAGTCCACTGTGCCACCACCAGTCAGGCTGTACTGTTTTCACCATATGTCCACTGATGTTAAAAAATCTATACCTACACATTTTTGGTATACAAAGAAGGAAAAAAAAATCTTTATTCTAAGGTTGTATACTGTGTTTGCTGTACACAAATTATGTGTTTAGTAAATTCCTACTGAGTTAATTAACAAATGTATTCTGTGCCTACTTTTTATTGGACAGGACACCATGCTAGGTAACCTCTAAAAAGCAGAAAAATAGTTTCTTGATTATTTTTTGTAGTATAGCAGTCATGGTGACCATTCTATTAAAGAGAGAAATGTATATGAGAGGTAAATATGTTAGAAAAAGAGTGTATTATTATGCTTGCTTTTAGGAATGAGGCAGAAGTGGGCTCTAGTTGGTGACAGTCAAGGTCACCAACTACAGTGTGGAAAGGTAAGGATGCTAAAGGTTCTAGTATCAATTCCAATGTTTGTGTGTGTCGTGGTGGGGTTCCCTGACATGTCCAGCAATTCTTCCAACCCCAGATGGGTACCCTAGAATTTAGCTCAATTCCAACACTTGCTATCCAGACAGCATCATATTTCACAGGTTAAGAGTTCAGTCCCACAAGACTCCCCAACCTCTACCTCAGAAGCCATTTCCAAGTCCAGGTTGTCACCTGTGCTTCTGACAGACTGGCTATAGATTGAAGGTTCCAATGACTACCTCCTTGGGTTCACTTATTTTTCTGGAGTCACTCACAAAACTGAGAAACACTCCACTAACTAGACTATTGGCTTATTATAAAATAGAACTCAGGAACAGCCAGATGGAAGAGATGCGTAGGGAATGGACGGATGAGGAATGGGTAAGAGGAGTTTCCTCGCCCAATCCAGATGCACCTCTCTTCCCAAATCTCCACATGTTCACAACCTGGAAGCACTCTTAATCATTTCTTTTTTGATATTTTATGGAGGCCTCCTTACATAGCCATGATTGATAAAATCATTGGCTATTGGTGATTAGTTTAATTTCAGCCCCTCTCCCCTAGATGAAAATGGCGTGGTGGGAGTGGAACTAGAAGTTACAACTCTCTATTCCTGGTTGGTTCCCCTAGCAACCAGCTCCATCATTAGGTGCTTTCCCAAAGTTGTGGTGGAAAGGGACTTGTTATGAAAGTAAGATACTCATTTCACTTTTGTGGACCTGAACTGACTGCAGAAACTGAAGAGAAGAGACAAAATATTATGACAAAAGATGTTCTCATTGCTCTTATTATGGAGGAAATTCCAAGAGATTTGGCAGCTTTGAGCCAAGAACCATGGACGAACACCAAGTATACTGCTCACAAAAACTAAGGGATATTTCAAAATGAATATGAAGCGATAAAATATCCCCTAATTTTTGTGAGCAGTGTATATATGAGAAATATACTTTAGTCATCTGAATAACCATATATATATATATATACTTATATATATATTTATAAATCACAGTATTACGAAAGGGCATACCTGATGTCTCTAGACGCCTTCCAGAAAAGGACAGCTCTTCCCTTTATAGACCAGTCTTCCTGAGGTATTGTGGATTCTTCTAATTTAAATTGATTTTGGGAGAGAAAAAGGGAGAGAGAGAGGGAGAGGTGCAAGGAGGGAGGGAAAAAGAAAGAGAGGGTGAGGGAGGGAAAGAGAAAGAGAAGGAGAGAGAGAAAAAGAGAGAGATAGAGAGAGCACAGTCTGCTCCTATATGTGTCCTGGTGTTCTGACTGGGGATCAAACCCACAACGTTTGCTAATGGGGATGACACTCTGACCAACCAATCTATCCAGCCAGGGCAACCGTGGATTCTTTATGCCATATAATCTACAGTAGAATTGTTGTTATTATGCTTCAATTTTGTCCCTAAATACTGAAAGGAAAACACAGGGAAGGTGGAGGGACTGGCAATGTCACCAGAATATAAACTATCATTTTAACTCTAGTGCTGACTCAGAGAGATATGTTGCCATGATAGTGTAGCGACATGATTCTCTACCATCTGTGGGAATTTGTTGTAAAAACTGAGGACTTACCTAATTTTCCCCACCACAACTAAGACTCATGTATAATTTCAACAGGACTTTATTAAAGGTTGGTTGTATGTAAAAACAAATAATCTAATGAAAATAAAACAGCTAACCATTCTACTATTCCATAGTTTGAATTCAGAATTTTTACCAGTTTGACTTCTTGCTTAACACCTGACTGGCTTCTTCTGCTTCAATTGCTACCCTACCTCTATCCCTGGAAATGCTCCACATTGCTGTACCACAAAGTTCTCGTTCAATTTTTCCTAATCCTCAGGAAGATTTCCTTTCTTGTTTGGTTAGCACTTTATGGCCTGCTCCAGAATTAAGGTTTTCTGAGGATGACAGACAGTCCATAGTCCTTTCCCATTTCCCATTCTAAAGATTGCCTAACTCTTGAAAGGGTCAGCTATTGCCCCATGACCCAGACATCTTAATTACAACAGTGTGTTTCATGTCATTTAGAAGATTTATTCACTTTTTGACAATTATAAGAGAATGGTCTGTATTCTGGTATAACAGATACATCCTGGTTCTTTTCATATTTTTTTCCCAGTGTCAATAAATAGAAATCCAAGGTTCTCTCTTTTGTATAGATGACAGAAAATTTAGATCCAGAAAAAATGTAAATTAAGCTATTATGTGGAGGGCTACTTCTTCAACAGTTACATTCAATTTACACTACTGAATAAAAACAGTATCTCAGTCTGAACTATGTGCGTGTGTATAGTTTTTGTGCATTCATGAATTTCTTAAGAGTAGTGATAGATATATAACTGCATAACTGAAGGGTTCACCTAAGGGGCTGATTATAAAACAAAATAAGAATCAGCTCCAAGGGAAATTCGTTTCCCCACTGAATGCATAAACAGAGCTAGTAGAAAAAACATATATGTTATTTTTTTTCCAGTATATCCTACAAAAGTTTGTTACTTCCATATTTGACACAATATTGTAATTAGGTTATGATGACTGGCCAGTGTCCTCTCTGTGCCATATCCTTAAATAGACTTTGATAATTTTTTTAGAATCAAGAGATAAAAATTAATTTTGGGTGTTAATTTTCACTTGGAGAATGTTAAAATCTCTGTTAGAATTTAAATTAATATTATAAATTTTTAAATAAACAAATAACTAAATAAATAGGATTTCTTTCTTCTGACATTTGGGTTGTAATATATCCTCTAGATATAATATGTATCTTTTTCTCCAGATTAATTATGGGTTATGTGCAATGCCTCCCTCCCCCCCCCAAAGAATACATTTACCAGGTAGACTTTTTTTAATAGCCCATATTGAAATGTTAGCAAACAAGTCTAGAGAAATAAGCTGTATCCTCTATGTTCTGAAATGAAATAATAGCACCTGTTTTGGTAATGTCTGGCTACATAAAACACCACTACAAACTAAGTGGCTTAAAATAACAACAGAAATTTGTTTTGCTCATAAATCTGAAGTTTGGGCAGGGCTCAGCAGTGAAAGCTCTCCTTTATCCCATGTGGCATCAGCTAAGTAGCTGGTAGTGACTTATTTTCTAGGGACTAGAATTACCTTAGAGCTTCTTCATTCATATGTCTGGTGATTAATGGCAGCTCTTGGCTGAAAACTCGTCTGACAACGTGTAGGTGAGTCCTCTCTTTGTAATTCCTAGGCCTCCTCAGACACAGTACCTGGGTTCTAATAGCAAGTGTCCCAAGAGAAAAAGTAGAAGTGAATGGCAATTTTGTGATGTAGCCGCAGTAACCTTTTCATAATTCCGTTGGTCAAATTAGTCATACAAATCAACCTAGTTTCAAACGCAGGATAGACAGACACCACTACACTATGTATATGTCCCTTCCTGGCATTTTACTGCTAGAGGAAAAAAAAAACTTGAAATTTCTGAAGATGAAGATAAAACTCAGCTAATGAATAACCATTGAACTTAATCACATGGGCCATTATTTTATTTTCAAATAATCTTAATGAATTAATGCAATTATAAAACTTATCTCAGCAACACACAAGGTCAGTCAACCATTGCAGAAGTTATTTTACAATAAGTAAATAACAGGGAACAATCTTAGATATTTAATTTTAAGATTAACATTTAAGACTGGTGCTAAAATAACTGGCTTGAATACCCCATCTTTGTAAAATAAATAAAAGAATAATTCTTTTTAGTGAAGGGGGTAGAGAGAGAGTCAGAGAGAAAGAGAGAGAGATGAGAAGCATCAACTAGTAGTTATGTCACTTTAGCTGTTCATTAATTGCTTCTCATATATTCCTTGATGGGGTGGGGGGTGGCTCAAGCCAAGCCAGTGACCCCTTGCTCCAGCCATCAACTTTGGGCTCAAGCCAGTGACCATGGGGTCATGCCTATAATCCCATGCTCAAGCCGGCAACCCCACAGTCAAGCCGGCAACCTCGGGGTTTTGACCCTGGGACCTCAGCATTCAAGGTTGACTCTTTATACATTGTTCCACCACCGGTCAGGCAAAGATATGTGTGTTTTACAAATATCACAGCATTATTACAGAATGAAATTTATATATATTGTATACATAAAATGTCAAAATTGTTGGATGTTTTATGTATATGAGGGAACTCAAAATTCAACTGGTAGTAGTAGTTTTGCCAGTTTAAGAGCAAGCAGCCCTTATAAACAAAAGCCAATTGTCTTTTGACATTGGGAGATTCTTTTATTTGACTGTCTAAGAATTTAACTCTTTGATCATTTCCTCATCAACCTCAGGACTTTAAGCCAGTTTAATCTCTATATTTGTCAACAAATAAAAAAAAGAATGCATGTGGTTATTTATGTATGAGCATGTGTGTGGATGTATGAATGTATGTTTTTGTGCCCTAATGAAAGTCACTTAATCACAGTGAAAAACAAGAAATTTGTAGTAAAACAGCTATATCCAATCTGGATTTTTTATTGATTAAAAACAGCATAGAGCCCTGGCTAGTTGGCTCAGCGATAGAGTGTCATCCCGATATGTGTATGTCCTGGGTTCAATTGCTGACCAGGGCACACAGGAGAGATGCCCATCTACTTCTCCATCCTTCCCCTTCTTCTTTCTCTCTCTCTCTCTCTTCTCCTCCTGCAGCCAAGGCTCCAGTGGAGCAAAGTTGGCCCGGGCACTGAGGATGGCTCCATGGCCTCTGCCTCAGATGCTAAAATGGCTCTAGTTGCAATTGAGCAAAGCCCCAAATATGCAGAACATTGCTCCCTACTGGGCTTGCTGGGTGGATCCTGGTCAGGCACATGTGGGAGTCTGTCTTTCTGCCTCCCTACTTCTCACTTCAAGAACACATACAAAAAACAAAAAACAAAACAAATCAAAAAAGACCCAGCATAGAAAAGAAGACATTACTGCTTAAAGCCATCTAAGTCCCAAACCAGGGATACCACCTTTCCTAGTCACTAATGTCAGCATAAAGGGGTAAGGACACATTCACACAATTCCATAGTTTCTCTATTTCGTGCTTCCTAAATAAGATATTTGCTGATTTACTTTTTTCTTCTTCTGCTTGTTTACAAAAGCATTCATTACCCATGTCAGAAAAGAGGAATAGGACTTTGAAAGAAGTAGAAAACAATGTATACATGTGTTAAATTTTTTTTACTTACAACTCTCATTCATTAATCTAGGAATTAAAAAAATAGTTTTGAAGCACTTATATATGCTAAGCCTTGGGTTAGTGTTGAGTAACAACAATGCAGCCACAATGGCTGCTCCCTTGAAGTTATCCTCTAATTGAAATAAAAAGTATTGCACAAGAAACAATTGCTTGTCCTACAAGCGATTGATGATAATTAAGGAAAGAGTCAATGAACAAATAAATAATACCTCCTAATGAAAACCTTAAAGGCTTTTCTGCTTTTCAATTTGGAACATGCTACTGGTCCATGGATATTGAAGGGATTAGCCAAATGCATTCATTCCTGACCAGAGACCGATTAAGGTCAGTTGAGGCCCTGGATGCAGAAGAAAATATTGAGCCTCTTACATTAGAGAAAAGTGTAAAGTTGGGGTTTTGTGGGGCCTTTCTGAAGTTGGGGCCTTTCAGAAGCTGGGGCCCAGGGTGAGCGCTTGGTATGCCCACCATTAAATCCACCTCTGTTCCTGTCTATTCTCTTGAGACTCTTTTTTTTTTTTTGGAGATATGACTCTTCTGAAGGGTAGGAGGTGGTTACATGCATGCTTGCCCAAAATACAGTTAAAGGCCCCATTTAAAGAAGGGGACAGGTTTGTATTACAACACCAATTTAATGTTGCACGCATTAATTTTATGTGAAGCCCTCTGAGTTTATGCCTGGATCCTAAAGAGAAGGATATTCAGTAAAACCATAAAAAAGGGACAAATTACCTCTGAGATTCACCTAAAAACTACCAGGTCACGCCTGTGTTAACCCATTACATATGTGGGAAGGGTATTGTTGGTCCTTCTTGGACTAAACCCTGCAGTAATTTACAAAGCAGTCAAGGTCAGTATGGACATTTTTCTTACTCAGTGTACATCCTAGAGACAACCTAATATTCTTTGGCCTTCAGAAGAATGAATGGGAAAGAGGCTAATATTGTGGAGCAGCTAGGTCTACATTAATCTGAAGGCCATCCTCAGCTAGTTTGGAGGAATTTTACCTCTGCTAAAATTCTCTCAATTCTGTAACTCGAGTTTGAGTCATGGAGCTATTACATTATCAAGGCTATAACGACACCTTGCTTCCTCAGGTTCTGAAGGGATGATGACTATGAATTATATAAACATATTTTCTAAAAGAATATGGTTTATTAATTATTAATTTGAACCTAGCACATAAGGGCCAAAGTAAAGCTTTTGTTGACAATTATGTTTCTAGGCAAATGTATTTCTATTATATATGATTGAGAGTAAAGGACTGAGTTAAGAAAGATAATTATATATTGATTGCTACTGTTCCACTAACATTGGAGCAACAATGAGGGCTAAGCATGCATAAATAGTTTAGTAGTATAATAAAATAAAAAACACATTAGGTTAATATGACACATAATTATATACGCATTGTGTGCTACACGGAAATTGGCGTTGCTGGTATGTAATTTACATAAATTATGAGAATTTAAATTGCTTTTACACATCAGAAAAAAATTCTATTTTAGTTTGTATTCTACTATGGTATGTTTAATAATCATCACACTTTTACTTTTTCACATCTATCTAATATTATTGGTAGAAAGAATTATTTTTTGTTTCTGACTTTCTTCCATGTCACAGTCCTTACCCACCATACAGACACTGAACAGATTCTTCAGCATATGTTCCTCATTTTCTATGTTTCAAAATAGTGTCCTGATTCTCAGAGGACTTGAACCTGGAAGATCAAACAATAATGTATGTGTAATGTGTAAAATTACAGCACAATTAGCATTTTGTGTATTGGGGATTAGATAGTTTCTAGTCTCATTATTTTAGCTATATTTGAATAATACTTTTTAAAAATTAATGTCCAGCTATGTAAGTGCACGTTTTTTAGTTCCAATGAGAGGCCATAAATCAATATATTCCCTGTTCTCATCTAGAAGACCAGCCATATGTGAAGGTAGTTATAAGTTCTTACACCTATAGCAGCAAAGGAACTTCTCTCTCTTACTCAAGATAAGTCTCTCCCACTTCCGTGGAGAAGGCTACACATTTACAAGGACTCTCTTTGGCTTGGGTATCATGCAGTATCCAGAGTTTATGTTAGTCTCCTTCATTTAATAATATTGGAGCCTGGGGGGTGAGCCCTGGTCTACACTCCCAGGTAGCTCAGGCATCTCTGGCATCATTCCAGATGTGGGGGTTAAATCGGGAAGATACAACATAGACGCAAGCCGTTTGCCATTCATCTGTGCCTAAAACTATAGTGAGTGCCTGCCTCAAGGAACAGGATCCCCTCTTCAGGGATGAAGATTTAAAAAAAAAATGTCTTCAAAGAAGTGCTCGTGCCCTAGAGAACTTAATTATGTCTTTGAGTTATAGCGCAGGGGTAAAAAGAAAGAAAATAAACCTGAGAGAGAGGGAAGGAAGATGTTTGAGAAAGCGTGGAAGGAAGGTACCCAAAAGCCATCCCAGAAAGAAGCAGATCTTAAAACAGGCTGGACAGAGGAGAACTCCAGGGCCCTCTGTCGCCTGGAATGAGGCGTGGGCCCTGTCATGGGTTCTTAGGTCAATGCTCACCGGATGGCAGTGGCTCCACCAGGGTCTGCCTGCCAGGCTGGTGAGACGCGCTGTGCTGCTGAGTCTGTGGCGCTGGGAAGGAGAGAAGACTCAGCCCCACTGTGCAGTCAGGAGGGCAGACGGGCGCCGAGGTAGCAAGGACAAGCACGTCAGTGTAGCGGGGCGCTGAAAAGCCTAATCTTAGATGTCTGAAGAGTCTTTCTACTTATTTGTACACACTTCTAATTAATCCCAAGAACTGATTCTGCTCAAGTATTGTTTTCTTTGAAAGGATAAGTCACGTGATCTTTCTGATCAAACGAACTTCCCTTGTCCCTTTACATAAAAATACGCTGTCCATCAATTTCTATTCGTGAACATCTGGACATGTTGTTCACTGGGACTCTTAGCAGCCCCCTCCCACAAAAAGCTTGTGATCCACTACATATCTTATTACCCATTCTCGGTAAATGCTCTCAGTTGCACTTATAAAACAGCTCATTTTAACAGCTGTTTCCTAAAAGCCAGCAATGTGGGGTATTTTTAGATTGGCTCAGGAATGACAGCAGTTCAGGCAGCTTGCTGTTTCATGCTGTAATTTGCTGATTGCCATTTTTAAATGTTAGAAAAACTATAATATTTTAAAAAGTAAATCAGAATGTTTTCTTACATTAAAACTTTTATTTAGACTGAATGGCAATTGCATTTTTAAATAGCCTTCTTCCTATTATATTACAATGTCCTAGAATGAAGTGTTCCTACCAGAGAGCACTTTTATGTAAAAGGCTCATTCATGCCCATTCTGCTATTGCACTTAATGTAATTAGAGATCTGATAAGGAAAGCAAAGATGAGTAAGAACTAGGGAAGGATATATCATGAATATTAAAATTAGACCAAAGACACTCTTTTAATCCCAAGTTGTTATCCATAAACAATGCAGAGAATTTATTTTTTCTTTTTGAGAAGAAGCAGCAAAGATAAGTTATGATGTTCCAGTCACTGAAATGCTTGCATACCAACAATGGAATAGAAATTTAAATGAACAAAAACATAGTAGTCTAGGGGATATTAGGGAATCAGAGCAGTTGTAAACAAAACCAATAAATAATATATAAACATGCCACAATAAACCTACAGGAGATTTGTCTAAAACACATGTAAAATATCATTCTTGTCTGCCATACAGGAGAAAAAGCATTTTTCTTTTATTGTGTTGTAAGTTGTGGGATCTTCTGCAGTGAGAATAAGAATTGATCCCGTGCTAACTGCTAAGTGACTGACAAACCAGTCAGGCAGGACAGCCATAGAGCACCCGAGTGCCCCCAACATCCTGATAGGCATTGCAGGGATATAGTCCTCAATTTCAAAGAATTTTTAACTTTGCAAGGCAAAAATGACAGATATAACAGGCAAAAATCTTAGATAAGCCATTCTATAATTATTTGATAAACTAAGTTCAATTGCTTTAGCTGAGAAAAGAATAATTATCATAAGGAGTGAAGGGGAAAGAAGCTTTGGTGTTAGAAACTCTTAGTGGGATTTTGGAGAGAGCATATGTATTGCAAAAGTAATGAATAAGAGGGTTCAGGCACTTGCAAAGCTAGGGGAGTAGCAAAAGCAAAGAGTTAGAAGTGGGAATAGAAATGGGTTGTATGCGTGATGTGAAGAAAATGAGGATGATGACAATAAGGACAGAGGATGACTCCAAGGACAGTAGCCACACAATAGCATTTAGATTTCCAGGGTCAGGTAATTAACAGATTGTGTGATTCCTTGATTAGGATCCTAACCAATTGGAAGAATCAAAAGAAAGGCTAAGTCTCCTGCCTAGAAAGATGTTGCTTTGAATCACACACACACACACACACACACACACACACACACACACACACATCCAACTTTCAATTTGTTTGAAAAGTTACTGGTTCAGGGATCATCTGCTGACCAAGGTTAAAATGGAGAAAGCAACTTTGAAGAACTTGCTTCTCACCTTAAGTGCTCTGAGGAAATGGGCTATTGCTTCCTGGCCTGCCTGAATTATCTGGTATGTTCTCAAAGTCATTTCAGAATAAAGAAAAAATTGACCAACAAAAACTCACCAAAGGTTATGGGTGCTTAGGGTATTCCCCATCTGCGAAGAGTATCACTGACCTCGTATTTGAGGTAATTCTCCATGTTTCCCTCAGCATCCCCGCCGCTTCCTCGCCCAGTAAGGTGATGGATTAAAGGTGCTCTCAGGTTGTCCTTTAATAACCTGAAGCACAGACGGATTGATTGGCACATTAGTGGCAACTCCCTGAGAGGAGAGAAGTTGAAATAGAAGCTCTAGGCAATTGCAGCCAAGCAGAATAGCTTACAGTGTCTAAATACTGTTTTTGTTTGCTCAGTAGCCTACTTACTAAAAGTGGGAAACAATTATATTAGGCTATGGAACAAAGTCTTACCATGAATATGAGCTTCCTAATAAATGTATGATGCCAGAATTCTAAAATTAGTGAAGATAACAAAATTAGCTGAAGAATCCTTTTGTATCAGGAATAAACATATTAATAATCATTTACTTCACCATTTATAATTGCTTAGTGGCTTTAAGTACATTAAAAACAGGCTCTGAATGAGCATTTAAAAAACATTTAAAAATTACCACCAGGAATTTAATAAAAGGAACTTCTCAAACTAAAATAATTTAAAATAGTTTTTAAGCTATTTTTAATATGTTCTCTTAAAAACAATAACACCACAGGGACCATCCATTATTACCACACAGATGACCGATAATGGATACTAATTCTTGGGTTGACATCTCGCTCATAACAATCCCTTCTACCAGGCGTATTACCCAACTGTATGATGTGTGTGCTCCATTTAGCCCTATCACTGATGGTTCACACTACATGCCCAGGACCTGGTTCTTTCTAGCTGACGTATGTCTCAATAAACACTTTCAGAAATATTTTTGGCTTCAAACATTGTTGTTTAACATTGATCAACCTGAAGTAGTGAAGCAAATATTTTAATGTGCTCTTTAAAAAGTAATAAGATAGGGAAGAAATCTGTAGATGTATACTTCTTTCCAGTTTGAGAAAGTATTCTATGCTACCTCAATAATAGGCTGTTAAAGCTTGAGGTAGATCATTTGCAAAGATGACTGCCAGCAATTCCTCCCCTACTTGCATACACATGTTGCTCTTTCCATCAGAAGGATAAATCTTTTACTCTTCCCTTTAATTCCAAGCTGGTCCTATGACTTCCTTTGACTCGTAGAATATATGGTAAAAGAGACACTTTGAGATTTCTAGTTCTGAGTTATAAGAGACCTGATAGTTGCCAATATTTGGAAAATAGCCATCAGTCAAGAAGAAGACTTACTAGAGAGAGTTCCCATGAAGAAAAACCAGCTTTGGAGAATGAGAGAATACAAAGAGACATGGAGTAACTCACCCAGCAATCCAAGCTGAGCTGCCAGGCATATGAGGGAGCCATCTTGAATTCTCTAGCTCTGAACAAACTCTCAGTAATGCTTCATGGAGTGAAAATAAGCATTCCTTACTAAATTCTGTGCAAATTGAAAATCATAAGTAAATCAGTGATTAACTAGTTATTATTTTGGGTTTTTTCATTTTAAGGAAGTTTGTTATGAAGCAATGAATAACTGAAACAAAAGTCCACAGATTTTCACCTGAAGACCATTATGCTTCCTGCCATTGCTTTCTTTTCTTTCGTTATTTTTTTCTTCTTCCCTTTCTTGATTCCTTCCTTTCTGCTTTGAAATTCAGTGTTAGAAGCTCTGTCTTAGGGGCTATAAAGATACAGATGATATAACATTATCTGTTCATGCTGACTTTATTTTACAGTGAAAGGATACATGCTTATAAATGCCTAACTACAATATAATAATAATGAGAAAGATAGGGGGCTACATGTCAAGGGGTATTTGATAATATTCTGTGCATAGAATAGATCCTTTGCTTTACTACATTCCTTTGGCAAGGGAATGTGGGGGAAAAGAGAGCTAAATGTATTATACCTGGACTAAAGCATGGATACCAATTAATAATAAGAAAAGTATTGCCTGACCTGTGGTGGCACAGTGGATAAAGCATTGACCTGGAAATGCTGAGGTCGCCAGGTTCGAAACCCTGGGCTTGCCTGGTCAAGGCACATATGGGAGTTGATGCTTCCAGCTCCTCCCCCCTGTCTCTCTCGCCTTTCTCTCTCTCTCTCTCTGTCTCTCTCTCTCATTCTCTCTCTCCTCTCTAAAAAAATGAATAAAGAAAATAAAATAAAACTAAAAAAAATAAAAGTATTATTATTAATGTTAACATTTATTGAAGCCAAGTTCTTAACATTCAGTGTAAAATTAGTTGATTATATTTGTTTTTCCATTCAAAACAATAGATATAAATAATTAATAGAATGTTGTTCTTAAAATTACCTAAGGCAATGAAAATTATGCATAATATATATATATCCTCTTCCTTTTTTTACATAGATATTCAAAATACTTTATACTTTGTTCATGTTTTTATTTTTCCAGCATGATACCTTGTTATTTTATTATCCTCTGCCCTTCATAATATGGGCAAACTTGTTTGAAAGAATTACCACAAGAGTGATTTTAGCAAGGAGGGGAAAAGTTAACACGTTCAGTGTATATTTGCCACATTTAATATCCATTTCTGTGCAGAAAGGACCTGAGAGAACCATTTTTTTTAGGTACACAGTAATTCCATTAAAAGTAGAGGTACAACTATTAAATTACTTAGGAGATATATTATGAGGTGATGGAATGTGGGAAACTTAGTGGGTGATCTCCTTGTATAGAGTGCCCTCTTTTATTGCAAACCCTAACATTTCTTGGTATCTTAGATTTATTTTTATAAACCCATAGATATTACTTAGGGTTTTGAAAAAATTAAGTACAGAGGAGCATAGTCACAGCTTGAAATTGGAAAGGAAAAAAAATGAGATGAAAGCAACAAGAATTCTGAAAAATTCCTACCTTTTCTTATGGTATGTGTAAGTGGTCTGAAGAATTTGGGCAATTTTTTCCCCCATGAAAAAAAATTTTGTTTAATTTAAAAAAACATGTAAAGAAACTGGGGAAAATATTAAAAACAAATATGTGAAGGCACTGGAAATTGACCAAAGGTAAACAGAAAAATGAGAGGAGGTTACCATTTAAAGATTGTTATTGTATCAATAAGAGCTGTGTGTTCATTATTTTCCTTCCTGAAGAACTCGGCGACATTTCCATCAGTACCACAACCACCAGGAGTCCTAATAGAAAACTGGATCATAAGGAAGGTGAAAAGATTTAGAGAAGCTGGACAGCTGGTAATATCAAAGGGGAATTTTGAAAAATGAGGGAGCTGTAGAAAAGATGAGACTTGGCCCTGGCCAGTTGGCTCAGTGGTGGAGCGTCGGCCTGGCGTGCAGAAGTCCCAGGTTCGATTCCCGGCCAGGGCACACAGGAGAAGCACCCCTCTGCTTCTCCACCCCTCCCCCTCTCCTTCCTCTCTGTCTCTCTCGGGCAGAGCATCGCCCCCTGGTGGGCAGAGCGTCGCCCCTGGTGGGCATGCCGGGTGGATCCTGGTCGGGCACATGCAGGAGTCTGTCTGACTGTCTCTCCCCGTTTCCAGCTTCAGAAAAATACAAAAAAAAAAAAAAAAAAAAGATGAGACTTAAAAGATGAGTATGATCTCTGGCCAAATCCTCATCATATATGCATAAATTCCATTTCAACCCTGACTGAAATTCAAGTGTCTTGCTATCTTCATGGAGTGAGTACAGACCCCCACAAGTTAGAGTATGTGATCCCCAAGTGTTAGCCCTCACTTCAAATGTTAGCCACACAACAGGGATCCCTTGGCCACCTGCATTTCTGACAAATTAGCTATAAATGCAGGGGTTTCTCAGACCCTCTGAGTTGTGATAATTTACTAAAATGACTCAGAAAACTCAGGGAATCACTATACTTACAATTACAGTTTATTATAAAGGATACAAATTAGAACCAACCAAATGAACAGAGGCAAAGTGTGGGTTCTGGGAAGGAATGCAGCGTTTCCAGACTCTCCTTGTAGGTCAGTGAGTTCCTACCCCACTAACCACGAAACTCTACTGAGCTGTGTTTTCCGGAGATTTTATTGGGGGCTCATTACATAGGCATGATTTAATTTTTGGTCATATAATTGAACTTAATCTTTGGCCTCTGTTCCCTCCCCAGAGACCAAGAGGTTCTCAAAAGTCCCAACTTTCTAATCACATGGTTGTTCTTTGTAGCGACCAGCCCCCATCCTGAAACTATGAACCCATCATTAGTCATTTCATCAGCATAAAAAAAAAAGACTTCTGTCACCCCCCAAATCCCAAGGGCTTTAGAAGTTCCCGTCCAGGAAAGACAGGGCTAGTAATTATATAAGAGCATGGGAGACCCAAGTAAGCCCGAAAAAAGAGACAAGCAAAAAGTAGAGGGAAGACTAACTATGGAAGACTTAAGTGTGCATAGTGTGTTTGTAAGTTACTGCACCCTTGGCTAAGCACTATCTGGAAACCTAATGTATCCTAGGCAGCAGAAATCGGAAATAAGACATGTCTAAATTAATGATCTAAAAATATACCTTGGGCAGCAGAAATCGGAAATAAGACATGTCTAAATCAATGACCTAAAAATATACCTTGGGCAGCAGAAATAAGAAATAAGACATGTCCAAATCAATGATCTAAGCACCCACTTTATATAAGCTAGATATAGAGAAAAATTAAACCCCATGTAAGTAGAAAGAAAGAAATAAAAAAGCTACGTGAGGAAATCAGTAGAATAGAAAACAAATCATAATGAAAAGAAATTAAAAGACTGTTTTTGAGTAAGATGAAAAGAATGGTAAACATATAGCTAGATTGATTAGGAAATGAAAAAAAATTTAAAAGGATCACAATTAGATACCTTACATTCATTAGGATAACAATATGGAATATTCTGAAAACCTTTATGCCAATAAACTTGACACTTCACTAGTAAGTAAAGTTTATAAAATATTTGAGAATATATAGTATCAGTCCTACACAAATTATTATACAATCCTAACAAAATGAGTCAAAGACATCACACACATATAAATGCAGGCTACAGAATAATACCCCTCATGAACACAGAAACAAAAGTCCTTAAAATATGTTATCAATATATAAAAAGAATAGTGCCTCACTGCCAATAGATTTTATCCAAGGAGTGCTAGTTTTGTTAACATTTGAAAATTAGTAATTATAATTCTTCATTAATCGAAAAAAGAAAAATAAAACTTACCATCATATCACAAATATAGAAAAAGCAGTTGAAATAAATTCAAGTAGCCATGGTGCTAAGAGTCGGACTTCCAAAATCTTCCAAAATATTATAATTAAGATGTTTCCTGAGTTTAGTGTCACTATTTGTTTCGATGAACTCAGTGACATGAACAATTTTAGATGCCCATTTTCTTGGGACTATTCAATTACTTCTAGCATCCCCAAAAGATAAACATTACTCATGAGAAAACTTTTATAATATGACTTCATTGTACTCATTTTTCTTCAAGTTTTGAAATTACTTGCGAAGGTGGGATATTTAATTTTATGTGTATATTAAAATATAAAATATGCTATGTAATAATATATGTTTAAAGCACTCTTGTTTGTAATATAAGCTATATTACATTATATTAAATTTTATTTTCTGTTATATTATAGTCATAACTCCTGATTAAACTATAAGCTAAAAGATTAAATGTAATTTCTAAACTTTAGAACAAATATATATATTTGGTGCAGGGCAAGTATTCAATAAAATTGCTTTGGGAAATACTAATTTAGATAAATATTTTTAAACAGGGAAGAAAGAAATAATTTGTTTTCAATGACCAGTGATTATAATATATTTAGTCTCTACCAAGGCAAAAAATAGTCTGTTTTTGATATTGTTAATTAGATATAAAGCAAAAACTAAATTATTAAAAAATTTTTTTGATTGATTGATTTTAGAGAGGGAAGATGGGTGAGAGAGAAACATTGTTTTGTTGTTCCACTTATTCATGCTGTCCTTGGCTGATTCTTGTATGTGCCCTAAGGATCGAAGCAAAGACTAAATTATCATTATATTTCATCAACTATAGGGATATTTTTCTTACCAGTTTCTACCCCAGAGGGACAAAGCCAGGACCAACAAACATGGCATTAAAGTAATTATAAAGAATCATGACAGTCCAATTTAACAACATGATGAAATTCATACTTCCTCCCTTTGTATGTGGGGCCAATACCAGAACAGAGTTCATCATGGCAATTGTAGAACATATTGCTGTAACGCCAAGGGCTATAATGGGACCCCAGTGACACAATCTGTTTAATTCTTAGAGATTTTTAAACTTGATAGCAGAGTGTATTCATTTTGGTGAGGAAGAATGCCTTCTATCTTTCTTTTTTTTTTTTATTGAATGTATGGTTCTGACACTGGTTAACAAAATCAATTCTACAACACATAATCTGTACACTGTGTTCGCCACCCCAAGTCAAATCTCTGTTCCTCACCATGATCCCCCTATACCCTCCCTAATCTCCCATCTTTAAAGAATTATCGTTTTCCTTTTTTGTGTATGCACACATTTCCAAGTGCCACAAGTCTATGTGTGTTTCTTAATTGTCATGTCTTCAAGTTGTGTGATGTTAATGCAAATTAAGCCATTTTCACTGTTACACACTCAGAGCTCTTTATCTGAACTAGGAGAATCCAATATTTTAGTTTGAAACCCAATTTTTCTGGTCCCTGGTGCCTGCTCTTTGGCCACCACATTTCCCGGGGTGGCTTGGGGTCATCTGGAACAGATTTGCTCCTCTCCGGATACCTCAGTCCAGAGCACACAGAAAGCAGTGCTGAGGCTATGGTGAGGGACCCACCACTATCCAGGACTCTTAGCCAGTGGGCTTGCCCCTGTGCTCCTGCTGAAGCCTGTGCACAGTCTCCATTTCTGACCTTTAGAATATACTTTTGAGATTGACTAGGTTTATAGTGTATTGAAAAATATACCTAATTTTAACTGATTCTTCAAAGCAAAATATATATGCTATTTAATAATTTCAGAGCATCTTCTAAAGTGTTTCACTGTACTCGATTTTTTTAAATTTATTTTTTTAGTTGGACTGATTGGGGTCACATTGTTTAATAAAGTTATCTTCTATACATTTCTATAATATGTCATTTGTACATTGTACTGTGTATTCACCACCCCAAGTCAAGTCTCTTTCCTTTACCATCTATCCTCCCTTTCCCCTCTTAACCTCTTCTATCTACACCTCCTTTCCCTCTTATAAAAGTCTGTGTTGTTGTGGGTTTTTTTTTTAATCAGTGAATAACAACCCATTTGACATTGAATGTTTTGAATTATTGGAAAACCTTCAAGTTTTCAATCTGTTCTTCCTTAAAAAGGAAGTAAGGAACAAAAACGAAAAGAACTTTAAATGTCATTTGATTAATAAAACGCGGTTCTTATATAAGCTTTAGCTTAATTGGATTGCTGGCATGGCTGGACTCTGATTAAATGTGTTTGGATCAATGTTAATTGGCTTAGCTGTGCAGTGCACCTCATGGAGTTACTTGTGGTTGGATGAATTATACCCATTGCTTTGCCTGGACTGGTTTCTTCCTCCTCTATTATTGGATGATATTTAAAATTAGTTATTGCTTAAATGACAAGATACTAAACTAAAAGATTCTATAATTGTAAACCATCATAACCAATCACTCACATAATAAATGACCATCGAGGCAAGACATAATTTATAGACTCTACTGTGATTTTTATGCTTATCATACTGGTTTTATTTCTTTTAAAAAACAATTTCTGTAGATACTGATTAGTGTACTATGCCATGTCTTTTTTGAAGAAGAAGAAAAAAAAATGCCAGAGACTATCAAGTTGTCAGACCTGGGTTCAAAGAAATTTAAACTTACTCTCTTTTAGAAGAAGATAAGGTTAGCTCAGAAATGCAATAATTTTTTTTTCATTTCAAATAATGAGAACTGAAAAAAAAAAGCCAAAATAAAAGGTACTGCTATTTTGACCTGAACTTTTTGATGCTATTTTATTGTTTTTATGTTTTAATATTCTATTTAATATATATCAAAACATATTATATGCCATCTTATATTAGTAAATTTATTGCCATAATATAAATTGATTCATATTATTACTCTCTCTTCTGAAGTGTCAATGTTCCTGGTTCAAAGTCCCAAAGTCCATGTGCTCAGTGCTTTCAAGGGCCAAACTGAAAGCATCAGAGTTTGGAGTAAGGAAAAGTTTATTAACAGAAAAGGAACCAGTGAAGGAGATGGTAGATCTAATCCTCAAATCCATCTTCTAAAAGTGCAGAGTTCAGGCTTCTTTTATGTCAAAAGAAGGAGAAATATGAGGGGCAACAGGAGATTGACCACCGTGGATATCTGGGTGCCAGCAAGGATCTGAGGAAGATTGTGCTAGTTGATGTGAGTCAGTCATGAGGTTCCTGCAAATCTTTCGCAAACAATACTTACTGCCCTTATCTCCTCAAGCCGCAAGCAGAATTTCTCTAATGATTAGCAGGTGTGTATGCATTAGTCTGAGGCCATGGAGCAAAGGAGGCTTGAACAAGATGAGGAGGCTATGGGGGCATACATGCTGATGGATGAAGACTAACTTCAAGGAGTGAACACACAAGATGGTGTACAGAGATGTGTTGTAGAATTGGGCACCTGAAACCTGTATAATTATGTTAACCAGTGTCACCCCAATAAGTTCACTAAAAAACAAAAAGATAGATGGAGTCAGAGAGACTGAACATTTTACTCTGCTACATTAATCTCATTTTAGAGCTAGGATTAAATGCCCTTCCTGTGGTTACTTAACTAATTAGAAATAATAGCTTGTGATTATTCATGATGTACATCATTCCCAAAGCTCAGGCGTGTTTTCCTTTGTACTACAGTCTGAGGTCACAGAGTGACACGAAATAAGCACTGGGTATCTTTCAGTTTCACCAAATTTGTGTTTGATAAATAATATTGTTATATATAAAGTGTTTATTAAGTATGGCAGACATTCTAGTCTTGATATGTATGTGTGTATGTATAAGTGAATTTTATGGTAAATTATGTTATTTATACATTATTTAGTCACTAGTAAATGTGGATTTAATGAAACAATTCTCCAGAGCTGGGATTACATTTTTCTATCCACAATTTTAACAGTAAGACACTTAGAGAAAAGTGACCTGAGCTATATTTATATCTCACAACGCCTAAGTGACATGCTCTCTAACACCCATGCTCCTCCCATTATTCTCGGAGGGCAAGGGCTGTGCCCGATTTCTAGTATCTACATCAGTATCTGTTACAGAGTAGGGCTACAGTAAACTTTTAGTGAATAAACATGAAGACTTTGTACAAGTAAAAAGTTTCTCTTTACAATTAAAGTTAAGGGCTTAGAGCTTATTTTTTTCAGACGAAAACATTGTTTTTATATTTATTTTTGTTTTATTACACACATGCTATTTCTTACTCCACTCTCTCAGACTTTCAGGACTCCATGCACCATGAGTAACCTCTACTTTCTTTGAATAGAGACTAGACTTCCCCTCAGGCACAGAACAAGATAAGCAGCTATCTTAATTTATTCATTACAATGAATTGTCCTAATACTTAACCTTTGATTTGTAAATAAGGGAGACAATTACAAGTCAATTGTTAATCAGAGATTTCTCCAGCTGGGAGGAAATTAGCCCTTACCCTAGTTAAATCAGTTTGCATTCATTCTTACTTGGTACACTATTCCAAAGCACTGTTTTCCTCTGAGGCGCAAACTTGGCAATGATCAAGCTGGTCTTTAGCTTATAGCTATCAGAAACCAAACATAATGTGGCTTATTGTTAGTTGTATCTCTTTTCTAGCCAGAGGCAAGTGATTACTTTGTTCAGGAGTAATTACAGGTTCAGGAGTGGTTGAAGACCACCAAGGATCAGTATCAACAAGAAAATAATATGCTGTGTGTATTCTCTGTCTTACTCAGTTTTTCTGTTTCTGCAAGCACAATAAAATTTTCTTGCTAAGAACTGCAGTTCAGCTACCCTATTATTATATGTTCAGGAGTAAGCACAGAGACTAGCATACGTAAAAAATTGTTTATTAATTTAATGTCCTGCCTGACTAGGCCGTGGCGCAGTGGATGGATCATCGGACTGGGACACTGAGAACCCGGGTTTGAAGACCCGAGGTCACCAGCTAGAGTGTGGGCTCATCTGGTTTGAGCAGGGCTCACAGCTTGAGCCCAGGGTTGCTGGATTGAGCAGGGGATCACTCTGTCTGTTGTAGTCCCCCAGTTAGGGCACATATGGGAAGGTGATCGATGAACAACTAAGGAACTGCAACCAAGAGTTGATGCTTCTCATCTCTCTCCCTTCCTGTCTGTCTGTCCCTATCTGTCCCTGTCACACACACACAAAAAATTAATATTGTCCTGTGACCTTTCTTGAGAGCAGTGATACAAAAACCTAAGACATGGTTCAAATCCAAATGAGGTTTAATTTTCATGGAGAAGTTAGAATCTATTTCTGTTGCTCTTAAATAGGACACCTTGGAGAAGAAAAGATAAATCATTGTTATTTCTCTATTCTAGATGCAAACAAATAAACCAAAAAAAAAAAAAAAAAAAAAAAAAAAAAAAAAAAAAAAAACACAGGAAAAAAAACATTAAGAGAAAAATTAGCTAGGTTAAATTTACTTCAAATCAAAATCCAAATTCTTTGGCATGGGCATACTTACAAATAAATGTATAACCTTACCTCTGATTTATATGAGCCTGTGTTGTAGAAAACAACCCAATGAAAGATATCTTGCTAGATATTCAAAGACATAGGTCCAAGGACTAACTTCTGAGGATACTTGTACTGTCAACATCCCTGAGATTCCATCCCCTCATCTCTAAGGCACCCTATCTGCTGTGGCTGTGACTTTTCCTATTATTATGAAAGAATATGCAGAATGTGAAATTTATTTTATAAACTATAATGTAGAGTGTTAGCTATACTTTGTGTTGTACAATCGAATTGCTAGTGACCTCTGAATTAGAGCTCCTGGGTTCTAGCCATTGGAGGACTTTGGAGAAATGACTTAATGACCCTGAACTAGTCATTTCTTAAATCTGAGCATGCATTTAGCAGCCAGTTTTAGTCATGGCACTTGCTATTTCTAGCTTAAGCTAGGATTTTGAAGTTTAAAACTAAATAGCCCTAATCCTAATTCAGTCCATGGAACTGTTGGAATCATTTTAAGCACGAGCTTTAGTATCTCTCCCACAAAGACTCTTCCCCAGAGAGTCAGAATAGTTTTGAAATTTTTATATGATTTAGTAGCCATTGGGGGGGGGTCTGCTGTTGAGAGAGGACTGTTAAGTGCTTTTTTTATTTTACCTCCAATTCATCAGAATCTTCTCTGTATGGCATGGGTTAGGACCTAAAACACTTTGCTCAGGAATAATCTCTTAAAAATAAAGGCTAGAGTTAAGTTATTCTCAAGATTAAAAACCAGAATGAATGAGATTTTTTTTAAATGAAAACCATAAAATTAGAGGAAAATTGGCAGTCTTATAGTCTTTGAATATAATTAGAAAATTTTAAAAAAATCTTATATCACAGGGAAGGAATTATATTGATGGTAAAAATGCCTTTCACAGAAGAGAAGGTGAGTTGTCGAATGTTAAGACTGGTCTCTGAGTGGTTGTTGCTAATGTATTCCAGCTCCGTAACATTTCATTCCCACTGTCATAAAGCTCATTGACTTTAATCAGGATGCTGATGTTTGCCAAGTATATTATAGGGCCCTTTCCCTCGTGGGCTTTATTTAAAAAATTAAACATGTATTGGGCCACTGTTTATGCATTTAAACTCAAAGAAGCAAATCTTTAAATATCCAACATAGCACACATATATTTAAGATAGATGTAGGGGTTTGGGGAGGCTTTGATGCTCTCTATGAAAACAAAATTTCCTAAACAATAGTTATAACCTACTACCTCATAAATTCATAATATGGACAATAATTTCTAATACAAATGGAGAGACAGGCAGTGTTGATGAACCATACAAAATATGGGCAAATCCCATGAGGGGGAAGAAAAGGTTCTTTGTGTGGTATCTAATAGTAGTTAATTCACTAATTAGCATTATAATTATTCTGAAGAGCAGGAGATGTTACTAAAATATCTGTGCAACTCTCAAGGTCACTTCCCAGGCCCATTTTAGTAAGAAAGAGATGGTGCTACATGTCTAAGCTAGACCACTGCCTCCATATCATTTTCTTTTATAACCATGACATTTGTGAAAGAGTCCAGATAAGATTTTGTTTGTTTCTTTGTAGAAAGTCACTTAATTTAGGTTTGCTTTCATTATTTTCTTCATGATTAAGTATGGGTTACATGTTTTTGATGAAAATACTACATAGGTAATGTTTCTTCCCTCGCCACATAGCATAGGTAAATATATGATCTTAATTTGACTAATCTGTTATAACATGTTACATTTATTTCAAAATGTTAAGTTTTGAGGAAGCTTATATACAGACTCGCTATATATTGCCAGAATGCCTTAAGAATGGTTGGACCAACTACTTTCACGTCATATATATATAGGGGCTTCACTTTGAAATCATTTTTGTAAAAATTTGATAATACCAGATTTATTTATTTTTGCCAATATTATGTATGCAAGGGATAGTTCATTTTGTTATATAGCAACTCTTTGATTGGTAATGGAGGTCAGCTTTCCACTGTGATAGACTTCTGAAGTATCATCTCCTGCTGAGGATTTTCTTATATAGTTTGTTAATTTTTCTATTGAATTGTTTATGCTTTCTTATTTCTTTTTAAGGATCCATTATATATTGTCAAAATTAGTATTTCATCCTATTTGATTATATTCAAGTAACATATTTAGAATATCTTTTCCATGTAAATAACTGATATTTAAATATTTTGCATGTTGTTTTTGCTATTTTTATTATTGTAGCTATGATAATATTTATCTCTGTAATAGTTTTTCTTTTTTGACTTTATTTTTTTTCTACCTGGTATATGCCTTAGATATTATTGGCCCTTTATAGTTTCATATAAATATTATTATAAATCTGTCTAGTTCTTCAAAAGACTATTTGATTACTTACTGGAAATAACAAGACTTGGTAATTTTTTGGAGAAAACTTATTTATACTTGATATTAAATATGTAGGCTGTAAGTATTCACATATCACATCATTGATTTGGATTTAATTCTACAAACATCAAGAAAATTTTACTGTTTTTCAAAAAAGGTTGATTATTTCTTTTACCTTTCTTGATTGCTATTTTTTGTGATAATTTTATTTCTCTTGTACTCTCACATTATTTGTTTTCTGTGTATAAGAATCACTAAGAAATCAAGATTATGTGTTTTAATTCTTTCTTTCATTATGAGTTTTGTTTTGTTTTTCTGGTAGAGAAACAATGGAGCCAAAAACTGGTGGGCCATCATCTTTAGTCCTAGCTTGCACCCGGCGGGCAAGTAAAAACACGCACTGGGCTCCAAAACCCACTCATTCAGTGCTCACAAAGCTACTGACTTTTCCGAGTTTCCTAGAATCAAAGGTTTCTAGCTCACCAGACTTATTCACCTCTGTTCCCCATCTCCTTCCTTCTCTCTGCACAAACTGGCTTCTCCCTCAGCACTCCACCATCTTGGCTGCTTCTCCTGGCCTCCTCCACGTGGCCTTTCTCTGCTCTCCTCTCCAATGCTAATCTCAGGAACCGAGAGAGCAAGCTCCCGGTCTGCCCCTATTTTATAGTGTAGAAATCAAAACCTTTAATCCAATATACAAAATAAGGAAAGTCTTTAATACAAAGTTACTTATCTGAGGCATAATGGGATTGTACCACCCCACATCAAAAGGGGTGGGAAAGGCTTAGTTTTAAAACCAAGCCCCAGGCTACAAGGATCCTGCCTGCCCACAGCTCACCCCCAACACACATTAATATCACCTGGGTGATGGGCTTCCATGTGGGCAGCACCATCTTTAACAAAATGAGCATAATATATTTTATCTGCCCAACATCTACCCATGCCATACAGTCAAACAGCTCCTCCCCACCCTTCCTTCAGCTCTGTCTCTTCCAGATCGAATAATGTGGGTTAAATGGGAGCCTGATAAATCCAAGATAGGTGTAAAGCCAGTAGCCACGGCCACCATCACAGCAGCCTGGCCCATGCAGGTTCACATTTGATTCGGACAGACTGTAATGAAAAAAAACAGAGCCACGAACTGGTGGGCCATTATCTTTAATCCTAGCCTGCACCTGGTGGGCAAGAAATACACACAGTGGGAAAACACTTCCCTTTCCATTCAGGGCTCCCAAAACCACTGACTTATCCGAGTTTCCTAGAATCGAAGGTTTCTAGCTCACCAGACTTATTCACCTCTGTTCCCCATCTCCTTCTCTCTGCACAAACTGACTTTTCCTTCAGCACTCTGCCATCTTTGCTGCTTCTCCTCTCTTTCCACGTGGCCTTTCTCTGCTCTCCTCTCTAATGCTAATCTCAGGAACAGATAGATAGATAGAGAGAGAGAGAGAGAGAGAGAGAGCACCTCATTATGAGTTTTAATGTTCAATTTGTCTTAAACTTGACAAGTGCAAATCACCTTGGGTTGTTCCTGTGTCTTTTTGAAACATCTATATAATTTTTGAGTCTTTATCTTCTGATTTAACACAATGTTTTAAACTCAATTTATATTTCCCATGCCTCAGATCTGAAATCAGCTATTTTACTTGGTTTTCTAAATAGGAAATGATTTTTAGAAGTTTTATATGTATGTATTATCTGTTTAGAGTTTCATATGTATCAATTTTATTGAGGTATGGCTGCTTCTAAACTATTTCAGTACAAAGAACTAGGAATTATGTTTTTAAAAATAATGAGTTTACACTGACTCTTAAAACTTACAATCTCTCACTATAAAAGTTTCCTTTCTTTATTTTTCACCTGCTTGTTTCTATGCTATAATTGGTTTTATATACTATATTTACCTTAACTCTAAAGATTTGCTAAATTTATTTACTATTTTTGTGGTTTGTTTGTAGTCTTTGGGGTTTTCTGCATAGAAAACCATCTCAACTGGACATAAGAAAGTTTTACTCTTTCTATCCCAATCTTTGTAATTTTAGTTTTTGTTCTTGCCCTACTTACCTAGAATTCCACTATTTAATATGTTGCTGCTTGCCACTTGGGGCAGCTGAGCACAGAGAAATGGCTAGCCTGTATTCAGATGTCTGTAACTATAAAGTGCTCAAATAATTTTATAGACTAAGGGCCCTGGCTGGTTGGCTCAGTGGTCGAGTATTAACCTGGTGTGTAGAAGTTCCAGGTTCAATTTTTGGTCAGGACACAATTTAGTAAAGCATTTCCTTCCACAAAAGCAGCCCCCTTCCAGGTGCTTCAGAAGTTTACTTAATGTTCTTCTAAAGCAAATTTCACTTGCACATAACTCAGCATACCCTTAAAGATGCCCTTTTGTCCATTATTTTCTGTGGCTACTGTAGACTCTCTCCAAACCCCATACTCTGATGATCCAATATTGTAACTCTTCTTTAAATGCATTTTCTTATGGTGCACAATGAAAGTAAATGAAGGACGGGTGACAGAGAAGGTTTTTATTTGACTAAATAACAGATAATTTGGAAATTCTTCAACATGTTAACTGCATCCTAAACAGAAAGTATATAAGATATGAAATTTGGACTTGTGAGTAGCAGGCGTGCTGTGATAGCCTCCAATATATGGACATGATCCCACATTGCAGGAGAATTTCCCAGTGGAAAGATTTAGACCGAAAGCCTGATGAATTCTCATTAAACATCTTAAAGGTGCTGGGGTAGGAATCCTGAAAAGGACAATGCATTTGGATGTGGAGGAGCTGACATAGCAAATATGAAATAGTGACACATAGATCAGTAATGTCAGAAAACCTCATTAAACAGATTTGACCCAGAGAAAAAATAGCAATCTTAGAAACAAAGATGTCCCCTTGGAAATAGACAGTGGATTCTTCATATGGGGTCACCCTGACTACAAGTCAACCCCTTCCTGTGGGGACCGTGTTTTGCTGAGGGCATTCTGCTGGCTGCTCTTATTTCCTGGAGAGCCTCAGAGCCTCTGGCAAGAGTTTTTCTGTCCTCTCTTCTCCCCCAAACCAATGACCCCAGATTGGAGAATCAGGGCAAATAATATGAAGTGAAATCTTGCAAATAGAAGAGGTGACAGGTAATACATATTAAACTGCATCAAGAAAAGCAGTACCACAGACATATAGTGATTACAGTGTTCTCTTCATTCCAGGTAGTCAGTCATGCTTACTGGACACCTGAGACACATTAGCCAGCTATAGCTACCATTCCATAGGCTCCCCATTCAAGACTCATGTCAGGCTTTTGAAAATTTGAATAATCAGAGAAGTTTTATAATAACCCTCTCAAAATGGCATAAAGGCTGGACCGGGGGAGTGACGAGTAGGAAAAGCCAACAGAGGCAGGGGTTGGTTCTACCACCTCTTCTCTTCAGGCCGTGCATGGCGACTGCGGGGACGAGAGGCCCCTGAAGAATTCCAGCTTAGGTAGATCTGTTCCTTTCTCTTTGTCGGATTTCCCACTTCTTCCCCTCAACACTCCACAAAATGCACCATCTGCAGAGCGCTGCAGTGACGCTTTAGCGACCCCTGCTTTACGGCCCTAATTCTCGGAGAGCTGAACCCAGGAACCAGCCACAGTACTTGCTTAATGAGTATAGAAAACTCACTCTACCTCACAGGTTTCTGCACTCTATAGAAATAGCTGAGCGAATTTTTTTTTCCTAAAGCATTTTTAGGATAGTTACTATCTGGTTCATAAGAACACAAATTGTAGCTATCATGGTATAGTCAAAAAACATAAATGCCATACTTAGATATGCACATGTCATTTATCTGCTTATCAGTTACCTGGCTATCATCTATCGATCTATCTATTTATCTACCTGTCATCTGTCTTCCATCATCTATCCATCTATGTAGCTATCTACCTGGGCTTTTTTTTGGGGGGGGGGCTTTTGATTCCAACGCTAATAAAATTCTCAGACAGCTCATCTGCAAAATAAAGACAGCCAGAAATATTTCTCCTTAAGGGGCAAAAGACCTGAGCAATAATTGTCAGCTCAAGAAAATCACCCAGTTTCATCTTCAGAATTGAAAGAGTAGGAGCGATAGGCAACCACAGGGAGGATGTGTTCTAGAAGCAGCACCCCTCTGTCTGCCTTTGGCTCTCAATGTGCTGACCTCTGGTGGAAATGTAGGTAGGCAGACAGCAGCTGGGGCTCCCTGAATGCTCTCTTCACACTCGCAGCCCTTTGTCATCCTCAAAGATGCTCCATTGACGTAACAGTTTTCAGCACTGTGCTTGAAAGGTTAGTGGTCACAGTGTGAAAGCCAGACTGTGAGACAAGCAGAGAAGGTGGACACGGGGTGCATGCTTTCCCATGAACCCACCAATCAGTGCAAAGGCTCCCCACCCGCAGGCATGCATCCCACCCTCCACCCCTCTCTCCTCTGATAGTAGAATCTGGCTGTGCCTGCAAACGCATTACACATTGTCTCTGTTAAAGTGTGTGTGTGTGTGGGGGGAGCCCCCTTTTCTGTTATCTTTTGCAAACCAGTCTTTCCAGAGACTAAGGTAAATTATTTCCTAAAATAGCTGAAGGAAGCCATAGTTATGAACAGGCTGGGGCACATCTGTTTCTGCAGAGCTGAAATTGTTACTGCTAGGTAAATGTCCTGTGTTCTCACATCACTGCACCCACGGATATCCTTGTCATTCACTTCTTTCTGTATTTTCAGATACAGGCTTTGAGCTAAAATCTGTGTCTGCACATGATTAGATTCTCACATTGCCTTTAAAAGATCAGCATTCCCTGCCTGACTCAATGACTGAAAAATAAGAGTTGTTGGGGGGAAGGTACGATCATAATTCTGTGAGCCAACCTATGCAATCTCCCAGAATGTCTCCGTCAACCAGTTCTCCCTTCTCGATTTCTGGAAGATGAATGAGGCTCAGACAGCAACTGAGATACTGAGCTCTTGGGAAGCAATGTCTCTCACAGAGGGACAGATAGTCTTGTTTGAATAAAGTTACTACTCTTCCTCAACCTGATTTATTTACATACTTTCAATCACATGAACCCACAATTGTTAGCATTTATACATTTTATTTCCTGTTAAAACTAAAATATAAAAACAAAACAGAACAAAAAAAATGAATAGGGAAGAGAAGAAAACTAAAATATACATTCTCATTTTGTCGTATAACTAGGGAGACATATGTCTGGATTGGCAGGGACAATTCCAGTTTATGCCTGTTGTCTCAGCACCAATTTAGCATTTATAATTTTTAATTTTAATTAGCATTTATAATTTTAATTTTAATATATTAGTATTAATAGTTGCCTTAAAATAAACTGAGATAAGCTTGGCATAACCCCTTATCTTTTTCCTACTATCTTGTACAAGGTTCTTGTCTAGTAGCGTATGAGATGCATAGGCAATGAACCACTGTTAGACTGTAACGTGTGGCAGAAAGTTAAGGACAACAAGGGCTAATCTGTCTGTCTGTCTTTTTTCACCTTTCTAGACAGATTTAATGTAGTGTCTCACTTTACAGGGCAGTACGGAAGGGTGCACAGATAAAATGAAGGGCTCTGTGCAGGATTGTGGCGGGTTAACTAAGTCCAGTCTCCTTTAGTGGTGAGGGCAGTAATCTAGCCTGTGCCAGGTAGCTACTGAAGGTAACAGGCAGTTGTGCTATCCCGGTGGCAGCAATCTACAGACGCCTGGTCTCCAGGCTGCCAGTCTTTTGCAACAAGTAACACGCGGAGAAATGATAGGTTAAGGATATGTGAGAGCCATGCACATGACAGGATGAACATGGAATAGTCTGAATGACTGACCTACTGGAGCCTTACAATGTATTGTTATGTGTAAAGCTACAATAATTCATTTGATTTGTTTAGCAATGCTTTTTATTCTGTAACAAGCCAGTTTTGCATCCTTAAACTAAAAATATAACTCATGTTGATAAAAAGAAGTACTGCAAGGTGTGTAACTTGCAGATAATGTCAACAAATACCACTCACCAAGGAAGTCACCCATGGATTGCATCAAAATGAGAAGAAATGATTGTGTAATATAACAGTTTTTTTGAAAAGTTAGTAGTTATTTAAGAAGACTTGACCCAAATATGGCAATTTACTTTTTTGCAGCGTCATTACTCTTGTGTGCTGACACATCATTCTGAGAAGCATGACTTTTCCTTTATATCAAATAAACATTTTCTTTTTCTTTTTCCAAGTGAGAGAAGGGGAGATGGAGAAACAGAAAACAGATTCCCACATGCACCTTGACCAGAATTTACCTGGCAACCCCCATCTGGGCAGTGCTCTGCCCATGTAGGGCCATGCTTGCAACCGAGCTATTTTCAGCACCTGAGGCAGAAACTCCATGGAGCCATCCTTAGCACCTGGGGCTGCTGTGCTTGTACCAATCAAGCCATAGCTGTGGGAGGCGAAAGAGACAGAGAGAGGGAAGAAGATGGTCACTTCTCCTGTGTGCCCTGACCAGGAATCGAACTGGGGACATACACATCCGACCTGACAACCTACCACTGAGCAAACCAGTCAGGGCCAAATAAACATTTTCTAATTTAACCTTACTCATTTTTTTTTAATTTTAAAATTTTTATTTATTTATTTACTTATTTATTTATTTTGAGAGAGAGAGAAAGAGGGGGGAGAAGTGAGAAGCATCATCTTGTAGTAGTTGCTTCCCATATGTGCCTTGACTCAGCAAGCCCAGGGTTTCGAACAGGCGACCTCAGTGTTCCAGGTTTATGCTTTTTCCACTGCGCCACCACAGGTCAGGCTAACCTTACTCATTTTTATTCTAAGTTTTCTTGTCCAAATATATATCATGAGGTTATAACTCTTAATGTATTAATTTCATTAGTAGAAGTTGAACTTTGTAGGGTTAAACAATTTAAGTTTTGTTAGTGTAATCATAGCGTGGTGATTGCTGGGGGTAGGGGTGCGAGGAGGTAGAGGAGGGTAAATCAGTTTAGTCAATTCTAAGAGTTTAATTCTTTCAATCAATTATTGAAATCAATAAATTCTTTGAAAATTTATTTTATTGAATATGAAAGATCTTATGCTACTGTGAATAATAGTATGGATTAAATTGAGAAATCAACCATTGATTATTTTTTTTGCAGTATATATAGAATATAAACTTTGGTAGAACATAGTTATGGTAAAATAATATTCTTACTATTGAGAAAGTATGGAAATAAAATGTACTTGAAAATGGTTTTGTTTACATGTAATAATTCAAACAAATTTGATTTTCAAAATAAAATCTTTGATATAATTTGATAGAATATAAATATTCATACACACAGATCTATTACCTTTTCCAATGGAGCTGATATGAAATGTGAAAAATATATTATTCAAAGTAGTATGTATTTTTTTTTGCTGTTCATTATTAATCAGATTTTAGAAATGTTTGAGGATTTGAATAATTACTTTGTAAATCAACATAAGCATTATGCCTTTGCTTTGAAAGTTTGTAAAGGTGTAGCTTAAATTTTGGTTGCATATTCTTTCTTTCTTTCTTTCTTTCTTTCTTTCTTTCTTTCTTTCTTTCTTTCTTTCTTTCTTTCTTTCTTTCTTTCTGTGAGAGAGAGATAGAGACAGAGACAGACAGGAAGAGAGAGAGATGAGAAGAATCAACTCGTAGTTGCAGTACCTTAGTTGTTTATTGATTGCTTTCTCATATGTGCCTTAACTGGGGGCTCCAGTCTAGCCAGTGACCCATTGCCCAAGCCAGCAAGCTTTGGGCTCGAGCCAGTGAACAGGGAGGGGATCATGTCTATGATCCCATGCTCAACCCGACAACCCTGTGCTCAAGTTGATGAGTCCACACCCAAACCACAGACCTCAGGATTTTGAACCTGGGTCTTTTAGCATCCCAGGTTGATGCTCTATCCATGGTGCCACCACCTGGTCAGGCCATTTTCTTTATTGTTTAACATTAATTTTTAGTTAGAGTTAACATGTAATATTAGCTTCAGTTGTACAACACAGGGATTAAACATTTATATAATCTTATGAAGGAATCACCCTGATAAGTCTAGTATCCATCTAACACCATATATCGTTATTACAATACTATTGACTATATTCCTTATGCTACATTTTATTATTAAAGAAATAACTTGTTTAAGGGTCAATAACCAATTCATTGTTATAACTTAGATTTGAATCCAGAAAAAAATAATCTCAGAGAAAATGGTCTTAGCTATTTTATGAAAAAAATTTTATGAACATGCTTTTCTCCATTTTGGTGCAGCAGCAATAATAATAGTAACTTACCATCACTGTCTATTTACTACCTGCCAGGCACTTTGCTAATCACTTTACACCTGTTCTCTCCTATCTCTTTTCAAAAACCATGTGAGGGAAGCCTTTGGATAGCCTCCCTTTTTAGTATGCTAAATTGCTACTTTGAGCATTTTCATGACTTTCCAAAGACATTACAAGAGACAAAGCTGAGACTTTTATCCACGTATGGCAGAAGGTCTATCAATAAATTATAGAATAATGCATACTGGAGTGTATTTACTTGAGTTCATCTCCTCTTGCAGTATGTAATAAGATTTTAGCCACTTATTATTGGGGCTTTAAAAAATCGAAGTGTCAGCATTCTGAGAAGAAAAAGAAAGGATATTTTGAGAAGTCATTTTTGACATTAACTTATTCAGATTTATAACTAATTACTTAGAAATATTCTGAGGTTTGCAAGGGAAGGACACAGCACAGGCATCCAAATTCAGGGGTTGGTAAAAGATGAGGAAAAGACAACTATGTTGCACAGTGTTTAGAGAAAGGCTAAGACATTTTATTACAGAAAGTACTGTTTGTTCTCTCCATCAAGTTCTCATAACAAAATGAAAAACTATGTTTCTTTTTAAAACATCTCTCTAGTCTACCTCTCTAAAGAGAAAAAAAAAAGATACAGAGATCCTAAAGAATTTAAATCTAAGTCACACAGCTAGGTGGGGACAATTCCAGAGAAAAACCACAGTTTTTGTCTCCTAGTCAAACTTCACTCAATTCAACTTTCTAAATTTAAACCTCTTAAAGCCTTTGGGACAGCGGAAGTTTACTTTCTAGACCAACGTTTATCCAAAAACAGATTATTTCAAACCTAGCAGTTTAGTTAAATACCTTGTAAACTATCAATTAGTTTCACTTTATTTTATTTTGTAATAAAATTATATTATTTAAGAAGTTCAGTATGATGTTGTGATATTCATGTACATACTGCAGTCAAGCTAATTAGCATGTTGGTCTTCAACAATGAATTCCCCAGATTTTCTTCAGAGACAGCTGGGAAGACCTGGTACTAGTCATAGTTCTGCCAGGTAAGCACACCCTCTTAGGGTAACCCGAGCAAAATGTGCATCTGCTCAGCCAAAGGGATGAAAGGTTTTACCAAAAATCATCCAGTAGTTCATTTTAGAACATCTTAGTTCCATATGTCTTTGCAAGGAAGTTAAGCTGTACACATTTGCCCCTCTAACCACCGTGTTCTTTTTCTACTGTCGTTGCTCATTGCCCTGCCAGCTGCAGGTACAATTAGTATGTTTTTATTTTTCCCTTCACATATTTCATGAAACATATCAATCAATGCTTAGTCCTAAAATGCATTCCATTTCCTTTATAAATGAAATGACATTCATCAAATGGTTTAATATCCAGTCTACCATGAATATTCTAAAAACAGTGAAAGAGTCACCCTGTAATTGCCAAGAAAGAGCTATATTGAGGGAAGGTAGGCGCATGAAAGTACTTTGACAGGAACAGGAATTACAATTACTGGGTAATGAATGAACCAGAGTACGTTGACGGACTATTGACAAGAAGATGCTTGTGTTTGGAATTGTTCCTCATCTTTCCTGTATGCCAAGTAAATGCCCTCTTTGTTGTCAACTGCAATTTGTACTCAGAAACATATATATATATATGGAAAAATTTCTCAAGGCAAATAGTGTAATATTTTTCTTTACTATGTAAAAGGGGGAAAATGAATAGGGATCATTCCATATAATGACTATAGAAAAGATGGTAATGTCTGTATTTATCTAAAAACAATAAAGGAGTTAAAAATAAATGTTATATAGCCTATGAAAATGTCAATTTCTGAATTAGCAATGATCATATTTCTTATGTAGAATATCTATTCAGCCATCACAAGAGAAATGAAAAGCGCGAGCAAAAAATTTACATCTTTCCAATAGTCTTTGTTTTTCAAGAAAGAAAATAAATTACTCTGATATTATTATTTGATTTGATATTGACTATAAAAAGAATAGATTAAAGAGCAATTTAGGGAAGTTGGATAGAGATGCGGAATTTCCATCAGTAGATGTATTGTCCAAATTTAAAAGGAATCAGCAACTTTATTGTATTGATCTTAGAGCACTTGCTGCTCTTTGGAGAGAAGTTGCCCTACATACATTTGATTCATTTTACAAATGTTCTGGGATTATTTCTGAGACAGTGGACTAAAATTCTGCGAGATCTGATTAAAATGATAAAATAAAACATGCAAAATAATATCTTATACTTTTTTGGATATTTTCTCCACGAGTCTACAGAAGATGTGGGATTGTAGGTTGTTCTAGAAAACCATACTCCAAGTTAAGTTATTATTTCTGATTTTGTTCATTGGATGAAAATGGACCGAGTCATAGCTATGGCTATTAAAAGAACTCAAATTTCCAATGGTGATGTTATGAGGCACAGATTGTAATACCTGTTACAGGTTGACATATATTGTCAGATTTCCCAACCCCATTCCTAAATTATTTATGAGCAATTGTCAAAACTTACCAGAAAGATAATGATGCCCTACTATATAAAACATGCTAGAAATATTTTCAGATCTTTTATGTTAGGAATGACCCATATCTTCTTATTTTGAAAACACTGGATACCTCTGTCTTTGTGTGCTGGTGTGCAATAACTTAACCTGCATGTTATCTGGAGGTAAATAAGAATTGTAAGACTCTGGGTAGAATGTGCTCCAGTCTACTCCTGGTATTTGTGAGCGCTCAGTACTTGGATAGCACCTTGTGTAGCCCACACAGCAGGACTCGGTACAAATAGGGAAATGATTTATCAAAGGATCTTGGTATAAAAAAATATACTACTTCTGTAGCCTTTCTAGCTCCTGATAACTCAGGCATTTCTACATACACACCATAGTGAATCCATTTTATTTTTCTGAAAACCCTACTAGCTCTATTTAAATATGTGTGTGTGCATATTTAATAAAGTAATCATGAATTGTAACAGGTTGGTGTTTTACAGTATCCCGTGATGTTATATATTGTACCCAATATGTCAAAGAGTGAATGCTTTTTCTATTTGGGGTCTCATCAACAACAGACATATGAAGAAAACCTCCAAAAGGAAGAAAGACAATTTGAAATGGAAAAAGAAACATAGAGAAAGCCAAAACAAGGAGGAAAATAAGATATATTTAAAAAGATAAGATATTGCTTCTATAAAATGTGAAAAATACTTTAAAGAGAACACCAAGAAGAAAAATAGAAATTAAAAATATTGTTGAAATAAAAAAAAGCAAGAAAAGATGCTAAGGCCAAATTGATTGAAACCACCCTGAAAATGAAAGTAAATAAATAGGTGCATAATAAGAATAAATAAATCCCAGGTTGAATTTAAGATGGTCTCTTTGTGGTTGATAAAAAATGTAGGCATAAACATAAGAAAATATGGGAGAGAAAAGTTTTATAGAAATAGTATTTTAAAAGACTAGTCAAATCTGAGTAATATATATCTCCAAATTGAAATGGTTTGCCAACTACCTGCTCCAATGGATGGAAAAGTCCATTTAAAAACATTAAAATATATTAATAATCAGTTACTGAGAAAATGACCCTCCTACCACAGTATGTAAGATGGAGTGAACCCTTAGAGAACTCCACTTCCTTCAAATATTGAAAGATTGGCTTCAGTGGACTTTGGGATTTTCTGATTGTGTTTCTCAAAATCTAATTTAGCATCATCTGCTTTAGTTTTCAGATAAATTGCAATTTTTAAAAAAATTTTGGAACAGCATCAACTTGTTGTTCCATTTAGTTCTATTTAGTTGTATACTCATTGATTGCTTCTTGCCTGTGATCTTACCGGTGACCTTGGAGTGCTGGGATGATGCTTTATCCACCATGCCGCCTGGCTAGGGCCAGATAAATTTTAAATACAGGTTCCTAAGCTCTGAACAGACTTTCTAAATAAAGATCTTAACAAATCGAGCCTCGACACTTTTATTTTTATAATTTATTTTATTAAGTGAGAGGCAGGGAGGCAGAGACAGACTCCCACATATGCCCCGACCTGTATCCACCTGGCAACCCCCCCTACCAGGAGATGCTCTGCCTTTCTGGGACGCTGCTCTGTTGCTTGGCAACCAAGCTATTTTAGTGCCTGAGGCAGGCCATGGAGTCATCCCTAGCACCCAAGGCCTACTTTGCTTGAATCATTCAAATCATGTCTGTGGGAGGGAAAGAGATAAAAGAGGATAGGGATGGAGAAGCAGATACTCACTTCTGTGTGCCCTGACCGGGAATCAAACCCGGGACTTCCACACACGAGGTTGATGCTCTACCGCTGAGCCAACTGACCAGGGCCAGAAATTTTTATTTTTATAACCCCCTACTTTGCAATAATTTTGAAACACAATTTATAAACCATTTACTTGCAATTTTAAAACAAAAGCATCACTTATTTAAATCTAACAATCATTATTTAAAGAATGATACAGGATACTTGTCTTCATGTGAGTTTTGCAGATTGAGGGAGGAAGGAAGGGTGCGATGAATACAAAGTGTCCAGACTTGATACCTTCTGTAAAATGAAGGAACATGAATATTGCAGAAGAGGGTTGGAGGAGTTATTGGTCATTGGAAAGAATCAGTACCTAAGAAATAAATATCTTATGTTTCTATTTTTTTCAAAGATGACAATGCAGAGAGATTCTCATATTGGATATTAAATAGCAAGAGATGAGAATCAATCATCGTTCAAGTGCTGCCCCCCCTCCCTCGCACCCCATCGATATGTGGTAACAATTAAATGCATAACTGACAGCTAAGTAAACATTCAGGTGATTTTCCCCCTCCTATTGCTGTGTCCATCTTTCACTCAGTGACATTTTGTGGGTGAATTTTAGCACCCCTGATATCATCTAGTTGTGATTTCCAATTTCAGAACTCCCTACAAATCTTGACCATCATTTATAATAAAGATCTGAGATCAATTCTAGCTTAAACACTTGTTTTTCAGAGGAGGCTCTCAATATAATACTTCATATCTGCTTTTAAAGCAAGCTAAGGATGCTTACAGCTATTAAAGGGTGAGCATATGAGATTTATAAGAAATTATTTAAAAATTCTCAATGCTTAGTAGAATTAGAACTGAAATCTAATTATGTGAGAACAGCCCAAAGAGACAGTCTGATTAGTTTAATTGTAAGATACAAACTACAATTTAGGTAACAACATGAATCCAAACCCAGTTTTTTCCCCATCTAAAATATAATGAAAATAGATGAATTGTGAAACAACAACAGAATATTCCAACAACTGGAAAGTTATTCAAGTTTTCCTCAGTTGACTCTACCTATTTGGTTCATCATTTCTTCATTCAATATAAAAAACCTTTTTAATATCTATTTATAAATCTTGAAGTGATATTTTAAAATGTGCTCCAAAAGTCATATTCTGTTATATAAAGCACAAATCCTCTAAAATAGGGCTACCTGTATCCACATGCAGCTAATTCAAAAATGTTAGAAGCAAATGATTAGGTATTTGCCTTATAAAATTAGAAGATATTTGTAAAAATCAATTACAAATCTTAGTGCAACTTACAAAGGATTAAAGAGACTAACAGTATTGGCGATGTTTTAAAAATAATAGCGTTAGGTAGCCAAAGAAGGAATGCACAAGGCCTGATGAGTTTTATAAATTTACTTATGCATCTGTGAACAGATGGGTTGAGACTCTAGTGCAGTGGTTCCCAAAGTGTGTGCCAGGGGCACTGGTGCACCCTAGACGATTTCCAGGTGCACCCTATGGTATTCCAGAGAAATATGTGCCTGTTGGGGACCAAAAACCCAACAGGGTTTTGGGAGTTTAGATTTCTGGGGGACAGAGGTGTGGGGAATTGGCTGTAAGCTGACAGTCTGCCCAACCCCCCACTTCACTTGCCTAATGCAAAGAGCTGTTAAACTGTGGTGCTGGATTGTTTACACTACCCCCCATGTTCCCTGGAAAGACTGGAGGCAAGTTTCTTCTATCCCTTGTTTGGTGTAAAGTTAAGATTTGCTAATGGCCTCACTTTGCCCTATAAATAAAACAAGACGCGGTTTTTGGGCGTGCTTTTTCTTTCCAGCAGCAAACAATTACAGGGCCCTCAGGACTACGTATTTTCTTATTTCTGCACCGTTCCCCCTCAGGACCTGGAATTACTAGCTGTGCTGGTTCACGGCATGTGCTCAGATATAAAAATAAATATAGTTACTCTATTATACCATTTTATTATGGAAATATTGCTCTTTTTGTAACACATCATTATTATATTTATTATTAACACATCATTATATTATTTTTAGATAAATAACCCAAATAAAATGGATAGATTTCTCAAAAAGAAGAGTAATATTGAAGACTCTGATTCTGGAAGTCAGAAAAAAATAAGTGCAAGTAAGAAGCAAAATTGCAACCTACTCACAAATATAATGAAAGTTATTTAAGCTTTGGTTTCACCTGGACCAGAAGTGAGGATCATTCTTTACTGCTATGTTTAGTATGTTTAGATGTAAAATGGCAAGTGAATCATTGCTTCCTAGTAAATTAGTGAACATTTTAAAACTATACACTCTAATTTACAAGATAAATGTGTTTTTTCAAGAGATTGTCTGAACCGCAAACAAAAGCGGCAAATTCTTTTAAAAGTATAATAACTGTTTCTGATAAAGCTCTAATAGCTTCTTATCAAGTCTCAGAACTGATAGCAAAAAATATGAAAGCTCAGACTTTAGGTGAGTTACTTATTTTGCCTGCATGCAAAAAAGTGGTCATGACAATGACAATGGAGGAAATGAAGCAGCAATGAAAATAAGAAGGATTCCTCTGTCCAACGATACAGTTCACAGACGTATTATAGAAATGTCTTCTGATACCGAGAAAAATGCATGCAGTAATAAGCTTTAGTATTCAAATTTTGCATTGCAAGTTGATGAGTCAACAGACATTACCAACACATTGCAACTCTTAGCATTTGTTTGTTTTATTAATGAAGATCAAATAGTAAATCAGTTTCTTTTTTACAAAGAATTAGGTGTGTCTACAAAAGGTGAAGTTTTTTTTAACATTTTGAATAACTATGTTGATAAATGGCAGTTAACATGGAAGTTGTGTGTAGGCATTTGTACAGATGGCGCCCCTTCCCTGGTCATCTGTGATAAGGGTCTTACATCTTTTGTAAAAAAAAAACCAAAATGAGAATGTTATTGTAACTCACTGTATTCTTCATAGGGAGGCCTTGATGGCAAAAACCCTGGGAGAAAAATTAGGAGAAGTTTTAGATCAAGTTGTTCAGATGGTAAACTTTATTAAAACAAGAGCTGTCAAATCATATTTATTCAAAAAGCTTTGTATCGATATGGATTCACAACCTAGACGGCTGCTTTTACACACTGAGATGAGGTGGTTGTCAAGGGGAAAGTACTTACCCGTGTATAGGAGCTAAGACAAGAACTTCCTGCGTTTTTTGAAGAGATGAAACAGTTACATTTTTGTAACCTCTTTTGGTGCGAATTTTGGATTGCCAGGTTAGAGTATTTGGCTGATATATTTCAGCAGCTCAATATTTTGAATACTAGCATGCAAGGGAAAGAAGAAAATATCTCACATCCACTGACAAAATGAAAGCGTTTCAGAGAAAACTACAGATATGGAAAAGAAAAGCCATTGAAGGTAATTTGGGAATGTTTCCATTGGTAAATAACACTTGCATAAATAAAACACTCCCAATAATAGTTGAACATTTAATAAGTTTAGAGGAAAAATTGGGTTCTTATTTTCCATCACTTAACACTGAACAATACGATTGGATTAGAAACCCATATATGGAAACTTCAAGTGATTTTGGTTTAACATTAACAGAAGAGGAACTCTCAGCTATCTCCACTGATCGTGGATTGATGATTAAACATAAGGAATTGTCTCTAGAAGCCTTTTGGATTTCTATAAAAGACGAATATGTGGCAATATCTAAAAAAACTTTGAACATTTTACTACAATTTTCAACATCCTATTTGTGTGAATTAGGATTTTCTACCCTCAACACAATTAAGAGTAAAAAGAGAAGAATTCTTCAATGTATTGATGAGGAAATGAGAGTTTGCCTTTCAAATATATGCTCAAACATTGAAGAAATCACTAGGACACATCAGGCTCATGTTTCTCATAAATACAAGAATGAAAAAACGTAACAGGGACCTGCCAAATTTACTAAATTTTACTAAGCATGTATCTATCTATATCTATATATCTATATATCTATATCTATATATATATAAAGATAAGATTTTTTGTCTTTTTTAAATTTTCTAGGCCCTCTTTTTTACAAATTCTAAAAACCATAACTCAAAGAATGTAACATAAAAATGTTTTTAATGCCAGAATAAATTTAATTTTGTTGTATTTATTTCATTTAATTACCATAAAAGCACTTTTGAACTTTATATTTTTTCTTTAATATTTGACTTAATTATAACATATTTCTCAGAAATTTATATATAGTGCACTTACAATTATTTGTCAGATTTTCAATGTGCCTTGACTTCAAAAAGTTTGAGAACCTCTGACCTAGTGGCATCAACCTTGAGTGTCTGGGGATTCCAGCCTTTATAGGGTGAGTGAGGAAGGCGAGCCGGGAGGTCAGCCTTGACAGGGAGCTCTGGGGTGCGTTAGTCTCGAGGAGGAATCCTAGGGTGGCATATAGGGTTAGTGAGGAAGGCGAGCCGGGAGGTCAGCCTTGACAGGGAGCTCTGGGGTGCGTTAGTCTTGAGGAGGAATCCTAGGGTGGCATGATGGCTGGTCACTAAGCAACAGAATGTTTATATAAATGGTGGGAGATGAGCTAAGGCAACTTCCCTGGAGACAAATCACTTAAAGTTTGAGGTTCTGATAAGAGGCCCTGGGCCCAAATCTAACAAGTAGTAATTCCATTTGTTTAAACAAAAATTAGTCTACCGATGTTTAGCCTTAAAACCTAGAGAGAGAGCCCAAGAATTGGACATACACCAGCCATACAACCCTAGTAAGGTCATTTCTAATGCATCGGGGATTTAGTGAACTTATCTATAACATGAGAATATGAGACAAAACCAACCAGGGGCTGTGATCTGTGTTTCAGAGAGCCTTGCTGAAGATAGGGAGAGTCAAGTGGGCAGTAAGCATTACTCACATGTTTAATGTCTTTAAGTTTTGTATTAGATTTTCTTAGAAAATGGATATTTACAAAACCATGTATTCTTGGTTTAGTTGAGAAGAGGCACAGGGAGTTTAGAGACCATGTCAGCAGGTACCTCTTTACAGGTGAACATGTAGCATAGGATATGGGAATTTAGGAACAAGCCACTTTGAAAATTAAGAAAGCCTCTCAACCAGGTAATTGCAGTCTCTGGGTGGGGAGGATTGGTATAGCCAAAAAGAGCTTCAATGCTGGAATGATGGATATTCTGTGAAGTTGTGAGCATACAGATTTGGGGACAGAGGAATAAGGAGGAAAGATATATTTATTTACCTGCAAGAGTGGGTATAATAAAGAGTTAACATGACAAAGTAAGTCAAAGTTTATATTAAAACTGAGTTCTCCTATCAGAATGGAACTAGTTTCAAGATTAATACATCTGTGTAATTATAAAGACAGCGATCTTTTCAAAAACACATTTCTAATGGTGAATGAGTTTGTCTTAGAATCCGCAGGGGTGATGACCTTATAGGGAGATAAATGCCTCCTCCTCTCAGGAGAAGCAATTCAGAGACATAGAGCAGACCAGGGCCATTCAACACTGGACTTCTCAAATGTTCATGGGGGCGGGGTGTGTGTGTGTGTGTGTGTGTGCATAAAGCAATATCAGATCTTTCATAAAATTAGGAGATTTAATGAGATTTAGGGTAGAGTAAACACAATATCCATAAACATCTCACATTTTTAGAAGTTCAATAAGTATCTGTTGAAATAATGAATCAGTACATAATGTTTAAATAAACAACCCTTTTAAAAATATTATATCAGGTCTGCATTGATAGCATCATAAGCTAAGTGTTTTAAAATGTTTTGATTAGAAGTTGAAAAAGTTTACCAAGCAAAATATTTGTTGACACCCCTATGTAAGAAGAGAAGAGTAGAACACTTCTGGCTAAATGAGACAGGGAAGAAAGAACAAGAAATATCTCAATCACTCAGCCTCTTCTCTGCCACTAAGGTGCACCACAGGGCTCTATGGGATATAACTTACTATTAGTGTGGAGACAGATCATGCTACAAAAGCTACTGGTTAAATGTCACTGAATTATTCTCAGGCAAGGGCTGGGTCTCCTTGGTCACTTAATTGCCTGCATATTTAATATAGTGTTTTGCGTACACTTTAGAAATGGTAGTTGAGAGAATATTTGTGGAATGAAGAACTGGAAGGATATGATCTGTGTTGGTCAAATAAGTTTGTAAAATATTATTTTTATGTTTGCTCATTTATAGTTCACATTGGGGGCTGGGCAGCGCCAGGTATATGTGGTCTGTGAAATTGTAAATTACCTTCCTGCTTGGGAAGCACCATTGTTTTGCTAATGTTTCCTAGAGGAGAGGTTTTCATGCCAGAAAGTTTTGAAAAGAGAGAGAAGAAGGAGAAAGAAGCCATATTTGCAGAGTGAGAGCAGAGAGAATACGGAGTGCTGAAGAAGAAGCCATGTTGGCAGGGGAAGAGAAGGTGTGCAGATGGGGAACCAGAGCTGAGGGGCTTTGAGAGCCCTACTGAGGCTTGTAGGGGCCTTTGATTTTAGGAGAAACTAGAGAAGATTCTGCTCGTTGTGGAACCGGAAAATGTGTCAGTGGCTTTGGGAGCCCTGCGCGTTTGCTTGTCGGCAGGTGTGAGACTTTAATAAAGGAACGGCCCACCATTTTTTGGCTCCACTGTTTCTTTACCATCTCCCCGAAGGCCATGAGAACCTGCATGTGCATGGCCATGACAGCTGTGACTACTGGCCTTACAATCTGTCAATGTAAGCAAACTTCCAAACCTGTAAGAATGTTTATGAGTTTATTTGCGCCAAACTGTTGACAATTGCTGGGAAGCAAAGTCTCAACAGATTGAGAAAGTGCTTCAGCAAATGGCGGTTTCACTATGTATTTTATACATTAGAATCAAAGGGGAATACATAAGGGGTTACAGGAAATTGATTGGTGAGAGATTAGGGAGACAGGAGAAAGCAAAACGAGGAAATATCTGAGAATGGATAAAAGTGAAAATATATACATTAACCGTCTCTTATATATGGAGGCACAAGACAGGCAAGTTCATTGACATAATAATAATTATAATAAAAGGGTTTGTTGGTTCCTGCTCTGGTAGGATGCCTGCCCTGAGGGGGTAGAAAAAGATTACCCCCACACCTCAAAGGCGTACTATAAGTTACTTTACTGCAGATGCAAAAGGCAACAGACAGGCTTCAAAGCAAACATTGACCTTTGTTCATATTGAGAGTAACTCCTTAGGACATGATTACCCACTGCTTTTAGTTAAAAAAAATTCCATTTCAGACTGTAAAGCCAGTAGCCATGACCACCATCACAGCTGCCTGGCCCATGGAGTTTTGCATTCAATTCAGACAGACAGTAATGAAACAATGGAGCCAAGAACTGGTGGGCCATCATCTTTACCCTAGCTTGCACCTGGAGGGCCAGAAATACACACAAAGGGAAAACACTTCCCTTTCTATTAAGGGCTCCCATAGCCACTGACTTATCTGAGTTTCCTAGAATCAAAATTTTCTACCTTACCAGCCTTATTCACCTCTGTTCCCCATCTCCTTCTCTCTGCACAAGCTGGCTTCTCCTTCAGCACTCCGCCATCTTGGCTGCTTCTCCTCATCCTCCACGTGGCCTTTTTCTGCTCTCCTCCTAGTACGTAATCCCTCTTCCCCGGAACAGCATGATCTCTCTTCCTTTTAAAACCTTTTGGCTCAAAAACCCTCCCCCAACACACATTAATATACTCACACCCATCCCAAGCAAGAAGGGCAACTAATATCATCACCTGGGCGATGGGCTTCCACGTGGACAGCGCCATCTTTAACAAAGTGAGCATAATATATTTTATCTGCCCAACACAGACCATTCTCTGTGTTTTCTTTAGGTCCCAGAATCTGTTAGACCACCATGCAGGCTTTCCCTGAGCTTGTCAGGTTCAGTATGTGGCCCCTTTTTCATCCACAAATCAGAGTTTGCAGCTACATGTAACATATTTTATGCCATCAAAATCTCATTTGATGTTACATTTTCAGCTGTTTTGCTGTCCTAAGCTTTTTAAAGCTCCTTAGCTATCACTAAAACAAAACAAAACAAAGTGCTTATTTTGCCTGGCTGTATATGCACCATTAATATTTTATCTGGGAAGATAGCAGTGTCCCCAAATTGGTACAAAGAACATGAATACAAAGCAAAGAGCTTTCTTTAAGAACTCAAATGGAGATCCACCAAGCCTCTGAGATTATGTTTTCATTTGTCAGTTGTCCTCACATGACTCATGACCAAATATATTCAAAATTGTTTACTTCAGATATTTTAGAATCTTTGTCCTCCCTCTTCATAGCAATGCTGTTATTGTTCTCACTTCCATAAAGAAATATATGATTCATAAATAATTCATGGTTCTGATCTCCATCACAAAGGCTGAGGAACTCTCTTAGAGTCCATTTATATCCCACCTAATGCATCTTGGTATTCCATTTAAGTTAAATGATTTACAGGACATGAAAGTATCCAGATGCTTTGTTTTCACAATGCTACGCACGTTACTTGAAGGAAAACTGGTTGGATGTTGTTACATGCTTCACAGATTGGATCTAGCTTTCTCTTTTCATGCACATAATAAATTTTTTAAAGCAACCATCAAAACTCTGCCTTGGACTTTTTTCTCCACTATGTCTACAATTACCAATTACTGCACACCATCTCTTTACATATTAAATCATAGTATCACACGGTAGGACTTCAGAAAGCTGCAAGACACAATCAGCGTTCAGGAATGCTCAGTGATTTAAAACATACAGATAAATACTGCCTTCACCATCACTTATTAGCTGGTTCATGAATATTACAGAGTTTGGATTTGATACTGTTTGAAAATAGTGTCAAGTCGTAAAATTAGATTAAGCTTCCAGAATTGTTTTTCAAAATGGTTTTGGATTGGCTATGTGTTGGGCAAAGGAGTTTGTAAAATTTGTGTTTTTTTGAGTTTGCTCACTTTTATTGTTAAAAAATGGCGCTGGGCAGTGCCAGGTATGTGACCTGGGAAATTGCAAATTACCTTCCTGCTTGGGAAGGGCCATTGTTATGCTGGTGTGTGCTGGAGGAGAGGTTTTCACGCCAGAAAAATTTTAACAGGAGAGAGAAGGAGAAGGAAGAAAGACAGGGAAGCCATTTTTGCACAGTGAGAACAGAAAGAGAAGGTGTGCAGATGGGGAACCAGAGCTGAGGGGCTTTGGGAGTCCTACTGAGGCCGGTGGGGCCTTTGATTCCAGGCGAAACCAGAGAAGATTCTCCTGGTTGTGGAACTGGATAATGTGTCAGTAACTTTGTGAGCTCTGAGTGAAAGGGAAGAGTTTTCCTTGTGTGTTTGCTTGTTGGCTGGTACGAGACTTGAATAAAGGAATGGCCCACCATCCTCTGACTCCACCGTTTCTTTACCATCTGTCTGAATCTAATGGGAACCTGCATGGTGTATGGCAATGGCAGCGACCCCTGGCCTTACACTATGTAATTAGGATTTTCATATAAATTTTGGAATTAGATTATCAAGTAATATAAAAACAGTCTGTTGAGATTTTAATTGGAATTGCTTTGAATTTATAGATAAATTTGGGGAGAATTGATGTTTTAAGAATATTGTCTTCCAATTCATGAATATGGTATACTAGTCTACTTACTTAGATCTTCTTTCTTCCACAATATTTTGTATGTTAAATGCACATGTTAAATCCATAATATTTAAACTTTTTTTATTATAATATACTGCATTTAGGGATCTAAGAAGGAATCTCATATGATAACCTTAACATTTAAAAAGAATTTTCCACACACATTTCTGATTAAAACATTAGAAAAAAAGCACCAGAAAATTTTGGAAATATAAAAAGTTAATATTAACTTGTACATACAAACTTATTGATGATAAAGCCATCATTTTACCTAGTGAGAAAACACTAAAGGAATTTTCAATAAGGTTAAGAACAAAGCAAAGAAGTCTACTATCTTCAATACCATCAAAGTGTGTTTTTTTAATGTTGGGCAAATGAGTTTGTAAAATTTGTGTGTATATATATATATATATATATATATATATTTTTTTTTTTTTTTTTTTTTTTTTTTTCATTTTTCCGAAGCTGGAAACGGGGAGGCAGTCAGACAGACTCCCGCATACACCCGACCGAGATCCACCTGGCATGCCCACCAGGGGCGATGCTTTGCCCCTCTGGGGCATCGCTCTGTTGTGTCCAGAGCCATTCTAGCGCCTGAGACAGAGGCCACAGAGCCATCCCCAGCACCCGGGCCATCTTTGCTCCAATGGAGCCTCGCTGTGGGAGGGGAAGAGAGAGACAGAGAGGAAGGAGAGGAGGAGGGGTGGAGAAGCACTCCTGGGTGCCCTGGCCGGGAATTGAACCCGGGACTCCTGCACGCCAGGCTGATGCTCTACTGCTGAGCCAACCGGCCAGGGCTAAAATTTGTATATTTTGATTTTGCTCACTTTTATTGTTAAATAATGGCACTGGGCAGCACCAGGTACATGTGGTCTGTGAAGTTGCAAATTACCTTCCTGCTTGGGAAGGGCCATTGTTTTACTAATGTTTGCTGGAGGAGAGGTTTTTGTGCCAGAAAGTATTGAAAAGAGAGAGAAGAAGGAGAAGAGGCAGAAAGAAGCCATGTTTGCAGAGAGGAGTAGAAAGAGCAGAGAGAATGCAGGGTGCTGAGGAAGAAGCCAGTTTTTGCAGAGAAAGAGAAGGTGTGCAGATGGGGAATCAGAGGTGAGGGGCTTTGGGAGTCCTACTGAGGCTTGTGGGGGCGTCTGATTCTAGGAGGGACCAGAGAAGATTCTCCTGGTTATATAACCAGAGAATGTGTCAGGGCTTTGGGAGCCACTGAAAGAGAGGGAAGAGGTCTTCCCTGCCTGTTTTCTCATCTGCTGATATGAGACTTTAACAAATGTAATGGCCTGCCATTTTTTGGCTCCACTGTTTCTTTATCATCTGCCTGAATCCAATGAGAACCTGCATGTACATGGCTGCAATGATGGTGGCTACTGGCCATACATGTAACCACTGAATGTAGATAATATAAATGAATTAAGAAAATAAAAATGGAAGCAATTTCTATTTGCATTATAATATAATATGATAATATACCTAGAAAATCTTAGAGAATCAATTATAAAACTTACTGTACTCAAATGTTAAAAGAATTTATTAAGTTAGCAAGATGTAAAATCAGCATAAATAATTCAATACCCTTCATACACATAAATAATTACAAGTATATATAATGTTACATTTATGATATCAAAAATACATCAAATACTCAAAAAGACTTGTATTAATAATAGGCAGAACCTATATGAGAAAAAATTATCACATTCTTAAAAGACATAAAAGTAATTAGAACAAATAGAAAAGTATCCCTAGTTTTTTTTTTTTTTAAACTTATGGATTTGAGAAAGAGAGAGTGATATCAATTTGTTCCACTTAGTATTTATGTGTTCTTTGGTTGTCTTGTATATGCTGTGATGCTGTGACTGGAGATCAAACACACAACCTTGACATATCAAAATAATGCTGTAACCAGTTGAGCTTCTTCGCCGGGGCATATCCCTAGTTTTCATCACTATATCAGTTTTTCATAAGTAATATATGTGTTTAATGCAATCAAATATATCCAAAAGCTATTTTATGGAGCTAGACATATTTATTCTAAAATTTATATGGAAAAACATACAAGAATAAAAAGCTTACTAATGCTAAAACATATTAAAGGACTATATTTAAGTGCAGTTCTCTTTTGACTACAAATACTATGTCAAGTGAATTTTGTGAAAACTTTTATATTGTCCAAAGAGCTGGACAATATCATAGAGTTCATTGATGTAAGAATTCTACCCTTGCAAAGATATTTATGTATTCTTGTTTATATCTTACCTTTTTCATGGCAAAATCAGATATAAAAGCTCATGAAACAGTATATAATCACATGAGCAAAATGTTTAGGAGACTTGTGATTGAAATGACATATTTAATAAGCAGATAAAAAATATTAAAGAAGGTTGCAAAATAAAATGAAAGTGGGCATGCAGGGTATACACATCTATTTTAAAGCAGAAAGCAAACAATATATGCATATTTTATCACTTTATCTCAATGCAATTATTTTCTAAATCAAAGTAGTCATGTTTTCAGTAAAGCAATTCTCATGTTTAAGTACCTACAAAGTACCTTGCCCTATGCTGGATAACTTGAAACAAAAGAAAAAAAGTTTTATTATATTTAATTTTGGGAGCTATGCTCTGAAAAGGGTGCAGAAAAATTGTGATAAAAATTGAAGTGAAAGTAATAAATAATTATATAGAGAATGGAGCATGTTTGACTTAGAGAGAAAGAGTGAATATTTTAAGATACTTAATGGCCACCATGTACAAAATGGGATGGATATTTTTATTGGCTGCTAAGGTTAGAATTAGGATATGTACAAGTATAGATGTGTTTCTGTCCCACATTGGGGTGACTGTTACCCTCTCTCATTCAGGAAAACAAATAAGCTTACCCTGGATGTGTACTTTTAGGTAATTTGTACTATATTCTTTTTATTTACTTATTTTTTTATTCTTATTTATTTTTTGTATTTTTCTGAAGTTGGAAATGGGGAGGCAGTCAGACAGACTCCTGCATGCGCCCAACCAGGATCCACCTGGCATGCCCACCAGGGGGCAATGATTTGCCCATCTGGGGCATTGCTCTGTTGCAACCAGGGCCATTCTAGTACCTGAGGCAGAGGCCATGGAGCCATCCTCAGTGCCCGGGCCAACTTTGCTCCAATGGAGCCTCGGCTGCCAGAGGGGAAGAGAGAGACAGAGAGGAAGGAGAGGGGGAGGGGTGGAGAAGCAGATGGGTGCTTCTCCTGTGTGCCCTGGCCGGGAATCAAACCTGGGACTCCTGCATGCCAGGCTGACGCTCTACCACTGAGCCAACTGGCCAGGGAAAATTTTGTACTATATTTAAATTTGGAAGGGATTGGTATAAATTCAGGTTTGGGATTGGGATGTTGTACTACAAACTGATAATTGAATTGATAATGAAAATTTTAAAGTATGAAATAACTAAAAACACCTAATTGTTAAGCTGTGTGGTGATCTTTTATAAGGATACAGGACAAGGTTCTAAAATTTAATGAGAAAGCGTTGATTTTAATTTTCCTGTACCTCAATGGTCATTATAGTGGAAAAGGTACTAACAAAATATCCCTAAATTAAGCTTAAGAGAAGGCACTGCCTTAAGCAACTGTGCTGATCTCCATGGGGATCCTGACACACCACCAAGTTGGAGAGGGTGGTGTTACAATGAAGGTGGCTGGACTGTGCCCACAGGCAGAGGAATAAGCAGGTATCTAAGGGGTAAGTAGATAGTTTTTCTATATTTTCTTATTTTTCTTATTTTTTCTTATTTTTCTATATTTCTATATTTGTGTGTGTGACAGAGACAGAGAGAGGGACAGATAGGGACAGACACACAGGAAGGGTGAGAGATGAGAAGCATCAATTCTTTGTTGTGGGACTTTAGTTTCTCATTGATTGCTTTCTCTTATGTGCCTTGACCTGGAGGTTACAGCAGACCAAGTAATCCCTTGCTCAAGCCAGTGACCTTGGGTCCAAGCTGGTGAGCCTTGCTCAAACCAGATCAGCCTGCACTCAAGGTGGCAACCTCTGGGTTTTGAACCTGAGTCCTCCACATCCCAGTCCAATGTTCTATCCACTGCACCACCGCCTGGTCAGGCTATCCTATATTTTCTTTATAGTCTTTCATTTTATGAGTCTCCCTTGGCACAGGGAGATCTAGAAATTGTGTACCTGTCTCAAAAACAGAGCATAGGCACATTACTGAAGTTTTCAAATATGAAATTTTCAACTGAGAATTAAATTCAGAATTGACTATTTTTGGGTGGTAGCTATGATATTCTGAAAAGGTTGATGGCAAAGTCTTTGGGTTCTTTGGGAGTGGCGAAAGATGCGTCTGGCATCTTATCTGAGTGCCTTACAAGCTGATTGGCACTGGCAAAAGTGTCCTTACCACAAAAGTCCCTTTTAGTGTCATTAGGTATCTTTCCTAGCATCAAAGTTTGGTTTGCAGAAATACTGAGGTTCTGTGACTTCCCTGTAGGAATTCCCTTTTCAAGACAGAGTTTCAGAACATGACCCGCTTCCTTGAAGATACGTGATGCATTAAGGAGGCTAGAACCACATCAGGGAAGGCAAATGATGAAAGCAGCAAACTGACCTTGGGCCCAATTTCAGAGATACGGCTCTTGTATGACTGTTGTTAGTACAACATCTGTATCACCAGAGAGTAGTTATTTATTCCCACCACAAGTTTCAAAATCATGCAAAGCCGCTCTGCCAGAAGGAGCAACAACAAAATGAGCTAGCTACCTGGTGGGTAAGGACATAAAGCATGAACTACAACTAGCTGTTAACATCCAATGGTGTGGCTACATTCCCCTGACAAAAGAAATAGCCCTAAAGTAGCAGCCGTCTCCAGATTGCTACTCTACAATGATCCAAATGATGCTCAGAGAACAAAAAGTAGCAGCCGAGGAAAAATAATATAACTTTACTCCTCACTGCATCTCCACTTTGCTCCAGATATCTATCGAAGTTGTCTTTATACTTTCTCTCCCCACACTGCAGCTCCAGTTCCTCCCACCAAGCCCACTTTCATCCTCACAGTTGAATACACGTAGTAAGCTAGTCTGTCCTCCATCTCCTCTCTTGAACCTAACTGTGATATATTGCTTCTGACTACTCACTAGGCACATCTACTAGCTCCTTTAGGGACCTATTTGGTTTTTTTCCTTTTTTTTTTTTTAAAGATTTCATTTATTCATTTTAGAGAGGTGGAAGAGAAAGAAAAGGGAGAAGGAACAGAAAGCATCAACTCCCATATGTGTCTTAACCAGGGAAACCAGAGTTTCGAACTGGTAACCTCAGCATTCCAGGATTTATCCACTGCACCACCACAGGTCAGGCTGGGACCCATTCTTTTTTTTATGGTGTTGCTGCTCTATTCTAAAGATCATCAGATATTTTTCTTAGCTTACTGGTTCAAACAGTATTTCTAGTCACTCAGTGAGGCATTGTAAACGATCACTTGCATTTGACTCTAAAGGGTCCTTAGCTCAACTTTCTTCTCTTTGATATATCCATATATATATGGATATGGTGTGGATGGTTAATGTGTGTTATTTCTGTGAACATCAGTAGAGGACATAGGATTTATTTGTCTTCTGTAACCCCAGAAGTAGGACCAACTATGGTAAGTATGTGGAAATGGTGGTTAGTAGAAAACAACTATTAATACTAGATTTGCAATTTATTTAAATGTAAGGCTCTGAGAAAGTTTTAAGCTCATCATCTACTTTATTCTTGGTGGTAGCTTATAGCCCTTGCTATAAGTATAAATCAAAAGTTGCTTCTGGTTATTACAAAAATAATAGAGTTTGGGTGCTATTAAAGTAGAGAAAATGTGCAATTCATTGAGAAAACCATAGATGAGAAGTTAAAAAGGCAGTATGTTCACAATGGTTTCTATTAGAATTCATTAAAATAGAAAGTATAATTATTATATATGCTTCTCATAATTATGTAAAGATAATTCACAAGTTTCACAATTGAGATATTCATTAGAATTTATTATGCATTTTTTTTCCTTCATGACATTTCCACTATCATTCCAAGGAAATAGCCAAGGCATTTGTATCTCTAGGGAGTTGAGTCAAGGTTAGAGACAAAAGTTATTTCAGAAACTTAGAAGAAGAAACTAAACAAGTTTTGAAAAGTATTGAATACTTACATTGAGAGAAAACTATACAATCTGGCTTCTGCTATTGAATTATTTTGGATGAGTTCCCAGAACACATGGATCACAGAACATTGAATGCTATCAAACATAAGAAATGGTTATTTGAGGCTAACATTTGTATGGATTTGTTTTCATGTTCAACAAGCATGTGCATATACATAATCTCATTTAATCTACACCACAGCTCTGTCAGGTAAGCTTATACATATTATTATCCTCATTTTATGGTAAAATATTTGATGTTCAGGAGGATTAATTATCTTGCTAAATAAAATGAAATCAGGTTGTAAAGCACAGTGATTTGAAAGTATGTCTCCTGACTCCAAGTCCATAGGCATTGCTCTGCTTTGCACAGATTTAGTAAAATTATATATATTAAATTCCAGGAAGTTCTTGCATGAAATAAAATAACACGCTAGAAAATTTTCATGCATTTTAAATAGGACTAACTTCTCACTACCTTTACAGTGTACAGATATTTGCATTTCAAAGAAATTGTTTTGTTTCTTATGAATAGATTGCTAACTGATCCATAAATTCCAAAGCAAAACATGAAATTAAAACATTCAACATAACTGCTTGGAATTTACTTCATTTCCCTCAGAGAATTAGAGGGAAAACAATTGGTAATTTTGCTTGGTCTATGGGTGTTAGAGAAACTGACTTTCCGAATTGATGACATAATATTTTAAATGACAAACATTGGCAGGAAGACAGATAACACTGCAGAAGGCATTTCCCCTTCAGATTTAGTCAGAAACCTCTGGAAGGGTGGAATTTATAAAATGATTGCTTTGTGACTTTGCAAAATGACATTAACCTTTTATGACTCTAAAATGCCAACATCTTAGTGATTCCTTTGGTTTGAAAAGTCACAATGGAACAGAATGTTAACTGTACAATAGTGTAAATTAAGAAAAGCTCTCATTAAAATTCTGAATTCCACTGAAAAATAATAAAAACCCTAGAACAGTTCTTATTCTTGGGGAAATGTACCATATGTCCTTTATAACACAGACTGAACCAAAAACATTAAGAGACCAATTAAAACGTTGTCCTGCAGTGCTGTACTAGCTCACATATGGCATTCTTCACCTGAAGCAGGTTTTTATTTTACTGAGTTTCTTTAATAAAACTTATTATTTATTTATTGTTTTGGTGCTTTATAAAGGTAAAAATTATATTTGTTTACAATACTAACAAAAATGAAATGCTTTTAGAAAGGATATGTTGATTATGATCAAGTTTAGGGTTTAGAATATCAATTTTTTTTTCCTGAAATAAAGATTTTTTTGCGTGTGTTGTTGAAAGTACTCACGTAGTTGACAGAAGGCGAGGAGCCACTGCGCCACCTCACCCGCAGGTGTTGTAAGGTTCCAAAAGCTGCAGAATTAATATTAATATTTTAAGAGGCTTGAAGAACATTTTATTAATTTGGGTTAAGGTGTGCAGAGAAATTGTGAGAATAGTCTCTGTACTGTGTAACTGGCATAACCAGGATGGCCCCTGGCATTGTATTGTAAATGCAAAGGGAAGGAAAACATGGATTCCCAGACATTCCACCACACCTGTGGGGAAAAGGGTGAATGGCTAGCCAGGTGCAGGAAGAGAAAAGCCAAAATAAACCTTTTCTTATAGCAATGAGCCATTTGCGGGTATTTGTCCCCACGGAAACTACCTCTCCCATATGAATGCATGTGGTTAATGTGTGTGACTCTGGACAGAGATGGCGGATGAACATTAGAGAATATAGGAATGCCTTTTAATATGTAAAGAGACATCTTTCTACCATTGTGTTGACTTGTAAATTTTGTTTTCTCCAAAATGATGTATGGCTTACAAATTGAACATGGTCCTATCATGTTAAAGGACATATGACTATAACCAATAGTGGTAAAAGGCACCTAATTGCAATTTTTGCTTCTGTACTTCCCGCTTGCAAAACTATAAAAACTAAGTAGAACAAAGGTCCAGCGTGCTCTCCCTTAGATTTTTGTCGGAGTTGCCGCTGCTTGGCCAAGCTAGACAATAAAGCTTTGGTGTGGAATTGACGGACTTTGTTCGTGTCTTCAATGTTTTGGGTCCCTCCGGATTAGGCTTAACAAAGGAAATGTTAACTCATAGGATTTTGTTGGCATTGTGTTTGTGTGTGTATATGTGAGAGAGAGGATTAAGTAGAATAAACCATGTATAAAGTATTTGATACATAGTGACACTCAAATTTAGCCTATTTTATCATCATAATCATTTTCATAATCTTTGCCTCCTTATGGATAATATTCCTAAAAGATAAGTATAGCTATAAGTATTACTCATTCCTGTAACAACTATAAATGAGAACATTGCTCAATCAGTTTATGAAGTCAGAAGATTTCAACTTTTATGCCATCAATTTTTTTAGCAGTTATAATCACACTGAATATCTTTAATCTTTCTGTCTTTCATAACTTTAAAAAATAATTAAGATAACATTGGTTAATAAGATTATATAGGTTTCAAATATAAATTTCTAGGATACATAATTCATATATTGCATTATGTGCCCACCACCTAAAGTCAGATTATCTCCCATCACCAATCACCATATATTTGGCCCCATTTACACTTAACCAAATCCACACCCCTTCCTTCTGGTAACCATCTATAAAGCCAGGAGCCAGGGTCAGGGCTGCCATCACAGCCGCCCAGCCCATGCAGGTTTGCATTGGATTTGGACAGTCGGTAAAGAAACAACGGAGCCAAAAACTGGTGGGCCATTTTCTTTAATTCTAGCTTGCACCCAGCGGGCAAGTAAAAACACACACTGGGCTCCAAAACCCACTCACATTCAGTGCTCACAAAGCCACTGACTTATCCGAGTTTCCTAGAATCAAAGGTTTCTAGCTCACCAGCCTTATTCACCTCAGTTCCCCATCTCCTTTCTTATCCCAGATACGAACTCTGCACAAACTGGCATCTCACTCAGCACTCCGCCATCTTGGCTGCTTCTCCTGGCCACATGGCCTCTTTCTGCTGCTCTCTGCTCTGCTCCCTCTGCTCTCTCATGCTAATCATCCCAGGAACCAAGAGCGCAAGCTCCCATTCTGCCCCTATTTTATAGTGTAGAAATCCAAACCTTTAATCCAATATACAAAATAGGGAAGTCTCTAATACAAAGTCACTTCTCTGAGGCATGATTGGATTGTACCGCCCTATATCAAAATGGGTGGGAAAGGCTTAATCCTAAAACCAAGCCCCAGGCTACAAGGATTCTCAACACACATTAATATCACCTGGGTGATGGCCTCCACGTGGGCAGCGGCGCCATCTTTAACAAAGTGAGCATAATACATTTTATCTGCCCAACACCGTCATACTGTTGTCTGTATCTATGAGTTTCAGTTTTTTATCCTACATATGAGTGAAATCAGATGGTTCTTATCTTTTTCTGATTGATTTGTTTTGCTAAGCATGATATTCTCAAGGTTCATCCATGTTGTCACAAATGGCAGGCAGTATTTAATCTTTTCTTATGGCTGAGTAGTATTCTATAGTTTATATATAGTAATCCACATCTTCTTTATCCAATAATTTATCAAAGGACACTTTGGATGTGGCCATGTCTTGGCTACTGTGAATAGTGTCACAATGAGCAAATTTTTGCAAGTAAATGTTTTCAAAACTTACGGATAGATGCCCAGAAGAGACATTCCTAGGTCATATGGTAGTTCTATTGTTAATTTTTTGAGGAACCTCCATTCTATTTTTCACAATTGCTGTACCAGTTTACATTCTCACCAGCAGTGAATGAGAGTTTCTTTTCCTCCACAAGCTCTCCAACACTTGTTATTACCTATTTTATTGATAACCATTCTAACAGGTGTGAGGTGGTATTTCATTGTAGTTTTGGTTTACATTTCTCTAACAGCTTCTCAAGGTGAGCATTTTTTTTTTTTCCTGTATCTGTTGGCCATTTGTATGTCTTCTTGGGAAAAGTGTTGGTTCAGATCTTCTGCCCATTTAAAAAAATGATTGAATTCATTGGGCTGAAATTGGTTAATAAAATCATACAGGTTTCAAGTGTAGAACTCTATAATACATCATCTGTATACTGCATTGTGTGTTCACTACCCAAAGTCAAATCTTCTTTCATCGCCATTTATCCCTCCTTTATTCTCTTCTACCTCCTTCCTTCTGGCAATCACCATACTGTTGTCTGTATCTGTTTTTCTGTTTTTCTTAATCCCTTCAGTTTTTATACCCAGCCCTCCTGGCCCATTTTTTAATTGTATTGTTTGTTTGTTTGGTGTTGTGTTGTATGAGTTCTTTATATTTTTTGGATATTAGCTTCCTGTTGAAGCTGTAGTTTGTAAATATCTTCCCCCCCCCCTTTTGATTAGTTGCCGTTTTGTTTTCTTGGTGGTTTCTTTTGCTGTTTAGAAGCTTTTTAGTTTGATATAGCCCCATTCATTTATTTTTGCCTTTACTTCCCTTGCTTTTGAGGACAAATTCATAACATCATTTCTAAGACCAAGGTCCCTAAGTGTAGTACCTATGGTTTCTTCTATATAATTTATTGTTTCAAATCTTATAGTTAGGTCTTTGATTTATTTTGAATTAATTTTTTGTACATGAGGAAAACTGTAGTCTAGTTTCATTATTTTACAAGTGATTTTCCAATTTTTCCAGCATTATTTATTGAAGAGGCTTTCTTTCTCTGTTGTATGTTTTTGGCTCCTTTATTGAAAATTATTTGCCCATATACATGTGGTTTTATTTCTGACCTCTCAATTCTGTTTCAGTGGTCTGTGTGCCTATTTTTCTGCCAACACCATGCTGTTTTGATTATTATTGCTCTATAGTGTAATTTGTAGTCAGGTGGTGTATGCCTCTGGCCCCATTCTTTCTTCTCAGTATTGCTTTGGCTATTGCTTTTGTGGTTCCACACAAACCTGATGATTTCTTTTTGTTCTATTTCTTTAAAAATGTCATTGGTATTTTGATGGGGATTGTATTATATATGTATATTGCTTTAGGTAATATGGTCATTTTAACTATGTCGATTCTTTCAATCCATGAACAGAGAATATCTTTTCACATCATTTTGTCTTTTTTAATCTCTTTAATAATACTTTGTAGTTTTTAATATATAGGTCCTTAATATCTTTTCTTAAGTTAATTCCTACATGTTTTTTTCTTTTTGTTGCCATTTTTATCCTTTAGTATTCAATAATTTGAATGAAATGCTCAAATGATGATCAAGTTAAATGCTTTCTCTATAATTGTATTCTAATTTCAGCCTGTGAAAATTTTTGAATGTAATTCTAAATGGTTGCTTTTATTAAAAATAAATATTCTGGCCGGTTGGCTCAGTGGTAGAGCGTTGGCCTGGCGTGCGGAAGTCCTGGGTTTGATTCCCGGCCAGGGCACACAGGAGAAGCACCCATCTGCTTCTCCACTCCTCCCCCTCTCCTTCCTCTCTGTCTCTCTCTTCCCCTCCTGCAGCCGAAGCTCCATTGGAGCAAAGATGGCCCGGGCACTGGGGATGGCTCCTTGGCCTCTGCCCCAGGCGCTATAGTGGCTCTGGTCGTGACAGAGAGACGCCCCGGATGGGCAGAGCATCGCCCCCTGGTGGGCATGTCGGGTGGATACCGGTCCGGTGCATGTGGGAGTCTGTCTGACTGCCTCCCCGTTTCCAGCTTCAGAAAAATACAAAAAAAAAAAAAAAAAAAAAGAATAGTTATGAATAAATTCCAACTTTTTTTGAAGCCAATGTTATTGATGTTTTTATTTATTTTATATTGTCACATGGTAGATATGACATGTTAGAGGGTTTCTATTAAATATATTTTATATTTCAAAGCTATGTAATTTTTAAAAGAATCTTCACTAGCAAGTTACTGTCTAATAAAATTCAGTAGGGTAATACCATGTCTCCTCATTTAGGACCTATTATGTTCATTTGTCTCTGCTGATCACTAGTCTTTTCTGAGACTTCAATTTGATATCCATACCTTTTGCTTTATATGTCTTTAATTTACTCAGCATTGAGGCCATAGACTTATTTGTACAAGCCTTTCTTTTTTAATAACTAACATAGTAAGTTGTCTAATACCCTAACTCAAGCACTTGAGAAAATAACAGTGAAGATTAGGAACCTAGATATGTATTTATTCAACAACAGTGCTTGTAAGTTTTGTAAGTGTGCCCACTGTTCTCATTGCCTTATTTGTTTGCCTATACTTAGACCTATACTTTTTGTGCTTACCTTTTTATAGACCTATACTTTTTGAATTAAGAAAAAATCTAGATTGGTCCAGGCTGGTTTGTTCAGTGAATAGAGTGTTATCCCAGTGTGCGAACATCCCTGGTTTGATCCCTAGGAAGGGCACATATGAGAAGTGACCATATGCTTCTCTCCCCCTTCTTTCTCTCTTCCCCTCTCTCAGCCAATTGCTCGATTGGTTCGAGCATCAGCCCTAGGTATTGAGGTTAGCTCGGTTGGTCTGAGCTTCAGGCCTAGGAACGGAGGATAGGTTGGTTGATTTGAGCATCAGCCCCAGATGGGGGTTGTCAGGTGGATCTGGTTGGGGCACATGTGGGAATCTGTCTCACTAGTCTCTCCTCCTCTCAGTTTAAAAAAATAATCTAGTTTGACCCTGGCAGGGTGGCTCAGTGCATAGAGCATCTCCCTGGTGTGCTGAGGTTGCAGGTTGTATACCCGGGTCAGGGCACATATGAGAAGCAACAAATGAGTGCACAACTAAGTGGAACAATGAAGTGATGTTTCTTTCTCTCTCTCCCTCCACTACCTAATCAATGGAAAATTTAAAAGAATACTGATGGTCAGTTTCCCTTTGTGTTATGGCAAGTGATATTCATCCACTTACTTAAGAATACCTTATGTCAAGAAACAACTAAAAGACTTACCTCTCAGTGTAAATTGAATTGATATTCAGAAATATCAGTGAGGATAAAAAGTAAATGCCAGATGGGCTTAGGACCTGACCAAAAATGCCTAATAAATAACACATTATAAATCTGGGTTAATAAAGTAATTCTGACAATAGACTTGGAAGTTTCAGCCTTCTCTCTCTGAAGGATTCTCACAATCTACATACAGTAGATGTATCTATCACAAGTAAAAACAAAATGGAGTTATAGAGACAAGTCAGCTTTGAGCAGAAAAGTATTTCCAGCGTGAATGAGTTTCTTGAGTCACTTGAAGAGAAGTTGTCTAGGAAAGATGTGTTGGTATCGGCATAAGTAGCACGGCAGGAGGATAGTAGGAGAGGATTATTTGGAGCATATTGCATGTTCCATATTGTAGAACGCACCTTTTTTGGCAAATGGGCAAGTTCAAACATATTTGCTAAAGAAATAAATTAATGAATGAAACTGGAAGCATATATTACTACCTTCAATGGTGATCATTCAAATTTAGAATATAGCACTATCCAAGATAGAGTTATTTTCTTAGGTTGTATTTGCTAACCTACACAGAAAAGACTATATGCTGAAAATCAACAAGGTTTTCACTTTTAAAAAATTTGTATCTGTTGTCTGACTGGTGCTGGTGCAGTGGATAGAGTGTTGACTTGGGACAATGAGATCCCAGGTTCAAAACATTGGTGTCTCTGGCTAGAGTGTGGGCTCACCAAATTGAGCTCAGTTTTGCCAGCTTGAGTGAGGAATCATCAACATGACCCCAAGTTCTCTGACTTGAGCCCAAAGATTGCTGGCTTGAAGCTCAAGGTCTCTGGCTTGAGTCCAAGGTCACTTGCTTGAGCTAGGGGTCACTGGTTCAGCTGGAACCTCCCTGCTCAAGGCACATATGAGAAGCAACAAATGAACAACTAAAGTAACACAACTACAAATTGATGCTTCTCATCTCTCTCCATGCCTCTCTCCCTTACCCTCTCTCTCTTCTGCATCTGCAAACCTAAAACAGCATTAGGAAACCTCCTAATTAATTATAGTATAATTTTGTAATACTCATACACATCGGCCTCTATCAGTCATGTAAACAATTTAAGTCTGAGATATAATTGACATACAATAAACTTTCTAAAGTTGAGGGATATAATTTCATATTTTAACATATATCCACCTATGAAATTATATCATCAAAATTAAAATGATGGGACATACCTAGCATCCCCCAAAGTTTTCTCATATCCCTTTGCAGTCCTTCTTTGTCCCCTGCACCCACTCCACATTCTGCCTTCAGGTAGCCACTGAATGTGTGCTTTCTGTGACTACAAAATTGGATTGTACTTTCTAGAATTTTGTATAAGTCATATAGTTGTATTTCTTTTTACTGGAGTCTTTCAATCAGAATAATAATTTTATCTTTCAGACTCATCAATGTAAAGATATATATATACACACACACACACACACACACACACACATATACACACACACATCTCAATACTTTGTTTCTTTTTTATTGATGAGCATTATATTATTGTATGGTCATAACATAATTTGTTACCCATTCACCCATTGAGACGTATCTGGGATGTTTTGAGTTTTTGGCAAAAATACTGTATTCGGCTTTAGGAATTGCAGACAATAGGCCTTTCATGTGAGGCTGTGTGTTAATCTGGCCAGGAGTCTGGCTGTGCTTCCTGTCGCTCTAGCTGTATTTGCCAGAGGCTTCAAACTCTACTACTGTCCTTGTTTCTGGTTTTTGACTCTCCTGTTGTTATTGGCTTTCTCTAAGAACACATTCATATATAGAGTTCATGGGAGCAGCTCTTTCTACTGTAATTTACTGTTATTATTCAATAGCCTTGTTGATATGGTGGTCATGTATGGCAGGAGAGGAATTTTCTATAAGCTTATGATTAATATGTTAATCTTTGAATGGAGCTGTGCCCTAGGCTGGAGACTTGACAGTATTTTCTAGATTCCTTTCATGTTATAAGAAGGCAAGAGCACGTTGGATTTGGGTAACTGCCCTTTCTCCAGATTTAATAAGGCTCTGGCAAAGCCTTACCCCTGAAAAATATACCTTTGTCATGAAGATAATTTTATTATATTTAAAATGGTTACTTTTCCCTTTCCCCTGCCAGAAATATGAAAGTGTCTTATTGGTTCTCCTTGAAAAGAACCTGTGAGTTTTCTACAGATAAAATTCATGAAAACATGCCTTCCCCAAGACTGTGGACCAACATGTTTCTCACTCATGCTAGTCCACATCAGACTTCAACAGTTTTTCTAAATTAATCATTTTATTCTTTTTTTTTTCTGAAGTGAGAAGCAGGGAGTCAGAAAAATAGACTCCTGCATGCGCCCGACTGGGATCCACCTGGCATGCCCACCAGGGGACGATGCTCTGCCCATCTGAGGTGTTGCTCCGCTGTGGCTGAAGCCATTCTAATGCCTGAGGTGGAGCCCACAGAGCTGTCCTCAGCATGCAGGCCAACTTTGCTCCAATGGAGCCTTGGATGCAGGAGGGGAAGAGAAATAGATATAGAGAGGAAGGAGAGGGGGAAGGGTAGAGAAGCAGATGGGCACTTCTCCTATGTGTCCTGACTGGAAATCAAACCCAGGACTTCCATATGGCCAGGCTGATGCTCTACCGCTGAGCCATCCGGCCAGGGCCTATATTATGTATTTTAGAAAAGTAAAGCCATATTCCTCTAATGCTACCACAAATGCAGGCAGGTTTCATCCATTATGAATTTGGACTCATTTGATGCTGGACAGTTAACAAAAATGAAACAAAAATGAACCATTTCCTATTGCCATTTTATTATTATACATTTTTTTTCAACCGTTTAGGTGTTGAAGAGTCCATTCTTAATTTTTCCTCTTAGGATTAATGTGAGGATCCACATAAAGCCAGTATTTAAGCTGAAAATGAGCATTAAGACTTGTTATTTTTGAAGGTTATCAAGATAGTATTAAGAAGTGCTATTCTATCTTGTGAAATTATGGCTACTGACCCCCTTAATTAACTCTATAACTGCATTTAAGTGCCTTTTGACTCAAATGTTTAAAGGTTTTCTCTAAAGTCTATTTTTCTTTTTTAATCTTCAAAGAAGTAGAGTCTGGAATTTCAGAAAACTGTCAAAATGTGTTGAAATATATATTAATATATTCACATTTTTATTATAAATATTTTAAAAATTGGATTTATTGGGGTCACATTGATTAATAAAATTATATAAGTTTCAGGTGTATAATTCTATAACACATCGTCTGTACATTTTACTGTGCGTTCACCACCCCAAGTCAAGTCTCCTTCCATCACCATTTATCTGCTCTTAACTCTCTTCTAACTCCTTCTAACATTTATTTTAAAAAGCATACTTTTGGTATACTAATTTGCATATTTTATTAAGATAAAGTGTTTTTATGATATTTGCTTGAAGTGATATTTTATTCAGTTCCTAATGAATCTAGAAATAAATATGTCAAAATACTGGATAAAAATCTGTCATTTTGAATATGTTTGAAAATAGATTTTCTTGGCTATAAACATACAGAAAATTGACATTGAATAATTCTATCGAGCTAAGAATTTTCTAACAAAGATATTAGTGAGGCAAAATCCATATTTTGAATTTAAATCCATATTGAGAATATTATCTTTATTATAATTAAATTCCAACTGTTGAAATATGGAATAGAGCAATACTCAGTTTACTACTAAAACATATTTTGGGAGGCTATAGTGACTTTGGAAATTACCCATGTTTTAGATAATAAAGGATGAGATTTGTTTGTGTGTTATTTAATACACTGAGGTGTAAATGAACTACTTTTTAATGATCATAATTTAGTCTTAGGTATTTCTAGTGATGGATTAATTTGGCAGTGTAGGGCCTGTGGAAATCATAAAATATTATCAGGTAAAAAACCAGGTTTGGAGATTTTAGCATTAAGTTTTGCTCAAATTATGAAAAAGAAGAAATACCAAAAAAATGTGTGAAAGTTAGTGAAGATTTTAAGGAGAATTGAAACCTAACATAAAACCTAACAAATGGTAGAATGTATACAAAATATTGGAGAAAGATTTATTGTTTTAAAAAGAGAAGAGTTTTGAGAAGAAATTAGGAGCTAGCTATAAAAATAGTATATTGAGATGAAAATGAGGGGACCAGTTACGTGCAGTGGAGGGTTTATGCCGAGTACTTGAATACAACACTGTATAATACTATTCAGTGACATTATAAAGGGAAGACAGTTTACGAAATGAATAGGAAAATATATTTGCAAACCATATAGATCCTCATTATTACTGGATTCCACATTTGTGAATTGTACTACTTGCTAAAATTTATTTATAACCCCCAAATCAATACTCATTAGGGCTTTTTTTTCCTGGTTATTGGCAAACTTGTGCAGAGCAGGAAAAGAGATGCAAAGTTCCCAGCTAAGGTCAGATAGGGCCACAGCTCTGCCTTCTTTTTTCAGCTCTTATAGAGAGGACCAGAGTGGCAATGCAGTTTTGTTCACAAGCTTTGCTCTGGCTCTGGCGTCATTTGGATGGGGTATAAACCCCAACTCTGGGAGGATTTGTTAGTGGGCAGCCCCAGGCAAGTCCATTAACTGATAAGTAGATAAATACAATATGATAGATATATCAATACAATGGAAAAAAAAATAAAGGGACTAAATTTTGTGACAAGAAGTGGGCTTCCATATTAAGAAAGGTGAGTCATTGAAGTTTGTTTTTAATTGTGATTTAGTTGAACTTATCTATTTAACATTTAATAAGCAACTTCTATATATGTCAAGTACTGTGCTCAGGAGTAGGAATATAATTAAGAATATATTCTTAAGTTTGATGTTCTGCTTTCTGGAAGATGATGGCAGCCATCTAAATCCAAATCCCTTCACATGCGAAAGGAGGGATGGAAGGGAGGGAAGGTAGCAAGGGAGGGGAGAAAAGAGGGCAAAGTTCATGCAGATCAATTATGAGAACAAATAAGAGATCCCAGAACCCATGCATGTAAATTTACCAGTAGAGGCAAAAAACAATAAAAAAAATCAAACTACACAAATCTAGCGAAATTTAAACCACCACAGAGAATCAATAAACATTGCACCACTTGAAGTACAATAAGACTATTGGGAGCCTAGAGGTATTTAACACAAATGAAATCACCCTCAAAGGCATGGTACCTGGTAGACCAAAACACTAACTGCTGAGAAATAAAAAGGCTTGGACTTGTACAGGGTTTGGAGTGCCAACCTCAGGAAAAGAGGAGGTGTTTGTGGAACTGTTAAAGCAAGCAAATTAAAGAAAGAAGACATTAAATATTTTGCAGAAACAAGGACATTGTAGAAGCAGGAAAACACCACTCACTCCGCAAAAAGAAGACTTGAATGAAAGAAGTTGAACTTTTACTACACCAATGAAAGCTGGCATTCTTTTTTAAAAAATTGATTTTTCTGCAAAAATCTTTTACTCTTTTGTATATATAAGTGTTATTGATCATCTAGGAAAATGAGATGTATCAACAACAGAAAGTGGCTGAGAACGACTTTAAAAGGCATCTTTATTAAAGATACCGAACTTCTGTGCTTGTCATAGGCTCCTTTTACAACAGGATGAAGCCATGGACTCCATTTCAGAAAAATGTTCCAAGATTAAAAGCTAAAATACAGCTGACCCTTGAACAACATGTGTTTAGACTCTGTGGGTCCACTTCTGTGCGGATTTTTAAAACGAATGCTGTAAATATACTTTCTCTTCCTTATGATTTCCTTAAGATTTTTTAAAATCTACTTTCCTGTGGTTTAAGAAGACAGTATATAAGACATAAAACATACAAAATATGTGTTAATTGACTTTATGTTTTGGTAAGGCTTCTTGTAAATAATCAAATTTTTATTTATTAACAGCCAAAATTTATACGCTATTTTCACCTTTGTAGAGGTTGGCGCTCTTTTTCTGAAATTGAATTTACTGGTGTGACACTGGTTAACAAAATTATACAGGTTTTAGGTGCCCAATTCTACACCACATCTCTGTACATGATATTATCTGTTCACTCCCCTAAGGTTGGCACGTTATGCCCCTGTGTTGTTCAGGGTCAACTATAGTATATACAGGATCACAAAAGAAAGAAAATATATTAAAACATTTTTAAAAATATTTTTTAATTTTTAATAAAATGATTAGATTGCTTCTTTATTAGCACATTGACTAAGATCCAGCAATAATTATTTTAATATTGATTATTAATGTGTATAGATAATGTTATTGGCTATATGAAGCAGCGAAACTAGGATATAAAAATACCTGTGACCTCCACTGAAGACAAATCACAGGAGCTGCTAATGCTGTTACAGTGCATTACCTTCACTTTTAGTATAAGTTAATATTACATTTCAGTGAGAAAATAGTGAAAAAATATATTCATGTAAATTTACAGACCATGTGTGTATGTGTGCATGTATGCGTGTGTGTATGTGCCTGTGCATGCGTACTTACTCCTTCTTTCCCTGCTCCTCACAAATAAAATGCCACTGGTAGTGTAAGAGACAGTAAGAGTGTATACCCACGTATCATAAATATGTGCCTCCTCCAGTCTTAAACCTCTTCCTCTAAAACAATACAGTGCCAAATTTTTCCAACTCTAAGGTTAAAAATTTCAATTAGAAAAGCAATTTAATTTTTACAAGAATCTGCTAGAAACAATTCAAACATAATTCAGAGTATATTTTGTCTGCAATATTTAAAATGTTGCATTAAAAGAATCAAGTTAGAAAGACTTATGATTACCCTCCTTTCTCTTGCAATCTGAAATTAATATCTGTCTATTTATCTATTATATTTATCTTCCTACTTACCTTCAATCTATCATTAACTTACTATAACCAAGAAAATTGCTGAAAGTTAGACACATTAGGTATCTGAAATAGTGAAAGCATGTGTGTGCGCACTGAGATTTACGGGGGCAAACAAAGAAAAATCAAAGAACGAAGCAATGATACTGAAGAGAAACTGCATCTTTTACAATCTTGCTGTGAATGCTTGACTGATGATGTCTTCTCTCTAAATAGAGTTTTGAGAAAAGAATAGAGGTATAAATTCTTTTATTGCTATCAGGGAGGTAACATGCTAAAATATTTGTGGGTAAACCTGATTTTTTTTTTTTTCATCTCAATTTTTTTTTCCATGAGCCTGTACCAGTGCTATGCAAAAGTACCCTCTGGGAAGTATTTATTATACTTATAAAGAAATTGAGAAGGGGAATGAGATCCTACTGACCTGTTCATTAAAGTTGTAATGTTCAAAGCATTTTCTTATTTGTGATCTTGTTATATATTTACAAATCCATAAGGCCGGAGAGGCAGTGGCTATTCTCTTTCCTACGCAGTCCTCTACCACATCTTGTTCAAGTAGACATGCCACTCAGGTACAGAATTAGACACTTAGCCCGGGCTAGTTTAGCCATGTTCTTCACTTCAAAAGTAAGGACTTTTTTTTTTTTGGCCCAGGATATGAAGCCTAAATTGAACTAATATTTTCCTAAACTTCCAAAACTTCCAAAAGAAATTAATCAAATCATTGTGATTGACACCTTAGATTCTCTATTTAATTCTAAATTCTCCAGAGTTCAAAAGGTCTTCATAATGAAGGAGATGGTTTTGTCCTCCTAGAAGGAAGAGCTCTTCAGTCTAAGAAAAAGTATGCTTATTATCTTTGGATAGGCAGGATATGCTTTGTTGATAGCTTAAAACCATATTGGGGTCAACTTTACCTTTAAAGTCGGGACAAAGAACCTGAGGATGATGTGCTTTCAGGTGATTCTGTACCCCAGACAGGCACCTTTGGCACTTTGACCCTATGAATTCTGGTTTCTCCAAGTCTAGACTCTTAAGAGAGGGTTGTTTCTTCTAAAATTGGAACTTTTTAAAAATTATTTTGTATTTTTTCCAAAGCTAGAAGTGGAGAGGCAGTCAGACAGACTCCCGCATGCGCCCTACCTGGAGCCACCCGGCATGCCCACTTAGGGGGTGATGCTCTGCCCATCTGGGCGTTGCTCCGCTGCAACTGGAGCCATTTTAGCACCTGAGGCGGAGGCCCTGGAGCCATCCTCAGTGCCTGGGCCAGCTCTGCTCCAATGGAGCATTGGCTGCGGGAGGGGAAGAGAGAGAGAGGAAGGAGAGGGGGAAGGGTGGAGAAGCAGATGGGCACTTCTCCTATGTACCCTGACTGGGAATTGAATATGGGACTTCCACAGCCGGGCTGATGCTCTACCACTGAGCCAACCCACCAGGGCCTAAAAATGGAACGTTTAAAAAATTATTTTTTAACCTCTTCAAGTCTTCTTTTTTATCTTACTTGAGCTGGCAGAACTGAGCATGTATTTTCTTTACTACCATCCCATCACCCCACCACATCCAAATTGAAGTACTACTACATGTATTAATAGATAGTAGCTAATAACGAACAGCTACTAAATGGTAAGAAGGCCAGCTGTCTTCTCTCCCAATGCCTTTTCTCCTAAACATGCCATTTGTGATACTGGTAGCAATAGAAACACAGGCTAGAATTTTTTATTCATGGAATATATAACTAATAAATTCCTCTCATCCAAATTCCTGTTAATTGCACTTTATTTTTTGCCTTAACATGAGGTATTTTATGTTAAATACCTTTGCTTTCTAGAATTTTTTACTAATCTTGTAGTTATAATCTCCTAACATATCAGAATAGTTTTTACACTATGGAATGTTGATCCCTCAAATATAAAATTTGTTGTGGAGAATAATTTTCAATAAGAGATAAAAACTAAAAGAAAATAAAAAGATTCTGCGTGATTGGTAGTGGTGCAATGGCTAGACCTGGAACTCTGAGAACCCAGGTTTGAAACCCCAAGGTCACTAGCCTGAGCACAGGCTCACCAGCTTGAGCATGGAGTTGCCGACTTGAGTATGAGATCATAGACATGACCCCATGATTGCTGGCTTGAGCCCAAAGGTCACTGACTTGAACAAGGGTCCATTGGCTCAGCTGGAGCCACCTGGTCAAGGCATATCTGAGAAGCAATCAATGAACAACTAAAGTGCTGCAACTATGAGTTGATGCTTCTCATCTCTCTCCTTTTCTGTCTCTCTTTCTGTCTCTGTCTCTCTCTTGCTAAAAAAGAAAAAAGAAAGGAGATTTTGTATTTATGGAAATGTTGTTAGAAATGAATATTATAATAAGAAAAATTAATCAAGGACTAATGGATACCACTACATAAAATGTGAAATCTTTCACAAACCTTTAGCTGATAATTTTACTAAGTAAAAGATAAGATCAAAGACATTGGAACAATTTTTTTCAATATATCAATATATTTAATTATGTATTTTCCCACATATTTTGTTATTTGAAATTCATAGTCTTAATCTCATGTTAATTTTTCCATAATATAAACTTTGAAATTATACCTTTAATATTGGATAACAATCTAGATGTTAATACAAGTAAAAAGATTGTTGTAATTAGCATTTCAGTACATACATAATTTTCCAAGGTGTTCAAGTAAATGGAGTTGATATAGTCACTGAGAAAGTAAAAGTTGTGTAGTTACCATTATAGTGAATGCTCTCTGCAGGTAAACATAATTTTTTTAAATTTGCTCATTACTTCATATGTGGAATGATAAATGGAAAGTAATCATTAAAAATAGTATGGGGGCTATGGGCGGAAATGTTAAATCTCAAGGAAAAACCTAATCCCCCAAGTGATAATGGTGAAATGAGAGCACAGGGTGTGTGCCTTCTGATCCCGAGAGTTACGTTTCCAAGCAGGGGCCATATATAGTGTAAATATTTCCGTAATGATAATATTTGTATATAAAATGTCCATAGTATTGAGAGCACCTTTTTATGTGTCTCATTTCTTTTTATATGGCATTGTAGTTGTTTATTTACCAATAATGAAATGTGCCAGCCCATTGGGCAAAATCTTTACACCCGCATTTATATAATCCTTAAAATAATTCCGTAGGCTGGATATTATTTTTTTATTTTACATCTTAGGAAGCCCAAGTTCATAGAGTTTAAGTCCCTCAGTGACAGTCTCATAGTACATTAGTAAAGAGTAAACCTGAAATTTGAACTCAGCTTTGTGTAATTCATCTCTAGGTTCTTATAGCCCCACAGTGTGGGGCTGCAGGCTACTCATCTAAATTCATTTCTTGATGTTTTTGTTGTACTCACGGTCCTACTAATCAAACGTGGTTAATGGATATTTAATTTTAAAGAATAGGGTGGGCAGAGTGATGTACTAACACACCTGGCTTAGTTCTGGATTCCCATGATGATCTGGCTGAATTAACAATATGACCTTGAGTAAGTTAGTTCTCCTTTGTGTGCCTCAGATTCTTAAGATAGAAATAGTTGATTGTTGTGAAAATTGCATACGATCATGAATTTGAAATCTAGAACGTCTACAAATAGGAACTATTGGCAACATGATGAAATTGATCATCCTAGGGGTGGTCTTCAATTCAGCTTTAGCCTGCCAATGCCATTATACTGGCCAAGTCTTCAAGGCCTTTGTTTTTGGGTATAAATTTTGCCTTCTGTTTTTTGTTTGTTTATTTGTATCTTCTTGGTGTGAGAACCGCAGGAAGCTTTCTATAATAGTATGACAAGCAATGGACTCTAGAACCAAAATACAGGATTTAGGACCATTCCACACATTTCTTACTCAGTGACTGATGCTTTTGGTAAGTCATTCAGAAAGTGCAAAGAAGCAGAAGTAGCTCAGAGAGCTTAACTCCTCATTATTATTTATGTTAATGGACTGTTGTTTCTTAACACAGCTGCAGCAGTATTTCTGTGCGACTTGACACAAATATTAAATCGATGCTAATTTTATAGTTTTCTGTGCCCTAGATGCCCCTCCAGCAGCAGGTGGCTCCCTTGAGCTGTACTTTCTGTGATTCAGATGTCTGCCTGGAATTCCCCTACCTCACGGTGGATGTCAACTCTCTTTCAACAGCCTGGAAGGAAGGGCCGACTAGCTCCAGGAAACCCAGGTGACCACATTGTTTTCAAAATGTTAATTCTGTGTTTCTGAATATATGCTGGAAATACGGTGATGTACAGATTCTCTCTCCTCTGTTGAGGAAAACAACTTGCCTATGTTTCTCCTCTAGTTTCCCTGATTCAAGGTTTATTATGTGTGGTGAATTTATAATTCTCTTTCGGTTAAATAGAAAAGACTAAGCAATTCATTGACATGCTCATTTGTGGTAATTTTCCTGGCCTCATATGCTTGATGGTGATAAGAGAGAGTAAATGTATTACACATCACACTGTCGACATTTGATGCTTTCCCAAATTGGGTGGATATTTTTCCTTTATTAGATCAACACTGTGTAATCATTCTTCTGAGGAGCTGGAAATCCCAACCAGGCTATTTTAGGTTAAACGATTTTAGGTTTTATATTTTACACATTTTATATTGGGAAGGCAGAAAATGATTTTAGATTTTCTGTATGCTGGCAGGTTATTTTAAAAATATAGAATTCTGAATCTGTTTCTGCCTCACTCGAGCCCTCATTTTGGAAAGTGACACTTTGAGCAGAAAGTGCTGGGGTTCCCCATGTTTAGGTGCTTAAGCTTCAGTCTAGAGATTTTATTACCCTATGAGTTGGCAGAAAGTGGCTGCCAAGATAGTTTAAAGTACAACCAAGCAAATCTAACTCAAACCTGTAAATAAATAAACACACCCAAACACAAGTCAGGGGTTCCAAGGCTGAATACCCGCAGAAACCAGACAGATAATAAAGATGAGTGAAGCACATCAGTGTAGTGAAAGAATAGTGTAAAAATGGAGAAATAGAGACTTTCTCTCTGCCTGACAACATTCATAACCAAAAACTTGTAATAAATATGCTACCTAAACAAAATGGATCTAGCTGCAATCTAATGTTGAATACATGCTTAAGGCCCATGCAGTGAGGTCAGAATTTGGATTCTTGCCCTGGCCGGTTGGCTCAGCGGTAGAGCGTCGGCCTGGCGTGCGGGGGACCCGGGTTTGATTCCCAGCTAGGGCACATAGGAGAAGCGCCCATTTGCTTCTCCACCCCCCCCCTTCCTCTCTGTCTCTCTCTTCCCCTCCCGCAGATGGGGCTCTGTTGGAGCAAAGATGGCCCGGGCGCTGGGGATGGCTCCTTGGCCTCTGCCCCAGGCGCTGGGGTGGCTCTGGTCGCGGCAGAGCGACGCCCCGGAGAGCAGAGCATCGCCCCCTGGTGGGCAGAGCGTCGCCCCTGGTGGGCGTGCCGGGTGGATCCTGGTCGGGCGCATGCGGGAGTCTGTCTGACTGTCTCTCCCCGTTTCCAGCTTCAGAAAAATACAAAAAAAAAAAAAAAAGAATTTGGATTCTTGCCTCTCCCTTGTTTTGTTTTGTTCTGTTCTGTTCTGAAATATATAGTGCTAGTAAGAATAAAGAGTCACAACCAGTGGTGGGTATACACGTATTACCGGCAATAAGATTCAGATGACATAAAATAGAGAATAATAATTCAAAAGGGACACATTTTAGTAGAGATAATTTCCTAATCAAGATGGTTTGTTGTGCCTCAAAAGATTCTTCAAAACAAACTAGACTATTTTATTTTTTTTTCATAATAGAAAAATATCATTCATATTAATCATCTGCTTCAACATTTCTTCTGATAATCTCCAGCTTTCTCTTAGATAGTAGAAATGAGTAGGATTTAGGGGAGAGCTGGACAGTCTGCTGCTCGCTGCTTCTAAACATAAAAATAGCATTTTAGAAATGCAACAGAATATTCAGATAAGAATATTCTTATCTTACAGATAAGAGTATAAGTTTTAGTTTAATCACTAACGTACAAAAATATTTGTAAATGACTAGAACCCTTGTTTCTTAACTTTATGTCCATATTATTGCCAACCTCCTGATTGTGAGCAAAATAAAAAACCTCTGCTATATTTCTCCCTACTTTGCTACTTCTGAAGCCAGTAGCTCCATGCAATAATAAACACACTGATTCACCCAGTTGGTAAAGCTATCAATTGTCACAAAATAGAATTAATATTGGTAACTCGAATACAACCAAAGCAGCATTTACTTCTAGTATCACAAATACAATTTCACCTGCCCTGGCAGCAGGTGCCATCAGACATGATCCTCTCGAAGTAGGAATTTCCTATCAAAACAGAGTATGACATCCTCTACAAACAGACAGGCTGGATGGAGACCCTGTTTCTTGAGGTTTATGTGTAAAGTCCAACACATTGTCAGCATTCCCTGGAATAATAATATTTAAAAATACCTCTTCAAACTCACAACTTTAGTAAGCTACTCACAGCATTCTTCAAATTCAATGATATGATCATATGGTAGGAATTTTCCAAATCCAATGATGCATCCCCATCTCGTTCACATTATGAAATATATAATGACAGATGCTACGTGATTATACTTGTATAGCTCACTAGGATTCACTTTGTGTTCAGCCACACTTGTGAAGCTGCAGAACACTTTGCTCAAGTTTGGGTTACCCACTACTTAAATAACACTGTGCACTTGAAAATCTTATCATTGTATCATTGTATTATCCTTTTATGTATTCATTTACGTAATTCTGAACATTTTTAAAAAATGTGCTGAGCACTGAACTTGATGCTGATATGATAACAAAATAGTTTATATGCAGAAGAACCATCGTCTCACCTGTGGGAAGATCTCAATAATTGTTCACTATAAAATAAATTTGAGGGAGAAACATATCAAGAAAAAGAATAAGATGGTAAAAGTAGCACTCAGAGAATGAAAATCGTGCTCTAAATGCATAAAGGATGGATTCTTTTACTAGAAAATAAGAGAGTTTCCCAGAAGAAGTGCTATTTGAAAATTCACAAACTCCGAATCACTGAGAGCAAAGTAGGATGCGCCATGTTTCTGAATACCAGCATCAGTGCACAGAGTACCTTGCTTCACGTTAGATATGCTTTTGATAAAGTCCTGGCTTTTATCAAACAGATCATTGGTTCTGTCTACTATGCACATTTTATTTTTTATCAAATAATAAAAAGTAGTAGGAAGAGGTTATATATTTGTCTATAGAAAAAATGTAGGGGAAATTTTTCAACATAAAACAACTAATGAATGTAACAATAGCTATTAAGTACGGCTACTTTATTGTGACATGGTTTGTGATTCTGTTCTCGAACCAAGTAGGCTGCCTCTAAGCAGTCTGGGATATCTCTTCAGGGTCCCCCCAGTCTCTCCTATGGTTCACTACATTTCAACATATTCCTTAAAGTTTTAGGATCCCTATTCTCTTACTTTTGTTTTCCTTAAAATTTTTTATGCTAATAGACTTTTTAAATCAAGCTTTTTTAAAAAGAAGTACAAAATTAAGATTAAATAGGTACTTATAAATATATTTACTCTGAAATGGTTAAGAATGTAAATTATTGATGCTTTAGTCAATAGTATGTCATACATTGCATGCATTATTTAAAGGTCAATTTCTTTTCAGTAATGTAGCTAAAACCATGATATTTATTGCTTGTATAAAGTATAGGTTAAAATCCAGATAGTCTCAAAAACAAATCCTTATGATAAAGGATAGTTCTCCAGCTGGTCAGTTGAATATATTACACTTAACATGTATGAATATAGTTGCAAAATGTGCCAGTTTTTAACAAGCATTAAAGTCTTTATTTTAGATCACTGTTTACAATTTAGGGGCAGCACCCTGAGATGTTAGGCTGAGAAATGAATACATCATTTATCTGGTCAGTGTCTATTCTGCTCCATTTGGGGGGCACATGGAGTTTGCTAATAGAAAAACTCTTGTGACTAACATGAACGCTGTCTGCTGTTAGGGTGTTAGTGCAGAAGCTTACTGGGCAAAATTTTTTTGTTTCTAGGACATTCTGCTGAGAAAGCAGCGTCTAGCCAATGAAAGCACCAACCAATGTGACTGCCACAAACCCCATCTTAGTGAGAACAGGTTGTCATTACAACCACCTTTTTCATTTTCATTCAGTCTCAGCCTGTGTTTCATCGGCTGCACCTTCTGAGCCCTGTTAGCTTTTCTGTCTTGAATTCGTGTCTGTAGAACACTCTCACTGTTCTCCTCCATGGTATCTTGCATTTTGGAGGCTAGTCCTGTATATCTGTCACCTGTCAGCTTTTATTCTTCTAGCCTTATCCTTATCCTATTCCCATTATATCTTTCAGTCATTATTTTGGTTTGTGAGTGATCAAAAGCAGGAAATAAGTCTTCTTTAGAAAGTTCTTTTCACTGTTTCTGTGTATTTAAATCTCCCTTTATAAACCTCCTTCTATTATAGTCATATATGAAAATCTGAGTTGATTTGGTATCTTAATAAGTCCCATTCAATATTTTCTCACATTCATTAACAGTTTTTTTAATGTTAATCACATCTCCTTTTTCCTTCAGAGCAGGACAAGTATGTACTAAGAGAAAAAGGACCTCGCGGCCCAGTGCCTACACCACAGTGGATTACTGCAGGCCCGTGTTCAGGGTTCAAGGAAGCAGACTCCCACACCTTAATTAAGAAATTGAGAAATGAAGCTGGTGATTCAGGGACTCCAAGATCTGGCGAGGTGGTGTACTTAAAGTGAGATATTTTTATTTCAGCACTATTGATATTTTCTAATTGCAGTAGACTACTGTATAATATGACTTCACATCTTCTGACCAAAACTTCACATCGGATCCTGTTTCTTTAAACAGCATCCTTCCGTTGTCGGTGGTTGGCCAGCGCTGTGCACATTTAACTGACACCTGATTCTTTCTCCACAGCTCGGTTTACCATGACAACTGCTTTCATCGTTTGCTGCCAAACCATGAGCCAGAAATAACAGCCCGTGTTAGGATGTGGACCCTGTGTTAAGATCTAACTCTTTTGTGCCTCTTCTATGTCAGCTAAGCTGGCATTAATGTAATCATTTTAAGCATTTTGCAGTTTAACACGACTGTAATCGTCAAGCACGGCTGCTACCAACGATTTTGAGCATCCAGCTCCTCAAACGCCCGCTGGATGGTGGCAGACATGGCCGCCGGAGCGAGCCAGCAGAGCGGAGCCTGGGGCGGGGAGCCTAGGGCCCCCCCTTAGCCCCCTCTTAGCCCCCCCACCCCTTCGCGCATGATCACGGATCAGGGACAGTGCTGGCACGGTGGCGCATGCGTGCTCTGCTCCGCGCTCCGCCCTGGTAATTTTTCTGAAAATCTTTCTCTCCAGTGCTTCACAAACACATGATTGCGCATGCGCATGTGCCAGCACACGCGCGCGCGAGCACACACAATTTTTTTTTTGTTACATCAAAATGTGATTTGTCAATGCAAAACGAAAGGTGTAAAAAATATTCAAACTTTTGACCCAGTAATTTTGTGCCTAGGATAAATTGTTAAAGATCATCAAAAATCATTTTGTTACTTATTAGTGTCACAAATAATAAAAAAAACCTGGACTAATTTTAATAAATTGTGGTACATTTAAATGTCATGGAGCTGTTACTACTCTTTAGATGAATACCCAATTACTATACATTTTAAAATGTCATTTAAAAATATAAATATTAGTTATTATTACTGGATGATGTGTTTATAAATAATTTAAATAATCATACTTATGCTTTGCCACAGTTTATAAATTTTCTATAATAGACTTCTTGCTTCAATCTGAATTAGCACAGAATAAATGCTATTTTAGCACTGTTGACCATCTGTCTAATATCATCTTGAGGTTAAAGATTGGCCTCTAACTGTGGAATATTTCTTTCCACCCAGCTGAGAGAAGATGGGAGTGTAGTAAGGAGTGCTGTTGAATCTGCTGTGATTTTCTTGAGAGCATATCTTTTAGGTGGTCAGATCTGCAATTAAGATCTTGGCCCAAACTACCATGTTCTAATTATTTAACTTTGACTTTGCTACTTAAACCTTTACCTGCACTTGAAAAAGAACAAACAAACAGAAAATAGAGACATATAACTGTGTACAACGGGCTTTGCAAGTGTAATTCTTAAGGACAGTCCTATGAAGGAGGGTGTAATTAATTCCTTTTAAAAAGATGACTGTACTGAAGTTTAAGAAGTGAACTCATCCAAAGTAATTTAAATGGAACCGGTATTCTTATCCAAATTATTTGCTTCTAAAGACTGGGTTGTCTTTTCAGCACAAATATTTTACTAAGCTAGTGTTCTCGGAAACAATAAAATTTCCATTTATAGTTCAGAAGCCTTACATTCATCAAAACCAGTAAATTTTCTTCTGTCTTATGGAAAAAAATAATGTTTGCTTATTTAGCCAGACACAATAAGAAATATATTACTGCCACCAAAGACTGCACATACTGCAGTCAACAACATGTGTACCTTTTGCAAATCCTTACAGGAAATACCTTCAGGTCACAATTATACTTAATTTGTTTTATGTTGCTAGTGAAGTGCAAAGGAGAAACTATCAATCAAACTGTCTTAAATAAGATCTGAGAGTTACAGTTAGCTCTCATTAGTGCCTCTCAGCAAGAGTTCAGATACTTTTGCCTTTCAAAAGAATTTATTATTGTGGATAAAAACCTCTATGGTGGGGAAAACGTAAAGGTGTTTGAATCAAGTTGTATATAAGTGAAAAGAATGTAAAATCGCTAAGAGTCCCGATTTTATTTTCCGAAGTTTGAGAACCGAAACAGTTTAAAATAATCTCTAGCAGAACTGGAGAAAACAATGACTTGGAAGTCATTAATCGTAGTACCCAATGTCACCCCAGTAGGTTTAATAAAGAAAGAAATAAATAAGTAGGTATTACAAATAATTTCTAAGTTGCATTAAATACACAGACACATTTGCTTGTTTCGTTATTTTCTTTAATAATGCCTCAGAGCCCAGATATAGAAGGCTATAAATCAAATAATTATATTATCCCATGGATGAGTTTTTTTGTTTTATTTTATTTACTGGTGCAAAAGAGATGAAGAAATTTAAAAGAAACTGGTTGAAGTTTTACTTTTTGAAGTTGTAACTGGATAGGAAGAAAAGTAATAAATCGGGCCTTACACATAATGGAAAAGTAGGCTGTGTAGTTTTGGGGCTGGAGACTAATTAATATAAAATAATATGCTTATGGAATAACACGAAAGTAAAGTTATTGTGTCAATAATTATTGTTTGACATTATTGAATGATGCTGATTTGTGGCTGAAACAGAATGGTGATGTTGGTTATTGAAGTTGAGAATATACACATGTTCAAAGAGTGATGGTTATAGGAATGTCTCAGGATAATGAATCAATGCCACTTGTGGTAAGAAGAGACTCTGAGCTAAAGATCAAAGTCATCAGTAAAAAGGGTGTCTTAGAAATGGCAACAGAGTCTCATCAATTGAATTAGGTAGTGACTCCAATTAAACTTGCAGTTTTAATTGTGGTTTCCACATTAGAATAAATTTATACGACCCCCAGATATGGTATGATGGTATCAATATGGCAAATGCTTTTTCTCTTGATATGAATTTGAATTATTTTTTCTACCCATGATGCCCTTTTTCCACAACCATCATCCATGGGAATGCTGAATGACTTATAACACTTTATGATAACTAGTAAAAAAATTATTCCTGAAGAAAGTCATTTAATAGTAAAATAAAGAAAACAATAATTCCAAAGTATTTGCTGATATTGCCATTATCTCATATCCAAAAACAGCCATAAAATTGTGAAACAACCTAGTTAATATTCAGTGTGGAGCAGACCTGAAAAACATCTCGAGTTTTGTTTTGAACTAGCAATCAATATATAGTAATTTATAGTATTACACTAATATAGTCTTGGAAAATATATTATAATTACAAGATTATACTTTGTGAACAAACAACCTCAGATCTCAGTGGATTAATTCAATTTTTGTTTTCTGCTTCTACTGTTTGTTAGATAAATGTTGATGTGTGTATGTGTGAGATGAGGAATGTTTGTTCTACTCCATAGTAACATAGTCACTAAGGGACCCACAATGATGAAGACCGCAGCATTTGGAATGTCAGTAATGTGGTTGATATAGCAGAAGAAGATATAGATAGAGAATGACATTCTGTTCATTTATGCTTTAGAATGAAAGTGGAGCATAATACTTCCTCACTAAAGCCTATTAGGCAGAGTTAGTATTTTTGCCTCACTTCATGGGAGCTGAGAAATGTGGGAAAGCAAACAGAATATTTGAGTAACACTGTAGTCTCTGTCACATTCTTCCTTTTGCTTGGTACCCATGACAATTTTACAGGTGGGGCAAGTCACCATAATAAGATTTGTGTTAAGTAAAAAATTTTCTTTTTTGTATAAAGTGGAAGAAAATAACTTTAAATAAAGGTATAAGGCTTACAGTTCAATTGTAGGAAATGTTATCTACAGAATTAAGGCCATATAAGTGGCCTTAATTTTTTTTCATGATTTATAGGTTCTAAATAGACTGTAATTCCAATTGAGTAAATGACACAAGAATTAGTTGTTCAATTTCATGATTCAATGCTTATCTAAATTGTACACACACACACACACACACAAATCTGTATAATTTTATTAACCAATGTCACCCCAATAACTTCAGTAAAAAAATAAATGACAGAGCAGAAATATAACTCTGGTTCTTGAACGTCAGCTCTGCATCTGTATTTTCATCTTTAGCTAAAGGTCTCTTGCAGTCTGTTCTCTGTTCTTTACATACTCTCTTGTTCTGCTATTTTTTCCAATTCATTTGTTTAATTTTCTTAAGTTAATCAAATTATTTATTTTCTCTGTTTTTATTGATTCCATATCATCTTCTTTGTTTCCATCTATGCCTAAAACATTCTTCTCAGGTCTGTTATTTGGCAAATATTAAAAAATTACATCTCTGGGGGTATGGTTAGGGAAATGTCAACGATCTCTTATGTATAGACACAGTATATTAGAAAAAGCAAGTCAATCACGTTCATCCCCAAGTTGACCTAAATAAACAGTTTCTGCTCCTTTTGGAATGCTTAGAGATTTCCTCTCAAGTTTTTGAGCTTGAGGTCAACTCTTAAACCACAAAATGTTCACAGCAAGCAACATTATGTATTTCTATGTTTTTCTGATTTGAAATCACATAATGATGAAAAATTATATATCTAGGATGCATTATTGATACTATAGAATGCATTTGTCTGCATATATATATTGTGACCTCTTTAGAAAAATTTCCCAGGGCTTCATATCCTACATTTTAGGAACTACTTAACAATGAGAACCTGCTATATCCTTGATATATTCTTTCATTAAATAAAATAAAAGAACAAATATTCCTTCTCCCTGATTTTCTTTTTTTTAACTTATATTTTATATAAAGCAGATCCAAAATGCCAATGAAGAAATCATGTAAAATAATTTTTCAAGTCCCCTGAAATGTCCCTGCTTAACTGGCCCATGTTTTCTTTTGGAAAATAGGTTTTTGGAGGACAGAGACTATGTATTTCTATTTCTTACTTACCTGCATACAAAAAGTTATGTATTAAGTTTGGATGAGTTATTTCTGAAGAGATATGTGATTTCTAAATGAGATTTGAATAACAGCCAAAGTCTAATCCCTCTGTGAATAAAGATGCAAAAAATTGTCGGAACAGTTTGGTTCCTCAAACTATAAAGGGCAAATTTATTATGACACTCTCTTGGCACATGAGAAACCAACAGAATTAAATTCTTAATCCTTCAAACAAGGTTGGCTTCTAAGAGGCAGGAGACAGTTTTATGGACTGGATAGATACCACATGATGGAGGAGAGTTAAAGGTAAAATGAGTTGAGGACAAATACCAGCAACTCACTAATTCGTTTTTGGTAGTTTCATGGCTTGACTATTACTTTCTAATTAGGTCTACTTATAAACAGGAAGCTATTTGCATTCTTCTAAGATTAAATAGTGAGGCACATTTAGTGAACGATAATGGCTCTTAAGACCTGCGTGTATATTCATTTTTATGTACCCAATATGATAATGTATATAATAAAAAGTAACATTTTTATTTTGCTCTAACTATTCCTAATTAAAGAAAATATGAGGCATTTAAGCTCAACAAGAAGCTGTATTTTAAGGGTGTTCCAACAGTGTTTCCTGCTGGATTAGAGAGGGATATGAGAGATTAAGGAGCAAGCAGTTTGTCTAAGCCACTGGAAGGATGCAGTGCCATGAAGTGAGATGGAGTAGGCTGAGGGTGAACAAGTTTTGGAAGCATTATCAGAATTTCACTTTTGGACATGCTGATTGAGTTTATCTTTCAATAAAGTGAATATATTCAGTGGGTTTGCATATAAAAGTCTGGAGTGCATTGAACAATCTTGACAGGAGATTTTCACGGTAGAGTTTTTGGTAGTGAGACGGTGACAGATACAACTGAACAAGATCATGAAAGTGTAACTATAAGAAAAGGAGGATGGGCCCTGGCCAGTTGGCTCAGTAGTAGAGTGTCAGCCCTACATGTGGCTGTCCTGTTTCAATTCCTGGTCAAGGCACACAGGAGAAGTGACTATCTGCTTCTCCACCCCTCCCCCTTCTCTCTCTCTCTCTCTCTCTCTCTCTCTCTCTCTCGCTCTCTCTCTCTCTCTCTCCCCTTCCTGCTGTCCTTTCTCAACTGATTCAAGCACACTGGCCTCGGGCACTGAGGATAGCTCCAAGGAGCCTCTGCCTCAGGCACTAAAAATAGGTCGGTTGCAAGCAAGGCCCCAGATGGAGGTGGCCTGGTGGATCCCGGTTGGGGTGCATACAGAAGTCTCTATCTCCCCTCCTCTCATTTGGAAAAAAGAAAAAAGAAAAAGCAAAAAATGAAGAGGACAGTAGAGCAGAACTAAGTTCTAGGGGAACTCCAGTCTTTAGAGATCAAAAGAGAGAAAAGATCATCATTTTTCATGAGACAAGTATATTGATATAAGGAAATACAGATGAACCCTTAGCAGTTTAAGATTCAAAGGGAATAGTTTAAATTAAAGAGTAAGGTTTATTATAAGAAAATTTGATAGTCATTAAGGATTAGTTAGCTTTTAGGAAACTTGCTACTTACCTGATTAGCCTGTATTATTTGTTTAAGGTTTACTTTTTTTGTTTAAGGTTTAATGGTGAAGAAAGCCTTATGGAACTTTACATATTGCCATTCAAGTAGCAATGTCAATAATGTATGTCAATTTTGAATCATACAGATCTTGATTAAGTAGTGGAGATTGAGCTCAGGTACACTAGGAAACAATGTATTAGAATTTCCTGGCAACTTCCCTAGCCTCCATTTTTCTTTCCTCAGGGCCAGGGAACCTTGCCAGGCGGGATGCATGCTCTGTACTCAATAAAGACTTTTGCTATTAAAAAAAAAAAAAAGAATTTCCTGTGGAAAGTAAGTACTGTAGAGAAGAGAGGCTTGTGACCTTGTTTGCTCTAGTTTAGTATGTTTCCTTTTCTTTAAGAGTCATCTTTGACACACTGCTAAGCCTGTTAGAGCTTGGTCTATCTATATCCAATATGAAATCCTTCCACATACTTGATAATAAGCATTGCAGAGATCTTAAATCTATTTCTAAAATACCTAACTTCACAGGTAACTTTTTAGGTGGGACTTGATCTTTCAGCAGATGTTTGCAACTTTCTCAGGTGTTAAGTCTCCCAGGACTATGAAACCTTAGCTGGTTTAATTCTGCTATCATTTCCTGGATCATCCAGAAGTTACGGGGATATTTTATGAAATGAAATGGGTCAAAAAAATAAAAAAGATAAAAAAAAATAAATGAAATGGGTCACAGTGGCCTTCCTGGGCTCACAGGAGCTATAATATAATGCTCCTTTGAAACAGAGAAGTACTATTAAGATGTGACAATTCTATATTATATCACCCTTTGTTCTTCCTTGCAGTCTCTGCCTTTCCAGATGCATCTTTTCACTTTCCAGAGAGCGCCATTTGTGTCACCCTCTATAAAGCTTATTAAAGTGGAATACTAAATCCAGATTCATTGTTATGCTAACCAATGCATAAGTATGTCTTCATAGTGTTTCTATGTTTTATTGAATAAAATCAAGATAATTTAAAAGCATAAAATCTGTGCTCCTCAACTACATCTTTTCTTCCCTGGATTTACACATCTCCATTTCACCATCCCTGATACTAAAGAGTATCACTTTATAAAATTGTTTTTATGATAGCCTGATTTCTACAGCAGCAGAATTTCTGTGGAGGGCTGCAGTTATTTGGTGACTGCAGTTAATGACAACATATCTATTCAATACTTTTTTTTTTTTAACTATTTGGAATGGATGGCAATGAGTTTTTCATTACAGTCTCTCCTCAAGGCTCACTTCCCCCTTTGTTGTTGGTGTAGGAAAGAAATTCTTAGCCTGGATTTAGTGGTAAATGTAGTGTGGTGTGTGCACCTCAAAGACCCAAAAGTCCTGTAAAGTTGTGAAATGTTGGGAGTTGGAACTGTGTTTCTTTTTCTTTCTTTCACAGGTTTCTTCAGAGTCCATGAACTCTAAAAGGTTACTGCCTCCCAGAAAAATTTCAATATAATATAGGATTAGTGTTTCAGAGTACGAATAGCAATTCATTAGGAACCACCATCTTTGAATTTCCTTTCATGATGTACCATAGTACATTTTTAAAGCAAGTAAGAGCATTGCTAGTAGTATATCTGCTAATATTACTAGTCCTATGCCTTTTTACATAAAGAGAAGCAGAAACGGATTTAACTGTAAGTGTAGGAAACAGAGAAAAACTTCTGAAGGGAATTAAGGATGGTGACATTTAAATATAGTGTTTCTATAGCTTCAGTAAGTTGCCCTAATAAAGATACAATATTATAGAATGTTGAGGACTCTCTTTTTAAAAAGTACCTATGAAAATGTAAACACAATGTTCTTTGTAACTTAACATTTATTGATTTCCTTTAATCACCTGATTAATATTTATAAGGAGATACCAGCCCTGAATGTACAAATAGACAGTGAATATTGAAGAGTGTTGTGGAATATGGTAATTTTTAGCACAGATCTGAGTAAGACATAAAGTGGTCGGAAAGAGGAGAAAGCCTCATCCCTTGAGAAATAAAAGAGGAAAGAGAGGAGATTGTGCTTTATTGCCTTGTAATTTTTCTAGGATTTATTTTTAATCATGATGGGCCTACATCCATAGAGACATTTTACATCAGTACCTTTTCCCCGTCAACATAAAGATAAATTGCAAAAATCACTGAGGAAGTTAGTTTTGCACCTCCCTTGGCTCTCTGGGTGTTCTTTCTGAAACACAGCTGCAGGTGTTGTCCACGGCTGTGCTTCTCAATTATCTGGGGTGAAGGAGCAGCTTTTTATTTTTCTCCATCTGTCATGGACCAATGCCATCGTAAAATCCAATAAAAAAAAGTAGAAGGAAAAAGAAGAAAAAAAAACCCCACAGAAAATGCAATTCCCACTTTGTTATCCGTAGATTCAACAGGCATAAAATTACTCTGTTCGGTTTCTAAATGATTACTCTCAAATTCTGTACATACTCTCAGACTGGTGACAGTTTGCAGACCATCTCCAATTGGCATATCACTGTTAAGTAGCTTTGATTGAAAGAGTAAGGAGAGCAGTGCACAGAGAGAAGGTGAAGGGATGGACTTCTAGGCCTTTATTCCTGAGAGAGAGGGGGGGGGAGTGGGATTCTACCTTTTAATTCATTCTCATGGGAACTTTGCTTGACTTTGAAGTATGTTTTCATTGCTTACAAACAAAATTGAAATTTATCCATAGGCTAGATCAAGACTCACAAACCCTCTAAGCTAGTGATTTCCCAAGGATTTTTACACTTCAAGACATTTTGTTAATTTTGTAGATTTTTGGTTTATCAGTTTGTCTTTGACTTATTTCATTTAGCATAATGGTTTTATTTATTTTAACACATTATGTGTGTGCTCAGGTTAGATGTTTTTAAATCATAAAGAAGACAATGTAAATTATTAGTTTGGAATTATTAATAAAGACTGAAAAACCTTATATAATCCTGTGCTATATGCACTAGCTTTATTTATTTTTTGTAAATTCCTTATAGGGAGATTCTACAGTTTATGTTCTAGACATCTGAGTGTTATTGAAGAGAAATGACTGTACACGTTTTATATAGACAAAATTAATTTCCTTTTGTAAACTTTACACACTCATTACTGGTCTTATCAGAAACTAATCCTTCTTTAAATCTTCTATTTTCATCTTCTTACTAAACTTAATAGCCCTATCAAAAATAACCAAACAAAAAGATTAGAAAAAAAAGAATCATGTTACAGTAAAAGTCATGTCTCTATATTAGCTTAATCTACCTGCTGGAAAGTCAAACACCAATCAAATATAAAAGAAGCAGAGCAGTGACTCTCAAGAGCCTCGAGTTACCAGCTGAATGACACTTTTCATTCTTACCTTGGGTCTCCTTGTGTATCTACTGATAAGCAAGCCTCAAGGTTGACCATAGATTAATGCTGGAGTATTTAGCATTACTTTTTCCTAAAACACTATGTATTTAATTTTTTTCACAAGCTAAGGATAAATTCAATATATACTCTGTGAAAAACAATTAGCTGACCTCAAGGTGTAATTCTTTTAGATGGGTCTTTAGATAAAATCAGTTACATGTGTTAACTGCTAGAGAATTTCCCCGAAGAAAAATATAAAAATTAAAACTTGGATACCCAGGAAACCACTTGCTCCATGCCTTGCCAGTGCAGGAAAGTCCACTGCTCTCATTTAATTCTTCCCACCTTTTATGTCTTTTCATTTTTTCTCTGTCACAGCTGGTCACTGAGGTCGCATAGTGATGAGAAGATGCTGTGCGGCACCAAGATCATGCATTCAAACTAGAGAAGGCATTGGGGCAATGTTAAAAAAAAAGGTCTTAGAGAGAACAATTATATAACCAATTGGCTAGTTATAAATAAGGGAGATGAAGAGGGCAGGGAAATGACTAAGTGGTATTTAGTGATGAAGACCAGAACCCAAGAGAAACCTAGAAAAATTTATTCTCTTAACGTTCCTGATTCAAAGCTCTGTGATGTAATCATTATAAGAAAAGGTTTAATGTAATTGTAAAAAAAAAAAAAGCTCTTGAGCAGAGCAGCTTGTTTAATGCAATGTTTTTTAGTTTCACTTTATAAAATTGAAAAGCAAAATAAATATATTCAGAGTTGTTAGGTGAAAATATGAACTACTGCATATCAAAATTGCATAAAAATTCCACAAAATCTGGTGCTTTGTTTAGAGCGTAGTCCTATGATTGCTTTAAGAGTTCAGCTGTTTTAAGGAGAGTCGCTTTCCTCATAAACTGAAGCCACAGAGCTCCTTAACCTACAAAATTTTATATTAAAGCTTTATGTTCTTATGTGAAATTGAAGATTTCCCATATTGAAATGCATACCACAGGGGGGAGATTAGGAAACAACATTGATTATTAAACTGCTGTTTGTTTGACTTTGTGCTTCTCTAACAATTCTATCATTTGCATGAATGAAAATGTAGAAAGAATAACATTTAAACATACGGTTGATCTAAACTGAGAAGAAAAATTAGTATGCTTTTTAAAAATAGAATTTAAAGTACTAAATAAATACCAACATGATAGAGTTTAGGGTGTATGAAAAAGAAAGCTTGTATTTAGGTAAAAATAAAAGCAGTTGGCTCTGGACAGAGAGCTCAGTGGGTTGGAGCGTTTTCTCAGTGTGCTGATAGCACACCGTCTTGATGACTCTGTATGTCTTGAAATCAGGTAGGATAGTTTCTTCCTTTTTTTTTCCAAAGTTTTTCTTGTTCTCTGTTATTTGCATGTTCATATGAATTTTAGCATCAGCTCATCAAGTTACTCAAGAAACGTGCTGAGATATTATTGAACCTATGGATTGATTTGAGGAAAATTAACATTTTGTCAACATTGCATGTCATGGTCCATGAACATGGTGCATATTGCTCCATTTACTTAGGTCTTCTGTGATTTCTCTCAGTTTTTTGTAGTTTTAAGTGTAAAGAACTTCCATATTTTTGTCAAATGAATTCTTTAGTGTTTCAGAAGGAATCTGGTTCCTCTCCATTTAGGTTGGGAACAAAAATTTTCTTTTTTTTTATTGCTTGAGTATTGGTTACTTTTACAGTTGCCATAAATTTAATAAGGTAATGTGGGTTGTAACGACTCTGGATTATGTTATTTTCCTCTGTGATATGGTAAGGGATTGTTAAATTTTGGGCAAGTCATTTTGATCTTGTCAAAACTTGCCTTTTAGCATCAAAGGGGAGTCAATTCATTTTTATCCTTAGTCCTGGAGCATGATTCTTCCAACTGGGGTGTAGTCTCTGTGTCTCTAGTGAAAGACAGGGACTTCCCACTTTTGCCTCTCTTACCTACCAGCATTTCTTCAGTCTTCTGTGGCTTCTGAAATTGCTTCTCAGCCTCCCAGAGTACCCCCTTGCATGAGGACAGCTTAGGAACCAGCCAGGCACATTAAAGCGTGTTTTTCTTTAGTCCACTGCCTCTTGCCCACCTGCAAAACTCAGTTATTTTTACAGTCCTAAAATGTGAGTGCTTGATTAATTTACCCAGCAAGAGTGGAACTATCAGTACCTTATTTCTCTGAATGGAATCTTTAAAAACACCCTCAGAGAGACAGTCTGTTTGAATGCAGGGCTCATTTTTTACCTTTCTTTTCATCTAGGAATCAAAGCCTTAGATTGATTGGTTGCTATCCTAAGTCAGCAAAAGAATAACAACAACAATAACAATAATATAAAGTAGAATGAAAAAGAGTTGTTTCATATATTTTGTGCAGCTTTTATAATTGTTTAGAGTCAGATAATGAAATACTGTGTCAATTCAAGAAGAGAAATGCCAATTTTTTAAAAATAAAAATTGATCTTTTATCAGCTCAAAAATCTTATGTTGTCTGGCATTTTTCTTTTTTTATATTTTTTATTGATTGATTGATTTGAAAGAGAGAGAGAGAAACATCAATTTATTGTCCTACTTATTTGTGCATTATTTGGTTGATTCTTATATGTGCCCAGATTGGAGATTGAACCCACTACCTTGGTGTATCGTAATGACACTCTAACCAACTGAGCTACCTGGCCAGGGCCTATTTTTCTTAATAGCACACCTGAAATATCCAGTATTTTACCTCTTTCTAACACACACTAATATGACTAATATGTAAATACTGTGTTCAGCTTCTTCACTTAGTGGAATGAGTTTCATATTTACCCATGAAAACTTTTGTAGTCCCATTTGCTTGTGTGGATAAGTAGTTCTACAGAAAGTAGCCTCACAGGGTAATCCAATCATCAAATCCAAACTGGGCAGGTCATGGTGGGTAGTCAAGTCTCAGGCATGCAACTTCTTTAGTAAAAGGCCTTAAAGCAGGGGTCAGGAATCTTTTTGGCTTAGAGAGCCATGAACACCACATATTTTAAAATGTAATTTTGGGAGAGCCATACAATGACCCGTGTATGTTAAGCATTATCCAATAAAAATTTGGTGTTGTCCCAGAGGACAGCTGTGATTGGCTCCAGCAACCCGCAACCATAAACATGAGCAGTAGGAAATGAATGGATTGTAATACATGAGAATGTTTTATATTTTTAACATTATTATATTTTTTTTATTAAATATTTGTCCGTGAGCCAGATGTAGCCATCAAAAGAGCCACATCTGGCTCGCGAGCCATAGGTTCCCGACCCCTGCCTTAAAGGAAGCCCTGTCCATTGGTCTTGTGCATCTAGATTAACACACCTCTGAAATGCCAGAAGTAATACCCCTTGAAGGCTTAACCATCCTCAAGAGAGCACATAATCCTGTTAATTATTTTGTAATCCAATCTCCACTTTATTTTCTTCTACCTTCATGTAGTCTTTTCTTAAATTTCTTCCTTAATTCCCAAAGCATAAAAGAAACTGCAAACTCATTCTTTAAAGTACTGGAAAGTTTACAAATTTATTTAAATTTTTTTTCCTGCAACTGTTGTCAGTGTGGCTTAAATGAATTATTATAAAAATTCTCTACAGGTTTGGACACTTCTTATGTCGACATACTCCTGGTGTAGCCAGCAGGATTCCAATGAAGCCTACTCAGGATCACCCTGTGGACCCAGGTCCAATGCCAGGTAAAAACAAGGGCCCATTGCACCCCGCCAGCTCCCTGTTGCTCATCACATGAACTTGAGGAAGTCTTCTCTCGGAATACCGAGACTCCTTGCTTTTAGTAGCAGGTCCATGACTTTATTTGAGCTGCTCTTAGAAAACTCTTGATGTCGGTATGGGTTGCGATAATTCAGAAAAAGAAAAAAAGAATGGGTTGCTACTTTTAATTTTGGCTTTTAATTGAATTGCTTGCTGAGAGTCTAAACAAAATCTTTGCCAGTTAAATGAGAAACTAATCTCTCTTTAGCTCTGACAGAGAAAGAACACTTGCTTCCCCAACTCAAATAGCCAATAGGGTGACAGTAGTTCTTTCAGGTACCCAAATCAGGAGCGGAGAAGGGCCCCAGAAAGCGTACAGTGCAGAAATGCTGCCACTTTAGGAAAAGCCGGCGGGAACCCCCCTAGAGACGGGCCCCTGCCTGGAAAGTGTTGCAGTTTTGATACATCCAGTAAGCTTCCATTGGCTCTCAACTGAGTATTCTTAGGTGACTAAGAATCTTTGCAAGGTTACCTGAAGAAGATTTCCTCTAGCGTGTGAAGCAGGCCTATGGGGATATCTACTACATTTGTTTTATCTGGAGGTATGTGTAAGGATCAAGAAAAGATCAAATTGTTAAATTCAGGAAAGTGTGCTGAGATTGCCAGAGTGTAGAAGCAGAGACAGGGAGGTAAGGATAGGGACCCTGTAAGGCTAAGAACAAAGGAAGACAAACATTTGCATTCCATTGGTTAGAGACCCTTATCAGAAATTTATGTTTGAAGTTCGCTAATGAGCTAGACCCAGCCCCTGTTGCTATGCTATGTGCAACTCCCTTAGCGAATAGGTAACCATCACATCTGCTTCTGTATAATGCTTGCTTACTTAGGATATATAAGGAACTAGCTGTAAGCGCCAGGGGCGATTACCATTTGCAGCTCCTACTGAGTACGGTGTCTCCGGACACCAGGGAATTCACCCCTGCACAGGTGAAACTGGCCAATAAAGTTACATCTATACCTCTGAAAGTCTCCGACATTTGTTTTTATACCCAGTGGATGCTTCAGTATGCACATAAAGGCTGGTTCCACTAGGTTTTTCAGAATCTGTGGATCTCCATATCAACATGGAAATTGTACCTCCAATGCCAACAAGTCTCAGGACAATACCCCCCCCCCATTAATACTGAGATGGATGAGATGAAGATCCTGTGATCTTTATAATCATTTGTACATTTGAAAAAAAAAAACTGGCTATAAAATTGGGCAGAATTACTGGAAAGAATCGTTATTTTATCCCTTGAAACTTCAAAATGGGAAATTAGATAAATGAATCAACCTATGATATTGTTTATGTGTCAACCCAAACTTTTAGGTATTAAAAATTGCTGTTCTTTTTTTAAGAAGGGAAAGGTCATTTGGAACTTAACCTGTCAAGGACAGATATAAATTATAAATGCCACCAGTACAAAATTTGAGTCCAACTCTTTTTATAAACTAGTGAGTTTTTCTCATGGCTAAAAGGTGTTGTGGTCTGTCTATGTGTGTTTCTATATGTATGTTGTATATTTGAGATAATTTTATACCTCCAAATGGTATTATTAAATTTAATCTAAAGACCAGCTCTTGTAAGGATTGGGTATTCTAAAATTATTAGAAATATAGAAACTAAATCAAATGCTTTTTAATATCACATAATCTGAGATTAATCCTTAGTAAGTAAAAACTAGCTTACATTTGTTGGTTTAAGTAGAGCAGACATGTTTTTCAAGTTATTGACATTAAATACAATTATTATAGTATATTTTACCTAGGTTTTACAAAAAAAAGTTCATGTAAATAAATGATTTTTATGTCTACGAAATATGTTTCTAGTGGTCATAAAATGTCCTCATCAATTTGACTTCTTAGTTTTCATTAGAAATTGAGATTTTAAGGGTTAAAATCTTAATATATATAGGAATAATTTTTCAGTGTTTTAGAAGGGTGCCTGGTAGACCTGAAAGGTTTTATTTTTATGTTAAATTTGTAAATTGCATGGGAAGCATTGTAAAAATAAATAATGAAAAAACTTCTAGGGTGAGAAGTTGCTGACCTCGTCAGTAGACAGCTATCCCAAAACATCAAACAAGCTTGTATACCTATGGATTGATATTGAACTCAGAATTCATTTGTTTGACTATCTTTACCTGTCTACTAATGATATTAGTCATAATAATAATTATACTTGTTCTCTGGGTTTCTCTTTTATAGATCAACTGTTTATGACTACTGAAGGTATATACAATAGCTGTTAATATTCTTGTTATGATTTACGTAAATGTGATACTAGAGGCCAAATACAGAAAAATGAGTCAGAAAGCAAAACATGGCTTATGATAGTTCACAAGCAAGAAATGGTTCAGATTTTCTTTTCACAATGAAGGCCATATGACCTGATTGTCTTCCATTTAACCTGCCCTTCCTTTTTTTGGAAAATTTGGCTTTAACTCATCTCCTGCGATTATAGTCCTACTCCATCCTCAGTGGTCTACTCTTCAACAAGAATACCTTGATACTGGGATTTCCTAGAAATAAGCCTTCCTACACTGTGAGACCACACACACTATCTGACCAAAAGGTGGGCCATCAGTATAGCTTTTGGATTGATTTATGACCCAAAGGGTTAATTCTGGACAGAAAAAGAGGTAGTCTGGAAAGTAACCTCACAGGTTGATCTGATCATCAGGTCCCAAGTGGACAGGACATGGTGGGTAATCATGCCCCAGGCCTAAAACTTCATCAGTAAAAAGCTTTGAAGCAAGCTCTATGCACATTGTTCTTGTGCATCTACATTAACACACCTTCAAAAGACCGGAAGTAATGAAACTGGAAAAATGACCCACAGGTCTGGCCGCCTACCAGGATGAACAGGCAGTCATTGGAGGACAGGTGCTGGTGCAAAGCAAAGACGTTTATTCAAGTGCCGGCCACCTGAGAAGACGGGGGGCTCCTGTCCTCACAAACCCGTCTTCTCATTTAGGAACAGGCAGGGGTTTTTATAAGGAGGAAGAATAAACAAAAAATAGAATGAAAGAATCAAAAGGAGCGGGTTGGGGGTTCTTTGCTGAGGGAGCCTACATTGTTGCTGGGCCAGTCTGCTGTTGAAGGTCAACAACTCCCTGGGAGCTGACATATCTGAAGGTCAGCATCTGTTTCCTCGGTTGTTACAGGAACTGAAGCTAGCAAGTAACTTATAAATTAGGATTTTTGTTTCGTGTAACAAGTATCCATAGATTCCCATAGTCGAGATGTCCTTTGGCCTTGAGTGAGAATCTGAACTAAAAAAAAAAAAGAGAGAATGAGAACTGCAAGCCTGGCAGCGGTGGGAGCAGCAGAAGGAGGAGCTTGAGGTGCAAGTATCTTCTGCTTAGGCTCATTCTTATTGTTCGGATGTTAACCCCTGATGTGCATCAGCTGGAGGGGGACAGGCCTTTTAACTGTAATGAGAGTTTGGCCGGAGGTGGAAGCCCAGGATTGATGGTATACTTTTGATTTGTTATGGAATACGTAACTATGATTACTAAACTACATTATTGTATTATTGAATCATGGTTATAAGAGCAACAAACTGGATTTAACAGTTCAGAAGAAATCTTTTATATGTTTACTTTATTTTTTTTATTTTTATTTTTAAAGATTTTATTTATTCATTATAGAGGGGGGGAGAGAGAGAGAGAGAGAGAGAGAGAGAGAGAGAGAAAAGGGGGAGGAGCAAGAAGCATCAACTCCCATATGTGCCTTGACCAGGCAAGCCCAGGGTTTTGAACCGACAACCTCAGCGTTTCCAGGTTGACGCTTTATCCACTGCGCCACCACAGGTCAGGCTATATGTTTACTTTATTAGTACATTCCTATTTAGCTTTACTTATGGCTAGTGAGACTAACGTAAGTAAATCAGTAATATAGCATATTTATTACTGATTACAGTAATACAACCTTTAAGAGAGCACACAATCTTGTTAACTCTCATAATCCAATCCCCACCTTCGTGTAATCCTTCCTTCAATTCCCTCTTTGATTCCAAATGCATAAAAGAAACTGAAAACTGTCATTCTTTAGAGCATTTGGGATCTTGCTTCCTGGCAATTGTCATCAACTTTGGCTCAAATAAACTCATAAAAATGCTCCACAGGTTTGTACATTTTTTATGTTGTTACTACTTGGAATGCTTTCCCTCCATCCTGTTTGAATACATTATTTCCTACTGTTATACAAAAATGAGGGGATATTTTATCGCTTCATATTCATTTGGAAATATCCCCTAATTTTTGTGAGCAGTATACTTCCCTTACTTTTTCCTTCAGAGAATTTACCACACTTTGTAATTAGTTGTTTTGTTTGTTTGTTTTGTTTCCTTAATATCTACTTCTTCCATTCTGAAGTCAGAGACTACATCTATTTCACAAGCGCAGGATCTAGGGCATACTTACATTAGTTCAAGTTTGTACTTATATTTTACAAACAAAATACAAGTATATTTAGTAGGTAACAAGTTCCCAAATTCCATAATACAAATACCAGTATTTATTTAGTAAATATTTAATGGAGCTTTTTGGGAATAATAGAGTTTTAGAAGTATTCCAAAAATTCATGAATATAAATTAGAGATTGGATCAATTGTTGCATACTCAAGAACAGGAAAATCTCATTTAATTTACACACACACACACACACACACACACACACACACACACACACACACACACCTTGCCCTGTCAGATCTACCTGTGGTGGATGAAAGATGACTCTTAATTAGTCTCATCACGTCAGAAAAGCAAGTGTGTGATGCATTCTTCTAGTTCAATCATGTTTTCAGTGGCATTGTTTTCTTTCTGCAAAATGAATCATCCCAAGTACTTCTCTTCATTCTAACTATTTAAATTTTTAAACATAGCGATACCTGCCTGACAAAGCTAAAAAGCCACCATTTGGTAGTTACTCTCTATTTTACAAGACACAGAGACAAATGATTTTATGTTATGAAAACAAAACCTTTTTACAGATAAAAATGGAACATGATTTGATGTGTTCTGTTATTGAAACTAGAGATTTCCTTTTGAAACTTCCCAAATATAAATCGGATGACAGATTAGAGAGATTTGCAGGTGAGGTTTATGTTTTAAGTAGGGATTAGGATATTTGATCTTAAAGGTAGTTGTATTTTTCATATTCTGGGATGTTATATTATTACAGGCTTTTATTTAAACATTAACATGCATCAAGGGAGAAAAATATAATGATTTCTCAATTGAAATATATAAAAGGCATGTGCCTTTTGATGACATGTTTATCAGAGAAGAAAGATGGCAAACTGTGCAGGCATGAAGAAAAGACCCTATAAACCAAAAGAAAAAAGAAGTGAAAGCAAATACTCTTGGCTGCAGAAAACACTAAAACATTCTATAATTGTTAGTGAATAGCTAATTTAGTACTACATCCAGGTTTCTGTTGGAGCATATGAAGCAGTTCTACTGAAATGTCAGAATCTGTAAAAGCTCAAATATGGAGCCGTTAGCATCACAAGTTTTAAATGAATGAAACAGAATATTCAAATATGGATCAAGTTTGCAGAAGTGGCGTTTGTGGTGGTCTCCATACTGGTTTCCACTGTTGCAACCACCAGCTGACATTACCTCAAATCTCTCAGGGTCCTGGCCTATGTCATCTGCCTCCATTTATAAGAAATTTAAGAATTAGTGTCAAAAGAAAATCCAGAAAGCTTTACTTGTTATGAATATTTTATTGAGAAAGAAACAAACTGCTTGCAAAGAAGGAGACTTCAAAACCGAGACTGGTACAGCTCAGTTTATAAAGCATGAAGTTCCGAGGAAGTATTACATTGTTTTCTATTGTGACTGGTTACTAGAAACTTGTATTTCTTTAAAGGCACTGTGAAAGCTTACTTGTTTATAGCTGATTGACTAGGAAGCTATAAGGTAACACTGACATGAAGAAAGTTGAAGTTTACTATATGATCAGTGTGACCACTTTGGGGAAATCAGGACAGTTCTACGTTTTGGTTATGTGACCGTGAGTGTTTGTCTAGGGCTGTATTCAAATTGTGCCCCCCATTCCAGTCTCTCATTAACATTAGAAACACCCATTTTTGAAGTTTTATCTAGGAGATACATTTGTATATTCTCAGACGTGCACAGTCTGAGAACCGAGGGCCCAGGGAGCCCTCTGCCGTGAGCATCGTGAGTCAGAATTCCGTGTGTGTTGGCTGAGTTGTCCTCATCATTGATTGCCTGGAAGGAAACAGCCTCTAAAATGAAAGAGAGGAAGTTTTTTGCCCCAAATTAATTGAGGATTAAAAATAGCTGAAAGTGTTTTTGAAAATTACATCAAAGTGTTTTTTTCTGTGAAATAAAACAGAAAACAAACAACACCTGTATCCGCCTCCCGTGGCCCGACTGTGAAACATTCTGCTGTGCGCGGGCACCCCGCCAGCGCATTCTCATTGCGTTGTCTCTAGTGTAGCCCCTGGTGCTCATAGTTTACATCCAGGGCGTGTTTTATTTCCACCACTTAAAGATCTCCTCCAGCTGCTCAGCTCTTCCGGCATTGCTGGGAGAGAATCAAGGTTGGTGAAGAACCGAGTGGCTGGTTTTGGTTAAGGCAGTTCACCTTCCAGTGAGTACTGGATGGCTATTTGCATGCGGATAAAGGACAGCAATTTCACAGCCGAGGGATTCCCATTTATCTCCCTCTGGCTATTTCGTTTGTAACTCACCTAGTGTTTGCTTTGACCTAAAACGTCACTTTTTCAATTTCTTTACTTGTGATTTTTTCTTCCTGCAGTGGTTCATAATTCTGGGAAATATCGACCCGAGGAAACAGGAAGCACTGTTAACCTTACTGAATGGAATGAGGCCATTGCAGTCAGGGAAGTCCTGTGGCCGTGGGTGCTCGCTAGGGCTGGCCCTTAATGTCATCTGGTTTCTGATCTTTATTTCTCTGTGCTCAGAAATGTACACTAATGGGGCATCTCGACCTTCTCCTTCCTGCCTCAGGGTTTGCTTGGAATGACTAGTCCTGCTTGAACTTTTACAGATCTTTGGGGCTATTAAATTTCTAGTTAACTAAAGTTTAAATCTTAATTAATGTGGTTTTTTTTTTTCCTCCTCTTACTGACACTACACCTTTAATCTGTTAGCGCTTATACTAGATTCCTGTCATGGGTTCACTTCTGCTACACTGTGAGCACCTGCAGGACAGAAATGGAGTGTATTATGTTATTATCTTAAACAGCACCGGGTCCACTGAAGGAACTCAAGAAATGCTTGTTACATCAGATGCGTCAAGGACTCATGTAGTCAATAGCGTATCAGATTAATTATACCTTATTAATAGCTTTTTAATTGGTGAATTATTAAGTGAAGCAGAAGGTGCGTGAAAGTTAAAGTTATGTAGATTCAGTTAATTCCCAACTTCCATATTTCCACATATTATGAATTAAACTCTGTGAGCCTCATTTTCTTCATGGCTTAAATGTGAATATCTACCTCATTATGTTTTGGCAAATTACTTGTTACATATTAGTATTCAAATGTGATTTCTTCTATCCTAACTGATAAAAACATAGTTTTATAGTCCTTTGTGTATTTGCATTCATAACATAATAAACTGGGTAGTTTTGTAGCTTTTGTATGTATCAAGTGATAATAATGTCATACACTATATCGATACCTATTATCTATTTATCTACCTATCTGTATCTCAGCAACTATAATAGTAAGAAATCTACAAAGGACAAAAGCAAGAAGGAAACAAGAATTCTAGGAGGTAAACAAGGATTAAAACCAGCTGTTAGCCTGAGAGTTTTATTTTGATGGATGCCCAGATGTGGGATATAAGAGATAAAAGCTAGATTCCTCTTTAAATGCCTTTTAGTCTAATATCCCCTGTACTTCAGTTATTAAAGAGTAAGTCATCAAAGATGACTTACAAAGTGAAAGGAACATTGATTTTAGAAGGTCAGTAACAAGAGCACTGTCAATAAGAATGGTACGCTTGGCGAGGATTAAAACTATACAGAGATAAAGACAGATTTGGATAAAGACAGATTTGGTTTAAGTCCAGGCTTTTCCAACTACTTGTCTATGGCCTTTGGTAAGTTTTGCATCTTCTCTGAGCTTCAGTATAATACATCTATAGCAGGAGAATAATAACATATACATTTAAATTTCTTAGCCCATCATATAGAAACACGTTACACTTTATCATTATCATTACTGACATTATCAAATTCATCATAATTTTTTAAATTAATAGACTTTATTTCTTTGAGCAAGTTAGGCTTGCAGGAAATTGAACAGAAAGTACAGTGAAGTCCTATATATTCTCTCTCTCTCACCCTCCCTTTTCGTTGTTTCCCTTATCAAAATCTTGCATTGGTATGGGATATTTATTATAAATGGTGAACGAATACTAATATGTTATTATTAACTAATGTCTACAGTTTACATTAGGACTCACTGTGTTGTGCAGTTCTTCAAGTTTTGACAAGTGTATAATGTATTATATTTAATATTGTCATATCATAGAGACCAGTTTCATTGCCCCAAAATGCCCTGTGCTTCCCCTATTTGTCACCCTCTTTCCCATAGCCTCTGGCAAGTGGACATACAGTTATGCCTTTTCCAGAATGTCACATAGTTGGAGTCATACAGCATAAAACCTTTTCAGACTGACTCCCTTCACTTGGCAATATACACTTAACGTTTCTCCGTGTCTTTTCTTACAACAGCAACTTTTGTTTTATCACTGAATAATATTGCACTACAGGGATGTGCCATAGTATATCATTTATTAAAGGACACTGAGGCTTCTTTCAATTTTTAGCTAATTATGAATAAAATTGCTATAAATATTTGTGTTTAGGTATCTATATACACATAAGTTTTCAGTTCATTTAGGTAAATAGCAAAAGATTGCACAATTGATAGAGCATCTTATAAGGCTATGTTTAGTTTTGTAAGAAACTGCAGACCCTCTTCCAATGTCCCCATGCCATTTTCCATTTCCAATAGCAATGAATGAGAGTTCTTACTGACTTCCGTCTTCACCAGCGCTGGGTGTGGTCAGTGTTTTGGATTCCAGCCATTCTAATAGGTGTATAGTAGTATATCACTATTGTTTTAATTTTTGATTCCCTAGAAACATTATGTTGAGCCTCTTTTCATAGGTTTATTTACCACCCGTCTATCACATCATCATTTTTTAAAGGTAGCTACTATTTGTGCCACACCACTCACATTATTAGATTAGCTATGTTATACTTTTGAGAACACAAGAAGTTCTGGAATAGATAAAAGACAAAAGAGAAGGGAAGGACCAAAGAAATGATTGAACTCCTGATGGTATCAGAGAACCCAAAAGAGGGTGTCAAGCAGGGTAATCAGCAAACAACCAAAGATAAAACAACCAGAGACAAAACTTACTATTTAAAGGTATTTATTCACCTTGACTGGTGGCCTTCTGAGTCAGGAGAAAGAAAAGGGAGGGAAAGATGGAGAAAGGGAGAGGGAGAGAGAATGTCACTGTAACTAGAGAGTTTGTTACTAAAAGAATGAAAGCTAAAAGGAAAAAAAGTAAAATAAAATTCTATATCTTTATTCTACAGCAAAACATTGAAATCAGGTGCTAAGTTCTGTCTTTTGTTACACAGACAAAAAATGAAAAGTAGATACATTATGACCGTCCCTTCTTCCTCCCTACCAAACTGCACTTTTCTTCAGATACTGCTGTAATGAAATGTCTTTAATAAAAGGATAATTAGAACACTTAGTGGATCTAATTCATGTCTTAGGTTGTATTAAACAATTACATTAAAAAATTGAGCATCATATTAGTGAAAGTATACAATGATGCCGTATTTTAGGTTGGCAATATATAACATGGGTATGTGTTAATGTAGCAATGCCACTCCCAGCAATTCCTCTGAAAAAATTACAGGTTTAAGTGGATTTAGCTAAAAACAAAGCCATTTGGCATTTTTTAAAATTACTGCAGATAATGGAGAATAGAATATTTCCAGATGGTTAATAGATAAATTTATACCCATATAAAAAAATATAATATGTGGACACCGTCTAGGAAGATGTAAAAGAATATCACCATGAACATTTTTCAATACATATTTTTACAAGAAAAACAGGCTATCCCATGGCTACTCTGTTTTTATGCATAGAAATCATAGAAAGATATATGGTAAAGTGTAAAAGGTATCCTCTGGTTGGCTTGATAATAATTTATACTTATATTTCTCTTTATGGTACACGTCGAACATTTAGCACATGGCACCTGGAGCCAGAAGGAAATGTTTCCAATGCTAATTCCACCAGTTACACGATTAGCCTAATATTCCAAAGTTTGGAATTCCTCTTTTGGTGCAAGTCTCACTTTTAATATATACACTAAATTAAAAAATGTGATTCTAAGCTTTGAGTATACAAAGTGCCAAGAGATGGTAGTCATGACTTTCATAATAATGTTTGTCTGCATCTTCCTAAAATTTTAAGCATGGAAGAGCCATTAAGTTTGTAATAATGTTTTTCAAAAAGTTGTGTGAAAATAAACAATACATACAGATCTATAGCTATTTAAAGATAGATAATTAAAAAGTATTGGTCTGAATCAGTGAGTATAAATATAAAACTATAACATATTAGTAATATGTCAGTAACTAAACAAATGCCTATTTGTTTAGTTAAAAAAATAATTTTTTTATTTATTCATTTTAGGCAGGGAGAGAGAGAGAGTAAGGGAGTCCAGAGTGGCAAGAATATTACAGTGTTTACTCTTGAGAGCAAGAAGTGCTACTGCTATGATTGAAATCAGTGGGAGGATGTTAATAATACTGCTTTTATTTTTTATTTTATTTTATTTTTTTTGTATTTTTCTGAAGCTGGAAACGGGGAGAGACAGTCAGACAGACTCCCGCATGCGCCCGACCGGGATCCACCCAGCACGCCCACCAGGGGGCGACACTCTGCCCATCCGGGGCGTCGCTCTGTTGCCACCAGAGCCACTATACCACCTGGGGCAGAGGCCAAGGAGCCATCCCCAGCGCCCGGGCCATCTTTGCTCCAATTGGAGCCTTGGCTGCGGGAAGGGAAGAGAGAGACAGAGAGGAAGGAGAGGGGGAGGGGTGGAGAAGCAGATGGGCGCTTCTCCTGTGTGCCCTGGCCGGGAATTGAACCCGGGACCCCTTGCACGCCAGGCCGATGCTTTACCACTGAGCAAACCGGCCAGGGCTAGCTTTTATTCTTATATACACAATTTGAGAAGTCCAGAATGATCATGCTTCACTTTTAGTGTACATGCATTTAATCCTCAAGTCCTTTCCATTTTTCTCTTGTATAATTGTCACATCCTTTTGATTCTTTCTTACTCTCTACTCTAATTCCCTGAGCCATCATCTTTCTCCAAAATTAATTCAGTACCCTCTACACTGGCACTCCTACCTCAAGGTTGATCTCTTCCAGATCATTCTTTTATCACAGCAGACCTTTTCTTACTAAAATGTAAACCTTATCCTATCACTCATACGGAGACTCTTTTACTTTCTCCCAATGGAGTCATTAGATGAAGCCTCCTCAGGTATTGATAGAATGTTTAAATTGAATACTGTGCTACTATCAGGTAATCAGTTATATCTTGTGAATAAATGAAATATATTTGTATGAAACTTCAAAGAGCTAAGATTTCAGTTTACTTCTAGCTTTTGCTCTCAGTTTCTCTTCTTATCCTAATAAAACATGGACTGGTGAAATTTCTAAGAACTAAACCATAATTTTTAAAAATTGGAACATGAATATATTTCTCTACTAGGACTCTGACAAGAATGTCACATCAGTTCTTTTTTTATATATATTTAGAAAAATATCTTTTTGTTTATTCATTTTAGAAAGAAAGGCAGAAAGAGAGAGGGGCGGGGAACAGGAAGCATCAACTCCCGTATGTGCCTTGACCAGGCAAGCCCTGGGTTTTGAACCAGCGACCTCAGCGTTCCAAGTTGACACTTTATCCACTGTACCACCATAGGTCAGGCATGTTAGTTCTTCTGGCGTGATAAAGAATACATCCATCTGACCCTCATCACAGCAGGAAACAGGGGTAAGAGCTCTCAGCGCTGATACGAAATGATCATTGAAGAAATCTCAATTCACCAAAGAGACAATGTTTCCTTGAACTCCAACATCTCTGCTGTGGCTTTCAGGTCTCCGTATCTTACAGAATCCTTCATTCCAGCATGACTTGACCCATTTTCTCTTGCCACTCTGCACTCCCTTAAGACCTAGGTCAATGGCCCCATGTCTCACTTTTGGCATTCTGTAGCTCACATCTCTTTGGTATGCTGCTGTCCTGCCATCCTCAAGGGGCACAACTGGGAGTTGGGCGGGGGCAGAATGGACATCACTTCATATTACCAAAAGCAAACTGTAGGGGTACATTAGCATGTGACACTTGGGCACACAGCTAGCAACCTCACAGAATACATGCTTCCTTCTCAAATGATACGTAATGCCCCAGAGAGCAGAGGAAGCCCTAGATCATGGAAACATGTATGGAATGATTGCCAGGTGCAAGGGAAGTCGGGGGTAGTGTTCACTTTACCATGCCCTGCACACAGATGGGATTTAGTGCCTGGAAGCGGAAACCAGGCCTCTATCCTGGCTCTTCTCTGCCTTGCAGAGGTGTCAGCCCTCTGCGTCCACCTGTCCTGCACCTTAGTTCCTTTTTCAAAGGAAGGGAAGATGGCAGAGTGAAAGTGAAAGGGGAGATTAGGGCAGGGTAGGGGGCTGTGGGAATGAGCTATAAAACAAAACAAAAATAACACAAAAAAGAAGTAAAAGCCAGGTGTACTGCTGTGATATTTTATAACAGGAGAAGGTACCTGGAAACACCACATGCTAACACAGAAAAAATGATACCCAACCCCAGGGAGCCAGCACGAGAATGTGGCTGAGGCCACAGGGTTAAACTAAAAGCCTTTCAGTGGACTGTTCAGTGCATTGCATCTGCTGCTTCAGCCTTGAGCCCTCTTTGCTGGTGACAGCACAGGTGATGACAGGCCCGGAGACCCCACAGGCCCGCCCCAGGGCCTGCCTGGAGTGCACCAACGCACCAGCACCAACGTGTGGGGCCCGTTCTTGTCTCCACACCAGGAGCAGCAGGAGGTGCAGCATGACTTGCAGGGCTGGGTTTGCAGCCGTCACAGTAACTCAGAAGTGCCTCTGTTGAGGGTGTTGGTGGCCTCATTGGCTCCTTTCAGAAGCGGCTTGTAGTTACATGGCTGTTGAACAAGGCCCAATAGTGTTTTGGTGAGGTGGGTGTTTGCGAGAGGGCAGGTCTTCGGATTTCCAACGGCCTAGGTCACAGCTGGGGTGCTGGGGTCTCACCTCTCCTCAAACAGAGCTGCAGACGTCAGCGAAGGGGCGCTGCCCCTAAGTCATAATTCTCTATGTTTATGAATGTATGCATGTGTGTTTTTAAATGTATGTATGTATGTGTATGTTTGTGTATATATATATAAATGCATGTATGTGTTGTAGGTTTGCTGATGTCTGTATATCTTTTGAATCTATCCATATATACATCATTCTGTATATATGTAGAAAGACATATTAGTTCCTGTTTTCACTTTTATTATAAGAAATTTCCATTATATAAACAGAATATTAAAATGAACCACCATGTGCCTCAAAACAGTTAAAACTTAAAATCTTTCTGAATATGCAAATGTGCAGAGCACACCTTTCTCAATACTTTAAAGGTATTTTCTGCCAAGATTGAAGTGATTGAACTCTTCAGGTTTTTCTTTCCCAGAAAATAAGTGTTTCTTGTTTTCCACGTCAATCAAATGCAATTGTGAGCCTCTTTCCTTTAAAGAAACAACCCATGTGTGTAAGCAGTGTAGCCAATTTACTGCAGGATTTCAGCTCCAAGAAGAATAGGAGCTCTGCCTCTCGCATGGGCTCATCTACCTGTACAGAGAGTCAAATGGATTTAATGGGGGAAGAGGGAGAACCATTGGGGTTACACGGTGTGCCTGGGGATAATGGTTCCTAGTCCTAAAGAGTGAGGAGAGTGAGCAGGCAGAGCACATACATTTGAACTTTCAGGGAGGGATGTCCAGACACAAGCAGGCAGGGCCGCCACGGTGCACCCCTTTCTTTTCCGGGATGATCAGGGCCCCACCGAGGTCCCGTATCTCTGCAGCCCGTAGCTGTGCAGTTTCAGAGGTGAATGCACAGAGCTGTGACCACTGATTTGTCAGGAATGCAGCACGGCCCTCTCTGCTTCTTGTCATCAAGTCAAAACAAAACTAGTGTGTGCCCTGGCCAGTTGGCTCAGCAGTAGAGCGTCGGCCCGGCATGTGGAAGTCCCAGGTTTGATTCCCAGTCAGGGCACACAGGAGAAGTGACCATCTGCTTCTCCACCCCTCCCCCTCTCCTTCCTCTCTGTCTCTCTCTTCGCCTCCCACAGCCAAGGCTCCCACAGCCAAGGCTCCACTGGAGCAAAGTTGGCCTGGGAGCTGAGTACAGCACCATGGCCTCCACATCAGGCGCTAGAATGGCTCCAATTGCAGGAGAGCAACGCCTCAGATGGGCAGAGCATCGCCCCCTGCTGGGCAGAGCATCGCCCCCTGGTGGGCATGCCGGGTGGATCCCAGTCGGGCCCATGCAGAAGTCTGTCTGAGGGCCTCCCCGCTTCTAACTTTGGAAAAAAAAAACACACCAAAACCCAAAAAACAAAAATCAAAACCGAGCATGTGAAGGGACATTGGGGGTATGTTCAAAGTTGCCTTCTCAAGTCCACCCTCCACCAGATTCTCTGGCTCTAGGCAGCTCCTAACTAACTGGACCAGCAACTTCTGCTCACTTCTCTTCCTCCTCCATTCTCTTGCCAAGGGAGTGGGTGCGGACACGCGCACGGGCACACACACACACACACACACACACACACACACACACACAATGAATACACTTAAAATTTAAAATTTTTTAATTGAATTATCGAAGTGACATTGGTTAATAAAATTATGTAGGTTTCAGGTGTATAATTCTATAAAACATCATCAATATATTGTGATTTTTGTTCACGACCCCAGGTGAATAGGCTTTCGAGTATTTCTCCCAATTCACCACTCCGCCTTCTGACCCAGTGGGACAGACACAGGTTAGCGTTTTTACTGAAGACCAGTTAGCAGCTGCAGTGCCCCCGGGGTGTGGGTGTGGGTGGGCGTGGGGTGGAGGGGAGAATAGAAATCTGCATAGAAAGAAGGGCTCCGCACGCCCTCCTCCGGGGAGGTCGGGGTCTGGGGGTCTGGGGGCCTGGGGAGGGCGGCTGGGGTGCCGCAGCATCGAGATGCAGGTGCAGGGAACGGAACCACAGGTGCGCGCGGGGGAGAGCGCGGCATGGCTAAAGGAGTGACAGAAGGAGTGGCAGGTGGACAGGAAGCCGCCTGCTCCCAGTATCTGCTGACTTGTGACACCTGCTGCAGTGTTTGGAAAAGTGGAAGGCGTGCAGGAGTGCGCCTGGGAAGCACTGACAGGGCGATTGTGCGAGCTGAAGTTGATGGTGAACGCAGAGGGGCTGGCGGAGAGCGCCCAGGCGGCGGCGGGGGCCGGAGCGAAGCTGTCTATCCCGAAGCAGGTGCCGGGAAACGGTGGAAGCCGTGCTGCACCTGGCACTGCGCTCCACCTGGAGGCTGCTGCAGCAGGTGCTTCGCAGAGGGCTCCGGTCGTTCTGCCACAGGCTGGGCTTGTGCGTGAGCCGGCACCCGGTCCTCTTCCTCACCGTGCCCGCAGTCCTGACCATCACCTTCGGCCTCAGCGCGCTCAAACGCTTCCAGCCCGAGGGCGACCTGGAGCGCCTGGTCGCTCCCAGCCACAGCCTGGTCAAGATCGAGCGCAGCCTGGCCGGCAGCCTTTTCCCCCTGGACCAGTCCAAAAGCCAGCTCTATTCGGACTTACACACCCCTGGGAGGTATGGCAGGGTGATCCTCCTCTCCCCCCCCCGGGGACAATATTTTGCAGGGGATCCTGCAGATCACCGAGCTGTGCTAGAAACTGAACCAAAGGGGCTATAATTATTATTTTTTTTTTCTCATCTTGCAGGGAGAGCCATCAGCATAGGAAATGTGTGGTGGAGGGTATTTAGTGCTAGAGGATGTCGGGCAGGGTGCACAGACGAAAGCCAGGATGAAAGTGAGAAGCCCTAACACCAAATTCGAAGTATGCTTCTGCTGCGTGCTTCTGCTGATTAAAGAGGCAGCTGAGGTTTCATCAAGATTCAGAGGTAACAGGTTGCTGCTTTGATCCCCAGTCAGGGCACACACAGGAACAGATCGATATTTCTCTCCCTCTCACCCTTCTGCTCTCTTTAAAATCAATAAATTAAAAAAAAATTTTTTTTTAAGGCCTAGAAGTAATTGCTTCTTTCATTGGGGAAGGACATATGGACAATTTGGGGAAAAAAGAGGAAAAAAACATTAAGGAAAACAATATAAAATGCAAATGTGTATGTTTATTAGGAGTTAATTAGTGACTGCAAGGTGGGTAGTGAAGATTTAGCACTGACAGAGATTTCATTTCCATTGCCAGGTGAAATAACCCCTTATCTGCTGGCAGCCCGGCTTGACTTTGCTATTTGAGTGTCTGTGCGTATGTATGCCGGTGTGACCGTCAGTAATAAGTTATGACTGTAATTGGGATCCCATGGATTTGTGTATGAATATGGTAGAGAGTCAAACAATTGTGTATGCTTGTTTTTGCATGCAAACATATCTGGAACTCTAGATCTAAGTGGAAATAATTAATGTGCCATGAAGTGATGAACTAAGACAAGAGTTTGTAAATGTTTCTGCAAATGACATGTAGCAAATATTTTAGATTTTGCAAGCCACATACTGTCTTTTTTCTACATACTTTAAAATTTTTTCTTTTCTCTTTTTCCCCTTTTTTCTCTTTGTTTTTTAACAATTCTTTTAAAGGATTGATGTTCCTTTTTTAATTGTGCCTATATTTTCCAAAATTTTTTGTTTTGTTTTTTTGTATTTTTCTGAAGGTAGAAACGGGGAGAGACAGTCAGACAGACTCCCGCATGCGCCCGACCAGGATCCACCCGGCACGCCCACCAGGGGCGATGCTCTGCCCCTCCGGGGGCGTCGCTCTGCCACGACCAGAGCCACTCTAGCGCCTGAGGCAGAGGCCAAGGAGCCATCCCCAGCGCCAGGGCCATCTTTGCTCCAATGGAGCCTTGGCTGTGGGAGGGGAAGAGAGAGACAGAGAGGAAGGAGAGGGGGAGGGGTGGAGAAGTAGATGGGCGCTTCTCCTGTGTGCCCTGGCCGGGAATCAAACCCGGGACTTCTGCACGCCAGGCCAACGCTCTATAACTGAGTCAACTGGCCAGGGCCATATTTTTCAATCTTATAAAAACCATTAGAACTGTTCACTGTTGTTTATTTTTAATGTAAGAGTATGGTTGTCCTCTTCCTGAATCTTAGGCACAGACATGTGATTTATTTTGGCCGAGAAATATGACTCGAAGAAACATTCATTATGTCTGATTGGAATAAATTGCTAGGGCTTTTTGTCTACTGTTCTCCTTCCCTTCCAGAACAATTGGAAGCACCATGGGATTTTCAGAGCTAACCCCATAGCGTGGACATCAGTTACCTGGTCATCACCATAGTGAAACTTGTAGGAACAAGATACTGACCTTTTTTGTTGCAAACCACTGAGACATTTGGGAGTTGATTAGCATTCACTCAACTCTACCACATATTGTCAATCACCATACTATTTTTCTTCCATAATTTCATTGAGTCCTGCATATTGATTTTCAACTCTAGGATTACTGATTTTGTTTTCATAGGACCACCAACACAATAAGACAAGGCCCAGATCTTTCTAAGTATGAAAATAAGAGATCTGAGTTCTAAACCTCACTGTTTCTGCTAGCTCTAGGTGATAAAGCATCAAACTTTCTTTCCAGAATAGTCTTAAAAGAATAACTATATCAGTCTTATTTACCTGATTGCAGTGGGAAGAAAAGAGTCTATGTGGAAAATATTGTCACTGACATTAATGACCTTTTGATGGACAGTAATGATACTAATAAATGGTCTATTTTTTTTTTAATTTTTATTCTTTTTTAAGTGAGAGGAGAGACAGATTCCCACATTCACTTCGACCAGGATCCACCTGGCAACCCCTATTTAGGGCCGATGCTCTGCTCATCTGGGGCTGCTCATAACCAAGCTATTTTCAGCACCTAGGCCAGAGGCTCTATGAAGCCATCCTCAGTGCCCAGTGCTGGTGCACTCGTATCAACTGAGCATGGCTGCAGAAGGGGAAAAGGGAGCAGGTGGAGAAGCAGATGGTCCCTTCTCCTGTATGCTCTGGGAATCAAACCTGGGACATCCTCGATGCTCTACCACTAAATCAACTGGCCAGGGTATAAATGGTCTATTTTTATTTCATGTTTGTTTGACCTATTTAACATTCCCCATGTTGATTATTTCTTATATCATGGAACATCTTCATTTCTAGATACGTTCAAGTGGATTTACACAAAGTATTTCCAATCACACATATATCATTAGTCTCCCTCTAGTCCAGTGCTTCTCAAACTCTTTGAAGTTGGGCTGCATTTAAAATCCTACTAAATAATTGTAGGCACACTATATACAAATTTATGAGAAATATGTTATAAATAATTAAGTCAATTATTAAAGAAAAACAATATAAAGTCCAAGAGTGCTTTTTAGTAATTAAATGAAATACATATGACAAATTAAATTTATTCTGACATTAAAAAACATTTTTATGTTACATTTTTCGAGTTATGCTTTTTAGAATTTGTAAAAAAGAGGGGTTAAAAATTAAAATGTCAAAAAGTTATCTTTTATATAAATACATTCTTAGTAAGATTTAGTAAATTCAGCAGGTCCTGGTGTGAATGTGTTAAGATTTTTCATTCTTGTGTTTATGAGAAACATGAGCCTGATATGTCCTAGTGATTTCTTCAATGTTTGGGCATATACTTGAAAGGCAAACTCTCATTTCCTTGTCAATACATTGAAGAATTTTTCTCTTTTTACTCTTAATTATGTTGAGGGTAGAAAATCCTAATTCACATAAATAGGATATTGAAATTTGTAGTAATATGTTCAAAGCTTTTTTAGATATTGCCACATATTCTTCTTTTATAGAATTTCAAAAGGTTTCAAGAGACAATTCCTATGTTTAATCATCAATCCAAAACCCCCACCATACATATCATCTTAACTTTACACCAAACAAAGGATAGAAGAAACTTGCCTCCAGTCTTTCCAGGGAACATGGGGGGTAATGTAAACAATCCAGCACCACAGCTTAACAGTCTTTTGCAACCTAATCAAGCAAGTGAGGTTGGGCAGAATGTCAGCTTACAGTCAATTCCCCACATCTCTGTCCCCCAAAAAGCTAAACTCCAAAAACCCTGTTGGTTTTTTGGTCCCCAACAGGCACATATTTCTCTGGAATACCATAGGGCACACCTGGAAATCTTGTAGGGCGCACACTTTGAGAACCAGCAATCTAGTCTGTGCTCTGAATTCATGCCATCTATTTGGGTTTTTTTTTTTTAACAAAATATACTTTCTCTAATTATGTCTGTGGTTCAGCCTACACTATTCTTCAATTCTTTCCTTTTTTTCTTCCTTTCTTCCTTCCTTTTTTCCTTCCTTCCTCCCTTCCTTCCTTCCTTCCTTCCTTCCTTCCTTCCTTCCTTCCTTCCTTCCTTCCTTCCTTCCTTCCTTCTTTCCTTCCTTCGCTCTGTGCTTTGTAGAGAATGTTATAATTATGCAGAGTTTATTGGTCCTATCCTAAAACTTCTTCCTATGTTTGGCCTCACAGTGAATAAGTGATAGAAAAACAAGTGCTTCAGGGAAGTGAGCAACATTTTCATATCCTCCCCAGGTTTCTTCTATTAAAAAAAAAAATAGAAACAAGACCTGTTAGTTTGGAAAATATTTGTATTTTATAGGAAACCTGAAGAAATAACTTGGGATTGATGTATGACTTCAGTGTAAATAGAGTAGGTTCACAGTTGTTTTTATGGAAAATAGCACAAGGAAAAACTGTGTTTTTTGTACTCACAACTGTAAACCTACGTTTACCCCACCCTGTATATTAGTCAGTTTGTAAGTTCCTTATTCATTTTCATAATGTTTAAATAATTTTTATCCATTGATTTTAGAGAGAAAGGAAGACAAAGAGAAAGGGAGAGAGAAACATATATTTGCTGCTCCACTTACTCACGCCATCATTGGTTGATTCTTGTATGTACCCTGACTGAGGATCAAACTCTCAACCTTGGCATATCGATATGATCATCTAACTGAGCTACTTGGCCAGGGCTCATAACAATAAATTTTAATTTGCACTGGGTCCAATTTATTTTAGTCTATTTTATTATCACTATTTTTTACAGTATCTATTTTGAAATATTTTTTAGAGAAACTTGGTTCCCCACATGGTCACAATGATACTATCCTATGTGTATGGCCAGTAGCCGCTGCCACCATCACAGCCTTAATGAAACAATGGAGCCATGAACTGGTGGGCCATTGCCTTTAATCCTAGCTCACACCTGGTGGGCAAGCAATATACACAGTGGGAAAACATTTCCCTTTCCATTCAGGGCTTTCAAAGCCACTGACTTATCCGAGAATCAGAGGCCCCATCAGCCTTATTCACCTCTGTTCCCCATCTCCTTCTCTTTACACAAACTCTGCACAAACTGGCTTCTCCTTCAGCACTCTGCCATCTTGGCTAGCTCTCCTCTGCAATGCTGATAACAGGACCTGGGTGAGAGAGAGCCCCCAGTCTGCCTTATCTTATAATGTAGAAATTAAAGCCTTTAAAGCCAATACATATACAAATGAGAAAGTCTCTGATACAAAGCCACCTATCTGAGGCATAAATAGGATTCCTCATAAGAATGCACCACCCCACTGCAATAGTCAAGGGTGTGGGGAAAAGCTTAGTTTTGAGAAGATCTTAGTATTAGAAGGATGTTGAAAAGATCTTAGTATTAAAAGGGTGGAAAAGGCTTAGTCTTAGGCTATAAGGACCTTTCCTGTTTACAGCCTATCCCCCACACCTAATGCAAACTATAAGCGAGCAAACATATATATATATATTTACAAACTTATTTGACTAACACTATGTTTCTTTTAAAATTTTATAGTTGTTGCTTTGTTATATAGGGCTGTGATTAATTTCAAAATAACTTCTATATGTGAAGTAGAATCATTATTTTCTATTTAACCATTTTTTATCCCAACCTCTCTGCTTAAAACATCATCTGTTTTCACATGTCAGCTTTGTATAAAATAAATCACGATTTCCAGTTTCTGGTTCTGTCACTGGGAAGGTACTGGGCCCAGAGCAGTTCTGTCTCAGGTCAGCAGGTAATACGTGGGTTCTTGACTTTGTGTAAGAAAGATTTCGCCACATGAGTCCAGGTGATTTTGAGAATGTGTTTATAAAAGCTGGGGACAGTGAAACCAGGAAGGGCTTTGAGTAGAAACAAGAGGAGAGAGCCTAAGTGGGGTTCTGCTGTGACTCTAGAAACGTTATGGAAAGAAGTGAGCCTAGGCGGGGCTGCTTTGGCTCGCTGGGCAGTCAGAGAAAAGGGGCCTCGGAGACGGGCTCAGCGGGCAAGTCCAGGAGGAGCTGCCGCTGCCCACTGCTCCCCTGGTTGCAGGTCTCATGGAGACCCTTAGAATTTAGGAGAGAAAAGTAAAGCTACACATCTGACAGAGAAGAAAGGCATGGGGGTGTTCCAGAGAGAGCCCGAACTGGGTTTTTGTCTTGAGGATTCATATTGTTTTCTAAAGGCGGGGATTTAGGGAGGAGTTTACTAAAACATGCATCAGCTTTATGCTGACGCACCAAAATGGGATTTATTCCCCTGCCTTTATCTGTTTTGGGTGTGATTGGCCCAGATGGTGCTAATTGGATTTCTGCTGTCTATTTCTGAGTAGGGTGATTTAAGCAATGTACCCTCTGGTTGGGGAGGAGAAGAAGAAACTTTTACTCTTAAATCCCCTTGGTTAGGGACGATAGGATTTTGTTTTTTACTAGATTACTATAAACTGTTTGGCCATTTAAGTATCTGTCTCAGTTTCCCTGTTCCACCTGCCCTGGCACATTGCTGACTGCTCACGATTAACTCGTGTTTTCCTGCCCAAATGTTGCTGACCGCTCATGATTAACTCGTGTTTTCATGCCCAAATGTTGTTGACTGGTCACAAGTTAACTCGTGTTTGCACTTGCATTAGCTATTTTAATTTTTGAAACTCAGGGTAATATAGGATTATTGTATTTGTGACTCTTCGCCCTGAGAGTCGAAGTTTGAAAAACAGCGCACCATTCTATATTCTCATACGGACTCTTTTTCTTCCCACTCTTCCAGGCGTGAGACCGCAAAATCAAAGGTACAGTAAACAAAAACAATCACAGTGTCTAGCCATCTAAACTTGGACTATCTTCTAACCGCTCTCAGTCTGAACATACATATCAAGGATATTGTAAACTCTTCCTTTGTTGTGTTCAATCCAGCTAGAATGTGTAAAGTGTGTATTTCAAAAGGAAAGCGCAGCGAAACCAGATATATAATATTTGCAAAACATGTTGCATACCATTACATGTGGGTGATTGCTATACAGTATACCATACTGTAAGGCCAGGAGCCATGGCTGTCACTATCAAAGCAGCCGCCTGGCTGTTGGGCAGATAAAATGTATTATGCTCACTTTGTTAAAAACAGCGCTGCCCATGTGAGGCCGTCGCCCAGGTGATATTAATGTATGTTGAGAATCCTTGTAGCCTGGGGCTTGGTTTTGGGATTAAGCCTTTCCCACCCTTTTTGATGTGGGGTGGTACAATCCAATCATGCCTCAGAGAGGTGACTTTGTATTAGAGACTTCCCTACTTTGTATATTGGATTAGAGGTTGTGAAGCTACAGTATAAAGTGGGGGCAAAACGGGAGTTTGCCCTCTTGGTTCCAGAGGTTA